>NC_134598.1:28212642-29412642 GCF_037038515.1 Microtus pennsylvanicus | reverse complement strand
ACTGGGACCAACGTCTATTTTTGAACAACTTCTCAGACACCTTCTCTGGTCATCCGATTTTCTTCGAGCCCTGGAAGTGAGACTGCTGGCAGATTCTAGGCATCCCTTCTTCACCCCTGGTGCTCCCTCTTCTACACTGTCGGCCCCACTTCCTCTTCAGTAATAATGTCGAAATGACCTGCCTCCCCATTACCAGTCCAGTAGAGCCTTGCTGCAGACAGCAGTCCAATGGAGAGCTCCACGGGGGCCTGGGGATGTCTCAGTCACACTTGGACATGTCTCAGCCATGCCTGAGCATCATCTGCACATGAGCATCCTCTCTGAGTTGCTGCCTCTCTCAACTACCCTATGCACCGCTGATACAATGGTACCCATACTCATCACTTCTTGCCAAAGACCCTCAAGAGCTCCCCCATTGCCTTCAGAGCCAGGGGCACTGGGGGATCAACTGCCGAATGAAGGATGATGTGTTTAGTATGATTCTCTCTCGCATGTCCCTGCGCATTTCTCAGCGACCTGCATCACTGCTCTAGCGCAGCCTCCAGGTTCCAACAAAGCAAATGTGGCTGTTTCAGCCAAGGGTTGGTGAGGAACCTGTCTTCTGCGCCTGCAGTCACCCCCATCCCTACCTCCTTGCCTGCCTGTCTGCCCCTCCCCATCGTCCTCCATTTGCTGTCTCGACTCCATCCACTCATACTTTCGGTGGGAAACACATCACACCTTCTGGAACTTTCTGGTCTGGAAGGAATCAGAGGACCTAGCTTACCATTGCCTGCCCCGCTCGTCCTGTTCCAGTGCAGGTCTGCCATCTTCTTTCAGGAAGGTGGAAGAGGGGGGAAGTAGCTCATTTCTCCTTTGTTCTTGCAGCCAGCAAAATGTTTTGCTTACAGTAGGTACACAGTAAATGGGACATGCTTTGGGTAAGAGAACATGTCTCCATGTCTACTGGCTCAGGCTGAGCCTCAGATCAAGAGTCACTACATGAATGAATGTGGTCCCATCATGGGGAGCTGGCCAGAATCAGACACACTACACCGTGAGGCTGGGAACTGGCCAGGAAGTGTGTCAGAAAGGGGATGTGTAGAAAAGATGGCTGTAAGGAAGATGGATTGATATGCCTCCCATTTCTAGGCCTGAACACATGCTGGTTGCCAATGGGACAAAGTTATTGGCACCCTCAGCTCTGCCGTCCCTGAAAGGAAGCAGCCCAGAAAGGCCACCCCCTCACGTTAGAGAAAAGAAGGAAAGGGAAGAGAAATCAAGAAGCACCTATAAGTGACAGCTTAATTAGAGGGGCCAAGGTGCAGCTGCAGTCCCTCACCTGCTCCTCACAGCACCCATGGCTTCAACCTATAAGCCCCTGGGAGACTCTCAAGGTTCTTCTCAGAGAACTGAGCCCCGATAGGGACCAGACATTCCGCACAGTCTGCCTCTACTTTGGGGACATGGGCGAGGGCAAAAGAAAGTGTCTACATGTGACCCCAGAGACAATGACAAGAGAATTTTTGTTACTTCAACACGTCAGCGACCTCCACCTGTTGGGCCACCACCACCTGCTCTTCACAGGCTCTGAACATCACACCTCAGCCATCCAGAAGGACTTTCACACATATGCAAAAGCATTATCTCATTAAATGGCTGCCACGAATCTCACACAGGGGGAACGTAACCGGCCTTATCAGATGAAATTCGTTTCTGGTTCCTCCTCCTGTGTGGCAACCCCAATTAACTCCAAGAATGAAGGCTTTCTGTCACAGGACAGACAGTGCATATCATAAAGGAGCAGAAGATTAGAATGCCAAAGTCGTAGAGATGAAATATATCCCCTCCTACATACGCAGCTTAGCGACAGGAAAACAAAATTGTGAGCGAAAATGATTCTTCCACTTACATTCATGTTTCCCTTCAGCTCGTGTGAGATGATCAGGTTATCAATGACGTCAAAATTCCTGCCGATGATGGTTATATTTTGCCCACCGCTGCAAGAAGTGAAAAGACAATGGTAGGCCATGGGCAATTTATACTTACCGAAAACTATCAAATGATTCACAATTCATGTTAAGCTTAGTAATATTTGGAAGACAATTAACTAATTTCAATTTCAATTGCAAGATAATTTTAGAAGTCTTTAAATGGTGCTGGTACAGACTCATGGTTTTTAAGACACATACATATGAAAATGCAGGTCAGATCCTATTTTAATTCTGGGAAGATGCCCAAATTCTTTAATAGAATTTGAGCTTTTTTGTGCTATTTCGCCATAGATACCCAGATCATCTGCTGTACCTTGAGAGCATCTCAGAAAACAAAATTTCATTTGGTTACTGTTTAATCTGTCTGAAGATGACCCGCTCTAATGATTTTCACCATCAAACTTCCAACCTCCCAATTATATTTTATTTAGTGAGATGGGGAAGAGGTTGGACAAGGTAAAATGGTGACATTAGACCTTTGCATTCTTGTTTAAGATACAAAGTTTCAGCGTAAGGGGAGGGTACATAAATCTTAGCAAAACCACACTGAGTGTTACCAGACACCAGACACCGTCAAAGCGGTCACTGGGTGTGAAGTAAACAGTTGTCCGCAGCACTGACCATCCTCAGAGGTCACCAGACAGGAACCTCGGTGAATCAGGTCCAACACTAGCGGACTCCTGTGATATCCAGGAGATAGGCAGAAGCAGGCCAATGCATGCAGGGCAGAGAGAGCTCCTCAGCCCTCCAGACACAAGGAGGTAGGGCCATATGGCCACCTGACGACCTGCCTCAGTCTCTAAAAAAAAACCAACCCAAGCATAGTCTACTGTTTTCAGACTGTGGCACCTACTTCTTGCTCAAAGTTCAAGAACGAGGAGCAGTTAAGAACCACGGGCTCAGCACAGCCATGATGACAGATCACAGTGACATGTGTAAAGGGAGCCAAACATTGTGGTGAAAACCACGCATCCTGAACCCACTATCAGAAAGCTGGGTCTACTGTCTGAACTGTGTCCCTGCCTCGGTTCACCCCCTGCCTAAGAGACCACCACTGGTCTCTCTGGGTTTCTGTAAGATTTAACCAGGTCAGTAGATATACCATGGCTATGTGGTAAGTACCACATCCGGTCTACTTTTTATACTTGGTCTCAGAGCAGAGGGACGGATGCATGCAAGAGTCTTGTTTTTTTGAAATCTTAATCCTCCCTATACCACTCCAGTGGACTGAAAGGTTTGCATGCAGATGCCCTGACCCCCAGGTTACTCAGGAGGAGGTATAGGTAGAGAGAAGATTTGGGGTGGGGTAGGTAATGCTAAGGATTGAACTGGGGCCTCAACCGTGCTAGGCAATATTTTACCACTAAACTACATCTCCTGACCCGAGATAAGGGCCGTATGAGAGATAATGAAAGTTTGATGAGCTCACTGAGGGACCCTGATCTGATAGGACTCACGGTGTTCTGAAAAAACATTAGGGCACAGCCTTAGATGGAGGGACCGAGAGAGATGACTACCTGCAGACATAGCAGAGACATTGCCTCAGAAGGGGCTAGCCTTCCTCACATCTCAGAAGGGGTTAGCCTTCCTCACACTCAGCTCCATAACATAGAGGAAATTCTCTGTGCTGTTGAAGCTGCCCAGTCTGAGCTCTTTATTTCGGCCATAAAGGAACAGCAAACACAGCTGATGGAGGAAGGTCATTGGTTAATTATAATAAAGAAACTGCTTGGCCCTCATAGGTTAAAACATAGGTGGGTGGAGTAAATAGAACAGAATGCTGGGAGGAAGAGGAAGTGAGCTCAGACTCTACGGCTCTGCTCTCTGGAGCAGAGGCCATGCTCCCCTCTCCTGGGCACACACGATGAAGCTCTGACCCAGGATGGACATAGGCTAGAATCTTCCCGGTAAGTGCACGTTGGGGTGCTACGCACATTATTAGAAATGGGCTAGTCCAGGTGCGAGAGTTAGCAGAGAAGAGGCTAGATATAATGGGCCAAGCAGTGTTTAAAAGAATACAGTTTGTGTGTTGTTATTTCGGGTAAAGCTAGCCGGTGGCTGCAACCCGCAGCTCCCTACAACACACAGCCACCTCCCACATTGAGGGTTTCTTTTTCCCTCTTTTTCCTTCTCATTTTTCCCCCTCAATGCTTTGTTAGCGTTTTTATCTTGAGAGTACTTGGAAAATTAACTTCACGTCATGTGAGATGAAGAAAATCTCTTTGGGGTTATACTCCGAAATCTAAATGTGAATTTAAATTTGATGAGAGAGAGACTCCTCTCTCCCGTTAACATACTGGATTTATCTGAAAGAGTTTGTTTTGGAATTTCTGTCTCTCAAGGAGGATCTTTGGAAAGTAGAGGCTGCTTGCAGGCCTCAACGTTTCTCTCAAAGTATTCAAAACCGTTGACTCCAAACTTTTGAAAAAGACAAGTTGTGAGGAGACGAGCCCTGTGTCACAAGCAGGAGAGGCACCTGGTGCAGAAGGGCACAGTGGCCGCCTAGGCTAAGAACAGTCACTGTAGTCAAAGAAAACGTCTGAGCTGTGAGTTTCTCGGTAACCAAGGTGAAATACAAACAGGCTGTGCTCACGGCGCTTAAGAGACAGCTGACAACCAGCCTGTCAGGTGGCAAGCATTTTTTCGGGAGGGACCCCGCAAGGAAGATTTAGGTGCAGCTACCATGGCTGGGTGGATTTGTGTGCTGCTCACGATCTTACGCACGCGCCCACGACCTTCCTCCTGAAGAAGAGACACCCTCTGTGAGTCCCGACAGTACCTGATCCAGGTGGTGGCAGGGACTATCAGAGAACAGTGAGGCAGAGCAATGTAGGACAAAGCCCCCGCCGAAGAGCAGTTCCCGCCGTCGAACTGAATACAGACGTCTTTCATCTCTTTCCGGCTGGACGGAAGTGAGAATTTCATATGGGTGTCATTTAGCACGTGGCTAACCCGGATCCTAGAAAGGCGTCAGGACACAGACACTCAGCACATTGACCGCTTAAGGTGACAACCTATGAACTTCACTTGAAGATGGCCCTGAACTATCAGAACAGTTGCATAAGCAAGGGCCACCTGTTGGGTACAGCTCTCTCAGGCTGGGCTCCTCCTTCTGCTATGCCTGTCTGCTTTTGATCTGCATTCCTTTCAGAAGAGGGAAATGAAGGAGAACTCTTACCTTTGCCCTCAGAAGTCTTAATGAACCAGGGCAAGAAGAGGCATTATACTAAGTTAAGAAATTATGGCTGACTTCAAGGAACAGCATGCTACTGCTCTTGTTGGAGATACACTGAAGGATCCAAGAAGTGACATGGTGTCGGTATTTGCTTTTAAGATTTTCCAGACACTATACCCTCTCCCCCACCCCATGAGAAAGATGAAACAGTTGGAAGAATGCCCACCATTTTCGACTTTGTAAAGAGGCTTACTTATATGCATCTTTTTTATATGTGCTGATATTTCCAGAATTAAAAACTTTTCTTTTAAAGAAGCAGTTTCATGGGGCAGGACCCCAGGCAGACCTGACAGTTCTGCCCTTCAAAGAGTAGGGGGCCTGATTCAGGAACCCAAAGTCTTAGAATCAATGGGCAGTAGCTCCCATAGGAGCTACTGGACCTGGGGCTGATGCCCCTCCACAATCAAACCATGATGTCCATGACGTCCCTCTGCTACCTGAAGTGACCCTTGTGTCTATGACTTTCTAAAGCACATATTCAGGCTACGTTGTGTTTGCCACCTGTTCGGCTTAATGGTGCTACGAGAGAATCTGTTTTTGCGACTGGAAGGATATTATGTGCATGATTATTAACCTTAATGCTATGACCACACCTTTGAAGAAGCAAATGTGAAAGACACCGGAGTCCGTTTCTATGTACCTTGCCCCAGATGTACGAATTTTAAGGTTTACATTTATTTAAAGTAACACTTTAGGACGTTCATCCTTAAATCATTAAACACAAACCTGCTTATAGATTTTGGAAGGCAAAAGGTGGGGATATAGACCATTCAATCACTACACTTATCTTTTTTTCTCCCCTTAAAATAGTCATTCACTTAAGAAGTCCCTGTTAAAAGAGTTTGGGGTCATCATGGGCTCAGGCATGAGACTAACTGGGTTACTACGGCGACGGCTTGTGAACTTGGGTTCTCCATGCAGATGTGGTTAGTGGAACGCTACACACAGAAAGGTCTCTTCGTCATTTAATTTAATAACTGTGGCATCTCAAGATGCATTCAGAATGGAAATGAGGGCATAAAGAGCCAGAAACAGGGTAATGCTCCAGAAACTACTTCTTTTGCAGTGAGGCTGATTGCCTTCATTGAGCGCACAGGTGTCTAACGTCACAGATTTTGCCGTACAAAATGAAAGATTTTTGCAATAAGGTATTTAGCCAGGATAAATGGCACACATCAGATACCTACATTGCATAGATACAGGCTTTAATGCGTGCTCATTCGCTCTGGTACAGAGGAAAGGCAACGATGGGCACCTTTCCCTATCAAGACCATGAGCATCCCAGATTTGCTGCAGGAATGGGAGGGGCCTGTGATGTGCAGCCAGTGCATTTGAACAGAAAGTTCACTAAATAAGCGCACCGGATAGGAGTGCTGTACAAATCTGTTTGGGTAGTTAAAAACCAAAACATCACGCTTCAGCGGACTGTCTTAAATGCATTTCCATGACGAAAATATTATGGTTCATGTAGACTGCAACATTTTTTTTAACTTTAAATTAGCCCAAACTTATAAAAGTTAATAAGCAGAAAACTAAAGCTATCTGTCACGGTGTTAGTATTACATGATGCTAGTGTTTTCCCCCTGGGGAAGGTGTAATATTTCCCCTAAGGATGTTAATGAAAAACTGAATATTTTTTCATTGTTAGGATGAAAAGAAATCAGGTATCTTATCAATGATACCTATGATACCTATGCCACATTCACCTGGTATTTATTTGGGGTATTTTTTTTTACTACTAATATATGCCCCAGTAACTTAAATATTTGAAGTGAACACCAGGCCAGTCAGAAGAAGAAAGGTACAACGAACAACATTGCTCCTTTCATTTTCTCCACTGAGACAGTGGCTCCACAACTCTTCATCAGTTTCCAAGACCCACGCCTGTATTTGTAAGTTAGCTCCTTTCAATACATAATTGACCTCGTTTTGTAAATCAATCAAGGCTCCCACTGTCAACACCCTGAAGTTGCTGTGGGCAGAGATTTGGGGTGAGAAAGAGAAGGGACAACAGGGCAGGGTCTCCCACCTGAACCTCAGAGGAATCGTTAAAAACATTTGACTTATTGTAAATATTCTCTATAAAATGCTTAAAACTATTGTCTGGCGTCTACTGTCACTGCCGTGGCATGGGTTTTTAACTTGACCGAAGATCCATTATTAGTGTTTCAACTCACACGTCCTTGTCACATGTACTGGTTCCTTTCAAGATCATGGTGATATTCGACGCCTGGGTGAAGTTTGCTCCAGTAACTATCACATTACTTTTCCCTAAGGTCGATATTTTCTGTGGCTCAATGGCCTTAATGTAGAAGACCTATGGGAAACAAAAGATGAAAACAGCAGATCAAAGCTACAAAGTGGCACCATCCCCCCCCCCTGCACAAATAAATACATACATAAAGGAATACAAATCTGTTGATGTGTTATGGTTCGAAGAGCTCACTGGGAAATTACGTTTTGCAAACCCACGCAGATAGCATTTAATGAAATCAATGAATTCAAGGAAGAGGGCTGAAGACTCATGTCTCTCAACATGTGACAGCATGAGGTGAAACGATTAGTCTGTGTTCATCGCAGTTGATGCGCCCCGGGATTCTACCCGAGGCGTGAGCTGTCACGCCACGCGTCACTCGAGTTGAGGAGGAGCTCCCTGCTCTACCCTGTCCTGAGACTCACAGTGTTTGAGCAAAGTGCGGAGAAGGTAAAGGTGCCACCCCAATGGAGGTCAGCCAGCCCAGGACTCATCATTCGGATGATACAAATGTCGATCCAGATACATTTAATTCCCTAGAAAGGAGTTTCTATTTTCTGTTTGTTTCAAATGGACTGTGGTGGTGGGGTCGTCTGTCTTAAGTGTGTCTTAGTGGCTGCCAGCTGAGCCACTCAGTATTAGAAAGTTAGATGCCTGAACCACTGTGAACAACTATGTACTCTGTGACTGAGTTACTACATCTGCTGACCCACTCTCTTGCTTTCTCCGGCCGATAACCAGGACTGAGCACCACGGGGACACCAATACCTCTAACTTCCCTCTCATCCAGGTCTGTGTCTCCTCACTTCTCCATTTGCAAGGTCTCATTAATTTCCCCTGCAAACCCCAAAGAAGGCAGGAATCATTTGCCCTTTTCCTTTCTACACATTTATTCTAATTTCTATGTATGTGTGACGGGGTGCTTCTGAGGCCAGAAGGGCGTGTTGGGTTGCCTGGAGCTACAGTTACAGGTTGTTCTGAGACACCTAACATTGGGACAGGGAATTGAACTCGGATCCTCTGCAAGAGCAAGACGTACCCTTAACTACCGAGCCATCCCTTCCGGCCTCCATTTTCACATTGTTTCAAGACCAAACAATCCAGTCGCCTCCTAACAGCATTTGCTACTGTCTTTCCTTCTGGTCACTTGTTCTTTCACAGATCCTCTCCATTCTGAGATTCTGGCCAGTACAAAGTATAGCGGACCTTAGCATGCCTAAATTTCATGGTACGCTCTTCGTGTTTGAAGCTGGGAAGTCTGGAGAAGCATCATCATGTCATACTGAGCCGGAGCGCAAATGCTGAGAACAGCCATTTGTAGCCTAAAGTCCACCAGGAAGACACTGAGTCATTGGTCCAGCGGCTGTGATAGTTAGCACCTGCGTGATCCCTCTTCCTGCCTCCCCTCTGCTGACAGTGGCTGACTGCTGGGAACTCTAATGCCCCTTAGAACAGCCCTGCTGGTTGGCTGCACTAAGCATCGAACTGAAATGAACATCACCTTCCTCTGGTTCCTTAGCTGTTGTAATAGGAGCGGCAGGGCTGCGTCCCTGGCACCCCGGCCGCCTGGCTGGCTTATGCCCTGAAATAACAACACACAAACTGTATTCTTTTAAACACTGCCTGGCCCATTAGTTTCAACCTCTTAACCCATTTCTAATAATCTATGTAGCACCTCGAGGTGCGCTTACCAGGAAAATTCTAGCCTACGTCCATCCTGGGTCGGAGTTCATTGCGTCTGCCTCAGAGAGCAGAGCTATCGCGCGTCTGCCTGGCTAGCTCAGTCGGTAGAGCATGAAACTCTTAATCTCAGGGTCGTGGGTTCGAGCCCCACGTTGGGCGCCAAAATGTAACGGCGTAAACGAATGCAGACAGATTGTAAAAATATATATAGCTTTAATGGCGTAATAGACTTACAGAACCACCATTCCTGTGGAGACCAGGAAAGCAGAAGCAAGCGCTGCGAGCATGCTAGCCAGATTTATAGGTAAACATTAGCCCGAGGCAAAAACGCCCCCTAAGGGACGGGACTTATCCCTACACTTGGCAAACACGGGTGCTATATGGCCCAACAATCATCACTCATTATCGCTACAGATTGATTTGGCAGATTATGGTAAATCCATCATTAATGTCACCACAGTGATAATGGAATGTGGCAGGGAATTTATTTCAGTGACAGACTTTATTCTAATCACTTTAAAAAGGACTTTAGCCCTGTATTTATTGAGTCGCCAAGAGCCCGAAAGGGTCACTCTAATTATTCTGTGATACTTGACTGTGTTTTACGGGGGGAAATTATCTGCTAGAGTGGTCCTTGGGATGGGGGGATTAACAACGACTTCAAGATAAATCCCTTACAAATGTCAAGTGTGTGTTGTATAAGAAGGCTTACGGTGTGGCTTTGTAGGTGACAATCAAATGATCAAGTACTTACTAGAGATCTATAGGGTCCTATGGGCGGGGCTAGATGAGGACAGACTTGGAGTATGTGGGCGGGGGGCTATATCAAGAGCTAGCAAACTATAGCCTAGGGTCTGTTCTTTCTGGATGCCCCATGGGCGGGTGTAGGAATGTCAAAAGGAGAATAGAATTTCAAACATACAAAAGCACATGAGGTTCCCATTTCATTGTCCAGAAGTATGTATGTGTGCCTTCTCCAGCTGCTTCTGCATAACTGAATAGCTACACTAGACACTGTGCAGCCTGCACAGCCTGAAACAGACACTGCCTGCTTCTTGGTAGAGTAGTGGTTCTCAGTCTGTCGGTCACAACCTCGTTGGGGGTTGAAAGACTCATAGGGGTTGCCTAAGACTATTTACATTATGATTCACAACAGCAGCAAAATCACACTTATGAAGCAGCAACAGAAATAATTTTATGGTTGGGGATCACCACAACATGGGGAACTGCATTAAAGGGTCACAGCCTTAAGGGAAGTTCAGAACCACAGCTGTAGAGACAATTTATACCCCCTGCTCTACAAGAGACCACTATCTTCTTAGAGATGCAAGATACGTGTGTGTTTAATCTTTTTAAACTGTGCATGCAGGTGTATGTGTGTGAGTGTGTGTGTGTGTGTGTATGTGTGTGTGTGTGTGTGTTACAGGTCAGAAAACTTCCTCCTTGGGTGCTGGTCCTCACTTTCCACCTTGATGCTCCTGCACACACTTCTAGGGCCTCCCTTGATTCTGTCTCCCATCTCACATTGGGAGTGCTGGGATTACAGGTCAGTGCTACGTACTCAACTTTCCATGGGTTTAGAGGATATGAACTCGGGTCCTCATGTTTACAGCCCCTGTGCTTTGCCCATTGAGCTATGCTCCCAATTCATAACTTTCTTCCACTGTAAGCACTCCATGGACATCCAAGTCAACCCTTTTTCTCAGTGCCTCTTGCACTTATACTGCGACTGTCTGCTGGAGCGAAAATGGAAAACATGCTAAGCACATGCCACTTCTGTGTTCACAGTGGAAGAGAATGGGAGCCTCATAACTACAGAATATTTTTCTTTGAAACAAGACAATTGCACTCTGCGCTTTTCATGGCTCTAGAAACAGCTTCAGAGGATGAAGTCGTCTTAACTTCTTATTTCCTCTTGAGTAGATACAGCCTTCCTACAAGCAGGAGTTCATTTGAAAAACGTTATTGTTTAGAGAAAGTTTCCATTGGTCATTTAGGACCGTGTCCAGGCCTGGCCTATCTTGTGGAAGCAGATGCTCACAGTTTGCTTCCAAAGAAGGTCAGATTAGCTCATTTGTTTGCCTGGAGAACTTTTCTTAATCTTAGTTAGAAAGCTAAAAAGCTACCAAGATGACCTCACCCCTAGATAATGAAAAGACATACGAAAATGTTTTTCTTTTAAATTAAAAAAAAAAGAGCAGCTGTAAGCTATATTTCATGGCTGCAACATTTCACAGAAATACTCTTTATATTTGTTGATAACTTTAAAAATACAATGAAGACAAAAGAGCAAAGGACAGTCTTTCCCACCACGTGTTCACCCTCTGTACTTTAGATCTGATTTTGTACTCTAAAGGTAATCCACGACCTGGCATGATGCATCCAGCTCTCAGACTCATGCAGAAGGGCTGCAAGGGTTGGTTGAAAACCATAATTGGGCTGGATACAGCCAGGACTTCTCATAGCTCCACAGCGAGGCTCCTTCCTAGGTCCAAGGTTTCATACACCAAATCAAGACCCTGCTGACTGGAACCACCCCAGCCTACCACCCTTCACCAATTAACTTCAGAATGGTCCACTTCCTGTTAGTTCCATTTTGCAAATGGGTTGTTTTTAAGTGATTGTAAATTTTAAATTATTTTGTAAAAAAAAAAAAAAAAGCTCGGGTTTCTCATTGTTTTGCATCAAGAAAGCACATTGAAAACTACTTAATTAGGTGATTTGTGGAATGGCTGCTTATTTTTATCTTCCAACTAAGCTGTTGGAAAAGTGTCTAACCTGTCCTCAACAGTTCTCCTTTACAGAGTCTGAGAGGATGAACTCTGGGGGTACAGGCACCTTCTGTGAAGTCTGACACCAGCTCTGCTCAAATTACCATGACATTAGTGGAGAAGGTATCACCATGGGTGAAAGACTATCAGAAAGAGGTGCCTAAGGAAGGTGCAGTTTATTAAGAACAAGCTGCACTCTATTAATCTGTTAGGGGAAGAAACTCTGAATATAGTGAAGCTCTCTATAGGTCTGGACCTGAATCAACACTTGGTAAAACATCCCTCAGATTTGCACTCTTGAAATTCGTTCAAACAGGACCGGATAAAGAGTCACATGGATTCAAAATCAGCAGGAAACCTGAAGTCAAAGGACATAAGAGGGATGAAAGGTAATACAACTAATTAAAAGAAAGTGTCCTGTTGGGCCCGATGGGTGAGTATTTGGTTTAGAATTATTTAACATCTTCATTAATGACTGAGAAGAGGAGAGATGTAATATATTAATAATATGTATAAAGTGAGCAGAGAGGGGACCAGCAGTGGAGATGGGAAAGTGTAAAAGGGAATGAGACGTGGAAAAAAGGAGCAGAATACAATTCCATCAAAGAATAATGGGAGAGTTCAATGAACAAGGTGATGTATTTGATGCTCAGCCCCCCAAGGAAATCCCCCTTCATAGATGGCACAGCACAGGCTACAGGGAACTTGGGATGTAACTTCTAGTAGGTTCTGGGAACTGCCAAAGGCCAGCAAAGTCTCAGGACGTAGATGGGAAACTTCCAAAGAAGAGTAATGAACCTATGTTCTGTTCCATGAGATGAAGACTCGCTTCTGTGACCTGGGTACTAACTCGTGAGATGTGGCTGATACAGCCCAGGATGGAGCTGCCAAGGTCATTCCTGAATTACTGTTGGCCATTGAACCTGAATGTCACCACAAAGAACTGGCCTGGGTGGCCAGGGGCCAGAGAGGACAGTTTTCCTAACCCTGCTTCTAACACGCCCTCTGCCAAGACTGGACATGGATTTCTGTTGATCTACTCTCCTTGGGGTCCCCTGGCCCATCTGGGGCCTTGCCTGCTCTCCTTGTCTTGGGGAAGATGTCTGACCTTTCCTGGGGCTCACTCTTTCTCTTAGACCTCACCTTCAGCTTCCCCTCTCCTCCTCCATCTTTCATAAGAATAAGCTTCCTTAGGCATGGGCACAGATGGGACAGAGTGTTGACAGTCTAATCCCGAGAGAAGCCTGCATTATCTTGAAGAGGTTCTTCCCTTTCAGAGAGGCTCTTAGCACCAACACTATGTGGTAAAAGCTGCAAACTTTTGAATCAGATATCTGGGTTCAAATTTCTTGTCTACATTTTGGTTTTGAGGCAAAATGCCTATGCCTGTAAAATGTGGTACTGTGAAGCTTAAATAAGCAAACACTGAATTTATGACACAGCAAGGGCCGGATGAAGATTTGTTGTCACCGCTCTACTTAGTCCCCTCTGGCATTCTTTCTAGTTGCTTTTCCTGTTACGTATATTCAACTCTTTTATGACAAAGAGTCTCACTTCCTCACTCTGAAACATTCTAATTTAATCTTTTCAAACTGTGCATGCAGGTGTATGTGTGTGAGAAGTTCCTGGGTCTTCTGGCCATGACCACACTTTTACTTAGGGTGGTTCCTTCACATAGACACTCACTCCTCTGTCATAAATTGTCTAGATGTTTCTTGACCCTCCAAGGGGGGCTGAAATGTCATTACCATCAATCAGCCCATCCATCCGTCAGAGACTTGGCCAACCACATTGTGTTTAATCTCCAGGCATTGGGCTTAGATAAACAGGAAGGACTGAGACCCTGGGCATAGCCAGGATTTGAGTTTCTGTACTTTCAGTTCTGCCCTATATATGTATATACATATATACACATATATGCATAGCTATATGTATAGATATATATGTACATCTATTTATACACATAGATATTTAAATCATGTATGGCTATGTTTGCTCTCATAGATAATATTCTTAGGACTGATGGCCAGAGAGGGACTTGACTCATTTGTGTACCACACGTGGTATGCACGTAGTCACTATGACAACATCTAACAGATGCGCCCTAACTTCCTGTAGGAATCACAGACTCCAGCTCAGCCTCAGATGGCACCTGCTCCCTTCCCAGTGCCCGACCAGCAGGAAGCATTTGATGCCTGGGCGATGTGCACAGATGCATTCAAGAAAAGCTCACTGGCTGCTCTGCTTGAACCATTGGTTCCACCACACGAAGCGGACATGGGAACCAACAGGGCACACCAGAAAGTTTCACATTCTCGTGATAATGAAAGACAGCAGAGTTCCACAGAGCACAGGAAGGCTCTCCAGTGCCAAGCGGCGCACCGTTCCCTACCAGCCAAACCCAAGATCCTGTCTGCATCACCTATTTAAAGTAATGTTTCAGTATCAATAAAATATCTTTCTCCAAACGTAGAAGCGCAGTCCAAAGAGAAGCACCCAAGGCAAGCCTGACCCCAGATTATTTTCAGACTCGCCCTTCTCTCTTGGTGTCCCTACTTTTAAAACCACAGCTTCGAAAGGAGACAGAGACAGAGGAGCACGGGACAGAAATCTCAAGGTCCAAATCAGGAGCAGAAGGAGACGGAGCACGAGCAAGGACCTCAGGACCGCGAGGGGTGCACCCACACACTGAGACAATGGGGATGTTCTATCGGGAACTCACCAAGGCCAGCTGGCCTGGGTCTGAAAAAGCATGGGATAAATCCGGACTAGCCGAACATAGAGGACAATGAGGAATACTGAGAACTCAGGAACAATCGCAGTGGGTTTTTGATCCTACTGCACGTACTGGCTTTGGGGGAGCCTAGGCAGTTTGGATGCTCACCTTTGGAGACCTGGATAGAGGTGGGCGGTCCTTGGGCTTCCCACAGGTCAGGGAACCCTGATTGCTCTTCGAGCAGATGAGGGAGGGTGACTTGATCGGGGGAGGGGGAGGGGGAGGGAAATGGGAGGCGGTTGAGGGGAGGAGGCAGAAATCCTTAATAAATAAATAAATAAATAAATTAATTAATTAAAATAAAAAAAAAGAAATGAGTACTTGACCAACATGAAAAAAAAATAAAAAAATAAAACCACAGCTTCCCAGTTTAGAAGGCACAGGAAGGTACCGTACAGGAAGTCAAGATGCGACGGCTACATCATCATCCTCTCTTCAAGACATTTATAAAGGCCGCTGCCTGCACTGCTCTGCAGGGTTCTTGATACACACAAGTGCTCGGCTGAATTTCCAGGTAATCGTGTCACGTGGTACCCCATTAATACGGACACTCTTTATGTTTTTATGCGTCCATAAAGATAAATGTAATTTCAGAAACTAATCTTCCAAAGGGTACATCTAGATGATCCTATTTACATAAAATTCTTGAAATGACAAGACTATAGAGATGTTGGTTGTGCACCAGAGCTGGTGAGCGGGAGGGAGGAGGCAGCAGAAGGGGCTATGGAAGGGCAGCCTGAAGTCCTGTGGCGATAAGCCTTCTGCCCCTTGACCTCTGGCATCATTGGCAGGGCTGAGATCTTCAGCTATGTTTGCCAGGTGGTACTATCAGAGGAAACTGAGTCGAAGTTTCACGCATTGTTTTCTTTTCTCCTTTTTTTTTATTTTTATTGAGCTCTACATTGTTCTCTGCTCCCCTTCCTGCCTCTCCCCTCCCCCTTCAGCCCTCTCCCAAGGTCCCCATGCTCCCAATTTACTCAGGAGATCTTGTCTTTTTCTACTTTTGGAACTGTTTTCTTATAAAGCAAATTTTAAAACCAAGAAAGACCTTAGAAAGTTCATACTTCCTGATTTCAGAACAGAGTGAAAAATTGTAAGATTCAGATAATGTGGTACTAAGAAGAAGACAGACACACAGGGCCATGAAAGAACCCGCAGAAGTAAAGCCTCCCATGCAAGTCCAAATGATGGTCAGTGGGAATGTTATAATCACTGGACCAGGCAAAGGGTGCTCAAGAAATGGTGCTGGGAAAATTGAGTATCCAGACACAGAAGGATGACCGGACCTCACCTGACTACACAGACAAAGATGACTCGCGAACTGGCCAAGGTATGCATAAGTGAGTTAAAACTCTAAGAAGAAAATCTGATGTTTGAAAGGGATCATCACATTGGTTTTGCAGTGATTCTTGCGCCTGACCCCCAAAGCACAAGAAACAAAACAAAGAAAAAAAATAGACCATTTGGACTTCAGTGAAATTAAAAATTCTATGTATCTAAGAATACAATGAGGCCAGCAATGTAACTTAATGTAGAGTGTTTCACCAGTAACGTGTGAGCCCCTGGGTGTGAGATCCAGCAACACACGTGCATGCACACACCCCACAGATCTTCTAAACGGAGCTGAGAGAAGTCTTTTTAATGACATACTTATATTTGATACAGCGCTAAAACCCAGGAAATACTTCTTATAACCAACAGACAGAGAATAAGTTAATGGATCAAACCCATGGAGAAGGGGGAGGGGTTCAGTAGAAGGGGACACCAGCTAGCAAGCAAGCAAAGGGAAAAGGTGTAGGTGTCATAGATCACAAGAAGAAGAAAGCCAAAGTCACTCAAATCACACCTCACACATCTGCGAGTTTGGTAATGACCAAACACAACAAAAAAGGTAAGTGTTGGGGAGGCCTTGAGAAACAGAAACCCCTGAGTGCTATTAGTGGACCCTTCGGCTAGTGAAACTACCGTGGAAAACAGCACGGTTGTTCTGCAGAAAAAAAATATAAAAAGAATTACAGCATGACCCAGGAGTCTTAACTTTTGCTGCTGAACAAAAGAGTGAAACACACGGTGGCTCGAAAGAGGCAGTCATACACCTATGCCTCCAACCATCTGTGCCAGATTTCCTGAGTTGGAGAAGCAAACCAAGAGCCCGTGGGTGGAAGAACGTATAAATAAAATTTCATATACATATACAAGAATTTTATTCACCCATAGAAAGGAAAGAAAGTCCGATCCATGCGACAACATGGCTGAGCCTTGAGGGCACAATGAGAGGTGAGATAGGCCAGTTACAAGAGAGAAACCGCTTGAATCCACTTCCATGAGGGGCCCACAATAAGTTACGTCTCACAGATGGAAGGTAGAATAGAAGGTCCAGGAGCCTGGGGAGGGGGAAGGGAGGAGGGAGGAGGGGAAGGAGGAAGAGTTATTGAATGAGTGTTGAGTTTCAGTTCGGCAGGATGTAAAGGATTCGGGTGATAGGGTGCACCAGAAAAGTGAGGGCCAACTTCCACCACAGAAAGGCACACTCAAAATGGCCAAGACAGTAAATTTGATGTTCCGTGTAGTTTACCAAAACTGAGAACGACCACCACCGAGTGTAATTAAAAGACAAGAAAGCCTTCTGCGTCTGCCATCCGAGCTCCTGTCACTTGTGACTTGGTTTTACAAACCACTGAGGACAGAGAGGCAGCCCATCGCCTAATTAAGCCTCAGAGACTCACAGGCCAGAGGTATTGGCACGCCAAGCTTCTCTAATGCCTTAATTAACTGCATAATCCATTTGGATTCACAGGCCCTCCGCCCGTTACTTAATTCACCCAAAGTTACTATCAACTTTTCAGTAGCGATTAAAAAGGTGCTATTTATTTGTATTGACACTTGACCTTAATAGCTGCAAACGGCTAAGTCGGGGCCACTGATTAGGCACAAAATGGAAAGCTGGGCCTTCTGAATGTCTTCCAACGCTGTTCTTAATTTGTCTGTTTCTGACAGACTCCAATGAGAGTAAGAGAGAGAACTTGTCTGCTTTGTGTGTGTGTGTGTGTCCCCACAGGTAAACACTTAATGAACTTCTGTCAGCTGAAGGAAGCCAGCCCTGAGCTGTGTCCTCAACAGTCACCTGCGTCCTGCTCACAACTATTCACACCCTCACAGCCTTTCTTGTCACACACAGAGATACATTGAGCTGGGTGATTAACTGGAACTAGGAAGAAAGCAAAAGGAGATTTCGGGAAATTTGCATAGGAAAAAAAAATCCCCAGTACTTTTGAAAAGAGTGTCTCTCTCAGACACATTCTGCAGCCGCCCTATCCTGGCATTACTGACGATGGGTTCCGTCAGCTCTACAAAGTGAAGGAAAGCCAAGCCAGGCCAGTGCGCATGTTTTGCCTAGATCCCGTCCTCACTCACAGCCCCAGTCGCAAGTCTAACCATAATGTCTTGTTTGGACTGAGGCTGCCTCAGCTGTGAGCTCTACTTTCCCCCAGTGAGCCACAAAGTCACCTTTGCAATCCTGCTTCTACCGGAACAGCATCATTTCTCATAGCTACAAAGTTTTAATTTCTTTTATGTGCGTGTGAAGTCTTTGATGTATTGAGCCAATTTTGTGAAACTTGGTTAAAAATGAACCCCTTCAAAAAAAAAAAAAAGGTTGTGGAAGGAATCTGGGTTGTAAGTAAAATGGGGATTTTTTTTAGATATATATAAAAAGAAACCCAAAGTAGCAGTTATCATCAAAGTCAAAGGGGATTTTCTTTCCCCCCACTATCAACACAGAAGTCAAGGCTGACCTGGGAAGACTGGTCGGTTCTGTTACTCTTAATCTCCTTGACTCTTCCTCCTCCCGGGGCCTTGGGTGGTTTTTCCACAGTGACGTGGCAGAGCTCCTGCATTGGAGAACATCCCTTCAGCATCAGAGTGAGACGCACAGGAAGGGGTGGGGCTGGGTGCGCACTGGCACCTGCTTCTGAAAGACCTCGTAATAGCTCGAACGTCACTTTACCTGATTCCTCTCATAATCTGAAGGGTCGCAGGATGCGAAGGGGTGGATGCATTTTCCGTCACGTTTACACCAAGCACAGCCAGTTCCGATACATGCTGGGCATCTGGCAACATGGAAAACCAAGTTAATTCTTTATTTTTTTCTAGGGGATTATTCATCTTCTAGATTTCCCCTCTGGGGTGCTACATGTTAAGAACATAAAAGAATAGAAACACTACTACTACCGTTAATAAAATCTTCGAATAGCCCAGGATGGACAGAGGGAGAAGGGGCGGTCCTTTGAGGTTGGGGCAGAGAGTCAGGCTTTGTGCCCTTCTCTGGGAAGCCCTGTGAGTTGACGGACTGTCATCACACTTACAGAGGTGTTGCCATGGAGACCTGCAGCTGGGGTCACCTGCAGGTCTGTTGATAACAGGAACCCACTGAATCTGCTTCCGAATATGGCTGCTATTGGTCCACCTTCAGGTAAGCCCTACCTAAAGACGGATCTTTCCCCCTTCCCTGCCACCGCCACTCAGCAGATCAGTAAGCCCTCACCCTGTGGAGCAGCTCAGCTGCCAGCTACATGATGTGAGACACAAAGCATTACCTGGCAGCCAGAGGGGGGGTGGGCGCCACTATTTGCTTTACAATCAGATGAAGGAAGAATTGTGTCTACTAATCAAATGAGCCATTGTGCAAGGGAAACTGTGGAGGGCTCGAAAAACGTGCGTTAAGAATGATCAGAATTGAGGAGGAGGTGGTAGAAATAGAGGGGAAATGGGGGGCTGGTCTGGAAAGCTGTCCAAGGGATGCCAGAGCAGAACACAGCCACAGCTGTTGGCGATGCGGCGACCAAACAGCGGAAGGCACCCAGGCTGGGATTCAGATACGCTGGAGGGTTCTGAGAGCCTAACCTGCAGAAAGTCGTTTCCGGCAGCAGAAAATGGCTCTCCCTTCAGGTGGGAGCCTTGGCCCCAGGCCGGCTTCCAGCAAGGAAGCAGCTCCCTTGAAGAGAGAACTGAGTCCTGACTCTTACTTACCTAGCCGTGGGACCTGGGCTAAGTCATTTCCTTCTACCTGGGCTCTAAAGTAGGGGTTCTCCAGAGAGGCATCGTTCAACTCTCCTTACGCCCCTAAGATCTATTCCTTCCTCTTTGCCTGTTCACTGGACTGGAGGCTCTCAATAGCAAGTTTTCTATTTTTCTCTCCTAAATTCGTTTCTCAGACATCACTGACCCCTGACTTGTGTGGTCACCTTTCAATGCCCTTCTTTGGTAAAGATGACCTAACAGTCTGAATTCACTTCCCCAATAGTCACTTCCAGGTCAGGCTGAAAACTCTTACGTGCTGTTGGCCAATCAGACCTCAGAATGAGAAACAGACCTCTGACAACACAGCCCATTACTAATGTCTTCCTTCCATGTCAGCTTCAGAGGGGGAGCCTCTCAAAGGTCTGTTTCCTCAGCCTCCTCTCTGCTTTAGGAGCCAGGAGGGAGCAGGAGTTCATACTCAAAAGGTTCACAGTTGAAAGGGGCCATTGGTAATAAACAGAAGGCACCAGGCTGGGATAGCTGAGTGGTAGAACGCTTGCTTAGCATGCCCAAAGCCCGGAGTTCAATTCCCTAGCACCACAGAAAGAGGAAAAGGATTATGTCGTTTTGGTAAGGGGAAACTTCAACTTGTCTGATTCGCTTGTCTTCAGGCTGCCCTGGCCAGATTGTTTGCATTTTGGGAGGAGAGCCTAGTGGTACTCCTTCTTTCCCTGGTCCTCTGGGTCTGGGGAGAATACCTTTCCCTGTTGATAGAGACACCTAGGCGCATGCGCTCTCCTCAGCTGCTCCAGTTTTCTTGTTAGGGCTTGAACGAGCGAGCACGGCTTTATTACCTCAGCGACTCTCCTAGCTCCCATTAGGCCATGCTCCAAAAGGCACTTTGGAAAGTTCTAGTCTGCCAAAGAGTTCTTTAGGAAATTGAGGGGTAAACCAAATAAATTCAAAGCAACGAGAACAGTTAAATTTCAAAGCCAGTCTTACTCTTTTAATGACGTGCAGTCGGTGAAGTTGAATCTTTCTGATAAGTTCCAAGATGGGAAGGAGAAGGTTGCGTTGACAACAAAGACATCTGGAGGAAAGGAAGGAAAAGGAATCATTCACGGTGGGTTGCCACCATAGTCAGCATAGCTGGAAATGCAAAATAAGAAAGAAATATTCTCGCCTTCTCAACACAGAGGGCTCGGGTGTGCCAGCTGTTCGCCAACATTTGAGTCGGTATGTGGCTCCTTCCCCGTGGGCCATTCATGCCAGGCAGTCACAGTGCACAGCACAAGCCTCCAAACAGACTGAGCCCGATTCTAGCTCCAAGGCACCCACAGATAATCACCAGGAAAAGCCATTTTACAGCCCATTTACATCCCATGCTCTCGCTGGGATCACTACCTCAGCTTGTAATTGGCCAAGGCGTGAGAATAAAACAAGTCACCGAGCAAGAAGTGCCTAGAATATGAATGCCAGCATGTTGGAAAAGAAAACCCTGCACCTTCAGAAAGAGCCATGCCCCGTAAGCATTTACCTAACAAACCCTAAGGGTGGCACCCTGGGGTGAGACACCGTCATCTCCTTGGAGGCAGTTGTTGTCAAATGAAGGTGTCTTGTTTCTTGTTGCTGTTGGCTTTTGAAAACCTTATCCGTTGGTTGGAAAACTCCAAAAGAATGAGGGTAAAACCTATGCGAAGTCAGCAGTAGAGAAATGCTGCTTTCAGTGTCTCCTTAAACCTCCCTGCTGGATCTGAGGCATTGATACTCAAACCCAGCCATTGATCAGAACCACAAGAACTTTAGGGCTATAGCAATACCAGGGCTATACTCCAAGGCACCATGACTCAGCAGAGCTGAGTTGGGTTGGGTTTCAGAACCTGTATATGGTAATACCCTTCCCGACATGATGAACACATAGTCCATTGCTTGAGTACAGGATCCATAGCAACACCCTTCAAGTCCTCTTATGTCCAATGGAGGAATTAATATCTTCTTCCTTATAAGAATTCATGGACCACTGGGCTTATTAAATGGAAGTCTTGACATTGTGACCTGATTTTGTGGATATCCCTAAGTTCCTTCCTGAAGCTTTATTATCGCACCATTCCCAAATGCTGTGGGTCAATGGTCTTTTATCCTGTCACTTGTATTATTTTTAATAAAACGCTGATTGGCCAGTAGCCAGGCAGGAAGTAGAGGTGGGGTGACGAGAACAGGAGAATTCTGGGAAGAGGAAAGCTCGGTCTGCAGTCATCACCCAGACGCAGAGGAAGCAAGATTAGAACGCCTCGCTGATGAAAGGTGCCAAGTCACGTGGCTAACACAGACAAGAATTATGAGTTAAGATGTAAGAATTAATTAATAAGAAGCCTGAGCTAATAGCCCATCCAGTTTATGATTAATGTAGAGCTCTGTGTATTTCTTTGGGACTGAACGACTGACTGTGGGACCTGGTGGGAGAGAAACCTCTGTTAACACCCAAAGTCTAAGGATTCTTTATGGAGATGCTGCTCTCCATCACGAAGACTCACTCCGATGGCTAGAATTCCATACCACATTCTGCTCACGTCAAGTGGGGCTTACGTGAAATGATAATCTTTTGTTCTCAAGACAAGGAGGTCTGGAGGGATGACATGACCTCTTGGCTGGAGCACCTGAACAGACACTTGATGCATGTTATGGAAACGAACACATGGCCATTTAGCACCGAGGGACTCCCAGGGAAAATACATTTCCATAGAATTGACAAGTGCCCAGGGAGGACGCCTGCAGAAGGCAAACTTAACAGAGCACCAACCGTGCACAGTATATTGGAAATTTCACAGGGAAATGAATATTCACGATGTCTCCTTTGGAAGCACTTACAGTTCTCCTAGAAGACGTAAAATAGCCAAGGTGAAGAAGACACAGAAATCAAGGGAACACCGTGGGAGTTGTTTGAGCTCTGTGTAGCATTTGGGTGCAAGATAGGGGTGCCTGTGAAGAACCAGAGAATGACTGGGAAGGCCAGATCAGACCGAGGAGGTTGTCTGGGAGGAACAGGACCTTTCCCCAATGTTTCAGAGTATATGGGAAACAGGACTTGATAGTAGAGGTAAGGCCGTGAAGTTCAATATGATGACTCATATATATAATTAATTCTAGCACTCAGGAGGCTGAGTTGGGAGAATTTGCTACATTGTGAGATCATCTCAACACACACACACACACACACACACACACACACACACACACACAGCCCATGAACTAAGTTTTGTCAATGACTTTAGACAGCTGAGCATGAAATGCAGACAACTGAACTTGTTCCATTCAGCCGAGGGTAGGGAAGGGAGAGCAGCTGTTGGAGGTCATAGTGCCACCGGTTAACTTTATAAGGTAGTCTCAGACACTTTAAAGTCACATTTTATAGGTGAGCAAGATTTGCATCTTTAATGGTCCAGTTTAACCAGAAGTGCATTTAAAAAGCTGTCCAGTGGTGACAAGGCAGAAAATTGATGTGCTTTTTAAGCATTCAGACCCAATGGCTACAAAGGACTATGTTTAGCTCATGTCTCTGGCTTTATACATCAAATTCCTTCTTGAGGGGTAAAGGGTAAGTTGAATACTGTGGTCTCAGTGTTTGGTATGCCCTCTAATTTTTTATTTTGGAGTTTAATAATCAATTTGATAATATTGCAAAGTGGAGCCTTTTGGGGTAGTTAATCATGACAGCTTCATCCTCATGAATGGGATTGGTGTCCTGATAAGAAAGGGTTGGAGCATCCTCTCTGAAGCTGTGTGTGAGCTTTCACTATGCACTGAATCTTCTGGCACTCTTGCCTGGGGATCCCCGAGCCTCTGGAGCTAAGCAGTGAGTTCCATTTGCTTGTACATCACCCAATATTCACTCTATTGCCCACAACAACTCACCTGGCTCCAGCATGATCACACCATACATTCCCGGAGACCTACACCATCACTTTAACTCTTTCGAGTCTTTTCCATCTTAACAGACTCTTTTGAGCATCCTGGACATTCCTGGATCTCTTCATACCCATCTGTCTCTAACTCCAGCCCTCAATCTCTCTTATCTGGACCACTGTGATGACTTTTCTACTAGTTGCTCCTTGGGAACTAAGTATTTTGGTCCCTCATTTCCATCCCCCCTCCTCCATGCATTGCCATCCATCTGTCCATCCACTACTAAAACTTCGGGCCAAACCCAGTTCTCAGCACAGCAGAGAACTTCTCAAAGCGTTTTTAAAGACCCTGCCCCACGGGGCTTGCTTCTATTCCAGTGGGAGGGATTGACGACCCACAATTGTGTCTTTCTGCTAATGAACCTGACTACGCGACTTGCAGCTCAACCGCTCAGCATTCCCTAATCGCTCCCAGGACAGAGCCCGGGGCTCACATAGCTTTCTATGGTCCTTCATCTCCCCTACCGTCCAGTTACCCCTGCCCCGACCCCACCCGCTCGCCTTACTCATATAGATCCTTTCGCGGTTTTTTGAATCAAAGCCTTTTCTCCCACCCTTCATTCTTCTAAGATTGATAATGCTTACCCCGGACAGAGATCCTTGCCCACCCCATGTGCCTTCAGGGCTACGGGCTCCCAGCATCCATATATCGCATTATATCCCTACATTTATACACTACATTGCATGCCAACATTTATACACTACAGTTTAACCCTGACAGGTTATAAGGATTCTGAGCAAGGGTTACCTTAATGTGTTTTCATCTCCATACTCCTGGGGCCTCGCACAACACTTAGTACACAGGCACTCTTACTTCCTTATGAATGAATAAATGAATGATTGAATGAATGTATTGAACTTATGTTTTCTCAGCCCACCCAAGGCACTTCCTGCTCCTCTGAACTCTGAATTATTTCAGCTACCTGGATAGAATCAGCCTAGTGGTGTCCGGCTTTTCTAGACTCTCCTAGCCAATGTATTTTGCTCTCCCCAAGCCATATCTGAGAGTGGGGTGCTGGGGTCCACACAGGACATGGAACAGTAGTGAAGACCCAGGTGGGAACCAGAGGGAGAGGAAGAGCGAAGACAGGGTAGCTATGCCGATCCCCAGGAACTGAACACAGGAGGTGCTCTTGCTTCTTGACTTTGTAACAATGCCCAGAGGCGTCCACCTACTGTAGCTGGGTCTGCTCGGGATGTTGCAGGCACAGGTCCGGTTCATCTGGCTTCTCCCCTGGCAGAGCAGCTTGCCTGTGTCCGCGTTCTTCACCACGCACTCCGAGTGTCTTGCAGAAACGCTTCCCACAATGGTCACTGTGGTCTGTGCAGGAGGGGGGGGGAAACACGTATCATGTGGTTGGTTTATATCCCTGATATCCCCCCTAGAGACTTATGGGAAGTCACTCTTAGACCTGTGTGGTGGTTTCAGTGAAAATGGCCCCATAGGCTCCCAGAGACTGGCACTATTAGGAGGTGTGGCCTTGTTGGAGAAGGTGTGGCTATGTTGAAGGAAGTGCATCACTAGGGGGTGAGCTTTAAGGTCTCAGCCTGTGGATCAAGATGGAGAACTCTCAGCTCCTTCTCAGCACCGTGTCTGCCTGCCCGCTGCAGGCCTCCCTCCTTCCATGATAATGTAAGCTAGTCCCCACTTAAATGTTTTCCTTTAGAAGAGTTGCCACGGCCATGGCGTCTCTTCCCAGCAATAACCCCCCAGCTAAGACAGCCTAGAAGGGAGGGCTTCTCCAGGGAGCTGGTGTATTGAGAGAGATATTTCACTGGCTATTTGACTTGTTCTCGTATGAATTGAATATTCTGAGTCTTTGACCACATTTTTGCTCTGTGTGTTTTTCTTATCAGTTTTAAGAGCTCTCTACATGGTGCAGATACTAATCCTTATCTGTCCTATTCCTGACACATACTTTCTCATAATCTACTGTCTGTTTTCATTTTTGTTTGTATAAGCTCTTGCCCTTATACAACATCTCTTTATGTAATCAAGTAGAGGAGTTCTTGTTTTGACTATAAAATGCCTCGGCCACTCCAGCTCACAGACAAGGATTAAATTGTTCCACCATCTTTACTGTTTTATTTATTTTTTTTAAAACTTACATCTTTAGCCCATCTGGAATTTATCTGTGTGTATATATAGTATGAGATAAAAATCCAATTTTATTTTTATGCAGATGGCTAATTAGCTACATCATAACCATTTATTAAACAACAAAGCCTCTCCTTTTCCCACTGAGCCAGGACTATAACTTGAGGAAACTTTTTAGATTTATTTATTTTAGATGTCTGAATGTATTGCCTGTACATGTGTGTATGTGCCTGTATGTACCCAGTACCTATGGAGGCAAGAGGGCAGTATCCCCTGGAACTGCAGTTACACATGGCTGTGATCTGCCCAGTGTGTGCTGGCAACCAAACCAGGATCACCTGCAAGAGCAACAAGTGCTCTTAGCTGCTGAGCCGTCTCTCCGGCGGCCCTTAAGATATCCTTTTTGTAATATATGATACAGCATGTTTGGAATTGATTTCCTAAAGTGTACAGTTTGAAAATCTATTGATCTATATTGATCTATTTCTACCCCAGTGTCACCAAGTTTTTACTACTTTAAATATCTGGTAAGGCAAATATCTCCTTATTTATCTTTATTTTCATAGGAATTCCTAGACATGATTCATCCTTTGGAGATTAGCAATTTCCTTATCCAAACGATGCTAAGGTGACTGTGGATCTAACTGGAATAGCAAATGTGTACATACATTTTACAAGCATGTATCTCTACATCACTAAACATTCCCGCCCAAACACAGGATTTTATTTTCATCTGCACGGCTGCAGGCTGTGGTTTATTTAACAGGGTGTTTCTTGATCTTCCGAGGTTAAGATACCCGTGTTACCTCTTTATTACTTCCTATGAATGCTATCAGATAATAGCCCAATCTGCTTTTAAAATTAGCAATGGTTTTACTGTGTGGTTAAATAAATGAAGAGATATACAGGAAGAGGGTTTTGTGAGCGCCTGCGTTCTGTGCAAAGGTGTAGTGTGTTTGTAGGAGCAACAACAACAACAAGAGCCTTGAAATTCCTAGGCGCTAAACCAAATTTCTCCAAATGGTATGTCTAAAGAAACAAGGCAGCTATCTCTCCCACTGAGAAAGGAAATTAAAGGAATTAAATGCTAGAAGATGCACTGATGTCGGGCATAGGAGGGAACCTGGTAGGAAGATGGGTTGGGAGTGGAAGAAGAGGAGACCCTGCCACCTGTGATGGAGAACGAGGACCCGGAACACCCAGGAAGTCTCTTCCAGGCTGAGTTACCTGGCCTGAAGTCTATGCATCTCTAGCAGACATTTCCTACCTATCTCTCAGGCTGTAGGTTGAACCCAAGGCCTTCCTTGTATATGCTAGGCGAACCCTTTGCCACTAATGTACATTACCAACAAAGCGGGCTGCCATCTGTGATCCCCCTGCCACAGCCTCTGAGTAGCTGGAGTAACAGGTATGTACCACCACAGGAAGGAACTCCAAACTGTTCTTGCTAGCTCATCTTCACAGGGGACTGAACTCTCAGTCATGCCGATTCCTTTACCCCACGATTCTCTCTACCTCACACACGCTGGTGCCTAACTATGGATTTCTTATGTATGTGCAGATAATACTTGATCAGTTCAACAAGAGTATCAAAGAATGGGTATCTAAATCCTGTTTTCATCAGCTCTTTAATTATTCCCCATTTCCTTCCAGTTCTCGCAAGCATAATTTTTACATAACTGCAACCATTCTGCTTATTTATTCTATAAATAAGCAAGCTCCTAACACGGCCAAATGCTGTACAAGGCACACACACACACAAAAAAAAAAAACTAGCAAGCTAAACAGCTACAGTCCTCGTCTCTCTAGAGTTTATCCTAACAGACAGACAGACAGACATCCCACTAGACTCACACTGAATGTCACATGGCATCCACAGACCCTTAAGAGATGACAGAAGCCCGGGCTATGGTAGCACAGTGAAATAGAAATAGATTCAGGAAGCATTCTGGAGACACGATGATCAGGATGGGAAGGAAAGGCATCAATGGGAGGATTCTGGGGAGGAAATGGACGGATGAAGGCCCCAGAGGTACTCCATGCTGAGGTGGGACTTGCTGAGGGAATGGAGGGCTGGGAGATCAAGATTTCACGTTTGAGTTTATCTCAAGTTCAAGATGAGATATCACGTTGGCCCTGAAGGTCAGAGGATCAATGTGGGCTAGACACAAATGAGACATAAGCCCAAATTAACTCTTCCTCCCCTAGTTGTCTTGGCCATGGTATTTTACGACAGGAACAGAAAAGCAGCTCGGAGAGCTTCATCAACCCAATATGAGCATCCTTGCTAAATTCATGGCTCTTTCCTAAAAACAGCCGAACCAAGAGGGAAGGATGCTACAATGGTCAGGTGGGATGCCAGGGACAGTGGCAATGTCAATCAGATGGCCATCAACACCGGGCAGAACAACTCGCTGTTCTACAACACTTCATCATGCGATACATCATACGAGTATCTATTTTACTTAACTTTTCTCATTATAATGCCAAACCAGATTTCTAACACTATCAATGCCACTGCCAGAGCGGCTTACGCTTCGGGTTTTCTTCTTTCAGGTTGCTCCCTCAGATTCCATGCCTGGAATTAGTGATTTAAGCGAACTGAGTATATTTATTACTTTGGAAATGTACTGCCAAATTGCTTTCCGAAAAGGTTGTGCTAATTGGCATCAGCAACACTGGGTGTTAGCATAACTTATTATCGCTTTAATTTGTATTTATTTCATAACTAGCGAGGTTGAACATATTTCCATATTCATAGCTACTTTCCTGAATCTGCTCTGAGAACATATGCTTTTGACCACTTGCTTTTTGGTATCTTAATGGTTTTCTTTTTTTCTCCCTAGCTTTATTATCTTATCTTGAGGGATTTTGGCTATGGCAAGCTCTTTGCAGAAGTATACACGTTAATTAAATCTTTCCCTCTTTTATCATTATGTATATATTTATTTATTTATTGCTAGTGTTGAGGTTCAAGCCAGGGGCTTACACATGTTAGTCAACCCCTCTACTGCTGAACAATACCTCCAGTCTAAGGTTGTTTTTCAAGTAAACCGATTGTATGAATATTTTTCCTTTGTCATTACATACATCAGTGCTAAGAAAATAATCATACCTTGAAATTATGTGAGGCTTCCATTTTATGTGGTATTTTTATGTAAATTACTTAATTATATTAGATTTTCTTTATATTTTTTCAAGATCTTTTTTAACTGACATGTATACATGTGAGAATAAGTATGTGCCGTGTGTGTGTGTGTGTGTGTGTGTGCGCGCGTGGAGACTAGAAGAGGATGTCAGATGTCAGATCCCCTGGAACTGGAATCGCAGGTGGTGAGCCACTCAATAGAGGTGTTGAGTTTCGGTCCTCCGGAAGAGCGGCAAGCGCTCTTAACTGCTGAGCCATCTCATCAGCCTGAATTATACCATTATATTTAACATGAGTTATGAAATAAATGTTTCCATAGTTAAGTTATTGCTTTTTAATAAAATTCTCCTATTTCTCTTTATTTTATCACATCTGATCTTTAAAATGCTTATATTCATCTCTGGGTTCTATTCTACAGGTCTGCATCACTATTTTAAACTCAGAACAGACTGAGAATTGCCGTTGACATCCATCCAACAGTGTAGCTGCGCTGTGCAAACACACAATGTATTTGTGCAATAATGTATGTTTACAATCAAGTGACAGGTCTCATGCCTAAATTAACTTTTAAAAATATATATACTTTAGATATTCTAAATCAGCTCATATTATTCCAGATAATCCATACTCATTTCAAAATGTAGAAAAATAAGCAGTAGAAGTAACTTTTCCTAACAAACATGAGATGATTATAGATACACATATATGTCTTCCCTACCGTCACAGGTACCTTCTACATGTTTATATATACATAAGTTTTACTTGAAAAGATTTTACTATGACAAATTATAAGTAGGTTCAATAGACCACTGCTATGCTTCCTAATGTGTAAAAACCCAAACCTGTCCTGTAGCTCCTGTGTTATTACAGGACCGGTTCAGGTTTTTACAAGTGGAGGCCCCACTGGGATTGGGAACTAGACGTTCTCTGAGGGACACCCTCCGGAAGACTGGCCTGCAGGAAAGTTGTAAAGAGGAGGTGGGAGGGTGAATATCAGGCCTCAAAGTTTTTTTTAAAGAGACAGAGTATGGAATGTGTACAGATGTATGTTGTGATGATTGTGTTGTCTTTTGTGTTCTGGATTGGAGAAAGACATTTGATTCTGGGAACTGTTAAGATGGTATTTTGACTTTAAAGTACAGGCCTAAGGATTTGATGCTTTGGAAAAGAAATTCTGCTTTTGCTTCCACAGAGGATGAGAACCTGGGGATTCATTCCAGATGAATGTGGTTTGATTCACCGAGACCCCCTGAAATGTTGCTGTGAATACCCCCAAGAATGCAGCACCCCTGCTCAGCAGGAAGTAGTTTAAGAGAGAAAAGCTATGCCCAAATTCTCTAAAAGATTGTTTAAGTGGAGTCCCTTCTGCAGTTCCGGAGCAGCAAACCTGCTTCCCAGAGTTCTGCTCTGCTCCCTGCACCATTTTGGACCCAGAGAGTGAGTGTGGCTCGGGCCGAAAGGCGGCTGGAACAGAGCTTTGTGAGTTGGTTGCCCGGCCAGGGGGATGCTACGGTGGTGCCAGGAGCTATGGCGGGGATTGGCACTCTTGTATCAAGAGTGACCCATGTCTCCATCTCTGTCTCTCTCTGTGTGTCTCTGTCTCTGTGTTTGTCTGTGTTTTTAAGTCTCAGCTTAGTTCCTGGCTCACGCAACTAGTCCTATAGTGACACGGGAGCTACAGGACTGTTTCAGGTTTTTACACTAATTACTATCAGGAAAAATTGCCCAAGACAAACTGTTGCAAACAAACAAACAAACAAATCCTATCTTTGGTAGTTTCTCTAACAAGTATCTCTTAATAAAAGTGACTTTTAAACACAGGGAATACACATTGCCTCTGAAGTGTGTCCCTGAATATTTCTATTACTTTTATAAGTGGAATTTTTTCTTATTTTGGTGTTTTGAGACAGGGTTTCTCTGTTGCTTTGGAGCCTGTCTTGTAGACAAGGCTGACCTCGAACTCACAGAGATCTGCCTGCCTCTGTCTCCCAAGTGCTGGGATTAAAAGGTGTGCACCACCGCCACCCATCTGGAAACTTTCCCTTATAGAATAGAGGTTGAAAGTTTGTTTACCTGACACACAGTATGATTGTTGGTATTTGAGTATTAATTCAACATAGGTAATTAGATTCATTCATTTACACAATTTTTTGATATTTTTAAGTTCAGGGGACGCTATGGATCAGAGCAAGCCCTTTCAGACTAGGACCCTGCTTCATGCTAAGTGTGTGCTCTCCTACCCAGTGACAGCCTGGACTCCCAGAACAGTTTTTAAAATGTATATATTTAGAATATATGCAATAATTAAGAATTAGCAAACAGTGACATTTTTCTGTATTTCATTTCGAATTATTTATAATACTTGCTTCTAGTGTGATTGGACAAGAAACACTGTTGACAGAATGAATGCTGGGAGGGTTTCTTTGTGGAAGGGTCTCTCTAACATCTCTCCTTAGGTCGCTTTGTGGACAGTGACTTCATTCCTCTGTCATAATTTTCTTGGTGAACAATTTTCAGTCAACACCGAATCCCTTTATACCTGTTTATTGCATTGCTCTTATTTATGGGACCGTGTCTACCTGATGACGTAGATGCGGATTCTAGTTGCCTTCCTTCTCCATTAACGCTAGTCATTCCACTGGGAAAGCCATGCCCACAACCGTATGCGAAGGCTTCGTACTGCTCTCCATGTTTGTCACGGCTAATCTTAGTTGCCAACTTGACTGCGCGTGGACTCAACTCAAACCCAAGCAGTGGGGCACACCGGTGAGGATTTTCTTGATTGAATTCAAGGTCAGAAGACCCGCATTAGTGCTGAGCCACACCTTCTGGTGGCCCGTATCAAGGGGGATAGGAGAAGGAAGCTTCTACTTTTTCCCTGCTTGTTCTTACTCTTTCTAGCAAGTTCATCCATCCTGTTGCTGAGGCATTCCCTTGCTGTTATTAGAGACTGGTTCTTTGGGATTCCAAAGTAGACGAAAGAACAGCTGCTCTCTAGAATTTCCCTGGGACTCCAGCACTAGATTGTCCCAATCTAGTCTGGAGACATTCAGTCTCGTACTGAACAACTGCCAGATTGCTGGCCTTTTGGTTGGGAGATATCCAATTTTGAACAACTCAAGACCACTGCCTGTAAGCCGTTCTAATAAATCACATTTTAATACCTATATGTATATATACGTATATATTCATTATGCGCACACGATCCCCCCTCTTGTTCTGTCCCACCTTCCCTCTCTCTAAATAATGCTTCTTTAGAGAATTCTAACACAATGCTCACATAATCACCTGGAGACACATGTGCACAAACAGGAAATTTCTGTTCAATAGCCTCTTGCTCTTTTCGCTAAACAGAAACCTCAGAGAAATCCCTCCTAGACGAACAGGAACTACTCTAATTAATTCTTTTAATTATGTATTCCTCAGTGAAGATGAAGATATCCTATTTGCTAGCTGTTTTGTCTAAAAAAAAATAATGCTTCTTCTGATGAACAAAGGTTCTGTAATTTATGGGCTTTTCCTCCCCCTACCCCCACCCCCATACCTGCCAAGGCACTAGAATGTTACCGGGAATATGATGGGCAGGGAGCAAATGATCTTTGATCTTAGCTGATAGATTGATTTGGGGACAACCACAGACTGTCATCTCTTTAGGTAAGGGTCAGGTATCGCTGAATCAATGGCACAAGCTCTCAGGGAAGTCAGAGATGGCCGGCCATGAACTAAGAAATACTTTGAAATAACATGATCAAGAGGATTCGGATTTGGGAGTGTAGCTCAGTAGTAAAGCAGAGAGCGAGTGGAAAGGACAGAGACAGGGAGAGAGGGGGAGAGAGAGGGGAAAAGATGGTTGAGTACTTAGCCATATGCCTAAAAGAATCAATCCAGGGCCAAGGAGGATAGCTCAGTGGTAGAACGCTTGCCTTGGCACGCATAAGATCTGGGTCTCTCACTGATACTGCCTGGCTGGGGGAGGGTGGGGTGCGGTTGAGTCCAGGGATCATTTTAAAGACTAGCTGAAGTGAGATTACCCAATGATTGGGCGGTAAGATGGCTCAGCAGGTAAAGGCACTCGAGGTCACGTCTGAGAACGTGAGTTGGACCACATGTGAAGAGGGGACCCAACTCCACTAGCGCGCTTACCACATCCATGCTGTGGCATGCATAACACACATGAAATATTAACTAAATTCTCCTCTCTAACTTGTAGACAGTGATGTCATGACTGTGTGGGAGGACTCTGCTCTGACCCGTGGTGAGCCACAGTGGGGACTCCGGGCGGGGAACGAACGAACCAGTGGTTGCTCGTCTGCAAGCCTTCTGACTTGGTTTTGTTTGAGACTGTCTCACTGTGGAGTCCTAGCTGGCCCGAAACTTACTGTGGAAGCCACGCTGCTCTCAAACTCACAGAAATCCTCCTGCCTCCGCCTCCCAAGAGATTACAGGTGTGATCCACTGCTCCCTTAGTGGGTCTAAGCATGTTTTTGAAGTGTTCCAGATGGCATATTAGTGGTGATAGTTAGTTATAGCACCCCTCGGTCGGTAAGCTAATTTTGTAAGGAGCACTTACAAACCACTTTTTCATACGACACAAAAAGTCACCCATAAGGGTTCTTTTAATGATAAGGGAAAAATACCTTGCATAATCCTAACCCTTATCAGAGTCCTGAGAACATCAAAACATCTTAATACTTTCTGCCTACTATGTCGCACCAAAGTCAGCTGGTTTTTCCAGACCAACCAGCGAAGGATCTGGCTATTCCTGGGTATGGATGGCTGACCTCCATTTATCCTAAATCTGACCCCCTAGAACGAACTGGCAGGAACGTGTCTGGAGTTTTGGCTATCAGCCTCCATCCAGAAGACGGTGAAAGTGACAACAGCAAGTGACTGTCAGCCCATGCGTTCTGAGGGGTCACGGCCGGAAAGTTGGGTTCTTTTATTATTTACCACTCATTAAACGCTCTGGCTTCCCTTTATTAAATGTTAAATCATCTTAAGTGGCGTGGTTCTTGCGATTTGAAATGGCAAAGTGAGAAGAGAAAGTGGCCCATTTCCTTGTTAATGTGGCATTCAAACGAAACACAGAGCGTGCAGCAGACAGGTTAACTGGCTGCCGACGGGGACACTGTACAATCACTCATAACACAAGAGCCGTGATTAGGGAGAAAATGTCTCCTTACAGGAGGTAGTGTGCACGGAATTCTGCTCCCCTCGGGGCAGGGTAGGCATGTGTAACAGGGAGAGCTCAGCTCCAGTATGTTCCTCGTGTCCCTTCTCTCATGCCAGGTCAAGAGCTCTCCAAGGGACCTGTCCACTTTGTCCGTCCTCCTGCGTTACTTCATGCCTACGGACAGTTAATTTGCAGGCTGAACACAGTGACGTCAAGACTGCCTGATCAAAACCAAGTCCAACGGTGAGCCATGCTGCGGGAATCTGCTTGACCACAAGTCTGAGCTTACTTTTCGCTATTTTGAAAATCAAGGTGTATCCAAAAAATGCATCTTTAACTGCTGAAGGTCATCTTTACCTAGCAAGATGGCAAACTCCATGGGGTGTGGGCCTTGACTAGGTTATCACTGTGCCCTTGGCACCTTGCAGATGGATGGTATCTGGAAGGCCCTGCCGTTCACCAATAGAATGAATGGACTTCTCTCACTAGGCCTATTTCATTGTTAAACAATCTTCTATATACCCAGAAGGAAGCTGTGCGATATATCATGAAGAACAAATAAAAACATTTCTCTTTACCCTCTCTCTGAGGTTTCGAATGATCTGAATTTTAGGGCATTTTTTAGGTCCAGATGAAATATCCAGCCAGTTTTCAAAGCTCCCCGCATGTGTGCAGTCTCCTCGAAAAGTGCACCTAAAAAAAAAAACAAAAACAAAGCAAAAATCAACAATAGATAAGTTGGGAGCTGTACACATGCCCATTGACTACAACTGTCTCATGATCTGCTTCAGGACGAAACACTTTGTACAGTGGGCTGTTGATTTTGAATGCTAATAGGGAAATGATAAGAATATCATGAAAAGCAACGAAGACATAGCTGTGTGTGTGTGTGTGTGTGTGGTGTGGTTTCATCAGGTCTAGGAGCAGAGGACAAATGTTGACAACATGTTGAACTTAGACCCTTAAGCTATCTTTCAAGATGACACCGTCCAATACATCTATCCTTCTCGGGGTTTCAGAGACAAAGAGTTCCTGTGCAGAAATTCCTCCTAAAAACAGTCCAGAAAAGCTTTATATTTTGTATACATTTTAAGTTTGCAACGCATCGCTAGAATACCAACCTAGTGAGTGATTCATTTTGTGTTAAAAAAAATAATAATAAAGCTACTGTTTGGTGCCTTCCAACATGATGATTAAATGAAAATATTTCAAGGGCAGAGTCTGCCCAAGAATATAATAAGACATTCCTTAACCATCTGCTCCAGAACATTTATTTAGACAGATACCAAATTATATCAAAAGATACGAGAAAAACATTTTGCAAGGCCACTTTCCCAGGTCAGCTAGCTCAGAGGAGGCCCCAAATAAATCTTAGATTGTGGCCAGGGCCACATACTCTGAGAAATAGATGCTTTCAAGCTGCGAGCACTGGCTTCCCTGGAGTGCCGGCCACTCTAGGTCACATTCACTTACCAGACGGGTCACCAACCCATCAGAGAGAATGAAGACCAAGAACCACACTGTCTTCAAATGGCACGGCACCATGTAGACCCTCCATGAGGAACATGGAGTAGCTTGAAGGATCACACCCCCCTCCAGGCAAAGGGTAAAATGAAGGTAAGGGCGCATGAAGAACCCTGAGTCTTAAAAGAAACTAAAGACCCATGATTCATGAGATCCCCACACATCTAAACCGTGACAGCAATCACTTGGGGCGGGGGAGCAGTGCCGTTATGAATGGGCCCAAACAATACATCTGACTTCAAAAGATTTTTATTTCTTCTTCCTCTCCTTTCTCTTTTTAATTCTTAACAATTTAGGCCTCGTGGCCTCTCTTTGATTCTGTGCTCATTTGAATATGCCAAATATAGAACAGGAAGTTTGGTGAGTTTCACTAACCACCATCGTCAAGTACTCTTAGCTTGTCGTCCACCAAGAAACTGGGCTCCCCAGGAGCCTATCTGTATCCCAGCTCCCCCCACGTCTGTGTCAGTCCTCTGACTTCAGAACCAAAGGGGTTTTCATTAGCGATTCTCCGAGGCCATAAATCTACCTGACCCAAGATGGCTCACTCGTCCGTCACGGACGTTAAGTTCAAATTAAACCTCTCTCAATGTCAGAAGGAGTTTGCTAGCTCTGCGGCTCTGGAGCTCAGAGAATACCAAGACTGGGGGATCCCTATTTGTATCTGAAAAGGATCATGCCTGACAAAAACCCCCTGCCTCTTCTGGACCCTCTGGTTTGTTATCAGGGCACTTCCTCTGCCTGGAAGGGAGGAAGGGGAGAAAAATTAAGCCAACTCTACAGAGACTGGAGTACAAATATTTTTTGCAGGCTCTTAATGCTGACTGGAAGTCAAGGCCTAAGGCTGCCAAAAAAACAAGTGTAAAATATTTCATACAAATAGTGCTACGATTTGCCAATTTGCGGGCAGAAAAAACCAGCCATGCCGCAGTGCTATCGCTCCCTTCCCTGAACTATAGCATCTCTCGTCGGAGGCACACATTTTGATATTTGATCATATGTTGCCTTGAATTACAACTTAACTGTCTCATATGTCCATGCCATTTCTCCCCCAGACAGCACTAAGCCCTTTGAAGGAAGAGAGTATCTTGATGTTTCTTTAGCAAATCCCCGAGCGTCTGCTAGCATGAGAAGCAAATACTAGGGTTTCGATAAATAGTTTTGAATGAACGGATGAAATACGAAATCTCTATAGGTCTCTTCTGCAGCGTTTTCTTTTTTCTTCCTAGAGCTGCAATTTATGTTTGATTCCTCTTCCTGGCAAAGAGACTGTTTTTCATATAAACCAAAAGTTTAGAGCGAGAGATCAAATTAGGAGTCACGGTTAGTTTATTTTTTGAAAAAGAAAGTGAGACAACCTATATATAACGGGCTGTTCGTTTTCCACTCCTCATGAAACAAAACCTGACCATGTTGCACGTCTAAACATAAATTCTTTGTTTATGTAAGAAAGGCATCTCTGAAATTCTTTAACTCTCATTCTTTGCCCTTCACCGGTTTAAAAAAAAAATAAAATGAAAAAAACATATAAAGTAAGCCACAAGACTGAGAATGTGTGACCAGATGGTCAGCCAACAGCAGTATCTTATTACTTCTCAAATATTACAGATTGTAGAATCTTCCCGACAGCACGATACCCACACATTCTCATTGCTCAAGGAGGGGGAGCAGAGCTTAACGCTCCCGCTTTTTAGTAAACAAAACCAGGGGCTTCGAGATGATTCCTTTGGAAAATTATTCTCATTCTTGTAGCTCAAGCAAGGAAATGGCCAAATGAATGAATCCTCAATCCACTGCCCGAATGACATGAAACCATCATTGTTAGGCATGACGTATGAGGTGGTTCAGTCCCTAGTGGCCACTCTCACCTCTCCCAATGGGCAGATTCTCCCTCCAACCCTGACAGGGTGGCCTCAAGATCACAGTGCAGGAGACCAATGATGTCTCCAAACATCAGATCCTTCTTCCTCCATCTCCCATGGGCTAGAATTTCAAGCAAGCAATCTACTAGCGACATCCTACATCTCTTCACTTGCTCCACTTCCGTTTTGCTAGGCCATGGATAGGCGGGGAATTGGAGTCAACTTAGCTTGAGTGTGTCCTGGAGAAAATGTCAGGGTGTGTATGTACTTTTTACTGATGCTATCCTATGTGCTATTCCCTCTTTTGGGGATCTGCCTTCATCCTCTTCCACAGAACACTGAGACCTATATACTTATAAAGAGATTTATTTCTTAAGAAGCTGGGATATCCAAGACTGAAAGCCTGACTCTGGCAAGGAGCTTCTGGCTATGTCGTTCCATGGAAGAAGGTAGCAGGTTAAGAGACTCTAAGAAGAGACACTGAGTTCACCATCTCTAGCCTTTCATTTCATAACGGCTGTAAGCATCCATGGGCGTTGAGTGCTTTTTGGCCTAAATGCTTCCCACTAATCTCCACCCCAACCCCTCAACAATGCTGCACTAGGGTTTCAGTTTCTAATATGCTTTCGAGAAGGACACATTCAAGCCACAACATGCCACATCTGGCCCTAAAACTTCACATCCTTCTCACGTGAAAACTACATTCAATCTCAAGAGATCGCAAAGACTTAACTGGCCCAATACCAAATCAAAATCAAGACGCTCACCTAACATAATGATGGGTGAGACCCTAGGCATGATACATCTTGAGATAAATTCCTCTCCAGCTGTGACATGTGAAAATTAAATATGATAGCTGAGTCCAAAATACAATGATGAGACAGGTGGGCAGATATTCTCATTCTATAAGAAGAACTAAGCACAAAGAGACACATACCTGGTTCCATGTAAGTCTACAACCCAACAATGTGGAGAACGTTAAATCTCCAGGCTCCAAAATAATCTTCAAGCACACGTATCACATCCTGGCACAGGGTTACCAAACACTCAGGCTGCTATGCCTCTAAGGTTAGGATTGGTTTAGTCCACTTAACAGCTCTCATAATCTAGGTCTTATACCTGTAGCTCAAGGGACTTAGTGGTGGTATAATTCTGAGGTCTCAGAAACTGCCCCGTTCCTATTCCTTGACTTTCTAGGCATTGCTATAGATGATACTTTCTAGGCATGATGTGGGATTTCCCTCTGTGTGCTGTGATTATCATTAATAAATAAAGAAACTGCTTTGGACCTATAACAGGACAAAACTTACTTAGGCAGGGAAAACTAAACTGAATGCTGGGAGAAAGAAGGGCAGAGCCAGAGAGAAGCCATGTAGCCTTGCCAGAGAGAGACAAAACTTTAGCCGGTAAGTCATAGTCATGTGGTGATACACAGATTACTAGAAATGGGTTAAACCAATATGTAAGAGTTAGTCAATAAGAAGCTAGAGCTAATGGGCCAAGCAGTGATTTAATTAATACAGTTTCTGTGTGATTATTTCAGGGCTAAGCAGCTGGGAACCAACAAGCAGCCTCTTACTACATAGGCACTTTCTCTTTGGCCCTGTAGGAGGTTTCTGCATAGGTTCCCAGGCTGTGATGTTTAGATGGAAGCCATCATAGCCTCCCAGCTCACCAACTCTGCACAGCTATAAAACTAGTAGCAAGTAGATGCTATGATGGTCTACCACATGCACCCTCCAGAATGTCAGTCTAAGCTGTATCTAGGCCTGCTTGAGCCACAGCGGGGGTGGCCAAGGTGCACTGAGCCAGAAAACAAGGAACAGAGTCCCCAAGTGGCCTGGCAAGTGAACGCTGAGGACCTTAGGGCACCTCTCTGGAAGCTGCATCCTGAAGGACCCAACCTACTTTGAAGGAATGTATCTGAGGTCAATCCTCCACTATCTTGAGGAACTGGAACCTGGTTGCCTTTCTTCTATGGTAATTTCTAGTAAATAGTCCATGGCCACACCCCTAATTTCATCTCCTAAAAACATCTCTTCATTCTTTATCTGGGCAGCTGATAATTTTCCAAAACCTTCTCCCTCTCCCCATTTAATTACAAACTCTGGATTTCAATCACATTTATTCTTTCACATCTTGCTATATCCAATAAAAAGTAATCACATAGCTCCTTCAATATTTAGCTTAGTAATCCTTCCACCAGAGACCTAAGTCCCTCTTCCACAAAGTCCCAGGACACGGGCGTAGTTCCACCAATCTCCTCGCAACTGGTTAGCAAGGACAGTGGGGGTGGTTTGAATGAGAACGGTCCCACATACGCTCCTGTCCTTGGACACTTGATCCCTAGTTTGTGGCAGGGTTTGGAGAGGTTATTTAGGAGGCAGAGCCTTGTTGGAGGAAGTCTCTCACGAGGGGCATGATCTGAGGGTTTACAGCCTCTCCCGCTTCCCATGTACATATGACATGTGATCACCCGACTTCCCACTCCTGACACCCCATCATGATGGCACCAGCCAGGATGGACTCAATCCCCCTGGAACCGTAAGCTAAAATAAATTCTTTCTGTCTTAAGCTGCTTTTGGTCACGGTGTGTTAGCACAGTGACGGAAAGGAAACAGATACAGGTGGCCTCTATTCCCATTTCAGAATCCTTGTTCCTCACCACCACCCCAGACTCATCAGAAGGCCTCCACCATTCGTAGTTCTACACATAGCTTGATCATGACTGTGTATGTAATCTCTAAGAAGTACCAGGTTTTCTCCCCACTGCTGATCTTTACACCCTGGGTTCAGGTCAAGCACCCACATCGGGTGGCTCACATCTGTCCATAACTCTAGTATCTGGGCGCCCAACTCCTTTTCTGGCACCAGGCACGCCCATGGTGTACACACACACACTAATATATGCTTAAAATGAAAACAAATGTTTAAGAAAGGAATTACCCTTCACATTGCAGTGAGGTCTTCCCCATGCCGCTACCCCAGATTCTCCCAGATTCTTCCCAGGCCCACATATCAGCTATTGATTATATCATCAACCTGGCTTTTCGGGACCAATGATGGTCTAAGTCCATTCTGTGTTCTTATAACAGGACACTGCAGACTGGGTTATTATTGTGAAGAACAAATTATTTTTTTTCCTTACAGTTCTAGAAGTCCAAAGTTGTAGGGTTCAGACCTGGAAAAGACATTTTTGATGCATCTCCCTATGGTGGAAGGGTAAGAAAAAGACAAGAGCAAGAGACAGAACTCATAGACTTGAGGTTAATCTATTCCTGACTACAAAGCTCTCATGACATAAACACCTCCCTAAAGGCCCCACCCCCGACATGCCCTACCCCAACAAGCTTCACCCCAACAGAATCCCCCCTCTTCCAGCAGGCCCCTCTCCCAACAGCCCCTCTCCCAACCACTCCCTTTCTCAACAGGCCTCACCCCAACTAGCCTCACCTCCAACAGAACCCACCCCAATAGGCCCAACCTCCCAACTCCGCGTACAACACACCTTTTGCCAGGATAGGATCAATCTGAAAGCCGGAAGATCTCGATTGCTATCTGTGATGGCTGACTTTAATGGCAACTTGTCACAGATTAGGATCATCCGTGTCAACAGCCTCACCAGAGAGCATATTCTGATTGCCTTGACTGATCTGGGAAGGACCACCCTAAATGAGGGGGGCACCTCCCGGCAGCAACCCAGATTATAAAGGACGTTTTGCTCTCTTGGCCTTCCCGCTTGCCTCTTCATTAGTTCACCTGTTGCTGGTGCTGATTCCTGCACTGACATCAGAACCAGCCTTTCCGGACCACTGTTGCTTGCTGGGGAATAGCAGTTCTCTATGAATCTTCCAAGTTTCGGGCACCAGAGAGAGACTGCAGAAGTACCCAGCCTTGGAGACTAGGTAACTACCGGGTACTCAGCCTCCTCACTGAGGGACAGCCATGGTGGGATTACTCTAACTGTTGAGGCACCCAGCTTCAAGGACCAAGCAACTACCAGGTTCTCAGACAGGAGACAGCAGTCACTATTTTCAGTGAAGCTAATTTAATGTATACACACATACACACACACAATACACACATACACACATACATACATACATACATGTTCATTTATGCTTTGTTCCTCTAGAAACCCGACTAACATACTGTTTTATTTCATTTTTTTTCTATTCCTAATTATATCTTATGCCTACATGATAAAGTCAGTAAGTAGGCAGAAATCTACTTGAAAATTAGAAAACAAAGCTGTCCAAATGAGAAGAAAAGAAGTTAATTTCTCAAAAAAAAGCTTTTCTTAGGTGAAAAACTCTTTATGTGGTAACAATTAGTGCATGCAACTATTTAAGAAGCCTGTTCTCAGTTTACTATAAATGTGTTATAGAGCTCAATTTGCTCAAAATAATAATAGACTTTAATACCGCCATTTGAATATATAAGAAAATGGACCACCTCCTCCATCTGTAACCCAGAAAACATGTTCCAAATCTACACAGTCCCTAAGAGGTAAACAGGGAGCTTCAGATACTGCTCAGCTTGCTGTTTGAAGTTCCAAAAGCACTCTGATACATTGAGTTTGCTTCCGAAGTAAACAGAAATCTGTGTAGTCCCTAAGACCCCTGATAAGCTACCCCACGCAAGCATGGAGGCAACTGGTGCTGGGCACTGTTCTAAAGTTCACAGCCAGCTCTCACAACTATATCCTCCTATGCCAGTGGTTCTCAACCTTCCAGATGCTGCAACCCTCTAATACAGTTCCTCGTGCTGTGGTGACCGCCCCCCCAACCACAAAACAACTTTTGTTGCTACTTCATAACTGTAATTTTGCTACTGTTAGGAATTTTAATGTAAACATCTGTGTTTTCCAATGGTCTTAGGCGACCCCTGTGAAAGGGTCATTTGACCTCCAAAGGGGTCAAACCTACAAGTTGAGAACCACTGTTCTTTAGGAACAAAATAAGTTCAAAGGCACACAGGCTCACTCACCGTTATGTGGCTGTCAAGTGGCAGAAATCTGACCTTATAACTACATGCTTGCCCACCTAGCTGGACAGCTTCCTAGAACTTTAGCCACCATTTTCTAAAGGGCACAGGATAAGGCCTCTCGGGGTGCCTCCTTGTTTCCTGGGCCTCAACAGTCTTTATAAAGCGTAGCTAGACTCAGGCAAGACAGGGAAGTGAGTCTCAGGTGCCAGAAAACATAGAGGGTGAGGCCATCTTTAGCATGAAAAGCATGGTGAGGTTTCAGGTGAGAAACACTTAACAGGGAGATTCTAAAAGGCCTTGGATTTCTATCATCATGGCATCCAGTTCTGCTAAAGATTAAAATCCCTGGTGGACTTATCCCCACAAGCCTATTGTGCTCCAAAAATTGCTTGCAAACCATCTGTTTATAATATAAAATATATTTCCCCCATAGAAATAATATTATAAGCAGTGATTAGCTTTCCAGGTTAGGCCACAAAACCTATTTACCCATAATGTAGCCTTGATATTATATATCTGCAATAAAAGAATAGCAGAAAACAAGGAGACTGTAGCCATTTGAATTATATAGCGGTTTTTCTTCTTCTTTATTTATTTGTGTTTCTGCTCAGTTGGTAGTCTGGGAATGGTGCCCAACTGGATTGACTTTTAAATTTATTATTATTGTATTGTATTTGTATAGCATTTCTATTTTTTAAAATGGGCATGGCTTAAACTATCCATTGTTTTCATGCTAACACAAAGGACAGGAAGACCCACTTCTGAAACCTGAAGTTTCCAGGTAGGTGAAGCGCCCCTGGGCTGGGCTGGGCTGGGCTGGGGGAGGGGGCAAACCTTGAGAATCTGACTCTATTAGGCTAGAATCGCTCAGTAAAAAAAATTTACCACTTACTCAACCTTGAAATAGAAACTCTGAGCACAGAAATGTAGCTCCTACTTCCTGCCGCTAGAATTGCATCAGCATCCTCCAATCTAATTCTTCACCAAGAGCAGGCCGTCCCCGAAGGAATCTGATAACTAAATATCAGGTAATTGGCTCGAATGTGGGGTGAGTGTGACCTGTGCCAAAGATCCTACACACTGATAAAATATCAGGAAACTTTTAACAAGCCAACGATCCAGCTTCTCTCCTCTCCCACAGGCACCTGCATCTTCAAGGAGGGATGTTTCTTCCAAGAGCATCCCAAGGTCCTCGGCTACGTGATTTGCAACAGAGGTCTCCGTCTTTAGGAAAGGTACAGGGCACAAAAGAGGGACCAGGTGGTCTCTAGAGTCGGGTGACATTCATTACAGTTGCCAGTCCACGAGATGAAGGAGTCAGACTCCATTAAATGAAGGAGAATAGGAAGTCACGGTGACAAACGAAATTCTGAATCAAAGGCTCCCAGAACCAGGAAGGGGGAATGCCAAAATACAAGACCAAAATAACTTGCTAAGAAAGCTGAAAAATTGGATCTTCATCACTGATCTGCAAGTCAGTCTACATGAGAAAACTACACTAATAACACGTGAATCTAGTATTTTTTTAAAAAGGCAGAAATGTCTAGCGTGCCAGGCAATGCCTTTCACATGATTTCATTCATTTATTTCTTCACACAAAAACCTACAAAGTAACTATCACGATTGTCCCCAATAAACAGACATGGGCGAGTGCGGTTTAACAAGCCTCTCCATTACCTTCCTAAGGCACGGTTATTATGTGAAAAAACTGAGATTCTGAGTTAGGCAGGAGGGCATGACAAGACCATGCTCTCATCTACCAGTCTGTGTTGGCACTCACAACAGTTAACATGGTAGCTGACTGAAGAGCCTTCCCCTCAGACCACTTTGTGTCCCTGTGACAAAAAGTCATCAGTGGGAAACTCTTTTTTTTTTCACAGCTCCAAAGGCTAGGAAATCCAAGGTCAATGGCTTGTATCCAGCAAGAGCCATTTTGCTACATCATCCTATGGCAGAAGACAGCAATGCAGGAGAAGGTGTGTGTATATAAAATAGTAAGAAATCACAAGTGCAGCCATAATCTCTCTTCTACGTTAGCCCATTCATGAGTGTAGAGCTCTCATGAACTAAACATCTCCCATGAGACCCCACCTCCCAACACTGTTGCGCCAGGAGTTGTTTCTAGCACAAGCTTTTGTGTGTGTGGGGGACACATTCAAGCCAGGGCACCTTTGTTCTGCTATGTATCTAAGACCAGTAGAAAAAATTCATTAACCTTCACGAAACAGGCATCACTGTTACTACCTCCATGTCAAACACAAGGAAACTAGGGAACAGGGAGGTTGGTTGACATGGTATCTAGTGTCTAGCAACAGCATCCACATCCACACTCGTTGTACTATATCAATTGTTCAATAGTTTTATATAGTCTTCCATAGTGGGAACATAAGTACCAAAGTGATACTATGTTGATTTTCCCAGGACGTGTCCATATAGGAAAATACAGGTTATATGGAATTTAGTGAGATGTTAAGTGTTCAGACTAAGAAGTTTGGGTTAAATGTTACATGAAATTAAAAAAGTCTCCTGCTGCAAGTCTCTGAGGGCCTCAACAATGCCACTGTGCCTTATAACTTGCCAAGACTAGTATGAGTGAGGCAGCCACTCTGAACTCTTGCTGGGTGTTATCTTGAGGGACCAGAAACTCCAGTTACATACACCAGGAAGCTACACCCAACTGTCTTGACTGGGAAACCGTGGTAGTTTGAATAAGAACGACTCCCATTAGCTTGTATATTTAAATGTTCGCTAGTGGACCTATTTGGGAAGTCTAGGGGGTGTAGCCTTGTTGGAAAAGGTGCGTCATTGGGGGTGGGCTTCAGAGTTTCAAAAACACACACCAGGTCCAATCTGTCTGTCTGTTTCTGGCTTCTGCCTGTGGATCACAATGTAGAGGTCTCAGCTACTGCCCCAGCACCAGGCCTCTCTGCTTCTCACCATAATGATCATGAACTAAGCTAAAACTGTAAGTAAGCTCCCAATTAATTAATTAAAAAATTAATGCTTTTTTTTTAAAAAAAAGAGTTGCCTTGGCCATGGTGCCTCTTTACAGAAATAGAACAGTAACTAAGACAGCAATAATTCACATGGCAGAGTCAGAAAACTTTGTTTCTTAATTAACTAAACAAATACAAAATGCTAGTGACTCCATAGGAATATGGAAATAAGGTTGACCAGATGTCCCTTTGTATAGTTTCTCTATACTGGTTCAATGTCTGGTATATTTTACCGGTATAAGGGTGAACATGGCACAAGGCTTCTTAGAAGATTCTTAGAGCTCTTCCATCCCCCAGAAGGAAAGGGATTTTGGGTGTCTCCTTGTGCCTTGAAAATCATCTGTTAAGAGTATTTCTTGACTATCCACTTCCTGCACTAATATGTTAGCTTCTCTGAGGCACAGCCTTGTTCATTTTTGTTTTCCCCAGAATCCAGTCAAGGATCTGGCCCATTGCTGGTATTCAACAAAGGTCAGCTGAGTTGGAATAAGAATTAAAATTTAAAGGGACTAAATTCTTGCCCGTGTCTCCATGATACCAGCCTAAGTCGTTTCATTGATTTCTGTTCATGAGGTTGATCTGTTAACTGGCACAGTGGAAAATCAGTCTTTGTCTTAGAACTTGGAGCTGTTTAGCACACATAAAACACATTTGCAGACTGAAGCACTCACACAAAAGGGATTTGGGGCCTTTACTCTGTGTGGTTCTTCAGCAAGCAATGGAAGTACTAAGAGTTTTCACTTTGCATTTCCAGTACAGACAGACCTTATACAGAAGAATGTCAGGAAGGTGTTTAGAAAAACTAGGCAGTGTGGAAATAAAAGTGAAAAAATGATGCCTCTTGGCTCAGGGAGGTCTGGGTTCTACCTCTATCGTACACATCCCCTGTGTCACTGAGGATATTTTTTAGACTCTTGGGGTCCATTTCTCCAGCATTGACTAGGTGGCAATAATACTACAGGCCTTCCTCTTGAGGGTCATATCAATTCCCATCTTGCCTATCAGAAACAGTGCACAATCCAAATAACAGAACGGAAACAGCCTGGCATTGCAAGCTGGTACAAGAGCAAAAACCAAGACTGGCAGGCAGGCCTTGGGATGCAGATCTGAACATTGTATTCAGGAGGGGAATAGTTGCTGGGAACAGGACAAACATGAGGTCACAGAGACAAGTGAAAACATTTGAGGAATTTTTAAAAGCCAATCAATACTTGCTTATGAAAGTGCATGCTGCCTTTGATAAGGTCATTTAAAAAAAAAAACCCTTCCATTCCATTAAAACCTGTGTTTACTAGAAGGGGTGCTCTTAATGGGGCTTGTTGGAAGTCAGAGCATCACTTAAAGAGATGGTGAGGATAAATACTGGAGCTGTGATGCTGAGGCCTGAGGTGCTCAGTTGCCCACATCTACCAAACAAACCAAGCTTGGCTCTGAGCAGTGTGATCATAGCCACTGTCACCCACCCGAGAGACCAATATCGGGGCAGCGTCCCTTGATACTCTGTGCCCCTTTACCTTCTGCTTCTGCAGTAAGTAGGCTTAGCTCATATAGCTCTTCCAGCAGCTAGCAAAGGGGAGAAAGAATCCAGAGGACTCGGCTTGGCCCCAGACCCCATTCTAGTGTGGGAAGGTTCCCTGAGCCCCTTCCAGCATTCCTAATAACCCAGATGCACAGGTTCAGCCTGTGCCAGGGTCATTCAGGAATGCCCCAAGGCCGGAACAGCATATTCCTCTCTGCTCCCCACTGCTTCCACCCCACAGACAGTTGCCCTACTTGTTTCTATACAATTAGTCGGCACAATGGGGTCCTCACAGGAGGAGGAGGGGCCGCCCCCAAATCCCATTATTATCCTTATCACTGTCATTACAGTTGCACTGGACCAGAGAGAAGTGGCACCGCACAGGCTTCAAGCCTGGGATCTGCACAAGGACACATCCTCAATAGGAAAGAAGGAAGGAAGGTAGATCTTCTGTCTCCAAGCACCTTCCTGGCCATTCCGCTAAATACTATAGTGACACAGAAGACTGAACATGTTCCTTCTGCCTTCAGGGACCCCCCAGTTAAAAACTGCTCCCTTTGCCCCTCTTTCCCTTCCTCAGTTTCATTTAGCCCTGCTTGTTTTTTTCCTGTGCTGGTTCCTTGCTGATTTTGAGATGGTTGTCTTCCTCCCCAATGACATACCCACCCATAACCTCAGAATGCTACCCATATCCTCAGAATGGCCTCTAAAGATGTCTACACTCTAATCCACGAAATCCATGATTATGTCACTTTTATGGAGAACACTGCAAATGTTGACTAGGTAAGGATCTCAAGGCAGGGAGGCTTTGCAGTTATCTCTGCGCCCCCACATTAGCATCAGGGTCAGAGATGGGAGTGCAGGACCAGCAGAACCTGGCCATGATGCACTGCTGGCTTTGCAAGTGCAGGAATGAGAAGCTGATGAGGGGTGTGACCTGCCCTGAGAAGCTGGAAAAGGGAAGGACATGAGACGTTTCTACAAGTTTACAGTGCCCCGAAACCCCACTTCAGAGTCCTCACTTCCAGAGCTGCAGTGGAAACATTTCGTGCTCTTGAAGCCACCAACCGCTCCCCACAGCAGGAGCTGGAGATCAAGGAAAACCCTATCTTTTCCTCTAGAAAGCAGGGTGGTGACAGTACTGATCCCTGACTGCTTAGGGCACCAGGAAGGACAAGCAGGCACAGGATGGAGCCTCCTGGAGGTCTGTGTTCAAGGCCAGCTCACTCTAGAGTTTGCTAGCAGGATGCTACAGGGTAGCATCCGCAATGGAGATCATTCGCTGGGGCTTCAGAAGAGCATGGCCACACATCCTGTGCTCCATGGCCTGTCAATGCCAAGTTTTAGAACACAAATCTTCATTCCACTCCTGCGTCTAGGTCCATTCTGCATCTGCCAACCCTTCAGGGGTCAGGCATGAGCTGGACCATGAGGGACTTTGCTGGTAGACTGAGCTGAGAAATGATCTGTTTCAGAGTCCCAAGAGTGCCTGAGGATTTCAAAACAGCTACTAGGGGTTCCCTGAAGGTCCTCCAACTGTCACCATTGGGGGGAAAAACAGGCAGAAGAATACAGGGGAGGTTAAATATATACAAACAATCAAGGGGGCATCCGGATACCCTGTAATTAGCATGTTGGGGGCTCAGTCTCTATCCTGTGCATGGGACTTGTTAAGGAACTGGCGTGAATGGCTGTTCTTTGCAAGGCCCGTTTTCTGAGAAGGACCCAGTCCAGACTCCATGGTGTGACTGGGCCCAAGGAATAGCCACCAAGCAGATGACCCAGGAAGAGATACAAGATAAACTCACTCTACAAGATACCTGAGGAGGGAGAGGTAGGTCCCGCTAATGCCTGACTTGAGGCAGTTCATCTCCCATACTGCCAACATGATAATCTTTGCAAGACATAAATCTTTTAAAGACACAGTCCTTTGCATGAAGCCCTTTAATGAGCTCCCAGCACGTACTAATTAAATCTAAACCCCGAGTCTTCACTTCCTGATCCCACCCAACACCCTTATCCCTTCCTTCCTTCCTAGTCAGTGTCCTAGAGACAAAAATCCAACCTGCCACTCCCTGAACAGGCCTGGCTGAGCTGCTTTTCTGGCACGAGAAGCCTCCTACCCCCATCTGCCCTTGGTTTAAATCCACCCGTGCCTCCAGGCCCAGTTTCAGACTTCCTTCCCCTCGGAAGCTGAGGGCAATCCTGGGGGTTCCTCCTCGACTTCCACTAATGCTCACAGTACCCCAGCACTTCCTGGGAGCCAGGCCCCGCCCTTCAGTTTCATGGATATTACCTGGCTGAACTCTGTCAGCAGCCTCCAAGGTGGGTACACTACCATCAACCCTGCTTTGACATAGAGAAGAATATGCAAGTTATCCACACCGAAGCCCAGACCCCATTCCGTGCAAGGCTTTATTTATTCTGCTGCTGCTATACCATTCAGGGTGCCAGTATGGAAGTCAATGCTGCTTATTTCAAGCAGACCTCCCCTTCTGCTCATGAAAGGACAGCTCTGTCTGTCCCCCAAGTCTGCACACACTCCCCCATAACCTCAACAGGAGATTCCCTGTATTGTGGGTAAAAGACTTAGAACTCACCCCCGTTGGGTATCTTCTCAGAAGTCCTTCACCCTCTGACCTGATGCCTCCTTTGACCTCCAATCTTGTACCTACTCAGTGCCTGGGGCACAGGAAGAATCTATCTTGTTTGGGTGTCAGCTCTTCCCTTTGTGGGGTGTTGGGTCAAGGGAGAAAGAATACGTCTTCCAGAAAAACGGTGGCTACCTCGATCTTTTATATTTCATTTTAGGGCCCTATTTTTAGCATGCCTCTCTCTAGGGGGAATTCAATTAATCACCAAGTCCTGTCAGCGCTCAGTTTCAAATAGCTCTCAAACTCTGGAACCTACCCACTTCTTCCCACTATCACACTAACCTAGTCCCAGTTTCTACAGCTGCCTGCTGTCCCATCCACCGGGTCCCAGCCATGTCTCAAGTTCATTTTGCTTCAGATTGTACTCGGTTGCTCACTCTCCTGATGGAAGCTGAGCAGTGGCTCCTCACGACCCTTCTACCAAAATCCAACTTCCTGAACACAACTTATGAGGTCTTCTCTCTTCTGCCCCGCTGGCCGTGTCCCCTCATCTCCCACCACTCCCCTGCTACCCCATTGCTCGGCCACACTCACCTTCAGAACAGGAACTCATTATACTCTTTGCTGGTCTGTTCCCTCAGCCAGTCTCCCCTGCTGATATCTGCCTAAGCTTCAGGTTTGGCTGAAGTTATCTCTTCCTTGTGAAACTTTGCCCAACCTTTCACACGTGAGTTAGACGCGCTTTATGGGTCTCTATGAAATCCTATGTCTTCTATGCATATCCTTATCACACTCTATTTCATTCATCTCCTTTACTTCTTGAGAGTTTAGATTCATGTTCCCAAGGCCCCAAGCCCTCCTGTACCAAAAATTATTCATCCATAGTGCCCTTTGCCATGCTATTTGATAACACGTCCAACTAGATAGAGTAAAATAGTATATTTCCCTATCCTACTGATGCTAGGCTTGACTGCGGAGCTTGGTTTAGCAACGGAACATCAGTAAATATGTTGAGAGCAGAGGCTTTGAGTGTATAATGTAACTTAGCTTGGGGTCTTGTGCATCTGCTGTCTGACTTACAAGAGTAGGTACCCGACAAGAGACATGTGGAACAGACCAGAGTCTCATCTGCAGCATGATACAGACCTCTTGCTCCTCCCCAGACCAGACCAGTGGAACCATGAGTGAGAAAATAAATGGAACTAAATACCTGTTCTTTAGGCCACTACGAAATGGGTAGTTGCTCAGTAGGTGGTGTTATTGAAGCAGAACACTCAAAAATAAACTGACCTCTATATCTACCGTTAGACTGTAAACACCATTCGGAAACCACCGTGTCTCCTGATAGAATATGGGGCTTTAGAACATGCGGGCACTCCATAAACATTCACCAGCAGATGTATGACTGAATGAGCAAACACTGGCCTCTGGCATGCTTGCCTCTTACCTTGCACGTAAGTCCCTTAGAGCCAGGAATGGCGTCTGGCTTTCCTCACCAGCAGCTAGCCTTCTCACTTCCCACACTGGGCTCTTGGTAGGAGTTCAACAAATATTCGTTGAAATTAGAGAAACTGAATTTTGTGGGCTGGCTTGGGAATCCATCCCCAACTTGTGACATGGTTTCTACGAGCAAATGCACTCGCTGAGCCAAACAAACTTGCAAATGAACTTTTGGAACCCCGTCGGCTCATTGGTTCAGGATTGCCAGGTTTATGGAAACCCATAACTGAACACATGCGCTGTGGTTTGCAATATGGGAGAAGCTGAGAAACCGCTTCCAACCCCAAGATATGCAGCCTGAAAAAAAAAATTCCCTTTCTGCCCACACACACAAATGTAGCGCAGGTTGAATTTGAGGTTCCCACAATAAAATACTAGACTTCCTAGACCTCATTGTTTACTTGGTTTTTATCTGCTTATCCTGGGTGCCTATTCTTAACACCAAATCAAAGTGGGATTAAGATCATTTTCTTGCCCCCCCTCCCTTCCCAAATCCACTTTCTAGACATGTATTCAAGAAAGTTCAACCTTCTCAACACCGAAAAGAATTATTTTTCTAAATAAATCTGTGACATTTAAAATAAACACAGTGGGATGCTCCGCCATCATACAAAAACATCCCCTTTAGCATCCCTAATTTTGAATGGTACTGAGAGCTCAACATGAGTCACAGATCTGAGGCATAGCTTCATTTTATCCTAGGCCAGAACCAAGCCAGCTGGGAACCAAGTGAGGTGAAGTGAAGTGAGGTGAGGTAAGGTGAGGTAGCTATGAAGGGCCATCGACCATGACCCCAGAATGTTTGCTGATACATACAGCTGTGGGTACTGCCTGCCAGTCACTCAACTTACCTCACTCATTTAATATGTTTTTGGAACACACTATGTATGACAGCGTAAAAGGAGAGACTGAGGGACAAAGATACAGTGATGAGCCACAAAGAACCCAAAACAGTAATGTAACCAGAAGTAGGGGGTGGTGGGACAATGGTCTATACCCTATTTTAATAAAACGCTGATTGGCCAGTAGCCAGGCAGGAAGTAGAGGTGGGGCAACCAGGCAGGAAGTAGAGGTGGGGACAACGAGAATTCTGGGAAGATGGAAGTTTCAGTCTGCAGTCGTCACCCAGCCACAGAGCAAGCAAGATGTGACTGCCTCACTGAAAAAGGTACCCAGTCACGTGACTAACATAGACAAGAGTTATGGGCTAATGTTAAGTTATAGAAATTAATAAGAAGCCCGAGATGCTAGGCCAATCAGTTTATATAATTAATGTAGACCTCTGTGTGATTTTTGGGGGGACTTAACAACTGCGGGAACTGGGCAGGACAGAAACCTCGGTCAACAGTAGGGGGGGCGGTTATCTGATGAAACTGGGTAGTCGGGTAGAAATTGGTATTTATTCTAGGACCAGACAACAAAGAAAGAACTAACGTGGGGGAAGAGTACGCTAAGATGCAGAACATTCTAGTTCTCGAATCAGGAAGACAATCAGTAAGGCTAAGGTGACCATGGAGAAAGCAGCACTTGAGAGGTTGGAGCTGCAGATCACAGGGTGCCTTGTCTGCAGGAGGGGATCTGGCTGAGTTGGAGGAGGGCGAGCCATTAGAGCCAACTAATCTGGGGGACACCACCTGGTGCAGCCTTAAAGGATTGTTCCTATTGGGTGAGAGAGCAAGGGAAGAAGCAGGGAAAACAGAAAAGAGTCCTGACAGCTAACCACCAAGGATGGCCTGGGGTCCTCACCCAGTTCTCCATCAGCCCCTTTCGACTAGCTTACTGTTCTCCACTGGGGACCATAGCTTCCCCACGTCCCTCTAAAGGGCTGGCTGCTTCCTCTCACCAAGCATAGGTGGTCTACCTGGGCCTAACTGCCTCTTCAGCATGGTTCTCTTTCTGACCACCTCCCAGAGTTGAGGCTCATGGTATCCACAGACACCATCCTTGACCCCTCCTCACGGAGCCACCTACAGTGTCCACCCTCGCCCTTTATTTCTTGCCTACTTCATCCCTCCCTCTTCAACATCTGTGTGCCTCTGAGATTGACACCCAGATGGCTGGTTCATCTAATACTCCGGTGACCACCCTAGGTCCCTGACTGTTCTGTGCCCAATAATCTTGTTCTCCATCTCAACCTTCATTCTATAACCATCCTACAGAACTTATCATGCCCAGTAACTCCACATCTCGGTCACCTCAACTCTAAGCCACACACAATCTGGCCAGTACTCTCTTTCCACTTCTCCAATGGACAGGTCCAGAGCGTGGATCTTACCACCCTCTCATGTCTCTTACCCATAGTGTGTCCCTGTCTTCCTCCTTCACACACAGGAGTCCCTCATGACACACAGCCATGTCCAGAGTGGCACTGGTACCAGTCACCCTTTCTGTACTTGTCCCCACACTCTGGCTAAACTGAACTTTACAATGACAGCCCCGGAGCTAGACTAGACTTGAGCCAAGCAAAACCACGCTTCCGTTTCAAAGGCAAGATCATAAGCCCCAGATGGTCCCCAAGAATGCCAAACACCTATACTCTATTTTCTTAGGTCTTTGCCTGAGCTCCTGTGTGCTTCTTACTCTCCTTCTTTCCAAACCTCTGGGGCTCCCTCTTCACAGGCCCATCCCAACACCTTGCTTCTCCTGGTCTGAGGTCATGGGAGGATGCACAGAGCAATATGAACAGACCCTGAGCATGCGTCTACCAGCTCTGGGGTCCAGGCTCTGCAGCCTCCTTCCCAGCCTGCTCTGAGGCTGCCTTCCCCACTGACATATTAGGTCCTGTTGTCTGCTGAAAGACAGCACAACTCTTGTTCTCTTCCTTTCTATTGGAATCTTCTCAACAACACTGAAAAGCACTGGTGTGTGTGTGTGTGTGTGTGTGTGTGTGTGTGTGTGTGTATGCTTGTTTGTGCGCATGTGTGTATCTGTGTATGTGTGCATGCTTGCTTGTGTGTGTGTGTCTGTCTGTATGTGCATGCTTGAGTGGGTGAGTGTGTGTGTGTCTGTATGTGCATGCTTGAGTGGGTGAGTGTGTGTGTGTATGTGTGTGGTCTCTCATTGAACTTAGAGCTCACCAATTTGGCTAGACTATATGACCAATGGACTTGCAGGAATCCTCCTGCCTCTGCTCTTCCAACACTACGGTTACAGGCACACTCTAGCATAGTTGACTTTTTAGGTAGGTGCCAGAGATCAAAACTCAGACCCTAGTGCTTTCATGGCAAGCACTGTAGAGACTGACTGAACCGCCCTCTCTCCAGCCCCAGACACCATTATTTTATGCATCTTTTAAAACCCAAAACTTGGACTAGTGAGTTGGCTTGGCAGGTGCCTTCACCTGCCAGACTTAACCACCTGAGGTCGGTCCCCGAGGCCCACTATGGTAGAAGAAGAGCGCCAACTCCCACAAGCTGTCCTCTGACCTCTACACACGTGCTATGGAACACGCATCACTCCACTCCAATTAAAATATAATGAAAAACAATGTTTTAGAACCCTAAACTCTGGACTCTACTTTCCGCCCCAGAATCTGCTCCGTCTCTCCTCTGCCATTCCTCCTAACACCCCGAGGAGCCCGTCCCGCTCACTGCTCAGTGTCCTTTTGCACCACTCCAAGCCCAGGCCTCTGTCACAACCACCGGTTGCCATGTGCTAAGTCCAGTGGCTCCGTTCTCTCTTGGACCTCCTTGGCAGGAGCCGGCACTGTGCACTGCCCTCCCTTCCTTTTCCTTGCCTGGCAACAGAATGCTCCCCTAAGAGCTTCCTCTCCCCTTTCCCATACTTCATTGTTTTTCTCCTAATTCTGTTTCTCCTTGACCCTAAACATCAAGACACTCCAGGGCTCCAGCACTCCAGGGCTCAGCTCTTGAACATCTCCTCTTTTCAGCCAGCATTCCCTCCCTACTCTGACCTTAAGGCTTCTGTAAGTACCATCAAAATACAACCAACTCCAAATTTCTATTGCCGGCTCGGGCATCTCCCATCAACTCCTGACCCACGCTTGTTGAGCAAGCAGACCCTACCTCCATGCAGCTTTTAATCACCGCCACTGTCACCAACCACCCATGAATAGGCTCCTGCCTGGAGCTCTCTCTCCCCGCAGACACCCAGAGAAGCTGCACAAATGGAGCGGATCTGAAAAAACCTACAGCAGCCACACAATCCTGCCTGTGATCAGTTAATTTCTGAAAGTCTACTCTCGGGCATGCGACGAGAAGAAAGGGCTCCCACCAATTACAATTATTCATGAGAATTTCCTTGGCCCTGCTTCTTTTGTCTGCCAGCGACTCTCAGGGAAAGAGCCCCACAAGGAGGTGCGGCAGAGGAGGGGGCACTTGCTCGTCTTGCAGCAGCTCGGATTGTGGCTTCCTCCACGAACTCTTAATTCATCCCATCTCCATATTTTTAGCCTGTTTCCTGAGCCTCTCCCTAACATCATAGCCACCCCTCTCCATTCATGCCTCCTGTTCCCCCGTTAGCTTCCTAATTCACTTCTCTATCGCCTTCATCCCCAGCTGCCCCTTTGCTCTGCCCTCAGCCTCTCTACCTGCCCCACTGTTTTTTTTTTTAAATCTGTTTCACCTTTTAAAACTGAAAGCACCAATCTGACAGCCACTGTTATGTGGCTTGCTCCCCCCTCCCCATTCCTGCCTGAGCCGCAGCAGCAGCGAAGGCTCTTTCCTCCTTGCTTCTATAGCAAGAGCTGGAGTACTGGGTTACCATGGCAACAGTGAATCCAACCAGGCTGGTCCCAGCGATGCTAAGAACTGCCATGGAGAGGAAGCCGCTACAAGTCGCCCCTGAGCCTAGCTGGGTCGTGTACCTCGTAATTCAAGACCAGGCTGGGCAGATTCTGCCTGGAGACTGAGATTGTACATCAGGCCCACGGCTATATGGCGCGCGAGGAGACAATGCCATCAATAACAAGGCTTCCACAGAGCGAGCAGAATCCATGGCATGATGAGGATTTATTTGAAATTTTTCAAACATTCCTTTTCTTTTATCTTCTCTAAGGGAGAACCTTTTGGCTCTCTCTGAAGTCTTGGTGAACTTGGTAGGAAGTAAAAAGCAAATCCACCCACACTAGCCACCCTTCCCGAGTCACATCCCTGCCCCCCCCCCCAACTGCCCTCAGCCTGGGTGGTCCCACGTGGCCTGGGTCAAATGACTTGATGGCACTGACACAGCCAGAAACATCTTGAAGAATGAGTTACAGTTACGCCATGTGTTTTGGTCCTGGAGAGCTCTGCTCCCCCACAGCCCAGGAACGGATCATTAAAAAGGGGCAACAAGTGTTCTGGCTGCATCACACTTTCCGGAGAAGGAGAGTCGGGGTGAGAAAGGATTTAGGAAATACCTTTGTAGCGGGAGGCACCAGCCGCAGTGGGGGTCTGCTGCTGTTAGGCACTCTGAGCAGGAGTTGCGCTTACTGCAGTTTGCAACAAGAATTCTCCTCACCTGAAAATGAAGAGGACATGAGTTTAGACAGAATCGCAAGCAACACTGGGGTGGGGGTGGGGAGGTGGGGCGCCAAGGACCACAAAGAGTAGATTTATCAACCTGAGCCCTGAATGTCTCCACTGTGGCATCCAATGGCAGGTCTCCAGTTCTAGGACAGGATGCAGTGTGTAAGAACCAGCCTTCCACAGTACAGAAGGCCATCCCCATTCACCCCAGTGGCTCCTGAACCCACAAATTCAACCAAGAGCAGATTGAAAACATCTGAAAAAAATACTCAGTGTATTTTCATCCTCTTGTTCCCTGAACAGCGCAGTGGTATGATTTATATAGTATTCACACTTTATTAATTGGGCGGTCGCGGCGCATGCCTTTAATCCCAGCACTCGGGAGGCAGAGGCAGGCAGATCTCTGTGAGTTCGAGGCCAGTCTGGTCTATAAGAGCTAGTTCCAGGACAGGCTCCAAAGCTACAGAGAAACTCTGTCTCGAAAAACCAAAAATGCAACCAAACCAAACACCACTTTATTATATCATAGGCATCATAACTAATCTAAAGATAATTTAATGTATATGGGAGGAATGTATATAGGCTATATGCAAAATTTAAGGATCTGAGCATCCACAGATTTTGATGTCTTGAGGGCTTTGTGGAATTGATCCCCCAGAAGGTATCAAGAGAACAGTATTCCCAGACTCCCCTGTGGCTGAGACTCTTGGGGTGGAGTCTTGGAGTCTTGGGGTGGAGCCTTCTCAGGTGAGTCTTACCATAGCCACGTTTCTGATCTGTGGATAACTATTTCCATGGGGATCACAGAGCCAGGTCACATGACTTTCACACGGGGACAGTCAATATTGTCAGTGGTGCTATGGAAACGAGCATCCAGGAAGAGCAGTGGTTCTGCCCCAGAATGATCAGCACGAGTTTGGCAAGGGATGCAGAAATGAAGTGTAGTAGGGTATCTCCATCACTTCGGCTCCCAGCTCAGTGACTCACCCCCATTGCAGGGTGTGAAACAGGAGGAGACAGGGCTGAAAGGTGCAGTTTAATAGTCGAGCCCTTGTCTAGCATGCTCAAGGTGCTGGGTTTGATTCCCAGGACCACAAAAAAGGGGGAAAAAATGAAACAAGCAAAAAGAAATAGAGGGGGGATAAAAATCATTCCCTGGAGAGAGAGAGAGAGAGAGAGAGAGAGAGAGAGAGAGAGAGAGAGAGAAAGAGAGAAAGAGAGAGAGAGAGAATGCCTTTCTCACTCATCAGTCAACAGCGCAGGGCAGATCCAGGCAGCAAGCAGAGGCGGTGGCAAACATGGAGTGCCCAAGTGTCGCCTGGCACATTTTCTGAAGGCACAATTGCACAGCGGGTAGTGAGAAAACTTGTGGAACTCATTATCCTGGGAAGCTGTGCATGCTGGGAAGCACAAATAGAGGAAAGGAGAGTTCTAGAAGGAGTTTGTGGCGAAAATGAGGGCATATTCCAAGGAGGAGCCTTCAGGTCCAGGCTGATTCGTACAAGATCACTGTGCCCTCTTCCTTCCCAGTCCCCAGTGCTGCCGACAAGATGCAGGCGGCAGACTGCAAGTCTGAGCCAGAATTAACCGGAGTGTGGATATTTATTTCCTTGTAGCTCACAAAACATCTTTTTAATTCTGAGGGATTTTATTAAGTGCCACATAATCTCTCTAACCTTGTTTTGTCGTCTGTAAAAACGGCACCAGTACAGAGCCGACTTTACGGGGTTATTACAAGCAGAGTGCGAAGCATACTAAATAATTTGTGTCCTAAGTCCCAGCTATTGCTATTATGGGAGAAAATGGTGCCATGGTCCAGCAAACACGAACCCCCTAGGCTGAAAGAGTCAGTACGTTTCCTTAGCACAGGCTTGTGTGAGCCTTCGAATGTGCCCAGCACCGTGACACTGTAGAGATATAAATAACAACGGGTCCTAAGACTCTTTTTGCTGAGTCTTTGATCTAGAACATTCTTCAAGAATGACCATTTAGCGTATTTAAGCACAAATGTAATAACTGTGTAAGAGATAAGATACTATAAATATTTGCATTAGACATGCTCTCTAATGAACACATTATCTCGTCAGTATATATATCTGCATATGATTATGTCTAATTGGGCACATGTTGATACCATCCTACAGATTTCTCATGGCTTTTAAAATTAATAATATCTTTTTAGGGGTGACAAAAGAAATTCTTCGCATTTGGTTTCTCTGGTGATCATAATGGCACAGCCACAGTCAACTAGCAGGGTTTTTGTTTGTTTGTTTTTTGGAGACAGAACTCACTATCTAGCCCAACTTTAATTTGCAATTTGCAATCCTCCTGCCTCTGCCTCCTAAGTACTATGATTCCAAGGGTGCTCTACCATGGTTGGCTAAGTAACAGAACCTCTTGCAATAATGCTAAAGTGAAGACTATGGAGACAGTTAAGTTTTGACACCCCCTTGAAAACCGTCCCAAAGGCCTTCAGGCTTAAGTGATTCGGGATTGGAAGTCTTTATTTTCTAGGAAGTGAAGATCTGTGAACTACTGGTCTGTTCACAGAGGTCTTTAGCCAGCAGCACTGGGTTTTGGGGTTCTGCAAGTGTCTTTGTGGGCACTGATGGGAATTTATGAGCTAGTTGCAATATTTCAAAAAGCAAAATGGAAAAACACGCACAGATTAAACCAGACTTCCAGTATCTTTGCTTTGGGGCGTTGGAATCCTATCAGCTCTGCATGGTAGCACAGGCAGTGCCCGGGCTGGCAACTCTGAGATGTCCTTGATAAATAAAGCCTGGGAATGAGAATGGTTACTTAATAAACACAGTTTGTTGAACGGACAAAAGTCTTTCAAATATGGGATCCCAGGGAAGAGACATAATAAGGAGTGTTTCAATGTCAGAGGGAGCCTGCACAGAAGGCTGTGGAAGGTGGAGCAGGCAGTGGGAGGTTCAGATGGGACCATCCTATCGTGATCATTGGATATCAGCGGCTTTTCAAACTGCAAAGAGCAAAGTGGCCTTTTTAAGAGTACTTGATACTGTCGCCGCTACCCTGACTCAAAAAGCACATGAAGGACAGTCATTGCTCTCCTCCTGAAGAATGACTGCAAGAGAAGAGAGACGAGAAATGGGGGAAGGGGAAGGGCACCTGTGACATCCGTTACATAATCACCTTCCTCATGCGTAGTGTGTTCAGTGGGTCATGGGTCAAAGCTATCAGGCCAGGATAGTCATCATTCACAAGTTTGGAATTTGGTGTCATTTTGCATGGGCTTCAGAATTAGAGCAAATTTTGAGTTCTAGCCCCCTTGAAGATACACACAGACACACATATACATATTATATATGTATGTACAGGTATATCATTGATACACACATTATGTATTTGTATACATTATAAGTATATATATGCATCACATATGTATACATATACACATCATATATGTATACATGTATATCCATACATATGTATAATTTATATATACAAACATTTCTATATACACAAACGTTACACACACACATATACATACATACAATCTTCTGAAACTACTTAGCTGTTAAAAGCCTTAGACTTTTCATATGTAAGCTGAGTAAGAATTTTATTAACACATTCCATTAGTATTATTTATTACATCCATGTGTATACGCGTACACAACTCTGGGCATATATAGAAAGACCATACAAAGAAAGATGACTCATATATTCTAAGAACTCAATCTAAAATTGTGTTTCCTTTTATTAAAGATGGAGAAAACGTTGAAAGGACATGGCTTTTATTTCAGTAAGCAGAAACAAGAAAAACTAAAACATCCAGATAAATTAAGAGAGTATGTATAGAGGGGATGCTTGACATAGATTTCCTGGTTCATGAATGTGTATGAGACTGTGGCCTGATATTAACCCCGAGTTCCAAAGCCAGTCCCATTGGGCAAACTCATAAATGCATCTAACCATTCAGTGCCCATATAATAAATGTGTAAATTCAGTTACTTTGCTGATTATGAGCCCATTTGTGAGCACACACCCCCCCTCGAAAAATCTGGCACTGGAAATATAGCCAATAATAAAATTGTCTAAATGGATATTATTTCTCGCTTAGTTACTGATGACAGTTCGTACGGATTTTAATTCCATGTCCATGGCCCTCTGTAGGTTTCCTCAAAGCCTGCAGCGGTGTTTCAACGTGGTGGCTCAAAGTAAAAGCTTTGCCACTGGACAGTGACATACGTGAACTATGTCCTGCTCATAAGTCAGAAGCAATAAGAAGAATCTTCGCCTACCTCTTTCCCAGCGGTTAGGTAGATGTAGATGTCCTTTACAGGATGAGGAACGATCTTGTAGAACACAGGTGTTTCTTCTTTGATTTCATAAATCACCTCTGGACAATTTGAAGTCAAATTCTCCCCGAGCACGACCTTTTGATTTTCAGAAAGAAATATAATTTCTGTTTAGTATTCTGAATATCAGGACAGGAAGTGCCACAGCTTACCCCTGAAGTCACATCCTTCCCTACTCAAGCACCACTGGCCAGCACACCCCTACTCTGAAAAGCCCATCACTGGAAGGACAGCCAATCATCAACTTGATTAGCTGGGCGGTGGTGGCACCACACCTTTAATCCCAACACTCAGGAGGCAGGGGTGGCAGATCTCTGTGACTTTGAGGCTAGCCTGGTCTACAAAGAAAGTTTCAGGACAGCCAGAGCAGTTTAGACAGAAAAAGTCAGTCTTGAACAACTGAAAATAAAAATAAAATAAAATTGTCTAAATAAGTAATATTTATTGCTTCATATATATGTATAATATATATTATATGTATGTATATGTGTATGTGTGTATATATAACTAGGTGAGAGAACATATTCCTTAACCATCCTTTCATGACTATCTTTGACAAGGCTGACAATTCCAAGTACAGCGTACCTGTTTGGACAGGAGATAAAAGTCACCAAAACTTCACTGACAGTCACTCTTCAGTTCTGGGACAGTATTCTCACACATGGCAGCTTGTTTCCATAGTTTCTGACCAGACTTGGCTGGACCAGAAACCACAAGTAACACCTTCCTGAGTATCACACCAAGCGTGTGACCTTGAAGCCAAGGCACTGTCTGCTTAACATACATTTGCATGGGTTAATCTGTGGCTCCTCCACAGTTCCACAGAGTCATGCATTTTAAAGTAACCCCGACAAGTTCACTGGGATAGACAAGCGTGTATGTGTTTACATATAAAACAGATGCAGGTGTGAATCAGTATTCTGTAGTTTGGCGATTAAGACACCTGAGTGTCATTCATCTTCAGACAACAAACATTTACGGATCGCCTCTATGCTGGTTTGGGGTTTAGGAAAATAACGGTGAACACAATGGGCTGCGGGGCAGAGTAGATGAGGGGAAGAAATGCTCCCTCATGGAACGCACACTGCATGGGGGAGGGGGTGGAGGATGGATGGCAGCCTCCTCGATAAACCTGGACTAATATTTATACAATACTGATACAGGATTTCTGTCACCACTCTGCTAGCCAATTGAGAGGATTTAAGCCTGGATAACCCAGATGTATTTAATAGATCATGGTCCTTTGACCTCCCTAAGATTTACTGCACACGGCACTTAGTATGTTTATGCTTTCTGCAGTAAACAATAAACACTCCTGACAGCGATCTCTAAAGTCTCTAAAGGATGATGGGGTTCCGCAAGGACAATTCTATCCAGATTGTGATAACACTACTAAGCCAATAAACGCTACCCAAAGTTCAGTTTTGTACTACAAACTGCTCAGGATGATTCCAAGGGTCCCCTAGAGATGCCATCACCCCCTAGACATCAGGAAGTAATTTTAAGAACACGAGACCCACACATTCCCAAGAGATGGGATGGATGGATTTTGTTTTTCCACTGGGTTACAGATATTTGTCATCGTGTGTGTGTGTGTGTGTTTTGTGGTATGGTCAAAAAGGGGGGAATAGATATGATTTTTAAAAAGTAGATTACCGAATCTACTTTCAAAGTAAAAAAGCTACTTCTAGTTTTAAATAATTTACATTGGTATTGATTTTTGTATATTGATACAAATTTAAGGTTATTTTTGTTAACACTGTTATGCTACTACTAGTGTTTAAGATATGTTTTATATTGTTATGAATTTGAAGTTATTGTCCTTTATACTGTGCATCTGTTTCTATTTTTGCTTAAGGTATTACCTATATAGCTCAGACCTCTACAGCTTAATTATGCAATGTGAAATTTTAGTCCTTAAAAGCTATTTAGGATAATAAAGAAATACAGGTTAATAGTCACCCCCTAACTATAAAACTTGTATTCATGTTAGGTTTTCTAGGTATACAGAGATATATTCAGATAGGTAATCTTACTTCAAAGACCTACAGAATATGGCATTTAAAATGTTTAATAGCTTAGACTTTCCTTGACATGAGACATGTCTGCTCCTGGCAGCATGATCTACTTCTAATGAGAATGATGGGCATCAAAGAAATTACATATGGAGTCTGCTTTCTTTGAAGCCTAAACTAGCCATTAAGGCAAGAAACTGCCCTTGCCTAGACTGCTGACAATACACTGTCCAAACTGGACAAGCAGGACACAAAGAAAGGCAACTGTTGAACTTTGCAAAAACAGGGTAGTCGTTCAAATTTTCCTGCTTCTGAAAAAAGGCTGTGAGATATTCTAGGCATGTAAGTCAAAGGTGGATGTCCCAACATTGCTGAGGAACCTTGGGTAACTGTCCAGGCAACCAGCTGTTTCTGTCATCCCTCACACTTTTTGGAAGTTGCTTGCTTACACTTCCTGCTTACTCAGATAATATTTTCTTCTCAGGTCTTTGATGGAGTTGAAGACTCGACAGTTACAATTATAGTTCTCTGGAATCTTGGCAAAAAGGCATATATTAGGTATAAAACTTTTAACTCTTCAGGAGAGGATAGCTAATGGGGTAACCTCTATAAATTTGCCAATCACTTAGGGACTAGACATTGAGAATGTATTTCTCACTTTATAATTGTTCCAGTTATATGTAGTTTCATTTTCGTTAAGGTTATTACCTTTTCTTTCTTTTGGACAATGCTTGGTAATAATTCTTATTATATGTAGTTTTCCTGTGCTAGATTTAAGATCCTTCCTTCTTAATTAGACAGAAAAGGGGAAATGTTATGATAATTCCGTCACTGGTCCACTAGCCAATTGAGAGGAACGTTTGGTCCAAGAGGAAGGGTTTTCTTTGGGGATGGATGTGACCAAGGAAGAGGCACCCCTTTCCAAGCATAGAACAAGTGACAGAGGGTGTAAGCATCAGTTTGTGACTCAGTTCAGGTTCCCCATTTGTCTTTTAATATTTGTGTATAGATTTTTCTTGATAATAAATGTAAAGAAATAACATCAACAATTCAGTTGAAAGTAATGAGTGAGATAAGTTAAAGTGGAGAAGGAGAAAACAGGCTCATGGTAAGTTTTAAGGACAGTGACACTGATTCAAAATCCACAAGAGTCATTCAGGTTCTGGATGAAAATCGTCTTTTATTTTAATTTATTTTACGTGTGTGGGTCTTTTGTCTGCATGGATAGCTGGGCACCATATGTATTCCCTGTGCTCACAGAAGCCAGAAGCAGGCACTGGATCCCTTGGGACTAGAATTACAAACAGTTGTGAGCTACCATGTGGGTGCTGGGCATTGAACACGGGTCCTGCTGAACCATCTCTCCAGCTCGAAACTTGTTTGTTGGGGGATTTTCTGTGTTTTGTTTAAAGAGGCCCAGTCAGTGCAGAGTCCCTGGAGTAAGAGAGACCAGTATGGTGTGAGCAGAACAAGATGGAGAAGGGTGGTCATTGAAATAATGCGATAAAGGGGAGGGCATGGGTTCTTCCGCCTGTGTAGATCCCGCCTTTCCCTCTGCAGGGAGAGAAGAAGCCATGAGGACTTGGAACAGAAGTGTGACAGGCAATGAGGTAGGGCCCACGTGTGCAGAAAGTCAGATGAGACTGCGGATGGGGGCCTGGGTTAGACCTGGCTTTACCATTAAGCGGCTGGGCCACTTTGAACCAATGCCTTATTTAGCTTCCCAGACTACCATTTCCTCATCTATAAACTGGGACTAACAATGCCTTGCTTTGTAGGTTATGTTAAGAACCGAGTAAGAATCATGAGATACTTAACACGTAGTTGGTACCCAGTGGATAATAACCTATGGCTAGATTGCAAGTTCCCTTTGGGCAGGGACCAAGTTCTACCCATCCTCACATCTGTTTACCCACCCCGTGCAGTACTGTAAAAAGTGATGGCTTCAGCTTTCTTGCCAGTTGGAAGACATCCAGATAGATCACCTAAATTCACACTTTTATCAAAAGCGTTCAACTATTTTTCTGTGTGTTGCGGGGCAGGGTGAGGGTGTGGGTATGTGAGTATGGAGGTCAACGGACAACTTGTAGGAGACGGCTCTTTCCTTCCACTATGTGGGTCCCAGGCATTGAACTCAGGTTGCCAGATTTAGCAGCAAGCTCTCTTTACCCCTTGCGCCATCTCATAGACCCAATGCTCACCTTTCAACCAACGTGGATGTTTGTCATATGGTGTATGTGTATTGAAAAGAAAAAAAAATCAACACCTAAGATTCATTTTGGACAAAGCCACGTTCACGTATCTATTGAACAGTAACATGCCTATCCCAGCATACCCTACGGCACCTTGGCAATTGCCATTTCATTGTTAGTTCTTTATCAGCAGAGCACAGGGAGCGGCTTCCTGTACCCATCAACTCCTGGTACCGCTTCCGAGTCCCCAGTAGATTTGGTGCAGCTAATCGCCAGATTACTCAGCAAAGGCGGCGGCAGCTCAGTCAAAGTCAATCTCGCTAACCAAATATACTAAACGTTACTCTTTAGAAATCCCCCATTCAAATAGCAGCAGTGAGGTCTCAGAGAAGTGAGGAAGAACTGTGGCTCAGGGGAAGCGGCTCCAGACCCGCGCTTTGCAAGGTGGTAGCCACTGACCACACAGGGCTGTTTAAATTCAACTGAAATTTCAATTTCACCCTCTGTCTGGCCGTATTTCAAGGACTCAGGAGTCACCCATAGCTAGTGTTGCTGTACTGGCAAGTGCAGTTGTGAAATATTTCTGTCGGCATAGAAAGTCCTCAACAAGGCTGCCCTTACAGAAAAGAGGTAAGTGGCTGGAACCAAGGGGGTGGGCACTGAGCCCGTAAGTGGTCAACTTGCCAGGACTGGCCTAACTCATAACCAACTCATAAGTGACCCTGTGACTGAGCTCAGAATTTAAACAGCTGTCGTGGTTCTGGAAAGGGTGATTTAGAAGTAAAGAGAGGAAGCTTCTTAGATCACAACAAAAAGGCAGACAGAAAGATGCTCGCGTAAGCCTCAGGAACGGTTGCTGCTTCGGTCCTGCTTCAGGAAGACATCCCATCAAGTACATCCCTCCCTCGGGAAGGCCCCCATGTCACTTTCTCAATATTAAACACTCCACCAGAGCCAAATCAAATCTTCCATGATAACATCCACATAGCTGAGGAAGAAGTCACAGAGTAAGCTAAGTGACAGCAAAGCAAACAGGCAAACCCACAACGGGAGTCACTGTAGGACCCAGAACCTGGCTTTTCAGTAAGACAGCGGGAAAGATTACTGTGTGCAGGTGTGTGTGAATGTGTGCCAATGTGTGCGTGTGTATGTGAGTGTGCCAAGTATGAATGGGTGCCAATGTGTGTGTGCACATGTGTGTGCCAGTGTGCATGTGTGTATGTACGTATGTGTGTGAATGTGTGCCAATGTGTGTGCACATGTGTGTGCCAGTGTGCATGTGTGTATGTACGTATGTGTGTGAATGTGTGTGTGCGTGTGTGTGCGCATGTGTGTGTGTCTCTCGGAGGGGCTGCTTTAGGTAAGGGGCAACCAAATGTGTTCCAGACACCAATTTGAACCAAATAATTTGAAGTGTATCTTTAATCAATTGTGAAATTTCAGCCACATTCAGTAGATAATCCTAAGAAATTACAGATAATTTTGTGAACTGTGATAATGACATTATAGTCACAGTTGGGAACATGATAATAATTTTTTCGGGGAGGCATAATGAAATACATTGGGGTAAATGTCATAGTGTCTCCAATTTGCTTTAAAATAAGAAGAGACATAAAATAATTTAGAAAAGACTCCATCACTCATCTGTGCTCGGTGAGTCGAGAGCCGCGCTGCAGCTTTGGCAGGGTCTCGTGCCATCGACTCCCGCAACACAGCTGGTGTAGATAGGAGGGGTGGGACACAAAGCTGTTTCCTTGACACCTTGAAGATGAGGCACCAGCATCCTTCAACATTCCCAATTAGGACAGGGAAGCCTTTCTTTCTAAAAAAATAAAACCAACAAGGTCGCCAGTATGCTTTGCTAGGTTTACCGATAATTTCCTAAACAATCTCCCCTCGGCACGGCCTGCTCGCCATCGATGCTGGGTGTGAACAGGCACGTGTCCAGGATGGTGGAATTCAGATCCATCTAGAAGAGAATCTAGCATCAATCATGAAAATTATGAAGCATGTGTTCTTGGACCCTGAAGTCTCTCTCTGTGTGTTAACATATGTCCATTGTAGCGCCCTGTTAGAAGTAAAACCCTAAAACTACCTAAATATCAATAATAGGGAATTATACTAAACAACAATAGTGCAAAAAAAAAAACCCAAATTGGGTTATGTAAACAGTAGTGTGAAAACAAGCATACTCTTCAGCCACCAAAATAACTAGAGGGCGCTTTTGTTGTTCATATAGTTTTTAACATGTCACAGTAAACATATATTCATGCAAATATAACTGTTTCAACATACATATGTATAATGTGTTATATGTTCAACAAAAATGTGGGGGAGGAAAGGTTAGCCCCATTTTGCTTGTAGGTATCTGTAAGCTCTTGTTAGAAAACTGCCCATGAAACTTCTCTTATTGGTTACACTGGGAATCTGGAATGGGAAGTTAGGAACGAATGGTTTCCATTGTTTATATACTCCCTCAGTTCTTGAGGGTCTTAAACGATGTCCGTGTGTTATCTTTAGGAATAAAGACACGATATGAAGACCTCAACCTAAAGCCAGCCATAATGAACCTTATAAAAGAGAAAATGGGAAGTACACTTGAACGCATTGGCACAGGAGACCACTTCCTAGATATAACCCCAGCAGCACAGACACTGAGAGAAACAATTAATAAATGGGACCTCCTGAAACTGAAAAGCTTCTGTAAGCAAAGGACATGGTCAACAAGACAAAACAACAGCCTACTGAATAGGAAAAAAAATCTTCACTAACCCAACATCAGACAGAAGTCTCATCTCCAAAATATACAAAGAACTCAAGAAATTGGTCATCAAAAAAAAACAAACAAACAATCCAATTAAAAAAATGGAGTACAGACCTAAACAGAGAACTCTCAACAGAGGAATCTAAAATGGTTGAAAGACACTTAAGGAAATGTTCAACATCCTTAGTCATCAGAGAAACGCAAATCAAAACAACTCTGAGATTCCATCTTACACCTGTAAGAATGGCCAAGATCAGAAACACTGATGATAACTTATGGTGGAGAGGTTGTGGGGTAAAGGGAACACTCTTGCACTGATGGTGAGAATGCAAGCTGGTACAGCCCCTTCGGATGTCAGTGTGGCGATTTCTCAGAAAATTAGGAAACAACCTTTCTCAAGACCCAGTAATACCACTTTTGGGTATATATCTAAAGGGTGTTCAATCGTGCCACAAGGACATGTGCTCAACTATGTTCATAGCAGCATTGTTTGTCATAGCCAGAACTGGAAACAACCTAAATGCCCCTCAACTGAAGAATGGATAAGGAAAACGTGGTATATTTATACAATGGCGTACTACACAACAGAAAAAAATAACAACATATTGAATTTTGCAGGCAAATGGATGGAGCTAGAAAACATCATTTTGAGTGAGGTAACAGACACAGAAAGACAATTATCACATGTACTCACTCATAAGTGGTTTTTAAACGTAAAGCAAAGAAAACAAGCCCACAAATCACAATCCCAGAGAACCTACACAACAATGAGGACCCTAAGAGAGACATACATAGATCTAATCTACATGGGTAGTAGAAAAGAGAAGATCCCTGAGTAAATTGGAACATGGGGATGTTGGGAGAGGGCTGAAGAGGGGGAGGGGAGGGGAGAGGCAGGGAGGGGAGCAGAGAAAAATGCAGAGCTCAATAAAAATCAAAAAAAAAAAGAAAGAAAGACACAAGGTTAGGTATGGTGGCACAGACCATTAATTCCAGCATTAGAGAGGCAGATCTTCGAAGTTTGAGGCTAGCCTAGTCTACATAGGGCATTCCAGGCCAACCAGGACTATACAGTGAGATTCTGTCTCAAAAATAAAAATAAATAAATAAACTTAAAGTGTAATAATTTTTGAAAAAAAAACCCTGCTCTTCTTTTGGCCAGATTATGCAAACAACAACCTTTCACACAGTAGACAGAGAAAGAACGGGAAGTTTTCATTTTTCTTCCAAAGATCCCACATGCACTACAGGAAGAGGCCGGGACATCCGCTTGGGCCGTCCTCAGTCTCCTCTCTCAGCGATCAGCACACGATTCTCCCGACATCTCCCAGCCCAGCCAGGCCAGGGGTCCAGGGGGACCTCAGAGACTTCCAATTGCAGAGTTCGGGAGGATATCTATGCAGAGAGAAGAAACCACAGAGACGAGAGTAAGGGAGACATTCCCCTTGTGCCTCTGGAAAAAAAGGAAGGGGCTCAGAGGAGCCGTGCAGGAAGCAACCGTGAGTCACAGAGACCCCAAATGGGTAGAATTTTGCATAAGACAAACTTATCCAATTCACACAACACTCTGCTAGGGCATGATGCGGATTTTTATTTATTGCTTCCAGCATACGACCTTAATATAGATCTAATCTGAAGTCACTCTGTGCCTCCTCTGTGGATATTCTCACATCCTCCTCACCATCTAGCCTGACCTCCTCTGAGGAGCTCTCCTGGCTCTCCTGCCTCTCCACTGGGCCCACTGTCTTTCTCCATCCCTCTTGGCTTCTTCTCTGGATGACATGACTTTAGCCTTGGGTAATTAACTTGCTTGATTTCTGCCTTTGCTCTCCCTACACACTCAGCAGACTTCTCTCTTTGGCTAACTTTCGTAGCTCCTGTTTTGAGATAGGTGTCTCACTACGCAACCCTGGCTGTCTTGGAACTCCCTCTGAATACCGGCTGACCTCTGACTCACAGAGATCCTCCTGCCTCTGCCTCCCAAGTGCTAGGATTAACGTACACAGCTCTTTTGAATCACCTTCGTATCCAGAACAGTGCCTGGTATAGAACAGGCTGCAGGAAAATATTAAATGAAATGCTACTCTCTTGGCGTTCAAGATTTTGTAAGGCTCATCACATTCTTCCAGCCAAGGCCTGTGTAGAAAACAAATGTTCCCTGATGGAGAATTTCAGTTCATATCAACATGCTGTTTCTCTTGACATCTTCCTGAAGCCGCATGGTAGGCTATTAACTAGCCCTGGGATTTTTTTGCATGCGAAAAAAAAAAAAATCCCAGCCATGCTGCTAAAATCAAACAAGCAGAGATTTCCACACCACACAGTCACAGGACAGCTCCGTGCCACACAGTCAAGATGAAGAAGAGAAGGGGGGGGGGCAACTAAGCAAAACACTATTTCTTTGTTCCTTTCTGAATGTTGTGAGATGGAAAAGCCATGTCCAAGAAGCTAAGATGTCTTAAGCCAAACTTTTCTTATTTCTCCTCCTCTGAAGAAGAACTGAGCTTATCTGTAGAAGGGTAAATGAGCCAATTGTCTTGTTTATTCTTCCAATCAAAAAGTTTTTGAGAAACACTGGGAAGGAAACGGCCCTACACACACAAAGCAATTATCTAATGCTGTGTTGTGGGCCTTTGTAGTTAGGAATGATACTGCTAACGCGTGAAGATGCTGGGTCTCTCTCTCTCATTTCCAGTCTACTTGGTTCCCAATATGTAGTTAGGGAAGTACAAAGTCCACGGTCTGAACTCTGAATTCCAGACTTGAGTATTACTTGAGAGTCACCGTTCCAAGTCAGGGAGCCCCCAGACTCAAGAGCCCGACGGTGTGAAATGGAGTGAACTTAAAATAAGCTTCCTATGACATTCTACACAGCCAACCACGGAGCCCATTTCAAACTTGACACTTCCTGTGGTTTCTACTATCTGGTCCATTACCTTTGCTCAGCCCTCCCCTCCCCCCACCAGCTCCAGGCCTGTCACAGGTTTTTTTTTTCTCTTCTTCTTCTATTTTTACATTCTGTGGGAGTACTGTAAAATATTACATTTTTAAAACTTTCTCTTATGTTCGCTTGAGAACCTTAATAGCCAGAACTCCAGCAAGATTCTTCGGGAATTTCTAGCTGAATGCTGGAATTGACTTGATTTGACTCCGTGGTCTGGAAAAATGAAGAGTCATTTGTAGGAACAGAGTATGGTCGGTACGGGCAGCCTCGCCAGTTCCGGTGCAGCAAACGAGAGATACCCTTTTGCTGTTTATGCGGGCAGAGAGAATGACACAGCTTCCTGTACCTGGAACCCTACCTCAGCACCAAGGAAGTTGGGAAACCCTAGTTCTCCTATCTGGGGGTCATTCAAACAATATGAGCACAGAATGTTTACTGGGGAAAAGCCAAGTTCTACTGGGGGTGCAGAGGTCACTGGCAGCCCTAAGAAGAGGGGGCTCATCCCTCAGCTGCCAGAAACAGTCGTCCCCAAATAGGAAAACACTGGAAAACACAGAAACCATAGCCCCTTCTCAGAAAACCTCAAACGCTGGAGTCTTGGAATCGGCCCAGACACCTCAATATCAGACAGAAAAGTTCACAGCTCGTCCCAAGCACTCTGTCAAGCTCTACAGATCACGTTTAAACTGTAAATGCAGTATGGCTAGATGATAAAAGCTTGGACTCTAGGGACAGATCTTTCCCCGTTTAAATCACCTTGAACGGGCTACCTAACGCCCTAAAGCCCCAGGATTTCTCGCCGATGAAGTGGGGATGGCCACGGTATTGACTCGTAAGGATTAAGTGAATTAACCCATGCAGATGCCGATTCAGGAGGGAGGCGCATAGTCAGAGCTCAGAAATGCTGGCTATTATTATTTCTCACCGGCTACCTCTACCTTCTTATCTTTTTTGCTTGGAAGAAAGGTTAATGGGCATGCAGAAAGTCACCAATTTCAAATTTCATAAATTTCATGCATATCCCCTTATTACTTATTGTACCGCCTGGAGAAGCTCAAACTCTTCCACTCTGCCCTTGAGATAAGGAGAATATTCTACAGGCCCAGAGTCAGCCCAAAGGAATCCGAATCACATGGCAGACTCTTCCACAGTTGGGGAACGCGACGGCATGTGTTCCTACGACGGCATACCCCGTGTGACACATGCCATGTGGATTTCCAAACACTGAGTTCAGAGTCGGCACACTCTTCCGCCAATTTCAGTGGAGATGCTGACTACATTTTAAAAAAAAAAAATTGGAGAGGATGCAGAATGGGGAAACGATGGGGGCGGGGTGGGCATGACTTGCTGCGTGACCACAAAACACCTGCTGAGAAATTGGTAGGGTAGGACCTGCGAGTTCCACATTTCTTCAGTTTCCCTACAATTTTTCAAAGGCAGAAGGAGGGCAATAAAGACACTGGCAAACCATAAAGTCTCCAGGTTTTTCACGGTTCGTCGCTGAAATATTACCTCTGGAAGTAGTGCCGTCTTCCTGGAGTAGCAGGGCCGGTTTGAGGTGGGGGGAGCTCTAAAGACTTTTTTTTTAAAAAAAAATTTTTTTGATCCAGTATCTAGGCACAAGTTCAAAACTGTGTTCCCGCATAACAGAACATGATAGAGCTATTTAAAAATACTGTTTACAAAGGGTTTGCGGCAGCATCTTAATAGAAGCCTCTTTGCTCGTTAGCTGAAGGAGAGAAGGATGCAGAACTGGATAGGGGCTGACCTCAACTATGCAAAAAAAGAATCCAAAATGCTGACAGCGGTTGTCTCTATATGACGCAATTAAGGATCATTTTTTCTTTGCCTTCCTTTCCGTCCCAACCCCCCAACCCTGCAACTCTCTACGTGAGACTACAGTTCTTTCACAAACAGGAAAAAAAGAGATCATTTAAATAGCATGAGGTTTAAAATGGCACCAAATTATATTAAAACTCCATGAGGTTTGCAGAGATTTAAGAAGTCGGGTCTTTGCTGGCAGTGGCAAAAACAGCAACTGGCTGCCGGATGCCAGCCTCACACTCAGCCAGGCATATACTACGGTGCCTGGCACATGTCAAAATGCCTTCGCCTCTTGATCACTGCGAAACTGATGAGTCAGGCTGTGGGAGATCCAAGCCCTTTCTTCTCCCTCTCCTCCCACTGTCTGCAGCAGGATGGGCTTTGTTTTCTTTTTTTGGTTTCTTTTTTTTGGGCGGGGGGGGGGTGGCACTCATTAGTACTTCCACATTACGGCTCAGAAGCCGAGCATGTGTCTGCCTCTCTGTGTTCATCTTCTCTAACAGTTCCGGAGACAAGTGTGACAAGACAGAAGTGAGGTGCTTCTGAATAGAGGAATCTAGGGGTTATCTATGCCCAAACCTGTCTTTTTGTGGGGCAGGAGGTTCTCTCAAGTAATTTCAATGGCTACAGCCAAGAATCTGCACATGGGGTACAAGAGGGAGTCTAAAGAAAACTCCCATACTGGTCATTGTGTGGGGCTTTCACCCCTTACAACCTCCTGCTTTGGGAGGGAACTATCCCAGGAGACAGAGTCGGGGCAGGGTGGGGGTTGATCCTCAAGAAGTAAACCAGGGTCAGGTGAGAGGTCCCCTCAACCACAGGAACCCCAGTAGGACTGGGATCCCTCCAACACACTCTCTACTTTCTGAGAGCCCCCCCAAGGAAAGAGCTTGGAAGCTGGGGCCCAGGCTGCAAGGTCCCTGTAGCTGGGGGATATGACTCTAGCCTTTGAAGTTGTCCCAAGTTCAAATCCCTGCACTGGCCTTTGGCATCTTTCGCCAGTCACTTAGCAACTCTAGGCCTCCATGCTTCTGCCTGTAAAATGGGGTTGTGAGAGCTGAATTAGTTAGAGACAGAGGGAGAGGGACTTCACATGTGGGAAACACCATGAAAGTGTTAAAGTCACAAAACGAAAACAAAATGCCAATCTATCCTTGTTAACTGAATCCTGAAAATGAGATGGGGGTGTTCAAGTGGTACCCCATATCCTGAGGACGGGGGGACTAAGTCTCAGCTGCCTCTTCCATTAGTAACAGCATGAAGCTGCAACTTGGTCCCGACCCCTGGCTCCCAGCAAGCCTGAAGTGGACAGCTACGCACGAATGGCTGAATTGAACCCACAGGACAGGGAAGCCAGGCCATCCCATGGGGAGCTATTTATAGGCAAGTCTTCCTTCACCTCCAATCCTCCATGTGACAGGCTGGTAGGCTCGGCTTGGGGAAACAGTGCTCTTGTCAAAACACTTGTCAAAAACATCCCAAATCTGAAGAGATAATTGGAAAGGAGACCCAGGAAGGATGGCTAGAAATTTCTTCTGCGGGGCTAATGGGCCTCACTGGCCTAACTGGGTTATAGAATGTCCATGGGCATCCCTGCATGAGTGTACAATGATTGGTGTGCATCTACCTCTCCTTTCCCTGGAAAATGAAGCTAGCACGGCAGGAAAGATGATCGATGTATATTTAAAAAGAAGGTATACACACACAAATTCCCTCCCATATGTTACTGGGTTTACTCCAAAGGAAACAAGAGCCAATCAAATGCCTACCCGGCACTCGGCACCATGTCAGACTGAGGGGGATTCATGGCCCCTTTTACAAGAAGCTTAAAATCCAGTTGGCAGGGCAAAGGTGAACCAGAGAGGCTAGGTAGGTACCAAGGCATGACCTTGGTAACAAGTCAACGATGAGACTGATAGTGAGTAGCTCGGGAGACAGGGAGAACAAGATGCCTCTAGGGACACCATCAAAGAGAAGGTGGGGTTTGGGCCAAATACAGAGAGCTCAGCAAATCACAGAATAAAAAGAAAAAAACAAAACAGGCTGGGGGTAAGGTATGATCGAAGTGCAGACACAGGAGGGACATATACAAACTTGGTTGGAGGGAGGCTATGGGTGCAAAGACCGAGTCCCTGGCCATCAGAGATGGAAATAATTTTTTTTCCTGGTTTGTCTAGTATAATCTCATTTTACAGCTGGAGAGATGGCGGCTAAGAGAAGCTAAATGATCCGCCTAAAGGCACAGCTGGCCGGAGAGGGACAGAAGCTGGCAAAACAGACCCGCCGGCATTCAATTAGGAATCTGCGCTGAGTGTCTACTGATCGGCTGCCGAGAGAGGTCAAGCCACGTCTAGGGTGAACCAACACGATTCCCAGCAATGACTGTCACTGGAGGCCACTGGAGACATGCAGTTCAGGCTTGCTAATGACACTGACAAGAGGATCATGGGATGATTTCAGAAGAGTCCCTTGGTGGGTCTGTTGGCTTTCTCCTCCTCCACGTTGTCCCTTCCCCCAGGTGATTTAAAAAAAAAAAAATCCTCAACTTGACCAGGGACCATCTATATGGTGGGGGAAATGGTCCTATGAGATGCAAGTCCAGGGAGTCTCAAAGAATTTCAAATTTCAAACTTCTCTCCTTGGCATATGTGGGCACAAAGGGCAGAAAGCAAACCCCCTCTGAGGGTGGTGAGTGGGATGGAGGGGGGAGGGCATGCCTGTTTTTCTTCTTCTTCTTTTCAAGCCTGTAATCACTCATCTCTTTGAAGTTGTGAGAAATCAGGTGCTTTGTACATTTCCCGTGTAAAGGAGTGAGAACTCAAAGGTTAAATGTCTCAGGAAGGTGAGTCAGGGACTCGCATTCAGCAGCTAAGAGTAAGGAAAGGGCCCCTGTGTGGCTCATTCCCAGAGTGCAGGCGGCTGGTGCCTCATCGCAGGCTGAGGGTGGCGGCGGGGGAACACAGACTACATACAGACTCCTAAAATTTCCTCCAAATCTTTTCATGGCAGGGGTCTCTATGGCATTAACGAAGCAATCTTAGGGGTACGGTCTCGCATAGAACTCAGGAGCAGGATTGAAAATTAAAAACAGACAGGCAACAAGTGAACTTTTTTAAAAGGAGACATTTGAAGAAACACAGAGAAACCAACCTTAAGTAACTGGCCGTCTCCAGTCCCCAAGAACAAGACAGTCCTGTTCATCACCATGGTGCCGTAAACAGACGTCAGGTCAGAGTGGATCAACGTAGACGACGCAATTGGCTGGACCTGTTCGGGCCGGTCATCAGCTTTCTGCACAGAAATAAATAAGGGGGGAAAAACGATCATTTTTTTAAAACTTAAGTACTTCTCTTCATACTGCTAAAATACCACTCAGGAGCTCTTAGGACGTCTGCATTTCTGAACCCTAGATACATTCTCTTCAGCGGGATTCTTGGGAACAGCTTTCACCGCTTCCTCTGCCAACTCACCATGCTGGCCCGAGCCAGGGAAAATGACGCACAGAACTGCGTATTCACACGTACTGGTTGCCAGCACTGAGCTGGCCATCCACTCCACACGCCTGACACCCCCCAACACACACACACACACACACACACACACACACACACACACACACACACACACACAGAGAGAGAGAGAGAGAGAGAGAGAGAGAGAGAGAGAGAGAGAGAGAGAGAGACAGACAGTTTGATCTATATAGCAGAGTTCTACATTATTGCCAGGAGAGAACCCATTTCTGAATGGGGGTAGACGCCGTACTGGACGCTGGGTTCATTCTAAGATGAACTATAACGTAGCTCCTTATGGCTAGGCATGTGCTTCTGTGACTGGCTCAGACTACCCTATTGAGTAGCAGGAGACTATCAGTAGGCCTCCGGAGAGGAGGGATTCTGATAGTGCACCATGAAGCCTAAAGACTAATCCAGAGGGCAGAAGGCAGCCAGAGCTGGGGTGGGTGGTAAGACCCGGCTAATGAGGAACTGAGTAGGACCGGACCCTGATCTAAGCCCCCTAAAGCGGAAGTGAAAAGCGCAAGCCCTCAACCTAAACGCATTTCAATTGTCAGGCTTTGAGCACATGGAATCGCATGCTTGCTCCCGCTCATTAACTAATGGCCCCCTTTCAACCTGGGACCCAGAGAGTGTCAAGCAAAATGTCTTTCCCTTTTTTTGTTTAAAAGGAATGAAGGGCCCCATGCTGCTTCCTGCCTCCAATGACAGGAAGCTGAGTTTGTTCCACAAATCTCTGGAAGAGAGGGAGCTGAGAGAGAGAGGGAGCTGAGAGAGAGAGAGCCGTTGCCCAGTGCAGCTTTCTGAACACAGTGTGATAGCACACTTTATCTGCCAGAGCCCGGTTCCCAACTGTACTATGGTTTTCAAAGACACATTTAAATTCCAGCCAATGAGAGAGCAGGCAAACATCAGTAAGCATCACAGTGGTTCCTGAGTTGGGACTGTTTGGGGGGTGGAGAGGTGGGCAGGGGGAGCCTAAGACTTATTAACTGGGGGGTGAAGAGGTGGGTAGGGGGAGCCCAAGACTTATTAACTTCATTATATTATTGCCAACAGTGTTTATGCCTTTCAATTTATGTCTTATTAAATATTCATTCTTTTTAAACCCACCAAGTTTCATTAACATCTAAACTCAATGGATTCGTGGACTAAATTGATTTCAGAAGGCTCTAAAGTACCATCAATATTTCTCTGTTGATGTTGTTCTGTGAGCCAGGATAGCATCCTTCAATACCCCATCACCTTTGCAAGGAAGGAATGCCATAACCTAAGAGAGGACTCATTTGCATAAAATGTTCTATAGTGAACTCCCTGGAAGGAGACTTTTGGAATGCCCATTAGAGATTGATGTTTCCCATGAAAAGACAGTATATCTCGTGTGGTTAGGGAAGGTGGGGAGCTATCCTGTTAAAACTAGAGTTAAGGGAAAAGGATCTCTGAGGATCTGGGGACTGGAACAATAGGCTACTGTTTAGATAAGGAAGCCTCATGATATGAGTAGAAAAAAAACATTGGATGACCTTTAAGTTAATAAAAAAAGAAAGAAAATCCCCACATACACATGACACATCCTGACTTAAAATAAAACCAGAACTGACCAGATGTAAGGCCAGTTTATTGTGCTTATTATTTTTTCATGAAATTTTTGAGTGTCACAAGGCTATGTCAGGGAATCGGGCAATATTTCCGAGCTTCTAGAATGTTCTCACACTACTCTTATTTTTGAATCGTGGACTGCGCTTCTTGTCATCTCACAACAGAAAAAGGGTAAAGGCTATGGCGTTATGGATTATCTCTAAGTACCAAATGGGACCGGAGTCTTAGGTCTGGTATGGAATAGGAACCAAATAGCTGTTCCTATTCCAGTAGACCATGAAGAGTGATGTCATGGGAGGCCTTTGCTGAGGCTGGGTGAGATAGCCTGCTTGCCAAAGATTGGTCCCAAATCCCATAGGCTGGTCAGAAGCTAAAGGGGAACAAGGGGAAAATTGTTCCCAGAATACAATCTCCTGTGTCCTAGCGTTGACTTGTGACCTCTTCCCAAAGATGCAGCCTTCCAAACTAAGCCCTAGACCATTAGCACAGCTACGGAGCCCAGTCACTCAACCAGTGTCATGGCCACACTCGTGAGCCTGGTGGGATGAAACACCACCCGGGACGAGCCTGTCTTTGAACTCAATCCTTAGTCATTGAATGACCTGGGTGATTTATTGAATCAGCGTGGGGCTTTATCTACTGTCTGACTGGTAGGCTAGTGGTGGTGAAGGGCTCACAAGTCCTGGTGCACTAGGTAGTACGAGTAACACTATCTAGTACACCAGGAAGTCACAGTGGGCTGTATGACATCCACTTTATCACCTTCCCTGACAAAAGTGGCGTAGGACTGCGAACCTGTGTTGCGCATAGAGCCTGTTATTCTCTAGCCGAGCTACTTTCAACCCATTGTTTCAGCCTCTAGATCAGCCGTTCTCAACCTGGGGGCCACAATCCTTTTGGGGTCACCTCTCAGATATTTACATTATGATTCATAACAGTAGCAAAAAGAATTACAGTCGGGAAGTAGCAATGAAGTCATTTTAGGGTTGGGGGGGGTCACCACAGCATGAAGGACTGTGTTAAAGGGTCTCAGCATCGCAAAGGTTGAGAACCACGGCTCTATAGCATGGAAGGGTTGCTAGTAACACTTCTCAATGGTTGTTACAAGGACTAAAGGAGCTAGCGGACAAGTCTCAGGAGAGTTTGGTAAAGCGCCTGTCACACAGGAAGGAATACAGGTGAGCCGTGCTTGCTGTCACTGTTTGGAAATGCAAACGGGTACTACCGCACCCAAGGCTGTACCCTTGGTTTCTACCCTCTTTGCCAAAAGGCCTCAAATGTTCTCCAGATCACAATAAGCTGAGCTGGCAGAAACCGCAATCAGTCCAACCAAACGGCAATTTCAGTCACCACTGCCAGACACTTGCTCTCCTACCTCATGGACCTGTGGGTTCACCCCCAGTGAGATATCAGGCACTCGTCGGAAGGGTTCCTAGGACTTAGTTATCCTAGAACAAAAACTCTGAGGAGAAGCCATGGCCTCTTTCTCACTCCTCCCCTTGGAATACAGTTGCATGATGTAGAGACTGTATAAAAGTGTACGGGCGTATAAAAAGTATGGAATATACATCACGTGTGGAAAAAGGAAGACATTTTGCTTCCATCGAATCCAAGACGGAGGCTGAAAACCAGCACGCCGAGATTAGCACAGGAGAAAAGAACAGACCCCAGGTTCTTGGGGGCGGGACAGACTAGGGTGGCCGCAGCTGTCGCGTTAAGCCACTGTCAATCAATTTTCTGCAAACCCCGGTTTAAGAAATGAGACTCATAACTTGTTGGGTCAGGCAGCGGACCAGCTGGGAGGTTCTTAGACACAGTCGGAACTTTGTAGCTAATTATGACCAGGGAAGAAAATAGGAGGAGGCTTGGGCAACCAGAAAGCTCCAAGGACTGGTCAGGCTGAATAGAAATGGACTCTTTTATGCTAGAAATGCAGAAATGGACATGTCGCTGTGAATGGAGAAAGGAACCCTCAGAAGGCCTTTCTTAGGCTTGTTTCAGCCAATGGAAACAAAAGACAGACGGGCCCCAGAGGAACCCCCTCACAAAAGTGAAGTTAATACCTGGGGAGTCGAGCAGAAAAGGGGGGGAAATTGTGCAGGCAGCCCCCCCACCCGTGTCCAGAAATTGTTCTTTCTCTGTTCCCCCTCTGGCCTATTTTCTCTTTTGCCCTTCTCTCCCTTTAGGGCATAATTGTTAATGTCGCTCTCAGCCCATTCTGTCTAGTTTATTATGTGTAATTTCTCTTGGAGCCCCAGCCTCTGCTTGTTCATCTATGTGTAACAAGGTTAATGCCTTGTAATGATGCTTTTGCCACTTCTGCCTTTCATGGAAAAAAAAAATTCAATCTCAATTTAGCTCCAAGCCTTGCTCCCCTTTGGGCTTTCTTGGTTCCCTCATTGTCGTCCTTCTGCTTCTCCTTCCTGCCATGTCTAACCATAACCACACGCCCACAGCCTAGCCCTCGCCGAGGGGAAACTTCTCTCAGTCAGAGGCAAAAGGGCCCTTGACTCAAATGATGTTTAGACTGAAAGACAGAGGTTTGGACGCAACACAGCAACCTGGGATGGGGGTGGTGTGTGTGACAATGGACGTACTTCCGTGTGTGTGTGTGTGTGTGTGTGTGTGTGTGTGTGTGTGCATTCAGGTCAGGCGTACACAGGGAGCGGGGAGCATATCCAAAAGCAATAGGTTTGCCTTCCTTTATGGCGACTTCTAACTATTTTGTTGAGAGTAAACACCACAGTTGTATTCCACGTAACTCCAGGGGCCACCAAGCCACGATTTCTAGGGTGTGAAAGGCAAAGGCCCAGCCTTAGCTTTGTCTCCACACATGAGCGATGATGCCACGTGAGGTCCCCGATGACGTCTTTGTGGTAAGAGATACAGGAAATGTCCACAAAGCTGGGCCTCCAACGCTGGGCACCAAGAGAGAGTGGAGCCTTTCACTCAAACCCATTGTTAGGAAGACTTCTGAATGCTGGGTTTTCCTTCTAAGACAAAAGAGAGTGCCAGCTGGTGCTTATTAATTTCTCAGGCTGATAAGATGCCCTCTTGGGTCATTTATTTTATATTCTGTTCCCAGGGGTTACCCTGGTTTTCAAACAATGCCTCCATATTTGCTACTTGTGACTCACCAGGAAGCCATTTACAGTTAGGAAACCTCTGCATCCAAGTTCTGGTCCCTGCTCTACACTTACAGCAGGCTGGATCGGGGCAAGGGGGCTCCTTCAGGTCACCACACTGTGCAATGGACACATCCCTACCTCATGCCCTGCTTAGTCCCAGCATCGCCATGAGAATCAAACGACAGCACAAGCAGGGCAATCATTAGGAAATCATCTTCATCAAGCTAAAATAAAAAATGTGGGGGAAAAAAGCTTTCACTCGAGATGAAGTGGAACTTTATCAGCTGTTCAGGCTGCCCATGTCCCACCTACTCTTCTGGAATATATAATTGATTGGGTCTAAGTTTATGGCATCTGTGAGACCATCTGAAGGGAAAATTTACCCAGGGATTCTAATTTGTAGGAAAAGCCCAACGTGTGCAGGAGGTTGATGCAGTGAGAGGGGAGTTGAGGGGCAGAAGCGGGTGACGCCGTCTCCGGGTATAGCTCACCTGGAGAGGGCACTGGAAAGATGCGTATATTTCACACCGGCTCTCCCGTTTTGCCCTGCATCCTCCACCTCCTAATCCCACCTGATGCTCTGAGACTTTTATCCTTCTTTCTTCCTGGCATTCTGTTCCTGTTTCACCCCCATCTCAATCCCTTTCCTTCCTTCTGACCGATTTCAGCAAAAAATACCTTTGAAAAGACAGCTAAAATCGTTCCCCTAACGTTGGGAGTGGCAGGTTCCAGCATCTCTATCCTGACCCACTTCTCTCTCTCTCTTATAACCACAGCCTGCCCTGCATCTTTAAACTGAGGAAGATGGACCACCAACATTTGTCCACAAAGGAGTTAATATTGTTCTGGGTGGGATAATTTTCATTATGAGGCACGTCTCATGGGATACAGACCTTTTTAGCATCTTGGGTCTCTGTCCACAAGATGCCAGAAGCACCCTCTTACAAGCAGACTAGTGCCAACTCCCTTCCCTTACCTCTCTAAATACACTACTTTAATTGTGCAATGAGAACCACCAGAATCCACGCATGGCTTCGGAGTTGCTGAAAAATGGCATCCGGACTCTTTCTGCTCACCTTGTCCATCAATACTCTAGCACAATACATCAACAAAACCACCAGTCAACACCAGGCCCTCTACTCCCATCATTGCCCCTGTCCAAGACAGATTTCCCAATGCTCTCAAGTCATCCTTCTCATCTCCACAGCATCCAGCCAGGCTGAGCATCCAGCATCTCCCTGCTGGTCCACTGGTCTCTCCCTTATAACCACAATCTGTCCTGCATTCAGTATCTCCTTTCTGGTCCACCAGTCTCTCTCTTATAACCACAACCTGTCCTGTATTCCACAATCAAGGTGATCTTTAAGACAAATCTGACACTTGCTCAACATTCCTTAATGTTGCACACCTAACTACACTTAGAATATACCCATGCCAGACAGTGGTGGGGCCATGCCCTTAATCCCAGCATTCTGGGAGGCATAGGCAGGTAAATCTCTGAATTTGAGGTCAGTCTGGTCTATGGAGCAAGTTTCAGGACAGCAGAGATACACAGAGGAACCCTGACTCAAAAAACAAAACAAGAAAATTACACCTATCTGACTCCCAGACCCCACCTGAGTTGGCCCCTTGGCTACGGTGGACGCAGCACTTAGCTCTCTTCCTTCAAGCTGGTTTTGTTTCCATAGCAACTTTATTTCAGAAGTAGCATTATCACCTTTCTACCGTAGGGTCTCTCTACACACTATTTCTCTGCTTCTTCCCCTTCAGTCCCTTTTGGGCCTGCTCATTTAAATCTTTCAGGTTTGAAGTGAATTTTTCACCTACACAGGAGCTTGACTCTCCTGACTCCCACCCCAGTTGTTACTCCGAACCACGGCATTCCACTCATTTCCTTCAGAACACCTATAATTGTTTTTTAAGTTGTATTTATTGTCTATCTCCCAGAAGACTCTCGGCTCTACCACCGTTTGTCTTATTCTGCTTTTGAAAGCAAGCTCAACCTCAGCATCTAACTCCTAGTAAGTTGTCGATAAATGTTTATTGAATTAATAAATAAACACACGGATCAATGTTTGAATACTTCCAATCAATATCTCATCAGGCAACTATGGAACATTGCTAAGTAGGCTTAATCATTACAGAGTTCTTCAACTGAGCCAAGATTTGTCCCTTGCAAACAGCAGGTCTCGGGTTCTGCATCAGGGAGCAAGAGTAAACTACCACTCCACACATTCTGTCGTCAGTCATCTTGGCCTTCTCAAAATTCATATCCACAGTCCATCAATAACTCATAAGAGACAGCTTCTGGATCTATTAGCTTCTTAATCCATAGACAGCCTACTGACTGAGAATACTACTATTTAAAATGTGTCTCTAAATCTGGTTATGGTGGGGCGCATCGGTATTTCCAGTATCCAGGAGGCTTAGGGGGAAGGATCGTGGATTGGGGGCAAGTCTGGGCTACATTTCAAGTTTTAAGGTGGGCAAGGCTGTACAGACACTGCACCTCAAAACAACAACACGTGAACAGCACCAACAACAAAATAACAAAATGACGTGGCTCTAAGAGTGGAACAAAAGCTCTCAACAACATACAAAATAAAGAGCAGGAGCTCAATCCCCAGGACCCGCGTGTGGAAGAAGAGAACTGATTTCTGAAGGTTATCCTGTGTCTTCCACGTGTGAACCATGGAATGCTCATGTATACACACACGACAAACAAACGTAATATAAAAATAAAGAACTGAGTATTAAAGGGAATGCAAGAGGTGCTTTAATATATACCTTTATGGACATAGCTCTATTATTTGAGTTGTGAGACTTTAGGTAGTCATTTCTCCTCTCTGCGTTTTCTTCATCCATCCTTCTACCCACCCATCCGTCTGCTCACCCACCCATTCATCCATCCATCTATCTGCTCATCCATCCATCCATCCATCCATCCATCCATCCATCCATCCATCCATCCATCTGCCCATCCATCCATCTGCCCATCCATCCATCCATCCCTCCATCCATCCATCCATCCGCTCATCCATCCGCTCATCCATCCATCCATCCATCCATCTGCTCATACATCCATCCAACTGCCCATCCATCCGCTCATCCATCCATCCGCCTATCTGCTCATCCATCCATCCATCCATCCACCCATCCATTCACTTGCCATTGGCTAAATGTCTGACCTATACAATACATATAGGAATAAGTTCATAGGCAAAATAAGTCGAGCAAGCAAGCTTTGCCACAAAATGAGACACTTTACATTTCATATTATGGTTTCTCAAACTTAAACGAATGGCTTGGAGTGGACAGAACTCAAGGAACCCAGGAGACACAGAGGGAGGCAGGCGCATCTTTATTTCAGCAAGCTCTAACTGAAGCGGCGCTTTCTCTTCATTTTGGATGCAGGCCACAGTAGCATTAAATGAAGCCATGCCTTTGTCACCAAAAGAAATCAGATATTTTCATATCATTTCATAGTTGCTGCCGATATCTCAAAATATCATTTAGGCTCATCTCTACTTTGAGATTATGGTGGTTACTGCTGCTAGATCTTGCTGTTGAATGTGTTAAGATATATTACTATAAAACGATATATTTGTACAGCAATATAATCGGTTTATTTGGCAGCCCAAATTATTTGATGCATTAAAAATAGGCTTAGGAGCTATGGGTTTCATCAGAGGCCCACCGCATAAGACTAAGGCAAGGACTAAGAAAAGAAAATATTGCAGAGTACGGGGTCCTGACACAAGGCGACACCCGCTGCTGCCAGCTGCTTCAGGCCTCCCCCATCCTATTGCCTCAGAGAAGCACGGGTCAGTACTTGGAATCCAATTCTTAAAAGGGGTCACCGTGGCAGAGAGGAGCCTTCAGGGGAGACCAATGAGCAATGATGAAGAACAGCTGGTGTGTTAGATAACACACTTCTTCAACCAGGTCGGGGGTAGGGAGGCTCTGACGAGGAATTCCGCCTTACTGAGCAGGAAGTCCCCAGAAACACCCTTTTCCTTCACACTGCCTGGTTTCTCCTAGTCCAATAAACACAGTCCCAGCTCAGCATCAGCACATCCTGGAAGCCTTTATCTCTCAATGCTCTCTCACTACTGTCTTCTCTATTAGATGAAGACCCCGTTCTTTCTCAGCAGTTCGTAGTCCTTTACTGAGGGCTCACTCACTGTGTGTGTTAGGTAGCCTTGCAGGAAATAATGCTAAACTAGCCAGGCCACTTCCCCTTGCTGTGGCTGGAATGCATCCTCCAAAAATCCATCTGTTAGAATGGAATCCCCATATCCACAAGCAATTAGTATTTGAATATGGGACCCTTTAAAGGTTGTTAAGATTAGATGATACTGGGGCTGGAGAGATGGCTCTTGCAGGAGAACTAGGTTCAATTCTTAGCTCCCACCCAGCAGCTCACAACAATCAGTAACTCCAGGTTCAGGGGTCTGATGCCCTCTTCTGGCCTCCACAGACATTGCACACACATGGTACACAGACCTACATGCAGACAACCCACAAACACCAAAAAAATAAAAACCAAAACCAAAATCTTTTCTACAAAAGGATGGCATTAGTGACTTTTCTACAGATATCTGAGCTGCACTTCTTTTTCTCGCCATATCACCCTCTGTGTTGAGATGTGCCAATTAGCCAGGCGGTGGTGGGCACCTGCCTTTAATCCCAGCCCTTGGGAGGCAGAGGCAGGCGGATCTCTGTGAGTTCAAGGCTAGCCTGGTCTACAAGAGCTAGTTCCAGGACAGGTTCCAAAACTACAGAGAAATTCTGTCTTGAAAAAGGAGAAAAGTAAAAAGAGAAAACATGATGTGACAAGAAGGTCATCTCCAGATACCAGGACCATGCTAACAGACTTCCCAGCCTCCAAGACCTTGAGCCAAATCAACTTCCCTTCTTTCACTCAGGGCGAACGCAGTCCCAACAGGGCTGAGTGGGCCAAACAGAGCCTGGCATGTTCCAAGTTTTAGGGAGGAGCAGGTTCCACTTCCTAAAACGTATTACCAATGCCTGTTTCATCGTTCTTTCTGAATGTCCCAAAGGCATCTAGAAACCAGCAGCACTTAAAATCATCTTCAAATGAGGCTGCTGACAGTTTTAAAAACCATTTCTCAATAAGCTATTGCATTCCCACCCAACTTTCCACACTCAACGGTCAGAACTCAGCTCGGGTACTCCTTTATCCCCGCACTGGGCCATGACAATACGTAAGAATCCATCTGCGTCCTCCCTGTCTCCACTCTTGACCGGAAGCAGCATCATTATTTCTGTCCCAGCAATACTGTAAGAGCATCCCGCAGGCTTCCCTGCTTCCACAGGGCCAGCCATTCCCCACAGGCCAGCCATTACTTAGGAATTCAAATCCAATCATTTCACTTCCCTTCAAAAGCTCTCCTAGGCTTTGGGAAGAAAATCTAATCTCTTCCCACAGCCTAGGGGTTCTGTTGGATGGGCTGCAGCTTCCTTCTACAGACTCCCCTCACTTCCTCCCACCCTCAGCCACCCTCACAGTTTGCCCACTCCACTGGCCAAGTCATCTTCCCATGAGCACTTGCGCTCAGGATAGCCAGCAAAGTGCAGACCCAGCTGTGGCTAGGGGAGCTCTTAAAGAGTCTTGTTTGAACTTTCCCTAACTCACCCTCCCCCAACATATCTGTTTTACCCCCCCCCCCACAGTTAACAAAGTTATTCCTGTCCCCCCCCATCTGCAAACTGGAAGTGGCAACATTCCTTACTTTGTCAAATTATGGTAAGGATTAAGGGGATAATACTGGATAAGTATTCAGAGCAATGCTATATGATGGCTGTTTAGGTTCTAGCTATCATTTTCGTGTAAAAATACCTATTTGTTACACATTTATTGTCTTCCCTATTTACGGCCGACAGAAGCGGTTTCACACACTCCTGACCCCTGTATATAAATTCAAGAAATAACCGATCTGAACCAATGGCTGTTCTTGTAATCAGCTGCTTTACCCACGTTATCTTGAGTGATCTTTTTCTACCACACTGAGGTTGGATAAGCTTCTAAACCACTTTCTGCTTCTTGCAGCCTCCGTCCAGGTCTTCTCACCCATCTCAGCAGAAATTCCTGAGATGACGCGGGTGTGCGTGGTGGGGCGGGGGCAAGCCATAGGATCTAGAGACTTTGCAACCTGCTTCACCTAGCACCCCTGAACTTGGCAAGGCTCTCTCTTTTGAACATATGGAGCTTCTGGGCAAGTGTTTATTTTAAAAAGCAAGGTCTGGAAAGTCCGAAAGCGGCCATTGGGGTAGATCTACCCACCTTTGCCTGTCTCATTAAATCCTTCGCCATCTGGCCCTGCACGCTTATTTCTGGACACTCCCCAGCCTGGGTGAGTGGCTTGTGGCTCAGAGACCCACTCAACATCTCACTTGCGCCCAAGCTGGAAGCTCTCCAAAGCTCCCTTCTGCGCCGTCTTCGCTAAGCATCAAGACACCGCTCAAGCGTCAGGTGCCTGCTCTGCGGCCTTCTGGGCCCTCCTGTGCTGAGGGTGGCTGGCACCCGTTCCTGTGGTTTCCAAGCCTCTTTCGGCCATGATACTCCAAGAGTGAGTAGCTGACCTTTCAGAGAAGTCTTGCTCTCCAGGAGAGCGGCAGTTGGCAAGCCACCACCAGTGGGCCACATCTGGCCTGTATTTTGAATGACCCAGGAACTAAGAATAGTTCTAACATTTTTAAATGATTTGAAAATATTTCTTTTTTTTTTTTTTGGCAGGGGGAGAATAACTCATGACAAGTAAAACTTAGAAGGAGTTCAGGTTTCAGTGTTCATAACATTTCGTAGGGACCTCTCTCTAGGAGTTTATTTATTTTTCTCTAGGAGTTTATTGACGTAGCATCCCTGGCTTCACTCACAGGACAATGTGAGGGCAGTAGCTATGATTAAGAGATTAATCATAATTAAGAGATTGAGAGCCATTTACAATGACTAAAATATTGACAACCTGGCTCTTCACCAAAAAAAAAGTTTGATGAACTCCGTGTAACAGCAGGGCTTTGGGGCTAGGATTAGCACCAAGGTCCCTAACAACTAATTTCTCTGAGCAAAGCATTCCAAGCAGTAATTGAGCAGAAGAACGAACACAAAACCCAGAGCTCCTGTTGAAACACACAGCCCCCAAACGGGGGGTTTCCATCAAACCCCTTCCCTCAGGACTCAGAGCCTGCAGAAGAGGAGGCAGAAAGAATGCAAGAGCCAAGGTGTGTTGGGGGATACTGAGAAAGCAAGGCCCTCTGAATCAACAGGACTGACACACACATGAACTTAGAGACTGAGGCAGCATGCACAGGACCTGCATGGGTCTGCACAAGGCGGGGTCCCAGAGCTAAGAGAAGTGGATGTTCCCCAACACTAACACAGAAGCAATCGTCAACCGATAACCACTTTCAAATAAGAATTTAGTTTTCTCTAAGGGAGTCTCACTGGGCTGAAGGCCCAGCAGTAGATGGGCAACAGAAAATAAACCCAACTGGAGGTCTTTGTCCCACAACGTCAGGCCATGACTTTTAGAAAAAAATTCTTATTTTATATTATATTTCTGTTTTTACTTTACATGCCCTTTGTTTATATAGCATGGCTTCCAGGTTAGTGTTTTTTATTGAATTCCTAAGTTTGCCAATGAGAGGGGTCTGTGTCTATATTGGTTTCTTGTGCCTTTTGGAGGGCTCTTTTCCTTGTTTTAGTCCTAGTCCAATGTCTTAGTTTTGTTTTTGTCTTATTATATTTTACTTTATTTTATTATCTCTTGGAAGCCTGTTTGCCTTTGAGTGAGAGACAGAAAGGGGTGGATCTGGTGTGGGGGAGCAGGGGGGGGGAACTGGGAGGGGTAGAAGGAGAAGGGGTGGATCTGGTATAGGGGAGGAACTGGAAGGGGTAGAGGGAGAAGAAGCTGTAATCAGAATATATTCTGTGAGAGGAAAATGTTATTTTTAATAAAGGGGAATCAGCTACAGTAACTGAAATATTGGTAAAATATCAAGAAAGAATCTTACAACTAAGAAAATTTGTGAGCATATCAAATTAAACAACCAACCTACCTACCTATGGCTACTGTTCCCCTGGCTCTGATAAATGAGACCCATGATTCCAACTAGTTGTCCCCATAGTGGCTTTGAGGCATCTCAGTTTTTGATTTGCTTTGTTTCATTTGGGTTTTTGTTTGTTTGTTTGTCTGTATGGTTTGGTTTTCTGGGACAGGGTTTCTCTGTGTAGCCCAGGCTGTCCTCGAATTCTTTGTAAGCCAGGCTGGCCTTGAACTCACAGAGATCTGCCTGCCTCTGACTCTGGACTAAATGTGTGCACCACCACCACCCGGCTGAGGCTTCTCAGTTTTCATGTGCCTATACATATCCAAAGAAGGAATAGTCACCAGGAAAGCTTGATAGGACATCATTCTATTATAGTCAAGAGTTGGTCAGTTTGGCTCCTTCCTCATTCCTGAGGACCTGCAGGGACCATCATGTATTTGACTTCCTTCTGGACTGGATCAAAAGTTTGCACCTGTCCTGAGGGCAGCAAGTGCCTACGTTAAACAAGTGTTCCTGATCTGGTGTGAAAAGCTGGGTTGAGCTCAATTCCATCTCTTTAATTCCGGTGGTCAGAATTAAATGCCCTAGAGACCCAGCAGCAGTTAGTAGCCAAAACAGAAGGTATTAAGATATAGTTGGGGCAAAGCTGAGGCATAATTAGGTAGACAAAGTGAAGGACACCTGTTTGAGGAAGCAGACGAAGCTACTTGGGAACATAGTGGAGTTGAGCCCGCAAGCTAGCACATTAACTACAGGACCTTAGAATGAGCATGAGTCATAGCCTGAGGTATTACAGACAGAGATCCTTCAAGTTGCCTTCAATTCATGGCCACCTGCAACCCCACATCCCAGGGCATCATCCTGTCTCCACGACCAATCACAGTGGCAGAGAGAGTCAATGTATACACAGCGTTACCTACACTCCATATGAATGCATAGATTCAGACAAGAACCATGCGTCCTAAACAGGATCCATACATGCCAATGAAAGGGCAAGGCACAGAGAGGCTAGCCATTTGCTCAGGTTTGCATATCTGCTAAGTGGCAGCTTTGGCTCATTGACCTGACTCTGGAGACTGTATATGTAACTCACATAAAGCACTATCTCTGCTGTTCTAAGGCCAAGCTTGTCACGTGACGCCTAAGGGTTTCTGTCTGTGAAACCCCTGTTCCCCTTACTTGAGCTGATGCATGGACAACTTTGCAAACAACTGTGCCCAGCTAGGACAGGCCTCGGGATTGGCACTGCACAGAAGAAAACCCTTGGAGAGCGTATCTGATGTGTGGAATTGGCTCTTGTTCAGAAGGTTCTAGACATCCTCCCACAGCCTAGGACGAAATGAAAATAAACTGTCACGCGATGTGAACAATCTAGTCATGAACTACAGGTTTTACGAGATTTGGAATACAGCCCCCAAAATGTTAAGGCTTTAGAAATCTGTCTAGGTAACACCTTTGAGCAAATAGGAAAGACAATTGAGTAGCGGGATTAAGTGGTTACTTTTTATGTCATTTTATGGTAAAACGCAAGGGCTGAAAATGGGAAAATCCCTATCCCAAGCACCACAGTCGCAACACAATGGAATTCACTTTCTTTTACTAAAGTCTGGATGCAAATCTCTTGTTGAAACCTATTAAAAACACAGGTTGCCGGCTAGAAAGATGGCTTAGTGGTTAAGAGCACTGTGCTCTTCTAAAGGGCCCACATTAGATTCCCAGCACCCACACGGCAGGTAACAACCATCTGTTAACTCCAGTCCCAGGGGACAGGACACCCTCTTCTAGTCTATAGGGTCACTGCATGCATGTGCTGCTCAGATACACATCCAGACAATGCACCCATACACATAAAATGAAATAAACTCTACAGACAAGCAAACCCACACATTGCCCACTGTTCTGATTGACAGGCCATTTCCTGGGGAGATGCCGTACACATTTGCCCACCCCAGATAGGGAGGCCACAACAGAACAAAGGATGTGGCACCACCATATTTCAACTTGGTGAACAACTGAGTTTTATCTGGGTTACGTACGGGAGCAGGAATGTATCAAAGACCCCTGTATCACCAAAGCCTACCCCAGCAAGGGAGACAGCTCATAAAGCTGAGAACCTAGAGCACAGTACACAACCTACAGGCAGCTCAACAGGTTGGAGAGTATCCTTTCCAAGTGACTGTGGTCTAAACCTCTTCTAGGCAGCTCTGGCTTCTGCTTCTTCCTAGCAGTTGGTCTGGTCTCAGGTCTTTTTGGCAGTGCTGTTTGCCTGAGGGGACTCTCAGCTTTTATTGTTTACATTGGCAGGGAGGTGCTTAGAGAGTCTGCTCAGTTTCAGGGACTTCCTGAAGTCATTCTGAGTTGCTTTCCAGCAGGATGGAATATTTTCAGCTTCTAGGAAACTTACTCAACACCAGCCGCACCCTCCACTCACCTCCAGGGTCTCTGATTTACTACGTCTGATGTTGGGTCCAAGAATTTACATTTTTAGCAAATTCCCAGGTGACGTTGGCACTGGTGGTTCACACGCCACACTTTAAGGATCACTGACCTAAGCCAGGTGTATGCCTTTAATCCCAGCACCCAGGAGGTAGGGGTAGATGGATCTCTGTGAGTTTGAAGCCAACATGGTCTACAGAGTGAGTTCCAGAATAGCCAGGCTGTTAGACAAAGAAACCCTGTCTCAAAACAAACAAACAAACAAACAAAACAACAACAACAAAAAGAATTCCTGACCTAGAAGCCCTTCCCTCTAGAATTTAAATGCTGTTAAATCAACCACAGAAATCACAATCATGCAGGCTTCTATGACCAGCGATACCTCCCTGGCAGGCAACAACAAGCAGTCTGGCTACTGATATGAACAGAGATTTTTGAGAAAAGTCAGGAAAATAAACAGAATACCATCTAACCCAGGACTTGAAGAGAAGGGATCCTTGACATAGCAGTTAGCAGGTAAAGGACAAAGTTTAAGGGGAGACATGGCAACCAGAACCAGGAACGTCTTGCTGTTAAGTACAGCATACATTTATTTTTCATTTCCAATGTGATCCTCCAAGATCCTCCACTTGGTCATTCGATAGACACGTCTTAATCTCTAACTACGTAGCCCTAGGTACTAGAGCTTTACGAGCAAACACTTGTGAAGGTTATTTTCAGGCCCAAGTGCCAAGGACAACATTAACTAGAAACTAATGGCTGAGAAACCACACCTGGCATCAGACAACCCTTCCAGTGGCGATAACTGTAAACTCAGAAACTGTTCACAGCCAAGGATCCTCTGCTCTGCCACATCTCCAAACAGCTGTCCTTCTGGCAATTGAGCTTTGCTTGCTCTCTGTAGGACAGGATGGACACCAGGATCCAGTGTCTGTAGGGACTGACTATCCACAGCAATAGTTAAAAAAAACCCAGGTCCTAGACCCCGACCACATAAGTTCTAAATGCTTTGCTATTTGCAAGCTAGGAACTTAACCAAAGCTCTCTCGGCTTCAATTTTCTCATCTCTAATCACCATAATAACTGAAGTCCTTGCCTCATATGGTGACAGAGAATCAACAGAAAATAAGGCATGTAAATTGCTTTGCACAAACCCTGCCACGATAACTATTCAGGAGATAGTAGCTGTGATTGCCTTTTCCCTCGTTCTGAGTGGATTCCGTCATTACATTTGTCCCTTTGAATCCACCCTCGCATGTCAGACGTGTGGATGAAGGTAAAACTCACCACCTAGTCCACAGAAAACAAAAAGGCTAGACAGAGTCATACCAGGGACTTGAAGGGCGATAAACATCACAGGAAGACTGTATTTTGAGGTCAGCGGGTCATACTGCCAAGTAGAATTAGAACATCACTGCTACACACAGCAGCAACATGTGTCTTGACTGTTGCCGGCAGAGACTATGAAATCATGCTGTGGTTACCTGCATGACAGTTGAATTGTGTCAGGCTTTAGAATTACGTGAGTACGGAAGAAGGGGGCATAGCCACCTGCGACAGGTAGAAAGAACTAGAAGGGTCAGCTGTTTGAGCCAAATTATGAGAAAATACAACACCCTCCGCAGAGGAGTAACAGTTGTATTTCATCCACAGGCAACTCCAAGACCCAACTATGGCAGCCAAACAAATCTAGACTCGAACACAAACATTTCCACGCATTGGTATGCCAAAAGTAGTAGGAGTTCAGAGACAGAGAAGAAGTGAAATTAACTTCATAAATTAATGCACATAATTAAAAAACGTTCGCTGCTATATTAATCTAAACACAGGTAAGTTATGGAACATAATGAAGAAAGCAAACCATGTGACGGTTTAGAGCACAGCCCAAGACTGGAGGCAAACACTGTCTCCAGAGGGCATGCTTTATTCTCAAAGCTACATCCTAGACCAATGGTTCTCACCTTTCCTAGGGCTGTGACCCTTAATACAGAGTTCCTCACGTTGTGGTGACCCCCCAGCCACAAAACTATTTTGTTGCTACTTCATCCCTGTAATTTTGCTACTGTTTCAAATCACAGTGTTAACATCCGATATCACAACCCATAGGTTGGGAATCACTGGTATAGAGACTGAAGCAATGGGTTTTAAATGACTTACACAACAGGTCCCAGACTCAACGCAGGCATTGGGTTGACTGTCCTTTGTCAGGAATGGTGACAAGCTACATTCCGTATACACTGTGACTACTGATATGTTCGGTAGCTCTTATGGCCGCTTATTGTTCTCAACCTTCCTAATGCTGTGACCCTTTAATACAGTCCCTCATGTTGTGGGGACTCCCAGCCATGAAATCATTTTCATTCTTCTTCATAACTGTAATTTTGCTACTGTTACAATTTGTAATGTAAATATCCAATATGCAGGATATCCTTTCACAGGTATGCTACCCCTATGAAAGGGCCGTTCGACACCACACCCCCCCCCAAGAGGTCACGACATACAGGTGGAGAAGCTGTCCCAGTGACAATTACTTGCTGCCTTCTTAACTAGGGGACTTTCAGGGAGACATTCTAGAAGTACCACAATGGCAAAAAGAATATAGAAATAGATGCCGGGACGCCTGGGTTTAAACTGGGAGACTTTTTATTGTTACTGATCATGGCTTCTTCATCTAGAAAACGGGATGCTTTTCACAGAACCTGTTGGGACCATTTGGAGTCCTGGCCTCCAGCTGCTCTTCCCTGCTAGAGATCTTTACTTTCCTTCTGATCTGAGTTACTGAAAGCTGTGTCAAAGTTGTTTACCAGCTCTGCTTCACGAGCACAGCACGTGTTGCCTTGAGGATCAGAGGATGAGGTTTTCACCTGTTGGCCCACCTGACTGTGGTGCCTCTGTGGCGCTATTGAATAAGGGGCTTCTTACCACTGACTAGGGGGTCTGTGTCTCTGTCTGTCTTTGTGTGTTTCAACCTCCAGCCCCTTGCCCGAAGCTCGCGAACTGTATGGTAGCACATAGAGCGCAGACAGGTGTTGTGCACGGCAGAACCAACCAACCAGACTTATGGACGGACTCACGGCAGCATTGTGGGGAGCTGTGTCAGTTAGGATTTCTATTGCTTGACCAAATGCTGAGGAAGGGGCATATTTACTCACACTTTCCCTCACTGTTCACCACCGAAGAAAGTCAGGGCAGGAACCCGGATGCAGGAGCTGATGCAGAGGCCATAGAGGGGGACTGTCCACTGACTTGCTCATCCTGCTTTCTTATAGAACCCAGGACTAACAGCCAGAGGTATCCCCGCCCACAATGGGCTGCCCTCCCCTCACCAATCATTAAGAAAAGGACCTACAGACTTGAATGCTTACAGTCTGATCCTACGGAGGCCTTTTTCAACTGAGGGTCTCTCCTCTCAGATAGATGGCTTTAACTGGTGTTAAGTTGACATAAAACGATCCCAGGACAGGAGGTGTTACCCAAACACACATCAGGGGTCTCATAGAGCGGGAATGCAGAGACAGGCCATCAGGGTGCACTTGGGGGTTACAGTTCACGGATTATCTCTGCGAAAGCGCAAGGAAATTTAGTGGCAAGGCGGAAAAAAGAAAACGCCTTGTGTGTAAATCACTCATTGCGCAAGCATCTCAGAAAGTAATCCTCAGCAGGAAAAACTCAAGGACGAGAGAATCAACGGTTAAGAGATAAGAGCGCCAGGAGATGGGAAAGTACTGCCTGGCCAGTTCCATCATTACCATGGGTTGATGGAAGACGGGCAACAGAGGTACCAGCTGGGAATAGAGGGGGAAGGGGAAGGCAAACCAATCTAGACGTGTGAGCCGTGCAGCCCGTGAATCATTGATGAAAAAATAAAAGAAGAAAGAAAAATGGGGGGGGGGGTGCTATTTGCTGGGAAGGAATAGCTAGCTGCTGCAATCTGCTAGGGCTCCCTCTATAGACGGTCTCAGGTCCAGCTCCTGTTTTAGGCGCCTATAATTCAGCACGCCATTCAAAACCACATTCAAGACCTGAGAATGACATGCAATCGCACGACAACATCTCTCGTGAGTGACAGCCGAGGCCACGCTGATCCCATGACCCCATTAAACGGGGTTACAACCTGCTATTGTCCCTTGGCTGGCAGAATCGGTGGCACCCAGCATAGCTCACTGCTCGCGCCGGCAGGCATCAGACAACTATTTGTTGAATTAAGTGTCTTATCTGCCTATTTAATTGGTTAGAAAATTGTCGCTTTTCCCATCAAAACTACCACCTTTTTTCCCCCATTCATTCAAATGTTCTTAAAATGCTATCCCATTAAGTCTTTCTAATGCAGCAAGGAATTTACTTAAATGAAAAAAAATGCAAAACTCCCAACTCCCACCTGTGCAGCCGTGACATGCTATTGTTTGAACCTGAGTGTATCATTTAGCTTGGATGACAAGCTCGGAGGGTAGAGACCCCATCTTTCAGAACACACAGCTCCGAGAGCCCTAGGAGTCCTCAATAAATAAAAGCAGCAAGAAACGCTGTACAGGGACCTGTTTTCATTATTTATTTTTTCCCCATTACAGATTTTTGGCAGCATGTGTTTATCCCTTGCTTGATTTCCAAGGGGCAGCTCTCTTCCAGGAGCCCCTATGAAGATAGAAAAAACAGCTCTAGACTAAGCCTGCCCCTCCCCATCCCGTGCAAATAGGAACACCTGACTGAGCCAGAACTGGATTTTGAGTGCATTCAGCATGCATGCTGGGCTTGGAAGGAAACCGAGTCCTCCAGTACCCAATAGGTAGACGCAATCAAGAGAAATGTTTTGGCTCGGTACATCCACACAGCTGTCAGATGGCAAAGCTTGGTCTTCCACGGTGGTTCCATGCTGTGGGCCTCGGGGCTGTCTTCTCATTAACCCCACAGACAAACTGTGTCTAAAGCTTGAAGCAAAGTAAAAAATCAGGGGTGGGGGGTGTAGGATTTCAAGTCATTTAACAGAAAAGAAATAAGGCCGTGATTTGCCCAACTTTGGCTATTAGATTAGGAAGAGACATAAAAGGAGATATTAAATATTAAGTTTTATGCTTATAGTAAGGCTAAGCCATCTGGGGGCAATGTGTGCTCTTTATGTATTTGTTAAAATTAGACTAGTAGTGAAATAAAGATGACATGTGCTTGCCCCAACATAGAAGAAGCAAGTGACTGGAAGCTTTTTTCCTCCTGGAATTAATGAGATTAACATTTGGTAAGGTGTGCTTGGCAGAGAAAGGGCTGGAGGGGAGTGTCTTTCTGCCCGCACGCTAATATGCTCCAGAGTCAACGTTGCGGGCGCCTTAGCACACAATAAAGGTACATGCAACAGTTCTCCACGCGAAGACTTCTCTCCTTTCCTCCTCTGATTCATTTTATAGCATAACAATGGCAGCACCTGTAGCCCTCAATTTCTGCTCCTTGAATTCTGTCCAGTGATTAAGGAGGCTCTCGGCAGGCTTCCCTCGCCTGAGCCATATGCAGAGTTCCTTGCCAGCAGCCTTGGGAGGGCAAGGGCCTCGGCAGAAGTGTACAAAGCCTCCTTAATCCCCATCAACTAGACCCTCTTGAACTGTCGCTTTTTTTTCCCAGTCAAAGAACTGTCAATCTCAAGATTTCAAGCTGTGGCTGCCCTATGAGCTCTGGGGAAAGCTGTGTCTTTTGCCTGCTTCAAGCACAACCCAAGGGTGGTGCCAGTGAGCCCCGCAATCTAGTCTGGGAATCTGCAGCCCAGAAACTGCCTGGAACACCCCAACACTTTCCACCTCCCCAGGCTCTTCTCTTCAGGGCGAGGCTTTGTAGCCGCAAGCTGCCTCTCGCCTCCTCGGGTTCTCCCCGCCAGGTTGAGACCACAGCCACCCTTGGCCAGCCACAGCCCCGCCCCCTCGCACTGGGTCATGCTGGTCGGTCTGCGAGTGGCTTTTGCACCGTAGCATTATTTACCAGCGTGGAGCAGGCCACAACTCTACGGACCACAGTGATGTGGGTTGCAGCCAGAGGTGGGGGGGGCAGCTTTACAAAGGCCGGGGTGTGGCAGCGAGTCCTTAGGTTTGATAGGTTTTCTGTGAGGACATCAGTAACGGTTGTTGACCCAATGGGTCAAGTCCACATGCCTACTGAGACTCTGGTCTGGAAGTGGCGTGGGGAAGCTCAGTCCCAAACAAGCACCCGCATTTGGACTAAAAGGAACGAGAGGCAGCCACTAGAGTTTTGAACCTCCCTCCAATCCTCCCCCTACCCAGCCGCCCTTTTTACACTTTCTCTTTGGGGACCTCAGACTGCGCTTTAGAGAAGCCTGCAGTCTCGGAGTGCCCGCTGGCCCTGTGAACCTGACACTTGGTAAATGTGACCCAAGTCTCCTCCTGGGCCCCAGGGACAGGACTTACGCAGTTGTGCTCGGTCGCCTGAAAGTCCCAGCTGCAGCTCCTGGCGCGCGCCTGGATCTCACTCATCCTGAAGAGGCAAAGAGCCGTGGTGGTGGGGGAGCGCCTCTCCTGGCCCTCTCCAGTGGCCGCGCTAAACACGCCGGCCCAGACGTCCATGGCCTCCACCAGGCTGGAGGAAAGTAGCAGGCGGCGGCCGTCGGGGTGGCCGTGGCTGCAGTCAAGGGCCGCCTGGCCCTGGAACAGCACCTCGGTGCTCTGCGCGATGCGCGCCATGCTGGGCCAGCCGGTGGCAGCTCCACTCGTGTAGTTGTAGGGATAGTAGGGGAAGTAAACGCTGCCGTTCCAGAGAAAGGCATCCACGAAGTGCAGGCTGCCCGCACCACCGCGCAGTTTCAAGCGGCCCAGCTCCTGCGTGGTCAGACTGCGCTCCTCCGTGTTCTTGAGCGCGATGGCAGTGTCTCGATCAGATGCCGCCGGGTTGCAGCGGTTCGCGGTCTCCGGCTCCGGCAACACATAGGTGGCGGCTACCGCCAGGTACCAGCGATCAGTGCCGCCTGCACGGTACACCACGCCGGCCGTCGAGCCCTGCGGGTGACACGACACCACCTCGGTAGCATTGCGCAGGGAGTTGCGGCTCAGGTTGCCCAGGGGCCGCACCTCGCAGGCGCCCCGGTCGAAGGTCCAGCCGGTGAGCAGCAGCCCCTCGAGGCCGGTCGCCCCCTCGCGGTAGGGCAGCAGCAGCTTGCTGAAGCTGCTCCCGGGCCGGGGCCGCGCGGGGGGCGCCAACGAGACGGGCTCGGTGCAGTTGCCCGCTTGGTCCCGGTACAGGCGGGAGAGCCTATGCTTCAGGCTGTAGTCCAGCTGGTCCAGGCAGCTGCCGCTCGCCACGAACACACCGTCCGCCCGGCTCGCCGCGATGGCTCCGATGGCTTGCTCGGATCGCCACACCGGCTCGTCCGCGCCCCGGGCGGGCGCCGCCAGCGCCAGCAGATAGGCGATCAGGGGCAGCGGTGCGGCTGGGCACGGGGGGCGCGGTGGCGCCTTCCTCCGGGAGACCTCCATGGGGCTAGGGGGGCCGCCCCCGGGCAGGGCGCGCGGCGGTTCAGGCGGCTCAGGCGCGCGGCGACGGAGACGCGGGCGGCGGCGGCGGCGGCGGCTCCTGCGCGCGCTCGGGCTCCCGCGGCCGCCCCATCCCCGCGGCTCGGCCGGGAAGGAGTGCAGGGAGGACGACGCGCGGCGGGCTCGCTCCGGCAGCCTGTGCCGCGGCGGCAAGCCCTGCGCGCTCCGGAGCCGCTTCCTCCTCGCCCGCCTTCGCCGGAGAGTTCCTCTGTGCGGCGCGGGCGCTCGCGGGGAGGCGCGGAGGGGAAGGGAGGGGACGGGCGGAGGGGAGCGAGGCGGCGGGGAGGGCTGGAGAGGTTGGGTGCGCTTGTGCGATTCACTTTCCCATTGTGAAAGTGGGATGCAACTGGCCCCTTCCTCATCCTCTTCCTCCTCCGCCCTCCGCCTCTCGCCCGCCCTCCCTCCACGCCCATCTCCCCTCCCCTCTTGATTCGGTGAGATCGGGAGGAGGGAGGTCTCGTAATTTGGGTTACTGTGTAGGTGGCCTCTTTCATCTATTCATAACAAAGCTGAGCCGCCTGCCGCGGCCGCCGCGGCTGCCACCATAGCCCCTAGCTCGCCCCGGGTTCCCCCAGCGCGGTAACCGCGCACCGAGCTGGCTCCCGCGCTCGCCAGCCCGCGGGGCTGCTCCAACGCCCGGGTTTTGTTTACGAGAACAGCCGCGGGCAAACAGAGAAGCGCGCGGAGCCCGGACACGGGGTCGAAGGGGTTGCTGCAGAGGCCCAGGGCTCGAGCCCTTGGGAGGCTGCGAGGGCGGCTGACAGGTGTGGAGCGGAGGGAGGGAGGGAGGCCCCAGAGATGAGCCGGGGAGCTGCGGCCAAGAGAAGGGGAGCGGGGCGGGGGGTGGGGGGCAAGACGCCCCTGTGACAGGGGGTGGGTTTCCCCGGGTCAGAGCGTGGTGGGAGAAAGGCGCCACAGGCTCGTTGTGGACAATCCCTCAGGCCAGAGCTCTCCTATTTGAAAAGGCTCCCTAGTCTCCCTTGGCAACGGACTCCCAGGCTCTCAGACCTAGCACTTAGAAAGTTCTGCTCACTATCTAACCCTAATGATAATAGCTAACATTTATTGAGTATTTGCTACATTCTGGGCGTAGTTCTAAATGCAACGTGCCGATTTCTAGTCACTTAATACTCAAAACAAGTATTAATTAGTGACTGTTACCATTCTTACCCAGTTTTCAAGAAAGGTCTCGGAGACGCTGTGGGACCCACCAGGGTACAGCTGTTGGCAAATGACACTGCTGAGGTTCGAATCCACCCCTCACCCCGGAGCCTCTTACAAGCGTCCTGCTAGGCCGTGCCACCTGTGGCCACTAAAACACTCCCCAGAGATCATTGAAGCAAAACTACACTGTGCTCAGCCATTGCTCCCATCCCAGAGCCTGGTACTCTCATGCTCCCAGAGGTTCTCCCTCTGCCACCATGTCCCACTTCTTTCCTTTGAGAGCCTCTGAAGTCTCACTACTTCATCCAGGGAGCAACTGTTAGCTGGGTTGTCACCTAAAGCCACCAAGAATTTCTGGAACAGAAAATCACTGTGCTCCGCTCAACAGGCCCTCAGAAGAGGGCTCCCCAGAGGCAAGACCAGGTGCTTTCCAACCCTGGGCAGATGGAGAAGAGGCTAAAGGACCTTGGGGGAATGATCTACATTCCTTCCCAGATCTTTCCCACATCGTGGACCACAGCTGGTCACTGTGGTCTTTCCTCCAAGTCAGCCCAGCTCTGGATGAAATCAGATTTTGTTTTGTTGTTTTTGTAGTGGGTGGGATGGCTGGGTGAGGCCAAATCTCCTCAGAGGCCAAATTTGCAGCTCCAGGCACCTGCTACATGGTTGACACTTCCCACGGGCGCTGCTGCAGGCTCTCTCCCAGGGTTGAGAGAGGAGCTGGGAAAAAGGCAAAAGAGAGGAGAAATGAAGTGGGCTGGAAGCTTGGGAACCTAACCTAGATGCACAGCTGATGGAACTGTATTGGGGTGGATGGAGCTTAGTGGCCTTGAACCAGGCCTTGGCTTCCATTTCCCCTGTACACACACACACACACACACACACACACACACACACACACACACACACACACAACATCCCTTCAGCAGCAGTTTTGAAAAACTGGGGTCAGTGGTCATCTTTCCTTCTGTAAGCTCCTCTTCAGGGAACGGCTATCCTTGTTCTTGCCTGGCAATGCGTGGGCAGTTGCTAGTGCTCTTAGATGCCAGTCAGAGGTCGACCCTTCTGTAGTGACAGGAAGTGGAGGAAAGAAAAGGGGGAAGGGAGGAATGTGGGGCTAGGTTGATGCTCATATGAGCCTCTTCAGCAGAGCAAATCAGATGGTTTGACTGCTACTGTGGGGGGGGGGATCAGGCCATCTTCCCCCATTCTCCATCACCTGGAATATTTCAGAGATTTTTTTTTTTTGCATTGCTGATATCAGAAAAAAATAACCCTCTCCCAAAGGACACTGGTCCCTCCCTCCCCATCGGCATGGGGGGGGGGGCTATGGATCAGTCTCCCTCCAGTTTTGCTGTGAGTGATCAACATGGCGGTTCTAGTGGCTTCACAAAGGGACGGTGGCCGTGATGTGTGCTGAGAAGCCAAATTCGATTCCATTTCGGAGATAGTTTTACTTCACTGGTAACCGAGTCATTACCCTAAATCCTGTAGAGTTGCTACAATCAGCTGCAGACCATCTTGGAAGCCATTTGGATTAGACACACTCTACGGTGTGGCATTTTGATCACTGCTCAGTTCTTTGCCGCTGCAGTGTTGAAAAAGAAACATCTTACAGAAATTACCAGCAAGGAGTAGAAGTAGCTCTAATGGTTCCTGTGTCTTTTTATTTTGCTGAAACCATAAGCCTGCTCCTGCAAGCAGGTTCCCCTTTTCCTCCTGTTTAATTGTATGCAAACTCCTAGGGTGGGAGAAACCAGAATCCATGCTAACTTTTTGGCATGGAAAAAAAAATTACTGGCGGTCAGGAAGCCTGGGAGCAGCGTTCTTTGCTGATCCTGCCCCATTTTGAGCAAATGCCTTTGCCCCTGCCCAATTTTCTCCTATACTAAAGCTCCACCTTCAGGACATACACTCACATGTGAAAAGTGTGGGAAATATGAACAACCTAAGTAAACATTTAGGCACGGGGTCTGTTTCTCTGGGATGGTTTTCTCTTAGACACACCCATCTGGCCCAAGGGTGTGCAGCCCATTCATGACAAAGCTTCCTTCTCTCCACCATGCCCAGTCCATCTTGTTGGGTGTCCCTATGGTCTATTTCGGAACTTCTTGTAGCACGAACGGCTGAAACCCAAACAAAAGAAGGTGGTACAGATAAGATCCATCCTCCAGACAGACCCGCTACCACGGAAACGGGCAGTTCAGACGGGTTCTGAGCAGTTGTACACACAGCTCTCTCTGGCTGGAAAAGTCTTCATAATGAGAAAATATCCATTCCCTCAGGCACGGAAGGCAATCTGGGTTAACCAAGCCATCTACAATCAGACGCATTTCTGCTGGACAGGGCGGTATAGATTGTGCGGTTTCCTGCTGAGACTCGAGACGTTAAGAGCTGTTCACTAGGCAATTGGTCACAGTCACAAGATGGCTATCATCCACGTTCATACTTCACTTTTTTCTTACCCTTTAAAAAACAAACTCTGGGTTGATGGGAGCTGGAAGCAGCCGAGAATCTTAGTTCTGGTGATCAACAGATTCTTTACACACCTATCTATGCAGCTACAACACCCTGGATGGGATCTGAGCAACGTTGCCCTGCTTGGATTTCAGACCAGCCACATTGTCTCCACACCTCCGCCTCCGTATCGATGCGGTCTTCGTGCTGAAGACATTATCAGAGTTCCTGACCCCTTTGGCTGACTGGCAGGAAAATGAAACAAACTAGCTTCCTCCCTGGCCTCCTGATGATCAGATAGTTGAGCAGTACAGTAGAGGAAGTGTTGCTTTATAGTTTGGGTTGATGCTGAGAGGCGGGTGGGACAAAGTTCAGCCGCTGTGAAGCGTCAGTCAAGTAAGGCGCCCTAAGATGTGGCTGAGGGGGTCTGCCTGTGACACCTGTCGCTGCATGGATGCCTGGATGACTGATCTGTCTGACCAGGTGGGTATGCCCTTCCCACCTCAGCATTGTTCGCATCCTTCTCAATGCTACATGCTCCAAAGACAGCTACCTTCCCTCAGGAGAGAAGATCATTGGTCAAGGGTAGCTTGCCTGTATTCTAGAATCTTCAGTGCTACATGCTTCTCAATGCTACATGCTTCCCTCACGAAGGAAAGCCGCTGGTCGAGGGTAGCTTGCCAATGCGCTCAAGCCTTACACCAAGTTCTCAAGATGGGAGGGAGGGAGGGAGGCCAGGGCCTGGTCCTGTCTGTCACTCAACACGGCCTTGGGTGGATGGAGAGTAGACTTCCATGCTCGGTGATAGTACTCAGCTGGTGGTTCCTGGAAAAAGACTGGGTGTCGTGATGCAATGTGAGCTCACCCCAACATTCCAGTTGTCGTCCTTACGTCATGGCTTAGCAGAGGTGCATGCCACTTCCCAGCAGAGTGACAATTAGAGACGAAAGAACAGAATGGGGCATTCAGAACCACTAATCTTAGAGTCCCAACAATGACCTTCTTTAAGCTATAGAATACAGGGGCCTTCACCACTATAAGGGTCCATGGAAAGAACGGAAAACGCCAAATCTTACTCCAAGGCTACGAAGCCCGAGACATCAGCCTGGTACTCGGTATCTCATTGCTGAAGTGGCATGCTATGCTGGTTAAGTCTTTGTCAACTTGACACAAACTAGATTCACCTGGGAGGATGAAATTTCCATCCAGAAATCGCTGCCATCTGATTGGCTGGTAGGCAAATCTGTAGGGCATCTTCTTGATGAATGGCGGATGCAGAAAGGGCCAGCCCGCTGTGAGTGGTACCACCCTTGGGCAAAGGGTCCTGAATTGTACGAGCATGCCCGGGGGAGCAGTCCAGTAGGCAGTGTTCCTCTGCAGTCTCTGCCTCAGTTCCTGACCTGACTTCTCTTTATGATGGCCTATAAGCTGTATGATGAAATAAACCATTTCCTCCCCACGTCACTGTGGGTCTTGGTGTTTATCGCAACGATAGACAGCAAACTGGGCCACGCACACAGCCTCACAGCATGTCTTCAAGTGCTCAAACCTATCCACGGTGAAGAATCCAACGCCATTCCTGATTGACAGCTAAACAGAGTTAAGTCATCAGTAGCCTTGCAGTTCCCTAGATCTGCAGGAAGGAGGCAAACTCATCAGCTAGTTACATCTTCCGGTTTGGGACACTTCTGTGACTTGGGCTGTCTCTTAAAATTAAACCCTTCTTAGAATTTTTTTTTGAAAATTTGTGTATATCTTTATTTGTATTTTTTTCTTATAGTTCCTTTGAAATGAAGCACTGAAAGGTTATTGGGGGGTAGACACAAAATATTAATCCTTCTTTTTAAAAAATCATCTTATTGCCCGGCGGTGGTGACGCACACCTTTAATTCCCAGCACTCAGGAGGTAGAGGCAGGCGGATTTCTGTGAGTTTGCAGCCAGCCTAGGTCTACAGGGTGGGTTCCAGGTCAGCCAGGGCTGTTACAAAGAGAAACCCTGTCTTGAAGAAAAGAGAAAGAGAGAAAAAGAGCGAGCCATCCTTCCCTGCCTCTGCTTAGCCATGACATTTTAGAGACTCGCTGTTAGGATAATCCTGGGCCCCGAGTCCCTGGAGAACTGGCAGCTTGGCAAAGCTCATTCAAAGAGAAGAGCTGCCACCACGGAGGCCTCCATATTAATAATAACTCAGACTCTTAAAATGAATAGCCGATGATAAGATTAACAGGCAGATAACTCCACAGTCACTTGTACTTCTGCTTCCTCGAGATTCTGGTGGGGAGATGCTCAGAGCTGACAATGAAGTTGCCGGACTTCGTGGCGAGCAGGCTGGCGCTGTCTGCAAAACTCGCGCCGCTTATTCGGCTGCCCCTGCCCTCCCGAGAAAAATGTTGCTACCAAGCCTGGGAGGGAGCAATCGGAATGAGTTCTGAGCATGGGCAGTGGCTATCGGGTGGCTGGGTGTGCGGTCTTGGGGAAGAGGGGGGATCACTCCTGGTCCTTATCCACTCTGGGAAGGCACTAGGGACACAGTGGCTCTACAGGCATCCCTGATGCGAACGGCCTCATTCCCAGAATCCCACAAGTAAAGACGGAACATTTTCTTGCTCTTCTGCTCCCTTTGGTCATTTTCAATGTGTGTGCCTGCATATGAAGAAGGTCAGAGGTCGACCTTCCTCGGTGGCTTTCCACTTTATCTTTTGAGACATGATCGCTCACAGAACCTGAAGCTCACTGATCCAGGTAGACAGGTTGACCAGTAAGCCTCAGGGATCCACCCCATTTGTCCAGGGGTTATTTAACATACAACATCGTACCCAGTATTTACATGGGTGCTGGAGATCCAAACCTCGGTTCCCCATGCTTGTATAGCACTTTTCTGACTGAGACCTCTCACAGTCCTTTCCATAGAAAGATTTTTTTTGTATGTTATGAGTGTTTATCTATGTGTATATAGGTGTGCAGGATGTGTACCTAGTGCCCGGAGAAGTGGGAAGAGGGCACTGGATCTGTTGGAAGAGGAACAGAGTAACAGACAGTTGTGAACCACAGTGTAGATTCTGGGAGCTAAACCTTGGTCTTCTGCAAGAACAGCCCTCTTTTCTCTGGCCAGCCTCCTTCTTTTTTTAAGAGAGCATCTTGCTGTATAGCCTAGGCTAGCCTTGAACTATAAATCCTTCTGCCTTAACCTCTCTCGTGTTAGGATGGTGTACCCTGATTAATAGAAACCCAGAGACAGATATACAGCTTCAACCTGAAGCTCAGAAAAGCAACACAGCAAAAATACTGGCTATCTCTACCTCGATCGAAAATGGCGATCCTGCCTCCAGGAACCTCAGAATGAGGCTGTGTCTGAGAGTTGTCTCCTCCCATTTTATATTCCTCTCTAGTGCCGGGATTAAAGGTGTGCACCACTACTGCCCAGTTTCTATGGCAAACTAGTGTGGCTACTGGGATTAAAGGTGTGTGTCACCACTGCCTGGTCTGTAAGGCTGACTAGGGCAGCTGTTTTACTCTCTGATCTTCATGCAAGCTTTATTTATTAAAATACAAATGAAATATCACTACAGGATGGCAGTCACATGTCTCCATGCCTGGCTCCTTTTTGGCTTTTTAAAAATCATTTGCAGAGATGTGACTGTAAAACCACCACCGCCAAACCAGGCGCCTTGAGTTTGCAGGTCAGGGTACCTCCCTAGAGCCCCATCTCTTCCTCCCCTTCTCTAGTCCTTCTTCCTACTTCTCCTTGCCCATCTTTGCTGCACAGTTCTCCCTGTCATCCTTGATTTTCCCATTCTGCTCTATACCAGAAGTCTGCATCTACAGATGAGACCGTCCTTTGGCTTCCGACTGGATTTAGCCAATGGGAGGTTCTGTGGGAGATCCAGGCGTGGAGAGCTAGGATGAAGCTCAGATACTTAGTCCTCCAGCTCCCTCCCCACCAATCTGTGTGCTAGTTGTGACCATGTCCTCTCCTAACTGCAGCCATAGGCTGCCCTGGTTTCCTCAGAACCCCTCACTCCTTGGACCTGTGGCGTGCACTCTCTCCTGCTGATGCTGGCCTTAGTGTGTCCCCCCCACCCCCACCCCTGCCCATACCTCAACCATCACCCCCTTTTTTGATGCTTCTGTTTGGGTCACTTCCTTCCTGCCAGAATGTAACTAGCAACTCAACCTACTACAAAGGAGGATCCAGAAGAGATCTTCAGCTGTGACATTTGGTTTGTCTGTTGTGGCCAGCGTGAGAGACTAGGCAGAATACATCTCCTTTATTTCCAAAGGGTTGGTGCCTCCAGATCTGGCAAGTGGGAGGAAGGCAAAAGGTACATTTCATTCCCTCTGCACAGACTTTCCTAAACTAAATTCAGCCCATTGATAGAAACAAATGGAAACCCTACTGGGCAAGATTATTATTTTTTTTTCTCCAGTTAAAACATAAAACTAAAATGCTTTGAAAGTAAAGCGGGGCTATCCAGGGGCCAAGGGCTCAGGAGGTGGTGGGGGCACAGGGGCAGTTATGATCTCTGGAACCCTGTTGAATGTTTGAAGTATATTTTCAAACAAGACACAGAACCGAACAGACAGCTTTTTTCCTCTTTAGACATTCCACCAAGTCTGAGCTCCAGCAGCCGCCCCGACGTAGCCTAGAAATTTCATATCTGCTCATTGTCACCAAAACAGAATCAGGAAGCCATCTCCATACTCCGTCACCTCCAGGCCCCGTCTTAGCCCACCCCAACTAATATTTAAAGAGATAAATTGGAGACTCTGGCTTCCTTCGCTGCTCCAGCCACTTTCGGGTGGTAGGAATGTGAGCCACCTTAAGTTCTAAAGATGGCCCATTTTAGAAGGTACTCCCCCGCCTCCAAGGCTTCTGACTGCACCTCTCAGAGCCAACCAATCTGAAACACTCATTTCCTCATTTATAGGACGTCTCAATGGCAATTAAATATTTACGGTGTCAAAGGTCCCTTTTGCACATCACGAAAGCTGCAGATTTTATAGTGAAATGGAGTTTTAATTGTGAGGAAAGGCACAGGCACAAATTTGGAGTCAAATAAAATCGCCGGAGAGGCCTTTCTTAGGCTCTTTGGTTTGACGGTAGTGATAGGGATGACTAGGAGGGTGTTAAAGGGACAGTGGGGTCACCTTGGCGTGTGATCCTGCAAACTAGACTTCTTGTTGGCAGAAAGGCTGGCGGTGTTGGTGTGTGCTGGGGCCAGGGAGCAGAACAGGGCTGAAGGAAGGCCTTGTGGTTCTCCCGGAGACTATGAGGAGCCCCCATGCCTCATCCTCCACTCTGTGTAGGTAGGGACCGCACCCCAGCACTCACGATCCCTGTGTGCCCACATCCTCCTACCTCTCAGTGCCCTCCCAGCTACCCCAACCCCCAGCTGGTCCAATATAATGATCAAGTTCTTGGACCACTGAGGAGGCTGTGGTAAGATGGAGGCTTGCCCAAGGAAGCAAGTGGGACTGAAAGCCAACTAACCCCCGCTCACTAGTCCCTGCCTTCTGACAGAGGGGCTGCTGGTATCCTAAGGAAGAGATGCCATTTTGTAACAGGATACAATGTCCCTAGTCAGGGCATGTCCACGTCCTATGTGAGGTAGCCTTGGGCTCTCTGAGCCTCAGCGTCCTCATGGTAGATTGGAACAAACGTCACACCTCATGGGGGTTTCAGAAATACTGAATGAGATAGTATGTGGGGGAGATGCATTCAACACAATGCCTGGCTCACAGAATCTAATTGGTAAATAGTGACATTGCTACTATTATTTGGCTCTGAGACCCCAATGCTATGTCAGCACACTATATTAGTTTCCTACAGTTTCCATAACTGAGCCCCCTAGACTGGCTGGTATAAAACAAACACAACCTTTATCTTCCTAGCTCTGAGGCTGGAAGTCTACGGTTGTGCTGTAGGCAGGGCTGGTTTCTCTGGGCATCCTGAGTCTGTCCTTTATACCTTCATATGGGATGAGTTCTCTTTTGGGGGACAGCTGCACGCCAGTTTTCCCTGAGACTGAAACATCCCATCCTGCAGGGACCCTCCTTCACTGGGAAGGTAAACAACTCTGAAGAGCTTCAGGAAGTCCCTGAAGCTGATCAGATTCACTAGGCCCCTCCCTGCCAAAGAAAGCAATAAAAGCTCAGAGCACCCCTCAGATAATCAGAGACAAGTTGCAAAGAAGATTCTGAGACCAGACCAGCCACCTAGAAGAGGCAGAAACCAGTCAAACACTATGGAAGGGGTTTAGACCAATAGAGGCACCCGGAAAGGATGCTTTCCTGCTGAGCCACCTGCAGGCTGTTCAGTGCACTCCAGGTTCCCTTCTTTGTGAGCTGTCATCCTTGCTGGGGTGGGTTTGGGTGACACAGCTGTCTTTGAGTCATTTCTGCTCCTGTGAGTAATCCCAATTAATCTCATTGGTTCACCGAGTCGGGCTTTGGCGGGGTCTGTTCTTGGGTCTGTCATGAGCTGCCTCTCTGGGGTGAGTGGATGTGTGTAGCATCTCCTCGGGAAAAGTTTTGTCATAGAACAGGGACAAAGTCTCATCACTGCAGCCAGACTTCAGCCTCTAGAGAGAGACCCTGTCATCAATAATACTATTAGGATCACAGGGTCATTTGAGGAAGAGTAGAAATGGGTTCAAGACCGTCACTAGCTCTATGTGGTTCAGCCTAACCAAAGCCAAAGACGCAAAACCTAGTTGATAAAAAACGCATTCCTTGGTCTCCAGAGAACTCAGAGGTGATGGCACACATGCCTTTGGAAGGGATAAACTTAGCATCAGGCATGGAAGAGGGGCGCCAAGAAAATTGGCATTAAGCAAATAGTCTTGACTCCAAAGCCAACCCTTCCCTGGTTGCCTTGCTATGAAAGAGACTGTGTAGATTAACAAGCCAACCCATGGCAGAAGGGCCAGGGTGCTCCCATGGCTTCAGCAGGTAGAGTCCAAGAGCCTGGACCCATAAGCAGCTCCATCTCAGCTTCCCCAGTTTCTTACCCAGCACTTAGATCAGGCTTGCCTTTTGGCTCTTATTCTTGTTATTGCTCAAAAAACCAAGTATTTATTTGGGCACTTCCATACCCAGTTTAGGGGGTCTTGGGTCAGAGCGAGGGATGTGACCGGGGATGTCTATTTTCAGCAGGGTTGGCCATGTCTCTTAAGCAAACTGGGTCCTTTCCTGCCTCTACATTTTTATATTTTCAGCAATTTTACCTAAAATACCCACCCTTATCCCTTACTTTGCAAACTCCTATTCATCTACCACTTTTTTTTTAATGTGTGTCTTTCTTTAGATTGTATTTTAAAAAAATTCTCGGGTGGACTCAACTCCTTTAAAAAAATGACAGTAGAGCTTGGGATATAGTTCAGTGAGAGAATAGACATTTAGTAGGCGTAAGGCTGTGGAGAATGGATGGATAGATGGGTGGGTAAAGGATGGGTGGATGGATGGTTGGATGGATGACCCGATGGATAGGCAGACAAAAGCATAGACCAGGTGCTCGTTCTTATCACTGCTATTCTTCTGAGACCAGGGATGGCACCTCACCCTCTCCATACAGTTCCTTTCAGGAGGGGGGACCCTGCAGGTGTCAATGCAGGCAGTGATCCGTGAAGAGAAGAGACGGAAAACTCGGTTCAGATGGACTTCATCAACCCGGATTGGACTTGGGGAGGAGGACGCCGGGTGGTTCATTGTCAGCCCATTTAAAACACAGACCAGTTTGGGGGAAAGTCTCTAGGCAACAATCATTCCCCTTCCAGGTTTCTAGGCAACAATCATTCCAGTTCCAGGTGCGCAACAAAGCTGAAGGTGTGAATACATGGAAACTCCTTTACAGAGGAGAGGCGGCTGCAAGGGTGGGTTCCATAGCTAAAAGGCCTAGAGTCTCCTGTGGCCCCTACTCGAGATAGCAGAAGCCAGCAGGCTATAAAGTAGCTGTGACATCTCCCCTGAGGAGGAATTTTATTAACTGGGAGCTAGGGCGGGAGAATCTGGGGTAAAAATTCTTGGGGGTTTGGGTGAGGTCTACCTCTGCAGCAAAGGGTGGGTGAGGTCCGCTGCCACAGACAGCAAAAATGTCACCAGGTCACTAGCAGTATCCGCTGCCAGCTTTCTGGGTGGGGAAACAGGTGAACAGGTGTTTCATCTCCTCCATGGAGGGCCATGCCTGGTTTCCCTAGCGATCTGTGCACAAAAAGACCTTTGTGGTCCCCACACTTTGCTGTCTCAAAGCCTTCATTTACTCACTTATACCCTTAACAAGAAACTCCCTGGGCTCTGCTGAGGCCGGGCATGTGATAGGGATTAAGGGAGTAGCCAAGAGCAACGTTCCATCCTCTGCAGTTTACGGGGCACGATACAGGGTCAGCGTTGAGTAGACATAGTCTGGATGTTTCTGCAAAGACAGGAAACTGCAGGGGTGGGTGTCAACCTTTGAGGAACTCACGGCTCCAAACACATCGACTTGGCATATGCACAATACATATTTACCATTCATACGCTGACATTCTCCACGGAGACAGAGGCTATAAAAGGAAAAACGCTATACCCTGCCACAAAAAAACGCAGTATTGACAAGATGCAAGGGCAGCCGCCAAATGCAAGACTGAGCATTGAGTCTGGGCTATTTGTTAATTTACATCACCTCTCAAACTTTGTTTGAAAATGGCTTTGTGTTGAAAAGGGAAGAGTCTTATACTGTAATTATGTTAGACAAGCTTATAATAATTATAATAATTATCAACCGAGTGCCAATAATGCTTTAAGAACTCCGCTGAGCATAAAGATCATATTAGTATCTAACAGGTATTTAAAATTAAGCTCTTTAAAATGGAAAGGGCACAGATTCGGCATTTTTCTGTTTTCCAATAAGCAAAGATTCTAACAATTACCCTCCTTTTATTTTTCTTTTAGAAACTTGTTTACATGAGAAACTTTTGCTGAGTCCACCGAGAATTTAAGTGATGCATTTTCTTAACATGCATTGAATGATATACTCTGTTTTGAAACATATGACATCTGATTATATTTTTGGACCACTAAAACGGGGTGGAGGATTTCAGAATTAACAGACGAGCAAGTTTTCATAGACATAGGGGTTGTACATTAGGCATAGAAAAGCCACGGCTTGGTGTACCCTAGGGCTCCCCCTAGTGGACAGAAAAGGTACCTGTTAGGGAAAACAATTGCTAGTTACCTGAGGGGGTGTTGGTAGGTACCCGGGGCTTACAAGGTTTCACTCCCCCTTAGCATCTGTTCCTGAAAGCTGGAAGCATGTCGTCGATTAATAAGGTTTGATTTGCCCTTCTCTTTCTATCTGGCATGCGTAGTAATTAAGGTGTCTCCCCTGCAGCCTTCCAAATGCAGCATGAAATTACAGTGAGCCCCAGAACCCAGCAGCAGTAGGACCAAGGCTCTGTACATTACCACCGCTCGGCTTCTGCAAGACGCGCCTCAAATGTCATCCTCATCTGGAACTATTTCGGTCCAAACTGATATGATGCCTTCATCCAAAACCTGAAAAAATTGGCTCCTTTTAGGAGAATCTATTAATATCTGTGTTCGTGGTGGCCAAGCGCTGAAAAAAAAATGCTTTTGTATATTGTCCAAATTAGAGTTGAGTGTTGGTCTTTGTCGTGTTCTTTTTTGTTGGTTGGTTTGTTTGTTTTGACAAGTACCCCCGGCCTGTCGTGTATGGCGTCTGTGATTTCACTCCAGACTCACTTGTTGGTTATAGCCCTGCGGAAGGCAGGGTACTACGTGGCGGTGTGTGGGGGCGGGGCGGGTAGAGGAAACAGATCCCAAAGGCAGATCTTGGCTTCTAAAAAGCAGGCGCTCTCCTTTGACATATCAACTTTGTGTCTCCCTTCTTCCTCCTCCTCTCTTTTGAATGTTGCTGCGCAGAGAACCATGGTAACTACCGTTCTATGCCCGGGAAGCTTTCACAGCCTTCTTCTTCTGGGAACACAACCCGTTCTCCTCTTCCCAACCAGATGTGTCTCGAGCCTGGGCGTCCAAGTGCTAAAGAGCTGGTATAGGTTACACCCACAGTTCCATTTCCAAGGGTTCTGACACTCTCTTCTTACCTCTGGGGGCATGGCGCATAGACAGACATGCAGCCAAAACACCCATACACTTAGGAGAGAATAAATAAATCTTTTTTTTTTTTTAAAAAAAAAAAACTTTTAAAAACTAACTAGAAACGAGACAAATGCATGCACCCCCCCCCCATGTTTGTGCATGTACCACACACAGAAAGAGCCTCCTTGAAGCCCACCAGGGCTGAGCCATTCATTAGTCGTGGTACTTCCTTTTAAGTCGCTTGTTGGCACTCTTCTTGAGGCTGGTCTGGCCTCCCTCCCCAGTATCACCAGTGCCCACGGGCATCTACCGTCACCCCTGCTGGTGCCCCTAAGACGGTACACCCGAGTTACCCTGACAAGAGCCATACATCTGCATGCCTCCTGCCTTGACCACCCCACGTGACCTTCAAATCGCTTTTCTTGTGCTCTCCCCCACCGCCCCGCCCCCGTAAGTTTCTAGTCTTCCCCGATCCTACCACATTACACCCCAGCTCTCACAGAAGGCGGAAGTCATCTCAGACACTTCCCTCCGTCCCGGTGACTAATCCCCCCGTGTGGTCCCGACGTGCGTTCACAGACTCAAGTTCTCACATCCCAGATCCCTTCTGCTGTTTATTTTGAGATATGGTCTTGTGGTGTAGACCGGGGTTGGTCTTGAACTCGTGACAATCCTTTCCGTGCGTCCCAAGGGCTGCTGGAGTGGCATTTATTTGCCACCGTGCTTGGCTCTCACCTATTTCAGCAGTCCTGCATCTTTAATTAGTCCCTCCTCTGATGGGGGAGACGCTGTTCTATGCGGGACTGGTTAGGATTCTGGTCCCTGGGTTCCTTAGCCAGGGCATTTGTCTGGCCTTTCATTGCCTTTTTAAATGGCAAGTCTACCAGATAACTTCCTGTTGCACTTCCTGTTGACGGTCCTTCAACCGTTCTTTATTGTTTCCTTCATGTCATGGCCCTCTCAGGACTCCATCCTCAGACACCCAGACGGGGTCACTAAAGACTGAGGCTGAGAAGCCTAAAGGGTCTGTGTGGCCAGGGTCTCCTCAGTACACTCAAGGCTAGACGGGACCAACACTTAACCATTCAGCCCACCTTCTGGGAAGCCGCGACTTCGAGACCACAGTGTGTCTCAGAGGGGAAACTTAGGGGGGGTACACCAAGCCCTGCCTGTCTGTCTTTGCCGTACCGTGTTCTCTATCCCTTCATCTGCTCCTGCGCTGGGACTCGAACTCCAGCTAGCTGCAGAGGAGCTGGGTGGACAGGCCAACTCTAATAGGGATCTACTAGCCTAGGGTGATGTGCTCTAAGGTAGGAGCTTGGTGCCTGGTGTCTGTGGGACATCACAAGAAAAAGAAATGGAAACAGTGGGGTAGATCAGAGGTGCAGGCACACGCTACCCAGACAGATGACACTTGGGGCATTTGCCTGAGCCAGAGGGAAGGAGTTTCCCCTGTCTTTATAATAAAGAAGAAATTCAGAAAGAAAGAAAAAAAGAGAGAAGTTTCTCAAAGATACTCTCCTGGGGACTTCCCAAAATGGCTGGAGGAAGGAAATGGTTAAATCCTAGAGGGTGGCAGCTTGCACTAGTCCACCAGTAAGGCTTAGGGCTATCTTCTGGGATCCAGCTGGTGCTCACCGAGGAGACCTGGGAAACGGTTTGTGGAAGTAGTTTGAGCGTGCAGACTTGCAGCCAAATGGGGGAGGGGGGGAAGCCTGTGCCTATAGCACAGGCAAGCAGGGGTTAATAACCCCCCCAACACGAGGAGCCCAGTCGCCAGTCCTGGTTGCGATTCAGCGTTACTATCCAAGAGCCCCCGGGCTCTTATTATCTTTCTGCTGTCATAAGATAGCTGCTACAGCTGCACGCATCATGTGAATTTTCCAGACAAGAAAGGAAAGGCTTAACTTTCTCCCTTCAAGATACTGTCACTTCGTGTCTGAGGAAGTCTCTCCGCGGACTTCCCCTTCTCTCTCCCGGACCACAGCGCACGTGGTCATGTGCCCACCTGACGTCACAAACTGGCAATGGGAAATGGGATGACCACGGTGGGCTCAGGAGCCCCGGGGGCAGGGTGGAGAGTCTGCCTTCCTTGGCATTAGGCTGGATACAAAGCTCGGGTTCTTTAAGCAGGGAGGGAGAGAGAGGGGAAGAAATGTGGGTCGAAACCTAAAGAGCTTCCATGTACTGCTCGGATATGGACAGATTTCGGGATCTCTAGACTAGAAGATGGCTACTTTCCTCTCCCACTTGACAAAGTCCAACTCATTCTTGGGGCTTTGCCCCTAGCACCCCCCCCCCCCCGAGAGGGTTTCTCCATGTCACCTTAGCTGTCCTGGAACTAGCTCTTGTAGACCAGGCTGGCCTCGAACTCATGGAGATCCGCCTGCCTCTGCCTCCCGAGTGCTGGGATTAAAGGTATGTGCCACCACCACCCAGCTGCATTTTTATTTTTTAACGACACCCATCGTGAAGAGCTGACCATCCCCCTTTGGCCTCTCTGCTTCACAGCCCTGCAATCATCTTCACTGCAGTGTTTGTGTGGCGTACCCCAAACCCCAGAACGCCTTAAAGGAAGTGATGATGATATTTTCATCTACTGTCTAGTGTGATGCCTGCCTAACACGCAGCAAGTGTTCAGAGCTTGGAGAATAGATGTGGCAGAAACAAATGCAAAATGGGAGGGGAAAAAATAGAGCATGTTTGCCCTGGCATCTTCAAGCTTGAAGGCCCTCTAACTATGCAGAGGAGATGGATATTCAATGCAGCCCTGCCTACTTAAGGAGGCTCTATTGTCTGCCAAGCACCGGGGGCAATACAAGAGAAGGTTCATGGAGGTACGTTTGCACGCAAAGATAACTAACAATACAAAATAGCTCCCGATAAGTGTCTCATTAGAGCTACGGGAGTGCCGTGGCAGGGGAGGAGGGCGTCGGAACACGGACGGAATGGTAATCAAAAGCCACGGGTATTCTAAAGCTTAATTAATCACCACTGCAGCCTCCGCCCAGCTCCCAACTTCTTAGCAATATCGGAAAACGATCAGATTTGAATGTCCTTCCCTCTGGCTGCCCTGCCTATTGGTCACCTGTGGCCCAGTAGCAAAAGAACCCCATGGTAAAGAGCCAGGGAGAAGCCACAGAGAAGATGGAGCCTTGATAAGGCATCCCTGAGACAGTCAGCTCTCGACTAGCTCAGGACTGATGCCGTTTCTAACCAGGCATTAGAAGATCAAAGCAATTGTGAAATGATTCTCTCTTGCACAATGGGACTGCATTTGAGATTTCTGTTAAGGTGTTAGTGGGAGAGAGGTACTAAGGCCACATGAAAGACATAGAGAAGTTCACTAAATGGACCGTTGTGTAGCTCTGTTGCTGAATGGGAGATCTGGTTTTGCAGTGGGACCATCTGAGGGTCTCTAAAGCAATGGGGACGACACTGGGAATCTGCTAAGTTAGGGGAATATGGGGCCCTCTGGCAGTCTGGAAAAATCCCTGGGGCTCCATGTCCCATCAGTCTAAATGAAATCACAAACCCTAGGTTCAATGAGAAACTCAGTATCTACAGTAAAGGTGAAGGGAAATAGAGGAAGATGGCCAAGGATGACCACGTGCACACCATGAACACACACACACACACACACACACACACACACACGACTCAATGACATTTGTGCTTCTACTGCAACTGTAGACAACACGATCTAGCAGCAGGATTGATCATTAGTGCTGATCCTAGGTAGCACTAAGTACTGATCCTAGGTTGCACTAAGTACCCCTTGAAGGCTGCAGCCACTCACATGACCTGAGGTGATTCATTCTGGTAGCAAGGTCACGGGTGCTGCTTGCTGTTCCTATGCCCATTGTTGCCCGCGTTTGTCATTGCAGGAAAAGCTAAATTTCAGCTCATGGTTACTCTACTCCTCAAGGTTCTCTAGAGGAACAGAACCAATGGCTGGCCACACACACAAGTCTTTAAAATACAACAGCACAATCACACCTGAGATCCAGGAATTCTTTGGTCCTGGTGGTTGGGTGCCTCAGTAGTTGGAGTAGTCCCCCAATGGCTCTCACTTCCTGGGGTGCGGGGCGAGTGCCCAGCAGCCAGTACTGGCGAGTGCCCAGCAGCCAGTACTCACACACACCCCCAAGACTGGAGACCCCAGCAGTCGCTATCTGGCACCAGAAGACCGGAAGCTCCTGGAGAGCCGCGGGTCCTTAGTCCATAGTGAAAGTTCCGCATTGCCGGTTCTGCAACCTGTGAGGGGTCCGCAGCCATATCTACCACAGGGCAAATGAGCTCAGAGGAAGGGGAAAAGGGGGGAAAGGCCAAGAGGCAAGAGGCACTATGATCCTCCGTCTGCCATGCTCGCTCTTTTTACGTGGGATGCTTCCAGAAGGCGGGGCCCGCAACTGCGTGGGTCTTGCTGCATCTACCGAGGCAATTAGGACACTCCAGGTAAGGCTCCCCATCCGGGCCATCCCAATCTGTGGCGAGCTGACATTGAGCCCAACTGTTACAGTTACAGAAAATAAAGATGTCATTTTTTTTTTTATATACTATTAGAGTTCACAGCGCCGGGCTAGCTACTGCTGTTCCACCGTCCCGCAACCACATGGTTTCCATATGGAGGAATCAGGCCAATCTGTGACTCCAGCCATTGACGGCTAGGGATGTTGAAGTCTACCTACTCGAATATGACAATTTACGTTCTGTTCCCTAAAAAACATGTTCTCCAGGGCGTGGTGGCACCGAGCTGTAACCCCAGCTCGTGGGAGGGAGAGGCCGAAGACCAAGGGGCCATCCTTAGCTACAAATTGACTTGGAGGTTAGCCCAGACTACGTGAGACTCCAGTTCAATAAACCAACACACACACACACACACACACACACACACACACACACACACACACACGCACACCCCATATTGAGCTAGGCATGGTGGCATACCTCTGTACCCCAGCACTGGAGACCGAGGCAGGAAGATGAGCTCAAAGCCACCATGGGCTCTGTAGAGAGACACTATCTCAAAAGAAAAAGAATTGTTGCAGGGTTTGGTGTTTCGGGCCTGAGATATCAGCTACTTAGGAGGCTGAAGGGAGAAGAACCTGGAGAGCTTAAGATCTACCCAGACAACTTGGTGAGACCTTGTCTCCAAGTAAGAAACGGAAGAGGAGCTGGGGCTGCAGCTCAAGGGTAGAGCACTCATCTGTTCTGTCCAGGAGAAAGATTCAACCACAGGAAGAGAGAAGAGCACTGGGTAGTGCTACCTGGAGGAGATCCACCTGGCGAGGGGGGGAAGCAGGGGGGGCGGGGGAAGGGGAGGGGCAGGGGGCGGGTGTCTTGGAGAAGGTCCGTCCACCCAAGGGCGGCTGCCCAGAGAAGGTCCACCCCGCGGTGTGTGGGGGGTGGGAACTGCCTTGGAGAAGCTCCACGCAGGGGCTGCCTTGAAGGAGGTCCAACCAGGGCCTCGCCTCGGACTCTGCTGTTCTAAACACCGCGTTTTTGTGTTTCCCTCGGGCTTGTTTCCTTCATAGTCTCTTGAGGTATTCTTGCCTCCTCACACACGACTTTAGAGAAAAGAAATGATTTAGGAAGAGGAAAATCAAACTCTGCCTGGGGAGGCTGCCTGCTTGCTGCATGAAATCACTCTCTGACGAGGAGGAAAATGTTCCTTCATTAAAATTCAAATAAGGAACTCCTGTGATTTTTCTCATCTTTTTTTTTAAAAAAACAAAACAAAACAAATATAGGGCTGCAATCATAACCAACGAGGCCAATGGCTTAGGGGAGTGGCAGGCAGGTCCCCTTTCCTGTTGATTTTAGCAGCAGTCTGAGTGGAAAGGAGGAAGGAGGGACAGGAGCCCTTGCTCTGTAGGGAAAGACAGATCACTGTGTTATTGTGACAGAATTCAGTTCCTTATCAACTCAGAAATAAGGAAGTATATACGGCAGGAAATACCCCTCAACAGCTACTATTCCAATTATTAGGGATGTCTTCAAAGATTAGGTTCTGCACCTGTAATTTTTAAAGATTAAAAACCCAGGGGCAGGAGAGAGGTCTTGTTGAAGAGCTCAAGCTCATCTGCCATCCAGGGGGAATCCAGTGCCCTCTTCTGGCCTCTGCAGGTACTGCACTCACATGCACATACCTCCACAGACATACACATGTACACTTAATTAAAAAAAAAAGATTAAAAACCCATTTGACAATAGAAAAATCCTATACTAAAACATCAAGAAGTTCAGAAAAAAATCAAGTCACTGGAGGCTGGGGAATCTCAAGACAACTCAGATCTATGAGCGCTGTTGTAGATTTTGTCCTTGGTTAGCTACCCACTTTATTTAAAAAATAAAATGAGACCAGCACAGGAGGAGCAGGAAAGGGGAAAGCAAAGATCAGAAGAAAGAATAATGACATATACACTGAAAATAGTATAAGGAAGCCTATAACTTTGTATGCTAACTTTATGAACAGTGAGCTAAATCTAAGAACGTACCTTCCAAGTCATTTCTGTTCAATAGGTAGTGCTGTTTTTCCCAGTAAGCACTGGTTTGTTTCACATTTGCCCAGTATATGTTCAGATTCCAAGGATAGTGGAACATCTTCTCTCCTATCTCAGATGCCTACGTAGATTTTTTTTTCCATTCGACTTTGAATTGTAGGGCTTGTGTCTTGTCACAGTCTCTAGGGCCCCACCGAGCACTTAGGTTCTCAGCAAACATCTGCTCAGTGTGATTCAAAATGGTGTTTCTGGATGGGGTAGATCCAGCAGGTGCCTTTTTTTTTTCTACCTGGGCTAACCAGCAGTTACATGCTGCTTCCCCACTGGCAGGAACAGCAGAGTGCAGAGCAAGCCTAGAAGCTTCGCTGGTCACAAAAGGGAATCTATTCTAGCGAAAAGATGTGAGTGGATGGCGAGGAGGTCAGCAATGAACACAACCTGGCCTATCAGAAGGCTGAGCATGCCCGGGATGCTGTCATCGAGTAAGCCACCAGTTCTGACCATTGCCTAGTGACTCCGTGTAGTTTCTGCATCTGTACCACAGGGATCTGAACACTGCCCCTACCTGGGGAAGTTGGGAGGACTCAGTGAATTAGCTCCAATGACACACTTTGCCAAGCACGCAGGAAGTGCGAGTTATTACCTGTGTCAGCCATGATGCTCGGTGCTTCTCATATGCTCCAAGCAGAGATGACAAAGCTGTGGAGATGAAGAGAGAGCCATGGGAGCTGAGAAAAAGGAGACGGGTAGGGTCTTACGTCCTGATTTTCAGTTCAGTCTTCCCTCTCCTGCTGTGTTCAGCCGTAGCATCCTGTGTGGACCTGCCTTTCCCCACTCAGGATCTGAAGGGACTTTCCTTTTTCTGCTACCCCTCCGGATGGTACCTTCTCCCCTCAGAGTGTTCCACAGACTGTAGGAGTGTTCGAAGAACTGTTTGCCAGCCTAGCTACTAGGTGTCTCTACTGATGTCTGCTCACTCCAGGAAGGAAGCAGTTGACATGTTCTCTGATTGCTCACAAGTCCTAGCAAAGGGTTTGGTTCACGGTATAGGCTTAATGAGGGAATTTACACTTGTTGCCTACTGAACCTTATAGAAGAGAAAGTGGGAAGTACACTTGAATGCATTGGCACAGGAGACCACTTCCTAAATAGAACCCCGGCACACAGACACTGAGAGAAACAGTTAATAAATGGGACCTCCTGAAACTGAGAAGCTTCTGCAAAGCAAAGGACACAGTCAACAAGATAAAATGACAGCCTGCAGAATGGGAAAAGATCTTCACTAACCCCACATCAGACAGAGGTCTGATCTCCAAAATATACAAAGAACTCAAGAAAATGGTCATCAAAAGAACACATAATCCAATAAAAAAAAATGGAGTACAGACCTAAACAGAGAACTCTCAACAGAGGAATCTTAAATGGCTGAAAGACACCTAAGGAAATGTTCAACATCCCTAGCCAGAGAAATGCAAATCAAAACAACTCTGAGATTCCATCTTACACCTGTAAGAATGGCCAAGATCAAAAACACTGATGGAAACTTATGCTGGAAAAGTTATGGGGTAAAGTGAACACTCCTGCATTGCTGGTGGAAATGCAAGCCGGTGCAGCCCCTTTGGATGTCAGTGTGGTGATTTCTCAGAAAACTAGAAAACAACCTTCCTCAAGACCCAGTAATACCACTTTTGGGTATATATCCAAAGGATGCTCAATCATACCACAAGGACATGTGCTCAACTGTGTTCATAGCAGCATTGTTTGTCATAGCCAGAATCTGGAAACAACCTAAATGCCCGTCGACCAAAGAATGAATAAGGAAAACGTGGTACATTTACACAATGAAGTACTACATGGCAGAAAAAAAATAATGACATCTTGAATTTTGCAGGCAAATAGATGGAGCTAGAAAACATCATTTTGAGTGAGGTAACCCAGACCCAGAAAGACAGTTATCACATGTACTCACTCATAGGTGGTTTTTAAACATAAAGCAATGAAAACCAGCCTACAATCCACAATCCCAGAGAACCTAGACAACAATGCGGACCCTAAGAGAGACTTACATAGATCTAATCTACATGGGAAGTAGAAAAAGACAAGATCTCCTGAGTAAATTGGGAGCATGGGGACCTTGGGGGAGGTCTGAAGGGGGGAGGGGATAGGCAGGGAGGGGAGCAAAGAAAAATGTAGAGCTCAATAAAAATCAACAAAAAAATGGGGTAAAGGAATGTATCAGGCTCGTGTTATAGAGTCGCCTCTAGTAAACATGCCTCCTCTTGGTCCACAATATGTGCCTTTCAGAAGCCAGCCACACCAGGCCAAGTGGCTCTGCCCCCTACAGACCATGTTCTAGTCACATGCTCTCAAGGCTCCTTCAAGTATTGTAAGGTTTGGGTGCCTGACCTCCAGAGGACCTTGGCACAACCCCATCTACTCCCACTCATCCCCATACTGCCTCACTCTTACCAGGTTTACGCACAGAGAGGTGTTGATGGTGGGGGTAGGGGTGGAGAATTTATCCTGATAGCTGTTGGGGTGCAGGGGAGCAAAGGGAAGGAAGGGAGAACCTCCTAGACTGCTACCCTTTTGCCAAGTAACGCTTCGCTTTTGTGTTCTTTTGAGGCGATAAGGAGTGCCTCTTACTTGTTTTTGGAATAGCAAACGATCTGCCTTGCAAACCTTGCTGGAGCCATGAAACCCTTTCTCTAGCAGACTTACCCATAGACCAACGAAGAGCTCAGTGGGCCAGAACCAGAACTCAGCTGCGGCCAGCCCAAAGTGCCCGCCCGGCGCCCCCCACCCTCTCCTCACTCCTCATGATACTGTGTTCACATCTGTTGGGAAATCATTATCACGGACTGATTCGGGATATGACACATTACAGCCATCTGGAGAAAGCTGTCATAATCAACACACAAGCTGACTGTATTTCCATAAATGATGGCTCTTCAGATATAATGTCCTGGTGCAGCGTGCGACCCATACAGCTGTACCGCATGGCCCTGTCGGGCGTCCGATACTGTAACGGACTTCAGTAACCTGCCAGGAAGACACAGAAATGATCTTTGGAATTCCTTTCAGGCAGTGTCTTTGGATACGAAGCATGCCAGCCAAACTTAGGGAAGGGGGATGCCCTTGAATAGCTGGTTCACTCAGTTGCCCTGGGATATTTCTGCGTAGCTGCCCACGCAGGTCAGCCTCTAGGGTAGGGTTTGCAATAGCAGCTGAAAGTCTTGCTTCAAATGCAGAGTCTTCAGGCTCAACCGATCTGCTCTAGCTCTCAAGGTTGGGGATCAGATTCCTACATCTCCTGCAGGCAGTAGTGCTGGTAAGAGTTACAGTTTGTCTTCAGGGAAGAGATCTGAGTTTTCAAGAAGCTCGAAATAGTTTAATCAGAGTTGCAAAAAAAACCGTAGCTTCCTTACTCCTATATCTTTATGTATATATGTATGTATTTATTCATTCAAAACATATAACTGTAATTTATAACATGTAGTATAAATCACAACAAATATATTTTTGTAAAATCATAACCCTTAATACATTTCTCTGCTAAACCCAATCTGCGATGTACAGAGGGAACAAAATATAATTGACAGAAACGAGCAGATCTGTTTGCCAGACAAAACTTTCGTTCTAAAGAAAACGTTATCAGCATCTTGGAGTATTTATGAGTGTTTGTTATTTGCATATAGTGAGGGTTCTAGAGGAGGCAAATCCCAGACACTTAGCTGGAGCGAGTGTGTGTCTGAGCGTGCGTGCACACGCGAGGGTGTGGTGTGTGTGTGCACATGTGTGCATTGTTTGATATTAAGGCTAAGGTAGTATTTTTCTTGCATTTCATCTCCCACATTCCAAAGGATGCCGCTTCCCCCAGCATTAACTCTGAGGTTAGAAGAAATAGGTTCTTTGCTTCTTGTGCCTGGGGTTTCCTAATCACACAGCCTAAAGACCTCAAAGCAGATAAAACTGAAAATGCTCCTGGAGGGGGACAGATGTCGCCAGCTCTCTTGGGAATAAATGTAACTGCAGGCAGACAAGCTTCCATTTGTCCAGAATTACCTAGCTACATGGAAGCTGCCCACACCTCTGCACTTGAAGTATTTTTGAGCTCCACCCACTCTCGGCCCATTTTTAGCATGAAGGACTTGCAGTGAAGAGACCATGTGCACCGGTGTGGAAATGTCACCCAAGGCCCCTTCACAGGTGGGGCCTGGCTGCTGGCTACCCGGGTGTTCCTCCTCGGAAACTATATAGGTTACTTCCCCAAACCCCGTTCACACGCGCTTTCACACCCAGACTCACAAAAGTAGGGCAGGCCCCGTCACCCCAGCTTTGATTGGGAGGCCGGTGCGTGGGAAAAGTCACAAACCAGAAAGTGTGTGGGGCGCTGGCCCAACATTCTCCACTCTTAGCTCTCAAGACATCTGTGGAAGCTTTGGAAGCTGCAGATGCCCAGGCCCTGCCGGACTTCGCAGAGGCTGCAAGCTGGGATGCATGTGGAGTTTTGTTGTTTGCCTGGTTTTGTAATTGTTTTTCAAATTAATCTTTTAGGTTAGAATAGCAAGAGGTGGGCTTCACTGTGGCATTTTCATACATGTGTGTCATTATATGTTTATTTCATTCACCCCCTCCCCTCTCTATCCTTCCCCCAGGCCCCTTGCCCCTCCTCTCTAGTTGGCTCCTCCCCTTCCAGCAGAGAAACCCCTTTCTTTTTTCTTCTTTCCTTCCTCCTCCTCCCTCCTTCTCTCTCTCTCTCTCTCTCTCTCTCTCTCTCTCTCTCTCTCTCCCCCCCCCCCGTTTTGTTTTTCAAGATAGAGTTTCTCTGTGAAACAGTCCTGGCTGTCCTAGAACTCACTCTGTAGACCAGGCTGGCCTTGAACTCACAGAGATTCACCTGCCTCTGCCTCCCAAGTGCTGATCTCTCTCATGAGTTCCCTTCTAGTTTCATTAGCACACACACACACACACACACACACACACACACACACACACTCATGCATATAATTTTAAGTCTAGGTTCCACACATAAGAGAAAACGCATAACATTCGTCTTTTTGAGTCTGGATTATTTTGCTTACCATAATGACCTCAGTTCCATTCATTTCCTGCAAATGTCATGATTTCATTTTTCTCCATAGCTGCATGAAGTTCCATTGTAGATATGAACCACGTATTGTGTGGTCTGTATTGCAGATCGGTACGACTTTTGAGCACACTCCCAAAGCACTCTAACACAGCGCAGAGATAGCGTGTGCATCCGTGTTTGCTGTATGAGCCACAATAACCAGGAGATGGAAGCAGCCTAGGTGTCCCTCAACAGGCGAATAGAGGCAATGTGGTCCTTTATGCAAGCATAAGTTATCCCATGGCTTTTTGTTTTCAGAAACGGTGTCTCTTTATGCAGCCCAGGCTAGCCCTTAGCTCTTGCTCCTCTTGCCTTTGCGTCCCGAGCGCTGGGATTACAGGTGTGAGACATTGTGTCATCGTCCCTGTTCCTGGCATGTGTCCACGTACATGCGCCACTACTTCAGAGCGACAGACAAGGTTGAGAGCCATTAGCCTGCTGTGTGCTTCATCAGTCAACTTGGCAAAATAATATGCAGATTAATTGAAATGTAAATGAAGAAGGTTGACTTGTTTGATTCATAAAGTAGAACAGTCCTGTTGTACTGCTTATGTGCTGTGTCAGAAGCCGTACTCCAGGGGCTGGGGAGAGGATTCTGCTTCTCTTCCAGAAGACCCAAGCTCTCAGTTTCCAGCACCCAACTCACCATCACCTGTGAGGTCAGTTCTAGGGGAGCCAGCGCCCTCTTCTGGCCTCTGCGAAACCTGCCCTTATGTACATATACCCTCACATAAACACACGTGCCTATACAGAACTAAAAATAATGAAACTGAATGTATAGAAAAGCCACCCTGGGCAAATGATAAAGGACCTGCTAGAGCACTGGTTCTCAATCTGTGGGTCGTGACCCCTTTGGCAAACCTCCATCTGCGAAACTATTTATATTACGATCCGTAACGGGAGCAAAATTACAGTTATGAAACAGCGATGAAAATAATTTTCATGGTTGGGGGTCACCACAGCATGAGGAACTGTACGTATTAAAGGGTTGCGGCACTAGGAAGTCTGAGAACCACTGGGTTAGAGGGAGATTTGTAGCCAGGCATGGTGGCGCATGCCTGCAATTCTACTTCAGAGGTGGGAACTGGAGCATCGTGAGTTCCTGGCCAGCTTCCACTATTGATTGAGAGAGACCCTATGGTTAAAGAAGAGGAAATGGAGATGATTTATAAGAAAAGCCTTAAGGTCACAGTTGTGCTGCCGTTAGAATATGACCCTTTAACTCATTCTGGCTCCTACTACCCAAGAGTAAGATAATACTTGGTCTGTCTAAAAGGTACCGTTGCTGCCCCATTTAAGCAGATGATCAATCCATTGGGGCTAATGATGCTTCCTCTCTTTTGTTCTCAGCTTCTAACCAACACTGAGGGCTTTTCCAAATGTGCCCAAATTCAGAGTTCCATGGGTCTTTAAGGGTGTATTGCCCCCTTTCTGACCTCCTGTCCATCCCTGCTGGGGGGAAGAGTTGAGCGCAACCATTTTCTTTCCCTACATAAGGTATCCTTTTTTCTATTGTAACGAAGTATGTGGCAAAGCAACTTAAAGAGTAAACAGTTTATTTGGGACACACACACAGGTATTTGAGAGTCAGAGTTGGGGGGCCAGGACATCTCTGGATCTTGCGTTCAGAACATAATGACCTGACCTTGGATTGCCATAACTTACAGAACGAAGTGGCCTTTTTGGGGTGCACCTGTAATCCCACCACAGCAAGACGTGAAGCAGGCACAGGTTGGTTCCTTCGAGTGCAGGGGCTGGCTAACCTGGCATGTGTGGGCAGGGTCCAGGCCAATGAGAGGCTGTCTCAAATGAGAGCTAGAGGATACCCAAGAAATGATACCTGAGGCTGTCTTTTAAAATCCATGGGTGTGACATACTAAAGTTTACCCCCCCCCAACATACACATACACACACACACACACACACACACACACACACACACACACACACACACCAGAGTCACTAAGACTGGATCTAACCTGCATCAGTCACATCCTTCACTTTTTTGTAATATAACAACCGCTAGTAGAAACCCTGAGGTGGTAAGAACACACCCAGACAGCCGGTCCTGATGGAATGGAAGGCCACAGGCAAGCCGCATTCTACTTTACCGATAGTTGTAGGTAGCAATTAATAAACCACCCAAGCATATAACAGGGCTGGAAGTGGGGTGGAGCTCCATTTCTCTGGACCATTCTGTGCTTTGGTACACGGGATAGAAGATTCACCAGAAGAAAGCTCTGGGAGGTGGCCACGCAAGAAAAAAAATTTCCCAAACCCACGGCCAGAAATGAATGAGGAACCAAACATCTGCACCATCTCAAAGGCCCCGGGAGGGTTTATCTTGATTCTTATTCCTTGTTTGTTCCAGGAGTGTGTTGTGTGGGCGAGCCGTCGCTCTCTCTCAGAGATTTGAGCCAGCCCACGCATCTTGACTTACGTTTAATGAGAGTCATTTTCTAACGTGCAGCGTGCTAATTGACAAGCCATTAATTTCAGCAAGAGAAACAAATGTTGATACTCATTTGCAAATAAAAAAAAGAATCATTGGTTGTTGATCGACATATCTCTAGGAGGAGGAAGCGGCGCCACCTCAGGCTTCAGGCTTCTGGGAGGACCGCTAATTGATCTCCCTCAGAAGTGCGCTTCTGACAGTGACCATGTAGCAGGTGCACTCCATTACCTTAGTTTTACTAACGGACCCAAGAGGAAGTCACGCAAGTGTGACAGGAAATAGAACAACTTCGGGAGAGTGACCTCAAGTAATTTAACTTCTCACAAAGAGAAGTGACCATATCCCAGTCATCCTGAGCCTGGATGGATTTTCCCAATCTCCATCCACAGCCTGCATTCCCTCAAACATGATGTGTATGGGCGTGTAACTCACACATCCTTGATCATTCTCTTCTGGAAGTTTCTACCAGAATCCTAGTCTTCTGGACTAAAGTCAGGATGCCGCTCCTCAGTAGGGGCATCTTTCTAAACCTCACCCGTCACTGACTGTTTGGAAGCTGGTGTTTGCTTACTGGATCCGAAAGAATTCAAGTTATTTGTTCTCCGTACGGCTCTCATTTGTTTGAGGCATTGTTATACAAGTTTTGCTTCATTTAACTTCAATAATTGTCATATGGTGTTCCCTTAATTCTACCTCAAATTTCAAATCAACCGAGAATAGCAAACTCTCTTTCTTGGCACAGCTAAGGATGGAACCCAAGACCCTCACTGAGCAACCCGCTCTCCCAACTCCCACCCCATGTGATGGGGAACATCCCCACGAGAAAACATGTTTTTCTTAGTTTTAATTCTCATTTCCAGGGCTTCCTGCAAGGCCTGGCACTTACTTGCCAGGCAAAAGGAATATGACCGAGTTAATGTTGTCTAGGGGTAGAGTTTTTCATTTCAGTATTAGCCCACAGAGGGGAAGATTATTGCCAATACAACCAGTCACAGTTTTACAACAGTCACTGTGTGCCAGGCTCTGTGGTCAGTGGTTCGCGTCCACTCTTTTAATTTGTATGTCGGCCTTACACAACAGACGCCAGTATCTCTGTGCTGTAGAAGGGGAGATTCAAATGCAGAGAAGTTAGTGACTTGCCGCAGATCACACAGGCAGTGAGAAAACCAGGATTTGAACTCAATACTTTGTCCCCAAAATATGTGTCTGTGACCCATGTGTGATGATGTTCTAAACAGGCGAAAGTGGTTTCTTCATCCCCGCCTCACATCCTATAAGAAATAACATATTAGGTGGCTTCTAATAAGCTTCTGCCAGTCAAACAGCTATGAGACAATATATCGTTGACTGTGGGCTGTTTGATCAGACACAGAAAGTGACAGAAACCAGCAAGGGGAGACTGAGTCAGGGGAGAAAGCCTAAGTGAATGTGTTTTGCCTGACACAGACTTAGCCAAGTCAAGGACCCCATTGCCTCCAACCCATGGGTGTGGCAAAACCTGCCCCCAAGTGGGGTTTAGTGCGGTGTCAACCCTCCTCTGGTCCTGGTGCAAATGTTGACAAAAAAAAATGCAAGCATCAGTGTTTATGAGTGACTGACCAGGGTGTGCAAAAACTAGCAACTGTAGGGGTTCTCCAGGATGTTCACAGCCCGAGACCGCTGCTGACAGGCACTCCCTGACAAGCCTAATTGTCTCCTCTTCCTGTGCTGTACACAATGAATGGGGTGAGGTTCTGGGCTGTGACTGTTCCTGTTGTTACTATTGTAATATTGGCTGTTGTTGGTACTACTCCAGCAGAGTGGGCACAGCCCACCCAATCCCAGCTTTTCTGTATATGTCTTCTCTTCATTCCCTCATTGCTGTGCTTGGTGGCAAGGGAGACAGTTTTTATTCTTATCCTGGACTCTTTATGTGCTTTTCAATGTGTGTGTGGTGCAGAAGATATTGCTGAGGAAGAAGAAGAAAGAAAATGTTGGCAAGGAAAGAGGAAGAGTAAAGATGGCAAAGATGAAGAATCTTCCCTCTGTTCCATGTTACTGGGGCAGCCCTAGACTCAGAGCAACTCCTGGGGCCTATGGTTACCTGATTATTGGCCATGCAAGAACATTGGCCCAGATTGTCAGAGCTTCCCACTGTTATAGAGAACAAGCAATTTGTATTTGTGTGTGTGTGTGTGTGTGTGTGCATAAAATTTCCTGGTTATTAGAACAAAATATCTCTCCCTGCTACAGACCAAGTACAGAGTCTATGGAACTCAGATCTGAGACTCCAGGAGGCTGCAGGATTCCGAATCTCAAAGATTGATTGACGATCCAGAATTCAGTGCAAACTTCCACATCTGAGTTCCTGAAATGAGCCAGCTAATTTCTCTGGCCCTTCCCCAGGAGCCGAGTTGGACTTGTTGCAGCAATGCTTCTTATGTTTTCCAAACATCATATATGTATGCGCCACTTCACGGATATTTTTATCTCATTTGCATAGCATGCATATCATGACTTAATGCGTTTCTCTTTACTGGCTCTGCACTAACTCCCTTTTTACAGCTTGGGCTGCCGTGGCCAATAATAAAAACCAAGGTTTTGATGTCCTTGACAGTTTCCCCTAAGCCATATATATGAAAGTAGACACGCGATATTAACTCACTAGAGTCGGTATTGCTCATCCTGTCTGTCACTTAAACTCATCCGCGGGTTAAAACACTTTGCCGGCAGGAAGTGCCACCCTTCTGCAAGAGACTCTTTGGTCAAGGCTAAGATGAAACACTGGAGGAGCGGAAAGATACGCTGATGGGGCTGAGCTCGGAGAGGAGGAGCCAGGTTAGGGACAAACTCGGTTCTGCTGGATAGGAATGAGGTGAATTTCATAGTTCTGCTGTTTAAGACAAACCGAGGTGACTTCACAGCTAAGAGCATGGGCTGTTCTTGCAGAGGACCTGGGAGTGGTTTCCAGCAACTCCATGGTGGCTCACAACTATCTGTAACTCCAGTTCCAGGGGATCTGACACTCTTCTTCCAGCTTCTGCAGGCATTGAACTCTCTCTCTCTCTCTCTCTCTCTCTCTCTCTCTCTCTCTCTCTCTCTCTCTCTCACACACACACACACACACACACACAGTGCACATACATATATGCAGACAACACACACATACACACACTAAAATCTAAAAGATCTTTTTAAAAACAGATAAGCCGAGGGGCTATCCGAGAGCTCCCTGCCCCCAGCATTGGTTTAGAAAAATCTCTGCTGTCTCCTGTATTTCATTTGCCTGTTATCTCCCTACTACGGAAAAACAATTTGCATGGAGACAATCACTCTTAGCTCACAGGAGCCCTTGGTCTCCTGCCGTTTTCCCACTGGCTTTGTCTGTGGTGTAATCACCAGCCCCAGCATAGGGTACAGTTAGGAACCCGCAAGTCAGAGCCAGGCTCCAGGCATGCCATTCTGTGCCGAATACTTGAGGGATCATTCCAAGGGGAAACATCTCCCAGAAATTTACTTGCAGGAGGGCAGAAATGAAGGGAGCAGACAGGAAGGTGGAGATGGAGTCTGGAAAGTGAGTTCAGAAAGGGAGAGTCCTTGTTCTTGCCTTGGTCAGAAATGACCAATGGGCATCCATGTGTTTCTGCGCCTGGCGTCCTTAGTGGGGACTACCAAGATGCTGCCGCGTGGCACTGGCCCTTCTGATGCCAGCAGGAAAGAGCATTTCAGAATTGTTTTCTAGGAGTTATGATGGCTGGTCTTAAAAATGAGTGTGTGTGTGTGTGTGTGTGTGTGTGTGTGTGTGTGTGTGTGTAAGAAAGAGAGTCAGTCTGTCTGTCTGTCCGGGAGGGGGGTCATATGCATGCTAGTGCAGGTACCTTCAGAGGCCAGAGACCTCAGATGCCCTTTGAGCCGGCATGTTAATAAGAACTGAACCCAGGCCCTTGGCAAGAGAAGCCTGTGTTCTTAACAACTGAGCCGTCTATCAAGCCATACATCTTATCTATTTTTTTTTAAAAGCAACTTATTTTAAAAGAGAAAACTCTCAGAGCATTTCTTGGCCTGAAACATGGTGGTGAACACTAACAATTATGACATTCCGGGTGTGAATCTGAGTCCATCTTTGTTACAAAACAAGTTCAAGGCCAGGCTCCAACAGTAACAACAACCCCAAACCCAAAACCAACCAGTCAGACTGAAAAGATTTCTTTAACGTGAATGCTCACCTAACTACACCTGGAAGGAGGTGGGCGGTCCTTGAACTTCCCACAAGGCAGGGAACCCTGATTGCTCTTCGGGCTGATGAGGGAGGGGGACTTGACTGGGGGAGGGGGAGGGAAATGGGAGGCGGTGGCGGGGAGGAGGCAGAAATCTTTAACAAATAAATTAATTAATTAATTAAAAAATTTCTTTAACAGAAACTGTATTTATATCCTGCACTCCCACTGAACTGCAAATGATACCGAACATGGGTTAAGTGCTTAAATATTAGTTCAAATAAGTTAAATTATTTCAATCACCAATTAATTAACTTAGCTACATCTGTGGGGGGTGGAGAAGCCTGAAAAAGAACACAGAATTCTCCAGTAGGACTGCCTCCAGAGACAGCCCGCTGATGACTTTGTTTCTCTTTTTCTTTGCATATATATTTTTCCCCACATGAAACGAAGAATGTGCCTTATGATGAATTTTGTATCCTGCGTTTAAAGATTAATGCTATGTTCTGAAAATGATCCAGGATCATTAGCCTGAGAACCAGCCCTCTGACTGATGTGTGACACTGTGGTGTCTGTGCGGATTATGACTTATTTAACCATGCCTCACGGGGCACTCGGGATGCTTTGGGGTCCTCAACTGGGGCTCAGGAGATGCTCATGGCCTTCGTGATGGTCCTTCTAGGTGACAGGCTTTGGTCTCGACCCCATGTCTCTACTGAGAAGTTGGCTTTAATTACCTCATCAAGGGGCAGTTGAGGAGCCCTTGAAGCAATGATTCTCAATCTGTGGGTCGCAACCCCCTTGGAGGTCACTTATTGGATATTTACATTATGGTTCACCACAGTAGCAACATTACAGTTATGATGTAGCAATGGAATAGTTTTATGGTGGGGGGTCACCACAGCATGAGGAACTGTATTAAAGGGTCACAGTCTTAGGAAGGCTGAGAACCACAGGGGAAGCAAGGGAGATGGAGATGGGCTAAGACTGAGCAGTTCTCGGTCCCTAAGGGACAGCAGAGATTCAAGGAGGAGAAAGTGGACGCATGCAAGCTGGACATTGAAGCCTCATTTACAAACACTGCTCAGACTTGAGGTAGGTCTGTCTTCTGGTTCCCCTAATGTCTGCCTTAACTGCTTTGGGAGCTTGCACACATTGTTTCAATGCCTGGGTGTGCTGCCTCCCAGTTCTTCGGGTCCTTTAGCCCAGTATCCGCAGCCCTTTACTGACTTCCTTGATGCCATTACTCCCTTTACGATGCTCGTAACAAGTTCAATCTCTTTCAGTAATCACTGATTATGGCATGGCTCTACCACAGGAAACACCACAGGAAATCAACATATGTGGGATGGATGGGTGAAATCGTGGGACGGAAAGATCTTAATTTCTTCTATAAAGTCAGAATGGATGTAAAGATAGAAGAGGAAAGGACCACACAGAGGCATGGCTTTCCCTCCAGCTCCCGCCTTTGCCCAATGACAAGCAGCTTCTGCCAGGCATTTAGGCAGAGAGGTGGCCCATACTGGCATCATCAGGCTTGGGGTTCAAGGGGCTTGGCACCACCAGGAGCTCCAGGGCTGCTCCTCAGATGTGGGACCACAGAAGGCAGGAGGGTAGCGAATGGCTCTTCTCCTGCCTCCGTTTCTCACTATCAAGGGAGCAGTGGGGAGAGGCTGCCAGTCTTCCCAAGGTTCTTGGCACCTGACAGCCAGCCAGAAGTAGTCGGGAGGGTGTGGAGAACCTGTGAGAGCTTCAGATGAAATGACTGTGGAGGCTTCACAGACTTGCCTGGTGGCGATATTGTCAGCCCTGGAAGAATCCACCGCTAATATCAGCTTCTAATGCATTATTCATGAAAACAGGAAGACAGCCGATAGCATCAGAACGACGCCACTGTCCAGAGAATCTAACTACTGCGGCTCGAGGGCATTTTACCTCGCACGGGGAAAAGATATTTTCTGCCAATTTGAGGTCTGGAAGGCTCAGAAGGGGAATGCAGATTAGAAGCGGTGGTGAGAGCATCCTTTGAAAGGGGGCGTGGCTTCCCTCCAGGATCCCTGCCCCTCCTTGGCGTTGGGACTCCCACCCTCTTTTTTCCTAGCCTCTAATGGAGGAATTACTGCTGCTCTCCTTAAACAGCTCCGGGTTTTCAAATCAGTCTGTATTTTCAGACCTGTCCATCAAAAGACAGAGACCAGAAATAGGACTTTGGATTGCAATATAAATGATTAGCTTCTAATCTCTTCAAGCCTGAGGGACAAGCGCCGTGTGACTAGCGACAGTCTTCTACTGCTGCTAAAATCGAATGCTTCCCCCCAATTTCTGGTTCATTCTACCCTGAAACTCCTCCCAGTGTGCTGTCAAAAAGCAAAGAGTTTCATCTGTTGGAGTGAGGAAACCAGACCAGAGAGAAGCCTGCCCCCCATCCCAAGGACCAGGGGGAGAAGACAACTCTCTCCAGTTATAAATTTGCTGCCCTAATTTCCTCTCATTATTATTGTGGTCACTACATTATTGTGATGTAGCCCAGGCTAGCCTTGAACTCTCCATCCTCCTACTGTGGCCTCTTGAGTTGGGGATCACAGGCATGCGCCACCATATCCAGCTCTTGCGGTTTTTCATCTGTTGTCGTCTGGCCTTTATAAAGGTTGTTCCAGCTGCTGAAACGTGGGATGAGCATCCCAAACAGCCTCTACTCACTAACTGTCCAGTAATGGAAGGGTATCCTTTGTCAAGATAATTTATGAACCATTTGCTAACTGAAACAGGAGGCAGGCTTCGGTGCCTTTATGCAGTGTGTAGCCTTTGCTGGCAGAGGGACACATGGTTAAGACATTGTCGTAAATGGTGTTTTGGACATGTGTAGAGAGAGGAGTTGCTGGATGGAGGCTCCACAGACGGCCGGGTTTTACTTAATCTGTATTATAAAGACATCACTAGCCCATCTCTAGGATTCCATGACTCTGCCCTGGAAACTGGGAGAGTTGATTTAAATAAAATAATATGGAGGTATGGAATGCAGGAGAGGGGAAGGGAACAGGTTAGAATTGAGGATACTACCATGTGTCTGTGAAAAGACCATGGGGAAACCTATTGCTTTGTATGCTAACTTAAAAAAATAAAAAAACAGTGGCTGGAGAGATGGCTCAGTGGTTAAGAGCATTGCCTGCTCTTCCAAAGATCCTGAGTTCGATTCCCGGCAACCACATGGTGGCTCACAACCATCTGTAATGAGGTCTGGTGCCCTCTTCTGGCCTGCAGACATACACACAGACAGAATATTGTATACATAATAAATAAATAAATATTTTAAAAAAATAAAATAAAAAACAGGGTCTGGAGAGATGGCTCAGTGGTTAAGAGCACCAGCTGCTCTTCGAGAGGATCCTGGTTCAATTTGCAGCAACTCCCAAGCATCTATAATCCAGTCCCAGCGGGACTCTGATGCCCTCTTCTGGATTCCGCAAGCACCAGGCATGCACACGGTGCACAGGCATATATGCAGGCAACACACACACACACCAAATTTAAAAGTTTTAAATTAAAAAAACCCAGCAAAACCAATTTAAAAAAAAAAACCCATAGGAGTAATTTTGGAACCAGAAAAAAAAGGCTTTGAGGATTAAAAATGATTTAAAAAACAAAAAGAAAGAAAGGAAAAGAAAAAAGAGCATAGCACAGTGGTGCCAAGAGAGGGCAAAAATTATAAAACTGGTAACAAAAATAACTTACATATCACTTATGGATACTTAGTACTTAGGCCACATTTTTTTGAGTGTGTCTGTGTGTGTGTGTGTGTGTGTGTGTGTGTGTGTGTGTGTGTGTGTGTAGGTGCTCTCTGCACATTGCATAATCTTTCCAGTCACCATGGCTACGGCTGGCACTTCTATTTTGCCAATAATGAAACCAAGCCCAGGAGCTCGACTAGCTTGCCAAGGTCCCACAGGTACTGGATTTGAACTCAGACAGTCGGCTTCTGCGTGCCTGCTTAATTCAAGAGCCGAGGTTTGGCACCACAGGTTGTCCCGGGGCCAAGCAGCAGTGGAGACAAGAACAAGGGGTGTCAAGACAGAGGTTCCTTCTAAACAGCTCGTGAGAGGCACTCAGCTATTCTCAGGGTGCCTGGGGTAGGGGTACTTCAGGTGGAGGACTCAGGAGCACAATACTCTGGATGCAGCGAGAGGTTTGGGAGGACCACAGAAGAAGAGGTCTCGGGTACAGTGGTGGAATGGTTAATCTTAGCTATCAACTTAAGAGATTATGCAACTAGAATCATCTGGGAGGTGGATCTCCGGCCAAGCCTATAGGGGACTATTGTGGTTAGGTTAATTGAGATGGGAGGACCTGGGCTGGGGTTGTGAATTGGAGGAAGAAGGTGAGTTGATCCTGAGCATCCATTGCTTTCTTCCTCCTGGTTGGATTCAAATGTAACAGACTGCTTCAAGCTTCCTGTTCTTCTCCCTGACAGGATACAGTGTGACAGACTGCTTCAAGCTCCTCCCCTTCTCCCCGACAGGATACAATGTGACAGACTGCTTCCTGACAGGATACAGTATGACAGATTGTTTCAAGCTTCTCCCTTTCTTCCTGTCAATGGACACAATGTGACAGACTGTATCAAGCTCCTGTGACCTTGAGTGCTACAGTGGGCAAGCTGTTCTCCAGAACCGTGAGCCAGAATAAATTCTCTTTTGTTTGTTACTTCTGTCCGGGGATTTTAGCACAGCAACAGGAAAAGTAGCTAAGACAGGTGGCGAGGGGAAAGTGACATGAGACGCAGACAGGACCTGTGTCACTAAGGCCTATGTGCTGGCCTGATCTTTACAAGTTCAAGCTAGACTTCTGTCCCAGAAAGGTCCTCTGACAGCCATGTGGGGGAGCTGACCATTGGGATTTGCATGACATGGCGGCAGGCAGGAGGGTGTCTGTCTTCTCTGTGACTTAGGAAATGGGAGCCTTATGGGATGTTTGCCTCCTGGCCACACCTACTGGATGCAGATTTCTCTTATCTGGTTGAAGAAATTAGTTTGGTGGGGCCAAGGACACATAGCCCGCCTCCTCCAGGATGCAAAACTCTTGTCTCCTGGAGGGAGTAGTCCATTGCCTACCTCAGTTGAGGCCTCTTCCTCTCCTAACCCTAGGGCCCTGTACCCCTCCACCAGCGGCTTTTTGTTGTTGCTTTTCCTCAGAGGGTGGAGGAAGCCTCTGCTCTTGGTGAGCCTGCTTGAATTTGTCTCTGCAGAGCTAATCTTCTACGTCAGATTCTCAGGTCTGACTGAGGTGGTGATGGTAGCTGGGAACCAGAGCAGGGCGGTTACACAAAACACAGGAGAGCTAAAATCCCCTTGCACTATCTTATCCACTCTCCCAGCTGTGCCACTTACTGGTTCAGTCCAGTCAGGTTGAGCTCAGACTCTGGAAGGGAAGGGGGTGATGACCCCAAGAAGAAAGCAATCATCTTTACCACAGCTGAGTGGGTCATTCCCGTTACCGCTTGGGACAGGAGACAAACTCTAAAGGGCTATTCAACTAGCTGGAGGTCACTGCTAGAGACCAGCAGCAACATCGGGACTTCAACAGTTTCTTTTACATTTAAAGGCAGTAGCTGGGCCTGGTGGCACACACCTGTTACCCTTGGGAGAAAGGCAGGAGGGATCATCACAAGTTCAAGACCAATCTGGTGTACACAATGAGGTTTCAGGCTACCCAGGCTAGCTAGACACTGTCCCCAACCCCGCAACAAACAAACAATAGGTTAAAAAGCTAAGCTGGTCTTTAAAGTCTCTAATATTGCTGTGGAGAACTGCAAAGTTTAAAGAAATATTCCCTGCACAGCTTTTGATGTGCAGCTAAAGTTTTACAGATGAAATAATCACGCAAGTGATTAAGCTATAATTACGGCAGAGGGGTGACTGCTTATTTGGATAGACTTAAACATTTTCTAGAACTCCGTGTTAACCCTGGCCAGCTTCACCCCCTCCCTTGTTTCTCCTCTGAATTTCAATGAATTTTTCATCAGCTTATTAATTAGTGCAAATCTTGAATTGCACTTTGTAATTAAGGTCTTGTGTGTTCCTCCAGATCTCACAGTTGAGCTAAATGTTAATTTTTCAAAGAGAAATATTAGGAATTTGACAACTGCCTTCCTTCCTGGCAAGAGAATGTACACGCTGCCTGTCAAGAAAGACTGAGTGCCTGGATTTCTCAGATAGGGAGTGATACATTAGCCCTCATGCAATCGCACACTCATTTGCCCAATATCATAATCAGTCGCTGACAACAGCTGCTCTAGAAAGCCATTTATGTAGCACACTTAGTAGTCCAACCACTCCACACCGAGTCAAAATGCCCAACTGGCCAGGAGTCCGGGTAACTTTGCCTGGCTCCAAGCGCTGGTTTGCTCCAGCTTCTTGCAATACCAGCATCATCCAAATAAATAAAGTTATATTGTGTGGGTCCACTTTCCCCACACGGGGGCCCTGAGGGCTGATCTCAGTTGCCAACTTGGCTACACCTGGAATCAACTAGAACCCAAGATGCTGGGTGCACTCGTGTGTGTTTTTCTTATCAGATTATCAGAGGGAGTTCAACCCAGCCTAAATGCAGGCAGTGCCTTCTGGTGGCAGCCTGGATCAAAGAGTGTGGAAGGTGGAAAATTGTTTGTTTTTTTGCCTGCTTGCCCTCAGGCTGGCTGGCCAGCCCATGGATCCTGTGCTGTGGTAGTCCCTCTCTGGTATGAAAACCAGCTTCGTTGGCATTCCGACTTAGACCAGCAGCTCTCTAGGAAGTCTCCAGTCCTTCAGAGGCTTACTGGGCTGGGGTGCTGAGACAACTAGCCTCAAGAACTGACCGACTACAAGGTCCTTGGCCTCTCCAGTGTGAGACAGTCTTGGACTACCAGGACCCTATTCTGTGAATCAATCTACTCAATCCCCATTTAACACACACACACACACTCTCAGTTCTGTTCCTTTAGAGGACCCTGACTAATACAGTAGTAATATCGTTCCGCCATATGCTCCCAGGAGCTGATTGTCTCTGCGGAACGCCAGCATTCTTGCACGGCGTATAGGCAGGGTTGTGGATTGCCTATTCAAGGGTCATTATTAGCAAACTTCCTTAGAAGAGAGAAAACGGGGGCCACTGCCTGTTATAAAAAAAAATAGGGGCTTCCCATGCTCAGGATTCTCTCTTATAAAGTCCTTCGTGTCTTCAGATCACTCCGTGGGGCTTCAGTTAAGGGAGAAACACAGACGCTGACTTGGGCTGCTGCTGTCAACGTTGGGTGATAACGCATTCTCCACTTGACTCCGCGCCTTCACTGGTGCCCATGATGCTTACTGGTGAGTTCCCATCGGCCCTTTCGGTTTTCGCCTCACGCCCAGCACTGTTACCGTCTCTCTCTCTCTCTCTCTCTCTCTCTCTCTCTCTCTCTCTCTCTCTCTCTCTCTCTCTCTCTCTCGTGTGTGTGTGTGTGTGTGTGTGTGTATGCATGTGTCATCGTCATCATAACCTTACGATACAGGTAGTTATCACTATTGTTCCCATCTTGCAGGAGAGGAACAACACAGTGACCTTAACTTAACGGTGCCAGAGCCAGGGTTTGGAGCTAGGCGGTGTGACTCCAGCATTTGAGCCCTGGAATCCTTTCCTTGTTTGAGCAGAGGGACTCTGAGCTTGTCACGACTACCGGATTTCACGGTCAGTTCCGTTTTTGACAACATCCTGTGACTTCATGTGCTCACGGACACCGTCATTCCAGGCCTAAGACGGTCTCCGAGTTAAAGTGTTTCTGTCTACGTGGCTTTTCCAGCTCCCAGGACTCCCAATAACACCGCTCACTATCCTCCTCCCCACCCACCTCTCAGAAGGGCCCCAGCGCATCCTCTGGAGAGCTGTTCAGCCACAAAGTCTCCGCTCCCGTGAAGCCTGTCATGCGCACACGCGGTCCTCACTGTCCTGATCTAGCCTTTCAGCTACTCATGTGTAAGTACTGCAGTGGTCCAGTTCCAGCCCTCTCTCTTTCTGGAAGCTTCTCGGGAGTACAAATCCTCAGGCTTTACCCCCCCCCTTTTTTTAAAAAAAAATTCTTTTTCTATTTTTCTTTTATTTTAAAATAAAATAAAAAACTATCTTCTTTTTTCACTTTACATATCAATCCCAGTTCCCACTCCCCCCTCCTCCCATTTCCTCTACCTTCCCCACCACCCCACCCTCATCCACTCCTTAGAGAGGTCAAGGCACATTGCTTTGAGGAAGAAACAAGGCCCTCCATACTATGTCTAAGCTGAGCAAGGTATCTTTCCAAATAGAATGGGTTCCAAAAAAACCAGTACAAGCAGTAGGGATAAATCCTGATCCCACTACCAGTGGACCCGCAGTCTGCCCCAGCCATACAACTGTCACCCACATTCCAAGGGCCTAGTTTAATCCTATGCTGGTTGCTACCCTGTCCGGCAAGAGATGGTGAGTCCCCATTAGCTCAGATAAACTGTTTCAGTGGGTGTCCCCATCATAGTCTTGACCTCTTTGCTCATACTCTCACTCCTCCCACTCTTCAACTGGACTTTGAGAGCTCAGCCCAGTGCTCCTCTGTGGGTCTCTGCCTCTGCTTCCATCAGTTGCTGGATGAAGGTTCTATGGTGACATTTAAGGTAGTCATTAATTCAGGTCTTACTCTTTGGGTCTAATTTGATAAGAACAAAGGTGGGGTTAGGTAATTCTGGGGTATATCATCCCTAGATCTCTTCCCAACCCCCAAAAAACCCTGAGGGGAAAAAAACAAACAAACCCAACTCATGACCAAGGCCTCTCTATCCAGCCCGGTGTCTGCTGGGTTCATTGCTACAACTATCACTGCCAACATCTGAGCAATTAATAGTCCCCGAACGGCACTAAGCCCTTTATATGAATGTGTACCCACTAACATAACTCTAGGCTTTAACTGCTGATGACTCCATTTTACTCTGTGGATACAGGAGTACAGGGAGCTGTCAGTTCACACAGGACGCCATTTCTCCCGTCCAAAGCCTAGTTCTAAACACCGGCTTTTGCATTCTCATTTGCTTACATGGTCCTGCTGGACCTGATGGCTTTTGTTCCCCAAGTGTCCCCCGCCTCTGCTGTCCCGCTGTCCCTTCCAAGTGGCCACCTGCCTCCATGTCCAATGGCTTCTGAACACATTCCAAGTGGTCAGCTGAAATCATCTCTGACCTATTAACCATAGTGTTGCAGATCATCCGCACAGACAGCCTGAGTCCTAGGTCCATGGTCTTGCAGAGCTAAACTCAGGCGTCAGTCAGCTGGGATTTGGGTTGTGTGGAGCAAGCTCTGCCTTCCCTCCCAGCTCACTGGCCACTGTCAGAGTCCACTACCTCTCTTACCTGCAGGACTCAAGCCCTGTTCCCTCTCGGGCTCTCAGCTTTCCTGACTGTCCAAATTCCTAACAAAGGAAGAGCCAATCAGAGGAAACCCCACAGGAGTCCTTTTGATTCTCAAATCTTCTTTTGCCAGGAAAATTCCAGCCCATCTCAAAGGTTCAAGGATCGGATGATTTTTTTTCAGATTGACAGACTTGGGGATCTTAACCACACTGGCAAAATCCTCATCAAAGCAGCCCTCCAGTTGATTGGTTGAACAACTGGAAGGAAGAATGTGTCCATAGTGGGCTGAGAATGTCGTCAGTCGGCTTGTTATTCTGTCTGTCATACCACCTGACCTTCAGGACACAGCTCCAGTGTGACTGCCTTCCTCAAAGTTCTAGGGAGTCAACCCCTAGAACGTGCGCCCAGGACCTGGGAGAGCGGGCATCTAGCTCAACACATTCCCTGCCAGAATGGTGTGTCCGTTGAGCAAGCTCTCCAGATAATATCTCTTCCTTCAGAATCACACACAACAAAGAAAGGGGTTGTGGCAGGTGCCAGCTCATGCTTCCCGCGAAATGCTAGAAACCTTCGTCGCTGCTATGGATCCCCAGGTCTATGACGGCAAGGATGAGCTCCTGTCTACTGCAAAAAACCCCTCTGCGCAGAAGCCTTGGCGACGGTGAGGCGGGTGGACCACTAGGTGTCACTCAAGATTCAATAAAGAGACTAGGTCCTTAGCAAGTCCTTTCCACCTTTCTTGGGGGAGGGAGATGCTTAGACCGCCCCACCCATGGTTTTGGGAGAGTTCGCAATTCCTCACTGTCCACTGTTCTCCGCGGACACACGCTCAGTCTGAAATAGGACCAGAGTCAGGTGCTATCAGGGTTGGAGCCATCTGACCGTCGAATTCAGCTTTTCAGTTTTAGAGATCGGCAACCGACGAGTGTGTCGAGTGTGTGTGTGTGTGTGTTTGCGCGTGCAGCCTTGGGGTGGGTCAGAGCTCTCTCCTTACTTACAAGTGACCGAGGTCTTCCCCAGGACCAAGTCCCCAGCTGCTGAGCTCTGGAGCCGGGATGGGGCAGATAATAGGGTCAAAAAAAAACCGGTCGTCTCAGAACGTCTCTTAGAAACTGAGGGCTCAGGAGTGAGGGGCACGCCCTCTTCCCGAAAACAGCACGTGCAATTAACCACCTGACTTTATGCTGGGGCTGAGAGAGCTTGTAAGAAACACTTTCTTGTCGCCTTTTCTGCACCTTTTGGTGGGAAGTCTAGCCGGAGGGCTCACCAACTGCCAGACTGTATTTTTCTTCACCCTCGGCAGAGGGCGCCCTTCTCCCGCTTCAGCTCCCCGCTGGGCAAAGCCCCAAAGGCCCCACCGAATCCTCTCCACTCCTGGACGTGAAGCTCCAGAGGCCTGCTGGCCCAGTACACTGAGAATTCCTCCGGACTCACTTAATTTTGACCTTGGACACAGTCTTGGAATGTTCCACTCCCTTTGCCCCCTGTAGCTCTACAGCCACTGTTCTCTTCAGTGAATTTTGAAATTCGTTTCCCTCCACTGGAACCCAGTTAAAGAAGCTGGTTTGGAATTGTCCTGCCCGTCTTCATACCCAGTAAAATAAGTCTGATCTATCAACGTAACAAATTTTAAAATCCGGGAAAGGCTTTTTCCCTCCCATTCTATTTAATCTTTCCTTCTTGCATGAAAAGAGTCATTCATTCATTCATTTTTACAACCTGCCTTTTATCAGACGCTTTCTGTGTGCCAGGTTGGGAAAGGCAAGCTGCCTTGCTGATTCGGGTGGAGCAGTCTAGGACAGGAAGTTACTGAAGAGAAGTTTGTAGGACTGCAAAAGAGAGGCGAGCACGGGTGGGGAGAAGGGCGAGAGTGGGGGCGGACGATGGGTGTGACAAGCAGTTAACCCCACCTCAGGCAGGACCCTCTACCTCCGCTCTCTCTCGGGCTGCACATTTATGAAAGTTACAGCCTCCCAGAACTTGCAAGCTGCTGCTCCCTGGACCAGACTTCTCCAGGTGAGGCAACCAGAGGCGAGTGCGGCTGGACTACATTCCTGGGCTGAACGTTGGCCATCTTGCACGATGATTCCACACAAACGTATTTCTCACGAGGTCTGAGGTCTAACACAGTCTGAAAACAAGTAGCCGGTCTGGGTGCTGCGCCCCACCCCTGCTGCTCAGGGTTTGTTGAGCAGGTATCAGGTTTGAGGCTTCGAGTCAGGGCCAAGGGTTCAGACAGGAGGAAGCCTGAAGACCAAGGGGTATTACAGATTGGTGGTGCTGTGTCTGGGACTTTCAACATAGCTGAAATTAAGAATTCATCTGTGCTTTGTGACTTTTCCTGGGGAGAGGTGAAGAAATGTCTATTGACCCCAGATAGGACATCACGACAGACCAAAGGAACAATTCTCTAGAGTGTACCGTGGTGAGCCAGAGAATTTGTGAGGGCTGCTTGCTTACAGGCGCTTCGTGGCACAAGGCTTTGTGCGCAGTTGAAAGGCTCGTCCCCAAACTGGTAACCACATATCCCAGAGCTCTCTGCATCTCTACGCAGCCCAGCTTGACTGGGCTCCAGTTCCCCTCCTCCACCCCATGGCCAGAGTCACTGCTTTTACGGTATTGGAAAGGGGGCCCCTCTTCCTCAACAAGCCTCCCTCTGAGGGGATGCTGCAATTCTGAGGAGATGCCCGGATAGCAATTAGGATGGGGTCCTGGGTAGTTAGAGCAAAGGGATAGGACAAGTCCCTACCATTCTGCAGATGTCATGCTAAGTAATGCCAGACAGAGACGGAAGAACCATCATCCCATTTGTGTGAGGTATCTAGAACACTCAGCTTCACTGAGACAGGAAGGGAAATGGTGGACGCCAAGGGCTGAAGGACGAGAGGAACGGGGAGTTACTGTTTGGAGAGGACAAAAAATGTTCTGAAGATAAGCAGAGGTAATGGTCACCTCATGCAAGTGGGGTCATATTTGTCCTTTGTGATGCGCTAATTCTACTTAACAAAATGCCTTCAAGGGTTTATTAGTACCATATTCAAGAGTCAACCTCCTTTTTTTTTTTAAGGGAAGTATTTCCTCTGTCCCTCATTGGAATAAACTGACAAAGGCTAATTGGGAGAAAACACGTACCAAATAATTAATGGGCAGAAAGGGGAAGTCATACTACAGTATGCTGATTCCTTAGCTTATTATATTCAGAATTATTTACACTGCTGTTGACGGAGATTTCTGTCCTGCCCAGGCCCACAGCCATCCAGTCCCAAAGAAACACTCAGAGATCTACATTAATCATAAACTGGTTGACCTATTAGCTCAGGCTTCTTATTAACTCTTACAATGTACATTAACCCATAATCCTTGTCTGTGTCAGCCACGTGGCTTGGTACCTTTTATCACTGAGACATTCTCATCTTGCTTCCTCTGCATTTGGCTTCCTCTTGTGACGCCTGCAGATTGAGCCTTTCCTCTTCCCAGAATTCTCCTGTTCTTCTGGTCACCCCACCTATACTTCCTGCCTGGCTACTGGCCACTCAGCATTTTATTAAACTAGTTCAACCAACAAACCTTTACAGGGTATAAGGCCATTGTCCCACAGCACACTGCCTCCTTTACAGAGGAGAACAGGAAATGTGGGTAGTTGTGAAGGTTAGACAAGAGGCAGGATTAGTTTGTAAAGATACTCTTCAGAATTGGAGCCTAAAGGACAGATGTCACCTTGAAAGAGACCTCTGCCTGGGCATGGTCACAGTCCTCAGTCTTTGTGGTAGTTTGACTAAGAATGGTCCCTGTTGCTCACATATTTGAATGCCAAGTGCAGAGTCTCTCTCTCTCTCTCTCTCTCTCTCTCTCTCTCTCTCTCTCTCTCTCTCTCTGCTGTGGATCAGGATATAGAACTCTCAGCTACTTCTCTAGTACCATGTCTGCCTGCATGCCGCCATGGTCCGCATCATGATGATAATGAATGGAACTTCTGAGACTATAAACAAGCCCACAATTAAATGGTTTGTTTTGTAACAGTTGCCTTGGTCATGGTGTCTCTTCAGAGCAATCGAACAGTGACTAAGACAGTCTTCCTTTCTGAGATGGATAATGGGGACTTGAGGTCTGGCTTTTGTGCAGATATGACCATTCCACAGAATTTCTTCTCACATTTGGCTGGCCAGAAGAACTACAGTCTTGCCTTTTATGTAAAATGTTCAGTGTGTCAAAATAATGCCCGATTTTGCAGGGTGGTATCATTCTCTAAGCTCCTGCAGTAAGCACACGCCACAAGTTGCTCAATCCATTCATCCATCCACCCACTGATGGGCCTTTGGTGCCTCAATCTTTTGAATACTGTTGCCGTTAGTACAGAGGTCTCATCATTTTTTTTATTCCAATTCTTTGTGTATATTTCCAGAATTGGAATCACCAGATCAGAGAGTAATTCTGTGTTGTGTTTTGAAGAAATCTCCATGCTGTTTTGCATAGGAGTTACACCGTTTTACGTTGCTACCCACAGTACACAAGCATTCCACTCTCTATAGAGCCTTGCCAACACTTGCTATTTTCTGCTCTCTCTCTCTCTCTCTCTCTCCTCTCTCACTGATGGTAGATTGCAATTTGTGAGAAGTCATACCTCACTATAATTTTCGCCTGTTTTGTGACAAGCCGCCACTTTGTAGGCCTGCTGCCCTGAAGCTCATTTATGTACCCTCTGTTGGCGTTGAACTCACAATCCCCCTGCCTTTACCTCCTGGGTGCTGAACTAGCAGGGGTGAGTCACCACCCCCAGCACGGCACTGAAGTTTTTATTTGAATTTCTGCAATGATTTAATGAAGTTGAGCATCTTTGGTGAGTTTATATCTAGTCACCTACATATTACATATCCACTTTGGAGAAATTTATATCTCAGTAAAACAGTAAATTGAATGTTACATATATTTTATTTTATACCCCACCGCCCCCCAAAATGCAACTACGAACCTTGAGGCTCTTTTTAAAGATTTACTCTGCTTGATTCCTGTTCCTTCACCTCCCCCCCAACCCTAGAAATTGGATTTGAATTTTGTTTATTGCCACGGGCTATAACTTGTTTATTTCAAAGGAATCTCAGGAAAGGGTTTAAATGTGTGTGTCGGGGGAGGGGGTGGCAGCCATCACCACACGCTTAGAGAGAGCCAATGAAACTGAGGAGACAGTGGCTGAGATGGGCAGAGCTCACCAAGCTGATTATAAGTCTGTTTTCTTCTCCATAGATTTGTGAAGACCTTATTTGGGAAAAAAGTGATGTAAAAGAATGCATCCAACTCTGTAAATTCAAAACATAAAACTTGAGGTAAAGGCGGATGTACCAGCATCTGTCACCCAGACGTGGCAGTGGGAGAAAATACAATTATTGAGAGCAGAGGGACCCATTGGGCACTTGTTGCGGGAGCTCCTTCCGCTCCTTTAGCCAATAGCCGCTGAGAGACCACGCCCCAGCTGGCTATTGGCTGAAGGAGCGGAAGGAGCTCCCGCAACGCAACAGGCACTGGGGGAAAAAATAAAACAAGCACAACCTCTTCATCTGTAGCATCAGGTCAGGCTGCATAGTTGATGAGGCTCAGTTGAAATGAAAACATGGGCCTTCCTAGAGGACGAATACGAATTTCAAAGCAGGGGCTGGAGGGATGGCTCAGCTGTTAGTAGTGTGCACTTCTGTGTGGAGAACCTGAGTTTGGGGTCCAGCACCCACACCAAGCAGCTCACAACTGCCTGCGACTCCAGCTCCAGAGAGTCTGATGTCCTCTCCTGGCCTTTGTGGGCATTGCATCCGTGTGCACAAACCTGCACGAAGACACACACACTTCACGGTAGTGATAGTGCTGCAGTAAACCGAACTCAGGGCCCTTCCAAGTTCTCCAAAGGGCTAGAATCGCGCTGCAGGAAGCCTTGGTCAGCGGAGGCTCACCAGCCTTGTCCAAAGGCTGTTCACACCACATTTATGCGATGCTTAGTGCTGACTGTCACATGACATAATCTGAAGTCATCTAGGATGCGAGCCTCTAAGCACGCCTATGAGGGATTGTCTAGATGAGACTGGTGGCGGGGAGAAGACTCATGTTGAAGGAGGGCAACGCCATTTCCTGGGCTTGGGTCCTGGACCATATAAACAGGAGGAAATGAGCGGAGCATCAGCTCTCGTTGCTTCCTTCTTCCTGACCGCAGATTCAACACAATCAGTTATTCCAAATGCCTGCTGCCATGACCCCCTTGCCGTGATGGATTATACTCTCAGACTACAAACCCCAACACACCCTTTTTTTTCTTTTTTGTTTTGGTCATAATATTGTATCACAGCAATGGAAAAGGTGACCAAGGCTGTCTTAGTTTGGGTTTTCATTACTGTGAAGAGACACCATCACCATGGCAACTCTTACAAACGAAAACATTTCACTGGGGGTAGCTCAGTTACAGTTTCAGATGCTCAGTCCATTATCATCATGACGGGGAGCATGGCAGCATGCAGGCAGGCAGATGTGGTGCTGGAGGATTAGCTGAGACTCCTACATCTTGTAGGCAACAGGAAGTTGACTGACTGTCACACCGAGTGAAGCTTGAGAAAAGAGATCTCAATGCCCACCCCCTCGGTGACATATTTCTTCCAGCAAGGCCACACCTATTCCAACAAGGCCACACCTCCTAATAGTGTCACCCCCTTTGAGGCCCATTGGCCATCACAAAGGGTTTCCCTTTTATCTGCAGAGGTTATGTTTCAAGACTCCCAGTGGATCCTGGAAACCACAGCTAGTGTTAAACATGGCACAGATAGTGTTCACAACTATATATACATTAATATCTCTGTTAAAGGTATCACTTTTTGACTTAAAGAAAGCATTTTATGGCTTCTCTTTGACATACCCTCATTTCCAACACCATCATTTTTGAACTTTTAGGCTATTTATCAAGGGAAATGAAGGCTATTTGAACACAAGCTCTAGTTCTGTGTTGACAATGGAGTGTACTACTCAGAGCTAGAGGGTGGGAAGCACATACACCTCGGATACACAGGACAAAAACGCGAGCCAGCCTGGGCAGGACAGAGCGAGATGTCACCGCACCACTCAAAGTGGAGTACAATTTAAAATGTGTGAGTTATCTATTTCTGGAATTTCCCATTTAATATTTTTAGATCTGTGTTGGACACATACAACTGATATCACAGAACATGGAGCCAAGGACAGTGACTACTATAATGCATACCCGTTTGATGGAAGTTAATCTTTTACCTTCCAACATTCTTGAACATCTGTCTATGGAATTGTTTAACACATATCTTTATGTGCCAATATCCTCATTCAGTCAAATTATAATCTTGTGAAAGTCAGTGTTTTTAGTCTCCATATCTACCTCCTATTCCCTTTCCCCAGTGCTGTGCTAGGCAATACTGGGCTCAGTATACACTTGCTGAAAAGTTCAGCACTCAATTCTGAAGCACAGTGTGGGCAGAAGAAGGATGCTGACGGAAAATGGTCTACGGAGGAAGATGGATGAAGTGAGAACCGTAATGGATTCGCCACACACTGAGCACGGGCCGAGGATGACTTAATTCTCATAAATAAACCTGTGAAGTGCATAGGTGGTTTCGAACTAAAGATGACAAAAAGACGCTCGGAGAGGTTAAGGAGCTTACTGCGGATTACATACGGATTCAATCTCACTCCAAAGCCTTAAATTTTTTTTTCAGTTGCTAGAGAGTATATGATTCCTAAAGTCTGATGAATAGAAGAAACTTCTAAAATTGATCAGCCTGGCACCGTTCAGGATTGGGTGCAATCACTTCTGAACATAGAATAGAAAGTGGTTGGGGACATCGCAGTATTTCAGTCTGCGTGAAAATAAAACGATCTTGTTTTAACTCCAAAGTTAACTTGAGCCAATGGCAATTTATTGAACAACTAGTAAGTATCAAACACAGTGCTACCTGCTACAGAAAAGGTGGTTCTCAGCCTTCCCAATGCTGTGACCCTTTAATACAGTTCCTCATGTTGTGGTCACCCCCAACCATAAAATTATTTCCATTGCTACTTCATCACTGTAATTTTGCTACTGTTATGAATAACAATGTAAATATCTGATATGCAGGATATCTGATATAGGACCTTGTGAAAGGGTCATTTGACCTCCAGTGGGGTCAGGACCCACAGGGTTGAGAACTGCTGATGTAGGGGATACAAAATAAACAGAGAGATGCCCCTTAAAGAGCAGGGAAGTCAAGCATAGGGAAGACAAGCATACACGCAGACAGAGAGGCCAAAACATCCAGAGAAAGTGTGTTTGTCCACAAAGGTCACGGCAGATGTCCAGAGGGAGGTGACATTTTGCGTTGCCTTGGCCAACAGCAGAATTCTGGCAGGACAGGGTCCTGGGAGACTGAGCTGGCAGTTGTCAGAGGGGTGACAAGATCAAGAGCCAAGAAAAAGAGGTGAGATCAATTCAGGTGGGAGACGGTGGTGTCTTCAGCTTAGGTGGGTCAAGAGCATGAATCAGAGATCCTCAAAAGCATATTTTCTCAACAAAATTTAAAACCCTCTTATGCAGAGATTATACATATGTAAACTAGAGCTTTTGCTAAGGAGTTTTTGGAGATTATGTCGTTCTGAGACCACCATCTCTCTTATCCAGTCCTGGGATATTTGTCTGCAGTTCTGCTTGGCTCCTGTGGGTTCTGGTTCTCCTTGACTCCCTGGCAGCTGCTTGGGAGGAAAACAGTGCTTGCTTAACAAGGTAGACTCAGCCACGCTAAATGTTGGCAGTTATCTGGCTCCTTCCTGAATATCCATCCTTCTTGGGCAGCTAGTTTAAGACCTGCAAGAAGAGCTAATCAACCATCTTGTGAGTCAAACAGCCATAGAATCTTTATCCTCTCAGGCATCCAAACCGGCTCAAGAAGCTGGAGGAGAAGCTGCTCTTAAGACCCCAGGGTCCCAGGAGAAGATTCATGATGGCAGGGCCCTTTCTTTGGCTTGCTTTGGCATTCCCTATAACCAGAAGTACACCATTCACTATACAGAACTCCGGGTGGCAGTGTGCAAGGATCCTAGAACCAAGGAGTCAAGGGAAAAATACAACTCCCCATTCATTCTAGCCCAAAGCAATGGAAACAATGTTTAACCTGTAGAATACTAGCACCTCCGAAAACACCTCTCTGCTTAGGAACGCTAGTGGAGCCTTGTAATCACGCTGTAATTTGGACCCTGCCTAACTGAATGCATTCTACCTCTGGGAACCACGGAGAAAGGGCTGCAATGAAGGAAGCCAAGTGAGACTTCTGTTCCCTCCGACGGCAGCAATACAGAACATCCAGGAAAAGCGGTACACCTTGGGAACGCAGCACGTCCGGGAAAATGACTTCGTCTGAGAAAACGATTACCTCCGGAACGAAGTACATCCAGGAAATGCGGTACACCCGGGAAAGCTTCGCCTCCCGGAAAATCAGTACATCTGGGAAATGAGGTACAACCAGGAACGTAGAACACCCTGGAAAGCAGGATCTCTCTCCAGATGGAAGAGCATTCTCGGTCTCTCCGGTGCCCAACCCGGCCTCCTGCACTCCAGGCTTTCAGAAGGTCAGGAGAGACAGTCCTGGCTGCTCCAACCCCTCTTCCCTGTGATCTGTGGTTGTGGGAGGAAGAATGAGTCTCTAGAAGAAAGTCTGGGCATTCTCTCTCTCTCTCTCTCTCTCTCTCTCTCTCTCTCTGTGTGTGTGTGTGTGTGTGTGTGTGTGTGTGTGTGTGTGTTAGGCAGGCTCCCTTCACTCCCAGCTCTACCACGTTTCCAGCTGGTCCCCAGGAGACAAAACAGCAGAACCACAGAGGCCTAGCATCTGCAGGAAGATGTCTCGCCCACTACGCATTGTTCGCACTGAGCAGATCCTTTTGACTCCAGACAGATGGGTGATGCGGTTCTACTTTTAAATGTCTTTCGAGAACTTCTCCCCTATAATTCTTTTGTTTCGTTCTGTGTTTGTGTTTCGACTCAGAGATCCTCTGGCTCTTCCGGAACTCGTTCTGTAGATCAGGCTGGCTTCACACTCACAGAGATCCGCCTGCCTCTGCCTCCTAGATGCTGGGATTGAAGGAGTATACCACCAGCATCAGGCTCCTGTACAGTCTATAGCCTTTCTGTCCTTTGTAGCTGCGGCAGACATTGCGGGTGCATGCCCACTCCCCACTTTGGGTGCAGTGCACTCTTACACCGCTGCTTCTGCAGCCCAGTTGCATCCTTTTTGGCTAATCATTCTCAGCCTGGGGGAGCATCTTCCCCCAGGGACTCTTTCCCTCCTCTCAGAAGTAGTCTGAGCACCGGAGACCTGCTGATATGAAGCTAGCTCTCCTCCCCTTGGTTCATTTCCAGGGCCTGTGGGAGCCACTAAACACACTTCTCTCTCCCTTGAGCTCAGCCCTCTACCCAGATTCTATTCCTGGGAAGCCAGATCTAAGACAGAACTCGGGAGGAACTTCTTTAATCACCTTCCTCCACTCTTGAAGGACATGGGAAACAGCTGGGCCTTCTTGGCAAGCTCCGTGTCATTGGAAGACTCCTTTGCCACCTTCTGTTCTCCAGCTGAACAACTATAATTCCATTAAACTTTGGTTTACGGTTTAATTTCTTTTTTTTTTTTTTTTGAGACAGGGTCTCTCTGTGTAGCTCTGGCTGTCCTGGAACTGGCTCTGTAGATCAGGCTGGCCTCAAACTCACAGAGATCTGCCTGCCTCTGCTTCCCAAGTGCTGGGGTTAAAGGTGTGCACCGCCCTTTAACCAGGACACCTGAGTGAAGTCACTTAGCAAGAGTGGGACACTGGAAGGATTAGCTCGCCACTAGCCGTGAGGAAGAGGAAGGTCAGCCATTCCAAACTACCATCCCGTTTTTATGTCAAGTAATCACCATGATTCCATGGGAGGAAATCTTATCTATTATTTTCTATGAGGAATCATGAGTATATAATTGATAAGCAGCTTCCTAAGGCCGCAGAGCAAGCTTCGCATAGAAGTACCATAGCAAAGAATAAAAAGGCAGACTCTGGGCTGGCGCCAGGCATCCACCCCTATCCTGCTGTCTAACCCCGAGCAGATCTTTTGATGCCACATCGTGAGGAACTGTATTTAGCTGACATTTGGAAATGCCCCAGATGATGTTTTGAGCACTCAAGACTCTATTCCTTCATTGAAAAAGGAGGTCAGGGGAAGAAGCTGCTTGGGATTGGTAGAATGGTGGGCAGCTTTATCACCCTCAGAGACTTCTTGTCCACTGGGCTATGACCCCTGTTTTCTTGGTTCAACATGATCGCTGGGGCCCTAACCATCCTCAGTTAGCTTCAGACAATAAGGAGGAAGAAATAAGAAAGGCCTGCTCCTCCCTCAGAAGGAGATTTACCATTTATTTGTTTAGCTGTTCCCCAACTTGCTTCTGAAGAGGAAAACACAGGCTCCTCCCCATCATAATGGAAACAAATCACTACATGGAGGCTCAGAAGAGCGAGTTAGGGTTGATAGGATACTGTTAAGTCTTGCTTCTTGGCCATGTAAGGTAAAAATGGGGGTTGCAGGATTCATCACTGTGATGGCCAAGGACAGCCAAGGCAAGTCTGAAGGAGAGACACATTCCTTCATTAGCATGGAACTCAGAGATTTATTGGGCAGCTCTGTTTCAGTAACATCAACCCATAAAAACGCATGGTGCACAATAATAGTTTTGTACCAAGTGAGAATATTTATTTATAATATCAATCCTGGAAAAGTCTAGAATCCAAAATTTAAATGCTGTATTTTGCTGGATTTAAGACATCATTAATAACAGAGATGCCATTATTTTATGGATGGTAATGATAGGGAATTCGCTGCCCAATAAATCATGATGACTTTCCCATAGGCTATACGCAGCGTTTTAACTTAAAAGATGCTAAAAATGCAATAAAGAAAAAAATATGCACACGTGCTATATTAGATATTAGATTCACCCTTCTGTGACTACATTGATGGAGAAATACAGTGGTGTGTTATAGAAAGGAAGCTCTCTTTTGACATAAGAGCCCAGAGAGTGAAATTCGGCACTTTGATCTCCTGACCCTTCCTCGTTTCCTTACCAACCACCTAGCCATTCTTACTCATGAGGCATTGGGGCAGACTCTTTTACACGGGCATGTCCACATCTTTGTGGGTTTGGGCTTTGGAAGCCCAAAGATCTGACTGTTGTCTTAAGAGAAATGGCTGTTACAGCTGAGTTACCTTAGACAGTCAAAGGAAAACAAATGGGGAGTTTGATCTTGGTCCAAGTTACAAAATTGTAGGAGTGGTTGGAAAAATAAACCAGAGCAAAGCAAACCCCTGGTTTTTGAGACAGGATCTCACGTAGCCTGAACTGGCCTCAAACAGGCTATGAAACCAAAGCTTGTCCTGAGCTACTCACCCTCAAGTTTTTTTCAGTGCCCAAGTTCTGGGTCAAGAACCAGCATGCCCCCAATGGGTCTGATTGACATTTTAAGACTCAAAATAGTATAAAAGTCAAGAAGGAAATCTGAACTTAGAAGTAGAAAGCCAACAGTTAGACAGAAGGGGAAATATCAGAAAGGACTGCAGAGGCAAACGTGGGTGGTTATGGTTCCAATGAGGCCATAGAGCTTCCCGTTCATTGTCATGTTTCAGAATGCTTACATGTCAGGCAGGGTCCCCCTGCTGGAGATATGCATGGGCTGACTCAAGATTTTCATCTTTTGGGGGTCAAGCAATGGCTCGGCTGTTAAAAGCACTGGCTGCTCTTCTCGATGATCCAGGTTTGATTCCCAGCACCAACATGGCAACTCACAACCATCTGTAACTCTAGTTTTAGAGAATCCAAATCTGGTCTCTATAATCATTGCAAGCACAGGGTACAAAGGCATGCATGCATGCAGACAAAATATTCATTCAATAAGATAAAAATAAAGGCTAATTTCTTTAAATTTTAACATCTTCCTGGTCATATGCATGATAGCAACGACAGCAGTGTTGAATTGGGGGACACAGTTCAGTTATAGGGATGTGACGAGATTGGGAGGGGAGTGACCCTTTGAAAGCATGAGATGAAATACAAGTCCCATATTTAAGGAGCTGCGGCATCAAAGTGAGTATGATAACTGAGCCAGCTCTGGGAGGTGGAGCCAGATCTGGGAGGTGGAGCCAGGTCTGGAAAGTAGAGCCAGGTCTGGGAGGTGGAGCCAGGTCTGGGAGGTGGAGCCAGGTCTAGGAGGTGGAGCCAGGTCTAGAAGGTGGAGCCAGGTCTAGAAGGTGGAGCCAGGTCTGGGAGGTGGAGCCAGATCTGGAAGTGGAGCCAGGTCTAGAAGGTAGAGCTATGTCTGGGAGGTGGAGCCATGTCTGAAAAGTGGAGCCAGGTCTGGAAAGTGGAGCCAGGTCTGGGAGGTGGAGCCAGGTCTGGGAGGTGGAGCCAGGACTAGGAGGTGGAGCCAGGACTAGAATTGAAATGGTGAAAGACCAAGCTGCAGAACCAAATGCCATTCCTTTAACAGATTGGCTTAACTATGACAAGGAATTTAACCATTGTCAGGGTTTTGGTGAACGATATTAGAAGTGAGAGCCATGGTACTGGTGAGAAGAGGTCATCAGGTGAGAAGAGGTCATTAGGCACGGGGGTGGAAATGTTGCGGCGATGGCGCTGTATAAGCCATGGTTGGGAGGTGTTTCTAGGTTGGGTGAATGACGGTGCCATTCGAGAAATACAGGAGTCATCGGTTGGAGAGGCGGGAGATCAGCTCAACTTCACACAAGTTGATGTGAACACAGTGACGGTCTATGGGACTTTTGTGTGGTTAGAGGCAGTTGGCAGTTAGATAGGACTCTGGCGTTTAGATGAAGATTAGAGTTTTGAGAGCCATCTGTCCTTGGTTGGCCTACCTAAAACCAAGGGAGACCATGAGACCACTCAGTGAGCGGGGAGAGAAAAAGATGAGCAAGAGTCTAAAGGCAGGAGAAACGGAACTGCCTAGAAAGGAGATCGAGTATCATCCAGTAAGGGAAGGGCCAAGGAAGGGTGGGGTCCCAGAAGTTCAGGATGTGAGTATCTCAAAGGAGCGAGAGGCCCGTGTTGGGTCAACACATCAGTGACATCGAAGGGAGACAAGGGCTTGGCTTGTCACAGTTCAAGCCATGAGCATGTCTAGAGAAGTGATCGGGGTGGCATTAGCCGAGATGAACAACTTAAAAGAACAAACTGTGTTCTGCCTCACGGGTTTAGCGGTTTCAGTGCAGGGTCAGACGGCTGGGTTGCTTTTAGGGTTGTGAAGAAACAGACATCACGGGGAAGGCACAGCAGAGGAAAACGGCCTCCCTGAGGTCTAGGGCACACAGGAAGAATTCTCTCAAGGATTTAGTCCTTTCTACTAGGTACCCACACTCCAATTTCAGTCACCTCCCAGTAGCACATCAAATCATAAACTCATCAATGGATCGATCATGAGTGATATCAGAGGTCTGATCGCTTCCCTAAACCCTACCTCTGGACTTGTTTTATTAAGTTGTCAATGAATGAAAGAGAGTTTTCAATCAGACCCCAAAACTGTAACGGTGGGGTGATATTGATTCAATTCCTTTTTAGATAATCAGGCCTCCCAAGGTTATACAACGCTATCAAGAGGTCATGAATGAAAAGACCCTAGCTGCACGCTTACAGGACCCCCGACAGAGGGCTCTGTAGCCTTCTTTGCACCCCACCCCACCCTGGAGAATGGAGCTGCCTGAGCCTGGGCTAAGAATAGAATTCCCTTGGCTCTTGTTTTCCAGCTCAGAGAGATCGCATTTGCTTGCTTCTTGGTTGTCTGCCTTTTGCTTCCTTCAAGGTGCTTTTTTTTTATGTTTAATTTTTTTTTAAAGCTTCGCATTTCTACTCCCAGTGTCTTCTCGCAGCGTTTGATCGCGCCAAGTCCAGGAAGCGTATGCAGAGGCTTCCGATCCTCTCGTTTGCTTTCAGAGGCCAGGGTGTTACTAGGGCTTCTTGGTTAATGCCAAGCAATCTAGCTGTTAAGTTGGGAGAGAAAAAAAAAAACAGCAAAGAAACCCGGGAAGGAAACTGTTTACAGTATGTGGTTGGGGTGGGAAGTGAGAAGGTGCCTGTGGGCCGGAGGCTAATCATAAGAACTCTAAAACTTGGACGCGACAGAAAAACATTTCTAATGGGGAAAAAAGCAGAGGGCTCCTGCCGCCATCACTGCTGGGGTCCATCTGAGGGTGTGGATGGCGCTCTGTGCCTCTCTCTTCCTCCTTCGATTCTTCTAATTCTTGAAGGCATTAGGAAGGGCAAAGGAGAGAGCGATGATTCAGCATTTGGACCCAAGCAGGAGGGGTTGGCCCAGGCAGCTCTGCCTCAGACTGCCGGCCCAGATTAATAGCGGTAACGGAAAGTGTTCCAATTGAATGAGGGAGCAGGGCGCTGACGAGGTCACTTTCCATCAGGGACTGCCAAAGCTGATGTCACTGGGAACTTGCCTTTCATTTCTGCCTTTCATTTTGTGTGTTTTTTTTAAAGGCTCAAGATGATGGAATCTCGGTTTGCCAAAGCTCATCTCTCCCCATTCGTTCAAGGGGAAGCTTATTTTTCGCCAAGTGTACTGTATTATTACCTACGCTAGTTTTCAAGGGGATGCATGTGCCTGGTCATGGTAATGAGTCAGCAGGCACCCACTGTGGTTCTTCACCGGGTTGGGGAATGAGGCAGGATAACCAAGGATACCCAGATGTGGTGCCTGTCATCAAATTGAACAAGGGCTGTGAGAGCCACATGAACAGATTAAGGCAAGGAAGATGATTCTCAGGAGTTCTCAGAGCCTTGAGTGGTCTGGGAAGACTGTGTGGAGGAGCTAGGAGGATGGGTAAACATAGCCGAGTCCATTCCAGAAAAAAAGAGGACACCGGAAGGACCTGGGGGGAAGGAAACAATGTAAATGGGCTGTCTGTTGGGGTGTCCTGAGCCCCAGAAATATTCATAACCTTGCTACAAATGTTTACCCCAAGCCATTCTCAAATCTTTTCTCCTGAGTAAAGGGGCAATGCTTTCTCAAGATTACCTGAGGTATCTTGCCTGCGGCGCCCTTGTTCCAACTCAGTTCTAGGAGCCAACGGGACACCCACTGTAAGGGTGACCCTAAGATTTGTACCTACAGCACTTGGCTCTAAGTGTGAGTGTGTGTTTCCTTGCAGTGAAATCTCTGGTAAATGGCTGGGTTGCTGCTGGTATCCTTAGACTTCCTCTGACCTCTTCCCCCGCCGCATCCCCAACTCATTCCAATGGTCTCTGGAGCATCCGTGTGTCCGCAAGGCTTATTGTCTCCTGAGCGGATGGAGAAACGCCCAGCTGAAACGTTAGCATTGGGCAGCCATCTGGCAGACCTATTATCCGAATTCAATAGACAGGCAGGCTGAGGGTTCAGAAACTCCCACTTCCCATCTGGTGTGTGTGGAAATAGCCGCATCCCGCGTCGAGAACTCCAGAGCCCGCTTGCTACTAGGACGGACTGTCCTCTGGACCTGTGCCGGACACCGATGAGGTCAGTGTCACAGGTGCGCTAGTCATGTGACTCTCGTGATGGACCAGCTGGGGGAGGGGAGGCTGAAGTGCGGCCATCAAAGCCGCGAGTCCTCAGTTTTGTGGCCTATATCAAAAGAATCCAGAGATGCCAAGGACGAGTGTCCTGTCGGAACAGGCGTTGCAGGGAAAGAGCATTAGGAATTCATCGCTGTATTAAAGATGTCTCTCCAGAAGGGCCACATGTGACAAGTCATGTCACCTGTTCAACATTCTGATATGTGGCCTAACCCAGCTGTTTCTGTGGATCGAATGTCTCATTACGGCATTGGGAGAAGTCAAACGTTGTGAGTCTCAGGGAACACAATCGATAGTTTCTATTTTATCCAACTTAACTCTAGGATAAGTGGTTCCAGACCCTGCTGCACTTAGGAGTGTCTTGGTTACAGGGGTGGGTTAGATTGGGCTGATATTAGGTCCAGAGTTTAATATTTTCTCAGAAAACCTCAGTTCGACCTTCTAGAAGGAGGTACGTAAGACACACAACGGCAAATCAGGAAAGATGGCTGGGATTATGGCGTATGCATTTGCATGTAATTAATATTGTAATCTGTGACTTAACTACATATTATTTCACCTAATTTCTCCAAGGTGATCTTCCTGAAACCTTTGTGATATGTAGGGGCAGGTGTTGCTGTTTAATAACCAGTTTTTAACTGTCATCAATTTATAACTATAGTTCAGGGAGGTTGTGATTTGTGATCCACCTGGAGTAGACAACCACGTATTTGGACCCCCCCCCACCCCCGCCCCAGCGCAGGGCTGTCTGATGGGCCCCCCGCACCGCTGTCCTCCCTTTGCCTCCACCCTGCTTCCTTGAGCATGTTTTCTCCTTGTTAGCTCTGCTCCACTTCATTGCTATTCCAGACACGCTTCTACTTCAGAGCCCAGGTGACCCTTCCGCCCTCCAAATCCTCCTTCCTTTAGGCTTCTACTCAAATATCTCCTTGCCAAGGATGCATCCTCAGATGGGTAGGCTTCAGTTTGACTGAATTAAGAGTAGCCTTGGAGATGCACCTCTGGGGAGGTTTGTGAGAGTGTTTCCTGAGAGGCTCACCTACCCTGAATGTGGGGGTTGCCATCCCATGGACTTGGGTCTCCAATGAATAAGAAGGAGAAAGCGAGGAAGCGGGCTGCTTCCCGTCTGTGGCTGTGATGTGAGCATCCTAAGATGCTCTTCCCTCTGTGTCTTCACCAGCGTGACATGCTGCATCCTCAAACTGAGAGTCCAAACAAACTCTTCCCTCCTTACACTGCTGCTTGTCAGGTACTTGGGTACAAGGAGAGAGACAGTAACTAACACACCTCCTAGGTCACCCCATCTAAAACTGCACACCCCTCAACACAGTCCCTACTTTCTCTTGCTTGTCTATCTGATATATGCTTGATACCTATTTATATGCTATTACATCTAATCTGTAGCTATACCTATTCCCATAGAGTCTACAAGGTTCTAAAGGTGTAGTAAAATGCAGGCTGCATTCAGCACGTCAGCGCTTCTGCAGCACGTAGCTCAGTGGAGTGGAGTCAATGCACAACAATGGAGCGTGGTTACCGCCCTTCTCTAAACCTCCTTTCATTCTGCAGAATGAAAACTCTGCACCTACAAAACGAGAACCTTTCCTTCTCCCCCAGCCCCCAGAAGGCTTCATTCTACTCACTCTCTGTGCCTGAGAATTTGACTGTTCATGTTGAGTGGAATAATCCAATTTGTCCACTGGGGACTGTTTTATTTTTCTTGGCATACTGTTCTCAAGATTCACCCATGTGGGTCAGACTTTTTTTCCCCCTGTGGCTGAATAACACCACATCATATGCACGCACCATTTGCTCATCTATGCATCCCTTGAAGGACTGGGCTGTTCTACTCTTCGGCGGCTGCTGTGCACATGGGCGTGCACACATCTCCACAGGATCTAGCTTTGAGACCTCCTGGGTGCACATTCAGCAGTGGACTGCTTGGAAGGGTGGTAATTCTGTTTCCAGCTGTTGAGGAACTGCCCTGTTCTCCACAGCAGCGGTAACAGTTCTCGTTCTGACTACCAGTGCGCACAGGCTCCTGCCTGCCCCCATCCTCAGCAGCAGTCGCCCTCATGGTATGAAAGTTCTTTATGGTTCTAGTTTGTTTTTCTCCAGTGCTGAGTAGGACTGAATATACTGTTTCTGTGATTGTGGGTATTTGCATATCTTCTTTGAAGAATTGTCTAAACCAGTGGTCCTCAACCTTCCTAACACTGCAACCCTTTAATGCAGTCCCTCATATTGTGGTGACCCTAACCATAAAACTGTTTTTGTTGCTACTTCATAACTCTAATTTTGCTACTGTTATGAATCATAAGGTAACTATTTTTGAAAATAGAGGTTTGCTAAAGGAGACACGACCCACAGGTTGAGAACCAGTGGTAAGCCCGTTGCCTATTTTTAGGTTGTTTTCTTTTGTCTTGTTTTTAATTTGCAGTGCTAGGCATTGAACGTAAGAACACATAGCGCCTGGTGAGTCCTCTGCCACTGAGCCACAGATCCAGCCTTTGCTATGTAGTAATTTTTGTTACCGCTTTAAATTGTAAGAGTTATATATGTATTCTGTATCTGGAAAACTTTTTAAATTAATTAACTGATTAATTCATTTATTTTTTAATAACAAGGTATTTTTTGAGATATTCTCACCATGTAGCCTTGGCTGGCCTCAAACTCAAGATTTCCCTGCCTTGGTATCTTTTGTTTGGGGAACATGGGTGTGAGCCAACACATCTAACTCATAGCCTGTGTATTCTGAATGAGGTGCCGTTGAGTCGGGGATGTAGCTCAGTGGGTGAAATGCTTGCCTAGCATGCTTGAGGCCCTGTGTTGGATCCCCAGCGTTCATAAGCCAGGAAGAGTGCACACACTTGTAATCATAGCACTTGGGAAGTGGAGGCAGGAGAATCAGAAGTTCAAGATCACCCTCAGCTATATAATATGAAAACAAACAAATAATTAAGAAACAAAATATCTTATTCATAATTGTATCTTATATAACATTATCAATTGATTAAAATTAGAAATATTTGTTTATTTTCTTCATTGCTGCAAGCTCAGCACCTAGCACCTTGCTATATTATTATATTTGTTGAACAGATGAGAATGTATTCTGTGATATGATAGGAGTGTAAGCCAAATAAACCTTTTCCTCCCCAATTTGCTTTCTAGTCATAGCTTCATTGTAGCAATAGAAACCCTAAAACAAGTTGGTACCAGTGTTATGGGGTATTTCTGTGACAGACCTGACTGTGTTTAGGGGAGGATCGTGGGAGGACTTTGGCACTTTGGGCTAGAACAACCACGGGGTGTTGAGAGCTCAGCGGATGTTCTTTAGGAGCTTGGGAGACAAGAATGTCAAAAGCAGTGCAGAAGATGGGGGCCTGGCATGTGACGTCTCAAAGGGAAGTTTAAAGACTTTATCTGGACCATTTGCTATTTTGAATTAAGATTCTATCATTTGGGTCAGGTGAAGTTGAAAAGTCAGCCATAATTACCAAGTCCAGCACCCCTGAAGGGAAACCTCTGCGTTACTGGGGCAATTGGTGTTGCTTAGCTGGCACTAAGAAATTGTCGGTGACTAAGAAGAGACCAGCATCATTGAGGCAAAGTCTTCTGGGAAATGTTTGCTCAGGGTCAGCACACACAAGCTGTGTTCCAGAAGTAACTGAGGTTATACCTCATGGCGGCAGCTGAACTTGGTGGAGTAAAGGTTACCCAGGTACTGGTTTTGAAGGCACGAAGGGATCATGGTGAGAACCTGAGACTTGACATTGTAAGAGGCTAGAAGAGGCCACTGGTGAAGGTACAGCCTTAGTATCAGTTGAAGGCCCAGGACTGAAGGGACCATGCAAAGAAATTGAGGCTTGGCACCATGAAGAGAGACTGCGAGGGGTTATTGGTTAAAGTGCCGCCAGTTGCAGCAGAAGATCCCAGCATTTTGGAGATGCCAGTACCATGGGACGGTCACCAGCAACAGTGGAGAGTGGAGCTTGCCTGAGCTTAGAAGACAAACTGTGTGTGCTGCAGAGGGCAGAGCTGGAGAAATCACTCGAGCGCCTTGGGGGAGCCCAGAAGATCACGAGTGAAATCCAGATACTGGTACATCCGGTTATTTACACTGTCGGGAGTTTGGTTTTGCTCTGTTCAGATTATGACTGTGCCCTGGATCTTCCCTCTTGAAGAAAGTATTTAGTTCAATATTGATTTTTACGGTGCCTGCGGCTGAAAGGCTTCAACTTCTCTAAAGGCTTTGGATGGAAAAGGATTGGCTATTTTATAGGGACTGAAATTTTAATGTGTTTGAGTTTGTAAAGACCGTGGGACTTTTAAAATTTTGGTTTTAATGTGAGATCTTGGGAACGAACAAGGAAGGAAGGGTTATGGCTTAATAGTGATGGGTTTGTGTGTCAAGTTGACAAGGGGTTAGTTGTGCTGGCTAGTCTTATGTCAACTTGACATAAGCTAGAGTCATCTGAAAGGAGGGAACCTCAACTGAGAAAATACCTCCGTAAGATCCAGCCATAAGCTGGTGGTGGCCGATGCCATTAATCCTAGCACTCAAGAGGCAGAAGCAGGTGAATCTCTTTGAGTTTGAGGCCAAGCCTGGTTTACAGACCTAGTTTTCCAGTAAGGCTTTAAGGCATTTCCATAATTAGTCCTTGATGGAGGTGGAGACCCCAACCTATGTGCGTGGTGTCATCCCTGGGCTGGTGGTCCTGGGTTCTATAAAGAAGCAGACTGAGCAAGCCAGTAAACAGCACTCTTCCATGGCCTCTGTCTGCATCAGCTTCTGCCTCCTGGATCCTGCCCTGCTTAAGTTCCTGTCCTGACTTCATTCAGTGATGAACAGCGATATGGAAGTGTAAGCAAAATACACCCTGAGGGCTGGAGAGATGGCTCAGAGGTTAGGAGCACTGACTGCTCTTCCTAAGGTCCTGAGTTCAATTCCCAACAACCACATGATGGCTCGCAACCATCTGTAATGACACCTGATACCCTCTTCTGGCCTGCAGGTGTACATGCAGGCAGAACACTGTACATATAATAAATAAAACATTAAAAAAAAAAGCCGGGCGGTGGTGGCGCATGCCTTTAATCCCAGCACTTGGGAAGCAGAGGCAGGCGGAGTTCGAGACCAGCCTGGTCTACAAGAGCTAGTTCCAGGACAGGCTCCAAAGCCACAGAGAAACCCTGTCTCGAAAAACCAAAAAAAAAAAAAATCAAAATACACGCTGTCTTCCCCAACTGGCTTTTGGGTCATGGTGTTTCATTACAGCAATAGAAACCCTGTCTAGGACAATAGGTGACTCAAAATAATGTGAAAAGCAGCTTTTTTCAAATCATTATTATGTGAGTGTAGTAGGCCATTTCCAGAAAAGTCTAGGTAAAGAATAAAAGATGCTTGGTGGCTCTCAGTGTAAGTAAGGATACTCATGCTTGCTTGCCACAATTCCACATCTGAAAGAATCAGAAATGGAAGCTGACGGCAGCAGGTCACGTGATTAAAAAGGCCATTGGCAGCAGTGGTGTTTGTAACTGCCCCAAGGCAGAAATAATTCAATGTTAACAGCAGAGGGAGAAAGTAACCAGGGAGTGTTCAAACATGGACTTCTGTACAGCAGTAAAAGCCAACCAGGTTTGTGTCAGGCTCCAAGGGGCAATAACCTCACAAGAGTTGATGCTTAGGCTGGAGAGAGATGGCTCAGAGGTTAAGAGCACTGACTGCTCTTCTAGAGGTCCTGAGTTCAGATTCCCGGCAACCACATGGTGGCTCACAACCATCTGTAATGAGATCTGGTGCCCTCTTCTGGCCTGCAGGGATATGTGCAGGAAGAATCATGTATACATAATTAATAAATAAATCTTTACCAAAAAAAAAGAGTTGATGCTAAACAAGAGACCAGGCTTATAAAATTAAAAATTGTAAAATTCGACTCATTCAGGTTTCTATTGCTGTGAAGAGACATCATGACCATGGCAGTTCTTACAAAGGAAAACATTTAATGGGGTGACTTACAGTTCAGAGGTTTAGCCCATTATCGTCATGGCGGAGAGCATGGTGGCATGGAGACACACAGGATACTGGAAAAGGAGCCGCTATATCTCGATCCCACAGGCAGCAGGAAGTGATCTGTCTCACTGGGTGTGGCTTGAGCGTACATGAGACCTCAAAGCCCACCTCCACAGTGACACAGTTCCTCCAACGAGGCCACACCTACTTCAACAAGGCCACGCCTCCTAACGATGCCACTCCTTATGAGTTCAGGGGGCCAATTACATTCAAATTACCACAAAAGTCAAAAATAGACAACAGTTACTGATGCTACCCGAACACATACATAATTAGGTAAGGTGAGTATTTTAGAAAAGACTGTGGCAATAAACATTGCACTTCCAGGACAATGGTCTCGCTGAAACGGGGAGGCTGTCCTGACCACGAAGAGGCTTAGCTGGGCTCCTTTCACTGCCGGTTCAGGATTTATGCCCCTCTCCATCCATTTCTGAGGTTTCACAAGCATAAAAAGTGGAAAATAAATCCACTTGCCCCTCATGTCAAGTCGACGGAGATTGGAAAGACAAACAGCTCCGCCAGCCAGCAATTGCTGCTGGGGGTGGGGCGGGGGGTGAGTTCCGGAAAGGTCCTAGAGACAGATGTGGCTACCTTGATTTCGGATAGGGAGAGCACGCATTTCCCATGCAGTCACGGAGGGAGCTGGTGCCAGAGCCTCTGAGCAGGGAAGAAGCCTCAGAAAAACCCAAGCTGTGGGGCAGCAGCCTTACGGGCTCCTGTCTTCCTCCTGGCGCCTTCCCTCCAGGCCTCATTTCTCCCCACACTCTGACTTCACTACAGACTGTCTTCTGGCCAATGATATCGTCACTGTGAACTTTCCCCTACGACTCTGCTCAGAGATGAGCTCATTTCCGAAACAAGCTTCTGCTGCAGTATCCCGAGGCTGGCCAGCTGCCCCCCCCCCCCCCACTCCCGTCTCCTCCAGGAACCTTGTAACAGGACTGTTGTGTGGTGTGACAAAGGAGCTAGTTCTCACGCTGGTCACCCCCTTTTCCAGTCGATGGGAGAGACGCGGGTACACCCACTAAGGTTACCTTGTTTCTCCAGGCCTCGCTGTGATGTGTGCTGTGCGAATTCTAATTGGTTTTAATAATAAAAATCCTCAAGTCAGATATCAGGGTAAATACTGAAATATCAGAGAAGCAGAGCAGTCAGCCGCTAGTTCTCACCTCTACTGAATCCTCTGGGCGATCCTGTCTCTAGGTATCCTCAGACTAAATGCTCTGAGCTCCTGTCTCCTCCCGCCTATATTCCTCTCTACCTGGCCGTATCACTCCTGGCTCCACCTCCCTATTGCTGGGACTAAAGGTGTGTGGTCCCAAGTGCTGGGATCAAAAAAAGATGTTTCTCTCTTATAATAATTCAGTCTTGTGTAGCCCACGGTGGCCTTGAACTCACAGAGATCTGTCTGCCTCTGCCTCCCAAGTACTGGGACTAAAGGTGTGTGCCGTCACTGCCTGGCCTCTGTGGCTAACTAGTGTGGTTAGCTCTGCACTCTGATCTTCAGGCAAGCTTTATTTGCTAGAGCACAAACAAAATATCACCACAGGGATGGGTCAACTCCCACAACAATCTTGACTTAACACTGACGTGACTTTTCAAGAGCACAGGGAACGCGAAAGTTGCAGCAGGGACTCCCTGGTGACTCAGGAAGTACCGATTCCAGCGGACATGGATTTGCCCTGCAAGGAAGCAGCCCAGCCAATAGACCTGCATTATGGATCCCAGAGTCTCGCTTTACAGGTGACGAGCCTGAGTCGTGACATGCTGACTTGGCTCATTTCTGTTCAGCTCATGGGAGCAAAACAGGACTCACATCGTAATGGCCTAAGACTTGGACCAACAAGCAACAGCTGCAGGCCATTTTGCACCAATTTTCTATAGTCTCTTGAGCTAATAATTATTTTAAGAGTCTACAGAGTTGTAAAATATAACAACAACAACAAAATAAACTGGGTGGCGGTGGTGTATGTCTTTAATCCCAGAACCCAGGAGGCAGAGGCAGGCAGATCTCTGAGTTCAAGGCCAGCCTGGTCGACAGAGTGAGTTCCAGACCAGACTGTCTCGAACCCCCCTCCAAAAAAATAAAATACAATAAAAATAATAGAAAGGAGTGTTGTGGAGTGGGTTTTTTATACGCTGTGAGGATGTGCCACACTGGTTGATTTGATGGAGAGCTGAATAGCCAATAGCGAGGCAGGATTTCCAGGCACAGAAGATGCTGGGAAGAAGGAAGGAGTCACAAGAAGATGTGGAAGAAGCATGACATGTAGGAGATGAGGTAACAAGCCATGAATCACGTGGCAGTATGTGAATGAATAGAAATTGGTTAGTTTAAGTTATAAGAGCTAGTTGCTAGTTAGAAACAAGCCTAAGCTATCAGCCAAGCTGTCATAATTAATAAGAGGTCTCCATGTGATTGTTTGGGAGCTGGCTGGAAGGACAGAGAAAGACTCGCTGTAAAAGAGTGTACAAAAATGGACCTATGAAGACCGCAACATCTTGCCTTTTGCTAAAGACAATTTTCCCACTGTTTGACTTGCCTTTAGAGAGGGCAATCTACTTTATATACATTTCTCTTTGACTTGTTTGAGCCCCTGGACCTCCAGTTTTAATGGTCCCGGTAGATTAATAGACGCTCATTCTGAGTCTTCTGGCAGCACTCAAGTGTTGATAACGGAGTTTAAAAATTGTTTTATTTTACTTAATTTGTGTGTGTGTCCATGGAGACCAGAAGGGGATGTCAGATTTCTGGGCACTGGAGTTACGTGGGTTTGTAGCTACCCAGTGTGGGCACTGGGATTCTAACTCTGGTCCTCTGCTGGAACAGTAAGGGCTGATATGATATGATAATGATATGATATGATATGATATGATATGATATGATATGATATGATATGATAGTGGGTTTTCCCAGAGAACCTGAGTGGCATCCACGGCCCAGATGAAGAGAAAACATAAGCTCTGGCTTCATTTCCTTTGTTCTGATTGATTTCTGATTGGTTCCATGGACAGTTTTCTAGAAGAACTTTCTGGAAGCCTAATCACTGAAGGAAAAAGTTATTGGTGAAATTAGTTTACAATTTTGGTGTCTGAATTTTTTGTCTGGTAGGTAAACCATCAGGTATTTAAATCACAAAGTTCTCTAGAATTGCATTTCTAGAAATGACAGCCATTCCAACCCAGAACTTTACTTTGAATTCAAAGAAAATGGTCCGTAGAGATGTGGTTGTACATTACTCAAAGGAGGGAGGAATGGGGACTCACACACAGGCCTTGACCCCAGCCACTGACTATTCTATGAGGGGAGTAGTTATCAGCAGTAAGACGTGACAAATGACAGCCGAGGAACAGAGAGTAGTCCCAGACAAACAGGCTGTCAGAGCAGTCTGAGACCACAGAGTGTGGGAGCCACCATCTCCACAGGTCCTACCAACATTCAGGGGATAGACTCACATGAGAAACACACGATGATTTTAGTCAAGAAAGGGGACCAATTCACGTCTTATGGTTATAAGGCAAAGCCGAAACAAAGACTCTATCTTTAATTCTCAATGGCGTACCAACTTAAACAATGGACCAACTATGAATAACTGGCATGTTTCATTATCTTCGTTTCATCATTCTGAAAAGAGGCCTTGTGTGCATGGCTTCTACCACACACTCACACGGTTTCGTACACACGCAGGCCCGTGCACACACACTACCAAACACTCTCAACATCCGTGAGCATGCTACAACTCATGACCTCTAATGTTACCAAATGCTCGGACGCAACAGCTACTGCATTGCGAGCTTTGCCTACTTGTTTGGCTTGTTTAAATGGGTGGTGCACACCTTTAATGCCATCACTCAAGAGGCAGAGGCAGGCAGATCTCTGTGAGTTCGAGGCCAGCCTGGTCTATAAGAGCAAGTTCCAGGACAGCCAGGACTGTTACACAGAGAAATCCTGTCTCAAAAAAAAAATTTTTTTTTGCCACATACCTACTAAATAGATATCAAGACCCCTCATATTTTATACATAAGAAATTGTTATGGCTCACACAGTCTAGAGAGGTGGTGAGATTTGGATTCAAAACAGCTGCCTCCTTTACCCACCATGCTGGAGGCTGTCGTTGTGAAGGGCTCAGTGGGACAGAAAGGAGGTCTATGGAGAAAGCCCAAGGTGACCCAGGAGCCAAGTACCCCACCATATAGTCGATGCTTTTCTCGGGTGGTGAGTTTGGCATTTGCACCGCACACCTCAGCCACAGCCTGTCCTAACCAATGTCTCCATGGTACTGGCAGGCTTCTCTGATGCCGGCTGGAAGATGCACCCGAAGCCATCAGAGCTCGTGGTGAAGACACTGGGAAAAGACCAACAACACAGCGGACCACGGTGCTTTACAGACGGCCCGTGTGGAAACGGCAGCATTTTATTTAAGGCACGTGCTTCTATCTTCGGAACTGGTATAAGCCAGCCTCTGAGGTATTGGTTTCATCTGCTGTCGGGTTCCACGCGATTTTAAATACAATTTCATGCTACAGTGGGCAGCTGTGCTGACTCCCACGGTTAGCACATGAGCTTTTCTTTGCTTCGCTCTGTTCTGCCCATTTTTATTCTTGCTCTACTGAAATCCTATTTGGGGCACTCGACTTAAGCCCCCACGTTCTTTGGGACCAGAGTAGAAAGAAGCCTTGTAAATATTTGGTGATTAACATAAATCCCATTTATCAATGACTGTCTTTTATATTAGTGAAACCCAGCAGCACGCACCCAGCATTAAATCACACTGAGCTTCCTATGATCTTGTCCAATTACTCAAATGGCCCTCGGAAGCCTTCCATATCATTATTAATATCAGCTCTCGGTAACCTGTGGATGTGCAGAAATAACTGATAAAGATTTCCAGTTGCTAGAAATAATGAAGTTGGTAATAAAATGGTGGACATTTGCATATTGATTCGCTCAGCAAAGATTGATGAGCGCCTCTTCTACTACAGAAGAAGTTCTTATTCTAAGGTCATATAAAGGTTGAACCCCCCCCCCCCCCCACACACACCAAGACTCATGTTTTGAAGTCCTAAGCATCAGTGCCTCGGGTTTATTATTTTCCCTGTTGCTATGGCTACATACCGGATACCAACAGCTTACAGGAGGTTTATTTTGGCATAGAGCAACAGTTCTCTAACTGTGGGTCACAGTCCCTTTGGGGTCACATATCAGATATTTGCGTCACTGATACATTCACGACAGCAGCAAAAGTACAGTTACGAAGCAGCAATGGAAATAATTTTATGGTCGGGGGTCACCACAGCATAAAGAGCTGGGAAGGGTCACAGTATTCGGAAGGGTGAGAACCACTGGCTCACAGTCTGAGAGGACACAGTCCATCATGGTGGAGCAGGCGTTTCATGTACCTGGTTACATTTCCTTCACACTCAGGAAGCAAAGAAGATGCTGGTGTTTACCTCAGCGTTTTCTCTTTGTTCCGTCTAGGACCGCAGCCCATAGCATGATGCTGCCTTCATTTAAGAATTTGGAGGACTCTTTGTTTTTTTCTTTAAGTAACAGAATGAGAGAAAAGATTCCATATCTCAAAAAATGGGGGATTTTGATTTCTTGACTTATCCTTTTCCATTTTTTCAGCAAAGAAAGCAAGGTTCTCAGCTAGTTAGCATCATGGCCACTCCATTTCCAGACGACCTGCAAAGCTAGAAACTATATTTTCTGTAAAAACCAGAATTTTCCTTTTTTCTTTCTTTTTTTTTCTTTTGCATGAAAGCAGCATGGGAACACTTCCCTGTCCACAGGGCCAGCAAAGCAGGACTTCCAGAAACAGGTGTTGTGGCTTAGCTGTAAAATGCCCCCCAAAGCTCGTGTGCTGAGGAGCTGGTCCCCAGACAGCGGCTCTGTTGAGAAACAATTGGATTATGCAGACTCTAACTTCATGGAGACTCTCCTAATCCATCAATGGGCCCATGAGGAAGCTGAATGAACTGTTGGGAGTAGGAGAAACTGTGGAAGGTAGGTTCTGATTGGAGGAAGTAGACAGTTGGCAACATGCCTTTGAAGGGTCTATTTTGTCCCTGGGCCCTTATTCTGTCTGTCTCTGCTTCCCATGAAATGAGTAGCCTCCTCTCTCACTTGCATGGGTTATTATGGTCTTCCTCAGCACGGGCCCCACACAATGTTCTTCCTCAGCACAGGCCCTACTGCAGTGGTACTGGCTGACCACGGACTGAAACCTGTGAATCCATGAGCCAAAAGAAGTCCTTTTTCAAACGGTATTGTTTTTACATTTGTCTGTCTGTCTATCTATCTATCTATCTATCTATCTATCTATCTATCTATCTATCTATCTATCGTATGTGTGAATGTGATATAGAAGAGTATGGTGTGTGTGTGTGTGTGTGTCCATGTTCACATGCACATAAAGTTCTTTCTCTCCTTTCACCATGTAAGTGAGTCCTTGGGGTTGAACTCAGGATTGGTGCCTTTTATCCACAATGACTCCTGCACTTCTAGGTTAGCACTGAGACCTCACACAGAGAGCCAGAGGGCAAGGTTCTGGCCTAGCTCCTGTTATAGGGGACAGATTGGAACTTGGACAGTGGAAGGTCTGATCCTTGCCTGGAGACAATACCAGAGATACACTTCTATGTTGCTGCTCCTGTGTGTGCATGCATGTGTGTGTATGTGTATAGTGTATGTGTATAGTGTGTGCATATGCACAAGCACGTACATGTGCATGCTTATAGAGCCCCAAAGTTGATTTAGGGTATCTTCCTCTATTGCTCCTCTTTTATTTCTTTTATTTCAATCCCAGTCTAATGCAGTAGTCTCCAACTGGGTAGTCTATTTGCCCAGCTTGTTCCCAGGATCTCCATCTCTGCCTTCTTGGGATTGGATTACGGGTGGCTGCCATGCCTGCTTGGCTTCTATATGGGTTCTGTGGATCCATCTTTGGTCTCGTTCATGCTTGTGTGGCAAGCACTTAATCCACTGAGCCATCTCCCTGGAGCTCCAGCCTTCTTATTCTTGTCTGGCAGACCTGGTTCCTGAGGCCGCTATTGGGACTCATGAAGGAAAAAACAGGGCACAGTGATAGGGGACACTTGTCTGGGGGAGGCAGAGAGACCCGAACTTAGGCGACTGCTCTGATTTCCAAGCACTGGGGACCTTGGTCTGGGAAAGATGGAAGCTCTCTGAGGAAGGGCACCAGTGCAGGGAGGGGAATGCTGTGACCTTATCCAGCGGTTCTACAAAGGCCCTGTGTGTGTGTGTGTGTGTGTGTGTGTGTGTGTGTGTGTGTGTGTGTGCACGCATGTGTGTATGTGGTATACAGGCAAAGATGGTAACAGTACCAAAAGAACCAAGTAGATGAACTCTTGAACAAAGTCAATGAACTCAGCAGTGAGAAGCTAAAGCAAGCAAGCAAGCAAGCAAGCAAAAAGCATATCTGTTTGGTTAGACTTCCTTATTTCTGGGCCATTGGTGGAAGGAGCCCCCCTCCCCACACTTTTAGGGTACGGTCTTCCCACTACAAATAAATGACCTAATGAAGAAAACCCCTCATGGGTGTGTTCAGGGGACTTGACTCCTGGCTGATTCCAGATCCTGCCCTGTTGACAATCAATATTGACCACCGCAGCGTTTCCATGGGGCTTTGGGCTATCAGTAGAATTTCTAAATAAAGCCTAGATGGAAGGGGATTTGGTTCCTGGGATTATCCCAGATTCCAGGTGGGAGCTCCGTCACTTGTAGACTAACTGCAGCCTAATGCGGCTGGGTCTGAAATCTCCCCACAATTCTGTACAGCGGTTTGCGCTGTGACTGCAATTCAGTAAGACATTCTATACTTTTTGTTGAAATGTCTGGCGAGGGGGGGATAGCTACTATTTAGGGTATTTAAAAGGCTTTCTTGTCTATTCTGGCCAAAAGCAAAAATAGACATTGCAGATGTTGAGCCAAAGCAAAGCTGACGTGTTTCTCAGTGAACTTGAGTTGGTGGGTGAATTGGGGCGGCATGAGGAGACTCCTGGGACCAGCTATTAGATGAAATTGCTTCGGTCAGAAAGGTTGTGGCTTCCTTTAGGTTTCCTGGGCCAGATGTCTCCGTTTCAGAACTGCGTGGTAAAGTGATTTTGCATTTGGGGCCTACGGGAATGGTATTTGATTACGCAGCAGCGTGCTGGACTTCTCCGCAATCATCACATTTTTTCCTTCCTTTCTCCTCATCGCCACCAGAGCAGGCGAGGAAGAGCAATCCCACCCATCTCACAGATGGAGAAATCCAGGCTGAGAACAGCTCAGTGATGTGTCCAGATATGGCTGCCCGTGAGTCAGAGCCTAGGAAAGGAGACAGTCTGCTTGTGCCATGGGAACGCTGTCCTGTGTGTCTAATAAAGGCAACCGAGGAAATGATTCTGTTCCTCCTTTTTAAAAACATAATTTTTTCATCGACTCTTTGAGAGTCATTTTCCAGTCCTTCCACATCTGCCCTCCATCTTTGTAAGCCCCCCAAAAGAAAATGTAAAAGCTATCTTGCCAATTCCTCTAGGCAATGACCTGCTCCTCTACCAACGCAGTGATGTGGGAGTGTAACCTCTCTTCACAGCACACCAACCACTGTGCTTCTCCTTCTTTCCCATCTCTCCACCCCATCCTTGCTGCTTCAAGCTGTGCTTGGTGTCTTGGTGTTTCTGGCCATGCCTGATTCTGTTCCTAACATGTAACAACCATGCATTCATTTGCCTTTTAAAGTCGCCACATTGTAAGTTCTACCAGCAGTTATCAGTTTCACATTGCTGTATACTGAACAGCCTGAGACCTCATGGCTGGAAATTAAGAATTTCTTGCTCTTCATGACCCTGGAAGCGAACCATTGGGCACAGCTCAGCTGAGTGGTTCTTCTGTTCCCTATGATGTCATCAGGTATCACTCCAGTGCAGCATGTTGGTTAAGGTTCAGTGTGCTGGTTAATTTTATATGTCGCTTGGCTGGACTGTGGAGCCTAGACACGTGGTCACAAGTCACTGTGAGGTGTCTTGTGTGGAATTAACAATTAAATTGGTAAACACTGAACCGAGTTGGTTGCCTTCCATTATGGAAGGTGGTGAATTTTAATCCAATCGGTTGAAGAACTGAATTGAACAAAAGATGGATTTTGCTGTGGAGTACTCCCTTTGTATGCTGTAAAGATTTATCATTCAAATTGGTTTGGTAAAATGCGGATTGACTGGCGCGGGACAGTCAAACTGAGAATGATAGGAGGAAGAGGGGTTGAGTCAGAGGAGATGCCAGCTAGCCTCGGAGGAAGCAGAACGCGTGGAAAATGAGGTAACGAGCCATGAGCCACATAGCAAAGCACAGATAAGAAATATGGGTTAATTTAAATCAAGAGTTAGGTAGTAATAAGCCTGAGCTATCAGCCGAGCATTTATAATTTATATTATTCTCTGAGACAATTATTTGGAAAGCAGCTTCCAGTTATTTGAGAGCAGGGAGTCAGGACAGGGGAACTTCCACCAACAGGATTTCCCTTGAACAAGAGAGAATTCTTCAGTAGATAGTAGTTCTTTGGGATTGAACTTTTGAGTTGAACACTGGCACTTCCCCAGTCTCCAGTTAGTTAGACATTAGCAGATTCTAGGCTTTCTAGTCTCAGCAATCATGTGGGACAATTCCTGAAATCTCTCTGCAAATCTAGCTATCTCTATATGCCTATCTGCTTATATATCACTCTGCAAATCTGCCTGTCTGCCTGTCTGTCTGTCTGTCTATCTATCTATCTATCTATCTATCTATCCATCCATCCATCTATCATCCATCTATCTATCTATCTATCTATCTATCTATCTATCTATCTATCTATCTATCTATCTATCTGCCTATCTACCATCCACCAAATCTACCAACCAATCTTTTCCTGCCTACAATTAGTCAATGCAACTCACAAACAGGCCAAAGTTAAAGTGAGGATCCATAGATTCTACCTCCTTATGACAGAACTGAGAAGGTCTTTCTGCCAAAGGTAGGAGGGCTGAGGAGATAGCTCAGTTGGTAATCACCACAGCCTATGAGGAGGCAGAGTCAGGTGGATCCCTGGGACTCCAGCCTACTTGGCAAGTTCCAGAACAGTGAGAGAACCCTGATTTAAAAAGATGCATAGTGCCTGAGGAATGTCCCTGAGTTGACCTTTGCCTACACACACACACACACACACACACACACACTTCCCCTCTCAAAGACAAGAGAGATGAAAGGCATTGTTGTAGGTTTTTTAAGAACCTGTCTGCCATAATTCATTCTTTGAAGTTGTTGGAGATATTAAGTATAACAAGGAAGACAAAGAGCAGAGCTTAATAAATATTCCTTGAATACATGTATATATGTGTATTGATGCATAGATGGGTGGGAAGCATGCCCAACATTTACACTTATTCAAAGACACATTATGCCTTCATAGACAACATAGGTGATCCAAAAATCCCTCAACACTTCATCTTTACATGCTGATAGTCCTTCTGGGAATAAAGCATTGTACCTTGTCATGCTTGGGACTTGGGGCTTTGGAGTCAGACCACAGAGCTCGAGACCCAGCTCCGCCACTGTGTGGGAGCTGCGAGGACTTTGCTAAAGTCACTCCTCTGTACTTCAGAGCTCTTCAGGATGCTCCTACGAGTATCCACCATTCCCAAGGACGGTTGCGTTGCTTAGTGATGAACGCGGGATATATAGGGGAGCGCCCTGGTGCAGACTTAGAAGCTTAGTGGTTTTATCACTACCCTGGTGTGATGAGACTTAGCCATGCACACATCCTGCCTGCGATATGTTTCTGTCCTTTCTGCCCTTCTATGACCATCCTCTTATTCTTTGTCAACACTGATCCTCCGTCTGTGACCACAGTCTCGGAGAAAACGGCCACCGTGACACACCATTTACTGTTGTCTATTACTCCGCTCGGCACTCAAAGGACACAAACAAGATGTGGTATTGCTTCATGTCACCACGTCCCCTGGAAGCCAAATGAGTATTTCTTACAGCTCTATTCCCTGACTACGGCTCCCATACTTTCCTTGTGCTTTGAGGCAAGCACTGTGCAGTGGTGTCCAGGACCTTACAGGACACTTCCCAAAGCCAGTGTCTTTGGTGGCTCTGTCACCTGCCTTCCAAGTTGTATGGACTGCTGGGGATGCTGAGGGTCCAGCGTGACCAGGCTGTCTGCGCTCCTAAGTTGTATGTACTTCTGGGGATGCTGAGGGTCCAGTGTGACCAGGCTGTCTGCACTCCTAAGTTGTATGTACTTCTGGGGATGCTGAGGGTCCAGCGTGACCAGGATGCCTGCGCTCCTAAGTTGTATGTACTGCTGGGGATGCTGAGGGTCTAGCGTGACCAGGATGCCTGTGCTCCTAAGTTGTATGTACTGCTGGGGATGCTGAGGGTCCAGCATGACCAGGCTGCCTGTGCTACTACGTTGCAGGGCTCCAGTCTCCTTGTTGTTCTGCTCTCTTCCAAGGCCTCAAAGCATCCTGGTTTTTCTGAATTAGACACTGATGTCAAGATGAATGAGTCTGTTTTTGAATGGTGGCTTTGGCTTGAATTGTGTGTCTGGGTTTCACTGGCTTCTACATCTCATGATGCCAGACAAAGGTCCTCTCAGTCATTTGTTTTTGGCTCCTGTGGTTGCTTCTTCATCTGGAGCATAAAGAACAAGGAGCGTTTGGCAATCCATTTTTAGATTTATGGCAAGTCGTTCCTTGATTGCCAAGATTCCTCTCTCCACCAGTGACAGGACCGCTTAGTCATTAAAAGGCGATTACTGAGTCTTTGGAATTCAGGGTGATAGTTCCTGGATACCACATCGGCTTATTCTGGGTACTACAAGAGCTACTCAGCCAAGACATAAAGCTCACCAAGCCATCTGTCCTTCTCAGAGAGATGCATCCCCCACAGAATCAGAAGCTGTACAGCACTGCACTGGCAGGCTATCGTGAAGGATTTCTCTCCACCAGCCTTAATCTCAAGGAGATCTCAAATAAGAAATAACTTGGTTCAGAGCCACAGAGGCTTTTTTCTCCATCTTCTCTCACTGTTAGGGCATCCCCACAAAGTCTGGGGACCATGTTCTGACCCGCTCCTGTGCACAAGTCTGTTTCCATTTCTACCAACAATATTTCCTGGTATGGATATGGAGGCTCAGATTTTTGTGTCCTTTTTAAAAAATTAGATTAGAGAGATGGCTCAGTGGCTAAGAGCACTTGTGGCTCTTGAAAAAGACCCAGGTTCAATGACCAGCACTCACATGGTAGCTCACAACCACCTGTAACTCCAGTTCCCTCTCCTGACAATCATGGGCAGCAAGCACACACATGGTACACACACACACACACACATATCTATCTATCTATCTATCTATCTATCTATCTATCTACCTACCTACCTACCTACCTACCTACCTATCTATATATGTGAATGAACCTTTTAAAAAATGAAAATAAATAATACCTCAAGCTCATTGAAACTTCCCAAGACCCATATCAGAAATTGGAATTTTATCAGGGGTCAAGATGTCACTCAGAGAGACAAGGCCCCTCAAGCTCCCTGCTTCGGTCTTCTTGAAAGTTGGCTTTCAACCATTGGTTCCCCCTTGGAGGGTTTTTATCCCACTCTTTTATTTGCCCAACGTGCATGACAGGAGGCAGTCCAGCATGGCCCTGGGTAGCCTCCGTTCAATGTGGGTTGCACTTTTCTGTATTACACGGCTCTAGATAATTATTAACTTTTTCTTCATTCTGCAGTGGTTAAAAGACATCAGCCCCACCTCAGAGAGCTGGGAGGGCTCACTGAATTAATTGGTTTAACCTGTGCATCTATAATACAAGCCTTCCCCAGTTGCTAAGCTCTTCTTCATGGACTGGATAACAAGAGCAGTTCAGTCTGGTTTTGAATGGTAGCTTTGGCTTGAATTGTGTATCGGGGCTTAGCTGATTTCTGTATTTCATGATGCCAGACAAAGGGCCTGCCAGTCATTTGTTGCTGGCTCCTGTTGTTACTTCTCCATCCAGATTAGAAAAAGCAAGGAGGTTCTGGCAACTCATTATTTGATTTATGGGGAGTGACATAAATAGTGCTGGGACTGGAAAATCACTAAGAGAAGACTGTGGTTTGCACACGGCCTTCTGGGAACTGACCGTGGAGAAGGGACCACAAGGCAGGTACTTGTGTGCGACAATGGTTTTACCCTGTAAAGATTTGTTTCTTGTACTTGTTTAATAAAATGCTGATTGACCAGTAGCCATGCAGGAAGTATAGGTGGGGCAACCAGACAGGAAGTAGAGGTGGGGCAAGGAGAACAGGAGAATTCTGGGAAGAGGAAAAAGTCAGTCTGCAGTCGTCACCCAGACACAGGAAGCCAGACACAGAGCAAGCAAGATGTGACTGTCTCGCCCAAAAAGGTACCAAGCTACGTGGCTAACACAGACAAGAATTATGGGCTAATGTAAGTTACAGGAGTTAATAAGAAGCCTGAGCTACTAGGCCAGTCAGTTTATGATTAATGTAGACCTCTGTGTGTTTACTTGGGGCGAAACAGCTGTGGGACCTGGTAGGACAGAAACCTCTGTCAACAAGGTACCATTGTCATTGTTCTTTGGACATTATATCAAAGAATTTCAAACTCCAAGGAGCATAAGAAAGCTCCTCATTAGCCATCAAAGCCTTGCAAACCAAAGCACCAATAAAATACCCCTTCAGGGCTGCTGGGATGGTTTTAATAAAAGCTAGGCAATAGGAACTGCGGGATGAGAAGCCAGAACCCTTCCACACTGCTGCTGGGAATGTAAAATGGGGAAGCCACTGTGGAAAAGTCTAGCAGTTCCTCAGAAACTTCGAGTTGATGTACGAGCCAGTAATTATCCTCCCGGGCACACAGCCAGGCATATGTGCACACAAAAATTTGTACATGAATATTCATAGCGGCATTATTCATGATAGCCGACAGCAGGCACAACCCAAATGTATAGCGACTAATGACTAGGAACATAAAAGCTGGCATGCACGCACAATGAGATATTATTTGGACAGAAAAGGAAATGAGAGAAAGGTCCATGAGACTATAAGGCAGATGAATCTTTTAAAAATCATCTAAACGACAGAAGCTAGGCAGGACCACGTGTTGTACCCTTCTGCTTAGATGCAATGACACAGGTACTTGGAAGGCCAAAACAGAAGGATCACAAGTTCAAGGCCTTCCTGGGCTGCAGGATGAGGTCAAGGCTAGGCTGGGGGTGCAACTCAATGGTAGAGTGCCTGCCTAGTCTTCACAAGGCCCTGGACTCTGTCCCTAGCATCGCCTATACATTTAGAACTTTCATCGCAAGAGTCTGATTCAAGTCTGGTGGGAAATACATAAAACAACTTTGTTTTTTGAATCTTCTGTGAGGTTGGCAGTTAAGACAATGGTTTGACCCACATCAATTGTGAGTGGTTTCCTAGAGGAGGCTACATTTGCAATAACCCCTGTAGGGTAAGCTAAGAGAGGGAGGAGGACCCCTCACGTTCGTGGGAAAGAGAACACATGGATGGTAGCTACTAGCCAAGGAGCTCACAAGGGAAGGCCTGGGGTGGAAGTGAACCATTTGTCTTCTTCATGAACAGTTCAACAGTTCAACCTCTGTCCCATCCCTTCAAGCTGCTTCTATGAAGATATTTTTAGGAGTTTCACACACTTAATCATCCAGGACAGGGAGATGTTAGAGGGAAGACCGAGGGGGGAGTGGCAGTGTCTTCTCTCCAGTTCTGTTCTCTTTGGAACTGGCGCTGTGTCATTCAGAAATGGGACAAAGGGCAGCTATTAACAACACACGGAAGGGGAAGGGGTGTGTTTAATGCCCATAGGGATTCTGTGGACTGAGCCCTTGCTCTTTGTTCAGGAGAAGGCATACGAGGGGCTCCCTGGCTAGGTGACCCAGGGTTGATCCTTCTTCCCCAAGAGAAGGTGGAAATAGCTGATACTGTTCCCCTGGTGAGGGTGAGAGGCAAGCGTGATATGAATGCTGCACTATTAATATTCAGGGGAACCAACCAGAATTTATGGAATTCCCAGGGCTGGGAAGGAAGGGTGTGGGAGAGTGGGGTTTAGGGAAACTTCTAGGCAGAGGAGAAGAAATATAATAGCCTAGTCTAATTTAGGAGGTTAATGTGTGATTTTTGTCAAATTAATAATGACTACAGAAGTGAGATGCATTTTAAGAAAATTAAATATACGCCCCCCCGCCCCGTACCCCGCCAGCTGTGGACACTGATAAACCATGCTTCTTCACAGCTAGGCTGACTGACTTGAACAGTTGTCCGGGACTTCCTTCAAAGCTTCCACGTCCCACAAAGCTTCTTGACCTTGCAAACTGGAATGATCAGCCACCCTACTTACAATAACGACACCCTACTCTCAGTGTGTCTAAAGACCCAGTACAACACAGAAAACACAGATGTCCCTTCTTGGCCTGTGGGTTTCTAAACCTATGTACAAACACAAGGCAAAAGGTCCATAGGATTGGAGGGCCATCCACGTACAGTCAGGCCTTCTTCCCCAGGTGAAGATTCCGAGGGGAGGAGGAACAGAAGGCCAAGGAAGCAACCTGAGGCCAGCATGCCGTCTACTAGAACTCCCCGGGCAATGGAAATGCAAGCCTCTGCCCACATGGCTAAGAAGCCCTGGAAATTCGGCCAGTACAGCTCCATGGACACACTTTCCCTTCCTTTGCATTTGAATAGCCACATTTGGCCAGCGCCCACGGCACTGGAAAGCACCGTCTTTGAGGCTGTGAGAACTCTCATTCAATAGGGTCTTGGGAGGAAAGGGGCGGTTGATGTTAAATGAAGGAATACCGAAAGCACACCTGAGCTGCATTGTCTTAGGCCCCAGGCAAATGAGGTGTGAGGGCAGGAGTCATATGTGTGTGAAGAGAGTCAAGACAGAAAGGACCAAGGTGGCCTCAGTGAGGATGCTAAGGTTCCAGAATGATCTGAGCAATACATGGGTACTTCTTGTGTACTCTGGAGTCATCCAGATGCGGCGCGTGGAATTTGAAGGCCCACAGATGGTCAGTCGTGGGGGCAAGCTGTGATCCACACAAACTAGGGACCAAATAATAGCCAAGGCTATCTCAATGGGCAGGGAATAAAGAAGGCCAGAAGACGTCTCCCCCTCCCCTCTTGTACCTGGAGCTGGATTGGCCTCACAGACCTTAGCTGGGAATGGACTGAGATCCAGTTTCTGCCGCGAGGAAGAGATGGCTTAAAGATGTTAAGCTCCAATATGGAAAAATAAAGTTCAATTTCTTACATAGATGAGTTTTTTTTAACTCAGCCTCATATTTATTCTCCGTTCCATGATGTTCTAGTAGTTCCTCTTACGTGATATTGTGCAAAGTATTTGACCATTGTCTGATAGAAGTTAAGCCAAGCTAAGAAGGACATTCTGGTATGAATTCCTTTTTATAATGGAGGCAACTACAGCCCTCTTTCCTAGTTAGAATCTTTTGTTTCGTCAACCTTGGATCTTAGTCTCTCCTGGAAACAATACCTTACCTCACTGTGAAGATGGGCTAGTTGTAGGTTAGGGTTGGGACAACTCACACACCAGGCCGTGGAGGTCTGCAGGCGAGGGACAAAAGATGGCAGGCGTCTGAACCCTGTTTCTTTTCCTTTTCGAGTGCACAAATGAGATTGTGTCAATGAATTCTGGGGCACGGGTTGTGGGAATATGTTAAGGGAGGTAGGGAGAGTAGAGAGAGAGAGGAAGGTTTGTGGGGGCCGCAGCATGGTACCAGCTCAACCCTAGGGAACTGGTGAGGCCAAAGAAACCACAAGCAAGCATTTAAACGACAATGGGGCATTTGGACTGGTGAAGTTCTAAAGCCACCTTACACCTGTAAGTCTGCTCGAGGAAGAAAGTCAGGGTCCCAGCGCTGTGGCACTTCCCAAGAAACATTGTTGTCCATGTCTAGCTGAGAAGCACCAAGAAGATTGGCAGGCAGAGCTGTGTCTCAGGGACATGTTCTGGATAAAATCAATAGCTTCCCACTAAACTAGCATTTCAGAATTGCCGCGGACAAGGGTTGTTTCTTCCATGATGCCTCTGTTTAAATGGGAGCCTTTTTTTGGGACGGCTGCTTCTTTTTAGCAGTAGATGGGTCAGGATGGGTGCTAATTTATTTCCCAGTTCACAGGTCTTCAGGACGGACCAGAGGAAGCCAGTCCAGATACAGTGGTGAGGACTGGCCATGCCACTGAGGTCCTTGACTCTGAGCTATATAAAGTAACTGGAAATATATAAAGTAAAGTCTTTTGGTTTTCTCAGTCAATGTGATGCTGTGAGAACCAAGAAATGGGTATTGACCAGATATGTGGATTATGCCAGACACAAGGCTACGTGGTGGGCAAATCTAGCCTCTTTTTGTTCCTGACCACCTAGCAAGTGATACTTTGCACTTCTCTATTTTGATGACACAGTGTATGGAGGTTTGAAAGCAAATGGCCCCCAAAGGGAGTGCCACTATTAGGGGGTGTGGCCTTGTTGGAGTAGGTGTGGTCTCATTGGAGGAAGTGTGTCGCTGTGGAGGTGGGCTTTGAGATCTCATAGATGCTCAAGCCACATCCAGGGTCTCCGTTCATTTCCCATTGCCTGCCAGATGTAGACCTCTCAGCTCCTTCTCCAGCACCATGTCTGCCTGCAAGCTGCCGTGCTCCACCGTGATGACAATGTACTAAGCCTTTGAAACTGTAAGCCAGCCAATTCGATGTTCTCCTTTATGAGAGTTACTGAGGTCGTGCTGTCTCTTCACAGCAACAGAAACCCTAACCAAGACACACTGTGACCAAAGACCGGCCTATAGAGTGATTGATGCAGGGGTGTCCCCAAGGGGTTGAGAAGACATGTAGCCAAAAAAGAAGGGACACAGAGCTGGATAAAGTGGGGGTGCAGCTCTTAGGCTAGCTCCTGGAGAGAACTTAGGGTTTCTAGACAGGGCTGGCACTGCACACGCTGTGTGCTTCACAGCGATGCCTGGCCCACAGAGTGAGGAAGGCAGAATTCTTATCCACGCTATTCCCACCTGTCTGTGTCCTGGCTCCAGGACAAGAAGCATTTAGGGGTCTGGATAGCACCTCTTCTTTCCCTTAAGGTACATGCCTGTGGGCTCTGCCTGCTTGAGAAGGGGGCACATCCGCTCCTCTCTCTGGCACCAGCTAGAGACCTGTCAGACCTGTAGCCATTCCCTGCGGCGAATGCTTTCCCAGGTGCGGGCACATGAGGCCGGCTCCTTGAAAAGTCTCTGGTTTGGAACAAGAAGCTTCGCTTTCAAAGACGTCTGGAGTGAGTTTATCTCCTGCCTCCCTGTCTGCTTCTTCCCATGTATGGTAGGCTAATCGGAAGCCCGCGTTCCGACAGCTCTCAACGTTCTGACAACTCAGAACTACCGAGAACTGATGAAAGTGGGTACACCTTTTTTTGTTCCCATCATTTTTCTTTTTACCCCCTTGATTTGATATTTCTAGTAAACCTCCTCATTAAAGCAATATTAAGCCCTCTCATAAATATGTATATAGTCTTCTTAATTATCTGTTGATGGATATGGACTCTGATACATTTGCATAATGAGCCTTTAAAACATGCAGATGCTTTTCACAATTAGGCTCAGGTGGGGGGTGGGGAAAGGCAGAAAACACAGGAGGAAAGCCGGGGCTCACTTCTGACAACACCAACAGTACTGTTTTAGTGCAAACCAGAGCCGGGAGGAACCAATTTGTCCTGTTGAAGAGCTGAGCTCCAGCCCACGGATTTCAGATGATATTAGGGCTGCTGCCAAGTTGGAAGAGAGCGAGTGAAATACAATTACATCGTGTTCCAAAAGCCGACAGCCAACCTAATAAAACAGAACAAAGGTGGAAGGCGTTCAAAGTGCGGGTGCCATAATGGGCGTGGTAAACATTACCGCCTTAACCGCCGTCACCTGTTTGATACTCCCGGTCCTGTCACTTTGAGTTTGGGGAAGTTAAGTGTAGCTAGCTGCTCCAGCCAAGGGAAGGTGAACAGAGATGCGTGTGTGTGTGTGTGTGGGGGGGTCTATTTGGACCAGCATCTTTGCAACTTCTCATGCCCTTTCTCTGTTGCTGTCAGGCTGGAAACAACAGCCGTGTCCTCAAGCGGGGATTCTATGAAGCAGAGGACACCGCTAAGACATGCTGGCGTGAGGTCTCAGATGGAAATAAGCCTGTTATGCCTTAATGCAGCAAGATTTGGGGGCTGTGACAGCAATAAAAACGAGCCCATTCTGACTGATAAAACTGGAGCTGGGGGTGCTGAGGAGATGACTCTGTTGGTAAAAGAGATTGCTGCCAAACACGAGGACCCAGTCTCAGATCTCCTCCTACCACATAAAATGCTGGGCAGGGGGGCACATATAATCCCAACACAGAGGAGGTAGAGACAAGGGGATTGTCTGTTATCGGAGACTGGTTATTTGCTTCCCCAGGCCACTCAGACCCAAATAACCACACAAAACTGTATTAACTACAACACTGTTTGGCCAATGGCTCAGGCGTATCCCTAACTAGCTCTTACATCTTAAGTTAACCCATATCTATTATTTTATATTTTACCATGAGGCTCGTGGTTTGTTACATCTTTCTTCCTGGGTGGCTACACGGCATCTCAATGACCCCGCCTCCTTTCCTCCTCTATCTCTGCTTGGATTTCCCGCCTTTCTATATTCTGCTCTGCCATAGGCCAAAGCAGCCTCTTTACTAACCAAGGGTAATAATAAAACATTCACAGCACACAGAGGGGATTCCCACATGGGTCCTTGAAGTTTTTTTGGCCAGCCAGTCAAGCCTATTCAACAAGCTCCAGGTTCGAAAAGAGTCTCTGTCTAAAAAACTAAGGTAGAAATCCATCAAGGTGCCTGAGTGTAGACCTCCAGCAACCACAGCCATGTGCACACACACCCGCACACACAAATGCCACACACACGAACACCCATGTACCATATATACTACACATACATAGGAGAGAGGGGAGAGAGGAAGACAGAGAGAATGATGAGAACGTGGGGGCTTGCAATGCTATTCTGAGAATAGTCCCATTAGGAAGTTTGGCTCTCAGCATTCACTACTGACTTTAACTCAGACCAAAGATGCTAAGAGAAACCCCCTTTCCATATTCCCCAAAGGAACCATTCATTTGGGAGCCTTACATTTTTAAGCTAAAGGATAGTAAGATTATTCTAGGCTTCTTGGGCTACCCAATCTCTTATGCTCACTAGCACAGAGGCTCCTGAAGGCCCCTCAGGATCTGATATTCAGGGTGAGTCAATACGCCCCTGACTCACCTGACGGGCTATTATGATAGTGAGTGGTGATTTGAGATACTCATTCTGTTAAAAAAAAAAATTGAGCTCCCTCAGATGAAAATTGCTATATAAATCTTTGCCTGATGGAAATATCCTGACAGGGGAGAAAATTAGAAAGTACTGACACCCAAAGAGTTCTAAATTAGAAGGTGGCTTTAATTCCCAAGCGACAGAGGGGACAGATGTAGACAGAGGACTTGCAAGAATCAGCAGGCCCATCATCTCTGCCCTTGCCCCCTGGAGGGTAGAAAGCAAGAAGACACTGTCTAGACCCAACATCTTCTTCTGGCCTCTGCAGGCAACTGCATTGTGTGCCCACATCCTCACAAGGATACATGCATATACATACAATTGAAACTAAAAAGAGATCAGCTGGGGGGGGGGGTGACTCCTTACTTGGATCTTTTTATTACCCCGTACTTCACAAAATCCCTTTTCCTATCCAAAGCAACAGATTTTAGGAGATACTTGATGTCTCCATTGCTTTCTCTCCACGTAGGGTGTGTGTGTGTGTGTGTGTGTGTGTGTGTGTGTGTGTGTGTGTGTGTCTATGGGGCAGTAGGATAGAAAGAGTTTACACGGAAACTCTGGTACAAGGGTAAAGCCTGTTTGTTCAGTAGGGCGTGCCAAATCTCTATCAGCTGATGGCCTCTCCCTAGGCTCAGTCCGATGGAGAGGAGCCATGGCTGCTCCTTTGGCCCCATCTATCTCCCACTTAACATGCCCTCTGTCCTAACCAGCCTCCAGTTGAAAGGATACCCAGGAGATTGCCCGTCTCTCCCGGTGCCACTAGACCAGCCTTACACTGAGTTTGCTCCGACCCTGGAGGTTGGCCACAGGGCTCTCTCACTCCCAATCCCAACTGGGATTTCCTCTGTTGCTTTCCCCACAGCTGAAATAGGAGTATCCAAGCAGCTGACTCCTACCCTGAGGATCAACAGGAGTGAGAAATACATCTTTGAGACCATAACCCACCCAAACTTTCAAAGGGACACCTCCTCTCTCCAGCTTAACTTATGTTGATCAGCATTCAACTTTTGTTGATGGGGCCCACATGGGGCCCCATTCATTCATTAATTTACTGTCAACTCCTTTTCATTTCCTGCTGCTATCGTGTGGGTGCCATAGAAACAAAACAGACTGCATTCCGTGTTACTGTTTCCTTAAGGCCCAATCTGGGCTGTGGTAAGAGGTGTCCCAGACAGGGGCTGTCACTTCCCAGCCATTGAGAGGTCCTACTCCAACAGGCAGAGTGACTTGCCAGAGACTCGAAGGTTGGGAGGGGACTAACTGTCACCAGCAAGCGGAAAACACGCTCACGTGGTTCCTTCTCATATATCTGGCAGGATCTTTAATTGCTTCTAAAGAAATCTCCAGGCTGATGTTAGCCATATGGAAATGCTCAAACACGGGACAGCAGAAGAATACAGTTGGATCATGTTTCTTTAGTTGTCTATAAAATGGCATGTAATTTGCAAACCAAAAATGATGCTTAAAGAAACAATTACAGCAAAGTTCTTTATTTGAAATTCCTGTATGTGCCATTCGCCCCCCCCCCCCCAATTCCAATGGATGGCATTCTTTAAAGCATTCTGTTTTCGTAGCATGCCTTAAAAGGCCAGGACCATTATACTTGTGATCTGCCTAATCCACTACTAATATTAACTTAGCTTACTAGCCCCATAAACCACATATCACCCCCTAACACACACACACACATCCCTAGCGTATTAGCTAGTGTTGCTTTTCTTGTGTTTGCTTTAGTGGTACTTGTTTAGTTACTTTTGAATAGATGTGACCTATACCTACCCTGGGCAGCAGAATTAAAGTAGTTCTAGTGACTATATGAAGTTTTCCAAAGGTAGCCTGCCTCCTTTCCTTCCTTCCTTCCTTCCTTCCTTCCTTCCTTCCTTCCTTCCTTCCTTCCTCCCTCCCTCCCTCCCTCCCTCCCTCCCTCTGTTGCTCCCTCCCTTCCTCCGTCGCTCTTTTTACAGTAGTTCTAGTGACTATATGAAGTTTTCCAAAGGTAGCCTGCTTCCTTTCCTTCCTCCCTCCCTTCCTCCCTCCCTCCCATCCTTCTGTCCTTCCTTCTGTCCGTCCTTCCTTCCTTCCTACCTTCCTTCTGTCTGTCCTTCCTTCCTTTCTTCCTCCCTCCCTCCTCTCCTCCCTACCTCCCTCCTTTCCTCCCTCCCTCCCTCCCTCCCTCCCTTCCTCCCTCCCATCCTTCTGTCCAACCTTCCTTCCTTCTTACCTTCCTTCTGTCTATCCGTCCTTCCTTCCTACCTTCCTTTTGTCTGTCCTTCCTTCCTTCCTTCTTCCCTCCCTCCCATCCTTCTGTCCTTCCTTCCTTCCTATCTTCCTTCTGTCTGTCTGTCCTTCCTTCCTTCTTCCCTCCCTCCCATCCTCCCTCCCTCCTGTCCTTCTGTCCTTCCTTATGTCCTTCCCTTTCTCATGTTTAGCAAGTTCTCCACTATTGAGCTCTGCCCCCAGCCCCTGAACATATTCTTGTAACTTGGACTGGACTTGATAATTCCGGGATAAGAGCTAACCACACAAAACGAGAGGAAATGGCTACAACTAAGGAATGGCTAAATGAAAGGTGATAGGTATACGCCAGTTAGCGACACATGGCTTTAGACACAATGTGATTTGGGTACTGGTTAGGACCCTTTCCTGGGTGTCAGTGCTAAAAGTTTTTCTCCGGGAGGACATGGCCTGAAGTTTCAGCTTTGCTCGGGTTCTAGAAGACCTTTCTTTACGGTCCTGGTTCTATTTCACCTGACTCCTTGTTAGGCACTTCTGCACCTAGAGGTGAGTGTGTATGGACGTCACGGGAGTTTAGACAGGCTCACGTTTATGTGAAGCTGCTGGACTAACTACAGCAGGTAAACTGTTGCTCTCAATTGTCTTTCCGTCATGGTTCAAATCCTAGGGCTTAGTGTAACAGAATCCTGGAGACTTTCCCTGTCGAGTGCTGAAACAGATCTTTGTTTGACTCTTTTTATTCCAACTGTGCAAACCAGCGGGGCTTCTGGAATTATGGCAACAGACTCTGTTCAAATAAAAATACGCGCTGGAGCTTCCCCACTTCAGGGTACTTAAGAGTCACCAGGGATGCTTGTTAAAGACACAGATTTCCTGATCCCATCTCAGACAACTTTATCAGAATGCAGGACAAAACTTCCAAGTCCCGCTTTTCCAGATAAGCTTTGTATAGCATTCCCAGCTCACGAACCAGGCAACCCTGAGAGGCTCCACTGACTAGATGTCTACCTTGTACAACGGTTCGACAGGATTCCCCTACTGAGGTTAGGAAATTAATATCTCCCGGCCCCAGTGATGTTTAAAAGTATCTCCTCCCCTTCTCAAAGGATGTATCCCCTTAGGGCGGTGGTTGTCAATGTTCCTAATGCTGCAACCCTTTAATATCGTTCCTTAAGTTGTGGTGATTAATTAATTAATTAATTAATGGTGGAATGTAAAATTATTTCATTGCTACTTCATAACTGTGATTTTGCTACTGTTATGAGCCCGCAATGTAAATATCTGATATGCAGGTATGTGACTCCAAAGGGGTCATGCCCCGCAGGTTGAGAGCCACTGTCTTAGGTGGCTTCTTTGCTTCAATTCTCACATGCACCTTACAGCATTTTTTGCTGTTCCATTGAGTTTTGTGTCCACGTAGCCTAGGTAACAAATCGCAGTGTGCCCATCTGCAAAACTTGTATAAACAAGCACAATAACATCTATCGTGGCTATCTTAACTGAGAAGCATCTAGGAGAATTGAATTTTTGGAAGATTTGTAAAACGTTTTCTCTCATTTCAGACTTTGTGTATATATGTACATCCGTGTGGGAATATGGGCACAAAAGCAAAGTTCCAGAAGCGGATCTGGAATCAGAGACAGTCGTTAGCCACCCAGTGTAGGTGCTGGGAACTGAATTCATGTTCTCTATCGGAGCAGGAAGTGCTCTCAACTGTTGAACTTTCTCTCCGGCCCCTAAAGGCATATTTTTAAAAATATCTTCCTAAACGTATTTCCAAATAAATGCTGCAAAAGATTATAGACCTTTCAAAGCAACAATAAAAGCTCCTGTACCTCCCAACAGCATTATCATTTTTTGTTACCTGTTCTGCAGTAGTAATCTGAAATCCTTCCCAATAGAACATACTTAGAAACAGTAAATAAAATTTAATAAACATATTCTCAGGCCAGGGAAATAGTTTAGCTCAGTGGTTCTCAATCTTCCTTGTGCTACAACCTTTTAATACAGTTTCTTATGTTGTGGTAACATCCGACTATAAAATTATTTTTATTGCTACTTCATAATTGTCATTTTGCTACTGTTATGAACCATAATGTAAATATCTGTGTTTTCTGATGGTCTTGGGAGACCCCTGCGAAAGGCTTAGCAGATAAGAGCATTTTATGTAAAAGGGTGAGGACATGAGTTCAAATCCCCAGAACTCATGTAACCCAAGTACAGTGTGGGGTGGAGAGAAGAGGCTCACGGGGGCTTGTGAGTCACAAGCCTAGCTCCAGGCTCAGTAAGAGACCCTGTTTCCAGGGAATGAGGTGGCGATTACTGAGTGTGATGGCTTCCTCTGGCTTCTGCATATTCGAAGGCATTGAGTACATGTGCATACATGCACACACAAACGCATACATGTAAACATACAGTCCACACATATACACAGAAAAATAAGCATCTTCATAAATGCAAGGTGAAGAGAGGGGGGGGGCATGAGTAGGTTGGCTTTTGGCATATCCCAAGTGAAGAAATCTAAAGTTTGAACTCTCTTTTCAATTTTGTAATCAAGAAACATGACTTTCATGGCTCTCTGGAGAAAAACAAAAGTAAGATAGGACTGAAATATTTCTTTAAGGCCCTTAAAGTCACACACTCAATCGCCGTGTCCAGCTCCTAACCCAGGCAGATGCTCCCCGTTCAACCATGGGCCATGCCTGACAGAAGGCATGCCTGCTAGGGAGGTTGCCCACATACCTTCCCCACTTTCTTCCTTACCCCAGACCCAGAGTCACCATTAGCACTGCAACAGAACACTAGCTGCAGCTTCCCCTCCCCCTGTGTACCCCTTGTGTGGATCCCACAGACCAGTCCTCCCACCCAGCCCCTTTCCCTTCCTCCAGCCTCCCAAACCAGCAAGCATTCCCCATGAAGACACCAGCAGAAGAGGCTAATAAAACAGAAAATATTCAGCCAACAACATACATACTGCCTGGAAATCCAGAGAGAAAACAGAAACCTAGGAACAAAACACCCACCCAACCAAGACAAACCCAGAAACCAGTACCTAGACCTATGATCATCCCAAACCTAGATGCTTAGATGCCAACGTTAAGAACACAATCAATAACAGCCATGGCGATATGTCTCTACCAGATTCAAGCTATTTTTATCACAGCAGGCCTGGGATATTTTAGCAAAGCTGAAGCACAAGAAAAAGACCTTAAAACCAACTGTATGAAGATGATGGCAGCTCTTAAAGAGGAAACGAATAAATCCCTTAAAGAAAGCCAGGAAAGCACCAACAAACAATTGGAGGAAACAAAACTCCTCAAGGCCTGAAAATGGAAATAGAAGCGATACAGAAAATTTAAAATCCTGGGAACAAAAAAAAACCTAGAAATGCAAAGAGGAACCACAGAGGCTTTACCAACAGAATACGGGAAATGGAAGAGAAAATCACAGGCAAATTGAAGATATTAGAGAAGAAATCTATACATCCATCCAAAAAAAAAAGTTAAATCTAAAAAAAATTCCTGACACAAAACATTTGGGAAATCTGAGATACCATGAAAAGACCAAACCTTCAACTAATAGGAATCGAGGAAGGAGAAGAATACCAACTTAAAGGCCTAAAAAATATTTCAACAAAGTCATAGAACTCTTCCTAACCTAAAGAAGGTATGCCTCTAAAAATACAAGAGGCAAACAGAACATCAAATAGATTGGTTCATAAAGGAAATTCCTCTTGCCACATAAAAATCCAAACACCAAACACACAGAATAAAGAAATATTAAAAGCTGCAAAGGAAATAGACATAGTAACATATAAAGGCAGGCCTATTAGAATCACACCAGACTTTTCGGTGGAGACTCTAAAAGCCAGAAAGGCTTGGGCAGGTGTGCTGCAGACTGTAAAAGATCACAGGCACCAGCCCAGCTTTCTATACTCAACAAAACTATCAGTCACCATAAGTGGAGAAAATAAAATATTCCAGGACAAAGTCAAATTTAGACAACATCTATCTACAAATCTAGGCCTACAAAAGATTCTAGAAGGAAAAATCTAGACCAAAGAGGTTATGAAAGCAGAAAATAAATCATCTCATATCAGCAAAACCAAGGGGAACACACACACACACACACACACACACACACACACCATCACCATCACCATCACCATCACCATCATCAACAAAATTACTAGAACTAACAATCATTATTCATTGGTGTCTCTCAAAATCAATGTCCTCAGTTCCCCAGTACAAAGGCACAGATGAACCGAATGGATAAGAAAATAGAAGTCATTCTTTTGCTGACTTTTGCTGACATTCTTTTGTGACAAGAAACACACCTCAATATCAAGGATAGATAGAACCTCAGGACAAAGACTTGGAAAAAGATATTCCAAGCAAATGGACCTAAGAAGCAAGTTGGTGTAGCCATTTTACTATCTAACAAAATAAACTTCAAACCAGAATTAATCAAAAGAGATGGGGAAAGATACATATTCATCAAAGGAAAAATCCACCAAGATGACATTTAAGTTCTTAACATGTATGCATCAAACACAAGGGTACCCACCTTTGTAAAAAGAAACATTACTGCTTAATTCACACATTGACCCTCACTCTGATCGTAGGAGATTTCAGTATATCACTTTCACCAACACACAGGTCATCAAGACAAAACAAAACAAAACAAAACAAAATGCTGGAGAACAGAAAAAAATAACTGACATTATAAACCAAGTGAACCCAATAGTTATCAACAGAAATTCCACCCAAACACAAAAGAATATACTTTTTTCTCAGCACCTCACAGAACTTTCTCCAAAACTGACCACACAAAGCAAGTCTCTACAGATACAGAAAAATTTAAATTACCCCCTGCCTCCTTTCAGACCACCAAGGAGTAAGGCTGGATATCAGCAACAACAGAAAGCCAACAAACTCATGGAAACTGAACAACTGTCTAATGGATGACCACTAGGTCAAGGAAGAAATGAAGAAATCAAAGACTTTCTAGAATTCAATGGAAATGAATACACAACATACCCAGACTTATGGGACACAATGAGAGCAGCACTGAGAGGAAAGTTCACAGCACTAAGTACCTACATAAGATAGCTGGAGAGATCTCACACTAGCAACTTACAACACACCTGAAACCTCTAGAGCAAAAAGAATTAAGCACACCCAAGAGGAATAAACAGCAAGAAAGTATCAAATTGAGGGATGAAATCAATAAAATAGAAACAAAGAGAACAATACAAAGAATCAAAGAAACACAGAGTTGGTTCTCTGAGAAAATCCACAAGATAGACAAACCTTTATGCAAACTAAAAGATAAGGAGATTAATAAAATTAATAAAATCAGAAACAAAATGGGGGAAATGGCAACAGACACCAAGGAAATCCAAAAAATCACTAGCACATACTGTATCCCACCAAAATAGAAAATCTAAAAGTGATGAATAATTTCTCAATACCACTTACCAGAGTTAAATCAAGATCAGATAAACAATTTAAATAGACCCATAATCCCTAGTGACATAGAAGCTGTCATCAAAAGTTTCCCAACCAAAAAAAAAAAAAAAAGCCCAGGCCCAGACAGTTTTAGCGAAGAACTTTCAAAGAAGAGTTAATGCCATTACTCCTCAAATTATTCCACAGAACAGAAACAGAAGGAACACAGCCTGATTCATTTTCTGAGGCCACACTTATACTGATACCCATACCTCATAAAGTCACAACAAAGGAAGAGAATTAATACAGACCAATTTCTCTTACAAACACAGATGCAAAAATAATAAGATATACTTGCAAACTAAATCCAAGAACACATCAAAAAGATCATCCACCATGATCAAGAAGGCTTCATACCCGATATGTGGGGATGGTTCAACATACAAAAATCAGTAAATGTAATCTACCATATAAATAAACTGAAAGAAAAAAAACCCACATGATCATCTCATTAGATGATAAAAAAGTCTTTGACAAAATCCAACACACTTTCACAATAAAGGTCTTGGGGGAGATCAGGGATACAAGGAGCATACCCAAACATAATACAGGCAATTTTCAGCAAGACTATATCCAACATCAAATGAAATGGGGAGAAAGTCAAATTCCACTAAAATTGGGAATAAGACATGTTTATCCATCTCTCTATATCTATTCAGTACAGTACTTGATGTTTTAGCTAGAGCAATAAGACAACTGAAGAAGATGAAGGGGATACATATTGGAAAGGAAGATTTCAAAGTATCATTCCTTGTAGTCACTATGGAAATCAATATGGCGTTTCCTCAGAAAATTGGGAATCGAGCTACCTCAAGATAGTTATACCACTCTTTTTGTATACCGAAAGGACATTTTATCCTGCCAGAAGGACACTTCCTCAACTATGTTCATTACAGCTTTATTCAAAATAGCTAGAAACTGGAAACAACACAGATGTCCCTCAACCCAAGAATGGGTAAAGAAATTGTGATACATTTACACAATGGAATATTACTCAGTGGTTTTTTAAAAAAAAAACAACAACAGCAACATTGTGAAACTTGCAAGCAAATGGATGCAATGACAAAAATTATCATCCTGAAGTAACCCAGAAAGACAAACATTTTATATATATATATATTTATATATATATATATTTTTATATATATATATATATATATATATATATATTTCTAAGTGGATATTAGCTGTTAAATAAATGATAATCATGTTACAATCCACAGACTCAGAGAGGTTAGGTTAGGAAGGGCTGTAGGGAGGAAGCAGGGATCTCCCTGAAAAGGCGAAACAGAATAGATTCTTTGGACTGGGGGTAGATGAGGACGGGAGAGGGAGGGATCAGGTTGGGGGAATGGAGGGAGAAAGTATGGGGAGAGAAGGTTGGAATTGGGGGGCGGTGTGGAAACCTAGTGCAGTGGAAACTTCCTGGAATCTATGAGGGTGGCTCTAGTGAGGACTCATGTCATAAAGAATATGGAGTCTGAAATGGACATCTTCTATAGCCAGACCAGGCTTCCAGTGGTGAGACTGGGTTACATTTGGCTGAGTTGTTGGCAAAGAGGTCTCGTGGAGATCCCTAAACAACTTCGGCTGATGCTAGAATAGAAGGTCACCCTCTAAAAAGTGATAATGGGGCCTCATCGCCAAAGACAACATCTACTCGGCCCATTGAACGTAGAGAGGTTGAGCTGGTACCTTCAAGAAGCCTTCACCCCTACAGTCTAGTCTCTTTGGTGTGGAAAGGGTGTTCTGCAGACTACAGAAAGAGAAATCTAGACACCAACCTAGCCACAAAATTCTCGACCTACAATCTGTCCAGCCTCCAAGAGGTGGCAGGCAATGGGCCAATGGTGGTACAGAACATGAGGGAATGGCCAACCAATGTTTGGTTTAAGTTGAGGCCCACCCCAAAAGAGGGAGCCCATGCCCTATACTGCCCAGATACCCAGGAACCAGAGACTGGGTAGTTCAGAGCCCTAGGGTTGAGCCAAACATAACTGACAAGAAAAAAGATTAATGAAGATTTTTAAATAGTAAAAACAAAAATTAAGAAAGATTTTAAATAGTAAAAATAAGTTTCACACTCAGTGAAAACATGGTCTAGATAAACACGTGCTTCATAATGGAAATGTGTGTGACAGCCAAGGTTCTGAGTGAGCAAAACATTCCCTTAAAGGTAGTGACCACACTCCTGTTAGCGCATCGGCCTGAACTAACATTTACACAGTCCTGAAAACTCCAAAGCAAGGAGCAAATGTAAAGTTGACTCTAAGGCACTGGTGAGAGGAGGAAGATTCCTCCCTGAAGGGAGAGATGTTGAATGTAGGCCTCTGAGTGTCCCATATATGTGAGTGTAGGCTCAAGACCCCAAAAACGCAAACACATACAGGCAAGTTACTAGAAGCGGGATCAAGTGGTACAACTCTCCACGGACTTTCAGACAACGTGAGTTAACATGGTCAGAGATGACTAGAAAGTTTCAGAAAAGACACAAAAGAAAGGCAGATAGGAATGAAATTCTCAGCGGAAGGTCTACCAGCAGATTCAGCTGTTAGAGAGAGAATCGATGATTTAGACAGAGAGCACTAAGAGATGCAGAACATGGCACGGAGAAGAGGGGACGCACACAGTAGAGCAGGGGCTTGGCGGATGGTTTCATGCATCTGTCTTTGCCACTTCAGTTGACACTAAGAGGAGCGAGAGGTCCGGACCTTAAGACTCCACAACTTCTCAGAGGAGACAGAGAAGAAAAACCTATGGTCAAAACCTAATATGGCAAGGATGGTGAAAGGGGTCATATTTGGTCCTTCTCAGCAGGACCCCAGTATCTAGAACAACTGACAGTTACATTGTGATGTTCAAACCATAATAAACAAATAGCGTTTGGGTCATGGATGTGGGAATCCTCATTCTTCTATCTCTAGCCTACCCTATAAAGAGGGTTGTGTGTGTGTGTGTGTGTTAACGTGTATGTTCTATGTAGAGGTGCATTTGTACGTACCACCATGCACCCATCTGCGTGGTGGCCAGAGGTCAACCTCAGCTGTCATCTCTCAGAACCCATATGTCTCATTTGATTTGAGATAGAGTGTTCCCATGGGGACTGGTTGCTTGCAAATTAGGCTCCTGACTCTGTTTCCCCTGTGTTGGGACTGCAAGTGCACCCCACCAAGCCGGGCTTTTTCGTGGGTGCTGGGGGTCACAGTCACATTCTCACGCCAGCAGTGTAAGCCCTTTCCTGAGTGAGCCATCTTCCCAGCACCCGAGAAAGTCTGTTTTTGATGAAGATATACCGACAAGGGGAAATGTGACAATTCCTGCTACATGAGGCCAGAGCTGTAACTCTGGCTAGAGCGGATCTGGGCAAAGAGGGCTGGAGCTACTGAGGAGGGGAGACGTGACGGTGCAGTCAGGTTTTTTTCTTGACTCTGAACCCCAGTTCTGGTTGTGTTGTAGGAAGTGAGGTGCGTGGCTGACATGAGTTCAAGGAAATAGAATGCAGAGGAGTGGGCCGGATGGGCCTGCTTATTATACACGACATGGATGGTGACAGTCACTGGCTCTGATTAGAGGCATGTCAGATGCCAGCTACCCGGCTAAGCATTTCCCATGAATAATGTAATTTTTGTCCATGCCGATTTATGATTCATGTCCATTGTTTTCCCTGTTTTACAGTGAGGAGAGAGAAGTTGCAATAGACTCCACGAGTTTATCATGGTCACATGACTGTAAGTGGCCGAGCAAGCTGCAGTGCTGCAGTGTGAAGCTTCTGACCATACTGGGCTCCCTACGTGTGTGCACGTGACAACATACTAGTGAGCCCATGTGCACACCGGTAAATGACCCAGGCTCTCTCAGGAAGTAAAGCCAACCAGATTCTTTTTCCTACATGGGGAAGAGGTAAGGAGAGATACAAGCCGAGGAAAGATATTGCTTCTCACTTGTGAATAGCAGCTTGGGACAGTCACAGCCCATCATTTGGGTGTCTTGGTTTTTCCAGGTGACCATTCACTGTGTGTTTAAACCACAACTACCTGATCTCTCTCCAGCCTCCTTCCGGTTGTTTCCCACAGTTTCTGCATTTTGTTGTCTTTGTGTGTAGGCTCATGGAGACCAGAAAAGGGTGTTGGATCTGGTGTTACAAGCAGCTGTGAACCTCTTGACCTGGGGACCAAACTCTAGTCCTTTGGAATGCTCCTAACCAGTGAGGCATCTCTGCAGTCTTAGCATCATGATCTTTTAGCCTCTATTGCTATCAGGGTCTCGTGTGAGTGAAGTAAATGCACAGCATCCCAGATGGTACTTGGGGGAATATTAGCGCTCTTAAATAGCTAAGTATTTTAGATATACAAAAATAAAATATTATGCCATAACCACACCTGTAATCCATAGCTGATTTAATAATTCATATTGCATTGGGTCTGATGAAATATGATATCAGGAGTACAGTAGCTGTTTCTTGAATAAATGAATACATTTTCCGCTTATTTCCATATTTTGGATGACAATGAAATCTTTTGTCTTTGGAGGCTCCATGATAATTTTCCCATGCAGTTTCTCTGGCTGGAGAGCAAGGTCACACCATATCTATCCTCATGAAAATCCATTTTAGACTGTCTGAAATGGGAAACTATTTCCCCAGAAGCTGTACCTCCCTCTTTAATTTTAGCTATTTCCGTTTTCTTTTAGTCACACCCTACAACATCTATAAAAGCAGTGCAGTCTCTCTCTCCCTCCCTCCCCCCCCCCCCCCGCTCCTCATGGTCCTTGTCCCTTAGTGCTTCTAATTTTTATGTTCTATATATTAAAAAATTACGGTAAAGTGTACATTGTATAAATTTCACTGCCAACCATTCTGAATGCACAATGCAATAGCATAAGTATGCTCACAGCACTGGGCAGCCTCGCCGCCGTCTCTATCCAGGGCTTGATCTAGCCTATGTATTTTACAATTAGTTTGGCCACAGCAAGGCAGAAAGACCACATCTTATCACCAGCCTTAGCAGAGGCTTAGACTTGAGCGCATATTTGCAATTTTTGGTAGCTGCTAGAGATTTGTGACCCTGGGAAAAGAGAATTTTGCAATAAATCATAGAACTCATCAGCAAAAACAATCACATGAACAGCTGGTGCTTAGCTTAAGAGGTTTTTGGAAGCAAGGCTCCATATTCTTTCTTAAAAATTATTTTTAGGCGATGTCATAATTTATTCCATGTATATAATGCCTTCTGATTGCTCTCGCCGCCCCCAGCCTCTCTCATCTCCCGCCCTCTCCTGGATGTTCCTCTTCTTTCCTGTAATCTCTTTCCCACATTCAGGTCTTTTCATTTTGTTTGTGACCCACTAAGTTTGGCCAGGCCATCTGTGCGAGCACAGGTTAGCAACCATCCACTGGTGCCTGGGAGACTCTGCAGCAGTATGCAACGGAAGGCAATGGCCTCCCTCATCCCCAGACTTTATGGGTAGTCAGTAGTTCAACAATTGAGGGCTAGAAGGCCTGTGAGCCCTTTCCCCACCCATGGCTGACTACCGATAGGGCTGAAGACTCCATATTCTTCTGTAACTGAATGAACTTTGTAAATGACTTTCATATATATATATATATATATATATATATATATATATATATATATCAGTGGTGCTCACTTTAAACACAAGAAAAACTGAGTTAGAAAGAGAAATGCCAAGGAGTTTTAGGGCAGAACTGCTGAAGTTTATGGACTTAATGTAAAACAAGACCTATTAGGGCAGAAAAGGCATTGAGGACGCTTGTCAAGGGTAGGAACTGCCGTAAATCACTGGCTACAAGAAAGTCAAGGTTGAACTAAAGCGTTCCTTGCTCCAGGCCCTGCTCCAACCGGCTAGTTATGGATGCTCAGTGTGGTATCTCATGAGACCATGCCGACAGGCTTCACAGAGAGAGACGCCATCTGTCACTTCTTAAGGGCAACTTATCTAGCTTTTAGAGTACAGGTTCCTGTCGGAGGTCCGTTCTGTTTAAATGCTGCCCCTGCCCCCAGCAAAAGGTATATTCTAGAAACTGATTGAGCTGGGAAATGGCGCGTGTGGCGTGTGTGCTCAGTCACGCTCCTGGAGGACGCCTTGTCCTTCAGAGCGAGTCATTCTCTCAGAGAGCCTGAAGTCTTAGAAGAGCAGTGGACATGGTTCCTGGAGGCCTCAGCCTGGAGCATCAGAAGACTCCACGACACAGTTATGGTGACTGTACAAGCTACTTCTCAAAGTACAGCACCCCTAACAACAATCGTAGTCACCCCCTTTCCAGTGGTTTTGCTCCCGACTATCTCTGTTCCCCAATCCAATTTTAGTCTAAAAAAAAATGTCAAATGGAAATTTCTGAAAGCAAGAAATCTACAAATTTTACCTATTTGTCTATGCAAGCTTCACTTTGTATTTAGTTATTCATTTGTGTTCATGTGTATGTTGTATTTATGTGTGTCTACATTGAGTGTGGAGGTCAGAAGTCAATGGTGGGTGTCTTCCTTTGTTTTTCTCCACTTTGTTTATTTGCTTACTTTTGAGACAGGGTCTTTGATTGAACCTAGAGCTCACCAATTGGCTAGACTGCCTGAGTCCCTATGTCTGTCTTCTAATTCTGAACTAGAGGCTTGGCTTTTGACATGGGTGCTGCTGATAAAGACTGGGTCCTCTTGCTTAGGCAGTGAATACTTTAGCCACCGAGACATCTTTCGACCTCAATCTGCAAGTTATAAATTACAGTTTGGGGCAGTACGGTGAAATCTCACACCATTAAGTCCTGTTCTATTTGGAACATGAGTCAGTCTTTGCTCCACTATATCCATGCTATATATAGTGTATAAACATCCAGCATATACAAATATACAACATATATTAAAAGTATATCTAAGTAAAGACAAACTAGGTCCATTCCTGTTTATGATTAAACCTCTGCCTCTCAAGGATTGGGCTATGCCTCACCTGGAACCTTAGCTACAAACGGTTCTCTACTGCCTGTTGCTAGAATGGCAATATTGTCTTTGTCCCAAAAAGATGTTTATAACCATCTTGCAATCCTACCTCGGTTTCAAAAGGTTACATGACCACCCGTGACTACCTTGTAAAGCCCACCTTGCAATCCTGTCATTGTTTCAAGAGGGACTAACTTGGTTTGCTCATGTTCTGCTCCTGTAACTCCGCCTCTTTTGTCAACCAAATAATCTCCCCTTTGGAAACCCCCTACCCGCAAGTTAAAAAATCCTCGGCTTCCTTACATCCAATGCTGACCCTCACATAAGGGGGAGGAGCCTGTATACATGAAGTTAAAAAAACTTGCTTTCATTAATTTGGCCATGATAATTTGGATCAGCGGTCTTTCTCCTCTCATCTTTGGGATTAACAGAGGCACCAGAAGGGTAGACCACGGAAGGACAGGTTTTCTTGGTGTTTTGTGGCAACTTAGCAGGACATGTAGAAGGAACAATGGTACCAGTATTATTCCTTACAGTTTGGAGAATGACCCATGACATCTATGTCTTTGGTTTTGAATGGGTGAGTTTATTAAGTGTATTACAAGCAAAAGTAAAAGACTAGCAAGTGACAGAGAGAAACAGCCAAAGATGCAAAATACGAAACGGGAAGTCTGCAGCAGCCAGCATAGGCTAGTGTAGTCTGATGGAGAGAGAAAAAAACAAGGTAACATCATCCAAATGGGGCTTGTAAACATCTAAGTAAAAATCAACTAGGTTTGTGGGATAGTCAGCTTGAGTTTCTGGTTGAGCTTCCTCTCGATGGGTGAGCATCTGGCTTCCCACTCCCACCACAGCTCTGCTTGTCTCATGGGATAAACACCAGAGATGTCTATCGGAAACGGCTTGTCTTCTAGCTGTTCCCAAGGATGCCGTGTTTGTAATGCGCTCAGCGGCCTGCTGCCTTATCTCTCTCCTGGTCACAAAGCCAAGGGGACAAGCCTGACCCAGGACAGGGTGGGGAGCGGAAGAGGGGGTCGGAGGAATCAAGAGAAGGCCTCTCTGCTTCCACAGTCAACTTAAACAGCACATGACACTTACCAATATAATTCCTATTCCTGGTATATAGTGTTCTTTACCAACTGTGGCTTTTCTGATCCAGCTGGGGAGTATGAAACACAAATCTCATGGATGGTGACAACAGTCATAAGCTAGAATTGCCCTGGGATCACCATGACATCCTATCAGAAAGGATGCTGCTCATGTCTGTTTAGTGACATATGTGCTCCATGTTGGGGGGCGGGGCTGCTGAGGCGATGGGATGGTGAGAGTGTCACGTGAATGGCTGTTGTTAGCATCACTCATGTTGTCGAGTGAATAGGACCCTCCTCAGTCTTCCTGCTGGCAGCTTAGTCTAGCTTAGAGCCGGCACCCAGCTTCTCCATGGGGTTTGCTACCAGGCTTCTCAAAGCACACTGTGATTAGCTAGAATCTGGCCATCCTGTTCTGCTAGTAGGTGAGTCTGGGTCATGTCCCAGTGGACTTGCAAATTGCTATGCATCATGGATTTTTAGGAGACTCTTCCCACAGTCAAATCAAGACCCATAAATCTCTCAGTGCTGAGGAAAAAATGGGATCTGCCAAACCCAGCTTGGGGGGTGTTTCAAACGCTCAAATGCAGCGATTCGTCCCTAAAAGTGGCATGTGGAGAGATAGCTCAGTTTCATTCTGCCCACACTTTACACGGTGCTTGCGGTAGCGGCACACAACAATGTGATGCCCAAAAGTTAAACTGTGCGGGTTCAAATCCTGGCTCTGCCGCTTGCTAGCCATCCGACGACGTTGGATAAGCTGTTACATTTCTCCAGGCCTTTTGTAGATCCGAGTTAACACCCACACAAGAGCATGCAGCAAAGGCACTTAGAGTAAAGGCGGCCTGATGAGGACCTGATTAATAGCACGGCTCATGGCGAAGGTACCAAAACAGAGAGGAAGGCAGGGCTCCCAAGCTCCCTATTAGATCTTGGTGTTCCATACCCGCCCCCCAGTCTCCCACATTGATCCTCAGAACCAAGGGCATACTCTTCATTGGTCATCATGCCCTCCATCTTTCCTACTCCAGGGAAGGAAAAATATCACCCTTTCCTTGAATCTCCTGGTTCCCTGTGTGGGACCCGGGAAAGTAGAATGACAACGGGCAGGAGAGATGGCCTGGGGGAGGCAGTCTGCACACACAGGGAGAAACTGACCAGCGAGCGAGAGGGGAATGCATCTTGGGTTTATACAGCATCCTAACAAAGAACAGCAGGTTTGCACAGGTAACGAAACAAAGAAAAGGGCACATACACCTGTCCTTATGGGTGGGAGAATGTAGGAAGGTCTCTCTATACGGGGGGACAGTAATGGAGGAAAAGGTCGTTCAATGCCTGCTATGTGTTTTCCTCTGAGGCCATCTCCAGGCTGACAAGTGTCTAGCAAGAGGGAAGCCAGAGAGTTATTTTGCATCTTTCCACTTGCTATAATTCAAAATAATCCTTTTGCCAATGTGGCATGTTTCAGGGGAGTCCTACTGTGAGATCTTTTAATCAATTTCGTTTTATCACTGGAGTTTATTCCCGGGAATGCAGCTCAGTTGGTAGAATGTTTACCCAGTATGCACGGAGCCCTGGGTTTGAGCTTCGGCACTGCGACGAAAAGGGGGCCTAGTGGTGCAAGCTTGTAATTCCTGAATTAGAGGCCGGAAGGTCAGGAGTTCAAGGTCAGCTCAGCTACGTAGCAATTTGAGGCCAAAGACTACAGGAAACCCTGTTCTCAGAAACACAAAAAAGAAGGTTTTTTTTGTTTGTTTGTTTTTACAGCACTTTTAGATTTAAATAAAGTATGAATCGGCTGACTGCAGAGTTGCCACAGACAGCTTCCTTTTGTTCTCCTCTTGAGCAGTGCGTGCTACTGTGAACCAACCAACGCTACAGCCCACAGCTTACTGGGGCTTTCTTAGTGTTTATGCAATATTCCCTTTCTAATTTGGGATCACATCTAGGATACTAGGCTGCATTTGGTTCTCCTGTCTCATTTGGGCTCTCTTGGCTGTGACCAGGACTCAGACTTTTCCCGCTTCTGATGACTTCGACACTTGAGGAACAGCAGCCAGGTACATCCTGGGCTGTGCCACTCCCTGGGTTTGTCTGGTGTAGTTTTTTTGGTGTTTTTATTGTATAGATTTGGGGGCAGAAAATCACAGAGGGGCAATGCCACGTTTATCACTTCCACTGTGGACACACACCATCAGCTTGGTCCATGACTGCTGAGGCTGACCCGGATTCAAGCGGCTGAGGCAGTAGCCATCTGAGCTCTGTGCTGTAAGCTCACTCCTTTGCTCCATCCCTCCACATGGTACTCTTTGGAAGGGGGTCACTATGAACAGCCCACGTAATGAACCAGGGCATCCTTTCTACCGCCTTTTTGAGGGCAGAAGAGAGAATGCCCTTTATTCTAGCTCCATATTTTTAGTAAAGTTTGGAGAGCATTTGATTGATGAGCAGAGGCTAGCAAGATGTGAAGACACCTCAGGAGAAGGTCAAGGTCACATCCAGAGCACAAAAGCGTCCATGTGGAGATAGCCCGGGGTTTCTCTTACGATGGCCGTGACAGTCAGGTAAAGTCACAGTTCCAGGGTACGAGGGAGCTAGAGCTGTGGATGGTGTCAGGGGTAAGCAACTTAGGACCAACAGCCGGTGATGTACACACAGCGGTCCTTGTTATCATTTCAAGTCACTTCTTAAACTAAGACCAGAAGCAAGAGTGGCAGTGTAATTGTTATTCATTGGTTATTGGAGGGGATTCTATCAAAAAAAGCTATTAGCTAAGTTGAGGAGGATTAGGAAAGAAGAGAAGCACACGTTCCGACATTTTTAAAGAACTCGTTTAACTGCTTCCTAGTTAATTAGTCTGCTTTCTGAGAGCAAACTGCTGTCTAATTGCTAGGGGGAAATTACTCTTAAAGAGACGACCCGAGGTGTCTACAGCAAAATGTGATTTTTCTCACTTGTATCCAGAAAGACCCACGCTGTTTAACACGGGCAGACAGCTTCATTGACAAAGTGAGTTCCCATCATCTGGCCACCAAGAGCGGATTCTATTTTCAACTTGTTTCTTTGCAGGAAGTGTTGATGAGGGAAGGGAAGAACCATCAGATTGACAGGTCCTTGAATCTCAAACCCCGAGACACCTAGTCAATGACACTCCCCTGCTATCTCAAAGCCCTTCTCCCGTGCGTACTGTGCCTAACACCCAGGGTAGGGATCCAGTGTGGGCTGAGATAAAATCTCCCGTGTGATAAATGCCAGGTTTTATTTAACAAGCGAGCAAGCTGGCATCTGGAAAGAAGTCTGCAGGCAGATCCTTAACTTCCAGGAAATCTGCTGAGGATTTAATGTTTCCATGGCAACAGTTATGGCAGACACTAAGTATGAAGAACATTGCTGGGTTTGCCTCTGTCTATCATATTCCATCTCTGTTCCCTATAGTACGGAGGGTCTCAAGATTGATGAGTATATACATATACACTCCCACCTAACCACGGGGGTGTGGTCTGAGAAACACACTGTGATTGGAAAATACCTGAAGTTGGGAATACAGTGAATACGCCCACCTACCAAATACCATAACCCAGTAGTACAGTGCATGGTGGTATGTGGGGTGTCCATTCTGCTGGCTGTATAGATGATGAATCCCTGCCCAGTTTCTGCCACCCAACATGCCAAGATAGCATTCTATCATGCATGTTACCAGCTCAGGAGGAAAAAAAATCAAAATTCAAAATGTGAAGTATGGTTTCTACTGAACGTAGAAACATTCTACGTTATACACATGGCACCGTTATAGAGAGTCAAAACTCCAAACAGCTGTGAGTCAGGGGGCATCTATACTATTATATCTAAATCACCTATATTATATACTCTAATTGCTCATTACAGTTGTGTATTTTGCATTTGTCTCATCTTTGAAGTCATGTCACAGCAGAAACCCGTGTCTTTCGGGAGCGTTTGAAATGTTTGTACAAGGAAACGCCTGCCTCTTCCAAGCCAACAATTTCCACCTGGGTTGTTTTCCGTCTCCAGGACTACCATGTTCCCACCTCAGTAAAGCTCACTGTCTACGCCAGGAAGAAAAAGACAGGCATTGCTAAAACCACCAGGGCGGCCGGGAACAATATGGACATTTCTTGGTTTAATGTTTTTCAGGGTGGCATGTGTGTTCTTGGTTATCCAGCCTCTCGGGAGAGAAGGCAACCTTTTCAGCCCATTTGAGGAGCCAAGTTTGGATTGCTTCCAAAGGAAAAGAATATAGATAGTTCCTCCCTCATCTACGCGTTTCTCAAATCTTGATTTGTAACCCTGACTGCAAAGCTGCCCACAGCTTTAATTCTATACAGAATTAATTTGGCAGCAGATGGAGCTGAAAATGATTGTCAGGGGAGAAAGAATTCTGGTGGGGTTAGAATCAGTACCATTTAATGCTTCCTACAACTTACAAGTATTCCCTTCACTTAACCACCTGAAATCATGTTTCCTTTGTAGCATCACAGATATCACACGGTTGCTAATACAAGGTTTAAGTTCTTTTAGCAGCAAAGAATTGGACTCTTGCCCCGTGGACTCTGATTTATTAAAGGGAGGATGAAAGAAACATAAAGCACCGAGTCTCATATGCATATTTCATTCCCTTGGAAATCGCTGTCGAAATGAACCTTCTCCCAAGGTAGTTACTTCATTTCTTCCCTTTGATATATTAGAGGAGGTTTAACTGTCTTTCCCAAGTTACAAGCTATTCATTAGGCAAAGTGAACGGGTCAGAGGTCAGGAAGATTGTGTCAAAATCCATCTTCACAGCAAAAGGGTGAAACTTGGCAGGGAGTGCCAGCAGGGGATTGAGACAGTCAGAGAGAGAGCGTGTAGTTGAATGTGGTTGCTTTCTATGTAATGTGCTTCAAAGCCAGTCTGGACAGCCTTAGTGCAGTGCCTAAGTTTCCGTTTAAAAAAGGAAACCAGGTTGCATGAGAGGTCTGGATGAGAACGCGGTAAGTAACACCACCCCGTTGCATGAGAATATATGCAGTGTGATTTCAAGAAAAGCAGCTGGTATTGGAAAATGACCCTCGATCGTGCCTGTCTGAAATCCTGTCAGAGCATAGGAGAAACTAGGGTACTGTTGAGAAGATGGGGAAGGTCTGGAAACAGGGACTCAGTGCCCGCCCAATCCAAGGTCCACCAGTTCCCAAGAGCGTAACTTTGGATAATTTTTGTCTCACTTATGAACTGAAGACTATAAAGATGCCCTGACTCTGTTCTAGGCCCATCTCTTGGTCTTTCTTTTCCCCACCCTCTTGTATCCATTCCCTACAGAGGTTGTAAACTCCCATTTGTTTGAAGATAGGAAAAGTCAGTCAGGTGCCTGTGTCTGGCTAATGAGGTCTCAATGGAGACCTGTTTGGGGATTCTGGGGCAGAGTCTGCATCCTTGTAGAGGGATTGAGCTTCCTTAAGAGAGACTCCCCCCCAATCAACTATCTTCCTTCTCCCATTTTTATCTGGACCTTCATCAGTCATGTTGTTTCTTTGATGAAGCAAGCATGCACACGTAAGAACCAATCAGCTGAGTATAACAAAATGGAAAACCGAGGTCTGGGGACCCTGTCCACTTTGAGACTTGTAACAAAAGAATACACTGTGTTTTTGGTGTAAGCCACCAGCAATAAGATAGTTAGACTTACAGCTAAAAAGATTCCATGTATTTCATAACAATAGAATAAAACATTGATAAATCCTAGTACAAGACCTGGCTCAAGTAGACAAGAGTAAATGTTAGCGCCTTTTTCCACGCGATATTTTTTTGAGGATCAAGGCACCTGGACAGAGAAGCTCGTGAAATCAAAACTGTGACTCACACTATTTTTGTTTTTCTCTTCCAGGGGGAAGGAAACGGGTGTGCAGACTGTGCTGAGTTTGTTCTGGAATCAGAGAGGATCCTAAGAACTTTTATACAATGGCACTTGCATTCGGGAGATCATGGCCGAGGTCTTAGGGGTTATGTTTGGAACGGAATGGGACAGGGAGAAGGGAAATGGAAACAAAGTCTCGTGTCTTTGAGATAACCTGCCAGAAATGGCGGGTGTACAAGCCAAGGCAGTGATGGCCAAGACGGAGACACAGGAAGGTAATTTTAGTGTATGATAAAACAAACAGGATTTAGTGTTTGAACAGAATGGATTTGAAGGGCAAGGCAGAGAAGGAAGATACATCTGAACATTCTATACTGTGTGATCATGCTACAAATAACAAAGAAAAATGTATTTATTGTTTACTTGGAGAAACGTAGACAAGGTTGAAGCACACAGAGCTAGTTGTATGCATTAGGAAATGTGTGAATCTGAGCTTGTAGCTTCGGGGAGATCTGGAAACAATTAGTTTATAAACTATAGGAGGGGAGGAGATGAACCACAAAGAGGGTGCATGAGTATCTGAGTGTGTGAAGAAGATTTGGGTGGGGCTGTGGTAAAATGTACACTACCGCCTGGAAAGCAAAAGAGTCAGTCTGTCCCGTAAGAAATGAAGATTGCCGAAGATATAGATATAGATATTAGTTATGGATATCTCTACTCTTTATGATTAAAAAGTGCAAAACATTGGTAGTTTCCTTGAGAAATTACAAAATGAGCAAGAAAACAAACTAAAAATGAAATTTATAAATAAGTTGAAAGCAACGAATCAGAAAATGAAATAACAGTGGAAAGAAAATTTAAAAGCTACCTTTTTTTAAAAAAGCATTGTATTGCCATGTAACCCAGGCTGACCTCAAAACTGTGATCCTCCTGCCTCAGCCTCTGAATATCTGAAAGTACTGTGTGTGTGTCCATGTGTATGTGCATTTATGTACATGCAGAGGCCAAAGGACAATCTTAGGTATTGTGTCCTGGACACTGTCCACTCTAGCCCGCTCTCCTAGAATTCATCACGTAGGACACTGTAGTCCAGCGAGTCTTAGGCATCCGTCTGCCTGGACAAGCCGAACTGCCATGTTTGGCTCTCCATGTCTGTCTCCGGCTCTCTTACATCAGTTCTGGTCATCATGCTAAGAGCCTTATGCTCACAGGCAAGCACTAGCTGGGCTAAAAGTTACTTTTTGATCAATGATACAGATTTATAAATCATACACAGGCTTTTGAAAAAAATGATAAGGTTGGAATGAATTAAGAGACACGATCACACCCATACAAAGCATAGAGGACTGTAATAAAGGCACGCTTACCATATATTTGAAAATCTTTTGCTAAACGGAGGATTTTAAAATGAATTTAAGTTTGGAAGGTGAAAACGCTAGGGATCAGGGAGGTGGCCCAGTTGTGTAGACAGGAGGACCTGAGTTAGGGTTCCAGCATCCAGGAAAAAGCCAGGTGGGTGATATGCATCCATAATTCTGTAGCGGAGCCCTAGAACTTAGCACGACGGACTCCATGACAGAAGTACCACTCAGGCTGTAAAACAGCATAGAGACAGCACCGCCAACCAAAACTAAAACAAAGACCTCATCCATCAAAGTCCATATAGTTCTGGGAAAGTCTCAAAATGTCCTAACCTCGTCGTTTAACTTCCGTAGCTCTGCTTCTGGCTAACTGTTCTTGTTAACTGAAGCATGTCAACCCAGAATATGGTTTTTGTGCTGAAAAGCTCACCCCAAACACTTACTGTAGCCACTGGCCAGCTAATAAAGACTTTATATTGGTTTAAACCCACCGAGCAGTCTTCTACCCACAATAATTCCAGCACTGGGGAAGCAGAGACAGATAGATCCCTGGAGCTCATTAGGTAGCTAGCCTAGTTGAATTGGTGGGCTCTAGATTTAATGAGAGACTTTCTCAAAAGAAAAAAAGGTAGAGTAATTGAGGGAGATGCATGACCCTGACCTCACCTCTAGCCTCCAAATACATGTTTGTACACTCACATGCATTTACGTGCATGTAAGCACACATCCACTTGAATAAACACACACACACACAGAAGGTGGGAGGGAGGGAGGGAGAGAGAGAGAGAGAGAGAGAGAGAGAGAGAGAGAGAGAGAGAGAGAACTTTATTAGATCATTTACCACTGAAATACTGGGGAGGATAGGTAGTAGATAATTAAACAAAAAAGGCACTTGATTGCTGTTGAGTGGAGACACACCCATGCAATCACAGTACTTGGGAAGCAGAGGCAGGAGGATCTTAAGTTTGAGGCAAGCCCTGGCTTTCTAATGAGATTCTATCTCTCAAAAATAAAAAGAAAGAAAGAGAGAGAAGGAAAAGGAAAGAATGAAGGGAGGGAGGGAGAAAAGCATTAGAATCCAACAATGTAGAACTAAGTTTGAATAGGAAACATTTCCATAAACTAACTCCAATAAATTATTCTAATTTCTGAAAATAAAAATTAAAAACATCCAAATCCACCTTATGAAATGTGCATTGCCTAAAAGCCAGACCTGAAACTACGTCGGAGTAGATCATTATTAACTAATTACCCTAATGAGGGAAAAGACAATTCTGTTTTGTGAGCTAGAATTCATTAGATTATCAAGGGAATAGTCCACAGCTCTGAATACAGCTATTCTGGGAACTCAAGAGTCAATTATGAGGAAATCACTTATATTGAATCAACAAACTAAAGGCACCAGACAACTGTACCACATCCACGATGGTGATGCATTAGGATTAACACGACACCTACTTAAAGCACACCGAAGGCCATAGGTAGAGACGGAATGGGCTCGGCTCTTCATGAAGGCTCTGAAGGTCAGCACGAGACAGCAGCAGCAAACACAGTCACAGGGGAAGGGAGGCAGAGTGCACTGTGTTGTTGGTTACTTAGTGCTTTGCCTGTGGGAGAGTTATAATTCTCCACAACCTTAACATCACCACACCTCGGGGCCATCACCTGACCATGTATCGGTCTTGGCCAACAAAACACAGGGGGAATAGGTCTATACTGTGTCAGAGCTCAGGTTTAAGGGCCACTGTATGAATTGGCCATGGCAGCTTCCTCAATTATAAAAACAGCAACGATCCCTAGAAAACTGGGCTTAGCTGGATCCTAGAATGAGAAAATAAACACAGAGATACAGGTAACCAACAGCTAAGAATCGAGAGGAGTTATTTTTATTAAAAATGAAATTTTGGAGCTCCAAGGTGGCTTAGTTGGCAAAGTGCCTATTTCTTATCCATGAGGCTCTCGGTTCAATATTCAGTGCCACATAGAGCAGGTGTAGTGACTATGCCTGAAATCCACTCAGAACGTGGAGGCAGGAGAATCAGAAATTCAAGGTCACCTTTGGCTATATCACAAGTTCTAAGAATAATAGTTCCTGTCAAAATCAAGACCAAGATAGGAACTTATAGTATTGCCATTATCATTTAATATGACCGGCATATCTTAGGAAATAATTGCACACACAACACATATGTTGTATATAATATGCAAGGTACAAATATGGAAGAAAGAAGTGAAACATTTTGTTGGTCATATAAATTTTATACCTGACATCACCAAGAAACTCTAATAAAAACAAAGAAGATACAGATAATTTGATAAACTGGGTAGATCCAAAATAAAGAGAGAAAATCATTAGTTTTTTTTTTACATGCTCAAAATTTACCTATACGTGTAAATAAGAAAACCGTCCAAAACACATGAATGATAAAAATCAGAAATAAGTGAAAATTTGTTCCTACTGTGGGGCAAAAATATGACCTGAACAAACAGGAATCTACACGATGTTCCTGAGAGGGAATATTCATTATCACAAAAATTCTAATCTCCAATAATCAGATGAAATTTGTAATTAAATGGCAAGCTTTACATACTATGCAAAATGAAAACTTATGTTGGTTCATCATTTATCGTCTATTCTCTGCTGAAATCTCTTAAGTCATGTATACATTGAGACGCAGACTCAAGACCAACAGCATAGCAAAACCCCAAACCATCTAGTAAAACTAATTACTCAAGATATTATCTAGTTTTATAGAGGAGTGATTAAAAACATTAGATAGTATGAACTACTGAGGAAGAATTTACAAAAGTTGTATTTTATTTGGGAAAAAAAAAGCTTTAATTCCCTTTGTCCCAGTTAGCTTTGTCAACTTGACATAGTCTAGATTTGTCTAAGAATTTTCAATGGATGAATTTTCTAGATCAACTAGTCAGTGAGTATGTCTGTGTAAGATTGTTTTTATGCCTCAACTGATGCAGGAGAGTCCCGTCCACTCTGGGCAACACCATTCCCTGGGCAGATGGTTCTGAGCAGCATAAGAAAGCCAGCTAAGCATGAACCTGTGAGTGAACCAGAAACACATTTCCCTGTGTTCAGCCTCCAACTTCTGTTCAATTTTACACTGAGTGCCTTCTGTGATGAATATGATCTAGACGTGTAAACCAAATAAATCCCTCCTCACCCAGGAAAAATAAATTCTGTTCTCCTGCAGATAGGATATAAGTTTAATGTTAGCTTCAAACATAAATTCCTGATGGACTGACATCTGGAGGTAAAAATAAGATAATTATTTTAGAAAAAAATAGGAAGCCGATAAGATAGTATTTGAAGAAGAAGGTTGGGGGAATGAGTCATGACCTCTATTGAGCTTGTCCATGACATAGAATGTCTCTATGAAATCAAATGTTTGTTACTATAACTTCTGTATCACAATTATGATCTAAATAGTTTTTTAAAAATAATCAAATCCAACAAAACAAACAGAAGCTACAGTGTCCTTAAAGCCATACTTAAATATGATTTAGACTTGAAATTCAGAATCTGACTGGTTGAAAAGCTAATTAAACCCCCAACAGACTCAAAAAGAATTTTAAAAGTTCAAAACTGTGATTTCTCACAGAGGTACAGTCCCCTGGAATCACCTACACTGGCCAGCTGTAGAGTTCTGAGTCCTGAGATTAAGGATTTACATGCCCTTTAGATTAGACCAATTTAAATTGTTTCCAGAGACACACTCTAGAACAGTGGTTCTCAACCTGTGGGTCACGACCCCTTTAGGGAGTTAACAGACTCTTTCTCAGGGGTTGCCTAAGACCATGAAAAAACACAGATATTTGCATTACAGTTCATAACAGTAGCAAGATTACAGTTATGAAGTAGCAGCGAAAATAATTTTATGGTTGGGGGTCACCACATGAACTGTGTTAAAGGGCCACAGCGATAGGAAGGATGAGAACCAGTGGTCTAGAAGGAATACGCTATACTCCACAGCAGCGATGCCCAGATCTCCATGACTACACGGATGCCATAGGTAGAGTCATGAATACGGTCCACAAGCAACTGCCAGCCAGAGCTTGTCAGGTGAGACCTAACTGCCTTGGCTTGGCCTATCCGGAACCCTTCCTAGCCCTACCACCGGTCATCTTGAGTTGAGCCGGGACTGAAAGAAAGCAGAGCAAAGCTAATGGCAAGAGCCATCCACTTGCTCTTTCCAGGCACTAACTGCTAGGTACCTGATTTTGTTTACTTATTTATATCCATTCATTCGTGGAGAAGGGATGAGAGTGTAGGCACGTGAACACATGTTCATGCTATAATATACGTGTGGAGGTCAGGACAACTTGTGAGAGTCAGTTCTTACCCTCCTGTGTGTGGGATCCAGGGATTGAACTCAGGTCTTGAAGTTGGACAGGAGGTGCCTTTGTCTGCTGTGCCATCTCCCCGACCCGGGGAAATGCTCTTAATTGCTGCCAGAATACATACATAGGTATTGTGTATATTGCATGTATATATGCATAAAAATCTCAGATATCATTTGTAGATCCATAGATACCAAGTATAAAGTCCCTAGGCAAATAAGTTGGAGAAAATAACTTTAAATTCAAATGATACATTCAAATTCACATCTATAATTTAAGAATAGCTCTTTTACAATTAAAAAAAAAAGATGAGGATAGTCAAGCCAATAGTAAAACGGGTTGGAGATATAAAAAGGCAATTGTCAGAAGAACAAGAGTAAGAGAGAAATGTTCAGCTTTTTTTTGATGGGCAGAGAAATGGAAATTAGAATGACCATGAAGATACCCAGTCACTGTGGCAAGCATAAAAGTGTAAATGTCCCTATTACTACCAGGAATGGGAATCTGGGCGAGGGCAGATTATGTATCACTGGAGAGACATGTAAAAATGATTTATGACCTCCATTAAAAATGTATGTGTGCATGCAATTCTACCCAGAGTCCCACTCCTGGGAGCCTAAACTACAGAAATTAAATCCCTAGCATACAAGAACCCATGTACGAGGATGACCATTGCAACCTTAGTTTTAATAATTGAAAGTTGATAGGAAACCAAATCCATTAATAAAAGAAGACCTGGATGAATTATGACAATCCTCAGGATAGAGTATTGAGTAGGAATTAAATATTAATGACCTATATTAGTTGAGCTGGAGTGATTTCTGTCACATATTGTGAAGATACGGATATATCACCGACCCCTTTAAAAGTATGTTTTTAAGTGTGTTTCTTCCTTGGGACCCCTCCCATTCTCATGAGTTCTTTCTCGGTATCCCTTGATAAATCCATAACCCACCCTACTTGAAACAAAATAAATACATCATTAAACTTTGTATATGTGTGTGCATACATTTATTACATGTACACAAGCTCTCATACCTATTCATACATATTATATAGCTGTATGAAAGAATCATCACTTACTCTTTCCTAGGACTTCCCCCCTCCCCTTAATATATTAGTTATCTTCAATGAACATGGTCAGTTGATATTGGGAGCATCTTAGATACCATAACAGAGAGCCACACACTGACTAGCTGGTAAGCTCTAGAAGTTTACGTCTCACTATTCTAAAGGCGAGGACGTCCACAGTCAAGGTGACAGAGTGTGCTCAGGCAAGGACCGACACAGCCAGTCAACTTTCCGCTTCTCCTCTTGTCTTTTTTCTACTTCTTCTCAAGGAACAGGGAGATGTTAAACCTTTCGATAACTCTTTTATAAAGCCACTAATCCCAATTAGGAGGTGCTATCTTCCAACCAAAGGCTTCACCTCTAGAGAAACAAGGCTTGCATTGCTGTGGGGAGGGAAGACGTCGGAGAGAAGATTAAAGGCTAGGCAGGGATATCTCAGCATTACTCCAAAGTCACAAGAGCCTGTTGAAGTATAAAGGCCTAAAATTAGGCGTTGGCTAATACATTATGGTCCATCATGAACATACTATCAAGTAGCAATTTAAAATGATGAAATACTCTTACCGACTTGTGACACATTCATTTACTGTTGAGAGAAAACAAAACTATTCTAAACAATCTATAGTATACTATTTGGAAGGAAAATATATTTTATTTTATGAGTGTATGACTCTATGTGCATACGCAAATACATATTTATGAATACAACTTACACAAAAATATTTTGAAATTGATACACCAACATATATTAATATATTAGAGATATTTTTCTTTTTTTAGGTTTTTTTTTCCCCTTTTGAGACAATGTCTCACCATGTAGTCTTGGCTGTTCTCAAATTCCCTATATAGATGAGGCCGGCCTCTAACGCAGAGATCCACTTGCCTCTGCCTCCAAAGTGAGGGGTTAAAGGGGTGCACCTCTATATTCTGCTGAGATGTTTATGCTTTGGTAACAGGAATACAGGTGGTTTTATTTCCTTGTCTCTATTTCTGTTTTTTTTTTTCCTGTGTTGTACCTCTGACTTACATGAAGAAAGGACTGGCTATTCCTCTTCTTTCCCATGACCCATTGTCCCATGACCTCCTCCGTTGTTAGTTGATTCTTCAATCCTGAGGCTGGAGAGGAAACAGCCACAAAAAGGGGCCATCTCCAAAAGAAATCTTATAGTTTTAAATTCTTCTCTCCAAATTCTTGGATTGTCCAGAACTGAGCTCTATTAGAGGGCACAGAGTTGAACCCTCATATTTTTTTTCTCATTTTTTTTCTCTTTTTTAACTTAAAAGTCAAACATTGTCTACTTTATTAGCTCTAATCATAGCTGCATGCCATTAAGATTCCTTGATTGTCCCCCTGTCACCATGTCCTAGGAACCTTAATGAACTGATATAATCACTCCTGTAGAGACTGCTTATGAACTGGAGGAGAAAGATCTGCTGCCCCTTTCAAACCCTCAGTGTGGTTTTCAAACATTTGCTCTGATAGATTAGATCTGACCGCAGCTGACTCCCGGGCTCTTCATAAACAGAACGCTACCTACCTCCAAGCAAGCCCCACACAGAGTGAGTATTGCAAGCCCAGGAGGGGTTCACAAATGAGGAATTGGAGACTGCCTTTGAAGAATGGCTGGCAAGGGAACCAGGCCTCAGCCTGGCTTATCTCTAGGGGACAGCCTTATGCTGGGGATGGCTAGACCCCAGGCCAATCTTTTTTTCTACCGCCTGCTGAGTTCTACCTAGGTTTCCTGATAATATGTAAGGACAGGATTCATTTCTGAATTCACTCAGTAGTTAGGTTCATATAAGTACAGGAAAAAAATTATTGTTATATACTACTTTATAATGCATATTTGTACAGTATAGAATTTGGTGCGTCATGTAGTTTATAATAATCAAATCAGGATAATCATCATTTCTATCTCTTCAAACACTTCTCGTTCCTTTGAAATACAATTTGTAGATGATGGTTAACCTACTGTGTATCAGGTCTGACCCCTCCCATCTAGCTGTATGCTGGTGCATGCTCCCTAGTCTCGATCTTCCCTTCGCCCTCTCTCCCTCTCTAATAATAAGAATTCCATTCTCTCTTTCTATGCAGCCACTTTTTTTTTTTTTGACTCCGCCAGTGAATTAAAACACTCAGAACTTGCCTTATTTGCCTGGCTTCTTTCACTTAACACGGTGCGGTCTGATTCGATCCATATTGCCGCAGATGAAAATATTTAGTTTTTTAATATGCACAGGCATATGGTGTATACTTGCCGTGTTTTGTTTGTTCCTCCGTTGATAGACACTTTGGAGAATCCCATGTCTTGGCTAGTACAGATAGAGCTACAATTAACTTGGGAGTCCAAAGATCTCTTAGATTTACCGATTTCATTTCCCTTGGGTATAAAACCGGTAACGGGGCTGCTGAGTCACACAGTAGGCTATTTTTAGTTCCTGGAAGAACTTCCACACTGGCTGTCATAATGCCTGTACTAATTTACATTCCCAGCAACAGGGCATACCAGCTGCCCTCTCTCTCTATACCCCTACCAGCGTTTGTTATTTTTGTTGTTGTTGACTATTGATGAAAGCAGTTCTAATTAGGGTGAAATCAGTACATCATCGTGGCCTTGATTTGCATTTCCCTGATGTCTAGTGATAATGAGTATTTTTCTTTCATACTTTTCTTGCCTGTTTCTATGTCTTCTTTTGAAACACGAATTCGATGGAGATCATTTGCCCAGTGTTTAAATCGGATAATTATATATTCTGGATATTGATCCTTTGCCGCGTGGATGCTTTGTGGATATTTTCGCCGGTTCCTCCTGTCCTCCATTCTACTCATGGTTTTGTTTATGGAGCAGAAACGTCTTCGTTGGATGCAATTCCAGTTGCTTCTTCTCACTTCAATGACTCTTGCTACAGGGGTCCGCCTCCTGCACTGATGGCTCGCAGCATTTCCCCCATGTTTTCTGCTAGTAGCTTCGTAGTCTTGATCCGATAGTCTTTAGTTCACTTTGAGTTGTGTTTTTTAAATATTGTTGCAATTATCTAATCATTCTTTATCAATAAAAGTTCAAGAGTCAGATATCCATGTAAGAACCTGAATGATCAGAGAAACAGCAGAGAAGTAACCAGTGACTTCCTATCTCTTCTGTTCCTCTATCCAAAAGGACTAAGATCAAGCCGGGCCGTGGTGGCGCACGCCTTTAATCCCAGCACTCGGGAGGCAGAGGCAGGCGGATCTCTGTGAGTTCGAGACCAGCCTGGTCTACAGAGCTAGTTCCAGGACAGGCTTCAAAGCCACAGAGAAACCCTGTCTCGAAAAACCAAAAAAAAAAAAAAAAAAAAGGACTAAGATCATCTCTAAGCCCCACCCTACAACTTCCTGTCTCTCTATCTGTCCTCAGCCCTCCAAGACCTCTATGGTTAATAATGGTCAGCTAGTAGCTAGCTCCACCCTCTGATTCAAACTTTAATGTCAGAATGTGATCAAAATATCACACAACAGTATATGGCAGGGGTTAGTAATTGAATTTCATTCTCTTGTGGATGTATATCTAGTGCCCCACGGTCACTGATCCAAGAGACCACCCTTCCTTCCATGTGTCTTCTACTTTGTTGAAAATCACTTGGCTGTATGTAGGCATGTTCATTTCTGGGTACTCCTTGCTGTTCCACCCGTCTGTACGGTTTTATACCAGTGCCAGCCTATTGCACCACAGCTTTGCAAAGGCCAGAGACAATGCAAGCGCCTGTCCTCGGGCCCAGAGACCCAGTGGAAGGCCATGAGCCTGGGGCTGTGCTTTGCAAAGAAGCAGACGCACCTGCAGAGACTGCTGACGGCTCTGGGATTCGGATAGCACACGCTGGGATGCAAAGACCATCTCCTGATCTAGGGCAAGACGGAATCTAGCAACGGTTCCATTCCATTAGCAGGGCACTGTGCTCTGGCAAATTGGGCTCCGGTGACTGGAGACTCAGTATGTGTTCCTTCCGTGGACCAACACAGCTGTGCAGACAGATTGAGTTTAGAGTCCTTGGGGACTGTTGTATTCTCAGGTGGCGATGGCAAGAACCTGGGCTTTCCTGCTTGCCTGCATCTGGAGATGTAAGAGCAGGAAATCAGGGGCTCTGCTGCAGTTCTCTGTCTTTAGACCACCCTCTCCATTGCTTAGGGGCACACGTCCTTGCTGAGTTCTAGGGCTCACCTTCAGGAGTCAGTTCCCTGAAAACACAGGCATTCCTTTGTCAACCCAGGTCTTTGTGTAGAAGCAGGAACGGAGCTTGCTCTATTGGATCCTCTCCTCCACCTGAGTCTTGATCTGAGTCTGAAATCAAACTGCTTAGTCAGGTCCCAAATGGGTTCGATTTGTATCGAGTGTGACTTGTCCACCGCTTGACTCCTCTCTGTCGTTTATATTTCAATAACGCAAAAAACCTAAGAGGACAGCTTGGCTTCCTGAGGTGACCAGACATCCTGTGTGGAATTTCCAGCTGGCTCGCATCCTGAGGAAGGTCAGACCCAGGGCATGACATCTGGAAGGATGTGGGAGGGAGGGACAGGAGTTGCATTTAAGGCAAAGTGGCTGAGCCAAAGAAAGGCACAGCCTTAGGGTATTGAAACCATCTCAGGACCAGAAGACAGAAAAACACTGTGACACCTAGATTTCTACTCCCCCAACGGAAACCCCGAATTCCACGAAACAATGTCTGTCCTTCTTCCTTACACTCTGGGTGCTGTCTGATGCTTTCCCTCCTGTCTACCTGCCTCTCGCCCCTCCTTTACATAGGTCCTGGGTGCTGTCTTCTATTCTGCCTCGTGTCCGCTGGCATCTCGTCTCTCCTTTGGCATTTCACAGATACTGGCTGTGACCTACTGAATTCATTCCACAGTTTCAGAAGGAATCAGGACCTGGGGATTGAAAAATGATGTTTCTATGCTGGTCCCCAGTTCTGCTACTGTTGTCTGTCTGGAGCACAACTTCTTCAATTGCTCTTGCTGACCTTTGCATAACACCTTATTCCTATTTCCTCAAACAGTCCCTTTGCTCAAGCCAGCCCCAGATGTCACTGCCCCAAGGTCGTTCCCTCCTGTCCCTACCCCTTACCTCTGTTAGCCACTTTCACAATATTCTCCCATTTCATTTTACTTGATCTCTTGGTTTTGAAGAGATAGAATAAAATTAAATCTTCAAGCACTTCTCCGACATCAAGATAATTTTAGGGCCAATCAGATATGCTACTTAACACCTTCTTTTGTTAGACTTTTTTCCTAGTTGCCTTTCTCCAAAAATACGTGAAAGTTAAAACCACAGATAAATTTTAATGGAGAATTTCCAGATATGTCAAGCATGATTTTAGACTTGTTTAGCTCCCATTATAATCCTGTGGATTAGTGACTGTGATTATTGTCACCATTTAATGGGTTGCAGAAGCCGAGGCACAGGAAGGGAAGGCTTGCCTGAAGTCACACAAACAAACTGGATTGCAAACCCATCCTCCCCTGCCTTTTTAATTAGCATACAGCAATTATGCAAAACAATGAGTTTCACTAACAAATCCAGTAAGTCTGAATCCTTTCAAGAAAGTCCACTTCAGAAATTGTGTGGATCCCAATTCTAGTTCCACTGCTTTCTAGTTGGGTGAGCTATTTAATCCACCTGAGTCTCAGTTTCCCCACTGAACGTAGCACACTGCCCACTTCTGTGCCACTGAGGAAGATGAGAGAGTGTTCAATCTGCCATGATTTATATACTCCTTTATCAATTCTACGATACACCTAAAATAGCAAATGTTAGACGATAACAAAAGGTAGCAACGGACATCTTAGAATCACTGAAATCAGCCAGCATTAGCTGTCTGACCCAGAGCTGTTTCTGCGAAATGCAAGCAAATCAGGTAATATGCCTGGCACCCGGCAATCCCGGTATCTATGAGCGCCTCTGATTGCGGTGCGGGCAGTAAGAGGAACGGAGGCTCAGGCCAAATTCTCAGGTTGTTGTGGTAGGAAATCAATGCCTTTGGATGGGACTGAGCGCTGCCCAATCAGTGGCTTTGCCCGTATATCACCCACTCAGGTTACGACTGCCTGCGTTGAGCCACCAGCTCAATACGCTTTCCCTAGGCTGTCCATGTCCTGGCCAGGAGCCCCGGTGCCCATTGCCTTTGAGATCTGGTTACTTAATACCTTTTGGGTTACAAAAGAGTCTTGAAGGTCACAGAAACACACTGCGTGTTTCACAGCCCCGGGGGAGTGTCTAGACTTTCTGACTCAAGGCTCAGATGCCCATTCTCCTTAATGACTTGATTTCCACTTTTCACAGACAAGGAGATGTGGCCAGAAATAGCCCAGACCCTGTAATCACTCGCAGAGCCAAGAGGAGTTAAGTGGGGCGCGTTTCTCCAGAGCTTCCTTCCCAAGCACTTACCACTTACTTACTGATGGTGGACGCCCCTCCCCCTTGGGCTCCCAGAACAGATGCTTCAAATGAAATGGCAGTTGACTGTGAAGCAAGGGGGGGGGGGAGAAGCATTGCTAAAATGTGGGTTCCACTTTTGCCCCGACACACAATTGCTCCAGGCTGCTGTGTTGCTGTCCTCTATGAAGTTTTCCCAGCTAAACTCGCACACCCGCGAGGACCTGAGTGTGTGCGCACGTGCCTGTCGCGCCTGTACATCCCCACCGTCTCCGCTTGCCTGAGCGTGGTATGGGGGTGGATTTTCTCACTTGCGTTCCGAAGGTTTTGCTCCACAGTGGAGCTCTAAGTGAATTATCCCCCACACTTTTCTCGTGAACTCCAGAAGTGGTGCTCTCATCAAAACCTGGCAGGAGGTTCTTGAGAGGCGGCCCTAAAGGGGATTGATTTGGTAAGAGTTAGCCGGCAGCGCCATAGACTCCCGCTTCCTTCTGGAGGCATTGCATGCTGTCTTGGAATGAGATGAGACCTTTCGGGGGCACAGGCATGGGATGTTGTAAGCCCCGGCTTCCGCACAGAGGGACAAAACCTTTGTCACAGACAGAGCACTAGGTCTTAGGTGATGACGTGGTGCCTTGGATTCTCACAGAGGAGCAAAGGCTAAATCTGACGCCACTAATTACAGCCTTCGTGGATAATTGTGCTCTTTCCTGCCCTGTTGAGAAGATTGCAGTCTCAGAGAACAGCTCCCTGTGGGGAGCTTTCCTTCCTTGTCACCTTCTTTTGTCCCCAAGAAGAGTAGGAGAGGGATCACAGGTGCCACCTTGTCAGGAGAGACGAAGACACCTGCTCAGGAAGCTGGGTGCGCGACATGGTGTTGAGTTTGGAGCTTGGATTTATGCGCCTCTCTATTGACTGGTACTAAGGATCAAGTCCAGGGTCTCTGCACGAGAGGCAAGCACTTACCAATGAACCACACTGCCAGCCAAGTTCCGGGGGCTAGGGCCCTGCGGGATGTTATCACCCAGAACCCTCTCTGTGCGGCTTCTTGAAGGCTTATCTTTGCTCTGACAAGACCTCGTCTCCACAGGGGGAAGCAGAAAGGGATGTATTATTCCCTCAAACTGCAACATAAACCCCACAACTTCGAGAGCACAGTTTTGCTTAGAGGCAGCTTCCATCTGGCCATCGGGTGACTTCTTGCAGACAAAGTAAATGTTGTTCTAGACACCAGGAATCCCTTGCTTTCTCTGTTTCTCAAAGGTGAGACTCGAGGTCCTCTGCAAGCTCAGAAAGAGGGCATGACTCTCCTCCTCCAGGGAAAATGGACTATTTGGTCTCCTTCCATAAAACCATCCCCTTGATTTTTCTCAGCAAAATGCACATAACATAAAGTTTACCATCTTACCTAATTTAATGTAAGCAGTTCAGTAGTAGTTCATGTATTCATAAGTATATTGTGCAACTATCCTTATCATTCATCTTTTTTCAGAATTTCTTATATGACCACAGTATTTACATAATTTCTCCCTCCTCCTTCTCCCTCCATTTTCTCCCACGCCCCTATCTGTAGTGATACTTTGTTTTAATAAATAAAGCTTGCCTACACCCATCCCTCTCAATTCATGACCTCTTATTCTATCATTTTTATTGTTTTATACAACGTGAGCGCTCAGTTCTGAACACATATACATCTCTACATTTCTTTATGACCTTGTAAAACTGAAACTTTATACCCAAGAAGCATTCCCCATTCCCTCTCCCAGATTCTGACATCCACAGGTCTGTCTTCTGTCTCTATGACTTTGACTATTCTGATTAATTTCACTACACAGCATTTATATTTTTGTGACTGACTTATTTCACATAGCATAATGTCTTCATATGCTACAACATATCTCAACATGTCCTTTCTTCTTAAGGCTGAGTAATATTCCATGGTGTGAATATGTCACATTTCGCATTGAAATATTCTCCTTTCAATTATTTTCCCCAGTTTTAAAGTTCTGAAGGTTCACTATAACCCTCCCCCAGATAACCCTGTTTCACAGTTTCCCAATGATTAAGCAATACTTTAAATGCATATCTTACATGTCATCTGTATGTGTTCTTATTATCTACTTTTCCACCATAGGATGTTCAGGGACTATCAATGTTCCATCGTGATAAACCAATCAGAACAAGTTAGCAAAAGCTGCAGTAACAAGTATTCCCAAGCCTAGGTGACATGAAATAATAATTTTTATTTTTTTGCTCAGTCGATGGAAAATTATGTATTTGTCCTTAAGACTTTTGCCTGTAAGTCATGAAGTTTTCCCTTTCATATTCCTTAGCCAAAGTTAGTCACGTGGCTCCAGTTACCATAAGGTGGGAAGGAGCATGCAATCTTAGCTTTATCCAGATGGAGAACTGGAAATGTTTTGTGGCTAATGATTGCCACCTTTGGATATAACATAAAAACTGAAATTTATTTTTAGGCAAATATATTTTTTTTCCTGCGAGTTTAACATCTTTAGGTAGAAATGCTAGTTCGTGTTGAAATAAACTTTGAACAAATTATAAATTTCAGACTCGGCACTTGATCTCAGACAAAAGACACCCAGCGTCACTGACATCAGTAGGTGATATCCACATATTGATAGTTCAAAGTAAACTAGACACCACTAATCAAAAGTTTTAGTGTTTCATTTATTACCTAAAATCTTCTTATAGGCTATCTGTCTGTTGATGCAGAACCTTGTGGAATATTTCCAATCTTATCAGGCCCATCTGAAACTTCAGAGTGTGCAAATTATTCCCTGGTTGTTGCCCCTAACCTGGAATCTGTGAGGTTTTGGATTGCTGCATGCACACATGGAGCTCCAAGCATCGGTTCTTGAGATGCAGTAACAGAAAATGCCTCAGGAAAACCCAACCCAAGGACAACTGCTCTCCAAAGCAGTTGGAATGGCTTCTCTAAATAGAACCACACCCTTGGTCAGTGGCCATTTTCCCTGCTACCTCATGCCACAACTATAAGACAAAGGGGAAAATGTCACTGCTTACATTCTATGTGGAAAATACAGACCACCTTCAAATTGCAGCTGTCCCTGGGAAACCAGCCAGCGACTTGTGTGTTTGATAGGTACCTTCAATTACTTTTGTTATCTCTTTTACTATTTAAAGTCATTTTGCTCAAACTGTGTTCCGTGGGTGCTTTTGTGTGTGAGAAGATGGGGGGCGGAGGTTGTGATCAAAAGAATTCATTCTGAGAACCATTCGGGGAAATATTAAATGAAATGAAAGAAGTAGACTTCTTTGTTTCTCCATAACTTCTCAGGGCTTTTTTATGCTAATGTGATGGCACATCTTCAAAAGATGCCTGATTTTATCAACAGAAATGGCCTCAGTACGTCGTTTCCAAATAAGGATGTACGGTATCGTTTATCTATCAATAACTAATTTGCCTCTTTCTGACTTGTACCCTCCACGGAAACTTCAAAGCTTACATATCGTCTCTACTGGATAGTCGCGTCATGGTCCAGCTCACTACAGCTAGAATAACCTGTGTCTGGAATGAGGAACGTGACAGATGTTTCTAGAAAGAAATTTAAAATGAGGTTAAAAAAGGGAGATGAAGAGAAGACTCCATTTAGGGCAGAGGGCATTCCAAGAATCTGGGGGAGATAGGCACCTCGATAGAGGAAGGGAGGGCTCAGGGGACATCAAGACTGAGGTAACTACAGAAGAGAAAGGATGAGGTCAACAAGTCAGGAATGATGCAGTGGGTTAGGAATGGGTTCTCCTCTAAATAACCTTGATGACCGTGGGGTAAGTGTGCCAGGAGACTATGTCAAAGAGACAGAGGCGGGAAGATCAAGAACTTGTGAACAGTGTACATTTAAAAAAAATCTCACCAAAAAAAAAGGACCCAAGTTCTGTTCCCAGCATGAGCACTGCCCTCTTTTGGTCTTTTCAGGCTCCTGTACTTATACACTCTCATTCTCTCTCTCTCTCTCTCTCTCTCTCTCTCTCTCTCTCTCTCTCTCTCTCTCTCTGTCCCCCCCCCCCGCTGTGAAAAGACACCATGACCATGGCAACTCTTAAAAGAAAATATTTAATTGAATAATTGAGGGTGACTTGCTTATAGTTTCAGAGGTTCAGTCCATGATGATAATGAAGGGGAGCATGGCAGATGTGTTGTTAGAGTTGAGAGTGCTACACCTTGCAGGCAACGGGAAGTCAACTTCACGCTGAGGGAAGTTGGAGAAAAAGAGACCTCAAAGCCTGCCCCCATAGTGACACACTTCCTTGAACAAGGCCACACCTCCTTGTAGTGCTACCCCCTTTGAGGCCATTTTCTTTCAAACTACTCCTCCCCCCAACACACATACATTTAAAAATAAAATCTTTAGGGGGCTGGAGAGATGGCTCAGTGGTTAAAAGCACTGCCTGCTTTTCTAAAGGTCCTGAGTTCAATTCCCAGCATCCACATGGTGGCTCACAACCGTCTGTAATGAGATCTGGTGCTCCCTTCTGGCCTGTAGGCACGTATGCAGGCAGAATACTATAAGGACAATAAATAAATCTTTAAAAACATTAAAATTTTTAAATTTATTTGCAAAATGAAACAAGGTACAGGTCATTATTACATGTGGCTATTGGATCTGATTTTGTGACTGCTCATTTTGCAGAAACTGGCTAGCTGAGCCCCGGGAAGTTTTTTAAGCTATGAAACATCACTTCAGGATTCTATAAAATATCTTCAGAGAAGGGCCGAATAGCACTGTGTTTTCAATTTAAAAACCAGGAATAAGAATGAGGAATTAAGCAAAACTTTTTTTTCTTCTAGCTTAAAAGCTTTTTAATATTTATGGAGCAAAGCACAAAAATCAAGAGCATTTCTCAAATTTTAGGAGTTGACACCAAGTTTCAGGTGAACTTCTGGGTACAAAACAAGGCTTCATTTTAGACATGTATTTCATAAAATGAAAAGATATCAGAGCGGTGTTTTCTCTCTCACACACTTTTCATTGTTGCTTTGATATAAACATTAAATGTGTCATTTCAAATAAAAGCTTTAGTATCCCAACTTCGAATTGACATTAAGTGTAAGTCTTCTGTTTGGTTAACTACGGGTGTTATTTGTGTTCATGGCATGTACCTAGTCAGACAGTTAGGACTGAATTAATTATATGTGGGAAACAGAACATTGGCTCTTTAGTCAGCTAAAGCTCCATAGACTCAGTTATTGTAAACCGCATAGTATACATACATTTTCACTATATCTGTGTACTGAGGATGGTTTTCAGTCTCTCTGTGGCTGCTATTAAGAAAATATCATAGGGGCTAACAAGATGGTTCAGCAGTTAAGAACACTCGCTGCTCTTGCAGAGGACCTCGGCTCAGTTCCCAGGACCCATTTCAGGTGGCTCATCACCATCTGTAACTCCAGTTCCAGAGGGAACACCCACATCTGGCCTCCACAGGTACCTATAACCATGTGGCACACATACAGAGAAGCAGTCACACACACACATAGACATAAATAAAAATAAGTAAAACAAAATACACCTGGCTAGGTGTCTACCATACAGCAGAATATAATGTCTCAGTTCTAGAGATGGGAAAGCCAAAGACTGAGGTGGACAAGGGGACCAGAAGACTGAGTGAGAGGAACCAAGTCCCTTGTCACTGTCACCTCACAGGCAGACAGAGCAGAGATGGCAAGTTCATTCTGCTTTGTAAGGGTGTTCCACCTATCTCAAGACTACGTTCATGACCTAATCCCTTTCCCTCACTACTTTTGACATTTTACTGTATTTACTTCTCAAATTATTACCTTTGTTCTTAAATCCGAATAGTCAAATACACATATATCACATATAACAAAAAACAACAAAACTTTGTATCCTATGAGACTTGACAGAATGAATTATATTTTTGGACCATCAGGGTTGTAGATAATCCATCGCCCATTTATTATTACATTGAGGATATTGGGACACAGGAGTTAAAATGAACAACAAATTAATCATGAGAGGCACTTCGAGGCAGGGGAAGATGAGGAAGGCAAGATACGGTGTTAAGTAATGAGCCTTATAAAAGACATGAGAGTTTTCTGAACCAGTGTTCATGTGACAAACGGGCTTGTGATACTCACCATTCCTTTTAAATATCTGTCAAAAAGACTTTGATAGATATGAGTCTGTATTAAATAAATTTCCTTGGTCCCAGGTAGCAAACACACTCTAGGCAACTTCAGCCTTTTTTGAAAGCAGGTTTGAAAAAAGGCATATAGGGAAGCTAAAAGAATGGACTTGAGATCAAACTCAGAGATGGGTTGAAGAGCAAGGTGCCTTAGGAATCTCGGTATTGTATAAGCACCCAGCTTAGTTTTCTGGAACATCATGGCAGATGGGATGAGTTAACTGTTTTTCAATCTCTTAACCTTTTTGGTCAATATTAAACATGAACTTGATATGGAGGTGTACTTCTGCAATCTCATACTTTGGAGGCTGTGAGCCAAGAAGAACGTAAGTTTGATGCTAGCCTGGGTTACCTAGTAAGTTCAAGGGCCAGCCTTGACCACATAGAGTTCCTGTCTCATAAAATGAGAAATAAAAATAAGCCAACAAGCAAGCAGGACTGGGAACACAGAGAACCACCTCGTGGCTCTTGTGGTCCTCAGGCCTACTCCTTGTCTGGGGAAAAGGAAGGGACCCTGATGGAAATTAAATGGTCTCCATGGGAGGAGACAAGCCTCATCCTCAAAGAACAGAAACCAGGCACTATTAGTAAGGGAATGTGGCGCCCGTCCTGAATTTCTAAAACCCAGCAGATGCCCACTACCCGCCTGCACAATAACAATCAGCAGTTGGCCGCCCTAGCGCTCGAAATTCTGCAAGCCAGTAGGAGCGGCTATTCTCAAATACAAAGAGCTATAAATATCCCTCTCCGCCTCAGCCCTGCAAACAGACATGCTGGAAGGCAGTGTGCAAACCCCTCCAGCTACGCCACCTGACACAGGGGACACATAGGTGGAACTGCATGTCGCAAAAAAAAAAAAAAGTCGCTTTCCATCCCCACCTCACCCCCAGGTTTCTCACGTCTGAGACAGTCCTCCAGCTATCAGGGCCTGTAGCAATACAGATCAGCTTCAGCAGCTCCTGATCAAAATACTCAGATTTGTTTTAATCCACAAGGTTAATTGGAGTTGGTGGCTTGCCTCCCTCCTTAGCTAGATCATGCCAGGCAAGCAAATATTCCACTCTTCCTGGGATTGCCTGCGTCAACTTGGTTCTGCTCACTTGGATGAATGCAAGTGGCCCTTGTCTCTGTCACCTGGCTTTGTTTGGTGCTTTGTTTGCTCTCATGTGCTATGCCCTGCCTCCTGCCTCGATTCCCCTCCTTGCCCATTGCCTTTACAGTCTGGTCCCTCCAACGCCACCAACCACGCCTCGTCAGAAGGTCCGCGTTCCTGCCGTAGCAAAGACCAACCAAAGGAGAGCCACTGAGCTGGTCACCCGCTGTTAATTTTCGCAGTTGTGGCAATAAGGTGGCCCCCTCAGACTTAGCGGGAGTGGAGGAGGGGACCCAGGTTTCCTGTGACTCTAATCTGTAGAAGTCCCTAGGTGCTGTCTAGGGTTTCCAATGCCACATTTGTAAGCTGGGCTGTATTAGTAGTGTGTGTAGCCACGGAGAGCTTTTCCAGGCTGGCTTAAGTAAGACATTACGGATACCCCCAAGAGACCCCAGTAGTTTAAGGGAGAGTTGCCAAGCTGGTATTTTAACAGAAAACTGGATGTAGAAGACCGAGGAAACCATAGAAATTTCCTGTTAATACGACATTTCAACATCGGATTAGGCAGTCTTTCTTGGATTTATGCTTTTGCCTCTCCAGGCATTAATGCCGATTACACATACAGTTCTGTTTTAATGGTTGATCCTGCACAGAGGCCACTCTGACAGCTCCCAGAAGCTTTTCTCCAACCTCAGCTCTGAACAGTCTGCTCTGCCCCGGTCCCGACTTGCGCTCTGCCTCCCCGTTTCTTCCCATGCTTGGCCATCCTTGGCTCTGCTGGTTCACGACCTTGCCTTGTGCTCCCTGGACCTTGATTCTCTTCGGGGCCAGGCTTTCTTTTGCTACCAGCTCCACCCCAACCTCCAACATCTCCTCTTTGACGGGAAAACACCTGCAAACAGCATCTGCCTTCACTCTGTGAGCAGAAACCAATTGCTTAATAAACACACCAACCCACCCAGCCGCAAACCCTGAAAATATAAATCGAACTCATAGTCCGTTTCAGGAAGCAGGGCCTACACATCTGGGCCAGCAAGATGTGATATATACTACACGAACATGCTCAGAGAGGACCAATTTGTGCCTGTAATTTTTCAGGCTGAAGAATAAAAGATTTATCTCCCATGCCGGTTTCGGGAAGTGGATAGTAAGGGCTCCGGAGAAGGCGGAGAAGTCGTCTAATGCCTCCTCTGGTGAGTCAGGAAGAAAAGAGTGTCTTGATCAATCAGAAAGATTAGCTTTGAGAACGCTAAGATGAGGTCATCATCCCCGATGAAATGGATGCTACTAGAGATTTCCAAGTAGAAGAGTCTTAGGAAATAAAGGTGTTATTTTAAAGGGACCAGTTGGGCTCGGCATGGGATGGATGAGAGGCAGACAGGATGCTTTCAAAGCAACAAGTGACACTCTTCCTGTAGGGGCTGAGCTGTGGTTTGTAGAGTGCTTGCCTAACACGTTCAGAGTCCTGGGTTTGATTCCCAGGCTCTATAGACTGGGTATGGCGTCGTACACCTGTTCACACTATTTGGGAAACAGAGGCAGGAGAATGAGCTTAGGGTTACCCTCTGCTACACAGTAAATTTGAGACAGCCTGGGCAATATGAGACCCTATTTTTTTTTAAAGTCAACAACAACAAAAAGAATATGGAGGGGAGAAAGACTTAACCTTCTTCTTCTTCTTCTTCTTCTTCTTCTTCTTCTTCTTCTTCTTCTTCTTCTTCTTCTTCTTCTTCTCCTCCTCCTCCTCCTCCTCCTCCTCCTCCTCCTCCTCCTCCTCCTCCTCCTCCTCTTCTTCTTCTTCTTCTTCTTCTTCTTCTTCTTCTTCTTCTTTTGGTTTTTCGAGACATGGTTTCTCTGGCTTTAGAGCCTGTCCTGGAACTAGCTCTGTAGACCAGGCTGGTCTCGAACTCACAGAGATCCGCCTGCCTCTACCTCCCGAGTGCTGGGATTAAAGGCGTGCGCCACCATCGCCTGGCTCTTAACGTTCTTCTTAGGGGACAGGATGTGACATAAATATTGGAGGAGCAGTGAGGGACAGTGGGACCGAGCTGAGGCCCTGGGGACGCAGCCAACAGCCAGCCTAAGTAGGTTACAATATTGTAAAGAAAGGATTCCTTTTCTCCCCTGAGAAGGGATCGACACAATCAGAACATGATTACAACCCCAGCCCAACCCCAAATGGATGGCAGAAGACGGTGTCTTGCCCGGGAAGAGTTCTAGATGCCCCTGCCCAGCAGTCAGTGGAAGGAAGGTCACCCACCAATCAGAACATCTGGCTCGTCGCTGGGCAACCAAAGACCAGTGCTGCTCTTCAGATGGCAGTGAGCGTGGAAACAGAAGGGATGGGTGAAAACGCATTTTAAGAAGCAAAATAGATTTGATGAAAAGAATAAAAGCCACAAAATCTCATAAGGATGAAAGAACCAGGCTATGCAGAAATGACCCTGTAGTTTCAGGAGCGTGTAAGAGCGAGGACCTGGGTGGGAATGGGACAGTAACTGCTACGTTTCCCCCAGTATCTGTCTGTTCTTCTCTGGTACAACTGGGACTGCTACTCAGGCTCCATGAATAGAACCCCCCCCCCCTTGAACTGTGGGGGTGGAGACTTGGAGGGGACTGTACGGAGCTTCCTGCACAACTGGAATCTTAGTTCCGTTCATCGTGCCTTGAAATAGACACGGACAGAGGGCCACTCATCCAGAGCAGGGCAGCAAGGGTGAACTGGAAACGAGAGGCAAAAAGAATGGACTCCATTTAGCCTAAATAACCAAGGGGCGAGAGGAGGGTTGTGGTGTGGCACCTGCCCTCAAATATCTCAAGAGTTATCCCTTTAGAATGCCATGCGTGGTTCCCTGGTGTGGTAGTTTTCTCGGTGTTATGGCATGACTCTATAGCAGATGGGATTGGAGGTAAGTCTTCCTAGATAGTCCATATGGCTGCACATAGCCTGCCTGGCCTAAGCTATCTGAGAATGGTGCCCTGGACGTTGGCTTTTGGTCATTTACCCATTAGCATGAATATGTCGCTTAAGCTCTCTACAGAAAGAAACAAACATTAAAACCGGTTGAAGCTTTGCGTCCCAGCAACAGCCCCACTTCTTGGTCCTGTTCTCTGCGTGGATCATCTCACTCTTCCCACTCACAACAAAATGGAGATTTCCCCACTCAATAACCTCGGTGTCTCTTTAAGAAGTCCAGCTGTCCAAATTGTTAGAAGATGGTTTTGTAGGGGTAAAGGAACTTTACAGCCAAAAGAAAGAATCTCTAGTATCGTGTCTCTGACCAACTAACAAGGTTACTTTGTTCAAAACACTTTTCTGAGCTCCAATTTCTTCAAACAAGGGGATTTAAAACTCCTTCCTGATTCTAAACTGTGGTAAGACATTATTGAAGGCAATTTCTTTTTTTTCCAAAAGGAAATGCCCAAAGTTGCTTCTTTCAAGACCCTGCGGTCCCTCATTGGTGTGCACGCCACCCTTAGCCACTGATTAAGCTCCCTGGCCTTCTTTTCTTCCCATCCTCTGAATAAGCTTTTCCTTCCTACTCCACCTGTCTAAATGTTACCCATCCTCCCAAGGTCAATGTCGAGCTCTCCTTTGAAGGTCAATGTATTTCCCGTTTCCACATCAACTAATGGGACAAGACTAAAGTGTGGCTGGCAGGAAGTGAGTTCCTTGCTACACCCTCCAAACCGTTTCTGCTTAGTAACTATCGCTTAATGGCTGGCACGTGGGATCAATCTGTAAGGGCAGATTTGAGCAGCTTCGCAGATGGTCAAGGCGCTGGGAGATCAGCAGCCAGCTACATTTTACATATAAAAGATTGGCCTTGAAGGTCCTCTATCTGGGCAGGTGTATTAGGGGAGAACGTAGCTCGTCCGGAGCAGTGGGAGAGACTCGGCTCTGTTACATCTCATATCACCATTCGGTCTGCAAGGACTCCTTGTGCAGTGCTCCTGCACCAGGCATTGCTAAGTGCTTTATAGAAAGCTACCTTCTTTGATGCTCATTGCAAGTCCCATTCGCTTGTTGCTATTGGGTTCCTGCTGAAAGGTGGGGAAACAGAAGCTCGGAGGAGTTCAATCACTTGCCCGGGGTCACTAGACAAGGACAATGAAGCCAAGAATCAAACCCAGGCTGTCTGATGCTCGAAGCTGAGCACTGACCCTGGCCTCCAGCGGTGCCTCCTGGTAGGTGCAGGCTTCTCCGTCTTCCAGCATAGAAACCAGGAGAGACTGAGGGGAAGGTGGGTCAGTGGAATATACAGAACCCGTCCAGTCAAATCCAGGTATCACAGAGCACAGAGCAGGCCATGGGAAGGCTCCCAAGATGTTGTGGGCATGTGGCATGTCCTGGGAGCTGAGGCGGTCAGATGAAGAGAGAGTGCTCTAGACTTGGGGCAAGAAGAACTCACAAAGGAAACAACCACGGGTAGAGCATGACTTCTACAAATACAGATGGAGAGTTGGCAGAGAAACAAAGCTGGGCAGTTTCACCAGGGCCGTAGAACAGTGGGTACCGGCTTGAAGGGACAGCGGTAGTTGGAGACATTGAAGGGTTTTAAGCAGAAAGGAAGGATGCCGGTAGATGTGCGCATAGAGAGATAACTCCGTCTGTAGTGCAGAAATTAAATGAAGCGGGTGGGGCGGGCACACATGTCTGTAACCCAGACCTTGGAAGACAGAGGCAAGAAGATGGTAAACTCAAGGCCGGTCTGGGCTTCATAAAAAGACCCTGCTGAAAAGAAAGAAAGGAACACTTACAGCAGGACTCCTTCCATTCTAACAGAACCCCCAATTTGTTTGAAATTCCCTCCTCGTAACCATGGCTGTGAACAAGAACCTTCTGAGGTATTCTAGAGAGGTTTCCTCACTCCTAAGGGAAGCAAGACAGGAGAGATGGCTGTCCTACCTCTGACAGTGAGAAACTGTGACACCAGGAAGAGATCTGGTTATAGGTCCACTAGCCTGAGGATGAAGCTACCACATGGGGGAGTTTGAGACTAAGAGATGCAGAGGAAGCGAGGGCCATGTGCTGCCGGGCTTCTGTCCTGAAACAAACCCTTGGAAGGAAGTCGCTCTTCAGTTTGCAGAGCTGGTATTTCTTTTGGGGTTTTGCTGCCACCGGCAAACCTGGAGGGAAAGGCTTGCTGCCGAAACACAAAAGCCTGCTGTTGTCCTTTGACTGGGGACGTCTCTACTTGGCTTCCCAGATACTCCTGCCACCCTGGTCCTCCCTGTGCTTCCTGGGTGGGACGCATGAGCTGCCAGTGTGCTCATGATCCCTGTGGCTTCCAAATGAGCTGAACACCAGCAAGGTGGGGGGGGGGGGGGACGTGGATTTAGAGTGTTGAATCCCAAAGGATTAAGGCCAGTGTGTCTGAACCTGGGGACCTGCATACGGCTATATCCTTTGTGGAAATGTCCCAGCTCTATAAAGCAACACCCCCACACCCCATACACCCCCACCCCCGTCCACACAGTCTCTGGATTCCAGAAACTGCTCCCTGCCTTTGTTCACTCTTGCCTAATATGGGGAAGCACTGGCTCCCATTCATTTGCTCTCTGTATGGTTCTCCAGTATCCCACTTGGAGCCTACTTCTCTTTCCTGCCTGGAGCCCAACAGGGTGAGTTCACTGTGCTCATCTGAGGCATTTAAAAAAACAGACACCAGGACAGGACTCAGTAAGTATGGTAAAAACCACAACCCCAAGAAGCCAAGGCTGGTTGGGGTGGGAGGGACAATGGATGGAAACATTCTAGACTACTGTACAATCCAGAAGAGGTTCGGCAAGGCTGATGGGGATTCTCAGGCCAAAGCCAGACACCAAAGGATTCCTATGTCTCCTAGGATAGGCTGCTTCATTCTTGCTGGGCTCTGGCACTGGTTGGGGACTGTGTGGAAATCTAGTGATCATCTCCAGATCACACACACCTCCCTGCCTGTGAGCAGCGGTCTGTGAGGTTTAACTTTTGTGACCACCACGTTTGTTCCATCAACACTTTCAGCATCGTCTCCAACCTCACAACCAAGCTGTTTTCAGTTTCCTGTAAGTGTTGTCCCCAACAAGGGCTGTATTCAGGTTCAAAACGTGGCAAAGCACGGTGGCACACGCTTTCAACCCCAGCATTTGAGAGACAGAGGCAGCTGGATATCCGTGAAGTCAAGGTCAGCATGGTCTATAATATGAGGTCCAGGCCAATCATCGCTGCATAGTAAGACCCAAGAGAGAAAGAGAGAGGGAGGGAAGGGAAGGGAAGGGAAGGGAGGGGAGGGGAGGGGAGGGGAGGGGAGAGAGAGAGAGAGAGAGAGAGAGAGAGAGAGAGAGAGAGAGAGAGAGAAAGGAGAGAGAAATGAAGGGAGGGAAGGAAGGAAGAAGGGAGGGAGGGAGAGAGGGAGAGAGGGAGGGAGGGAGGGAAGGGGGAGAGAGAGGAAGAAGAAAGAAGAGAGAAGAGAGAGAGGGAAGGAAGGAAGGAATCAAGCTAGCTCCTGTATTGAGAATATGCTCATTGGGGAAGTTCAGTGCGCCTTCTCAGTCAGATCGCTATGAAAGCATACCTTACTACTGAAATATTGGCTGGCTGTCTTGCTAACGACCCAGGCTCGGTATTATTTATTACCTTACTAATTTATAATCCCAGCGTTCTGATGATCAGGCAAGGTCAAAACCTGACCTTGTCCGCACACCCGTAGTTTATCTGTCTCCGAGTCAGGCCCCTGTTAGTCACGATCAAGAGGCTGCTGGGAAGTCAGCTTCCGATTCGCATGAGGAAAACGCCTTCAGAAGGACAAGAGTGTTTGAAGGCTCTAGGATCAATATATTATTTCCCCGAAGAAGCTTAATCATAACTGACGCCTGCTAACTGAGTGTGAGTCAGGTCAAGAAGACCTCGACAACCCGGAGGGTTACTTGGGCACAGCAAGCACCTCATGTACCGTTCACACCGTACTGGTATGTTCTTTCAGACAGGATATGAGTTCTAGATGTATCGGGTATTAGGAAAGATTGTACAAATCCACTGACTAAGGTTCTTTTTCTTTAATAGGTGTTTGACAAGCACTGCCAAGACTTGACCACGCCCCCTTTCTGTGATTGGCTAGCTGAATCCACCCCATTCCCCCCTTTGCCATGCACCCCTTTAGGCCCAGCCGGTCCAAGAACTTTCTAAATCATCTTGTTTTCCATTAAGCCCCCATGGAAAATCCAACAGAACTTCCAGTTCCTAGACTGTTTTCTCAGACTAGAAACAAGAAAAATCACAGAACTAATTTGGTTTTTACCTACTGTGGGCAAAGTAGAAGTAAAGTCCTAAGAGTGAGGAAATCCCATTTTCTAAGGTTAAGGGGAAAAAATGACATTTACTTTATGTGTAAGAGGTTTTGCCTGTATGTGTGACTGCAGCCTGGTAGTTTTGGAGGCCAGAAGGCAGCTTTGGAACCCCTGGAAGTGGAGCTATCCATGGTTGTAAGCCATCATGGGGGTGCTGGTATCTGAACCCGGATCCTTTGTAAGAGCAGCAAGTGCTCCTAAATGCTGAGTCATCTCTCTAGCCCCTATCTTCTTTTAATTATTTAATGATAACTAATTATGTGTGTCCATGAATGCACATGCATCCTAAGACCCAAGGGTGGTGGTCAGAGGACATCTTGCAGAAGCTGGCTCTCTCTTTCCGCTGAGTGGGTCCCAGGGACCGAACTCAGGTCCGCAGGCACTTTTACCGCTGCACCAGTTGGCAAGTCGAAGAAACCCTATCTCCAGCTTGTTTATGTCCTGACCCAAGGCAGCAGCTCTCACGAAACAGTTCATCCTGAAAGGGTACAGCCAGTTCCTTTCATTTGGCCCCTCACTTCCCAGGGCTCTCGAGACGGGGAGATGTGACAAAGGCTGAGAAAGAGCCACAGGTGAAGACGCAAGAGCTCAGCCCCAAGCAAGGACTTGCACACCGCAAAGGTGCTTTCAGTAAAACAAGATCAAATTCGGTAACACAGAGGCGGTTCTCCTAAACCCCAGAAGCAGTGTCCAGTGAGCCCCAGTTGACGCCATCAGAACAGAACATTCTTCTGACAAACTCTCTGGTCTCTGGTTTTATGTTTCACAGCGAGTTGTTGGGGGGGGGAGCCGCTTTGTTATTTATTTGAGGGGAGGAAGACTGGGGATTGAGTCGGGAACAGGCTGAACCTGAACTCTGCTTCAAGGCTGTGCCTAACTTTGGAGTACTCGTTATCGAGTAGAAGTTCCAAGAAAGAAATAGTCTCAGGGCTGGGGCAATGGCTCAGAGGCTCGGAGTGTTCGCTACTCCTGGAGAGAGAACCTGAGTTCCGTTTCCAGCACCCATTTTGGGAGGCTCCCGACAACCTGTCTGACACTCCGGTTATTCAGGCCTCCTCAGACACCTGTGTGCGTGTGCGTGCACACACACACACACACACACACACACACACACACACACGGCGCATACATATACAGAAATAAAATGACTCTTAAAAAAAGAAGACTGACAATATCTTGCTAACGTAAGTAAACAACCATCACCTGTCAGCACAAAAGGAGGCACAGACTGAGAAATAATTTCTTTGTGCAATAAATAATACTTGCAAATACATCCGATCATAGGAGAAACACCAGACACAGGCTTGTCAGTCAGCCCAGATGTAAACTCCCCTCCCTTGGGATTATAAAATAGTAAGTATGTGTGGCAGAATATTTAACTATGTAAAGGTGTGTTACATATGTTTATGCTGCATTTGTTTAACTAGGTAAAGATGTGTGGCCTTCTCTGCCTAAGGTATCTGATTGATTGATCTAATAAAAAGCTGAACAGCCAATAGCTAGGCAGAGAAGCGATAGGTGGGGCTGGTGAACAGAGAGACTAAGTTGGTGGAGGAATCTAGGCTAGGTGAGGAGAAAAGAGAGGAGAGAGAAGAGAACAAGGGAGAAAGACTCCCGGGCACAGCCAGGCAGCTACCAGACAGACAGACAGACATGGAGTAAGACATACAAAACGAAAGAAAGGTAAAAGGCTCAGAGGCAAAATGTAGACGAAGAGAAACAGGTTAATGTAAGTTATAAGAGCTGTGGGACAAGCATAAAATAAGGCTGGGCATTCATAACTAATAATAAGTCTCTGTGTCGTGATTTGAGACCTGGTTGGTAACCTAAAAGAAAGCCTGGTATAGTACCGCAAGACCACAAAATGTGGCAGGAATGAGTCCTGCGTCTGTACCAGCTAGATGGCAGTTTCTCTTGTCTTTGACGCTCATTCTACTTCACAGTGATCCTTGAAATGGCCTGCCAACCAGCTGTGCATTGGACACCTGTGCCCCAACAAATCTCTGGGCCTGATGCTACTCAGACTTCCTATGTCAACCCCAATTTCAGAACCTTTGTAAACTCGGAAGCTTGCTTAACACCCCTCCCACACCCACACTTGTATGACATGTCATATGTGGTCTGAGAGTCAATAATTAAGATTGGATATAAGAACTTGGATAGAGAGCCAGTGGCCAGCTATCACGTGAAAGTTGGAGCTATTTGGCAAACGGCAGACAGACAAAGCCATGTGGCTTGTGAGTTTATTTTTATTCGGTAATTTCTGACATTGTGGAAAGACACAAATATGTCCATCTATGTTTCTGCAATAACATGCTCACAATATATTGCTATGTATCCCAGGCTGGACTTGAACTCTTGGTCTTCCTGCTTCTGTGTTTTGAATGCTAGGATGATAGTCATTTACTATAATACCCAGCATCCGCCTGACAATAAGGCTGGCGTGTGTGTGGGGGAGGGAGGTTACTGGAATTTTCCTCAGGTTTTACACACGGTAGGCAAGTACTTTACCACTAAGTTATGGCCTCACCTAACACAAGATATCTTAAGGGCTTTGTGGCTTTCTTTCTTGAGGTCACCCAAACCCCTAGGCACATCCTAGGAAGCGGAGGACTTGCCTGATCGTGATCTAGTCACAGTCAGGAAATGGAAGAGGACGTGTCACTTAAGACTTGATTCCAGGGACGGAAGCCGTTTGTCAGCAATGGAGCCCAGCAATGGGAATTTGTTGGAGGTGGATCTCACGACTGTGGGAAAGGGCTGCTGAACCGCGGGGGGGAAGTCAGCTGGGGACTTGATTCTGGTCAGTGCACATCCTCCGATCTTTATAATGAAAACATTCATGGGGGTGGAGCACGCAGGCTACAGTGTGTGTGTGGATGTCCTAGGATAACATCCAGGAGTCAGTTCCCTTCCTCTGCTGTGAGGGTTTCGGGGACGGCACTCGGGTTGTCAGGCTTGACAGCGAGTGTCCTTACCCACTGAGCCGTCCCAACCGCCCCTCTTTTCATCTTTTGTCTGCTGTTCTATGCTTTGATCTCTTATCAGGGTTTTGAGGACACGAACCACATGACAACATCCCCACGGTATGATGTCACCTCCCCAACTTCCTCTTGTTGTTGTTGCTCCCATTTGAAAGGTTCTGAGAAAGGACTCTAATTGGTCTGGTATTCCTCAGATGTTCAACTTTGGGTCAATCAGTCATGTCTAGGAGGACAAATGACCATAACCGATCAAACCAAGTGAGATCTAAAGTCCGATGGGGGAAGGACAGTCACGATCAATACCCTAGATCTGGTCACAGGGCTCTGTCCATTAGGATCATTCAAGAAGCTAAGATCTTGTTGGGAGCTGCAGCCAGTCTAATTGTGGGAAGTAAAGGCAGCTGGTAAGAATGCTTCAAGTTCAGTCTTTTGATTAAAATCGGAGCCACAGTGATCTAAGAAATACCAAGCCTGGATGCTAAATCTACTGAATAGCATACTTGGCCACAGTGTACTAAACGGAGGTAAAAGCTCATGGGAACTTGCCTACTAGTTCTTAACCAACACAGGCTCAGAATATTTAAGTGAGAAGCAGACAAAAACCTATCCAGCACTTTACCCCATCTCTGAGGACATTGGCTTCCTGATGGTGTAGCTGTATTATCTCTCTGCCTCCCCTTTCCCAAGAATCTCATGTCAAAGTTCAAATCAGAGGCTTTGTGTTAACTCATTTCCATGACAACAAATTACCACTCTTTCTTTCTGCCTGGCCTCCATCACATGTCAGGGAAGGGCAGCAAGCATCCATGTATTTCTCCACCAAGAGTAGGCGCGTGTGCTAATAGGAAAAGCGTGTCCCTCATTAACTTTTATCAAGAGCCAGGGAGAACAAAACAGGAATGGACAGGACTAGGCTGACATTTTCTTCCCAGATACTCAATTACATTTAATTCCTCCCCAAAGCACAAAGGCAAGTATAACTTATTTTAAAACATAATTAATCATAGGCAAAACTTCTTAGGAATTATAATGATTTTCTTATGGAACATCTTTCATAATGACTCTGTGTTTTGGGTACAGACTGCCCCAGAGAATTTCCTAGAAGGCCTTAGTTCACAGTTACATGGAAAATTTCCTTTTTTTTTTTTCCTTTTTGGTCAGATGTGAAGATATGACTTATGATTTAGTGTACATTTGTATGCTAGTGACACCGACATTCTGAAAGCAACCTCCAGGGGGAAGAAAATGCTATCAATCCTACACACACATGCACACACGGGAACTAACACGTCACTAGAGAAATTTCCCAGTGACACACGGGGCTTTGGCGGGAGGGTGTCACTTGATTTTTGGATGTCAGTTAAATCCTTGGTTACCAGGGAAAAGGGTTATGTATAAAGTCCATCTCGTTTTAAATTATGTTCAACAATTTTCCTAACTACTCGGTCATAGCAGTAGGATAAATGCTGGTCCCCAAAGATCCACCTGTGTTCTATTTCCTAGAACCTATGGCTATGACATCATTTCAAAGAAAATGCTTTATGGATGTCATTAAGGATCTTGAGAGGAGGTCATCCTGGATTGTTCAGATCTGCCTCAACACTTCACTGACAAATGTCCTTATAAGACAGAGCTCAGAACAGCAGGGCCAATAGTCAAGAGACGTCATAGCCACCAGAAGCTGTAAGAAGCAAAGCTCAGAGCCTTCTCGAGAGCCTTTGGAGTCCCTGCCACCATCTTACCCCTAGATCCTGGCCCTCCAGAGCCCTCTGTTTCTGTCATCTTTAAGCTGCCAAGTTTGCCATTGTTTGTTAAGTTTCTCCAAGAAACAAATATAGTCACCCACCCAGAGAATGAAGCCAGGGGACTTAGAAAAGGTTCAATTATTCAGTGTAGTTGGCACTGAAACACATCCTGCAGGAACTGGTTTCGCATAGAGACAATTCTCTTACTGGTCCACACGGGCTATGCACTCCAGATAAGGGCTGCATCGCCACCCTTTGGGGAGTGAAGCTCATGACTTCGCAGTGAGCACACAGCACTAAGCGGAATGAAACCCCAGAGTTTTAAGAGGTTTCTTGTACTAGCAGGTCAACCTGGCCTGTTCAGCCCAACAGACATTCTTGTGTGATCTTTTTTAATGACTTCATAAAGTAAGTATAATTCATTTTCTTTTAGAAGGAAAAGAGAAATTGGTTTCATTGCCCCAGCAGGTCCCAACTGTTGAAAGACAACCCCGGGACAGACACCTTGAGTGCTGGGGGGGGGGGGGGGGCAATAACCCTTGTGAGTCAAGGTGGTGTGCAAAAACATGCTCCAGAGATCCCTACACAATGTGAAGTCATGTGGGAAGGGAAGGTAGGAGCGCTTTAAGGATTATGGGATAGGGAGACTTCACAGAAGAACCAAGTGTACCCCTCCGAGCTAAATGTCACACTGAGAGTTAAGAAGCTGTGGCAAGAAAGTACCAAGGCGCAACCTTGGGACAGCTTGGACTATGAAACAGGGAGTCCCCCTCCTCACCCCAGAAAAATTTCAGAACCAGTCAGACAGAGCTGCTTCGAATCTTGCTTGCTAAGCCACAGCGCCCTCCTACGTAAGGAGGTCCACAATACATCTCTCCGTGGTTGTTGACCAAATTGAACCCTGTAAGGCAAGCACAGAGCTTCACACGGAGTCTTTGATGAGTTACCCAAATTCAGGATCTTGAAGTGGGATCATCTGGACTCACCTGTGTCTGCCGCCCAGTGCTGGTTACAGCTGTTACTTCTAAACCTACCTCCGGCATAAATCTCGTGTCTTGATTCTTGTGAATGAATCCAGAAATCCAGGTGGCATCATTGCTCTAAGGATTGTCCCCAGGTCTTCAGAGATCTGAATGTCTTCACAGAGAAATCTTACCACCATCAAGCTTCATGGGGGCAGAGAGTGGACAGGAAAGAAAACTCGGTCAAGAGGGTACCATGTTTTCCTCACAGCGATGAATTTAACCCTCATTAAAACCCAGAAAGGTGTCATATTTCCTAAGGAATAATCTCTTTATGCCAGTTATGTAAATGATGCCTACCTATGCATTAATTCAATATTTCTTGTCAAAAGGCCGGCATTATCCGCTGTTCTTGTCAGGGTTACTGTTGCTGTGAAGAAAGGCCATGCAATACTTTCATCAGAAGCCTTTCCTAGGCTCTCTTCACGGTGCCCGCCCTCAGCTTCTCTCCATGAGCCCTTCAGTTCTGGGGCTCCCCTACTGTACCCTCTCTACTGGCCTGGCCTGGCCTCTCACAGTGCCACGCCTCAGCTGCTCCTTAAGACCCCTCCATGCCTTCAAACCAGTACCAGCTTGGTGGCTCTTGTACTACCAAGATCAGCTATCAGTACAAGTGCAGCCTTGGCCACCTCTGGAGCACAGCTTCTGGGTGTGGGCTCGGAGGAAACACCTCCCAGAAGATTCTATCTCAGTGGCGTGGGTCTCTTTTTAACCGCTGCTAATTTCTTAGCTCCTGCTGACCGACATCTAGTGTCCCAGGAGAGCAAAGGTTTTAGTTTATCAGTTCTGGTTGCTTGTTAATTATGGCTGATTCTTCAGCCCCAGCTAACCAGAACCCACGGATTCTTAACGCAAAATATGCGACAGCCATGGTAGTCTTTAAGAGAGTCTCAAACTTCCTTCTAGAACTTCACAAGCCCGGCCCCCAGTGTATGTCTTTTGGTCCGGGCTGACACCAGACCACAACACTCAATGAATGCTCTTACTTTTCCAGCTCCCATAATCAACCCCCCAAGCTTTGAACACCCAATGGCTTTTCTAGCCCAAAGTTCCAAAGTTCTACAATCCTCCCCCTAACAACATGGTCAGGTCTGCCACAGCAATCCCCCCAATTCTGGTGCCAGTTTCTGTCCTCGTTAGTGACTATTGCTGTGGCGTAACACCGTGATCAAAAGTAAGTTGGGGAGGAAGGGTTTGTTGGGCTTACACCTCCATACCATAGCCCATCCCTGAAGGAAGTCAGGACAGGGACTCAAGCAGGGCTGGAACCTGGAGGCAAGAACTGATGCAGAGGCCATGGAGAGGAGCTGCTTACTGGTTTGCTCAACATGGCTTATTCAGACCGCTTTCTTACAGAACCCAGGACCACCAGCTCAGGGATGGCACCACCCACAATAGGCTGGGCTCTCCTCTGTGGATCACTAAGAAAATGTCCTACAGCGGGATCTTAAGGAGGCATTTTCTCAACTGAGGGTTTCTCCTTTCAGATAACCCTAGCTTGTGTCAAGTTGGGTTGTGTCAGAACAACAACAAACCAAAAGCAAACAACAAAACTAGCCAACACGTTACCCAACCATTGGGCTCCACGCTATGCATAGTGGGCAACAGATCCTCCTAAAGAAACTGTTGTTGTGGTGGAGAAGTATAGCTTACTAACAAACAGGACACTATTAAAACTCTTACGAGAGGTCCTCTGATGTGAATGGAGTAATCGCTAGGACACTGGAGGAGACCTGGAGGGGAGAAAGCACACGTGCGTGCAGAAAACAGGGCATGGGTGTGACCGAGGTTGCCGCTGGGGATAACAGACACCTTCCGAGTGAGGCTTAGCACATCCGGAGGCAGCAGCTTTGTTGGGGCAGGAGCTTGATGCTGCCGCTCTTAGGAACCCGAGGGCTTCTCTTCATCTTTTAGGAACCTCAACTCCAGTCAGAGCCTTGACTTTCATGCAAAAGGGAAGTCGAGGGTGAAGTAGTATGAAGGCGAGCGTGAAAAGACATCTTTAATATCGATTTTGGGAGATCCTAAGTTTGTTCTATGTGTATGGATGCTTGGCTTGCGTTTCTGTCTAGATGTCACGCACGTGCCCAGTGAATGGGAACGCCAGTCGAGGGCATCAGATCCCCTAGGTTGTGAGCCACCATGTGGACGCTGGGAATTAAACCCAGATCCCGTGGAAGAGCAGGCAGCGCTCTGAACCCGTGAACTACTCGCAAGGCCCTTAGTTCAGATTCTAAACAGGAGGCTTAAGAAAAAGAGAGGCTATACCCTGGAGCACGGGTGTGGGCTTCTCAAAGAGTGAGTCCTACTTTATTGCTTTGAAAAAAAAAACCTTAGAAATGATTTTGGTGGGGTTTTAAAGCTTTTGTCCTTTAAGGATTACTAAGGAACCTTACATGAAGTTACAATGTGGCTCCCAATGGCACCTGACAGGATTCCAACTGATAAAGGTTAAAGTCTAGATGCCAAGGATGCAGGGCATTAGGTTCTCCCGCTGTGATTGAAGCTAGCCGTCTTGGTGGAGGTTCCTGGAAATTGTCTTGGAGAGGAGTGAGGTCATGCCTATTCGGGCCGTACGGTTGGTCCAGGGAATCTTTGAATAGAAAACATCTCTGTACGCGAGGAATAATATCTGTATATTGGCAACCCTCACAGCAAGTGATGTAAATTGTGCTGAACAAGTGGGAACACACGCCCACGTCCCGGGGCCCTAGCACTAGAAAAGGATAAAACTTATGTAGTCACGACTCTATGAGCCGCCGAGACCACTCTCCATTTTCTCCCAAGTTCTGGCTGTGACCATGTCCATTTGCTTGATTTGTCCCACAAACAAGAGCCTTGGGCAGAGTTTCTAGGTATTTAATGGCCCTCCTGTTCCCTTAACTAGACAGATGATGTTGAGGGACTTCCAAGAACCTGCATGTGACCAGAAAAGTCAGTAACTGAAGAATTTGAATGCTGTAGCCTGAGGTAGATTAACCCTAAACAGCTACAGAGCTGTTGGTGGGAGCCTATTCCTTCCCAGCCCCAGCCCTAATGTTCTGCTACTCACAGACTTGGCCATTCATTCACCATGCCAGAAATAACCTGTTGGCTCCTGATTCTAACCACAGTCCTAGGCCCAGGAGTGCCCCGTGGCATGAAGGGGCAGGGCTTCCTCACTGTGAGCTCCGGACTCCTCGTGACCTATCTCCTGAATGCCATCTGTGAGGCTGGAGTTTCTATTAGTGTTTCCAAAAACATCTTTGCTGTAACTTCAGAGAGAGCCCAAGCCAGAACTACCTCCATCACCTGCCGTAAGATTCCAGACTCTCAAGCTGCGAGGCGATGGGCACTTGGTATTTGTAATTACTGTAAACTGAAGTTCCCGGGAGGGAGGGAGGGAGGGAGGGAGGGAGGGAGGGAGGGAGGGAGGGAGGGAGGGAGGGAGGGACGGGGAGAGGGAGAGAGGGAGAGAGGGAGAGGGAGAGGGAGGGAGAGAGAGAGAGAGAGAGAGAGAGAGAGAGAGAGAGAGAGAGAGAGAGAGCTGAACCCTCGTTGAAGATTCTACAAGGCCAAAGGAGTGAACTTTGGGAGTACAGGGAGTTAAACTGTTGTGGACCACGGACAAATTATCCTGGGCTATTTTTAGGCTCTTTGAAAGCCATTCCTTGCCCACCTCTGTGTCAAGCCAGGATTTACCATCATTGTGCAGCTTCTCCATTTATGGTGCAACGCCCAGGGCCTTCCAAGCCATCCTTTTAATCCTTGGAACGTGTGTTCCACGAGATAAGCATAGCAAAACACGTCTACAGTCTTTTCAAGTGTGACCTTAAACGAAGCATGCTTAGGAACGGACCAAACCGTGTGTGAATACCTACAGATTTCCTGCTCTAAGCTGCCTTTGTTCCAGAAAGGCAGAACCAGACATACCCCATGTTTCTTGCCTGCTGCCAGGAAGGAACTGTTCTCTGCCTGTGAGGTCTTAGCTGTGCTTGCTCTGAGTTTGCATTCACTACAACGTGACCCACTGAGCCCAGGTTCAGGAGGGTGGCTAAAAAGGCAGCATGAAGAACCCTAAGACAGAGGCCAAGAGTCATGGAGAAATAGTTCGCTATGAGCCCTAGTCTACTTCTGACATTTCCCAATTGGACTGAGAAGTTCTAACTCTTGCCAGTTGGAACTCAACGTTGCTAAAGACCAGCTTCCTGTTTTCCTGTTTGGGGTACAGAACTATCTATTTTGGCAAGCCCAGGCCTGTCTCACTGTGTGGGGGGTGAAGTGGGGGAGACATCTTGGACTCCAGTCGATGGATCTTTAATTAGAAGTGTATTTAAGGAACTACCACACACACAAAAAAAAAACATAGTCACCTGGACTTCATTCAGATGGCAATTCTGTAAGTTAAGATGATATGTAATATGGTGTCATTTACAGGAACCTGGAGGAGTGCATATATTTATATATTTCATATATATTCAAACTGTAAGGGGGTAGAATGTGATAGTTTAAAAACATCCACTTTTTTTAAATTTTAGTTTCTTTGGTCTTCAAGCGGTGGAACCTGACTCATCTTGCCGTGAATGTGGGCTGGACTTAGTGACTTACTTCTAATAAAGAGAAAGAAGAAGAAAGAACAGTGGTGGGCACTGAAAAACAGTGTGACTCTCTCCATGTTTCTACAAAGCAGAGCTTTATGAGCATTGGAAACTGACATGCCCTCTAAACACAGAGTATCAGGTTGGATTGCAGTTTGGCGGTTAGAGTGCTTGCCTCATGAATCCCTGGGTTCGATCCCAGCCCTGCATCAAACTGGACATTGTAGTGCAAGCCTGTGATCCCAGCACTTGGGAGGTGGGGACAGGAAGATCAGAAGTTCAGGGTCATTCTTGGCTACAATATAGAAAACAACTTGCTCCTTACATACCAATAAACACACCCTTTAGGGTAGCCATTGATCATTTAGTCAAAGGAAAGTAAAATAGTTCTTACCTTCCCCAAAGCCACATGCCTATATCCTAGACAAAGCACTTCCTATTTCCCCTAGAGATTATTTTATATTCTAGGTACTGCCTCCTTTTCTGTGATGGGAACTGGAGTAAAGGATCCAGCTCGAAGATGGAGTCTGGATTAGCAACTTTGGAATTCCTGTCAGGTAGAACAGACCCTCTCCTCCACCTGCATAAGATCAGCCAGTCTCACCCCACGCCATTCCTAGGGGGTCAATGGCACACAAGGAAGAGTTCCTAAGATAGTCTGTAATCAAATAATCATTGTGTCTCTGGCCCAGAAACTTTATGATTACGATAAACTAAATGCAAGAGGTACACTGTGTAGTAACTCAGTGGTAGAAGATCTGCTTAGCAAGGCATGAGGCCCTGAGTTCAATCCCCAACACAAGAAAGAAAGAAAGAAAGAAAGAAAGAAAGAAAGAAAGAGAGAAAGAGAGAAAGAAAGAAGAAAGAAGGAAGAAAGAAAGAAGAGAGAGAAAGAAAGGAAGGAAGAAAGAAAGAAGAAAGGAGAGAGAGAAAGAAAGACAGAAAGAAGGAAGGAAGGAAAGAAAGAAAGGAAAGAAAGAAAGAAAGAAAGAAAGAAAGAAAGAAAGAAAGAAAGGAGAAAAGAAAGAGAAAAGAAAAGAAACCTTGTTAGGGAGTTCATAGATTAAGTCATAAAAGGATTGCCCCTCCTCTCCTTCTTACAGCCTATAACAGACCAGTTGCGCTAGTGGAGACATTTTTTTTAATAGGAAAAAAAAAAGGATGGCCCTGGCCAATGGCCGGAAAGACACAGGAACCTATTGTCATCAGCAATGTTGGAGCGCTCTGAAGTGGACCCACACCCTGGGTCAAGCCTTCTGATGACTACAACAGGATGACATTTTGGCTGAAACCAGAAGGGAAGCTGTGGTCCAGAACCGTCTAGTAAGTTGCTTCTGGATTCCTGGCCTAGAGCAACTGTGAAGTAATGAGTGTTTCTTTAAGGCACCAAGTTTCGGTAGTTCTTATTTGGCCAAAATAACTAAAAAAAAAAAAAAAAAAAGATAGCTAGGCAGGGTTGGTGCCCATTGCTAAGAGTAAGAAAGTTGATAGAGACCTGAGTGAGAACTCGGCACACAACAGCAATTACTGTGGTCTTATTAAGAAATCAGCTTGTTTAGCCTGCATCACTCCCAAGGGTAGATCTAGAACGAACAGGAAAAACAGCAGCGTTCAGCTTGATGAATGACTCCAGCAATTAGAACTTGAAACACAGAACAGTTTGCCCAGCCAACTAATGAGCTCTCTGCTTGGAAGAGTTCTAGCAGAGGATGGGACTGGATATTGAGAGAGCAAATTCTTGCGTGGGGAGGGATATGGAACTAACCAATCTCCTGGTTCACATCCAGTCTTGCGATTCGGTTACTCTGCGACTCAACGTGTCTGAGGGGTGCTTGATCCGTGCGGTCACACCCGGCCTCTCCCGTTTCTCAAGGCACCCGGCCCAAAGATGATGTCAGCTGAGAAGGCCACCGAGGGAAGGGGAAATAGATTGGGGGGATTGATGAGAAACAGACTGTAAGTGCCAAGCCTGAATCTTCCACATCAAAAGGGATGTCCCAAAATCTTCCTCTAAGTCACAGCCTTAAAAATGACCATCTTCAGGTTGAAGAGAATCGGTGAAACCGATCAAATAATAGGTTAGCAACAAGCTTAGGGAAATTGAGAGGAGAAAAAAAATCCTTAAAGCAGGCCACAGAGTTTTGGCAAGTCGACCCTTGCAGAGGAGAGGGAAAGGGCAGCCAGGGGTCTCAAAATGGTCCAGTCACAGAGTGACTAAAGAATGAGCCAGAATCTTGGCTGTGCCTAGAGTTGAACTATAGCTGAATTCTGCAGAAGTAAACAAGTATGGCAGTTCAACCCGTATTTGGGGAGCACTTGACTCCCCAAATGAGCAAACCTGATTTCCGTTGACTTCCGTTGGAAAATATGAGCATACTGACTGTTAGGATATCCCTATCAAAAATCAGCCAGCATGTCTCAGATTTAGGCAATTTGGAGGATAGGTTGATAGTGAAGCCAAGGCCTCTGGAGCATTGGGATGCACCATGGAAGAGGCTAAAGTAAATTTGCCGGGTAAGACCCTACCCAGCATGGATGCGCCACCCCCCGCTGGGGCAGAAGTTGCATTTTCAGCCTCCTTCATAGGTGGTTGCCTACGGTGATGACTGCTCACTATGGGTGATAAGTTGTTAAGGTCCCAAATTGCGAAAGAAAACTATGAAAAGGCATTTAAGTGTAGAGAGCAATTTTCATCTATGAAGTTACGAGTTTATGACATCATATAATCTAGGAAGGCACAGCCTTAAATTCGTCATCCTGTCCAAATGGCACAATCCAGAAACCCTCCAGGAAAGCTCTTCTACAGACTGGATCTTCTCACATTTATGCCAGAAAAACCATGGATAACAAGGGGGAAGGCATTTGGTGATATTAATAAAAATATGCAGAATGAAAGTGATCAAACCTACATGAGATATCTGTATCACTCCCCTCCCCCCCACGGGCTCAGGGGACATTGTGGAAGAGTGGGTGGCAAGACTGTAAGAGCCAGGGACATTTGTGACTGCAGAGGTAGTTGGTGACCACAGTGAGAGAGTGTCTGGGAGACACGAGATAGTGGTGGTCTGAGCTCACAGCAGTGATGACGAAATGCAGAGGATCTACCCAAACCAAGCCAGAAAAGATCTATGGACAAATGGGGGAGGGAGTCACGACGTTCCACTCCGCTGAGGAACTACTGGAATGGACGTGACCCCCAAGCAACTCTCCAGGCCCCAGAAGATGGCCCTATACCCATGCACAGACAGACGAGCACATACAAGTGCATTCAGTGACTTTTGGTTTTGTTTGGTTTTGTTTTTTTAAAGCAAATTAAGTTGGGAGGAAATAATGGTGGGCGGGCATGGAGAATGTAGGGATGGAATTGATCATTTGCTTTAAAAAATGATTTGTAGTATTTTAGATTACGTGATGTACGTGGGAGCACAAAGGTGAATTCAAATGCCTGCTGAGGCCAGAGGCATTGGAGCCCCTGGAGCTGGAGTTATAAGCAATTGTGAGCTGCCTTGACTTGGGTGCTGGGAACTAAACTCAGGTCTCTAGAAGAGCAATAAGTGCTCTTAACTAACGAGCCATCTCTCCAGCCCCATTTTTCTTTTTCTTTTATAACGTAAGATTTAAACTTCAGTTTTTGTTTTCTTTTACATTTTTATTTAATTAACATGTACAGTACTTTCAAGAAATTCAAATAAAAAATGAGACGCAATTGATTAGTATGTCGGAAAAGAAACACTCCCATGAGTCCATGGGCTGAGGTGTCCCAGAGGTTTAGGGTGGAGTCCTACTTGTATAGTTTTCAATATGTGACTCAAACAAGTAACTTAACTCCAAGCCTGGGTCTTCTATCCTTCGAGAGTGGAAAAAAAACATAGTACTTGAAAGGCTGTAACAGGGAGTAAGTGAACTGAAAGCCAAGAACTTACCATAGCGCCTGGCAATGGTGGAGGCTCTTTAAGCAACAGCAACTATGTTGCAACATCACAGACATTACAGGAAGGCACTGTTGCAAGCCCTGCAGGACTGTGAAAGGCCAGCTCCCTTATCTCCCACAGGAAGACGGACTCATCCTATGAGCCTCATTGACACTGGCGCATGCAGGGTTGAGAAGTAGATCCCAGACGCTTCAAAGGGATTTGCACTAATTGCCTTAAGTGTTGCTGAGCCGACATCCTTGACAGAAGCAAGTGAAGGAAGGAGAAGTTGCCGCTGGCTCCGCAGGAACTCCGGTCAGGTCGCCTAACATAGTATCTACAGTCAGAAATCAGAGTCTCTGTCTCTCCCCTTTCAAAAGAGATTCAGTTTACTTTTAATTGTATATAAGAGGTGTGTATGTGTGTGTGTGTGTGTTGGGAGCTGCAGACCCCCCTGACCCCTTGACTTTCTTTGCTTGCCTCAGACCCTTTGCCTGCTGGAGTGAACTGAGCAAAACAACTTGTTTTCCTGTGCCTACAGCTGCTCTGAGCACGAGGCCCTCAGGAGTTCCTGATGGCAGGGGAGTGGCTTCTGGTGGGTTTTACAGCTGGAAATCCCAAGAGCTGGGGCGTGGCTATCAGTTAAGGATCCCTATGTAAGCTTCTCTGGAGCACAATAAAGTTGGCATTCTTGTTTCAAGGATGATCCACATCTCCGTGTCTCTGTCTCTGTGTATATATGTGTTTAAATCTCCAGACCCTTCCACGGCTCGCGTACCATCCCATAGTACAGGCGGTGTGTGTGTGTGTGTGTGTGTGTGTGTATGAGTGTGTGTATGAGTGTGTGTATGTGTGCATGCGTCCATATGTCCAGTTGCTTGTAGAGGCCAGAAGCTCTGGATCCCTTGCAGCTAGAGTTGCAGGTTGTTGTGAGCAGCCTGATTCCAGTGTTAGGATCTGAACTCAGGTCCTGTGCGAGAGCAGCATGTCTTCTCCAGCCCAGTGGAGACACTTTCTCCTTCTCACTCAGTCCAGGACTGGAGTGGTACCACTCAAATTTAGGGTGATTCTGACTACTTCAATTAACTCCATCTAGAAGCTTCCTCACAGACATACTTAGAGGGTTGTTCCTCTGCTTATCCCACATCCCCTCAAATTGACAACAACATCAACCATCACAATATAAAGAGTCTTCTCCTGCCCTCCATTCCTCTTCTGGAAATTCGTATAATATCAATGTGTGAAGCACCCCATAAGGGAAGACAAACAAACAGCATCCGGTTCATAGTTACATGTAGAATAAGAGTTGGCAATCTCCAGGAAATCCAATGAATATGGAGCCTGGATAAGAGCTATTAAGGGCAACTCTGCTGTGGTGCAGTCCTGCAGAATGGGAAAGGCAACAGTTTTGACTTTGATTTCCTAATGTACACAAAGTCAGTTGGTTCACGTACTCAATTATGTATTAAGTATGTATGACAAGTATTTTCTACTGTAGCTCCTCCCCCTTTACCTGTAAGGGGATACATTTCAAGAACCCAGTGTGTAAAAGCCACAAGGTCCTGAGCCTGTCCTGTAGCTCCCTTACCATTACAAGACAGTACGTGAGCCGGGTACTAAGCTGGGGACTTAAAAACATACAAAGACAGACAAACAGAGAGACACGAACACGGGTCAAACTTTATTGTGCTCAGAGGCAGCTTCCCTAGGAATCCTTAGCCACGCCCAGCTCTCAGGATCTTTCAGCTGCAGACCACCAGCCTGCCATCAAGGTCTCGTGCTCAGAGCAGCGCAGGCAAAGAAAGCCAAGGGGTCAGGATCTACAGCTCCCAACACCAGTGGATCTTGGGAGTTACCTACACTGCATTTTCCTATGCATATCTACCTGGAATAAAGTATAATTTCTAAATCAGGCCAGCAAGAGCTCAACAAAAATGAATAAATGAGAGTGGTTATGACAACAAACTATGACAGAGTTCAAATATGGATACATCGGCCCCTACTCCTCACATCTCCTCCTCTAGACTCTCTACTAATTGCTGTTCATTGAGGGTTTTTTCTTAAGGTCTTTATGTTCTGTCAGAACATTAAGATATTTTGGGAAATGTGGAATATTTTGTACACTGTGTGAAAGTGTATTGCTGTGATTGGTGTAATAAAAACTGAACTGCCAGTAGCTAGACAGGAGGTAGGAGCTGGATTTCTGGGGAAAGAAAGGAAGAGGAGGAGGAACTAGGTATGTGGGAGACGCCTGGACACAGAGATGAAACAGGAGGTGCAAGATGGAAGAGAGGTCATGCCATATGATAAAATGTAGATTAACATAAATGGATCAAGTTCTAGGAGCTAGTTAGGAACATCCTACGCTATAGGCTGAGCTTTCCTAATTCACAAGATGTCATTCTTTGGGAGCTGGCTGGCGGGACAGAGAAAGAATCATTACAGGTTCGTCACTCATCTCCCGCTTTGGCACTAATTAATCTCTGTCAGCCCTCCTGGCGTCTCACCCTGAACGTGTGCAGTTTAGTTCCCAGTCAGTGACTCAAGGAGACCTCGCCTCATAACTTGGGGCCTTTCTCCTCTCAGGCGTCCCATCCTGAAGATTCCAGGCAGCCTCGGCATTTCTGAACTGGGATCCGCCCTTCTCTGCCTAGAAAACCATTGCATTCTCCTTGGGCTCGACATCTCTGTGCTTCTATTTGTGGTGTGCCCGAGGCAACTTCTTTTCCTCGGTGATGACGTTGTTTGCAGGGCTGACCATAAAGCTCACTGTGTATAGATTCCTTTCTTCGCGGATCATTACATGTGATAGCATGTTGTCTCATGCCTGCAAGTCATTTCCACATACATTACAAGTGTGAGATTATGGAAAGTCGATTTTCCATCATGACTGAAATTGGATGTTGTACCCAGTAAGTTTTAGCTTTTCTGTAGGACCCTAGGAATTCTGCGAATTCTTGAGTGGTGGGGGTGGTCAGGGGGTGGCTGGGAAGGCAAGAGAAAGAAGCCCAAATATCTAGGTTCCAAAATTTCAACACTGGAAGACATTTAAGAACAACAATTATACTGGAGGTGTAGACCATTCGCCTGGCTGAACTTCATCCCAACTCAGCCAACTGAAAAGAAAAGAAAGGGGCTGGAGAGATAACTCAACAGGTGAGGGCACGGGTTGCTCCTGGAGAGGACACATTTGGTGCCCAGCACCCACATGGCAGCTCACGACCACCTGTAGCTCCAATTCTAAGGGATCCAACACTACCTTCTGGCCGGCCTCTTGTGGCAATGTATGCTTGTGGTATAAAAATATACACGGGTCAAACACCCACACATGTAAACTAAATCTTTTTTAAAGAAAAAAAAAGCAGCCATCAAAGAAGAAAGGTTACACAGAAGTAATCTGAGTTTGATATGATCATCACTCCTGCATGAAATCCCAAGAAAACAGCTCTCTGTCCATTTGGCATTGTAGCAGAATGATTATTGACAAAATGAAGGATTAGGCAAAGCAGCTTTGGGCCAATTCCTCTTACACTGGGCATGGCTCCTACACACTTGCGTTTTGTCAATGGTGTGGCTTGAATTTGCAGGAAAATTTCACTGCATTATAGAGAAGGCAGAGAGTGACTTGTGATGATTCCTTTCCATCCTCAACTTCACTGGATTTAGAACCAACCAGAAGACACATGTCTGGGTGTATTCACGATCAGATTAGGTGGTAGGGGCAGGGCTAACTGAAGAGAAGAGGATTCATTCTGAATATGGATGGCGCTATCCCACAGGCTTGGGTCCTGGACCAAATGAAACCAGGAAAAGGAAAAGTTGAGCCCAGCACCAGAGTTACCTCTCTCAGCTCCCTGCGCACAAACACAATGTCACCAGCCGCCGGGAGCTCTCAGAGCCTCAGCTAGAACAGCCCCTGCCACCAGGCATTCCCTGCCATAGTGTTTGAGCCGTGCAGGACCTGCAGATCCAACCGGGGTTGTCAGACTCGGTGGTGGCAAGCACCTTTACCTACCCAGCCGTCTCACCAGCTTGGGAACTGAATTTTCCATGCTCTGTGGATGTGGAGTGAGGTTGGTTTTTCTTCTTTTGCTGTGGCCACGTAGCTTTTGATCTCTGTTAGACAAAGGAATCACAGTGTAGCTGCCTAAGCAACAACACCCTTGTGAGCCCTTGAGAAGCACACTGGGGAGGATTAAGAAGAGGGTTCCTTTCCCTCAAGTACATACAGTTCTAAAACACGTGAAGCCCTGAAGAAATCCTGCTTTCCTAGTGCACTTAAGAGCAACGAAGAGGCTATGAGAATAACCCTCCCTTTACCTCACAGACATCCACCTGCCACTGCCATCCTGCGGATAATTCTAATAACGTACATCTTCAACGTGATTAGCTAAATATCTTCATAATTTATAAAAGGGGAATCGATTTTTTTTCATCTTTAAAGGAGGATAGAATTCTGTTTGAAGGTCCTCACAGCCTAATGCCGACCCTTTGAGGACAAAGAAACCCACGATAGCTCACTCCTCAGTGAAAGGATCGGATTTAAAGAATTAACCATGAAAGGGCTCCAAGGCAGGAAGAGAGGAAGGCTGGAGGCAGGCAGGCAGGAACAGTAGCCCCTACCCCACCCCGTGCTGCCCAGCTGCCGGTGAAGAGATGACAGCCTCCACTGTGGACCATGAGTGAAAGCAGATGAGGCCTGGACACACGTGGACATAAATCCCTTAACTTTAAGTGGTTTCCCAGGTAATGATGCCAGGCTTTTTGCTAACGGTGTGTATAGTTTGAGGCCAGCTCTTTAGGAATGGCCATGAGAACTCAGGTTTTCTGGGCAATGATTTTTATGAACTCAAAAGTTCCTGGTGCAGAGAGCTTAGCTTCACACACTCCCTACCAAAAAAAAGGAAAAAGAAGAAGAGAAGAAGAAGAAGAAGAAGAAGAAGAAGAAGAAGAAGAAGAAGGAGAAGGAGAAGGAGAAGGAGAAGGAGAAGGAGAAGGAGAAGGAGAAGGAGAAGAAAAAGAAGAAAGAGAGAGAGAGAGAGAGAGAGAGAGAGAGAGAAAGAAAGAGAAAGAAAGAAAGAAAGAAAGAAAGAAAGAAAGAAAGAAAGAAAGAAAGAAAGAAAGATGTGTTGTAGGAGGCCACTTACTTGTTCCGGCCGCTCAGCTCTGCAGTAATCATACAGAAACTATATTATTTGTAATACTGTTTGGCCACTAGTGTAAGCATATTTCTGGATAACTCGTATCTTAAATTAACCCTCTCCATGAATCTGTGTATTGCCACAAGGCAGTGGTTTACTGGGTAAAGTTCCAGCATCTGTCTCAGGCAGGGGCTCCATGGCGTCCCACTGACTCCGCCTTCTTTCTCCCTGCATTCAGTTTAGTTTTCCCCAAGTAGCTAAGTTCTGCCTTGCTATAGGCTCAAAGCAGTTTCTTTATTCAGTAACCAACAAAATCAACACATAGACAGAAGGACCTCCCCTACCAAGGATGGGTCTTTGTTGTGTTATGTTTTACTCTTTTGACTTTTTTTTGGGGGGGGGTCCCCCAGCTCCCAAATAAATCACACAGAGACACATTCTTATTCTTAGTTATAAATGCTCAGCCTTAGCTCAGTTTGTTTCTTGCCAGCTTTTCTTAAATTATCCCCACTACCTTTTGCCTCTGGGCTTTTTCCTCTTCTTACCTCTATATATCTTACTTTCACTCAAACTCCATGGTTGATTGGGTGGCTGGCCCTATGATGTCCTCCTCCCCTAGGTCTCCTCATTGCTCTTTCTCTTCCTCGTTTCTCCTTCTGTTTATTCTCTCTTCCTACCAGCTTCTGCCTATCTTTGCTCCTGCCTCGCTATTGGCCATTCAGCTCTTTATTAGACCGTCAGGTGTTTTAGACAGGCACAGTAACACAGCTTCACAGAGTTGAACAAACGCAGCATAAACAAAAGCAACACATCTTTACATCATTAGACCAACGTTCCACAGCATAAACAAAAGTAACACACCTTGAAATAATAGTCACCAGCTTGCCTTGAGCTTGTCGTCCAACCAACAAGCAGTATACCTCTTTTTTACCTCTGGCGAGCTCCTCTCTCTGACTTCTAACAGATTGGAGAATCAGATCTGAGTTTATAGCTCCTGCCAGTCGACTGTACAAGAAAGCCTTTTCTTTTTTTGTAAAACCCAGGCTCAAAGCACTGGTTTCTATGCACACTGGGCAACAAGCTCTTCTCAGTGACATCAACCCTGTTCCGACAAGATGAGCATCTCAAGTACTGTACCGCTGGGGCAGACGCCACGCAGGGCTGATCATCACTGGTGGAGTGTGGCGGTTCTCCATCTCTTTGGAGAAATGACCACACAGAACAGTGTGAAGAGGATGGATGGATAAGCCAGATGTGTCTGTTAGTGTTGGGCAGGTGGCTTTAGGCCCATGGAGAGACATCAAGGTGGTCATGTCATAGAGAAAAGCTGCTTCCGTCCTAGCAGTAGGGATGGGAAAAGGAGAGACATAAAGGGATTGAGGTCACTATCCCCTTCAAAGACACTCTCCCGATGACCTAACTTACTTTCCACAAGGCAGGTTCCCTTACCATCTCCCCATAATGGATGAGGACCAAACCTTTAACTCATGGTCTTTGGGGGGACATTTAAGATCCAAACTACAAGAGAGAGGAGTAAAATTTAAAAGCTCTGTAATAAAAAGTTATATTAACCAGAAAAAAAAATTATTGAGTGAAGTGTACGTCATGTATTGGTGGGAAATAGCCAGGAAATAATGCCAAGATTCTGAGTAAATGTCAAAATGGTAGCTTTGACTTTAGACTTAAATGCTATGTCTCCTAAAACAAAAGTGGATGAGGGGGCGGGGTATCCACTTGGGGGGGGAGCTGTCGAGAAGGCGCTTTGAAAATGGAGTAGTTTTGTGCAGGTTTTTTTTTTTTTTAGACATGTCTCTGTCTTAGTTACTATTGCTGGGATGAAACACCATGACCGAAAAAGCAAAGTTGGGGAGGCGAGAGTTTATTTGGCTTACACTTCCATATCCCAGTTCACCATCCAAGGAAGAAGTCAAGACAGGAATTCAAACAGGGCAGGAACCTGGAGGCAGGAACTGATGCAGAGGCCGTGGAGGATGCTGCTTACTGTCTTGCTCCTCATGGCTCCTTCAGTCTGCTTTCTTATAGAACCCAGGACTGACGGCCCAGGGATGGCACCGCTCAAATGGGCGGGGCCCTCTCACATCAATCACTAATTAAGAAAATGCCCTATAGTCTGGCCTGCAACCCAATCTTATAGAGACGTTGTCTCAGTTGAGGTCCCCTGCTCTCCGAAGACTATTGTGTTAAAATGGCATCAAAGTAACAAGTACGGTCTCACACTGTATGCGGTCCAGACTGGCCTGTGGGTTAGCAAGCATGTGCCACTGTGCCTGGTTCTGGGACAGATTTAAGTGGTCACTTTCTCCACTGAGACCATAGAGAGTTAGAATCACCCTTCTGTATCCCGTGAGGAAACACCTTTGTAAGTACAGATTGCGTGGTGCATGTGCATCTGTGCACATGTGCGTGTCCACGCAGGTGTGTGGAGGTTGGAGGTCATCCCCCAGCCATTTTCCACCTTGAGTTTTGAGACAATCTCTCTTGTTTGGACCTGACACTCATGGATGAGGCTGGGCTGGGGTCTTGAAGTTTTAGCCTGGCTCTACTTCATGCCTGCAGATGCAGTGTGGGCTGTGGTCATTCATTCATGCATAAAGTCTTCCAGTAAGCCACTAGCATTTACCTTCAGTGGGTGCTCATGAGTCATTCTTAATAGTCTTTTGTTTTTTTTAATGTGGGATGCAGATTGGCTCCAATTCCATGTCCCAACCCTGATCCTTCCAGAAACTTTGCTTAAATCTGTACAAAATGGGATTCTGGAGGGCAGCAGGACCAGTTCAACCCTGTGAGTCCACACACATCAAAGTATTCCCAGTCATTTTTGAAGATGTCTGGTCGCATCACTGGGAATGTCGCTCGACTGGGGACGGCACACTTAACATAGGCTCAAAAGTTCAACCAGCGACACTAAGGAAAAGAAAAACGGACTTCTGGTAGCAGCTCAACCCGAGATGAAAAAAAAAATCGTACAACGGGAAGAAGTCAGCATCCGGTTGCCCTTCTCTGGGAGTTGGTGGCCTCACCAGATCGGGATGGGGGAAAGGGGAAAGCAGAAGAGTATGGAATCGCCTCCAAGGGCCTGTCTCAGGGCACAGCCGTCCTGTTGACACTCTGCAGGATGTAGTTCCAACAATACACCCACGTGGGCACAGCTCACGAAGCAGCCGGCTCTGGGAAACTCTCTCAAAACCTGCTGAGACCATTAGTCCCCGATCACTAGCCTTTCCTGGCTCCTCTTACACATGTGTAGAGTTGCTAATCTTAATCTCCGCCCCAGGATCTTCCAGAGATTTTTTTTTCCATTCTTCTTAATAAGTTCTAGCATGGCTTCCAGGGCTGCGTGTAAATTGACCATTCTGAGTCCTAGCGCCTTGGCGGTTTCCCTCTACGTTCTGGACTCTAATCTGACCGTAGCAACCCTCTTTTCCTCTAGAAACCATACACATTGGTGCACTGTCCCACCTCAATCACACGGGCTTCCTGCAGGTTGGAGCCCGGGTTTGTACTCCTCTCTTCGCATCAGCCAGAACAGGTTGGGGGTACCTCCCATAACTGCCCGGCTTCCCCGCAGTCTCCAGGAGGGCAGGGGCCTCAGCCGCTTCTGCACCTGAAGTGTTCAGTGCACGTCTGGTATACCGTAAACACACCTACTCTAATGCCTGAGTCTCATTAGAGAAGAAAGGGAAGATCACAGGCCTGTTAGCTACTCATTTCCTGGTTTTAAAAAAAAAAAAAATGTGGACTGGGAGCTGAGGACCTTGTTTCCCTAGAAATAAGACACACTTTAATGATAAATGCGTGCACTCCAAAGGCCAATTTTCTGGTGTTTAAAGTCACACCCCACCAGACACATGATAAAGACTTCCTTTGATCCACTTGCCGCCGGCCTCTGAAAAGCCTTGATCTTCGCCGTTCCTTGACGACAGTTCTGAATCGCTATTGAGCGGCCACTGAGCCGGTTGCCATTTTCTCTGTCTAGAACAGCAAACCAGCCGGTGCTTGGGAAAGGCATTGGAGGAAGCGAAGAGGATTTACAGGAAGCCAGCCGAGCTGAGGCTTCAGTGCCCTCCACGACCTGTCTTTGAGTACTTAAAAAACCATTCTGCCCCGTTGCTGCTCATAGTCCGTGTGAGCCGTTCCATTCACGAATCTTCCGACAATGTTCCCGAAGCTCTGCAGAGGCGGGGGCCTTGCAGAGGCTTCTCAGCTCTCTTTCTCTTCAATAAGGAATCCTTTCTCCAACTAACATAGACTTATTAAACACTCTACATATATTAATCTATTTTTAGTTGTTACAATAGAAAATCTGAAGCTCCATATTTTTTTTTTAAAGAAGGGGGTTTTATTTGTCTCACGGAGTTAGAGGCCGAGATTAGGCAGCCTTCTTGGTTCAGCCTCTGTTGGGAGTTCCCTTGGCTCCTTCACACCATGGTGGGTGGCATCATGTTGGAAGTTGGGGGGGGGGGGTGAGAGGATGAAACAAAACTCAGGGACCAAGAGAAACATCAGGCTCACCCTGTTAGGGTATCTCACCCTTGAAGGCAGTAACAGAAGTCTCTTGAGACCTACCTTAACTTCTTCCCGAGGTGACACCTCAGTACGCTTGGCACAGGAACGGTGAGCACCAGTCCTCTGGTATCTGAGCCCTTCCCGAACATACTCAGCCTACAGAACCAGCCCAGTCAGCTCTTTCCTCAATGCGTTTTGTTTCCACTGAGAAAAGCCACAGGACTTTCTAGCAAGTGTGACCCTCAGACATAGTTATTCTTAATATTTAGCCCAGCTTACTTACAAATCAGTTCGGGTCATAGTTGAGCGCTCGTGTTGCGCAGGCTCATATATCTGATGGAACGCTAAGCGGTATGGACAGACTTGAGACAAGTATGCGGCTGGAGGCATGGGTATGATAGGGATGGAGATGATGAAAGATACAGAGGGAAACCTGCTGTTCTGGGTTATTGAGGGAATACAGTGAGTGGGGGGCAACTTACAGAAAGAACTTGCTGGCCGGATATGGATCCAAAAGCTGTGGGTGACTTTACGGGAAATGGGAGGTACGGCTCTGTTGTAGTAAGGAATGCACTTGAGGGTGGCTGACGTCTCCAGTGTTGTTACAGTCCTTGAACATTTGACTGGGCTTCACTATTTACTAAAAATGTGCCCCGAGCACAGAATGAGAACCACCACCTCTGGGAGATCACTAAGCCAGCCCTCCAGGCTGAGACAGAGACAGGTCTAGCACTGGACGAAATGGAAGATGGAGGAACCGGGTTGTTTAGGCAGCACATAGCTAGGGCTAGAATTCAAACTTCAAGATACCCAGCCAATGGCTTCTTCCATTGCACCTAATTTCCTCTTTGAAACAAACCTAGGTCACTCCAGTTAGAAGTGAGCGGAACTCTTGTGCACCCAGAGATACAAACACACACGCACACAACGCACTCACCTGATCAGATCCCTGAAAATGGGTCCCACCTGGGTTGTAAACTATGAAACACTATGGAGTCTCTCCTCCAAAAGCTATCAAATTAGAGAACAAAACTCTCCAAATATATGTGTTGAGAGTTGGACGTTTGGCACTGATAAGTATGACGTCTGGTCACTTGCCCTTATTGCTGTGGCTTCGTGAGGCTCGTATACTAATCATAATAAATCTGCATTAACAAGAGATCCAGAGACTTGGGGCTTCGGGATTATGTGGGACAGGAATGAAGGGCTAAAGGAATTGGCTGAGCTGGAGTGCTGACCTCGGAGGGAATAGCAATATTTTAATGGCTCTCGATTGACTGCAGGTGGCCGTGGGTCTATAAATGAGCTCAGTCCATTGGCTCAGCAGGGGCAATTGGGACTCCAGGTGTCGGGCGGTACCACAGGCGGTGTGTGTGTGGGGGGGAGGGGGTTGTGCTGTGATTCTGAGGGATGGTTTCATTCTCAGCAAATCCACAACCAATCTCCAAAAAAGAGAAGCAACATTCCGCCCCAGGGAAGACTCCTGGGGAGATGTAGGCAGAAGGCAAGCACTTGCCTAAGCAGTGTAATGGTTTTTTTTTTTTTTAAAGATCCAGTTCTTGCAAAATTGTTAGAAGATAAAATGCAGCTGTGATGCAAGACCAACATGGAGTCACGAGGGAATGGTGCTGTGACTGTCTCGGAGGGCAGGCCAGCCAGCGCATGGGTTTCAGCTCAGTGGTGTAAGGAAAGCGTCTGCTACATGCGATACTTGCTTAACGTTTTTATTTGAAAGTTGGATAATTTATATTTTAGGATTTTTAAAACCCATACATATTCATATGTACAAAGCCTAAGCTGATTTTATCCAACTTCCCAGTTTATGTGTCTTTCCCATGCCCCATTCTCTGTGCCCTTCTCTTCTCTTCTGTCACGGCTCTCTCCCACTTCCCAGCTCCAAACCTCACCCCTCAATCAGCTACAGTAAATGAGTTGCAGCCTGCCGATCGATGCCCCAGCATTTGCGCATTCTTCCCCACCCCAGATGCTCCTAGTGGCCCATCCTGTAATGCTTCCTCTCTGCCCCAAAAGCAGAGCTGACCCCTGCCTTAATCCACCTATGTCTGGGACTCGTTTCCAGTCTTCGGCTGGCTGTGTTGACTCTATGATTATTAAAATAATAGTTTAATTAAAAAAAGGGGGGGCTTTCTCACCTGCTTTCTTCCTGCTGCTCCAGGGGAACAGGAACTTAGAGCAGTGGTTCTCAACCCTCCTAATGCTTTGATCCTTTAGTACAGTTCCTCATGCTGTGGTGACCTCCGGCCATAAGATTATCCTCGTGGCGACTTCATGACTGTAACTTCGCTACTGTTAGAAATCGCAATGTGAGTATCTGTGTTTTCTGATGGTCTCAGGCAACTCTGCGGAGGGGTCGTGACCCACAAGTTGAGAACTACTGGCTTAGAGGCTACCTTTGCTCACAGCATCAACTCTTCCCCACCTGGCCCCAAAATGCCCAAATGGACAACCAAAAGCAGAAAACCTTGGCGTCGCTGGCTCCATTCTGCCTATGCCACCTTGGCTTTGAGGTATTCTCTTTTGCACTTACCTCAGGGTTCAGTACATCTTGCGACAAGAGTCCAAGGCTTTCTTGTTGCAACAAAGCTCTTCCTAACCAGCGCTGAGAGATAATGACCAATGGAACCACCGTTTGACAGGGACTGAGTATGTGTAATTTTCTTGCCCCACCCTCTCTCCCTTTCCTATAACCTGGGAGCTCATGTCAGTGTTCCTTGGGACAGGAACTAAGGGCACTGCTCTCCTTTGTCTTGCTAGCATAGCTATACTGATTAAATTTCTCTGTTGTTTCCCACCATTTCTTCTTCCATTATCTGGATTTTTTATTATTATTATTTTGTTGGAATCCCTTTCCGCTAGAGTCAGGCCTCTCTTGCAGGACTCCAGCAACACCACCAGGGTCCAGGAGCTGAAGGGTTAACACGGGGAGCAGCGGGACTCTCCTCCAAACCTCCCTGGCCATGACCTCTCACCTGTTCTTAGGAATTCCCAAATTAGATTGGGGTGGTGAGTTTGAGCCTGTTTGAGTCACGCCTGCGCAAGGGAACTTCCCCTGAATCTCTTGGTTCCTCCCGAGACTTAGCTTTCTCATCTACAGACAGACTACCTTGCAGGGTTTGCAGTAGGAACACAGGTTTCGTGGACCCTTACACTTTAGATTGTAATAACCAGTTTGTGCCAGTTTTGGAGATTAGTTAGGTGTGCCAGGATTCAGAGAGAAATTCAGGTGGGGAAAGTGTTAATCTGAACCCCTTATTCTGACATGACATGGTTGCTGGCCAACCCTGCTGTGCCCAGCAGCCAAAAAATGGGGAGAACAGGAGGGAGCTTATTTCCCAAAGCCGGTGCACTGTCCTGATTTGCAGCAAACTCCTTAAAGACTTATCTCAGATCTCTCAGGGTGTGTGAGAAGGCACAGTTTGTTTTGCTTCTGTTTTTCCATACATCTCTTGATTGGACCAGTGAGCCTGGAGGTCGGAAGACCTTCCGAGAATCCTGTTTTCTTGGAAGCTCTTAAGAGCCCAGGCACTATTCCCTGGAAAATATGAGGTTCTTGGGGGGATTTTTAGAAGCTTAAACTTTGCCATCAAAGTTAAAATATCTAGAAACTCGTTCCTGGGAAGCGTCGTCAACACCTTCTTAATTGGCCCACTTGGCCTCATCTCAAGACTGTGGTTTCTAATTCAGATCCTGGAATCATACCAGGTCCTCCTCCAAGGATCAGAGCCTCCTTTTGGGATGGAAGATAAGCAGGAGCCTCCAGCCTGTGTTTCAGAGCTGGAGAGAAATGAAAGGAGCAGGCCGGGCATTGCATAAATCATGCTTGCGTTGCTTTTAGGAAGTGTGTTTCTCTCCAGGAAAGCATCGCCCTCCAGGGAAATTCTTCTCCTTCCCCCTTTGCCTCCATCCCACAGCAAGTGTGAGGGCAGCTGCAAGACGACTTGATTCTTCTTTGGTCCGGGCTCAAAAGGTCAAGTCTGGGGGGTCAGGAAGCTTCTGTGTTTGCATCCAGATGGGTGAAAGCTTGGGCAGCAGAAATAAGGAAGAAGAAACTCGCACGCACACTCCCTCTCTCTCTGTCTCTGTCTCTCTCTCTCACACACACACATACACGTATGCACAACCTCACATACATACACATTCACATGCATACACATCACATACAGACACTCACATACACACAGACACTCAAATACACACAGATACACACCCTCACATATACACACACATATATGCTCACATATACACACTCACATACACATACATCACATACACACCGGTACTCACATACACATCACACACACACATACACACACACAAACCTCTTGGAAATCAAAGCAGCTCCCCTCCTTGGGGCTGCATCCAGAGCCCAGTTTTACCAGGGGCCACGCCTTTGGAGCTGTCCTCTCACCCTCCTCACCGCCCCTTCCTTCCATGTCCCCCTTCCTTTTTACTGGGCATTCTCAATTCTGAAGAAAAGTCCCACGGAGATGGGTAAGACGCTTACAGTTAAGTTGGTTTTTTTTTTTTTTTCAGATTCACAGAAATTCATTGTTTGGCTCTATGTCTCAACTAACACAAAGCACAAGGATTCAAAAGGAGAATTGCAGGAACTGGCCCCGGAGGATAACTCACCACAGAGTTTCAGAGAAGAGAACACAGATCTACCCTGGGTCTTTCTTCTGCCCTGCAAAGCCCTTTGTGCTCCTGAGCCCCGCCCCCCTCCCCCACCCCCCCCCCGCCCCCGCTTGGAGAGTTAAGTCAGTAACCCCTCTTTATTCCCAAGCTTGTGGGTTTTGAGTAAACTTGAATCTTTCCTAACTCCCATCTCCTTTAAGATATACCCTTTTGCGGCCAGCAGTTGGCTGGCAGAGACTTAGTGAAAGCAGATAGCAGGGGCTTGGCCAAACTCTGCGATTCTTGCAGCTGAGTGGGAAAGAAGATGGGTCATGGGCATGTCTGAAAGATATCCTTGGGGAAATGTTATGTGCTTTTGGAAACTGAAATATCTTTCAGATATATATATTTCCAGAGTATATATGGTATAAAACGTGTACATTTATATGTGACATTCTACCAAACATATGTATATGGTAGCAAAAATAATAGGAAATCTAGGAATATCATAAGATAACGCAGCATCATGGTAACAGGGTAAATTCACAATATTCAATCAACCTTTGAACTGGTGAGATGGCTCAGTGGGTAAAGGCATTTACCATTCAAGTCAGGTGATCTGGGTTTGCTCTCCGGCCCCACATGATTGAGAGAACCATCTCCTGCAAGCTGTCCTCTGGCCCTGGCATGCCTCTACCGATAAATAAACACAGTAAGACATTTTAAGCAGGGAATGCATCAGTTTTTTCTTTCACTAAATGTTCTAATCCAAATTATTTCAGAGCCACCAGTGTCACTATTTGCATGCCTGTCAGACCAGTCAGAGAAAGTTCAAAACTTCCTTCTCTGAGTGCCTGCACACAAAACCGATTCGATTACGTTTCGGTCAAAACATAAACCTTTGGCTCAACTAAATAGTGCTTTTTCCCATGTTCTGTTTCACAGGTTAATGGCCAAGTAACAAAACCAAAGCTAACTCTGCAAGGGAGACAGAGGAGCAGAGCGGCTCGAATTTTGCCTGCGGTGCTCGCTCACCAACCTTGGCTCTCCCAGTAGCTAGATGACTCGCCTTGAACAATTTACCACTTACAAGTTTATCATTCCAATTGGCAATAAGAGTATCCATGTCAGGGTGTTGTTCAGGGTGAAGCTGAAAGGGAAGGAGAATGCAGAAATTCAGTACAGCCACAGACACTTAGAGCAGCACCCTGGGAATGCTAAGTGTATTGCTGAGGCTGCAGAAGGGGTCACAGAATGTTTCAGCAAGGACATCTCTAAAAACTCAATTTTTCAGCTGAGTCCGGGAACCTGGGATTTGCCCCTTTGGCTCTCCACCAGTTCCCAAGACTTCAGGGAACCATGTGATAGCACCTGTTCTTGGCAGGAAGACAGAGAGATGAAGGGCTGTGTCAAAGGCGACAACCCAGTGCGAATGAGGGAGGGCCTTGTCTTTCAAGTCATTTGTGAATTGAAAGTTCAAATGTATTATAATCTCAAAGAGTAACAATTTTTAAAAAAGACAAACAGGAATCTCAGCCAGGTGGACCGTGGGCTCACATGTGGCTGCTGACTTTAAATCGGCTTGTTGTGTGACCATCGGCCCCACCAAGTGATCTGATTAGGGCCTAAGACACAAAGCCAAGCAACTCCCAGTAAGACCAATGTAGAGAAACCGGCCTAAGCGCAGGCGTGTTCCAGCCTCCCTGTAACACACCCTCACTCTCTGCAGCAACACACACCACCCAGGACGTGGATGAAGGAGGAGAGCTTTGTCTGTTGTCTGTCCTCCTACTCAGAGAAGAGCAATCATTTTACCTGGACTTAAGCAAGCATGTCGCGTGAGGACTATCTCGCCATTGTTCTACTTCCCCACAAGAAGGGAGATAAGCAAGGACAATCTTTTCCATCTCCCAAGGAACAGCACTTAGGGGAACAAGAGCCAATGCTGTTTTATTGTGACCTCTAAATTACAGGCTCCAAATGGGTGCTGCTTTTTTTTTTTGAGCGTCTCACTATGTACCCCAGGTTGGTCCGGAGCTTGTTTTTGTAGCCTAGTCTGGCCTCAAGCCTTGATTCTCCAGCCTCAGCTTCACAAGTGATCGAATTATAGGCATGTAGTGGGTACCATGTCTCTCACTCTGTTCCTCCCCTCGGTATTGATTTTTCTTGAAGTTAACAGAAACTGCTTTCAAAATATAATACATGATAAGATCAATAGAAACTCCACGGTAGGGTTTTATAAAAGTCATGCAGGGAAGCTAATGATATATACTGTAAAGGGTGGGGGAGCTTGGAAGAAAGGGTGAAACTCACTTGAACAGGAAGTCAGTGTATAAAGGATAAATATAAGCCACAAAAGTCTGTATAGCATTTTTTTTAATCACTGTGGAGCTAACCATCAGGAAATTTGAAACTTTATAATTCAGAGAAATGATTTCTGGAAAAAGGGGGACCAGCTCAGGATGAAGTAAGGCTGGTGTCTTTCCGTAAAATTACAAATTCGTCTTAATTTCTTAATTTTTTCCATGTGTATGTATGTTTGGAGTGGTAATTTTTTTTAATTGTGGGAAAACCATTTTTCTTGGTATGTTTTAATAGTAGGAAGAAAAGACAATAGGGGCAGGAATCGGTGTAACTCACCGACAGAGTACTTGCCTAACATGCGCAAGGTTCTTAGTTTGACCCCAAGCATTGGGGGAAGAAAAGCTCTTCTTTCTGTGATGGAGGGGGATTCAAACTTTCCAAGTTTTGCCGAATATCAGAAACCACCTTGGAAAATTCTGTGGAGTTCTAGAAACAATCAAACTACCACATGACATGGCTTCTCTGACGCTGAATCCAGGAAGGAGTTGGAGTTGGCAGGTCACCACACAAAGGCCACTGCTTTTTTTGTTTGGGCCACCAACCAGTTCCCAAATCATAACACAGAGATTAACTATTAGTTTTGAATGCTGGGCCTAGTTTAGGCATGTTTCTGGCTAGCTCTTTCTAGTTTAAATTAACTTGTTTCTTTTCATCTACCTTTTGCCTCAGGGCTTACTACCTTGCTTACTTCTGTGTCTCTTTCTTTCGTTGCTTCTCTTTGTCTGGCTGACTAGTGGCTGCCTGGCTAGCCCCAAGCATGTTCCTCCTTCTCCTCCTCTCATTCCTCCTTTTTTTTCTAGCCAGATTTCTCTTATTTATTCTTTCTGCCTGGCAGCCTCACCTATCACGAGCCTAGATATTGGCCGGTCAGCGTTATATTAGACCAATCAGGAGCCTTAGGCAGGCAAGGTGCAACAGATGCAACACATCTTTACATAATTAAACACACGTCCTTGCATTGTTAAACAAAGGCAGGATAAACAAGAGTCACGTACCATTACACAGTTAAAGTAATATTCTGCGGCATAAACAATTGTAACACATCTTTGCCCAATTAAAACAATATTCCACAACACCCCCCCATGTCTGTTTTCTTGACATGTCCCTACCAGGCTTACAGAAGTTGGGGTGCGATCCTCTTCCTCACTCCTTGCCCAAGCACCGCCCTATTTCCTGGAAAAGAAATAATTACTTTTATCTTTACCTCCCAGGTTATGGAGATTGTTTGGAATATGAGTCGAGGGCCCCCCCCCCCCCCCGCTGTTTTATGGTATTTTTACTGATAAGCTAAGCAGCGACCTTGACACTGAAGGTGTGCCGACAGCTGTTTTCTCCAGGACTGAAGCAGAAACTTTGATGTAAGTTTATTTTTCTCCATCACGTGAAGCTTATGGTGATTAAACCAGGCCTGTAGACTGCTGGGGACAGCAGGCGTTGTGGAAGAAGAAAAGAGAGATTCCACAGCTCCTTGGGTAACCAAGTCATGTTCACAGCTGGAGGTACAAAAAAAATGCCAGCAAGGGTTTCTTTTTCCCACATTCATACTGCACCCTTGGGTGAGGAGATCATCACTTTTCTGTGTTGCTCTGCCATGCCTGACCTGGGCAGAAGGGGTTCAGAGCAGATGACTACAAAGAGCCAGGGCTTGACGATAGGAGAGGAGAATGAGACCAGTTAGAACTTCGTAAGGGAGATCTACGGGGATCAGGGGAATGATTACCCACAGTTTAAAGGAAAACTGCCCACACCCTCTCACTCAGCATGCCTTGAGTCACAGTGGTGAGATTCCCAGCAAGTGTGTAATAGGCGTTTGTGGTGGATACTTTAATGTCAACTTGACACAAGCTACTGTCATTTGAGAGAAGGGAACCTCAATTAAGAAAATGCCTCCATAAGATTGGGCTGTAGGCGAGCCTGTAGGACAGTTTCTTAATTAATGATTGATGGGGAAGGGTCCAGGTCATTGGGGGTGGTGCCATCTCAGGGTGGGTGGTCCTGGGTTCCTCAAGAAATCAGGCTGAGCAAGCCATGGGAAGCAAGCCAGTAAGCAGTATTCTCCATAGCCTTTGCTTGCCAGGTTACTGCCTGTTGGAGTTCCTGCCTGTTCCTTGGATGATGAACAGCAATGTGACGTGTAAGCCAAATAAACTCTTTCCTCCTCAACTTGCTTTAGGTAGTGGTGTTTCATCGAAGCAATAGGAACCCTAAGACTGTGAAGACTGGGTTACGCCCAATCCCCTCATCTTTACTCATGTTCCCCCACTGAGAAGTTTGCTTCCTTAGCTTAGTTAAATAAAACACCATTGAAACATACAGACCGCAGTCTCTGAATGTGTCAGGGGGACCATGTTCTGGAATGCTAAGGTTATGGTCACATTTACAGTATAGTGCCTTGGACAACATTGTGAAGTATTGACACCAATATAATGGCCTTAAAGTTACACCCAACATCATTTGGTCATACCACTGGAAGAAAACGTAAGGACAGAAGGGGGATTAAGGGCTCTCCACATCCCTTGCTGGGTCTTCAGGCCTCCTTGCCAGAGTAAGACCTGGCATAGCAGTGAGTCTGATCCAGGAACAGCACCTGGTGGCCGGAGGGAGAACAGACTCCAGGTCTGAGAGAGAAGAGGAAAAAGCAATAAATGGAAATGCCATGGCTCTGTAGGCAATGGAATCTATTACTCAGAGATTAAAATGTCATGAGTCCTTGCAAAATGTTCTTTCCATCATAATGACTCCTGTCACCAGGAGAGGGGACTTTCCCCTCTCAGGAAAGGGGCTCACCTACTTGCTGTCTTTTTCTTTGGGCCTCAAAAACTGCTTCGTATTTATTCATAATACTAACAATAGCTAAAACCAGTGATCATATACCCTGTATGAACACATACCCTGTACGAAGGCTTCACAACTCGTCGGTCTTTCGGTGACTTTGTGTACGTTTTATTTCACCCCTATGTTCCAGATGAGGAGACTGAGGCATGGAGATATTAGGTAGCATGTCCTAAGATTTCTGGGAAGAAGAGAACTGGGATTTGAACTCAGATCATTTCAGGGCTGGGGCTGTAGTTTGGCATAGAGTGCTTTCTTTGAATGCATGAGGCCCCTAAATTCAGTCTCCAGGAGAGTCTTCTACCATCAAAAATAAATAAACAAATAAAAGAAGAAAAGGAAAAAAAATGAATTCAGCTCATTTCCCTAAACTTCCCCTCCACAGCCCAATTCTATCCACGGGAAAGCAGAAACACCATAAGGTCTCCTCGAAATTATCTTGTAGGCGTTTTCCTTTTCGCTCTCATACTGGAGAATAACAGAGGCCAACATCCGGAGGACGGAGGGTGGAACAGGAGTGCTAAGCCGAACTACAGCTGGGGTTAGTTAAATAAATGACTATGATTCACAACCGAGGGCTATTTATTAACTAACCTTTAGAATAACGTGTCATGGGGCGTGGTACCACATCCTTTAGGCCCAACACGTGGGTGGCAGGGGCAGGTGGCTCTCTGTGAGTTCAAGGCCAGTTTAGTCTACGTTGCAAGCTCTAGGTCAGCTAAGACTACACAGCGAGTCTCCAAAAAAAAAAAAGTAATTTTCAGAAGATATTAATAGGTAAGGTCATAAACTGTATGTATTGGTGTGAGCTCCAGTTTTAAAAGTTCCTATACACAGGAACACAGGCAGTCACTTAAAGATGCTTCCAATCAAGTATTGTGCTGTCACCAGATTAAGCAGAGACATTTACCTGTTGCTCATACTGCCTCCTCTTCCTTCTTCCTTCCTCCTTCGTCCTTCCTCCCTCTGTCCCCACCCATTTCCACACAGGTCTTACTAAGGTTTGAACTATTAGGAAGCTGTGGAAGCTTTGGTCTACTTAGCAGAAATAGGTCACTGTGGGTAGCCTTGAAAACACTGTTTCTGACCCAACCTCTGCTTCCTGGCTGACCAACAGGTAAAGAAGTTGCCACCAACTCTTGCTGCCACAGGCAGTCACTTCAGCTTCTATGCCCTTTCTGTCTTATGGACTGCATCTCCATATCGTGCATCTGAGTAAACCTCTCCCCTTACGATGCTACTAAAGCAACTGGTAGGCATTCCTACAGGAATCTCTAAATGGGCTCCGCAAGTTCAAGAAGCTTGAAGCTAGGACCAACTGAATGAACCTCACTGTGATGGTGCCAGCTTCTTCCTCCCTTCCTCCCTCCCTCCCTCCCTCCCTTCTCCCTTCTCCCTTCCTCTGTTCTTCTCTCTCCCCCCTTCCTCCCTTGCTTTCTTCCTTCTCTCCCTCTTTTTTCACTTTGAGACATGGTAACACTTATTTAAAACCAAGAGCTCAGTACACAGAATTTTTCCTTAAATGATCAGATATGCCAGTTGCTGCTGTGATGTCCAGTCACCCTGGACATTTCAGTGTGTGAGTCCTACAAACAAGCATGCCACTCTGCATAGTCACGGTTCAGCCATCACCAGAAAGTAAACATTGTTGCGTCTCCACTGCCCACACTTTGGACCCCATCTGAAGGTATACCAGTTGTCCCAATCATATCCTTCATGGTAAAGGGACCTAGGATGAAGCTGTATGTGGTTGGTTTCCTGTCTTTTTCTATGTTTCAGTTTGAAAGTGTCTAGGTCTTTGCCTTTCATGACTCTGACTCTTTTGAAGACAACTTGAGTTACAAAAAGATCCTCTGATTGGTACTTTCTGTGTTTCCCGTAACAGTCAGGCATTCGTCTTCAGCCGGGCACGGCACAAGGGTGATGCTGAGGTCCTCTTGCTGCAGCCTGGCAGATGGACTGAGAACTCAGCTGACCATCCTCTTTTAATCTTTTGCAGAAGGATGCATCTGCCAGAACTGTGACTGCTCTTTGTAATTAGTAAGTATATCGAGAGAAGTAGTTTCAAGTATATAAATATCTTTTTTGTGTGTCTGAATTTTCTACTTACTCTTTTGGGTATGTGGACTCGTGACTTCCTACTTTATAGCCAATCAATGGGCTATAATGGGGATTGGGAACTAATGGCTTCTGCCATTATTTCTTCATTTAATTTTTGAGACAGCCTCGTGTATCCCAGGCTTGCCTTCGGCTACTACCTAGCGAAAGATGACCTTGAACTTCTGATCCTCCGACCTCCCGAGAGCTGGAATTACAGACGTGCACGGCCACACAGTTTACGTGGTGCTGAGGTAGAACCTAGGGCTCCTGCATATGGTAGGCAACCGCTCTTCATCCCTCACATGAGCCATCATCATTTATTCTGATGTCCATGTTTTCTCCAGTTCACTGACTAGTGGGTGAAGCTCACTTCTTCAACGGCCTCCTGAAAAGATGGTTTATCCGCAGCCCAACCTGAGCTGTCTTCTTTCCTAATTTGGATCTCCCTGAGGATACTTGAGAGAAGTGGTACTGGACTCTTGAACGGCCACCACCAGGACCCCCTGTCCTCCCCTTGAGGAGACCCAGGGCAAAGAGAAACATACTCACCTTAGAAACCCTTTATGCAAAAGGGCTGGTTTGGGGGAGGGGACTCATCACAGGGCCTGGGTTTCCTTAGGGAACATGCTCATGGGCCAGCAAATTGAAGGCAGTCAGGAGAAAAGATGTTCCTATCTTTTTCTGGAAAGTTCTTTGGCTGCCACCGAGGAAGCACTTCCTTTTTGAGATAAAGAGTAGACCCAGAGAAGGTGGAGGACAAGAAAGAAAAAGTCATTATAAAGGAAAAAACCACAGAGAATTCAGCCTCATGCTTGGAGCTCAAGCTCTGAGTCGCCTTTCCTGCCACGCCTTATGTTATGACGATAGCAGGAGAAAGCGGAGAAGGCTGGGACTACTTTCGTCTAAAGGCACCAGCATCTGTTCTGACTGAAATCAGAGGGAAACAGGCCTCCCCCATCCCCGAGTCCTACCTCCCCTCTCCCATCCTGCCCTCTTTCCGCAAATCCTCCCCATCCCTTGAAGGGCACACTCCAACCCGGTGGCCTACCTCCTCCCTTCTGAGGCCCCTCTTCCAAAACCTCTGCCCCCCTCCCGCTGGTACCACAGGCGCATAAACCCAGCTGTTACCATGTGAACCTTGACAGACATTTACAGCCCAAATGGTGATCTTGTAAAGCATTTTTGTCTGTCTGTCTGTCTGCTGTTTATTTTTTAAAAATAGCCTCAACTTTAATTCGTTGACTCATCTTATAAAATATACGGAACATGCAGTTTAGTGTGTTAAACCACTTTTACGTAGAGTTATGTGGATCCACGTTGCTGAGTGAACGTCACCACCATCTTTCTCCAGAAACTTCTTCACAGTGCAAAGAAAGAGACTGGGGTGTGGCTCAGCTGTTAGGAATAACAGCTAAGAACACTAACATCTCCTAACCAGCTAGCTTTCCCAAACTCCCTGATTTTAGATCATCTTAAGTGTGTGTGTGTGTGTGTGTGTGTGTGTGTGTGTGTGTGTAAGCATACCACATGCATACTGTGCCCGAGAAGGTCAGAAGAGGGCATTGGAGTTACAGATGGTCATGAGCTACCACGGGAGGAGGGGAGTGTTCTCAGGGGGGTAGGGAGGGATACTAGGAATCCATTTGAGGTTCTCTGTAAGAACAGCAAGTTCTCCTAGCTGCTGAGCCATCTCTCTAACTCCCAGCTCCCTTATTTTTGTGATAAATGATCCTAACAGTTACAGCTGCCCCAGTGCGTGCCAGGCGTTGAGCTAGCCACTCCATAGATGTTCCCATTTAATCTTTAAATAGGTACTATTATTATCTTTATTTCTCAGATGGGATAATGGAAGCCTATAGAATCTAGGAAGCTTGCCAGATCCCACAGGTGCCAGGTGCCAGAGTCAGCATTCCAATCTTATGGGTCTGTATAGTGAACTGGCGGGGGGAGAGGGCTGTCAGAAGGCTGTTACAGGGGCTGGAGAGATTGCTCAGTGGTTAGGAGCACTGGCTGCTCTTCCAGAGGACCCAGGTTCAATTATTAGCACCCACATGGCAGTTCGCAACTATATATATATAGATAGATAGATATAGATATAGATATCTAGTTCCAGGGAACTCAACATCCCCACAAAGGCATATGTGCAGATAAAACACCAATACACATAAGATTAAAAAAACAAGTCATTAAAAAATATTTTTTAAAGACCAATACATAAAAACTGCAACTTGTGTTCTATGCGAGGACTGTCAGAGCAAAGGCTACTTCTCTTTCATTTACAGATGTCTACTTCATTACTTTCCATTTAAATAAGGTTAAGAAGATTTATTGGGTGTTGAGGTGCTTCTCCCTTAAGGGTTAAATGAAAAATAGACCTAGTCAGTTTTTCTTGGGTAGAGCTGCAGAGGGTGCCCTGTTTGTCCTCAGCAGAGACTTGAAAAGCAAATATCAGCGTATCCCTTAGACTTCCGCTTCATCAATAGATTTTCCAAGTATCAGCTTAGAAACTTCTATGTAATCTCTCTCTGTCTCTCTGTCTCTGTCTTTGTCTCTCTCTCTCTCTCTCTCACACACACACACACACACACAAAGAGGCTCCCACAGCTGAGGTGTACCAACTTATCCCTGGAATATGTGTTGCAAGCTCCGGGCCTCTGCAATTCTAGGACATGTGGAAAGAGTCACGGACGGTTGGGCTGTTCTGCTTGTTTTCCTCAGCAAGGAGAGCATTTGCCTCTCAGGGCAGTCAGGAAACCCCAACCTCACCACAAGCAACCCTCGCTCGGGCTAATCACAAAATTGTTCCTCTAAGAGTTGAGCAAAGTCCCCACGAAAGACAGCAATAAAAAAAAAAATGAACAGCAGCTATTCTGTGAATTGACTTTCTGGGACTTGTTGGAAAATTCGGTCATAAATAATCTCTGGCTTCTTTGCCTTAAAAAACCCAGGGTCGATTGTTGATCTTATATAATAAATAAACTCACATGGGATGTTTGAAATTGGCGGTAACCAGGTGTTCCCAAGGCTTCCTCAGCCTACAACCCAATCTTTATTCTTAGTGTCAAAGTGTTCCCGTCTGGCCCACTATAGAACCTATTGGCTCCTCGGCAACTTCCGGGAATGGTGGCCTTGCCATTTCGCTTCCTGTACCTCTGTTGTCCTGGCCATACCAGTTACCCCAAGCCAAAGGCATCCAATATGAATGAAGCCCAAGGTGATTGGTCAGGTGACCTAAGCAGGACTCCAGCTCTTCGTAAGACCTAAGTATATACCAGTATGTACTTTCCAATTGAAAATCTGCTCCCTCTCCATTCCTGTTGACGTTTCCTGAGTATATCATGGTTTTCCAAACTGGAGAGATCCTAACACCACTGCCTACAGAAGATTCTTAATCTTTACCTTATCTGTTCTTTCTCAAGTGCTGAGTATGTGTGCTTTGGATCACACCTTTCTAATTCTTTAATTTTTTTTTCTAATCTTCTGCTAGTCTCTTGATCCATTTTTCTGGTTTTATCAGTTCTCCATAATAAAAATTCTTAAGGCAGGGTTGGTAATACTCCTTTTACAGAATACTACCTTTCTAAGCCTTATCTGGGATCTAAGACCAGACAGGGTCTGGGCGGCAGCTTTTTCTGACCCTACAGTCAAGAGGAATATGTGCTGGTTTGGAACAGCCACAGCGCTCCTCCGGGTCTCCCCCTTTGCCCCTGACACCCTTCCTCGGGGTCATTCTGGATCTGTAGTTGTCTATGTTACGAATTGGCGGGTCTGTTTCCCGTTGACTTTCCAGCTCTGTTTGTTCTGATGGGTCAGGTGTGGTGGTGTCATTGCCATCTCCGGTCTCACACCTGGTGGCCCCTGGTCTGCTCAATAAGTATTGAGTGATGATGACATGTATTCCATGAACTGCTTCTGCAGACGGGGGGGGGGGAGGGGGAGGGTAATGTGCCCTAGGACGTGTGAAGCCACAGGACAAACACCTGCCGCTTTCCTAAAGAGTCAGTTTCGCAGTGAGGTAAGTCATCCCAAACATCCTTTTTATATGGGCATTTTAAAGTGTGGTCAAACATAAGCTTTATACGACTTGTTTTAGGAAAATAAATAACTTCAGAAATAGTAGTGCAAGGGCTGGAGAGATGGCCCAGAAGTTAAGAGCACTGTCTGCTCTTCCAGAGGTCCTGAGTTCAATTCCCAGCAACCACATCGTGGCTCACAACCATCTGTAATGAGATCTGGTGCCCTCTTCTGGCCTGCCCGCAGGACACTGTATACATAACAAATAAAATTTTAAATCTAACGCATAAAATCCCAGGCCGCAAGTATTGTAGGCCTTGTGAGCCAAGCATTCCTACTGCCGCAACACCAACAGACACAGACAGACAGACAGACAGTATGCGGCACATGAACAATGATGGTTCAGTAAAAACAGAATTACAAGGCAGGCTAAGGGGAAAGCAAAGACAGCAAATCTACGGTTAGCAGAGGAAGCAGGAAACGAGAAGACAGTGGCTAAACTGTACGAGGCTGCGCTGTTGCAGGATGAATGATTCGAGCAACTGAAAGTGCAGTTTGAAGACCGTAATGAATGATATCAGAGTGGACACCGTGGACATTTGCTGAGAGAACAGTCTTTGATGCCTTCATGTCACATACCCATCCAGTGAGAGGTGGGGTACGCTAGACTCCCTGGACTGGAGCAGACGCTTTACTGTGGATATTGCATGCGAAAGTGTAACTACTCCATCACACGCTTCCACTATGATCACAGGTCCAACGTAAGGGGGTCAAGCAGTTATGGGGAAGAAACTCCAAACCTGGGGGTTGAAACGAACTTTTCCCTCTTCCTGAATTAATCACCGGGGGACATTTTGTTATGGTAACAGAAAGCTACCATCCGCGTGCAAGCTCAGCTTGTGAGTATAACAATGGTAGGACCCACGTGTGAGCTGAAAGGTTGACAAGCGGTGCCTGAGTCTAAGGTGACTGTACCAACCGGAGTAGCGGATGCAGGGTCAGCAGCAGTAACAGCTGTGGGAGGGAGGAGAGCATCTTCCGAGGGCAGCATGGGGAACATGATGGACACAGCTTCTCTGCCCATCCATGCCTTCCCCTCTGGTATCTAGACAAATCTAGCAACTCTCCAGTCAACACCGGGACAGTGGCTGCTGATGCCCAGGGAGAAAGTTCTTCAGTAAGATATTATAAAATAAGAACGTTACAGGCACGTGCCAGTAAAGGATACGAGGGGTGTGGTGGCACACACCCATAAATAACCCCAGGACTCACTGAGCAGAGGCAGGAGGATTGTGAGTTTCCAGATAGGCTGAGCTACATAGTGAGACCGTTGCAGCTATGTTCCACTGTTTAGAACCTCTGGTTTTGAGAACGGGTGGCGTGTCACAAGCCACACTTCGACGGGCCTGGAAATAGAATTCAAATATAAAGATCGTTCTGTCTGACACAATGAAACACCAACTTCATACAGAGTTTCCAGTGAACTGGCAGTTAGACTAAATATCCCTTGAATTAATTTTCTTGGTGCCTGAAGATATACAGCCACTGAGAACACACAAAAAAAATCCTAAATTATATACAAACCATGACGACCCCGAGTTACACACATCTCAGGATCTATCAGAAAACGTAATAATTAATACTGAAATATTGGAAGCTGAACTGTAAGAAGAGCTAAATCTTTCAGAAAAGCAGTCCCACACATGTTATCACCGCAAGGTTTACTAAAATTCATATTTTAAGTCATTTTTCAGAACTCTACCCTGACGTCATCGGCCTATGGAGTCGTGACACCTGTTCCAGGAACGCCTGTATTGGATTTTATTATCAAAGTTAAATTTATCTGAAAGTATTTGGTTTTCCCTTGGCCAACAGCAACTGGCATGGCTTTCGATGGCGTCATTTGAAAATGAATTTGCTGAACGCATGATCGTCACCATTTGAGTGAATAGGCAAGAGATCAAACCAGTAGACAGCTTATGACTTGCCAGGCCAACACAATGTAAAGTGTTGCTTATTACACAAAATCATGACCTCATAATATTTCTTTTCCATTAAGGAGCTACTTAATGTTATTACACTTATCAACTTCTGATAGTAAAATACTTTTCAAAGGCAATGTTTACAGTTCGGTAATTGCCCCTTTCTCCTCTGTTTTTCTGAGCGAGAACCTGTGGTTTTGGGTTAGGCCTTGTCATTTGTGTGGCTGCTGTGTGAGGAATTAGGGCAGGTGGGGGGGGGTGGGAAGGTCTAACATGAGGAGGAAACCGGAAGTGAGGCTGAGAGGCAGAGCACTTGGTTAGCACCTGCAGGGCCCTGGGGTTCATTCAGCTCCAGCGTCGTGAAAACAAAAATAAATATTCTCATTGAAAAGCCACTTATCTCCCAGAGCAGAGCAGCAGCTCTCAGAATGGAGCCCCAAGTCAGTGTGACCTGACCCAGAAAGCCTGCCCTAGCCCATCATGTTTAAAACTGCTCCCCTACACACACACACATCCATATTCACACATGCTTACACGCACTAACACACACATACACATGCATTTAGATGCATCTACTCACACGCAAATATTCACTTATACAGTTATACACACATACACACTCACATACGCATTCAGTTAAATCTCTCTCACACACAAATACACTTGCACATATACACATCTTACAAATATACACACACTTAAATACACACTTACACATGCACACTTTTACAGTCTTACACACTCATGAGTACACACAGTAACACATACATACAAACACACACACACACATACATTCACAGGCCCACACTCCTATACAAATATTTCATATACACGCTTACATAAACACACACTTATACAGTCTTGCACACTCATGAGTACACACAGTAACACATACATACAAAAACACACACATACATTCACAGGCCCACACTCTTATACAAATATTTCATATACACGCTTATATAAACACACACTTATACAGTCTTACACGCATGTGCACACATACACATTCATACACCCTTTATAAGCTCACTGTCTATTACAGAAACACTACATACACACATGCCCTTATACACATTTACACAACCACACACCCTTTCATACACGTATGCATACATGCACACCATCACAATCACAAACACTTGCACACACTCAAACACAGTCATTAACACACACGCAAACGAACACACACAAAGAGTGACACATGTATACTTACACGCATATTTTCCCTGTTTTGTGTTCCACTTTTTCACCCAACAACTCACAAGCCATCCTTCTCCTTTCTTATTTTTTGTGTTTATTGTGTGTCTTCCCTATTTGCTAAGAGAAGGCTAACTCTCTCAACGGGTGGTATTTTCCTGTTTCATTCACTGATATCCCCAGAAATAAAATGCCTGGGAGAGGCATTTCAATAATATTAGAAAAAAATATTTATTGGATGAAGACAGATTAAAGGTGCCTCCATCAAATAAATACGTGACCATAATTGATAAGAAGAAGGTTCTTTCACGGGGTTTGTAAAGTCACTAGCGTTTGTTCCTGACCCGGGGCTATGACTGCGGCTTGCTCACTGAGGGAGTGCTCACGGAGGATCTGGGAAGAAAAGGGCCGCATGCTCCTCTACTTTCTTACCTGCTGCGGTTGGAGCCACACCACTCTTCTGGCCAATGAGGAAACTGAAGGTATGTGTGATGCAGGCCAGGGCATTTCTTCTTTTTTTTTTTCCATCTCATTTGGTTGTGACCATGGAAACAAGGGGACAAGGCACAAGGTAGAAACAGCCTGGATCCCCGAATGAGTGCCTGAAGGAAGGCTTCCTTCTGCTTTTCTGGGAGGAAATCTTCACTGTGATAGACCACTTAGCTCTGGGGGCCTATTTGTTACAGCACCGTGTTTGTTTCACGGACAGACCCTGACTAGTACCCATCACCAACAGACAGAGAGAATAAACTTAGAGAAATCTGCTCTTCACAGTAACTCTATGACAGAGAGAGTATTTGGGGCTTTCTGTGGCTTACAGGCACCTTATTCACAAGTGGAAGTATAAATGGGTACCGCCCAGACAATGCGTCACACAGAAACCACAGAGATTGGGAAGTGAGCACAGAGCATACCAATGTGCCTCGGGACGCCTTCTGCTGAGGTCTGGACTTCAGCAAACCCACCTTTTGACCTTGAACAAGTCAGTTTGCACCTCTGGGCCTGAGTTCTTTGGCTGGATGTAAAGATGGTTTCATTAACTACTTCCTAATCTTGCTGGTGGTGATCAGGTGACCCAAAATACAGAAAGGGACCCTGTAATGCCATAGAGGATGTGATCTGTTGTCATTATTATTGGATAACACTTCAACTGGCAGAACCTGAATGGACACAAAGGCAGGACACAGTCTCCTATGACTGGTGTTCCACGTACAGTCCTCCTGGTTTAGAGGCAGCCATCTTGGACTGTCTACCTCAGGACCAAATAACCACTCACCAGCGAACGGAAAGGCTGAAGACAGGAAAGGAAGGACTGCGTCCTCTGTGCCCTCCAGACAGACAACACTGACAGCTGGCATGCCCAACCAGTGCCTTTGGAATAACTAAAATTAAAGAGCATCAACAGTAGTGGTAACAATCGCTAACGTAAGCTCACTGATTCGACACAGCTCTGTGAGTGAGGCGCTGTTCCTACCTCCTCTCCACACGCGATGAGAAAGCACAGGGGCGTGAAGTCACTAGCCCAGCATCATGTAGGGGTGGGCAAGGCAGCTGGGCTTCAGGTTCTCAAGTATGACACAAAGGGTACAGAAGGCGCCGGGTCTAGGGCTAAGAGAGTCCCGAAATGAGTCTCAACCCTCACACTCGGTGATCAACTGACTTTCCAGGCAACAGCTTAATCGCCGAAGCCATTACTTCTCTGTCTCAGAGATTATGTGGCAATAAGTATTCATTCCTACTGATACTGATGTTCTTATGATTCTCAATAATTCTAACGAGCAGTGATGATGTCAGCTCCCTGAAGGAGGTGTTGAAGATTGATTGGGATACTGTTCATGCACAGTCAGAACAGCTTCTCAGTAAACGTTGGCTGTTTCCTGGTACTGTCCTATGTGGCTGCCCTGAACGTCCCCAGTGCCCGCAATAGAGTCTTGGCACAGGGGGACATTCCGCGTGTCTCTTCTGCTCTCCCCTGGGATTTACAGTGGGACCTGCTTCTCAGTCTAGCAGGAGAGGCAGTCTTCCATCACTGTAACAAATCACTCCTCAAGCCAAGAGGTTTGTGATGGCTCATGGTTTTAGACCATTATCAGAAAGACCCAGTGCTGATAGGCCTTGGGTTGTGCCACTTCTGGTTTGCAACGGAGCTGTGTGGATGGCGGAGCAAACTGCTCATCTCCTGGCTAGGAGGCAGAGGAAGAAAAGAAAAAAGCAGGGATCAAAGAGACAGCTCAGTTGGTAAATTGCTTGCCTTGCCAACATGAGGGCCAGAACTGGATGCCAGGATCCCTTTAAGAAGCTGGACATGATGGAAGATACTTGTAATCCGAGGGCTGGGGAGCAGAAACAAGGGGTTCCCTAGGGTTTGTTGACCAGCTAATTTAGCCCACTTGTCGGGTTCTAGGCCAGTGGAAGATCTTGTGTCAAAACAAAACAAAAAATAGTGGATGAGACCCTGAGAAATAATACTTAAGACACACCCATCCACAGGATGCTGGGAGGGGTGGATGCAGGACACAGAGACTAAAGGTCCACCAGTCTCTTTTAAGGGCGGGTCCTCAAGGACCTGGGAGGGTAGGCATTTAACATCCAAATGGCAAGGGTTAACCGAAGGCAGCCTCTTTTCAAACTTCTCGAAACGCACAGCAGCTGGCAGGCTCAGCCTGTGCAGGCTTTTTTGTCAGAAGGCCCAGTTCCCATCTCCACCCTCAGAAGCCTGCCAAGCCTTCGTCTCCGGGTTAGGCCACCCTGACCTCCATCTGTGGGTAAAAGAGAAGGGTGCTAGGAACTCAAGAAGCTCCTGCTGTTGGACGCCAGGACTTCGGCTCCTCAAGATGATGGCCCTGGAGCAGAAGCTGCTGGAGGGTCCTGAGTCATCTTCAACAACAAGAAAATGTTCCACGGAATTGTGGCGACCGAGTCCATTCGACTGTTCAGATTCCAGTTCTTTAGAAAGTGACCACGCTGTGTAGGGAGATGTGGGGAAAGGTAAAAGGAGCCTGTCCTGCCATTGGATGGGGTCTAAGATCTGTTCTCACCCTATCAAAGAGCGGTATTTGACAAGAGGCGTTTAAAAGTCACACAGGTTTTTATCGGGGACTCTTGGGAAGGGGGGGTGAGTGGTCTCTGTAGAAAGGGCTCCAGCGAGTGAAGTGTAAGCAGTCAGTGGGCTTCAGGGATACAGACCAAGACTAACAGGGTGACTGCCACTCAAAGTCACTTTCCTTGCAGGAAAAACGGGGACCTAATCATGCCAGCCCAAACAGACCGAAACTCTACCTATCCATTGCTATGACTCTCCGTATTTTAGGGGAAGCTGATTGCTTCCAGAGGTCAGCTTGCTCACCTGACCTAGCACGGGGGTACCATTTCAGGTTTGGCCTGGTGCCTAGGGTTCTGATACAGGAGGTGGGTCTCTGGAAAAAACCCCATCTATGGTAATGTCAATGTACATGATGCAGTCACAGCTTGGAGAATCATCTCTCTCTAGTCGCAGCTGTGGGCTTCACCACACAAGACACATCAGAAGATGCCAAGCCAACCCAACAGCATCTCCCAGGGATGGCACTCTGCAAAGGTCACCATTTTCCAGACCGTTCGTATCCTCCAGAGAGGTTCTCATCTCCACCTCTTTCCTCAGCCTGCTATTTCTCTTTCGCTTGGCCTGTCTCTGTTTCTTTCCGGTCTTTCTCTTTCTTTCTTCCTGAGTTCCATTCTCTTTCCTTCCCTTTGCTTGTCTGGAATTTTTTTTTAAATTGATTCTGTGTTGATATTTCCTGCCATAATTTAACAAACTGATCATTTAATGAAACAGATGCTGCCCAGTTCATCTGAATTTTGAATACACAACGAATATTTTGGACATATGTCAAAAGGTAAGTTCTTGTTTAGCCGAAATTTAAAATCAAACTGGGAATCCCACAGTCTCTGGCTATGTGACTCCCTAGCTCACGGTACACTGTGTAGGATTCAAATGTTTTCTTGTGCCTCTTCAAAATAAAAGGCTGCTCTATGATAAACCCTGTAATTCTCTCATAATTTAAAAGATATGATTAAGCAGTTCCCGGATGCTCTGGAGAGTTTGGGGTCTCTTTATGCACGACACCCAGGCTGGATCTCTAGGGAGCCCTTTGAATTCAACACCACCACCCATGCCCCTCCCTGAACCATCCTCGAGGTCGAGGGAGGTTGCAGGGTGGCCACATGCCAACCATCATATCAGGCCTCTGTGAAAGAAAAGGTTAATTTTGCATAGAGTTGGAGCAAGGCAATTAAATTATAAGCTTTTTCCTTTCCTTTTTGTCTCGTATTTGATATATTCTCAGAAGAAAGAATTTCCCTTTCTGGGGCTCCTTTGGTCGTCCTTGAGAGTGAAGGTGTGGAGGCAAGCACTGCCAGGTCATGTGAGCTCCCTGCTGAGGGACTTGGCTGTCTAGTCCCCGTCACTCTCCTGCCTGCTGCTATTTGAAAAGAAAAAAGAAAACAAAACAAAACAAAAACCTAGCTTCTGCATGTGAAGGACACCAAGTTGTCTGAAGAAATCGGTACCAAGAGCTCTGCAGGCCATGCCGCATCTCCTTCCACCCTGAGTGACTCCAGAAACTGCTGGAAGTCCCCCAAGGAGCCCCACAAGAACAGACCCCCCATTCCCAAAGTCCCGAGGAAGCCTGCCTCCGGGCGCTGCCGTTTCTTGGTGCTGCGGTCCAGGCCGGGCTTTCTGCTCTGCCTGCTGGAGGACAGCCATCCTTATTGAGTGTATTTCCAAGAAAGCAGTTGACAGGGTTGGCAGTGCTATTCCTGGAAATGTTCAATAGGCCATCCTCTGGCAAGGCCCGCTGCTGACGGATGGGTCTGAAGGGGTACCGCGTGCTCAGCGCCATCTAGGCCGGGCCTATTCCCAGGTGCCTCTGAGCACCAGCCATCCCCGAATACCATGGGCTGTCAGCTGGCCTGGACCTCAGGGCCTCTTCTGTAACTGCTTCCTCCCTGGCAGGATGGATGCCAGCCGACTTGCTGCTAAATGAAGACAGGCGCCCTGTGACTATAAATTACAAAACGTCGGATCCAGCGGATGAGCTTGCTGTGTGTCCCTGCAGTCAGCTTGGTGGTGGTGGTGGGGAACACTTGACCATAGCCAGAGGACATTCAGGACGGCAGTTTTGACTCTTGTGGCAGCCTTTGGAGAGAGGCCAATCCTGCTGTGAGGCAGAACAGCTCTTAGCAACCCTCAAAGCTGAGAGTTTCCTTCCGTTGTCTAGTACAGTACGGACCAAGGCTTCTTGGGATCCGTGTGGGGTGCATTTTGGGGAGCCCGTCTGTGTGGTGGGGGTGATATGTAGATATCCCTAGTCTCCTACTACCGTGTCAGCTGTAGGCCCCTACTGGCAGAATAACACACAAGAGTAGCCTGAGCTCTCTGGAAGCGACAGGCCGAAGAGCTAGTCCCTGAGGCCAGGGCTGTGTGGAGCTGCTTCAAGCCCTCTCCTTCACGGTGGCGTATGCTGCGCTCCTTCAGGAAATCCAAGGGCCATGTTTGCTTTTGGACACATGACGCAGACAGATGGACAAATGGATGAACAAGGACATGGACGGACTCAAACACACATGCTCCAGATGTTGCTGAAAGTCCCCCCCCCAAGGCAAGATTGCCCTTAGGTGAAAATCACTACCCAGAGGCAAGGAGCTGGGTTCCTGGGGTAATGCCGGCAATGCTAGCTGACAATCTGGTGGGCTGGGATACCAGGCAAGCCACGGAATCCGTGGGTCTCAGTTTCCTCATCTCTAAAACGGGAACAAAGAGAAGGTGGGAACAAGGGACTATGGAGGCTGCACGCGACACACTTTCAGGGATGTTTAGTTTACAGATAAAAGAAAACAGCCGGGGTTTATGCAGAGCTTAAAGGGCGGGGCTCCCCTGAAAAGAAAAAGCCGGGCTGGTTATTTATAAGATTTCCACATGCTTTAAACTGTTTCCCCCAACTCTTCCACTTTCTCACAGAATAACAGTGCTGCGCCCCCAAGATTAGCGAACAAGATTTCTTCAGAAAGGGCTCTGGAAGATTTTTGTTGTTACTGCTGTCCACTGTCGTTACCCATCTCCTCTTCCCCCTCCCCGCGCCCATCAGCATCCTGGGGACTGTATTTCTCCGATGAAAGAACAGGAAGTAGCTAGAGGGAAGGGCAGGGGTCGGAGGGCGGGTGGGGTCTCCTTGATCTTCTTCACAGAATGTGTACATTTTCCTGTCTAGTCAGAAACAGAAACTGGCCGGGAACTATAACATGCCCATAGGAAGCCGCTGTGGCTTTAAAACGGCTTTGCCGTTATATAATTCCCTGCTGGCGTCCTCCCTCTAGCTTTCAAGGAATTGTAAAGAAAGCTTGAAAGACCTCTCCTGGCTCCTACCGGCAGAAAACACAAAGGGAAATGGGGAGTAACTTGAACTCCCTGGCAGGTACAGGTGGCGCCGGGAGAGGACCGGGGCTGCGCGGGTCCTGGGGACTTCTTCACAGCACAGGCTGTGATCTTTTGGAGGCTCCAAGGCCACTTTTGCTTTTGGAAACAGGACACTGTGATTAATTAAAGAAAACAAAACCAGCTTCGTTTCCCATAACAGGTCCACGGAGGTCTTTTCTAAGAAAAACCTTGATCGAAATGTTCCTTCTCTTTTCCTAAAGGCCAAAGAGGAGGGGAATCCATGGAAGTCGGGTCCTGAAGAGTCCCCTTTCCCAGAAAAGGGCTTCGTTATGCTAATTCCCTCAAAGCAGCCTGGCGGCAACCTGTCTGCTACAGCATCATCAGTCCCTCTGGCAAAAAGCAAGTGAAGTCTCGTCCTCCCCCTCCTCCCGCCCCGCACCCACTCAGGTGCTCACCAGCTTCCTGGGCCCTTCTGATCAGGCAGGTTTTCTGGAAGATCTGGGGCCGAACCAAACCAGTGAGAACGAGGATCAGAGAAGGTAGGCAGCTGGGAGTCCTGTTGCCAGCTCACACAGGCTGACCCTGCAGGAGGTTCTTGCTGTAGGTAGTGAGACAGAGGCAAAAGAGGTACCACCTGGGTACACGCAGAGCTCAAATAAATAATATTTCAATATAATGTGTTTAAATAAAGATTAGTTTTCAAAAATCCACCCTGAACAAAATCTCTAACATTCATAGTATCAGAATGCACTTTCATGGGTAGGGGACGCTCCCAGCGGTAGCATACTCTTGACTTTGACATTGGAAAGTCCCTACAAAGGAGCTCTGAGCGATGCGAACACCCGAAGAGCCCTGAATTTTGAAACAGAAGAGCAGTTAACCCCATGAGGGTGCAAACTCACTTTCAACCTCTTAGATTGCTCCCCTAGGCTTAAGCCTGGCCATATCTCCATCAGGGGATTGTGAAGATCAAGTTCTAGCGTTTGATAAACCATAGCCAACGGCAGTCATGGAACGCATCACAAAATGTTGCAATGCCGGCAGTGGCCAGGCAGATGAGATGGTCTTGGAGAGTAGGAAAGAAAAGGCAGGTTGAGGAGTTGTGGAGAGAGGTGCGAGGGAAGATGTGTGGAGAAACACGTGTGTGGAAAGAGGCTGGCCTGCCCTGGTTGGCAGAATACAGACACTTCTCCTGCACCACCCTGGGACTTCATCTCGGCTCTTCACAGTGGGACAGAGCCTCCATCCATCTTCCAAATGCTATAAGCCTCAGTTTATCTAGTTTTCATGTGGGGGAGAGGGAGATGGAATAATGGGATGTCCTGAGTATTGTCTGCACAAACCTAGTGTGGTCCATGGCATACGCGCACACACACACGTGACCTGTCATGACTGGAGAGATGGGGAGAGCAGAACTGGAGAGGTAGGGAAGGACGCTCACAGATACTGGAGGAAGGGAGAAAAGGACCAAGGAAAGGCAGGGGACTAACTCAGACACCATCCTGGATTCAGGATGTTTAGACAGCAAGTCAGCCCGAGTTTCCCTGGAAATAGGCTTGAAAAGAATCAAGCCCGATGATAAATTTGGTGTTTCCCTCTGCTGATACACAGGTCTCTGATTCAGTTGTTTTTCTTGAGTATTCTAGAACACTCTGCCCTTTTCATCTGTCCTCCAAAAGGCTGACATTTTATTCAAACCACTTGAGAAGACTTCTATTGTATCGATGAAGTTTTAGTTTCTCAGTTAGATAAAGAAACGAGAAATCCTTTTTCTCCCTACTCACTGATTCCGCCAAACCTCCAACCTTGCCCTTTGGTTTAAGAGCAAGCGGAATTCTGGGAGTGGGTGGAGAACACAGGGGTGGGCAGCAGGCAGGTGCCTGGCACCAGCTCTGCCATCATCCAAAGCCAGGGCGCAGAGATACTTCAAGGAAAACAGTTTCTCTTCCAAGGCAGAACTACTTTGAATGGGTTCCCTGCGCCTTTCATGGCAGGACAAAGAGGCAACACTGTCCTGTCCCCACGCGGGGAGGGCAGCAACTGAAAGATGATCCCCTGGAAGCCAGCCTGTATGTTGGGGAAGGAAGTGCCAAGAACATAAAAGAATAAATATTCTAGAGATAATTCCTGACCGTCTTTGGAATGCACTCCACCTCCCCTGGTAGATTTGTTTCTTAGAGATTGTTTGCTTTGGCTACACAAATTGGTCCGCATTCTGCGAGCACCCACCTGCTTTGGAAGAGTTACTGCCGCCTCTCTGGCAGCTGTGAGGAGGCTGCGGAGAGGCTGGACTGGCTTCCTTAGGCAGCCCAATGCAGGGTTAACCCGTCAGTCCAGGACACGTGGGCTGCGGTCTAGGTCTTGATAGGACACCAAAAAAAACCCAAAACAAACAAACAAACAAACAAAAAACAGTAATCACAGTAAGTGATGAAATGCTTTAAGGAAAAAAAAAGTACTGCAAAAATCCACAATATTGTGGAATGCATATTCTATGAAATATGAATTTTAAAATAAGACAAAATCTATTCAGAAAATTCATTCAGTGCAGCTGGGAAGTGCTACAATCAGGGTCCTTTGTTTTGTTTTGTTTCAAAGCTTTTTTATATTTATTTGTCATGAATATGCATATAAATACATACATACACACACACACACATATATATATAAAACCCACAGATGACAACTTAAGTTTATTGGTTCTCCTCCTTTGACATTTGACATGTGGGTTCTGATGGAACACAGGTCATCAGCCTTGGTGGCAAGTACCTATAGCAGCTAAGCCATCTCGCCCACCCCATCAGATCGAAGGCCTTTAGTGTGGGAAAACCTGGTACCATCTCAGCAGGTCAGGGAGAACACTGTCCCCCACTCCTTCAGAAAATGGTATCTGCCCCACATCTGGACGACAGGGTCTCCACGACTATCAAACTTACAAGCTCCTGCAAAGGGCTAGAAGGACCAGGCATAGCCTGGAACCCCCTTTTCTAAGTGCCTGTTCCTCCCCCATCGAGAACATTCCAGCCTCATCCCTCTGTGGATGCATGCCAAGGTCCCAAGCTGACTATGAAAAGGTATCTTATTTATCTCATACTGTGTATGTGTGTGTGTGTGTGTGTGTGTGCGAGCACATTTTAACTAATCTTTAAAAACTAGCATATTCACCTTGCCTTGAAAAATATGTTTAGCAAATGATTAAAAACATTCCATTTTTCTCTATCTGCTGTATTTGACAACTAGCAAAAGGAACAATAATAATCATTCCCGTTTCCTGATAACACAGTACCTCTTAGCAGAGTTCAAGGCTTTCGGGGATTTGTGTCTTTCACGCCTCACAATTCTGCGCTCATTACTCTCGCCTACAGTGGGTAAATCTGAAGCTCGGAAAACAAACAATGCTCCCCAAATCCCTTGGCTAAGAAACAACCTGGCCCGCTTCCATCCTGGGAGGTGTGGACTGAGTTTACAGGCTATCAGAGAGTTCTAGGAAGCTCTAATGGCCCTGGGTGTGTACTCAGGAGGGAGACAGGTTCCCACCCGCACCCTCAGAGGCTGGCTCGGCTCGGGCTCCTGCTTCTGTCAAACAGCTCTTCTCTCTCTCTCTCTCTCTCTCTCTCTCTCTCTCTCTCTCTCTCTCTCTCTCTCTCTCTCTCCTTTCCTCCCTCTCTCCCTCCCTCCCTCTCTCTCTCTCCCTCCCTCCATCTCTCTCATTTTCTTGTCCTTTTGTTCTTTTTCTCTCTCCTGTTCGCTTTCGCTTTGTTGCTTTGTTCATTCCATGATGAATTACCTTCCAGAGGTATTGATTTTGAATGACATTCCGAGGGTACAGTCCACCATGGTGGAGAAGACACAGCAGACAAAGTACAAGGCAGATGGTGACACTATCCACAGATGTGGAGCAGACAGGGGAAGGCTGGTGTTCCCTTCTCTTTCTCCTGTTTTTTTTTTTTCAGTTCGGGGACCCAGCTTGTGTTATGGTGCTGCCTCCATTCCTATGTGGACTAAGACTCTCTAGAAACACCCTCACAGACATGCCCGGAAATATGTCCTACAGGAGTCTAAGTCCCATCAATGACAATCAAGATTAACCCTTGCAAGACCAACTGCTTGTCAACCTGACACCACAACACATCACTTTGGAATGATAACGTTGTGTGTACTCCCATTCCCCAAAGTCTCATGCTCATCTTATAATGTAAAGCATATTTAGTCCACATATAAGAGTCCTCAGAGTCTTAATAGCCCCAAACTTTTCATATATACAATGTATGTCTATATATAATGTATGTGTACATATCTGAGCAGAGTCTATTCTGAGACCCGGGCAGTCTCTTAACTGTTGAGACCCTGTAACACCAGAATCAACTTAGATACTTCCAGCAAACAATGACACTTACATTCCAAAAGGGAGAGGAGGGATATAACAAGGAAAGATGGGACCAAAGCAAGTCCCCAAACCCAACACGGCAAACACCAAATATCGTAGCATCACGTCATGTGATGGAACCATAGGGCTTCGGTGACCACACTCTGCCTACCGTGCCAGCCCAGTGCATGTAGACTCTCTAAGGGCTGGTCTTATTCTTAAGTTGGTCCATCGAGAAAGGTTTCACTGGGTGCCTATGGCTTTCTTTGCTAACGTTCCATGGTTTGGCATCTCCAGAGTCTGAGTATCCCCAGTTCTTCTTAAGACTTCACTTTCGCAACTTCGTGCCATGGCCTCTTGGGGCCTCCTTGCATGGAATCTGACCCTGCCTGGCCTCAGTTGCTTTCTGAAAACTTGGTGTAAGCCTCCATGACCCCCGGAACTCTTGCAGTTTTTGCTGCCTGTGGATGGCACTGCCAGTTCTGACTGAGAGCTCGAGATGCATCTGTGACCCGGTTCACCAACTCTGGAGTGGCCCCTAGGCACCTTGGCAGCTAATCACATGGCATCAGAGCCCTGAAGTGGAGACAGATGAGTTCCATTGCTTTCTCCTTTGGACTCAGTCTGCAACTCCAGTGTACTGAACGGTGCAGCCTACGCCTGGATCGTCCTATCTTGGTGAACTGTCTCCAGAATCAGCCGTATAGACACACCCAGAAGGTGGATTCCTAGGTGATACTAAATTGTTTCAACTAATGTTGAAAGTCAACATTAATCATCACATCTCTTTTGTAACTATTGTATATATGGATGCTCCTGACTTAGGGCTTAGCATACCTACTATAATACACCCACACTGTGGAACATCACAGCTTAGACACAGTTCACTGTAGACCGGAGCTTCTCAACCTTCCTAGTGCTGCAACCCCTTAATACAGTTCCTCATGTAGTAGTGACCCCCAACCATAAGATTATTTTCGTTGCTATTTCATAACTGTTATTTTGCTACTTTTATGAATCCTAATGTACATATCTGTATTTTTTTCTAGTGGTCTCAGGCAATGGGTTGAGAACCACCGCTGAAGAGCGTCAAGGGCACCCCTCAGACTGTCTGACTGACTGGGAGTTGGGGATCACTGCCTCTGCACAGCAGCAACCGAGGCTCACACCTTTACCACTGGCCCAAGGATGCACGTTGAAAATTTAGTTTTAAGTTTTTCTTAGCTGCACACGTATTGCTTCTCCATAATCATAATAAAGTAGAGAAATGGAAGGTCTAGCCACCATTTAATTGGGGATTGTGGGGGTTGGAATCTCATTCAGTTACTCTTAGAAAGAGAGGTCCCCAGCTCAGAAGCAAAACCAGAGCAAGGTCCCAAGTGCCAGTGAGCTATGCTTTCCACAGGACTAACTCCTTTATCAGCAGGAGAATGGCCTCACCCTCCCATCAAAGCCCCTCTAAGCAGACACCTCTGCATACTGATGTTACTTCTGCACCTATGAGTATAATTGAGCCATGGTTTTCAGCACACAAATGGTCAGACATTTGAACCCATGGAGTCATGACATCCTCTGAGGCGTGCTGATGGTAGATGGACCAACACAGTCTCGTGGAAAACCTTCATCTGGTTGCCCTACACTTTTCCAGCATCACTTCCCAAATTGGACTTGTGATGCCTAAGCTTCGCGGTCACCTTGGCAGGACTTGGAATCAGTGTTATATCAGTATTCAGCTGTCTCGACTAGCCACACTGAACCTCTTCCAATTTCCCCAACAGACCTGTTCCCTTCTGCTCCTTTCCGTATACCCCACCTCGTGCAGAGAAAACACCCCATTCATCCTCATCTCTGGGGCCTCACTGAGATAACACTAGAGGCAGGAACCTTTTCCTGACCTTCCAACACTTAAATGCGCTTTATTGAACTCCCATACCTACCTTGGCTACTTTTATTTCAACTCTCACTGGAATATACAAGCCATGACCCTTTCCCCATCTGGCTACAAGCCCCACGAGAGCTGCCACGAGAGCTGCCACGAGAGCTGCCACGGGGCTCCGTGATCACGGGGCCTTCGTGATCTGGTCGCAGCTGACTATGTGCTCAGTGAGATCTATTTTTCCAGCTAAAGTGCTCAGAGCACCAACGGCATGAGTCACCTTCTAGCAGCTACATTTAAGGGTCACTACCAGGAAAGCGCGTGTTTGCTCGGGAAAGGCAGACGCGCGCGGGTCAGGCCATGCTCTCTGACAAGGCTACGAACTGGCTGCGAGCAGCTGGGCACTTGCGAGCGGCCCGGCTTCCTAGAAGTACACATATTTTAGAATTTGTTTGGAGAAGTTGTGAAACGAATCCCTTTCTATGTATTTGAGAACATTCTGTGTTTCCTTTCATTTCTCCTTGCCAGACAGATACGGTTTCATAACCTCGTTTTTAGGGCCACTGTATCGTAGCGTGACCCTCGCCCTTTACTCCTTAGCAGCCCTGCCCGGCCTGGAAATCTCCCAAGGGGATGTTTGGAAGGGAAAGTGTTGTTAAAAAGCATGTCTGCACCTGGCTTTAAGAGGAGAAACAGGAATTTTCTCTTTCACTTTAAATCAACAGCTTGGCCTTACTTTTACCCAAAGTCAAAAACTAAAGGCCTCTGTGGATCTAAGCTTTTGATTAAGGCGGCAGAATTATTCCGGTGCCCCGCATATTTGCTCTTATTTACAAAATCTAAGTGACTAGATTGGATGCCCCTTGGCATGAAGTTACGGGAAACACAGAGGTTATGGATTCAAATGTTAACTCTTCCACACAGAAGCTCGTGACCCACTTGACCTTCCATAGCTTTCCAGAGCTTCCAGAGTCAGAAAGACGCCGGCCTCTCACCCATCTCTCTCTCTCTCTCTCTCTCTCTCTCTCTCTCTCTCTCTCCAGACCTTCTGCTATTCATTATACCGCAGCCACACGACAGTCCCCACAGAAGCCCCCTGGACGGAGAACACTTTCTATGAGAACAAATCTTCGCTGTGAACTGCAGTTGCTAATCAGCCTTGGTGTCCACACTCGTGGGAGCAGCGAAAGCTTTGGAGATTCCTGGCAAATGACAAGATTGTCTAACTCTCAGCTATCGAGAGTGGCGCTCCTCCTTGTAATCATAGAGAGGGACTCAAAACTCGAGTGGAGAAGGGGAAACAAAGTCATGTGGAGAGGAGGGAGTGAAATACCCAAGGGTAGAGCGCTAACACCCTCTTTAGACCAAGGTAAGAGGCAAGGGACCTGGCCATCTTAGTTGGGCAGTTAGATTGCTTACAGATTTACATGTCCAAAGACTGGTTCCTTCCCTGTGTTGCCCAATGCCTTTGATCCTACAGACATGTTTCACGACTGGTATCCCCTTTTAGCTTGAGAAGCTGGTGCCTGTCATCATACCCATTTTTCAGAAGAAGCAGCTGAGGGGCATACCAGCCTGTGCAAGATGGAGCTGGATTGAACTGGAGACTGCGCTCTAAGTTCGGGGTCCTTCCCAAGTCACTCTCTCCCCCCTCACACAGTTGGAGGAGGACAATATTCCGGGCAACCTCAAAGGGAGTATGTGCTTGGGAGCTCTTGTCAATGCCATAGAGGACAAAGCACCGAACTGGGATGTAAAGACAAAAAGGACCTGGGTCCTATTCCCAACTATTAGCCCCAAGGATGACGGCTTTCTCACTCAGCAAAGGGCAGTCAGTGACACGTGCATCCACGTCCTCCTCTGCGCTTCTGTGTCCTGAAGTGAGTCCATAGCACTGACTTTAGGCTGTGGCAAAGAAGGAACGTCTAAAAGATAATCTGGAGTTCATCACACACGCAGCTGGAATTACGTCTGTGGCCTTTTGTGACTGACCCCTGTGACTGACCCTCATGATAACAAAGCTGTCTGGCAGCTCGGCTTCCTCACTGGAAAAGCAAGGATGATAACGCCTTCCGGACAGGAGGAAAGAGTTTGGAACTCATTCTCCCCTCTTCTCCAACACAAAGAGATTAGGTTGTTAATCTGGTTGGTGAGTGTCTGGGACAGGGACAGGGCCTTGCAGTCAGGGGGCAGGCAAGGCTGCCCTCCAGAGGCTCGGTGCTCTTTCTCTGAGGTTCCGTGCGGTTGGTTTTTCAGCATTGGCGTCTGCCCTGCAGGAGCCTCAGGAGGTGACTTTCTCTGCCCTTCTGTCACCTCCTCCCATGCATCCCTTCTAGAAAGTACCATGACCTACTCTCCAGACTTAGGGATCCTGGAGAATTCTGCTTTTTATTTGAAACAGCCTCACCGTATAGCCCAGGCTGGTCTGAATTTGCAGGCCGTCTGCTCAGCCTCTGGGTTGCGGGGATCACAGGTGTGTGCCACCAAGTCTGCCCTTCTGTTAATCCACAATTAAGACTTGAGTTGATGACTCTATTCATTAAAAGCAGTACTGTCTCTGTGGACTCATGCCCTCTGCCTGTCCCTGGGGAGCTGCGATCGCCAGCCTCCCAAGTGGTTCCCGACAAACCCACACTCCTAGAAGTTGTGCTCTTTGTACGGAGGGGAAGCTGCGTGACCAATAGGAGTTGGCACAAGAAATGACATGACATCTTCAAGGCAAGCTACACAAGGTCCCGAAGTTCCTGCCGTGGCTGATCTCTTAATTGGATCATTGTAATGGGGGAAGCCAGTCCCTGTAGGGGGACAAGCCGGATACAGGGAGACACCTATGACTGCCCTTCTGGAACGTTCTCCTCCTTGTCTGATTTTTTTTTTGCTGGGAATGGGCTGTGTCTTGCTTCAAATCCTCAGTGTCTAGCATTGTAGCTGGTATCTGTGTTCACTTTTCAATTTTTTTTAAAAAAGCATAGGTTTGCACATAGCTTCTATTCATACTTCCTATTTTCAATGTTTAGAGAGTTGCTTTAATTTTTTTCAGGACAAAGCTAAATGTGGCGATTTGAATTTCAGGGGCTGAATAAGAAAGCATATGTAGAAACAAAAGACAAAATGAAAACTCTCTTGTTTTACAGAGGGTTTCCAAATTGGTCTCCGAATTTGCCCTCACAGTTCAGTTCCGCGTGCACCATAGGGTGACGTCATCTGCTTTCTCTTATGCCCAGTTAAGTTACATTCAAGGTTAATAAAATTATGCTCTATTAAGCTGACGTTTTTTGGCCCCCAAGGCACAATCATTCCAACTCCCTTACTGTTGCCGTTGGGTCTGTTTTCACTCATTTCTGAAGTCTCCTGAGACTGAAATGTTGATTCTGAAGGCCAAGAAGTCCTCTAAGAAGCAGGAGAATAAAAAAAAAAATTAAAAAAAAAAAACCCACAGAGGACAGCCTGACATTGTTTGTCTCCTAAGTCTGGATTCTCAGAAGTGAGCTAACGCTGGGCCAAGCGCCCAGGAAATCTGCGCTGTCGATATACGCCTTCCCCTTTCTTCCCTCAAGGACAAAGATCCTAAGCTAATCGTGTTTTCACAGAGAGCCGCTGAAAAGGCAGGTTAGGAGGTTCGTGAAGCTCAAAAGCATGTTACAAAGCCCAGACAGACTTACATGACCCAGGGTTGGTGAGATGGCTCAGCAGTTACACCCACTTGCTGCTCTTCCAGGGAACTCACACCCATCTGGTGGCTAACAACCATGTTGCTCTAGTCCCAGCAGATCCAATTCTCTCTTCTGGCCTCTGAGGGCACGGCACACATGCGGTGCACAGATCTGCAGAAGAAGCACACATACACATAAAACAAAATTAAAATCAAAACACAAAGAGAAAGAAAGCCAGGTGTTGTTGGCGCACACCTTTAATCCCAGCACTTGGGAGGCAGAGGAAGGTGGATCTCTGTGAGTTCGAGGCCAGCCTGGTCTACAAGAGCTAATTTCCAGAATAGGCTCCAGAGCTATAGGGAAACTCTGTCTCAAAAAACGAGAGAGAGAGAGAGAGAGAGAGAGAGAGAGAGAGAGAGAGAGAGAGAGAGAACTTAAAAGTCCCATGTGGCTCTTCCTGGGGTCTTATAAGTGTTAAACAATTGCTGAAGAAGAAAAACCCTTTCCTCCGATACCCACCTACAGACTGTGCAGGGAGCTGCCATGATAAAGCTTTCTTGGGTTGTTGCCACACTGGGGTGAGCTTCTCCGTGACCCAGCTACCCACATTAACCTTGCCCCTAGAAGTAACTCCTCATCTACTGGAAGTGATTCTAGCAAGTTCATTGATTTACTACTACGCTGGGCTGGAATTAATTCTTTGGTCTGTCTTTGCCCTCCGTGGAGGTTGAATAAGAAGGGCCCCTATAGGTTCATCTATTTGGATGCTTAGTCACCTGGAAGTGGAACTCTTTGATCTGATTAGAAGGATTCGGAGGTCTGGCCTTGTTGAAGGAAGTGTGTCACTCGGGGGTGGGCTTTGAAATTTTCTCTCTACCCGCTGTCTACGGATCAGGGCATAGCACCATGTCTGCCTGCATGCCACCATGCCTCCCACCATGATGGTAAGGGACTGAGCCTCTGAAACTGTAAGCAAGTCCCCAATTAAACTCTTTCTTTTTATAAGAGTTGGCTTGGTCATAGTGACTCTTCACAGAAAACAGTGACTAAGAAACCTCTGTCTGAGATGAAGAGAAATGGAGTTCCCAGGAACAGTCATGCCGCCGGGCCCAGTGTGGAGATGCCACTCTCTGGCTGGTCCGCGGTAGAAGTGTTCAGAGTAGTAGGGTACTACCCAGTTCTGCGGTACCACTGCCTACCACAGCTGAGACAGACCAGCTTCCCCAGTATGGGCAAGGCTCAGAAGTAGAAGGGAGCTGTTGGTTGTGTCTACCTGGAATATAGCTCCCACAACATGGAGTAACAGAACATGAAAACTGCAGACGATCTATCCCTGAAAGGGTGAGACTGTAGCCCCAAATTGGGGGTAAGGAGAGAGGAAAGGCCTCCCTTGATGTCTTAATTCCCCAAGCTCAGGGTAGAGCTGCGAATGGCCATGGCTCAGGAACCACAGGCGTTTACCCAGGTGTAGGTTTTCTTGGGTACCTACTTCTCCATTAGTGGCCTACCGTAGCCCTTTAGTAGAATTTCAAAGACTTGGAATGAATTAAGAAGAAGATACCTGACTATAAAACCAGTATTTGAGAGACTATAGCAGGAGGATCTCAGGGTTCAGGTACTCCTAGGCTACGCGGCAAGCCTCTTATAAAAGGAGGGATGTTGCAGGGAATTGTGGGTCACATCCTTAATCCCAGCACTTGCGGGGCAGAGGTAGGCAGATCTTTGAGTTTGAGACCAGCCTGGTCTACAGAGCAAGTTCCAGGACAGCCAGGAACAGCTACACAGAGGAATCCTGTTTTGAAAAACCAAAGGAAAAAAAGGGGAGGGGGATGTTGTGTCACTAGGAGGACAGACTAAGATCTTTTTCTTTGTGACGGGATCTCGTGTAGCTCAGGCTGGGTTTAACCTTGCTGTGGAGCTGGATACTGCCACGCCCAGTCCTTGCCTGTCTGTGCCCTTAGTTATTTCTGATGAAAATCTTTGGCAACCTTATTCTCTGTCTCTTATATGGGTGCCTTTTTATCTATCTGTTACAGGTTTTTTTATTCAATGGTTGTTCTCAGTCATTTGGTAAGAGTATTTCCACATAGGAGTTTTCCTCTATTTTTTTTTCTTGTTTTCATAGATTTAAAAATCATTATTTTTTCTAATAATAATTATCTAAATTAGTAATCAAATTTAGAAAGTGATTAAACCAAATCTCTTTAAATATCTCTAGCCTCATCAATTCTCTCTCCTCTACAAATAGTGCATATTTATGGATATTTTTCTTTAGGTAATTGAAGCGCTGTTCATTTCTCTTCAGACATTTGCTCTCATCAATTTGATAATTTTTTTTCTTAGTGACTACTCCTCAAATATCCCAATATTTTCTTCTGCCTTTTCCAAACCAATGTTTTGGGATTCTCACCTACCATGTTTTCAATTATATGGTTTTTTTTTTTTTAATTTCAGATATTTTACTTTTTTTTAGTTGTAACACTGTGTGTTGGTTCTAAAATTTCCATTTTTTTCCTTAAGAGTTTTTTTTTTCCTGCAATCCCTACATTATACAATATATTCATCTGTTCTGGTAAAATTTAGTAGTCATTTTAAATTCTGTTTTTGCTGATTCTAACACGTGCCTGCTTCGTGGGGGGCCTCATTATTTGCTGAGATGAGTCATTTTCTGTGTCCCGGCCACATGTTTCTACTTCTTTGTACATCTGGTAATTCTGGTTGTACGCTGGACATTGTAGAAACCAGAACGTATGGTATTGCCCTTTAACGCAGTGGTTCTCAACTTGGGGCCGGGACTCCCCTGGGCTTGTATGTCAGATATCCTGCGTATCAGATATTTACATTATGATTCACTACAAGTAGCAAAACTGCAGCTGTGAAGACGCAACAAAAATGATCTGTGGTTGGGGGCGGTCAGCACAGCCTGAGGAACTGTACTAAGGGGTTACAGCATTAGGAAGGTTGAGAATCACTGCTTTAACCGAGACTGGTTTTATGCCCCTGGAAGTTAAGTTTCTTGTGGATAACCCGAATGCAATGGAGGCGGTTTCCTAAGCCTCGCTAAGCTGGTCCTGTTTAATTTTACCCCGAGTCCTGTGATACAGCTCATCCTCTAGGAATGCCCTGGTATATAGCTAAGCCATGCCGCGTGTGTGTTAGAGACGGAATTCTCGAGATGCCGGTCAAGCTCTTCTGAGTTGGTAGAATGTTAACTCCAGACTCTCTTCCCCCGTGCCGAGCAGCTGCTGAGAGCTCCGCTTGGCATTCCAGCTGCTGTGATCTTTGGAATTTTGCCCTGGACGTTCCCACCTAAAACTTCTGCCAAGATTTTGTATATACATCTGGGCTCTCCTTCTTCACTGGACCAACCTTCTGGACGAATTCCCTCAGAGTTCCTTAGCAGAGGAAACCTGCTTCCTGCAGATGTGTGAATGTCTGCGGGGGAGAGGGGTTAAAGTGCAATTATGCCCCCATTCAGTTCGTGCCTGCTTTTGAATCTGTCTTTAGAACTCTGCATATTTAGGCATATATATATATATATATATATATGCTTTATTATTATTAATGGGAAATTTAGTCTGATATGAACTACTGTATAAATTTATATAAATTTAAGATTTGTATAAATTTAAACATAAGCGGTTATGGTGTTATGATATATTCTATTTTATAATGATGATTTTAATAAACAATACATTTCCTATTTCGTTTCATGTTGATTGATAGTAATTAATTAACCTTGTGTCTGTTCCGTGATTGGCAGTGCTTGAAATATTTAACAATAAGGCCTCAGAAATATAAATCGTTAAGTAGAGCTATGAGTTTTGAACTTGCGTTCTTTCAATGTTCGTTGAAAGGGACTAAATTAGTTTATTGCGCATGTGCCCCCTTGGAAAGATTAAAGAGATGAGTCACATTTGAGTCAACAGCACCATGGATTCTCATACTGTGTATTTTTCTGTTTCCAGCTTGCCCTACAAGCAATGGTGCAATAAACAGGTTTCATATATTCAACTTCAGTCTTCTATATAGAATCGTAGAAATTAAACTGTGGAGGCAAAACAAACCCACATTCAAAATTTTCATTTTAATGTGTACAGTCATCTGTTGCTAGGCACAGGGAATTGGTTCTAGGACTTTTCCTATCGGCACGGGATAGTGTTTGCAAAAAAACCTACACACATGCTCCCTGATATGTTAAATCATCTCAAGATTTAATAACTGTTATAGTCATGTTAATAACCAATGCGATGTGAACATTGGACACAACAGTTATTATACTATTGTGTGGATGGAATGGTGACAAGAGAATGACACAGAAAGTATGGCCCCCCAATACTTTCTGCTCTTAGTTATTTGAGGTCTTTAATGTGGAATTTCCCTCTTCAGTTAGTACACTGGTATGAGCAGCTGAACCGAGTCTGTGAGGACGCGGGGAGCTGGAGATGGTAAAACTCAAGTAATACCAACAGATTAAATAAGCATCGAGTTGAGCCACCAAAATGGAAGACAGATAAAAGGAATCCAGAATCCAGATCTGCAGCCTGTGACCCCCTCCCTGAGAAGCACTCCTTTCAGTATGCTCCCATAGCTTGCTTCCTTATATTTATTTTTTATTTTACATATGTGAGTGTTTTGCCTACATGTATGTACGCATGTACATATATGTATGCAGTACCCCAGAGACCAGAAGAGGACATTGGATCCCCTGGAACTGGAGCTACAGATGGATGTGAGCTGCCATGTAGGTGTTGGGAATTGAACCTGGGTCCTCTGGAAGTGCAGCCAGTGCTCTTAACCACTGAGCCACCTCTCCAGGCTTCATAACTTGCTTCTGATCATTTTCTATAGTGACGATTTTAGAGTAGATTGTAAGCTCTATTAGGACAGGGCCTGTTTTTTTTAAATACTTGCTTTTGTTGTTTGTATACCTAAGTATACCTTGTATGGTCCACTGGAGACACTAAGAAAAATGTGTTTGCTAAAAGACCAAGTGAACCAACTGAGAGCAAGGACGTTTACAGAAGCCAGAGAAAGAAATATAGGCTCCGAAACCATGTCATGAGCTGAAAAGAAGAAACGCTGATGGCTTGATGTGAGTTACGAGAGGTTTAGAACCCAGAACCTGCTACTGCAAAGTACGGCTGTGGGCGTCTGGAATAGGCCATCCCAAAAGAGCCTCTTTGGTGTGAGGAGCATTTTGAACTGGATGTAGGAAGCTGCAGCCACAGAAGCTGAGAACACATGGGAAGAAAGCCTGTAGGAGGAATCTCCATCTACGGAGGGCTCCTCGTTTGCACCAAGAAGGAAATGAGACTAAGTCCTTAGAAACACAGCACAACGGAGAAGGGATGGCACAGACCCGCACACGGGACATTCGTGTGTGTCCTGAGCATCCTGCCAGGATTCAGCAGAGCCCCTCACCCTCCCGTCTCTGTTCTAGGAATGGATGGCAGCCAGCAGTCCACAGGCAATGCAGCCGACACTTACCCCCCTTTCCCTATTACTATACATGCATGTTGTTAAACTTCAGTTTCCTGTTCTCTTGTTGATCTCTGTTATTATACGGAACCATCCTGACTAAGAACTGCCAGTGGGTAGAGAGTAAATTATGCCATCTGTCTTTCCTCTGCCACGGTGCTAACGGTCTGGACACAGGGAGGAAGAGCCAAGTTTCGCCTGTGCTGGGAAATTCCACTTGCGCATGTTTGCAGGCACCCACTGTGAGTCCTAAACGCTGGGACTCTAACTGTGAGAAGCCTGTTTCTGCCGCCACCGGAGAAAACCGGGCACTTGAGAAACGGAGCAACAAAACAGGAGACGAGAGAACCTCTACAAGCAACAAAGTAGCAAGCTGAAGATGGTAGATTCCCGTCCAGGGCAAACTCACAAACAACCGTAAGGGAAAAACTTAAACAGTAAATTCAAAGTAGCATTTTACAGATGGCTAGGCACAACTTCACTCCTACAGTGGCCCATTTCTTTGATGCACATTCTGGTGTTATCTGAAAAATCACCAATATTCTGAGTTCTGTAAATTAGAAGGAAGGTTACTGACTAAAAGGCTTCATGACCTAGTGGGTCTTTCTTTTTCTCTTGTCATTCCCTGTTCCTGGTTTAGACGAGTCTGGCATTTAATATCATAAACAGGCAGGTGTGCCCTTTCTGTAGAATTTTCCACGTCAGGCAAAGGGAAGGAAAGCAAAAGAAGCCGATTTGCACAAGACAGTTTGCAAAGGGCAAGTTGGCCTGTTCGGTGGCTTAGGGAACATTAGTGCCCTGCAGTTTCCTGTTCATGGAGCTAGGAGGAGAATCCTCTGGCTTTTTCTTAGGAACCCAAACTTTAGATTGACCAACAGCGACCTTAGATAATCTTTGCTGGAATTAACAAATTCGGAAGATAGGCCATTTCCCAATCCTGTTGCTGGTTTAATGAGATTAGCTGTGTGGAAAGCAGGATGCGGAGGCAGACATGCTAAAGGGCAGGAGCATTATTCCTCCGGGGGTAGAGGAGGCAAATGACATTTCACTTTGGAAATAGCTTTGGCATGGGCTCCACGGGGACAAAACAGAGGGTTTAGAGTGGAGACAGAGGGCAAAGAAGGTTCCTTGGAGGAGGAGGACATTGCGTGTGGCCGGCTGGCAAAAGCCACAACACTCTTTGGCACACACGCTGAGGTGTCGTCACTGTATCTTCCCTAGAATAGTAGGAGAAGGGGAAATTAAGCCATTTATCAAAAACGTAAAAAAAAAAAAACAGTATTGCTAGCGGTGGGATGTAGGATCCACTCGAGGCGGGGTGGGGTGGAGGTTGGGGCGGAGCAGAACCCTTTCTCAGAAACACGCTGCCGGCTTCTCCTACACCCTTTCACGCGAAGAGCTGTCTATTCAAGGTCACCAATGGAGTGCTTTTCCTATAACCTTGAGACAAATCCCGTGGTCAGAACCCCAGGCTGCACCTGTCCCCACATTTGCTCAGACGCGTAATCTTGACTGTTTACTAATCGTAAATCCCCTGGGACAACCAACTGCAGCTCCTCTCTACTCCACTGTGTCACATGACCTGATGGTGGTATACACACACACACACACACACACACACACACACACACACTATGTTGGGAAGATGTGAGGATGTGAAAATGTGACCTGTGGCTTGTACTCAATGTTGCTGATAGAGTCTCTGGGGTGCCCTCCTGAGAACATGGCAGGGGTTACAAAAACCAACTCGGACAGCGGTTAACTCCTCCTGGGCATCAGTTTCTCCAGTCTGTAAAATAAAGGCAAACAGGGTTCAAGCCCTGACTCCTAAGAATATCAGAGGATTAAGCTGTAACTGGAGTCCTTGACCGCAAGGATGACCAGTCATATCCAGCTACTGTCTCCAGGGAAGCAGACCAAGGAGTGGGAGGTGGCTGGGGAGATGGATTAGTGGGTACAGTGCTTGGCATACAAATATGAGGACCAAAATTCAAATCTCCAGCACTAATAGAAATGCCAGTAGGGTGTAGTAGCCTGCTTATAACCCCAGAACTTGGAAGGAAGGCATGGGGGATCCCCAGAGCAAGGCACCTAGCTAGACTAGCCAAATCAGTGAGTTCTGGGTTCAACCAAGAGACCATATCTCAATATATAAGGTGAATAGTGGTCAAGGAAGACACCTAACCTCAGCCTCTGGCCTCCCAAACACACATATGTAAACAGACATTTCCTTCTGCACAGATACTATATACACATACTTATCCTCCCAAAGAAAGAAAAAGATGGAGGGATTTTAGCAGTAAGGCCATGTCACAAAGATGGAGACTGAATAACTCACCCTATCTTTGGGGTACAGATAAGAGCTTTTCTAAGTAGAGGAAGAAAGGGAGTAAGGATGAGAAGGGGTATAACTAAGCAGACTCGGTCAAACTGGGGCACATCTCATTATTACCTAAGCTCTGGTTCTAAAAAGTAGCTTCAGGGAAGTTCTTATTGAAGTTGAGGGACAAATCCAGTTCCCATGAGATAACTGGTCCCTTCTGGGTATGCAGGCAGATCCAGCTCCTCTTCTCGGGTAATTACTTCTGCCATCCCCTCTGGGGTGATCAGCCTATGAGGCTCCAGTGTTTCTGGAATTAACGTGACTGCAGGACTGGAGATTTTGGGTCACTTTGGCGGGGGGGGGGGGGGGGGAGTGGCGTCTGGAAAGGATGTTGTAAAAATGGTACTAAAATAACTTAGTTATTTTAATCTTTGTACTTGCGGCTTTGAAAGGGGGTGAGGTCATTCAAAACCAATCAACCTTTGTTGCCCGATTTTAGACAGATACCCCTTAGTGATTTAACATGCCTAGGTAGCAAATTCAGCAGGAATCCGACTCAGAGTCAAGGAGATGAGCACAGGATAAAGGCAGAACCGCTGAGACTTACTCTGCATTTAGCGGCCTGTAGAGGGAAGTTGGTGAGTCCTTGTTATGAGCAGACACTCATGCTTGCTTAGAATCCCTCCCAAAGACCAGGAGTGCCTACCAGGAGTCCTGTGACAACTCATCTTTTCCCCTGCACCCCTGCCCCTCCGTTACTCATTGTACAGGAAAATTTCACTCCTAAAGCTGGGCGGTGGTGGCGCACGCCTTTAATCCCAGCACTTGGAAGGCAGAGGCGGGAGGATCTCTGAGTTCGAGGCTAGCCTGGTCTCCAGAGCAAGTTCCGAGACAGCCAAGGCTACACAGATAAACCCTGTGTATATTGTTTGGTTTTTACACACACACACACACACTTCATTCCTGCAAAGACAGGAATTTAGCTAATTGGCTATGTCCTAGTGTTGCTAGAGATAACTACGAGGAGAGGTCCTGTGAGTTCTGGGAGAGTGAAGGCCAAGCGTGTTCCTCTGTGTTGAGAACTGGAAGGACGGCACCGACTACATGTTTTCATGGTTTTAGTCTTTCATGAAGACTTGTAATCAAGACTGTATGGCAGACTCCGGATTAGGTTAGACAGAGTATGAAGACACCAGAACACCCTTCACTGAGCCTATATACAGAGGGGGAAATGCTAATTGAGCCTTGTTTTTATGCTTGATTTTGGAACCAGCAAAGAGATGGCTGGCTGGAGTCATGGGTACTGTTCTTGCTAGGGGACAGACATTTTTTATATAAAACAGAGTATGTTTATGGGTCTCCAAACTCCAACGCTTTGCTTTTATAATGCGCATGCCGAGGAGTCTCCACGGTGATTGTTTAGACCTTTGTGGTTCAGAAGAGAAAGCTTACATTAGGCCGATATTCCCACCAAACTCCAAAAAATATGGAATCAAAATATGGGTCCAGAAAAGTAGTAAATGAATGCCGGCATGGGTAGTATTTTAGAAGCTGAATATTACCAATATGTACTGTTGGGAGCAGTGAGACCCCAGATCCTGAATTTCTTGTTCTCCCCTGATCTGAGTGCCTACAGCTGCTCTGAGCAGGAGACCTTCAGGAGTTCCTGATGGCAGGAGAGTGGTTTCTCGTGGGTTTTGCTGGGGCGTGGCTATCTCTATATAAATCTGCCCCTGAACACAATAAAGAGGGCATTCTTGGGGAATTCAAGGATGACCCGTGTCTCTGTCTCTCTGTCTGTGTGTGTTTGTGTATCTTAACCTCCAGCTCCCTTGCCCGAAGCTCGCGAACTGGGTAATAACGCATGGAGCGCAGACGGGGTTGCGGTGCGCGGCAATGTACTTTCCTGAAGCTGTGGCCCGTGGTGACAGTTTGAATGTGAAATGTCCCTCCAGGGTCTGTGTGTCGGAGGACTTAGTCCTCAGCTGGGGCACTGTTTGGGGAAGTCATGGAACCTTTGTGACATGGCCCTCAAGCAGGCAATAAGTCATTGGGGACAAGCCTTGAAGATTAGAATCTAGGTCTACCTCTGCTCTATTCTCTGCTTCCTGCTCTACCGTGATATTAAGGGCTGTTGCTCCGGGCTCCGCTGCCACAGATGGCCACCAGGACACATGTACCCCCATGAATGACTGTGTCCCCTGAAACCATGAGCTGAAATAAACCTTTCCTTTCTTAAGTTATTTCGTCAAGTGGAGCTGGTTAGAAAGGGCCAACACAGTAGCTAATATATGGTGTCACCAACACTGAAGATAGGTCATCTCTTTATCATGTACAGTTATCTATAGTATATGATAGCCCTAGATTCTGCCACCCCAACACCCACATGCAGGGTGACAACTCTCACTGCAAAAAGGAAAAAGCCTCTAAAGGTTTCCAAATACCATGGACTGGAGCACTGTGGGATTTGGTACCAGTCCTAACTAGGATACATTGCTGAAGCAGAGGTTTAATAGACACTGCACCAGAAACACAAATACACACAGGGAAGATGAAAGTCAAGTTCACTTATATTGGGGCTCGGTGGCGGAGGCACCAGGAGAGCAAAAGAGAAGACAGTAAAGACATGGTAGGAATGGGAAGAGACAGGAAATGCCTAGAGCCACAGGCAACTTTGCTGGCATGGACATCCTTTGATGGGGAAACCCCAGTTCCTTTCTGCTTGAAGTATGTGTGCCACATCTGACCGCTGATGACGACCCGAGAGAGAGTCCGCTGGCTGCCGAAGGGCAAGCAGAACAAGTGACGGCTTAGATTGAATGCAGAGTAGAAAAAGCCAAGGAGGAAATTTGCAAAGATATCGGAGTCACAGAGTGGAAAACGCACAGATTTATCCATCGTTAAAGGAGGGGCGGAAGATTCACAGAACCATATGTCTCTCTGCAAGTGCTCTGCAACGCGACACGTTACATGGGTGAAGATGAATTTGCAGGGGAAAGGAGAATAAATTAATATTACTGAAATATCACTTGAATACTATCCATGACCTTTAAAAAGTCTTGGCTATTTTTGGTAGCAGTGAGCTACCAGTTTTCCCAGTGCACTCCAAGGTTGGGTGCTCTCTACCTCAGTGTGTCTGAGGAACAAATATTTCCCAGGTATGAACGAGTGGTGTCATCGAAAGAAGATTCCAGTGGTAAGTAAGCGTGGGAAGGAGCACCCGTTTCCACTGTGGGTAGCAGGTGCACACGGCTATCTGAAAGTTTTGCGATTTCTTCTCTTGCATTTGTCATCTGGAAGGTGTGATCCAAACCAGTGGACCTGCCCTACCTTATTCGAGATAGTTTTTATTTTTTTTCTTTTTGTCAGGGGAGGGACAAACCAGCTCCACACAGGTGTTTCCAGCATGTATCTTCACGTTGGGCCGAACCTTGCCTCCCTCTTCCATCTGCTAACACTTGTATGGTTTTGAGACAGATTTAACCTTGGACTCACTGGATTGTGACTTGTGACCCACACCTCCTTCAGACTCTTGAACACTGGGGCTGCAGGCAATGTTCTTCGGGCCTAACTTCTACTAACCCTTTCTGAGCATTTTCACTTATCCCAGACTTCTGCCATGCCCCAGTTCAAGAGCCATCTCAATTACTCTTCTGCACAGTGAGCTTGCTCTTTACTGGGAGTTTTTTTTTTTTTATCAGATCTCTATCTGTTAGTGCCATGCCATTCATTGTATTACTTCAGGTTTCCTTTGGTATTAAGCTCTGGGTGTGTGGGACTCTCTGGGTGCAGGGGACGCTCTGGGTGTGTGGGAGGCCCTGGGTGTGTGGGATCTGAGTGTGTAGGATGCGAGTGTGTGGGATGCTGTGGGTGTGTGGAATGCCCCTGGTGTGTGGGACGCTCTGGGTGTGTGTGGGACGCCCCAGTGTGTGGGATGCCGTGGGTGTGTGGCATACTTGGTCCATGAACAGCTCTTTTCATTTCTACGTGGGAGCTATACTGTTCTACTCTTCTATGTATTTGAAAGGTTTTGTAGAAAAATACTGCTTGATGTGTTTCCTCGTAAATGCACCAAAGGTTACCCTCGGCCTCAAGAGGGTTTCTCTGTGTAGCCCTGGCTGTCCTGGAATTGGCTCCACAGATCAGGCTGGCCTTGAACTCACAGAGCTCCTCCAGCCTCTGCCTCCTGAGTGCTGGAACTAAAGGCGTGTGTTACCGCTGCTCAGCTTCAAGCTGCCTTCTTGCCAGGCTTTCTCTGACACTTTGAAGTAGTTCTCCTTCCCCTGGCTCTCACAGTCTCTTTGTTAGGTTAGGCTTTCTCCGGAGCAGGAAGCTCATCCCAGGGAGCAGCTTTGGACTGTTGTTGCATCGAGTACCATATCACAAAGTTCCTGGCCGGGGCCCCTGAAGTTGCTCAGAAAGTGAACAAGTGTAAGCTGAATGATTGACCCAAACTGAAAATCATTCCATGTAGAATGGCAGAAGAGCTGTTTCCCTTAATTCTATTTAGCATTACTGATGAGTAATAAGTAATAAGTAATAAGGAGACAAGTGTGTGTTAGAAAACAGGCCTTCAAAATGCCACGATTCTAATGTGTCTCATATTCAAATCTTACAGAACTGATTTTTTTTCTTTCAAATTTGTTTTAGGCTCTTATATTTAGTCATTAAGGCAATGAAATATCTAAAGAAGGCCAGCTTCATAATGAAAGGAGTTTGTTTAGACTGCAGCTTTCGAGACAGAAAGTCCAAGATTGGGTGACCTCATTGATTTGTCTCTGGTGAGGGCCTATTGGCAGAGCTGGGCTTCATGGCAGGGGAGCCTGTGTATGGGAAAGACCACATTCAAACAGGAAATCAATACAGAGATAAATTTAGGGGTCACTCTTGATCCTATAACAACTCTCACTCTAAAGAGCTAACCCAGGATCATACTAGAAGGTTCGTAATTTCTTTTGAGTGAAGAGCTCTCAGAGTCCTAACGACCTTCCTTCCACTAGATCTCCCGCCCCTTAAAGATTCCATCTCCCACAGTGAGGACAAAGTTACCCACAAATGAACCCTTAGGGACAAATGGTACCCACACTACACCAGGCCTTAAAAGTTAAAAACAATAGTCTGACTTTTAACACTGTCAACTTTATCTTGTGTTCCCAGAGAACAATGACAATTAAAGAAAAACAAAGTGTCAGGCGTTGGATACACTAATTCCATGATTGGTACAAACGTGTGACAAACCAAAAGAGTAAGATCCTTTATTGTGTTCACACTGTAATTAAAAAAAAAAAAAACAGTTCGCTAACCACCGTGAAAACAACCCACTCCTTGACCGTTCTAAGACACATCTCCATGCTTTCTCAGAAGACACCACGATAGTTCCTTTGCTCACTTTGTTTCCCCACAAAGCTCTAAGATACTTTTCCTTGAGCTTTCCCTTGTTAACAAGATTCCTCCCTACTACAGCAGCCTGGAAAAAACCACAGCCTTATCCAGGGCACACTGCCTGTCACCATTTGGTGTCAGTGTGTGATCTCCTTCGGATCCCCAGGAACTGCACACACGTAAGCAGTCCTCAGGAGGTATGTGATCAAATGTGACCACCGTGACACTCATTTCAAACAGAAATGAGGCCTGACAGTGTTGAACTTAAACCCCCTGCTCTGGGAAAGCGGGGATGGCTAAGCTATGCTTCATCCTTTTTAGCTGTAGGAACTGACTAACTGCAAAGGGCCATCCAATCTTTGCAGAGCCTAAAACCTGCCTTGTCCTTCTTTCTGACTCCCAGGAAACCCATAGGTGATGTGGGATTCCTTTCTGTATTCTGAGTATGTTTGATTACTACTGGTTAACAAAGAAGCTGCTTTGACCAGTGACAGGGCAGAATAGAACTGGTAGGGGGAGGCATAGGGAGGAAAAAAGGTGGAGTCAGAGATGCCATGTTATTGCTGAAGGAGAAAGATGCCAGAACCTTACCAGTAGGCCACAGCCTTGTGGTGATATACAGAGGAAGAGAAATGGGTTAATTTACGATGTAAGAGCTAGCTAGGAATATGCCTAAGACATCAGCCAAGCAGTGTTGCAGTTAATATAGTTTTTGTGTGATTATTTGGGTCTGATCAGCCAGGGAAACACAAGTGCATTTACACATAGGTGATGTCCTCCAAAACACCAGCTCCTCCATTCCTCATCAATGAACATTCTTACTCCGTCTGTGCCCCGGTAAGATCTTACCCTGGCTGACTGGGATATTTTGTCATTCACACGTTCAGAAAGGGTGCGTTGGGAGGTTTTATTTATAGCCATTGCATCAGATGTCCGCTGGAAAGCAGAAGATGACAGTATCAAGTGACAGAAGACGGTCTTGACGACAGACAGCCAAAGGGTCCACTCCCTCAGCAAAACACCAGCAGGGAGCTTAGTCCCTGGGTGGAAAATAACTGCTTCCAGAAGCCGGCAGAAATGAGATTCAGGCCAGATGGCCACACAAAAAGATATTGTTAGGGACAATTCCTAGTATTGAAGTAAATGGGGGCTCTGTTTTCTCTGATCTCCCCCATGAAACCAACCCTTCTCGGTGTGCGATGCATAAGACACTCATTTCCCCCGCACTGAGGAGCCTTGGCTCTAGAGAGATGAGGTGAAGGCAGGAAGTCCCTCAGGGGCAGAGACTGCCATTCACGGCATGGCTGCAAATTCTTCTTTGCCAAAAGGTGGGTCCGGGAGAGCTTTCAGGCCAGACTCCCACAAGGGAAAAGGTCTGTGATCAGTTATATAAAGACCTGGACTTAGACAAATGACTCTACCTTCATTCCAGTACCTTCAACCTGATTTATACCCGTGTGTAATCCAGTACAAAGAGCTCCAAGTCCACTGAACACGAGGCCTCCCAATAGCACTTAAAACCAAAAATATTCTTGGTAGAAGAGTTTGACGCTGCAGGACCAGGGATCGTGTGAATACGTGGGGTTCTTGGGAGTTGGAGTCAGATATACTGAAAATTCCCTCAAAATTCCATGCCAACGGAGGTACATGTCTGTGTGTGTGCACATGAGTGTGCAAGTGCCTTATATGTATTTTTTTCTGAAGGAAGTTTCTACCAATTTCTAATACTCACCCAGGAAGAAATCTGTGCCCTTAAATGGAAACAAATCACTTTCTCCTGCATATGTTTCTTCAAAGAAATATCTCCTAAGCAGATGCCTCATCCTTGGTCCAGGCCTGTTCCAGAGACTCAAGTTCACTGCCATCTGCTTCCATCTGTAACCATGAGGAGGCATCCGGCCTCATCCCAGGGGTGAGCAATGAGCTTAGTCACCTCAGAGACACTGGCACAGCAAGGTCCTCACAACACCCATTGTCTCCTAGAAACTGGGGTGCTAAGTGTCACCAAGAGCATGAAGAGTAATTATTTCGTGAAATCCAACCCGTATTTCACATTTTCCACCAAGAATGCAATGTGACGCCCAAAGCAGCACTGGCTAGAGATAAAATATGAAAATGAAACGGAGACACACGCCTATTGCCAAGATGCTGGATCTGTTTTCACTCCAACCTGGGTTTCATGGCTGATGCCTGGGATGAACAATAGCTATCGGAATCGTGGCCATATGTTTTGTGCGAGTTTAACAAAGCACAGGCAAGGTTTAATTGGCTCGCTGAATTGTGTCTTTGAGAGACTTTCATTTTTCTGTAAGACCAGTAAATGCCAACGAGACAGACATCCCTGCTCCTCTCAGCTGTTTACAGTTCAAAGACGTAAACAAGACACGCCTGGCAGGCAGCAACATCTAATTGGAGTTTGAGCAAATGTTAGAGGAGAAAAAGAGAGGGGTGGCATAAAAAAGCACCCTCAAATTTGCCTGATACCTTGAAGGCTGATCCTGCTGTGGCTGAACATGCCATTGCTGTCTTGAGGTACGGAACAGGATGGGATTTGTCAATGTGTTTACTTTCTAATGGCTTGGAGATAGCATTCTGGAGGCATATTCATCTTGCAGACAGAAGGCAGGCGTGCCATTTGTCAAGCTGGATGTCAAATACATGAAATAGAATTCTTGTGTCTCCTAAGATCCCCTAAGGGGACCATCACACTAACTTGGGCAGAGCTTACAAGGGTTCACCTCCTCTGCGGCCAATTTAATTGTTCCCTTTCCTGTGCAGGCCAAAGAGTGTCATAGTTGCTGGCTGTTGTGTCTGCCATCCTGACGGGCTGGGATCCTGCTGGGCAGAGACTGTGTCTTATTTATCTCTGGATCTCCAGTCACTTGGAATGCTGTGTAACCAGCAAGAATCTGTGCCATGACTGTAGGGATTCATTTAATGGGAGCCAAGCGTTAGACCAGACTCCCACCCAGATTCTAACCATGCTCCAGTGTGCCAACAGATCACACTGCCTTGCTTTTTGTGTCCCTAGGGATGAACGGAAGAACCACATACTCCCTGCTGCCCCAAGTCCCAGAAGGAGGAGAGGCCTTGGCCTAACATTTTTCAGTCCCTGGCTGAGTAAAGAATGTTAGAAAAAAACAAAAAAAAAAAAAAACCCCAGACATATCTTGTGATAGAATCCATTGTAGGCACAGTGTATCTTTTTTACCTCAGGAAGGTCTTGGCACCTGTAGGCCAGTTACTGTGCAGAGGAGAATAAACCTACCCAAGAAGGTGGAGGGACTTGCCCGAGTGATGGAGCTTGTTGCTCTTCAGGCCTGCCATGTCCCAAGGAGCAATGCAGAGGGGATCATTTCTCTGTTCCCATGGGCTCAGTACTCGGGTGTAGACTTGATCCCACCGCATTGTGACTAGACCTCAGTGGCTGTCTCGTTTGGCAGTGAGCCCAAGAGAGAAGGGACTGCGTTTTTATTGGCCATCTGTTCATGTCCTCCATCAACATAGACGAGATTAGCATCTCAAGAGCACGGTATTGCCTTTCCCTGAGAGATGAGCACATGCCGATTCTCCTCAGACAGCACATCAGTGACAGCCCAAAGAAACCACACCACCCAAATCTAGCCTGGTACAATGAGGGTTTTCCTGGAGCCACTTACAAGGAACAATGGAACAGCAGTGAGGAGTTACTTACAGGGACACGGGCAACTCACAGCTGACAACTATACCACCCAATAGTCTCTCCCCTCCAACTACTGTCAACTGCTTACATGTTCTCAGGAAGGGGGGGCAGGTGCAGCTTCTATTGGTGCCGGAGGTTGCTTTTATTGGTGAATGAATAAAGGATTGCTTTGAGCCTATGGCAGGGAAGAACAGAAGTAGGTGGGAAAAGCTAGACTGTATGCTGGGAGGAAGAAGGGCGGAGTCAGAGAGAAGCCATGGAGCCACCGCCAGAGTCAGACATGCTGAAACTTTAGCCAGTGAGCCACAGCCACGCGGCGATACACAGATTAATGGAAATGGATTTAAAAAAAATATAAGGGTTAGTCAATAAGAAGCTAGAGATAACGGGCCAAGCGGTGATTTAATTAATACAGTTTCTGTGTGGTTATTTCGCGTCTAAGCTAGCAGGGCGGCCAGGAACCAACAAGCGACTCCCTCCAACATTCTGGGAGCCTCACTCCCACGAGGGACTGTCAGTGGGCCAGTCCTATGACAGTCAAACATGGGTAGTCACGGCTGCTTTGATTTCAAGGCAGAAATGACCACAGCATTCCACAACAGCGGGTGATCCCTCGCCCCTCAGTCAGAACTCTCGTGTCCAGGGAAGCCCAGCAATAGATGAGGACGTCTTCCTGCTGTCTCGAGATGACTGGAGTGTGGAGTGTGCACACTCCAACACCCATTTTCAGTGGGCTACGGAAGCCCAGTGGGGTGAAGTAGCATAGAAATCCAAATATCCTATATGTCGCCAAAGAGAAGGTAGGCTTCCTGCTCCTGCCCCCATCCCACCCCCATCCCCATCCCCAGCAATGTGATGCAGAGTATTGAATCTAGAATCCTGTGCATACAGGGAACCAGTTATTCTCCTCCTTGCTCCACGTCTTTTGATGACACTGGCTCTAAACTGGTCACGTGACTGGCTCTAGGCAACAGAATGAATGTTAGCAGCAGAAATGCAGGCGTGGACAGCGTGGGCTTACCTTCTCATTGTGTGACTCTTGCTGGCACCGCCAGGTGAAGAGGGGTGGGCGAGCCCACTGCGGAGGGCAGCTAGCCTACCCGCTTTGGTGACCCTATGAGGCGACACAAATGAGCCCAGCTGAAGTCAGCAGAGTTGGCCCAGACAGCGACATCCCCCAGCTCACAGAAATGTTTTAGGCTGGTACATTCCTTTTTCTAAGTCTATGCATGTTGGAATGGTTTGCAATAGATAAAAAAGACTGACAACAAATGAAAATACATTTAAAGCTAAATATAATAGATACCGGTAGTTCATGGTAACCTCTGGTGAATGGAGATTCCACAATGGAGACAGTGGGGACTCCCCTTCATTGTTTGTAATGGTGAAAGCACTGAAAGCCCCATCTAAAACCGAGGTGGTTAACAATGGTGGCTTAGCACACCCTGGAAAAGGGTTGAACTGTAGCCACTCACAGGCCTGCCGACCTTTAAAGCACTGCCAAATTGTAATCAGCAGGGAATCTAAGTTTACTGTCCCCCACCCTCCCCTGCCCAACATCCTCTTGCAGAACAAGACACAGAACCCAGCAGGGACTAGATACAGTACAGTGGAGGGGAAATCTTGGGGCATGGGAAAAGCTCAGAGTCCAGACATGCTAAGCTTTGCTTCTGGGGGGGGGGGGAGGATGTAAAATGCCCAGTAGGGGGCGGTGAACAGTTCAAACTGTAACACGGTGACAGTGGGGGAGGGGCGGATGGCACAGGATGGGAGGGGGATCAAGGGAGAAGGGCAATGCCAGTGAAGGTCCTTATGGGGGAAGCTGTTGGTATACTCTGCCGCTAAGTGCCTTTCGTCTCTTCAAAGGTGCTGCCGAGACTACAGCTCTTACAAGTGTGCTCTAAGAGCTAAGGATGTTGTAAAGTCCTTAATGGCATTAGAACAATCGCTGTGTGTTAAGTCGAGGAAGCCAAGTGTAAAAGGGCTTTACAGGACAGTCAGGCTCCTGCTGCATGAGGAATAGGCAGGCTGTGGTGATGTGGGGGCAGACGAACGGGGGACGGACACACAACACTCTTACTTTTCCTTTTTATTCATTGTTAGTTTTCCAAAATGACACAACACAACAGACATGCATTTCATGTACATTGAGAAAATTTAATAGAAGCTACTCGTTTTAAAATGTTAAAAGACATACTCAAGTACATACATGCTCTGCCTAACACACACACAGAGACAGACAGACAGACATACAAAGAGAGAAAGATAGGACATCGTTTTGCAGCTTTTAGTGCCTCAGAGGTCCTCCTGCCCCCACTGTATGCATGCAGGATTTTCTTTGGGGCAACAAGTCTCTGAACCCAGAGACTCTTCTGTGCAAAAACACATGGAATCCTTGTGGGTTTCCTCTCGCCTCCTGGAAAGCAGACAGATGAGGCCTAGCATCACTCTGCAGAGGGAAAGACAGGCCATGATGCGGCTGCCTGGCTCTACTCCGAAGAGCTTCTGCCGGAAGTGAGCAGGGACAAGGAGAGGCCCTTGTCATTTGGCAGTGGCACCGCCCTGCTTACTAAAGGTAGTGACCAGAACTCTGATGGCTGCCTCCACCGTCAGCCCTTCACAGCCTCGTTTTCCACTACCCCCCCCCCCCCCAGGACTGACAGCAAAGACGTGTCCCTGTACAGGACAGGTTCATTGCAAAGGACAGGAGGGGCATGCAGCTAGTCAGCTAGTCGTTGGGTCTACACCAGCTCGCTGCGGCAGAGCCTAGGACTGAATAGTGAGAACAATAGGCAAAGCAACTCACTGTTGGGACTCCCAAGGAGACATGAGAGAGCAGCAAAGAGAGAGTTCAGAAATATAAGTGGTTTATTGACAACCCTACGGAAGAACAATCTATCAGTGCGGACAGTGACGTGGCCGAGAACACGAGCTTTAGAGAATAATGCAGTATTGACTGAACCACAGGATGGAAATTTAGAGCGGGTATGGCCAGGACACAAGGCTTTGGGGATTGTGTGAACTGGGGAGCAGTTGGTCTTTTTGGCGGAGGGAAAGAGGGTCCCAGATATCTGGAAGGACATTGAGACACCACGGCCACCTTTCTGAGCCTCTGCTTCATGTTCCTCTTTCTAGGCTTCTCCTTGGGTGGAGGGGGCTAAGCAGAATACCTTTTTCTCCCCTTGAGAATTCTACAGAATTAAAAACTGGGCTCTTCAGTCACTGTGAAAGATGAACGAACTGTCTTCCTGTCCTCCTCCTCCCCTTGAGACGTAGCTTACGCCGGGCTTGAGTTTACTCTGTAGACGATGATGACACTGAGCTTCTGCCCCTCCTGCCTCAAGTTCCTATTGAGATGGTGGCTTTCCCCACCACCCTGAGTTCATGACGTGCTGGGCTGGAACTCAGGGCTTTGAGCATGCTGGGCAAGGACCCTACCTACTGAGCTACACCCACATCCCCTACGAGAGCCTTTTATGTAGCTCTTAGAAAGCATCCCGTCTGCCTCTAATCCAGTCATGCCGAGGCTAACCACATTCTGGCTTAGCTAGCCTCCGCGGGTTCTGCCACCTCTGAAGGAGGGGCGAACCACCCTTTTACACGGGCCTCACAGGCTTGCTGAGAGGCCCAGACAAGAACACACGAGTGAACAAGCCCTGAAAAAGAGCATTTGAGAAGCCCTGCATGGTCAGTTTTTGTTCATTTGCTTTGAGACAGGGTCTTGCTAATGGCTGAAACGGATCTGGAACACTGTGTAGCCATAGCCCAGGCTAGGCCTTGAGGGGATTATCCCGTGTCCGTCATTTAAGAGCTGGGGTCACAGACATGTATACCTGTCTGGTTAACACTGCTGCTGACGAAAGGCTGGACGACAATCCATGACCTTCCTCAGGAGTGCAACACCTTCAGCCGTCAGGCCTCGAGGGAAACACTGAGCACCCTTTGTCTCAGACCCAATTCCCCTTAAAAAATGGACAGAGATTTCTTATGCAATCCATTAGGATGAGGGGGGCTTCAGTTCTCTTCCTGGCTTCTGCAGGGAGCTTTGGTGTCTCGGGCTTAATCCATTTATTCTGCCTGAGCTACTTATCCCCACTATTTCCCAGTCGCTATCAGACTCACTCCACACCCACAATTTTACACCCTCAAACTATGCAGCAGAAGAATGGGGGGGGATATACTTTCTCATGAAAGAGGCACATTCTATTACACAATTCAGTTTTTATTATCATCATCATTATGAAGAGCTAAGTCCACAGTCCAGTTTCCAGGCAACGTAAGAGCAGATGCTTCCTTCGTATGTAGGGCACCTGCGTGCAATGCAGTAGCATGGGGCTCTTTTTGATTTTGTTTTGTTTTTCTTCTGGACCTCTGTTAAAAGGCAACCACGCAGTTCAAAACTGCGGTCACAACAATGCAATCTTCAAGCAATTAAGGCCATTGGATTATTGAGCCGGTAGACTACAGGTGTTCTCCTTCCACCTAAGGCTCACTGAAAAGAAAAAAAAATTACCCAGAGCGAAGCCACCTGCTGGGTGAAGTCCGATTCAGCCTGTGTGACTTGGGGGCCCACGCCCCAGCAAGTGGCAGGGGCAGGGTCACTCCAGCATGTGCTGGAGCAGCGAGGGGTCTGCCTCCACGGCCTGGAGGCCCTTGTGCAAACTTAGGAAGGTGGCCTGCTTCCCATAGCGCTGGCGCCAGCGGACAAACGCCTCCACCACCTGCGACTGCACGTTGTGGGGGTGGTTGGCCTTGCAGCGGTAGATGTCGGTCTGGGACAGTCCCAGAGACAGCACCATGGGCTCCCACTCCGGGCCTAGCTTCTGGGCCAGCTGGTTGATCTGCCGGTCTGACGGGGAGCTGTTGAGGATGTGTGAAGGGATTCCTGCCGTCCAGTCACCTGAGGAGGAAGGGACAGGGAAGTGAATGAGACGTGCAAGCACCTCAGACGGGGAAGGCTTGGGAATGGAGGAGATGGGCCAGATAGGCAGCTACTCCTGGTCTTCCGGTACTGCTTGGTGCAGTGGGCTGAAAGTGCCGTTTAGCATCCCTGAAAGTGTTCGCTGCAGAAGATCCGAGAAAAGCTGCAGAGAAGAGAAATCCACGGATGGCCACTTATTTCCGCTTCCTTGTGTATACACACAAACACGGATCATGCCCACGGACAGGCTGTTTTGTTCACAAGCTTTTTTTGAGTCCCATCTCTTGTCAGAAGCCACACCAGGAGCTCTGGCTGAAGGCCACACTTCCCTGGGTACCAGCCTGAGGGCCAGGGGGGTTTTGCTCCAAGCTGCAAGTCCTGCTGCCCTGCAGAAGGGGCCCCAGCTGGCGGCGGGGGCGGGGGGGGGGGGTCAAGGCCAAAGCAGCAGCTCCTCTCCCCTGCACAAGGAGAAAGTGTCCCCTCCCCATCCCCATCCCCGCTATGAAAAAACAAGCCATAGAGACAAGAGTTGACGGGAGAGGAGAGCAGAGGCCATTTGAGTGGTCTCACCATCCCAGTCATAGAGAGGGCTCGGAGAGCCTGACCTTACACCTCCTAAACAGGATTCCAATCCTGTAGACCAAAGTTTCTATCCCACCAGAGGCCCGGCTCCTTTAAGAGAGAACAGAAGTGAGGAGAAATGAAGGCCAAAAAGTTTCTCAAATCAGCGAATAAAATACAGTGTAACACACAGAAGTGGATGACTGAGGAGAACAGGACAGGCTTAGGTAGAGCAGGAAGAGAGGGGGAGGAAGGGAGAAGGGCAGACCAGGAAGACCCACACCACCAAGCAGTTATCTTGTGTCTCTCCTGGCAAGGACCACGTGGGATGTTATCTGTGGTGGGTGGGCTGGGTTGGGGACGTTTCGGCTGGCAAGTGGCCACCTCTATGGATCTGTGTGAACTCCGGTCCTTGAAAACAAAGACTGCGGAAACATCTTTTGGCTGAGGAACTGACTTCTGGGAGAGGAAAGCAAAGCACCTTGAAAAGCAAACCAATTAGAAACCTTCATTCTGACAGACAGTCACAAAGAACACCCTGCGTTCCCAGAGAGGCAGATCAAACTGGCTATTTGAGCTTCCTGAAGCCAATTTCCAGGATGATGACGGGACAGTCTACTCCAAAGATGAAGGTCACGCTGCAAAACACAAATGCACCCTGCTTACTGTGATGGGAAACTTGATGTGACTGTCAAGTCTGGGAAGGCCAACAACGAGACAGCCAGCAACAACTGAGTTCTCACTGAATGAACTGGGCAGGAGGTGGGGTGGACACCCTCTGGGTCTGGGGTTAGGAGGCCTGCACAACCAGGTAGCTTGGCTAAGTCACTTAGTGCTTCCCAGATGGTTCATTTATAAAAGATAAAACCAGACAGTGCTCAAGGCGTCATTAGGTGTAACGTAGTACTATCTCTCAGAAGCGACTCAATTATTTTTTGCAGACCTGTGATTTGGGGTTCTCATTAAATCAACCACTGACCATTTATCTCTCTATCCCTTTATATGTCTGTTAAAGAGGAAGCAGGCCTGCAAGCTTTTGAGAATGAATTTCAGTTAATTATTTTTGTTTTGTCAAGACAACATGCCTTCTGAAGAGAAAAATAAAAGCGAAAAGAATATTTGGCACAGTAGGGTTTTTTTTCCCCCCAAAACTATATAAAACATTTTAGAAGTTCTTGTGAAGCCGCTTCTTCCACAGCCTCACAGGGACCTGCCTGACACAGGTCTGGTTGTTTATCCTTCCCCGAACTCTGTCCTCTGTCCACAGCTGTATGGTAGCTGTCCCCACTGTGGGGGACACATCTTTGGTCAAGTACAAGTCTCAGCAAGCCATTCTCAAATTCAATCCCCACTTACTCTGATTCCTTTGTCCACCACGACCTTCAACGTCTCATCCCCTACTTATGTGTTGCTGCTGCTTCCCCCTCCCAAGTCCTGCTTACTGTCCCTGACAACACAGTCAATGCCTGGGAGCTCTGCCCATTGCCCTCTGATACACCCAGGTACCCAGCGCAAGGCTTGGCATACAGCAGTCCTTCCCTTGACGATTCAGGATAAGGGAGAAAATACAAAGGCTGATCTACCTCGATTACAACCCTCCTTTAGCTCCACTCTATGGTACAGCCACAGTGCTATTGAGTGCACACATTCATGCACTTATCAAACAAAAAAAAGAAAAGAAAAAGAAAAAAGAAAAAGAAAGGGGGGGGTCTATTGACTACTCCAGAAGGGAGAGAAGTGAACAGCAACACCAGATCTACCACAGAAACAACTAGAAAAACACAAAGCCCACACAGAAAGTTCTTTAACCCGCCCCCCTTGGTTTTATAAGGAGAAATAAACAGCATTTATTACTTTGAAAAAAAGTTTACTTAAAATTCAGAATTCTTTTCTCAATTTCCTCTTGTTCTGGGTATGCCGGCTAGTTTTATGTCAACTTGACACAAGCTAAAGTCATCTGAGACGAGGGGGTCTAATTGAGAAAATGTCTCCACAAGGTTGGGCTGTAGGCAAACCTATAGGGCATTTCTTACTTAGTGATTGATGGCTGAGGGCCCAACCCATTGTGGTGGGACCTGGATTCTACAAGGAAGCCAAGTGAGTAAGCCAGTAAGCAGCACCGCTCCATGGCCTCTGCATCAGCTCCTTCCTCCAGGTTCCTACCCTGTTTGAGTTCCTCTGCTGACTTCCTCAATGATGAACAGGGATATGGAAGTGTAAGCCAAATAAACCCTCCCCTCCCCAACTTGCTTTTGGTCATGGTGATTCATTGCAGCAATAGTAACCAAAACTAAGGCACTTGGTAAGTTTGGGAAAGTTAAATGTGATTTTTAAACTTTAAAAATAGCATCTCTTGTAGTCTATAACTACATCTCCCACAGTCTGTAACTACATTTCCCATAATCTGTAACTACATCCCCCATAGTCTGTAACTAGTTTCTGTAGTCTGTAACTACATCTCCTATAGTCTGTAACTACATCTCCCGTAGTCTGTAACTACAGCTCCTGGGTGTTCTTCTATTGGAAGCACCCCCCTTTCTCTTTATCCATCTATCCATCCATCTACCCATAGTTCCATGCTTAGACAGATACTCCCTTAATGATGATGATACTTGGTGAGTTTTTTTTTCCTTTTCCTTTTAGATGTTGCTTGGATTCCACCAAAGCACATGCAGAATTTTTATGGTAAAGTCACGAGAAACTGAACGAATGAGAAATAGTGCTGGTCTTCTAGCATCCGGTCTTGAGACCACTAGATTTTCACATCACGCTAGAGAAGGAAATGGAGAAACTTGCCCTGACCGCTACATGCTGCTTCCAGGAAGGACTGATTTCTGGGGCAGCTGCAATGGATTCAAGAATTGCAGGCCTCAAGTCTCACGTGACGTGTGACTGGCCTGAAAAGGTGCAGGGCATGCTGTTGCCAAGGAGAGTGAAGCAAACTGGAGCAAACCACTTGGCTGTGGAATTCTGTGGTTCTTGATAAGCTTGTACTTTTCTAGACTTTGCAGTGTCTCAATGGTGTGAGCAAAGTGACGTCAGTGATATTTTTGTCTCTCATGGGTACACAGCTCACTTCGTGTAAAATGCAAGGACTACATACGTTAATCACGCAAATTCTCACAGAAGCCCACCATTACAGCTAGGCACGTGTGAGGCACTGGTGAGAGACCACCAGGCGAATCGAGCCGATGATGAAAATTGCTTAGGTCTTACGTGACTTGAGCACCACTGTTTAGCCAAACTCGTGCATCACGGCGAAGCTGAAATAAGAGAACTGAAGCCACTTGCTTACTCCAGCTGTAAGTTCAGCCACGGAGTCATGTGCTGTCCTGTCCTAACAGGCACCCATGCCTATGACAGCTGCAGGAAGCAGCCCAGGTCGCAATTCTGGTGCACATTCTGCAGAGCTCAGAAAGAATGCATGCGCAACAGTGTCTACTGTTAATTCCTTTAATAGTCATGAAAATAGGAATTTCTCCCGGCCTCCTTCCCTCCCTCTCTCTCGTATATGTGTATATAAACTGTGGCCAGGATGTAAAATAAATAAATAAATACATTTATTAAACAAACAAACAAAGGAAGAAACCCTTTAAGGAACTGATGTAAGAGCTGACCCTGCGAGCATATAAAAAGAGTTCATCCATCGGAGGCTGCCAGGAGTCAATGGACGAAATCCAGCCACATATGAGTTCTGTTTGGCCTATGCAGTTCAGTTACAGAGACTCTGATAGGAAACTCATAAAATCCAGTATTTGCGGCTTTGCTTGTCAGCTCCCTGATGTCATCTGCATAATATTTTCTGGAACCATGAAAGACCAAATGAAAGGAAGAGGCCTTCAGGTCAGATCCAGCTTGAGTCATGTGTCCTAAGTATGTGGTATAAGACACGCCACTTTGAAAGTGAACAAAAGTTTAGACCAGAGACTTCAGTGACGAAGATACAGGGTAGAGAATAGATATACAAAAAGGCACTGTGAATCAGTCACTAGGGAAGGTCAAATACCACTCAACTCAGATGAACACGGCTGCCAGGCAGAGAAGGGGGGATATTGCAAGACGCTGCTTGCATGAGCGTCTGATATGGCCACATCCACAGAGGTGGAGTCATATTTGCTGGGAGCAGGGGAGGGAAAGGGAATGACTTTGTCAGGTACAGTCTCACCTACGTGAGATGAATGGGTCCCTCACATCTGTCACACAGCACTGTGTCTAGTTAATGATGACATATTGTGTTGTCTCGTGTTGTGTCCACAGTCCAATGGGGGGAAAAAGTTGAAATGAAGGAGAACTCTATACAATGTTGGCAGGGTCACGGAGCAACTGAACTCTCACCCGCTGCCAGGGGATCATCGCATGGGAAGGTGACTCTGAAAACAGCCTGACAGGCTTTTAGCAAGTTATATATAGAGTGAGCCTTTGTTCTTCCAACTGCACTTTGAGGCATCTGCGACAGAGACAGGTGACCTCTGTCCACACGGGGACACGCACACGGGTGCGTTCGTATGTGTGAATGAGGAAACAATGTATGGGATTTCTGTGCGGTGGGCTATGGCCGTCTAACAGAGCGGTGACATACTACACAGGCGTCAGCCTGAATGAGTCTAAAAATAATTACGCTGAATGAAAGCCAGAAGAGAGAGGAAGAAGGTGGGGGGTGGGGACTCTAGGACTCCTTATGTGTGACCCTAGAAAATAAAACTCATGACTAACAACAGAAAGCCAATCCATGTTTTACCAGGCCCAGGGAATTACAAACGACAGTGAGAAAAGTTTTCAAGTATATATACACACACACACACACATGCACGCACACATATACATACATACATACATATATACATATCATTATCCCACTGTGGCGATAGTGTATACATGTGTCAAAAACTTGTCAATCCCATTGTTTTTAGGGGCAGGGCCTCACACAGCCTCGGCTGGCTGCGGACCTGCTTGGTATTGGTAGCTGAGGTCGGCCCTGGACTCTGGCTTCTTCAGTGCTGGATTCTAGGTTTGCAGCCCCCTATCCTGCATAGCTTACTGAACTTTACAGTTTATTTCATGCCGATTATACTTCAAAGAAGTTGACTTGCTCCCTCTAGAGCACCCAAACGTGTCATTTCCGCCCCAACCCTGCGTCACTGTGTTCGAGCCTCCTCCCCAGACGCTCCCACGGCGCTGCATCCTGGCCCCACCACATCTTCACCCATGTGTGTGAGTCCCATCTAGTTATCTTTGTAGATTGTGCTCGCCCAACTTCCACTGCCCTTGTTTCGGACTGGAAGAAATGCGAGTTGGCCCCGGCTTAACCTTCGTCTTGCCCTATATCTGACAGCTTGGTGGGGGTGGGGGCTCTCAGAGGTCTGGGGAGCCTCTGGCCCAACTCTCTGGCTGACAGAAGGAGCTGGCACTCTGGGATCATGCGCTCCAGGGAAGCCGCTGTTGGTACCCACAAGCCACGCGCATGCGCGGGGGAGGGGGAGGCTGTGGGCCATGCCTTCCAGTCCCATCCCTTTCACCCATGGGGATCACTCAGAATCAAGCACGACAGGACCTTCTTTTTTTGCATAGTTCTAAAACATTCCACTTGAAAGGTATCTTTCAAAGCAGCGGAAACGTACCCAGAGGCTTCTGGAGGCAGCGGGTACAGCTTTGAAAAACGTCGAAAGTATTAAAGATTTAGAAGAACCGTAAATCACAGTGAACCCTGATTCTGGACATCTCTCAGAGGAACATTTCCAGAGGCTGCAGCGCTTTCAAATAATATCATGTGCTCTGGCTTCAGCCTTGGCCACTTTCCCCTTCGAACAACAAAAAGAACCATGCCAGCTATTAAAAGGCGGTCTTGTTACATAACACGTTAATCGCACATACCCTTCCCCGTGGGACTTAACCCAAGTTTCACAGTGGTCTACTTTATTTAGTATTGATAGTTTTATTCGTTTCTTATTAAAGAGATCTTTCCGCAAAATTGACTGTTGCCTCAGCCTTGGCTTAAGAAAAAAGACTGTCTGAATTGGCGATGTGAGTGACAGACAGGCCCCTGGTACGAAGAATGTGGCCGACATTCCTCACGGAGGCAGGTGTCCGCATGTTGGTAAGGTTCTTCCGATTCTGCTGAAGACACTGTTGCTGTCCTCGGGCATCTTACAGGCAGAACACAGAACCAGAGCTCTGTAACGACTCGCCAGGTTCTGGGGTTGCTTCTGTCGTGTTTGCTCATTTCCAACGGCCCATGCTTTCATGAACGGAACAACCAGAACCATGAAGGAGGCGGAAGGAGAAAGCGGAGGGAACACGGCACTGATGTGTCTTCCCCTCTGGGGCTGGGGTCCCTGGCGTCCTGGCATTGAAGGGTCTGCCGTGTACTGCGGCTTTTTCTGAGAAAGAGCTGTGCGAAAGAGGTCCTTGACACCCGGTCGCCCCTTATCCTAGGCTAGCCAGACCCACAATTCCCTCCTCGCGGCTAGGGGAATAAGAAAAGGGAAGCAAAATGAAGTCATTTCCTCCATGACTGGGTAGACTAATAGAGCAGCTGCTGTGCTCCAAATTTAGGGATGAGTCCTGGTATGGTCCCTTCCGGTCCCCCAGAGCTCTGATTCTAGTGTGTTCTCTGTTCATATCACTTTTAAATGAGGATGAGGGGAGAGAAAGAAATACTTGTGCCCCCAGAGGCACTGGCAGAAGACAGGTACCATCAGCTTCTCAAAAAGAGCAGTTAGTATCAGGAGACACTGAATGACATGCCCCAAATACTGACTAGTGAGCACCTGAGACCCATTTAAATCCCGCTATGGCTGGCGGAAGGCCTGGTTCTTCCAGACAGGCTGCTAAGATGCTGATGAGATATAGCTGAATGTCACCCACAAATCCCAAGAGAGAAAAAAAGAATGACCAGAAAGTCATTGCGACTGTTTGAGTGCAATTCTTAAATGGTGGAGGCACATACATCTATTGGATGGCTAACCCGAAAACTCTGGAGAAGAACGCTACATGGCCTGAAGGCAGAAGTTGATTCTTCCACACTTCCATAATTCATGCTGCAGCTATAGAATCATAGAGGGAAACGGTTCCTGTCGCGGAGTTAGGGGTGGATCCACGCTAACAAACAATACTGACAACAGGAACATACTTCACAGGAGAAGCCCCTTGGGAAGACACGTCTGGTAAACATCTACTTGTAAAGACAATGCGAACAGTGATTGACCCAAAGAGGAGTGGTCCAAAGAGACACCTAAAATGCTCGCTCATGTCTTTCCAGCCTGCTTCATTGTGTTCAGTGGCATCTTCTGCCTCCTACAGGTCAGTGGCATCGCCTGACTGCACCTTCCTCTTGGTGAATGAACGCGAATGAATGCTTTGCTTTATTTCTAGAGTGGGAGCTTTTAGGAAGACTGCTCAGCAGGGGCTGGGCCATGGATACGGCTCTCACATCCTCCAACTCATCCTTCGGGGTTCAGACCACCCACATGGCCCCCTTTATCACGCAGCAGAATGAGATCCACTCAGTAGAAAGCATATTTCAGGTTTAGAATGTGGATCTTGTCCAGGTACTTGCGACATGTTTCTCTCTTGAGGTGCTGGGCAGTGGCGCACTACCCCAGGGAAACCCGATCATCAACCGTGCTACTAAGCAGCGGCGCTCAGCAGGGTAGAAACGTTAAAACGCATTTGTGACTTAGGATATTTTCAGGTTAGGATAGCTTTACCAAGACGTAACCCACTGTGAGTTGAGCATAATCAGTTCCACAGAGATAATTAACACAAACTCTGAAAAACACAGGCTTCAAAGTAATAGTTTCTCTACTTCCTTCCTTCCTTCCTTCCTTCCTTCCTTCCTTCCTTCCTTCCTCCCTCCCTCCCTCCCTTTTTTCCTTCCTTTCTTCTTCCCTCCCTCCCTCCCTCCCTCCCTCCCTCCCTCCCTCCCTTCCTTCCTTCCTTTGAGGTTATACAGAGAAACCCTGTATAACCTCCTTGGCTGTCCTGTAACTCACTGTGTAGACCAGGTGGGCCTCAAACTCAAGAGATCCACCTGCCTCTGCCTCCTGAGTGCTGAGGTTAAAGGCTGGGCCAAAGTAATATTTTCAATTTCCTCCCCCAGCATGAAGGTGCTAGAAGAAGAGAAGGAGGAAGAAGAAACAAAACAGAAAATCCCTTGCCATATTCTTTTAGTCTGTTTCCTGGTGGGATTCTGGGTGGATGTCCCAAAGACCACAGAGGCAGCTTTTATGGTTAGAAAATGGAAGTGCTGTCTGGCGGACTTAGGAAACCAGAGGGATGGGCGAGCAACAGCTCATCTACATGGGTCCCATCTGCTTTGGGTTTCGTGTTTTGCACAATTACTGGAAGCATTTGAGAGTGTGCTGCGGCCCTGGACACGAGGAGGGGGTGTGTCCTAACTGCAGTCCTGAGGTGAAACGGGGGTGAGCGGGAGGGAGGTGAGTGAATGCGGCCACCGAGGACTCCAAGGAGAGTTTCCAGGAAGCAGCAATGCAGAGCGTCGCAAACACAACCCGAGCACGCACTCGCCTGGAGCCAGTGTTTTGGAACACGGTACAAACAACAACTTTCCACTCGGTGGGGAAATGCCACCGCTTTCATTACTGTGTCAGCTGGGGTCACAGTGTCCTCCACAGCTCGGCAGTTCCTCTGCGGTGGCAGGGTTGCTCTCAAACCGCTTTGACGATGGACACTCTGCTATTTGTTAACTGCCCAGATGCTGCCGCTGGCTTTTTCCAGCCTGGGCTCTGACAGCCAGGCTGTTCGGAAAGCCCTTCTTCTCTGTGCTCCAGCTGACTACTCCCTACTGCCCGCCCCACCTCCAGGAGCTCCTTGGAGCCTCCTCCTGTGGCTCTTAGCTCAGTCATTATGGCCACTTCTGCATGAGCCACAGCCCAGCAAGGAAAAGGGCCTCCCGTCTAAAAAGACAGGCAGAGCCCAGAACAGCAATGGATTCATACTCCAAATAAACAAAGCCTGAACTGAAGAGGGATGGATAGGAGCCAACATTCTTTGGTTGAAAGAATTCAGTGGCAGAGAATTCTTAAAAAAGAAAAAGAAGAAGAAAACCGTGCTTCCTATCTCTGCTGATCCAACCAATTAAAATACGTTAGCAGAAGCAATTAAAAAGTTATTATTGTCTGTCTGAGGGAAACGAGTGGAAGCGGGTGGTGTGAGTTATTATACCTCGCTCTTCGGGTATACTTTCTAAAGGGAAAAAAAAACAGATAAAAATCCCTGGGATTCTAGAAATAAATGGCAACAATGACAGCCTGTTCATCCACGAGTCCCTTTCGGGGCATAAATCACTGGTCTCATTAGTCCACTGTTAGGAGGAGATGACATCCCAGCATCATAAATCTGATTTCCATTTCTGAGCCGTGACTCAGAAGGTTGAAAGATAACTTGATTCTACATCTAAGCCTGGTTCTGGACAACATATTTCTCTCCTCCCTCTCTTTTCCTGACCTGTATGTATGTGTGCATGTGTGCCTATGTGTGTACCTGTTGGGCGTGCGTGTTTGTGTGCATGTGTGTGTGCACGCACATGTGTGTGTAAGGCACACGACAACACCACGTGTTGATCCTCAGGTGCTGTCCACCTTGTTTTTGAGACATGGTCTCTCGCTAGCTGGACTTTACCAGTTAGTTTAGACTGGGTAGCCAGTGAGGCCCAGGAATCTGCCTCTCTACATCTCCCCTGTGCAAAGATTGACACAAACATACACCACCGTAGCCAGCTGTTAAACTGGGGTCCTAGGAGTGAAACTCGGGTGCTCAGGCTCGCAATGGTGAGCATTTGATCAACTCGGCTACCGATCCCCTTGGTTCCACGATTCTCTGGTTCCATGATTCTCTTCATGCTACATTATTCTACTCACATTTACTTACTCATTAGAGAGTCTGTGTCTTAGTTCTTGCATGCACTTAACTACAAATAAAGGGAACTTTAGGCTGGGTAGCCAGCAAGCCCCAGGAACCTGCCTATCTGCATCTCCCCTGCACAAGGGTTGACTCCAAACTTACACCACCATAATGCTGGAAACACCGTGAAACATCACTAGGTATTTCAGGATTCCAATGGTCAGAAAAACAGAAAGGCCCTCTAGAAACAGACCCCAGAAGGTGAGTGCATGTCACGTGCCCACCCCCCATACACACACAGTTTCTCTGAGAACTTGCCCCATTACTCCTTCCCTCTTCATAAATGCCCGGCCCCTCTGCAGCTTACACAGAAGCGTATGGTGGTCTGAGGGTAAAGTCTAGAGTCAGTCATGACGGGGTAGCCTTGTGTGGTGGTTTGAATGAGATATCCCACATAGGCCCATAGATTTGAACAGTTGGCCCCAGCTGGTGACACTAGGGAGGTTAGGGAACCTTTAAAAGGTGGAGCTTGGCTAGAGGAAGTGTGTCGCTGGGGAGGTCTCTGAGGGTACACCCCACTCTTTCCCCTCATTGCCTGCCTCCTGCGTATGTATAAGGATGTGACCCACCAGCTTCCTGTTTCTGCTGCTATCCCATGCTCTGCCATCCCCGCCATGACGGACTCTATCCCTCTGGAACTGCAAACCAAAATAAACCTTCTTCCTAACATTGCTTTCGGGCAGAGCGTTGTATCACGGCATCAGGGAATTAATGAACACATCTGTCTTTTAGCTGCAGAGCAACGATTCAGTGAGATACAAAGAGGACACAGTAGCTGGGATGGTCTGGCTCTTTGTTGAGATTAATTTCCCCAAGGATGAACATAGCCTCCTTCACTAAAGGACCCCGGGAGGAAGTCTTTCATGAGAGTTAAGGCTCTGAGACCTATATAGGCCACTCTGGTTCCTTTTGACTGGCCAAGGCCATTGTTCATTGAGGAAAATTTTAAGCCTTCCTTTTTCTTAGCAATGACACTGTCCACAGTGATTGTATCGAGGTGACAATATGGTATAGGGCACAGTCGCCAGAAATCCACCCTTCTGCCGCTGACTCATAGCGGTCCACACATTTATGTGCCCGTCAACAGGAAGAGAGCAGCCCAGCTTTCTCCCTTCCTTCCTACAACACCACAAGAAGAGGCTGGGGTCCAGATTTATCTTCCAGGCCATGTTCAATTCTCCCGTTTCCTCACCTTTGCTTATTCAGGCTACAGTCTCCTACAAAGCAGGGGCATTCTAGAACGCCGTCTTGGCCTTCCATTCGCTTCAGAGACAAACAAGAACAGCCAAAGGGCACATCAGCTAGCGGGTGCAGCAGGGAGACTAGCAAACCAAGTTGTACAGCGTGCCCAACACAGAGATCAGGGGCCTAGGAGTCGGGAAGCCATGTGATAGGCGATGCGCTAAGTCTGTGACCTAGAGACAGGTGTGACACCTACTGGACTCGTCTTCTACAGTTGTAAAATGAAAGGGCTGAACCAGCTACAGAGACCGCAAGTGCAAACATCCCCAACGGTGTGATCTAGACTATAAATCAGTATAAACATGATCCACAGGGGCTGAGGAGACCCACAAGGACACGCCCCAGTTAGGGGTCAGCTGCTGCTCAGAAGGAGTCACCTGTAGCCCTGGGCAAGGCAGCCAATGTCTCTACATCACATCTTTGAGAAGAAAAGCCACAGATTTTAGGTAAAATCTTTCTGAGTTTTTTTTTTTTTGAGAGATGGTTCCATGTAACCCGGGCTGGCCCTGAACTTCCTATGTACTAAGCTGGTCATGAATACTTTATCTTCCTGCCTCCACCTCCCAAGTGCCAGGATAACAGGCATGCGCCCCCATCTTTGGCTAAAAATCTCCTAGTTTTACATAGTGTCAATGAACAGCAACAAAAAAAAGACATTTAAGGATGCTGTGTAAGCCAAGCAAAACGTATGTGTAGGCTGGCTGCAGTCCTAAGGGTTCAGTCTGTGGCCTCGGCACCAGGCCATGTCTCTAAGCTTTCTTTAAGAGCTTACATTCTGTGATCTGTCCCGGGGCATGCTTTTCCAGCAAATTCACTGCCCTGATTAATGTCTGTTTGATAATGAAGCCAGAAACGACACAGCGCAGGGCTTCAGACAGGGTGTAGTGGGGATTTGCTTTGGAGCGCAAGGGCATAGGAAACTTTGAAAGACTGGGGATGAGGCTGTGACTGGCATGGCCCAGTTTCTAGCCAGCAAAACGACTCTGACTGTACCTGGAAGAAGGCGCTGGAAAGAGGGCTAGTGCCTACGGCTGAGCAAAGCACCAGGATGTCGGGGCAGGGACAGGGGGTGCTGCCCTATGAACCAGGGTTGCAAAGCCTCAGAGGGGGTGGAAGAAGTTTTCCTATTCTATGGTTCCTTGGAGGTTTTTTCAGCCTTGAGACAGGCAGGGGAAGAACCAGAAGGATGGTTAGAAAGTCACTGTAGGGGAAAATTGATCATGGCGTTTGACCCAAGTTGGAGCAGGGGCTATGGAGAAAAGCAGACAGACTGTGGTGATACAGAAAGGGAATGATGTCCTCTGGTGGGTTAAATACGGGGCAAGACAAGAGGGTCGTCCAAGACAGTAGGCTGCCAGGCGTCTAGTGTAAGTGACTGGGTGACTGTCACCGCTAGAATCGGGAAGGAGAAGGCTGGGCCAGGGAGTTGGCTCAGCAGGTAGAAATGCTACCTGAGCAAGCTGGATGACCTGAGTTCAACTCTCCCACGATGGAAGGTGAACCCCTCCTCCCCAAAGCTGTCCTCTGACTTCTGCGCGTTCAAGGTGGGACCCCCCGCCCCCCCCACATAATGATAACACAGAGAAAGAGGCACGCAAGGGGGGGCCGGTAGAAGTGAGATTGAGACGTGTTTGCATGGTCATGAGACTAAAAAGGGGGCAGAACTACATGGGTCTGGGCTACAAAACAATCCGTTCAACTCTGTCATTTTCTTGTCTCGTGACGTTTCAAGGTACTTTCTGGGGACAGTAAGTGCTAAAGAAGTTAGGCTGTATGTTACGGCCCAGCACGGGATCGTCTCTGGTTCTCTGCTGTAACCTTCCTAGACACAGCGACAGACAGCAACACACTGTGCACACCCTGCTAGGCATTACGCTGTCGTCATGTATTCACCTGCTTGTCCTTTATTCATTTCTGTTGCGTGATAAGATGCCCTGGCGAGGAGAACCGAGGGAGGAAAGGCTTGCTCCAGCTCTCCATCCCCGGTGATAATCCACCACTGCAGGTTAGTCGAGCCGGTGGACGCGTGGAGCAGCTCCTCATATCACATCCAGAGCCCAGAGCAGAGAGAGAAAGCCACGCTTAGCGCTCAGCTAGCTTTCTCTACTCTCACAAAGCCTAGGGTCTAACACTAGGCAAGTATGCTTCCAACTATCAGGCTGGATCGCCCTACGTTAACAATGCAATCGAGATATTTCCCTGCAGACATCTCCACAGGCCAACCTCATCAAGACAACTCCTCACCGAGACTTTTCCCCCCACGTCACACAAGGTCGTGCCAAGCTGGCAATTCGAGCTAACCATTGCCGCTCAGTTCTCCTAACAGCGCTCCAGACAGGCACCGCGTGATGGTCACTCTGCTAAGCAGGAAACGGAAGCACGGCGGTTCGTAACTAACTCGCCATGGTCAGAACTGCCTCAAGTGGACTAACCGGAAGTTGAACCCGATAACCTGGCTTCTTGGTCGTGCTTTGAAACAGCACGCGCTGGATTCGGCTGCCTCTCCGAGCATCTCAGGTGATGCCTGCAGCTCTGTTTGCTCTCTCTCTCTCATATTACATATGCCTGTTCCTCAGCTGAACTGGTTTCTAGACTTCTTGTTGGGGCTTTCCTCACATGAACTGGCTTTTGGATGACCCTCCTCCCGCCACTCACTTTCTTTTCCCCACTCCTGAACCAGCAAAGCTTGCTGGCTCTTGGTCTGTGTATTGAATGGGTCCTCTCTTCTGGACGGAGAACAGGAAGCAGGCCCCGTATTTATTCCTTCTGAATCCTTTACAGTGTTGCCAATGGTGGCACACAGAGTGGGCCCTCTTACACAGACGGGGCAGGCCAAGTGGGGATAATAGGCCTGGACACGTGGATATCATGAGTCAGCTGGGGATACGCTTTTCTCTGTCACAACCCCAATTAAGGGGAAAGGCCTTATTTTGTAAAATACTGGCCTTGTGGTGGCCAGAAATGTCAACATAATGAATTGGCTAATTGTTCCTTCTCCTTGCAGACCTTTGCCAGCCCCATCTCTAGATCACAGCGTCGGATCTGGAAGGCACCGTGCTTTGGCTGTGCCCTGTGACACGACCGACCTTGCTTGATGGTGAGGCTGCCTAGAAGTCAGGCCACCTCTCACCTTACTGCATTTGGGGGTACTCTGGAGCTGAGCTCCTCTCTGTATCTGCTCTTGTCTTCCGTTCCCCAGAGCCTGGGAGGGGTCCTCCCTGCCACATGCCTGGGACCAGTTTTCTGCTATCAGCGGGTGGCTCCTGGTCCCTGTCCCAACCCCTGCACACAGTCCCCTCTAATGGATCCTTCTTCACACTCCTCTCTGATAGTATTCCTCCTCACTTCCTGCCCACAAACACGCCAAGACAGAGATGACCGAGTAAGGGAACCCCCAAATTCAGCAAGCAGAGGCCTCCAGCCCCCTTCTAGGAGAATCAGGAGGGAGAACTGCCCCGCAGACTGAAGGGAGGCTGACGTTTTGTTCAGGGCCCACTTTGTCATCTCCTCCTCACAGATAAATACTCAAATTTCTAACAAGAACCTAACCGGTTGGCCCTAGCATTGCGATTTATAAAGACGACCTGACTTGAGGCAGGACGTGAGCTGGAAACGCATCATCAAGAACACATGAGAAAGACTAGCAATGCCGGGCTGGAGAGAGTTTGGTTGGCAAAGCGCCTGCTTTGTAGTGATTAGGGCCTTAGTTTAGTCCTCAGAACCCTTGTAAAAAAAAAAAATGTCGTGTGATGGTGTCTGCATGTGGTTCTGCCACTAGGGAGGCAGAGACAGGTGAATCCCTGGGGCTGGGGCTCCATAGCCAGCCAGCCAGGTCTAATTGGTAAGTTCCAGGCTGGTAAAAAAAAACAGTAAGTTAAAGGTGAATGTACTTCAAGAATGACACCCAAGGTTGTCTAGTCTAACACACACACACACACACACACACACATACACACATACACACATACACACACACACACCTTGTGGGGAAGGAGGGAGGGAGAAAGAGAGACACTGATTAGGACTGTTGAATAAGGCTGTATAAGCTCTCTCTTGAGTCAACAGCCTGTGTCAAGGTACCCGAGACACTGTGCTTGAGGGAGAGGCCACAGAAACAAACACGAAATGAAAGAGACTTGTCTTTTGGGGTAAGGCTCTGGAGCAGACACTTGAGGTCCAGGGGCATCAGGAGTGAGCAGCAGGAGAGCTGAGGAGGCTGAGCCCCTGGCACAGGCTCCACGTTATGCGTCCGCTTCCTGCAGCAATCTACAGTCGTTCAGATGTCACAGCCGAAGCCGAATTCCTTGGAACTCTCCCAGAGGGAAAGGCAGAGGTCACTCTCAGAGCCACGGGATTCTAGGGTTCCCGAGGAGGACAGGGGAAGTGCTCAGATCCCCCAAACAGGTTAAGTTACAGTCACAACGCATTCCCATTGCATAATTCCATGGGAACCCTGTGTAGTTTGGGGGCGGTGTAGTCTCCAGGCCTTACTCTTCCCCCAATACTGTTTGCTTCAGAATGGGCCAGCTCCACAGAGGGTTTGCCTTGCCTTGCCCCTCAGCGGAGTGTGTGTCCTCCGCGGGAACAACTTGCTCAGGCCAAGAAATTGGATCCTGTTTAAATGACAGTAGTCATGGGAAAACAGTATGTCTTCGGCCAGGACTGAAGCCTGGCTTGTACTTCACGGCTGGCACTGCCTCAACATGGACCCAGCAGGCAGCTGAGAAACCTCTTCAGGCCACCAGCCTAGGACGAAAAATCCTGCTGCCCTCATTTGCCCTTCGCTGCCTCATCCCTCATCCCTCCTTTGTCTCAGAGGAATCTCCTTTGGCCTCGGTCGGTCCCTCTCCTGGGATACTAGCAGCCCAGTCTGTTCCCAGATTCCCCCAGATACCTTCTCGACTTCGCCTGGGCCCCTCTAAGCTCACCTGTCTCTCTCCACTGCTCAGCTCCAAACCTTCCTCAGGCCAACGATTCCTGAAGATCCACAGAACCTAGACCAAGGACATCTCATGATGTAAGCCTCCCTGCTGACACTTGGAGCACTTGAGGGTCCCTTGGCATTGAGATCATCATCCATCACACAATCCAGGAACCAGAGAACTTAACTTATAATAGTGACAGGTCACACAAAAGGCGGGCTCGAGGAAACAAGCATTAGAGTTTCCAGGAGGCACATACAATGTGGATGAGTGAGAATGCACAGGCACAGGTGTGTAAGAAAGGGATTTAGCAGCTAAAGGCCCCTGCCACCTAGCCTGATGACCTGAGTTCAATAGCTTGGACCCACAAGGTATCCAGTGTTGCGTGAAGAGGGTGCCCCTTTGTTTGTCCCGGCTGCCCGGCTAGCTTACACCTGAAATAACCACACAGAAACTGTATTAATTAAATTACTGCTTGGCCCATTAGCTCTAGTTTCTTATTGGCTAACTCTTACATCTTAATTTCACCCATTTCTATTCATCTGTGTATTGCCACGTGACTGTGGCTTACCAGCAAAATTCTAACCAGCATCCATCTCAGGCAGGAGATCCATGGCGTCTGCCCCTCTGCCCTTCTTCCCAGTGTTCAGTTCTGTCTTCTCCACCTACCTAAGTTCTGCCCTATAGGGCCAAGCAGTTTCTTTATTGGTTAGCCAATGAAAGCAACACATAAACAGAAAAAACTCCTACATCAATTAGGAGAGAGCCAGCTCCTACAGATTCCCCTCTGACCTACGCGCATGCACACACGCGGAGTGTGTATATCACAGTTTCTGTCCCAACTTTCTCTGATTATAATTCCGGGTTTCTGGAACGAGCCAAGGGGAGCTGCCAAGAGCGAAGGTGGAGAATGTAACGTTTCGTTCTAAGTGTACTGTAAGTTCAGAGTCTATTTATCATATGCTCTTGACAACTTCCACATTGCTGCATGGATTCAAGGTTTTGTTGGACGGGGTCAAGTTGGAAGGTTTCTTAGCATCTCAGGAGGAAGGAGACTCTGGCAAGAAGCGTTCCAGTCATAAAATAGGCTGCTTTCTATTTAACTATAGACTCTTGCCCTCCATTAGGTGCTGGCGAAGTTTCCTGTGCACTGTTTTAATGCTTTCTAATTCTTGTATGATTTAGCAGTTCATTCAAACTTACTTGCCTTTTCTCTGCACATTAATTTGAGCCATAACCAAAAAAAAAATGAACAAGGAAACAAACGACACGAAAGCTCTCTGAAACAAAAGAGGAGAGACTTCATGCGGGACACAGAAGGGTAGTGCATTTGGACCATCTTTTGATTAAAATGAGCATTTTACATAACAATGCAGGATCTGGGGAAATCAACTCAAGATGCAGTCTATTGGAAGTGCACGGAGACAAACTAAGTCCAGACCCAGACTTCACACCAACTACAAATCATGGTGCCTGAATCAGAACGTCTGCATACGCCAGTTTCCTTTCCTTGGTTTTGGCAACGAATTATCATTAACTTGGTCTGTTGGGGGCTGCAAATCCCTGGCCCCTTTGACTTTCTTTGCCTGCCTCAGACCCTTTGCCTGCTGGAGTGAACGGAGCAAAACACCTGTGCCTGCAGCTGCTCTGAGCACGAGACCCTGATGGTGGGGGAGTGGGTTCTGATGAGGCTTGCAGCTGAAAGATCCCGAGGGCTGGGCGTGGCTATCAGTTAAGGATTTCTGGAGCACAATAAAGTTGGCATTCTTGTATCAAGGATGACCCATGTCCCTGTGTCTGTGTGTGTGTGTGTGTGTGTGTGTGTGTGTGTGTGTTTAAGGCTCACATACCATCCTGTAGCGCACACGCTACATGGGTCTAACTAAGATGTCGAGCAAGGGAGAGAACACCTCACCCTCTTATACCCATCTATCATTGTAAAACGTAGCCAGTTCTCATTTAGTAGTAATACTACAGTTTTAAAACACAAATAGAAACTATGCTCGAATAAGAATGAAGTAAAACAAACAAAATTCACCATTCACTGGCACCCACCGTGTGTTAGGTAAGAAGTCTATTGTATACTTATCCCATTTACTCTTTTAGAAAACTGACTTGCGTGTCCAGAGTATACAAAGGTCATTCTTTGTTGCACACTGTAGGTTTTTTGACATAAACAGTGTTATGTGTCTACTACAGGGTTACACAGAACAGCTGCCCCAGCTCTAAGTATCCGGTGCTTCACCTAAGCATCCTTTATCCCCACCTCCACACCCCCATTTCTTCCTGGACGCTGGGCAACCATTAGCCTTTTTACTATTTCTATTCTTTTGCTTTTCCCAGAATGCCAGCCACAGCTCTCAATAGAAGGCATCCCTCCAGAAGGTTTATGCATGAGGGCCTGGCTTTCCATGTAACAGAATTCGGAAATAGGGAGTTTGGGAGAAATAACTGGATTCTCTGAGCTCTAACTTCATGGATTTGTGGACTGGTGGACTCAGAATTGAACAGCACCGCCGGGAGGTGATGGGCCTATTGGCAGGAATTACGGAGCATCTGTATGAAAGCTGTGTCTTGTGCTGCACCCTTCCTGGCTGCCATGAGGTAAGCAACCTCCGCCTCATCTTCCCACTGCCATGCTTCATCGGCCTTGCCTCAGATCCAACAGCAATGGAGACAAGTGACCATGGGCTGTATCCTCTGAAATTGGGAGCCCAATTTCCACTTCCCCAAACTTTCACCCCATTCACTCAGACACAGTCATAGCAATGAAAACCTAGAGCAAAGGTAGTAACGTTGGGGGTCACAGTACGTAGACTTTTCATACTGGCGTGTTATACCGACCAACACGCAGTGTCTCTTCACGGTTCTCTAGCTCATTTCTTTATTGTTGCCCAATAATATTTCCCCATACAGATGCACACTAGTTCATGACAGCTACTCAAGTATCTTGGGGGCTAACAGCCTACGGTGAACATTCCTGTATCAGTGTGTATGGGCATACACTTTGAGCATTTGGGTAAACAGCTGGGAACACAACTGGGTCACGCGGTAGACTTCGTCTAGCTCAAGAGGAAACCGCTGAACTCCCTAGGTGTCTCTCATGCCCCCTCCTTTTGCCGAGCCTTTTGGTAGCCTTTAGTGTGTGTATTTTATCCTTGCTTCTCGGATGAAAAAAGAAAAAACAAACCTGAGACTCTATGGTGTCAGGAAACTAGCTTCGAGTCACACAGCAGTGTGAAGAATGCTGGGGTCCAAATTCGGGGTGATTTGGCTTTAGGGGCTGGTGATTTCTCAGCGTCACTGTCCTGCCCCTGAGCCACCTCGGTGCTCAGGGTAGATTCTCCAATGGTGCAGGTGCGTGAAGTCCACCTTGCTTCATAGATTCACATTCCTGTCCTTAGTCAACACAAGCAGTAAGGAGATATCCTACTTTGAACCACTTTGCTTTCTCTCCCTCCCTAAACCAGAAACCCTTCCTCTCCCCCTTGGCTAAAACCCCCAAAGCGAGGTTTGCAAGGCACCACGGGTCTGGAAGGTGACAGGCATTAGAGGCAGCCACACCTCAATGTAACTCTAGCTATCGGTAGCCTGCTGTCGATCAAATTTTGCCTAATCACTCCATACGTCACCTTTATTGATGCGCATATGGGCCCTTAAGCTAGAACGGAGCTATATCCTGATAAACATATCTTAAATTAAGCTGCCATCACAAAGGAAGGCATTGAATGCCCCCAACGGACTGCATACACTAGCTCAGCAGCAGGCTAGATGCAGGCCAGCTGTTTCCTCTCGACAGGCTTGTGGTGAGCTGCAGCTTGCTGCCGCCGCCGCCCAACACTGCAAGAAACCATATGCACAACACCACTAGCCCAGGGGAAGAGCGAAGTTCAAATGTAAATAGTTTCTACTAAATGGGTGTTGCTTTTGCACCATCAGAAAGGCCAGAGATCTTAAGTGGAACCGGAATTGTCTCTCTAAGTAAAAGTCCCAGGAACAGGCTTAGGAATCCAGGGTTTCAGCGGCAGCAGTTCTGGCATGGGAGATTTAAAAAGAGGGCCACTCCCGTCTCCTCACTCTAGAATGGCTGTCAGAGGAGCCCTTGTTCATTGTTCTGTAGCTCAGCCCCTAGAAGGCATAAGGCCTTGGATTCTATTCCTAGCTGAGAAAAAGGAAAAGGGGACCAAAGATTTGAACCTATACAGAACTTAGTCACTTAGGAATATTTACAGCTTGAGACAAGGGAGCTCAGCCTTGCGCCTTCGAGGCATGGTCCCAGCGGGTCCTTATTCTGAACCCAAGACAACTGTCCCTTGGCACACAGTCCGGGAGCTAGGCAGCCATCGGGTGAGAATGGCCAGTCTGAGTCCAACACTATTTAAGACCAGCTCCGACACGTACGTTGTATGACTTGGGGCATGACGTGGGCTCGGCCATCTACCCGGTCACGATCCATGTCTCAGCTATAACGTGTGTGTCGAGGGTCCCGCTGCATTTCTGCATCCTTAAGGTGCACAGTGTGCGCAGTCCACGCCCACCCTCTCTTTTGGGGGTTCTTCTATTACAGTGGTCACACGAGCTTTCAAACAAGAACAGAGCATCTTGCTTCAAGAAGCACAGCTGGGTGCAGCCTGGAGAGGTGGCTGAAGAAGCTTAAGGGAAGGAGCAATGTTTAGTCTCAGGGCAAAACCGAGTGGTTAATTGAGGACGCACGCTTTGCATAGCAATCTGGACAGCCGAGAAGCGAAGTGCAGAGCTGACAGCCAAGCCATTGCTTTTGGGGTGTATGCGACTTTCCAGCTGGAGCTGAAGGGGGCTCCATGACGGCGTGTCCTTGGCTGCCCTATGAAGACGTGGTCTTCACCCCCATTACTGCCACATAATTATAGTAAAGCTTTTTTTTTTTAAATCATTGCTGTTAATTGATTCCAGATACAATCTCACTGTGGAGTCCTATCCAGCCAAGAACTCACTACGTAGCCCAGGCTAGCCTCAAGCTTGTGGCAATGCCTTTCCACCAGCTCCTGAGAGCAGGGTGCAAACCACTACACACGGCTTTTTTAAGTTCTGAGATTGAACCCGGGGCCTTCGGCATAGTAGGCAAGTGCTCTACTACTGAGCCATGCCTCCCAGCGCCAGTATTTTTATTACTCAATAGAACACGTTTGTTTGGCATTATGTCGGCATCATTCTTTGTCTTTTCAATGTAGGTGAAAATGAACTAAACATAGATCTTCACTGAAAGTTAAACATGCGGGCATGAGACCTCTGCTAATTCAGCCCGTTTTCGTATTCACCAATCTTGTCCCTTCCTCTCAACATCCTGATGCAAATGCAGTCGCTTCTTTATTTGCATTCTTGACAGACAACACAGACTACAAAAATCCCCATTCCCAGCGCCTATCCCTATTCTATCAATAAAACAGAGCTGTCTAGGGAACGTGTCCTATGTATACGGAAGAGCCCTAGACAACTTACAGGGCATTTTAATTCCCCATTTTTTTATACAGCACACCCGGATATTAAGCCACCATGACTCATTTAGCATAGCACCAGCATGGCCCTGAAGCACTGCTGGCCTTTCCCTGACTCCGGAGCTGAAGATGATTCTGGCTTCCCCCGTCCTCCCAAGAGACTGGCTGTGTCCAGCATGTGGCTCTTTGGAATCTATGGGCAGTTTGTACCGCTGGATTCTGGGTCTTAACTTACAGTGATGCTCCGGTTTTTCTGAAGGAAGAATGGATGTCTTAGATGTTATAGTTAACCCGTTTTGCCACAGAGCAAAGGGCTTCACTATATAATTTTTATCTTTATCAATGACTAGTCATACTATTTTAAGAAGAAAAAAACAGCATCCAATCTATGCCAAAAGAGTCAACTTGAAGTTGAAAAATCCAATGTTATTGATTCTAACACTTCAGAGAAATATTAAAGTTTCTAACATTCTAAACCCTGGGGAAACAGTACCCCTACATTCTAACAACCATCTAAGAGAAGCTGGAAAAGAAGGTTATGAAATAGTGAAATAGTGAAAGGGTAATATCTTTTCATTTTCCGAGTTTGCAGAAAGTCGTGGGTCTTTATATTAACGATCCCCAACAAGTACTGACCAAGTGCCCTGTCTCCAAATACCCTAAAACTTTCTGTGAAGACAGCTGTCTCGAGATGTGCAATCATTTTGAGGCCCCAGCCTTCTCTCTTCAGAGCGAGACCAGCCGCATCAAGACAAGGAATTGCCAGTGTCCCATCCTCCAACAGCCGAGATGGTCATCAGGCACTTAGAGAGGCAGATGGTCTACCAACAGGGAGTGCTACAGGGCTAGCCCACGGAGGGGACTTTCATCTTGAATTCTTTTGGGGGGAGGGTTCCACCATTGTTTTTGTTTGCTTTGTATATTTCTTTCCAATCCTTTGATTATCTTTTGATGTTTTCTTTGAGACAGATACCTTTTTAGCCGTCATAATTTCACTGGCAGAGCACAGAGAGGTCTATACTCAGGCACGTTCCGTCATGTAAGAGGAATCTCCCGTTTGTTATTACTACTATATTTCTTGCTCATTCCTGGAATATTTACCACATTTTTTTCTCACTTCTTTCTTGAGTATCCTAAGTTTTAGTAAAATAAAGCAACCTTTTACCTCATTTTGCCCCATTTCTGTTATTGCCCCATTTTGAAAAATCATACATAAATTAAGACCTATATGACCATTTTCTTTTAAATGCCTAAAAAAAATCCAGTAACACTTTTAAGTACAAGAGAAAATAAAAGGATTCCACGTTCTTTGAATTCTTGCCCTTAGTCTTAATATAAAACTTACTCTACTGAGGCCTATCCATCTCACCGGATGCGATTCTCTCTTTCCACCTGTTCAGACCTAATCCACACACGGCTTCCTCCCCCCCCATCCCCCACCCAGTCTGACAGGTCATCATAGCTCCATCCTCACAGTCCAGCCAGAGCCCCATCACTTCTCATCTCGCACCTGGGTCCTAAGGGGCCCCCTCTTCCTCTCCCCATCGCAGCTGAGCGATCCGTTACAAACCTCGGCTGGATCATGTCACCTGTCACCTCCAAGCCCTGCAGTAGTTCCCACGGCACACACTCGCTGTGTTTAGAGAGCAAATACAAGATCGTCTCAATGGCCTGTGAGGCCCAGGAGACCTGACCTTCAGTGATGGTTTTGGCTTTCTGTCCAGACACTGGCCAGATTCTTGTTCTTTAGACACGTGACAGCCATATTCCAACTGAGGGCCATTATGTCAGCTTCCTCCCACAGCTTTAGCCCACGGTGAGCGCCTCCAAGTCTCTACTCGGTGGACATCTGCTCAGGGATAAACTGCCTGAAACCACACTCCCTCTCTATACCCCCCTTATAACGTTGTATTCCTCTGAACATATTACCTAACTTACTCTCTCATGACTGTTGTGTGGTCGTCACCATACACGTACACCCTTTGAGCGCCAATACCTTCCACCAATTCCGTAGTCATGTCCCCAAGCAGAGATTTTTCTCTGCCCAGCACATAGTGAGCACACAGTAGACACCTGGGTCTGACGAATGCCCTCAGTGTGACTTCAAGTCTCAGCTTGAGTGCTGCTTCCTCTAAGAAGCCACGCCTGTCCTGAGGCACCTCGGTTCCATCACTCAGGGGATCTTCCCCATAGCGCCTATCCAATACCATACATTAGATCACACGCACCGAGGGACGCTAGGACTTAGAATGGTGCTTCATACGTATCAGGAGGACATCACGTGTCTCAGGTCATGAGCTGGAGGTTGCTTCCCTGTTTCAGAATCCTGCATCTTAAGGAATGAGGTGGGGGCGGCGGTGCTGAAGCCATGACTGCTCCAACCTGACTGCAATGGAGGAAAGCTCCTACACCTCTTCTGCTGCAGATAAGCACCTCACTCAGCCACCTTCCTTCTATGTTCCTCCTTTTAGGCTATCTATTGGGTGCTACAGTGATTCAGTTGTTTAACTGTGTCCCCTAAGTGTTCATATAGTAAAGGTTTGGTCCCTAGGATGACAGTAGTGGGCGGAGTTATGGTACTAAAGGAGGCGGGGTCTAGTGGGAGGTGCCTGGATGCATTTGTGTGTATGTGTGTGTGTGTGTGTGTGTGTGTGTGAGAGAGAGAGAGAGAGAGAGAGAGAGAGAGAGAGACAGAGTCAGAGACAAAGAGACAGACAGACAGACAGACAGACAGACACACACACACACACACACACACACACACAGCGCTTACAACGTTTTTAGGTGAGAGTCCTTACAAAAGGCAGAAGCCACCCAGTGCCCTGGCTCCTCTGGTTAGAGGGGTAATCTTTCTGTTCTTCTATGCAAGCCAATCATTGCTATTCACCTTGTGTCCTGAACAGCAGCAGGGATTGGGGAGCAACCCTTACCTGGTTCACTATGCCATTGGAACTTGAACTTCCAAAGCTGTGAAGTCAGCTCTTTTAAGATTTAAATTTTTATTTTTACTTATGTGTATGTATGCAGATGTCTACAGAGGCCAGAAGAGGGTGTCAGATCCCTCGCAGTTCAATTTGCAGGCAGTTCTGGGCCCTGGAAGTGGACGCTGGAAACTGAACATTGTCTGGGACAGACAACTCTTAACTGCTTAGCCATCTCTCCACGCCGAGACCAAACATTTTCCTTTTGGAATTTGGTTGCCTTGTGTATGTCACTGTAGCAGCACAAGCTGATTAGTACATCCTGTCTGTGGCCAATCACAGCTGTCTTCAGACGGACCTTCTAAGGAGTCAGGAACAGAGAGCAGGGCGGTACAGTAGCGGGCTCTGGCCCTCAGCCGGATATGTACCCCTTTTCCAAAATCGGCCAAGAATCTTAGGCATGAACACTCTCTCATTCTGCAAGAGAAAAGTCCTACCTCTGTATCTCAGACTTTATTAAGGAGTGATGCCTCTCATGACTCAAAACATTGGTTTTGGGGACGCCATGGGTCCTTCCATCTGTATTAGCCCTTCCTGCAAAACAACATTAAAGAAAGAAGCAAAGACACCACAGAGAGAAGTCAGCCAGAACTAGGATGCTCTGGGCCTTAACAAAATGTGGTATGGTTAATTCTAAGGCAGCTGTAATATTTTCTGAAACCATCTTTTTTTTTTTTTTGGTGTGGCCAGGGATAAGCTATATAAATGCTACATGTAAGTTTTTGTTGATTTTATCTTAGACTTAACATGATATCGAGTAAGGGCATCAAAACCTGTTTTAGCAAATCATGTCATGGAAGGAATATCACTCCACACACAATGTTCAGCCTATTTCAATTTATAAAATGTGTCATGTTTTCTCTTACTATTGAAGATGTCAAGTTTGGAGGCCAGGAAGCACGTTTCTTAAGCGTTCTTTTGGAGGCACCCAGCACAGACACTCAGGACAAACATTAGGCTCCGGAGAGGCAGAAAAGAGGAGAAGGTGAGCAGCAGGCACTTGGGACACAGAACGACCACATGGAGCCTTGCTGTTTGTCTCTAGAAAGGCAGGCTACCCCTGTCTGCTGGGAACTGACCTGTTCAGCCCCCTGGGGGATGGGGGGAGGGACAGAACCATGTGCCCTAGGAAGCATCTTAAAGCAGGAAAATAAATTGACTTAGTCAGCGCATGACCAACAGTCACCGTGGCCAACATCAAATGATGCAGGCCTGCTGAGTCACAGCATCCCTTGGGGACCTGCTGAGGTGTGTCCAGCTGAAAGATCTGTGACATGCGCTGCTGGCCACAGCATCATGACAACCATGCCCCCTCTTTCCCTCTGACCCGTGCATCCACCGCCAAGACATTTACCACACAGGTTCCTGGTCGGCAGCAGGCTAGGACCCCAGGCAGGGTAGAGAGTAAGAAGAGCAAGTAGTGGGGCATGGCTCCATTCTCCAGGCTCAGATTTCGGTGGCCTTGCTAGTACACACTTCTCCAGAGACCCCGAGGAGGCTTTTTCTGTTTCCACATTAGCTAGCTTACTTTGCTTTTATTTACATATTTATTTTTGTATAAGATCCTATCTTCCTTTTTGCTGAGTGACTCAATGAAGTGGGTGGGAGAAACGGGTAGTTCACCTAACGGGCTCTGAAAAGTCTAAAAATCAGAGAAGAAAAAAATGACTGGATGTAAGGTAAACTCCAATAAATCAGTGATTTATTAAATAAGAAAGTCTATTCTCCCTTCAGAGTGATTTCTATAATGACTTCCTGTTTCTTGTCACAGTAAGAATTTTAGCACATATATTTAAACAAATGACTTAGAAATATTTCTTGGCCCCCAACTCGGCATAAAGGCTGATTTCTGCTACAGGGCTCCTGTGCACGGGAAGGAAGGAACCTCAACAGTTATGCAAAGATAAACGCAACTGATCTTTCCAACTGTAGTACAACTACAGCAAGGAAATTGGCGCCAATTTCTTTAAGGATAGTCAGTACAAAGACACCCGGTTTTCCGCTCATAAATGACTTACTGAACTCATCAGCCTCCCAAGAAGCTCCAAGGTGTTCTGTGAACCCCCGAAGACACCCCTCACCACCCCGTATGTCATCAGTAGAGCTCTCCGCGTTCTGAGCAGTGAAGGGTCAGGGAGGCTAATGCGAGACCCAGCACAGTCCACGGCAAGCTCGGGGAGAGCTGAACGTGGGAGCCTCTCCTGCCTCTTCGCTTCCTAACTGCTGGCTCTTCCTCCCGGGTCTCCCTTCCGCCTGAGCAGGCCATACGACTTTCTCTTCCAACTGTGTTTGCGTGGTGTGAATGGGAAAGACGACTCTCTAATTGGGAGATGAAGCAGCTAGCCACATTTCAACAGTAGAGGAGGAGTATGATTTAGAAGGAAACAAAATCCTAATTGTGCTGCTTGCCCAGGGGCCTGACCACAGTGTTAGCAGCTAGTCCTGATGAGCGCGCTGTCCAGATGTGAGGCTGACACCTAGGGCCTAGCAAGCAGCACTGTTCTGAGACGTGGGGGTTCCTCTGCTGCTCACACGGGCTGGCATGTGAGCCCTTGCCAGAGCACTGAGGGTGAAACTAGACGTTCCCTCGGATACGCCGGGCAACGGGAGTCCACCCTCCAGACATCTGGAATCATACGGTAAGGTCGTGTCTACTTCATTGAGACACTTTGAAAAACGATTTTACTACTTTCTGTGTGGGTGTACCATTTTCATAGGATGTTCTTATTTTTTCAGTCCTTTGGGTCAAAACCCCGATGCGGGGCTCAGGGAGCTAAACCAAGGCATCAACAGATTGCGTTCCCTTTACAGTCTGGGGAGATTCCCTTGGCCTGTCCTTCTCTGGCCTCTGGAGACTGCCTGTGTCCCTTCCAAGCCATGATACCGAGTTGAGTTCTCACAGCACATCTCTATGGCCTGCCTTTCTGCGTCCCTCTTTTTCTTGTGATGCGTTCGAGAACATCTACAATATACTGAAATCTCCAGTCCGGGACAGTCTTCCATATCAAAGCAATACTCTGAACTGTGTCTGCATACTATGTGATGGATTTAAAGGTTCTGTGGACTGAGGAACAAACTTCTCTAAGACGAGGCAGGCTCTGCCTACCACAGATGTCTTTGCTTTGTTTTGCTTGTTTTCTGCTTCAGCTGGAAGTCATCTGGGCTTCTGCTCCCCGGAATTCCAGAGGAGACAGACCTCCTGGGTTAAAGCTTGCTATTTTACTAGCAAAGTGGGGGCACTTGGGGGTGGGGCTGGGTGGTTTTAGATCCTTAGCTAAGAGTGTGAAATGACTCAGAGAAGAGAACCATGTTTTCTAAGGCAGGCCGCATATGGGACACGCCTCTTTTCTTACTCATGGACAATTAGTTCTGTGCAGATAGGGAGGTTCTGATGGAACTAGGTACCCGGCTGACGAAGACTGACAACTTCCAAAGTGGTCCTGAGGGCTTTTGCCTCCAATCCAGTCAGTCCAAAGGAACAGGGAAGAAGAAAGAGAAGACACGTGGGAGGCTTTCATGGGACAGACGTGGAGTTTATTCCTTTATTCCTACCCTACAGAGTCAACCTTGATTTCCCCCAACTGCGGTGAAGGCTGGGCACTATAGTTTGCACGTGAGGAGGAAGAGGAGACAAAATGATCTTGTTTGTACACATGTGTGCAAGAAGGGTATTCTGATAGATGCTGGTCTTTTCTCAGAATTCAGTATCCACATCTACTTCCAAAAGTGGCCAATCTTAACAAATACCACACCCAAGGAGCTGAAGGATGGCATTTTTTTGTAACTTATTTATTCTTATTTTAAGTATATTGGTGTTCTGCTGCATGTATGTCTGTGTGAGGGTGTCAAATCTGGGAGTTACAGGCAGTTGTGGGCTGCCGTGTGGGTGCTGGGAATTGAACCCGGGTCCTCTGGAGGAGCAGCCAGTGCTCTTAACCACTGAGCTGTCTCTCCAAGGGTGGCATTTTATCTGTACAATAAAGTGAGAACTTGGAGCTAAGGGATACAGCTTCAAAACCACAGCTTTTCTCTTCTTTGGACACTGTGGAGAGTTCCAGACCCCCAGCAGACTTGCTATCTCCAGGCCTCCCCAGGAACGTTTCCAGCAGAAGAAAGGCTGGCTGCTGAGAACAGTTAGAGCTACCCCTGAGAAGGCCCGGGTGCGCAGCAAGTCACACCCTGGTGACCATGCTGGCCACACCCTCACCCCATCCCGAAGTACCTGCTCCCGCCAGAAGGAGGTAGTCCTGAAGCTAAAGGGACCTGGGAAAGGATGTACCTCAGGGATAAAATGTTAGGTCATTGTTTGGTAAATCTCAGAAAAACAAAAACTCCCCTTGAGGAAAGGCCTGCATCATGCTGTCTCTCTCTCCTCAGGAGACTACAAGGCCAAGGAGCACGCTCAGAGGCCCAACTAGGACACATTTACCCACGGTGCAGTCACGACTCTAGCGCCTTGTTACAGAGCTTGTCTTTTCCAGACAGGGAGGGGGACGTCCATGGCCAGGTGAATCCCTGAGGCAAAGAGCTTAGCGGCTTGACTTACAGCTTCCCAGCTGCCTTGCTGCCTCTTCCGACTCTGCTTTCACGTGGCGATGGGGACTACTTAGGTGAGAGCCTACTCAGAGTTCCATGATTTAACACAGAACCTCACAGCTACATCAAGATAATCTGATGGTCGAAAGGACAAAGCCCTTCGAGGCGAAGGCCACCCAACAAATGTGGAATTGTGCTCATGAACCAGTACAACTCAACAGTGGTCGCCAGCTGACGCTGAGTCCACGTGAGAGGCTGACAGGAACTTTATCGTGGGGGATAAAACCAAAAACCTCCGAGACTTCCGACCGATCCTGTAAGCATTGTGAGTGGGCCTGCCCGTGACACGTTCACAGAAAGGGCATAGCACCGCAGAGTGTGTGCCTGAACTATAACCAGAATCTAATCGAGTCTCTGCATCTTACGGAAATACAAGAGACAGAAGAGCATGCCAGACACCACCACAAAGATAAACCATCCAAACCCGGAGACAACACAGCTACACTAAAGGATTCTCAGGGTTGGAGAGATGGTTCAGCAGCTATAAGCACTGGCTGCTGAGAACCGGGGTTCAATTCTCAGTTTCCACAAGGCAGTTTAGAACCATCTCCAGTTTCAGGGGGATCCATGGCACCCAGCACGCATGGGGTGCACAGACTTACATGTAGGCAAAACACCCACACACGCGAGAAAGATAACAACAAACGTGAAAAAGTCAAAACCCTATGTGATGGGTAACTGTGCATGTCAACCTCCCTGCGTGTCAGGAATGCCAGGAGGCTGTGGCGTTATTTCTGGATACGTCTGCGAAGGTGTTTTGGAAGAGCGTAGCATCCGATGCAGAAGAAGAGTAAAGATCACTCTCACCCATGTGGGCGAGATACAGCCAGTGTGAAAGGGCCTGAAGAGAATGAAAATGTGAGCAAAGGCAGCTGGCACGTCCATCCTTGCTGGTCCTAAGACACTGGCTGGCACGCCCATTCTTGCTGGTCCTAAGACACTGGCTGGTACGCCCATCCTTGCTGGTCCTCAGACACTGGCTGGCACGTCCATTCTTGCTGGTCCTAAGACACTGGCTGGCACGCCCATTCTTGCTGGTCCTAAGACACTGGCTGGTACGCCCATCCTTGCTGGTCCTCAGACACTGGCTGGCACGTCCATTCTTGCTGGTCCTAAGACACTGGCTGGCACGCCCATTCTTGCTCGTCCTAAGACACTGGCTGGTACGCCCATCCTTGCTGGTCCTAAGACACTGGCTGGCACGTCCATTCTTGCTGGTCCTAAGACACTGGCTGGTACGCCCATTCTTGCTGGTCCTAAGACACTGGCTGGTACGCCCATCCTTGCTGGTCCTAAGACACTGGCTGGCACGCCCATCCTTGCTGGTCCTAAGACACTGGCTGGCACGCCTCTTGGCCTCCGACTGAGATTCATGCCATCTCCTCTCCCCTCCCCTCCACTGAATGACATGACCAGCTTTCCTAGTTCTCCACATCCCAGGTGACTTGAAGGCTGCGCAATCAACTGTACCAGGTCCTACAATAGGTTGGCTAAATATATATGTATGTATGCATCTATCTGTCTACTATCTATCTATCTACCACCTACCTATTATCTATCTGTCATCTACCTATCATCCATCTATCATCCATCCATCCATCTACTACCTATCCACCTATTATCTGTCATCTATCATCTATCTATCTATCCACCTACCTATTATCTATCTGTAATCCATCTATCATCCGTCTATCATCTACCAATCCATCATCTATGTATTGATCTATCATTATAGCATATATGTGTAATAAATATATGTGCATGTGTGTGTGTGCATAAAAATCAATCACTGGTTCTATTTCTCTGCCAAACCGAATAAACAAACTTTGGTTGTGTGTTTGAGAGGGAGACCTCAGGCTTGTTGGTCTTCTCTTTCAGTCTCTTGAGACATGTGCCTCCATGTCTGGCTTAATAAACTTGCCCATGTCTAACGAGAAACCCTTCGGTGTGGTGACGCACATCTGTAATCTCAGCAATCAGAAGGTAGAGGTTGGAGGATCCTGAGATTTAGGCCAGACTGGGCTAGATAGTGAGTCTGAGAACAGCTTGGTTTACGTGATAAGACCTTTTCTCAAAATAACAAGGGCAGGGGATGTGGATCAGTGGCAGAGTGCTTGTCTAGCACGTGGAAGACCTGGATTGGGGGATAGCTATCATAGTACACGCGTTAACGTGCTTTCTACTATGAGGTGTTGTTAATGGGCGTGTTCAAAGTGGCCAGCTACGCGCTGCCTCAGTTTACAAAGTAAATAAACCAGAGGGGGCTCCAGTACAGGTGTTTTGTTTCATTGTCTTTTTTGTTTGCGGTGTAAGGGAAGAATGACCTTGAATCTCTCACCTTCCTAGAGTGGAAAAACTTCCCTGCTGTGCTGGGTCTGTGAGCTCACCCTAAGGGCTCCACCTGCGAGGGAACAGAGTCCTGCTGGTCCTTCTGTTCGCACACCTGCCTGCTAGTGTAGCCGGCCTAAACGCGTTCTGTTTCCTCAGTTGTTAATGCTGCCCTAGCTATTCATTGTTGTAATGTTCTTTGTGCAATTTTAAAAATTGTAGGAGGATTAAAGGCACATCAACATAGCAAATACACACAAAACACAAGGCAAGGAGCCGAATTATCCACTGCGGTGCTTTAAACTCCTATCTGCCAACATTTCTTAATTTATTTGGTGTGTGCGTGCGCGCGAGCACGCAGGGGGTGTGCGTGCCTTGACACGCAAGTGGGAGACAGGGCATTTCTGGAGTTAGTTCTTTCCCTCAACCTTTGTGAGTCCCAGGACCAAACAGAGAGGGTCAGAAGTGCACTGCAACTGCCTTACCTGCAGAACCATCCCCTGCGGAGCCATCCCCTATGGAACCATCCCCTGCGGAACCATCCCCTGCGGAACCATCCCCTGCAGAGCCATCCCACGAGCCCCAAGTTTTAAGACTGAAAATGGCACACACTATTTGCGTACATTCATAGGGTCAGTAAGAATTGATAAGATATGTCAAGAATCACCAAGATACAGCCTAGATGTTAGCTTGACACTCACTGCCCTTGAGATGTAAGAAAAGATAGCTAAAACCCCCCGCTGGCTCTACCGCTTCTATAAACCCATGGCCTTCTCAACATTTGGTGGGGTTACATGTTCAGGGCCTCCTTCCACTCTGTCCCACCTCCTCCCTCGCCTTTTATTATAGCACAAGTTCCCCTCATCTCTCAACAACCAATAAATGTTTCCCCTTGACTCATACAGAGTAACTCTGCCAAGGTCCAGGCCTCTGGGGCTTCATCATCTTCCCTCATCAAGATGTTTTTCCTAAGATCACTTCCTTTAAGTCTGATGCCAGATGTTCCAGCAGCAGCATGCTCGGGCCCCCGACTCCTGACGCTCATGTGTAAGTGGAGGAGCTCACCCCAGGGGAAGCAGATGCTGCAGCAGCCAGGGCTGGTAACACACGGAGGTAGCAGGTGACCTCAGGCCCGAGTGTGAGCACCAGGAAACACGGCCAACGGGAGGAAAGAGATTTGCCAGGGGTCAGACTCTTACCAGAGCACAGGCCGAAGGGACCACAAAATGAAAACCCTGATCAAGAAACAGACTCTCTTGTCCTGGGCCTTAGGAAATAGGGACTTCCAATAAAAACCTTAAAAGATGATCATGGCAAGGAAAGTGATCACCCTTATAACGATTTCTACTGATCTAAAAGGACACTGCTCAAAGAATAGAATTCTCTCTGTACCCTGAAAAAGGATACCACCTACACGCAAAACTGTTCACTGTGACAGAAAACCAAAACCAAACTCCCAATGGCTCAGTGTTCTGCATGAGTTTTCAAGATAAAATTCTTTAATTCTTTGGGGACAAAAATCCTAGGGGGGGGGGAAGAAAGGAGAAAAATCTGTTCCCCCACATCCATTAAGCACAGAAGCAGAGTTATGATCGTGCCCACGGGATAAGGAGATCATAGTCGGTTCTTCCCCCAATATCCACAGTCTACATGAACGTTCTTGAAGGAGGACCTGCTTGGAGAAGTGGCCAAGAGTCTAGTCTATCAGGAACTACGTCACCATTACAATAATACTGAGGCACGGCAAACCCACTTCAGTCCAGGGGTCACGCTTACATCCCTGCCCTTACTGCAGCTGCTTCCAGGAAAGCTGCTCTGGTATCACATTCAAGTCCAGATGTGAGCGTAGCCTTGGGCTTTCTACACAAACTCGGGAAATGGGTTCTCTATGAACTGACGGTGCTGAACTAGAAATGTGTAAGACTGGAGTTTTGTTTGTTTGTTTGGTTGCTTGCTTGTTTTGTTTTTGTTTGTTTTTGTTTTTCAAGATGGTTTCTCTGTGTAGCCCTGGCTGTTCTGAAACTTGCTCTGTAGACCAGGCTGGCCTCGAACTCACAGAGATCTGCTTGCCTCTGCCTCCCAAGTGCTGGGATTAAAAGTGTGCGCCATCACACCTGGCCAGGGCTGTTTTTTTCTTGTTGTTTTGTTTCTAATATAGGAAAAGAAGCATAGAAGGGATAGAAAGGAGCAGAGTGAATACTAAATATAGGCAGGGGAAGGTAAAAGGAAGTCTGTCTTGGCTCACGGAACAAGTGGACCTGCTGTGTTCTGTGTTCTGTGCTGACGGTTGGACGCCGTGAGCTTAAATGCCACGATCAAGAAGCATGCTAGCGGTCATAGAGTTGCTCACTTTCAAAGGAGCTGAATGAGATGCCTCTGGCTGGTGTCCAGGATGGAACGTGACTGTTGAAGACAACAAAAACAGACAACAGCAAAACACCACAGTACAGTGTTTCTTCAAATCTATTGACCACATCAAACAAGCCTTCCCACTACAGACAGAGTTTGTGGAAGAGAAAGTTAGGCTGGGGCAAAGGCGCACAGATGGCTTTAGGTGCAAATTTCCACGCCTTCAACCACAAACAAAATTCATTCCTTTGTTCATGCATGTAATAAATATTCATCTCCTGAATATTCTATGTTTTATTCTAGGCACCAGGGAGGCAGCACTGAACAGGACCCACTCTTCTCGGTTTATAGGTTAAGAGCAAAATAGATGCTTAATAACTAGATACTTAACTTTCACGCTTCACATATTGGCTTTGTGCCTCTCTGTGTGTGTGTGTGTGTGTGTGTGTGTGTGTGTGTGTGTGTGTACACGTGCGCGCACACACACCTTTCTTGTATAAACTCAAATAAAATAGACCACAGGTTAGATGGTGCCTAAAGCAGCTTGGACACCATGCAGAGTGGCCAGGAAAAATCTTTCTGGGGAGGCGTCATGGCTGGAGTTAAACGAGAAGCCAGCTCTCTAAGAAGTGAGAAGGAAGGAGAGAAACAGCAGAGCCAGAGGCAAGCACCGGGCTGTTTTCCTGAAGAAGGGAAGGGGTCAGAATCACTGTGGTGGAAGATGCTGATTGGGTGAGGAAACACCCTTGTTCCAAGCAGTGGAGGAAGGCCTTCTTTCGAGGCTTTTGCCAGGTTGCTCTTGTTTTGTTTTGGTTTAGTTTTCGATCTGTGGATGATGAGGTGACAATCTTACTGAGGAATCACTTGAGATTACTAAAACTGGAACATTCCTAGAGTTTGTGGCTGATGCCTAATCAAAATTATGCTAAGACGCCGGAAGGCCTCACAGCCTGGCTTGCTGTGGAACAGCCAGGCGGTGGGAATTCCTGGAAACTCGGGAAAGGCTCCTTATCACCCATGTGTGCTGAGCAAACTATAGTTGGACACTCTCTCCTATTCTCACCCCTCCACTTCATTTTCTGAGGTAGGCTCTCACGTAGTCCTAGCTGGCCTTGAACTCCTGAGCCTTCTGTCTCCACCTCGCCAGGGTGGCGATCCTGTGACACCAAGCTTTTAATTACTTATGTCTGCCTGTTTCGAGTGTGCACATGTGAGTTGGAATTGATGTTGGGTGTCTTCTTCAATCTCGCTCTGCGATATTCTTTGAGACAGTCTCCCTCTTTGAAGCTTACAGATTGAGCTGTACTAGCTGGCCAGCAAATCCCAGGGCCCTCCTCTCTCCCAGTGCTGGGTTTATAGGTGTGCACTGTGTGGGCTTTTCAAAAGTGAGTTCTGGGGACTGAACAGGTCTGAGTGTTTGCATGGGAAACATTTTCCTCAAGGAGAAATTCATTTTCTTGGCCCCTTTACTCATTCTTGCTTTTTGGACACAAATGACTTATTTTCTTTAGCAACAATGTAGTTTATTTGGGATTATCTGGCTAAATCCTCAGTAGTGGTGATGCAAATTTAAGTAACTTATTAATTCACAATTATCTCTGAGATAATTGTGAGGACAAAGATTTGAGGGAGGAATTTTTCTAATCTAGAAAATCCTACCTATTGTTAACTTGTTCTATAGACTGGGAAAAACTTGTTAATTTTGTTTTAGCTATGCAAATCTCAGTCCTGCTGAGACAGTCTAGCAATTCAGAACGCAAATTGGACCTCGATGTACCGGGCTCAGGTCAAAGCTTTGCCACTTACCACCTATGCACCTTTGGGAAGGGATTAATGGTCTCATTTCTTAGTTTCTTCGCTTGTAATTGAGGGTAATGACGGCATCCACTTCAAATTACGTAAACGAACAACTGTCCCGTAAGCAGATCGGTATCTCCCATATATTACACTCTATTCTTTCTTATAGGAAATATTGCTACTGCATCCAGTATAACAACTGCTCTAACTACGACAGTTCATAATGACCTTGGAAGTCCCTACTGTCCAACTTTAATCATCCTTAAGGGGCAGATTTAATAATATCAACGGTGGGCAGCTTTCTACTAAAACCTACTTAACTCACCATGTACTCAAAGTGCGCACTGCAAGCATGAGCTGGACTTGGCAGTCATAAGCCATTTAGTGCAGAAAGCAAGGAGACAAATCTTCCCCGTAAGGCGTCCAGCTGAGGCAAAGGTAAGCATAAGGGGGAAGAGCCACCAGCATCTTCTTCCCTTCTTCCTGCGAGCTTCTCTGATGTTCTAGCCCCATGATTTCGAAGCCCTAGGTTCCTGAATTCTGGATTTAGCCTGAATCTTTCACTGCAATACCAGGCTACCCCTCCGGAAGTCTATTCTTCAAATACATGGTATCCTCCAAGCCTTTCCAGAGACGAACAAAGCAAAAAATGCTTTGAAAGATTATGGCAATTTACATGCGGTTCGTAACATCTTAGGATTCTCAGAAGTATTTATAATCTTAAATTTTTTATCAGAATCTCAAACTATTACAAATTAATTCAGAGAAACAAAGATAAGTGAAAAAAAATTCAACCAGTCTGTGTCACCATAGACTTCTCTGAAAGTGAGACTGACTTGAGACAGAAAAACCTATCTGCATTCCTTTCTTCTATTTTGAAATAACATAATATTCCTTTTCTTATTAATAGAAAATAACAATATAATTCTAAGGATACATATATATATATATATATATATATATATATATATATATAGAGAGAGAGAGAGAGAGAGAGAGAGAGAGAGAGAGGAAGAGAGAGAGAGAGAGAATGTAGGACTAGGAAGGGCATGCACATGGATGTACATAGTTGTATCCAGTGTTTTTTATTCGAGGAGCTAACCCTACCTCTTTCCTTTGCCCTATTCATGTGAAATATTATTCTTATCATAAGAAATTTACTTCTGCCCAAAATTTGGTACCTAAAAGTTAATTTCTATAGTCAGGGAAAAGTTAAAGACCCCGACTAGATCTGACAAATCACACTGGGTTTCAAAGTTCTCATACATTTGACTCTTCCTAGTGAAAAGGTCTCTTGCCTAAGGGACAGTCTAGGAACTAAACCATGGATTTCAATTTCTGAATCACCACAAGAAGAATTAGGGGTGGGGAGGCTTGAAACCCTCACTATTCACCAAGAAATAGGACTCAAAGTCATAGAACGACAAGCTGGAGAGTCCAGGTGAGTGAAAGTCACCAGCAGCGAGCAGGCCACTGCGGAACAAACTTTCTGAACACTGTGGAAAAGGGTCACTCAGTTTGGTTTAATAAAAAGCTGAACATCTAACAGCTAGACAGGAGTTTTAGGCACAGAGGACGCTAGGAAGAAGAGCAGAGTCGTGAGGAGACACTGGGGATGCAGAGCAACCAAATGTTTTGCTAAGCCATGTTTTTTTAAAAAAAATGGGTTAAAAGATACGAGTTAATTTATGTTATGAGAACTGGTTAGAATCAAGCCTAAACTAGTGTCTGAGCTTTTATAATTAATAATAAGTCTTTGTGTCATTACTGGGGAGACAGCGGTCCCGACAAAAAATGTCCAACTACAGACCATGCCTAGCACAGCTGTACCCTCAAGCTTACCTCTTTGGTTCTGGGAGACAGGAAAGAGAAAGGAGCTGCACTCAGCACAGTTCCTGGGAGGAGCTCTGTGAGCTGGGCCCAACCAGAGAAGTCCTACTGAGCTGGAGCCACGGGATGCTCTTCAAATGGGCCACAACTCTGTGGCCTCCAGTCAGCATCCCTGACATCACCTCTCCCCCACAACTCCAGCCGCTTAGGGCTGCTCAAACACTCCATTACAGGACAGAGCCACTGAGCCCTGGGAGAGGCTTGACTTAACCTACAGAGGCGGCTCAGGCTCGGGACGGTCCTTCTAAACCACTTTTATGTCCTGTGAGATCTCCAATTAGCCCCATACAAGGGATTGTGGAGAAATTTTCAAAACCACAAAAATTGGGCTGTGTTTGCCTTGGTCTCTCTAGAACAATGTTTTCTATAAACATCTCTTTTTCTAAATTTCTTCCTGTTTAGGATGTTGAAGGTGCAGCTTTTAAGCCAAGTTCACGGAGGCGTTTCACACGTAGTAAACGTGGGCAATCTAACACCGCTTTACACCACGAGCCAGCGCTAAGGAAACCCACACAGCTAGTCTGACCAACTCCACGCTGGTCTCTCTCTCCCATCCCTCCTGCTATCCCCCACCCTCATCCCAGCTGTGGAATATGCTGCAGCAGGAGGTCACGAGAAGGGAGCCTTCATTATTGTGAGGCCCCCAAATGCTCTCAAACATCCTGACTCCGCTGAGGGCACACGCGACGCCATGAGTAAAATGGTGACGTGCGTTTCCCTTGTGGTCTTAGGGTTTCTCAGGCTGTGAGCAAACACGGCGGCCAAAGCAGTCTGGGGAGGAAAGGGTTGGCCTCAGCTTGTAAATCTCAGGTCACACTCCATCACAGAGGGAGGTCAGGGCAGGAACCTGGAGGCAGGAACTGAGGCGGAAGTCACGAGGGAGTTCTGCTGACTGGCTTTGCTCAGCCTGCTTTTTTGTAGAACTCAGGACCACCTGCACAAAGTGTCATCACCCAAAGTGAGCCAGGCCGTCCCACATTCATCATGTATCCCCAAGGACTTTCCCACAGGCCAATCTAATAGAACAGTTTCTTTTTCCTTTTTTTTTTCTTTTTTTGAGACAGGGTTTCTCCCTGTAACCTTGGTCATCCTGGAACTCACTCCATTAACCAACCAGACCTGCCTCTTCTTCCCAAGTGCTGGGATTAAAAGCATGCACCACCACGACCCAGCTGAAGCAATTTTCTTAATCAGGGTTCTTCTTCCCAGATATCTCTGGCTTTGAGGCTTTCAGTTCACAGACACACACACACACATACACAACCAAGGAGGACACCTTGGAAGGTGTCAAGCGACTGCAGTGAGAGAGCTGGGACCAGGAAGGGGCCCATCTTGAGGTCTAGCACACCTGGGGGGCGGGGGGGGGGAGAGAGCTGGAGATCACGTGACCCGCAGACCACTCAGAACGCGGCACGGCTCACACTCACCACCTGCCAGAGTGGACAGGATTTTCATCTTTGTTTTTGATGTTAGAGAAAATTAGCCTGAGTCAGCGTCAATTATTACAGAAGTAGCAAAGCATATTCCACTAATGTAAGCTTGTAAAAATATATCCTCTTTATTCCTAAAAATACCAAGCTTATCAAATACGCATTTTAAAACTCCTCACAGACAAGGGAAAGACACCCACAACAACTTGCTAATAGAAAATAACTTTTAGAGGTGCCCGGGCAATATATATTTTCAAATATAGTTCTCATCTTTCTACAACATAAAATACTGCGTTGTGCTCCTTCTAATGTTTCTATATGTGACCGAGGCTAGAAACTACAGTTGTCAAAGTCCCACTCTTTACTGTGTGTCTGCCACCTTCCGCTGCCACCGAGCCCGCACACGGATAGAGAGCAAAGCCTCTGGGATTAGCTGGAGTGCACCTAGAACCCAGCTCGGTCTCCTTCTAACCCCAGGCAGGTCACTGACCAGCTCGGCGGTAGAACGGGCTTACTGGGAGGGCTGCACGGGATTATGTATTTATAATTTTATTTATGTACTTTATATGTATGTATTTATAAGGCTTAGCACCACATCTGGCGTACCGTAAGGCCCAACGCATATTGCTGATATTTATTCTTCTAATCTTTACATTCCCACTCGTCCCGGAATGTGAATAAAACTTTCTCATTCATCTTGACTATATTTAGAGCCTTGATTTCTGAAGGACGCAACAATGTTAGAGACCGTAGTAGAGTTTCCACAGGCCCCGTCAGACATCTCCAGGGCACGGATCTTCGCGCTGAATCTTGTGGAGCAGAAGGCAGGAATCTTACACAGCCCACAGCAAGAACTCAGCGAGGCAGCTCACTCCCCTTTCCTGACAGATGGCTGCCTCTCTTGACATCTCGAGTGTGGTGCGGGGCAGACGACAGCAAGATCGGTACGTGCCCTCAGGCACCCCCGGGGTTTTACAAAAGACAAAATAATTTTGCTTAGAAAATAAGGCAAATCACGGCACGGAAGAAGTTCAGGACTTTCTTTGTATGATTGTTTTGACATTTTTAGAGGGTTATTATCATTATTATCATTATTATTATTATTATTATTACAATAGTCCTAAAAATGTTTCAATCACACAAACTCAAATCATCTATTTTCCCTCAGGTCTTATTCAAGGAAAACAATTACTGAACACATCTCACTGGAGACTGAGTACAAACAAATGTTATTTTTTGATTTGCCGGGTTTTATCCTATTATGGACGTGATGTAAGTTGCCATATATCATCATAGCCTGCCTCTGACTAGGTCTTCACAACTGCTACAGCAGGGATGAGACCTGCACCCTCTCGCAAGAAATACAAGCGCTGGCCCACTTGGCTTGTCCTTATTCAGCTGTTCAAAGTTAACCCACAAACAAAGGAAGAACAACCTTGATGCTTCTGAAGGCAAACAATGAATATGAACTTGGACTCAGGACAGACAAGCGGGAAGCTGGACATTGTGGTTTAGCTAAGAATCTGGAAGGCTGAGATGTGAGAAGCCTGGTCCCTGGCTTGTGGCACTGTTGGGAGTAGTGGGACCTTCAGGAGGTGGAACCGAGTGGAAGGAAGTCGGGTGTACCCCTTCCCAAACATTGGGAGACAAGGGGAACCCTCTGGGCATGTTATCCCGCAGCCCCACGGTTCCTGAAAGAGGGCCAAATGACCATCGTATCAAGTAATTTTGTCAGGGTGGCTCCTCAGTGGGCAGGATGATCTTGAAGCTTTATTTTCTTCATCTGTGAAACCAGAGTAATGGGCACAAATGCAGCTCAGCAAATGTCTTCTGAAGAAATAGAAAGGACGTAAAAAGAAAGGAGAGAAATGGCGAGGACAGCGGCGAGCATTCTAGTCAGAGTCAGGCCTCTGGCCGGGTTCTGCCTCTCGGACAACAAAATATAACTGTTTTTACCCTGTACAATTCTCATATACAATAAAGTGGAGAGAAGCCATAAAAGAGCTTCCTGTCCTCATTACCAAACACTAGTAGTTCATTCAACCGCTCCGATTTTATCTATATGGCCTTATGCAGACCTGTTTCCTTCGAGGCAGTGTTTCCCTTTCTTTTATCTTGTGTTTATATTTTGACAATTTCATGTCTTTACAATGTGTCTTCGACCTCAGGATGGACTGTTTCTACAGAAAATCTCCGACGTCATTTAAATTCATCTGTAAGTCTGTCCGATAGATAAGGACTGTTACGGAGCATCTCAGTACAGCCAGCACTCAGTGAAATTATCAAGGATCCCTTAACAGCACACAAGCGGCATTCCATTTTCTCCTGTTGTTTTAAAGGAAAGATATCTTATGTCCGGGCGGTATGCCTTCAGTTCCAAACAGGCTGGGATCTGCAACCAGCTAAGAGGTCTCCGGCCCTGGCTTAGGGCCCCTCTGCCACTTTCTTTTTTTTTTTATTTTTTGATTTTTTTTTTTAATTTTTGCCACTTTCTTCTGTAACATTTATTTGCTGAAGCAATGAACCCACTCGTTTGGTTGAACTTCTATATTCGGACACGGACTACTTTAATACCTGGGGTGTTGAACATGTTCCCCTGGCCCCTGTATTTCCTATTAACTATTCTAGTGAATCCCCTTCATCAGGAACCGTTGCCTCCGATTAACCAAAGTTTGTAAATATTAAGTGGAAAATCCGGACACAAACAATTCAAACGTTTTCAACTCCACGCCACTGTGAGTAGTAGCGTGATAAAGGTCCCGGATGGTCCACTTGTTCTGCTGGAGGGAGGGGGATCCCAAATGTGCCACTGGCCTATCTGTCAGAAGCCATACTGGTTAACCGACTGACTGCCATGGTATCTCAGTGTTCGGGTTCCAGTTACTTTTATTTGGCAGAATAATGACCCAAAGTGCAAGAGAAGTAACGCTGAAATGTGGATATTCAAAACAGAAGCCATAAATGCTTCCTTTCAGTGAAAGAGTTAATTTTTCAAGTGAGTTTTTTAGGTGTGCAGGGGTCGCTAGGATCTCCAACAGGGACTCTGCTGAGAGCGTGAAGAAAGAAAAGGAAATTGGTGACAGAGGCGGCATGGTGATCAAATGCTTGTCTGCCGGCGTGGGTCTGATCTCCGGCAACACACAAAGGGAAAGAAAACGGTCACTGAGAGGTATGAGTACAGACAACAGGGCTCTTTGAGAGGCTGACAATTGCGTAACCATTATTACGGGTATTGTGACCGCTCTAGGTCATTGTTAGTTCTTACTGTAAATCTAACTTTCTCTAATGTACAAATTTATCTTTATCACACGTACATACAGAAAGAAACTAGCATGGATGCCAGATTGTATACCATACAGTTCACAGATTCACAGACTGTGTGTGTGTGTGTGTGTGTGTGTGTGTGCAGATTAGTATGCCATACAGTTCACAGACTGTGTGTGTGTGTGTGTGTGCAGATTAGTATGCCATACAGTTCACAGACTCTGTGTGTGTGTGTGTGTGTGTGTGTGTGTGTGTGTGTGTGTGTGTGCGCAGATTAGTATAGCATACAGTTCACAGACTGGGGGGGGGATCTGGAATATATCTCCATGGGTAAGTGGGGATCCACTGTAATTAGACATGTATGTTTATCACATTTGGTTCAAGTTCATTGGGGGACAAGAGTGTGGACCAGAAAACTTCTCAGGTGCTGCTGTTTCTGCGCAACATAGCGTCTGGTTGGCCCGTTTTGGATGGACATGGATCGGTGGGTTCAAGTACTGTCAGCCTTGTCTTCCGGTTTTAGCGCCCTTCCCGGCTGTTTCCCACCTCCCTCGCGTCACTAAAGGCTATCAAGCCACAGCTTTTTCCAGCCTCCTTTTTCACTCTGTGAGGGATTTGCCCACAAGCACGGTGGGGATGCACACCAGATTTCCCTGCTCCTCTTCAATCTATCCTCAGAACCATCACCTGCCACTTCGCAGATTTAAACGGGACAGACAAGCAGGCTTTCGTCATGTTTTGTTTTCTAAGTATGATGATAAACTCAAGCATTCTTATGCATTTCAATCCTTTTCATGTTCACTGTTCCCATCTTTTGTCCCCAGAGCTCCTCGAGGCTGGCTTCTGAGCCATTCTGGCATTATCCCACCTCTCTCTTTGCTGGTTTTCAGCTTTTAGATGCCCCGAGACCACTCTATATGTTCCATATTCCAGACCTGGAGCGAGTTGTTTCGGCAAGGAGTCCTAATGCTTACTAGTGAGAAAGGCCATCTGGAGGCCACCACAATCTGGGTACCACAGGTATTAAATGCTACTGGATGCCACTGCACGTCTCATGGCATAAGTCACGCATCTATACTGAGATCTCCTGTTGCTCTTTGGAGTGTATACCTGAGCCTTTTTGCTTACATAGAACTTAGCTCCTAGCTGTACCAATTACTCATCTCTAACTAACAATAAATGAACACTGAGGATACTGGACCCAGTTTAAGTATTCCTTGTGATCATTTTCATTTTGCCTTAAGCTGTTTTCCACAACAGAGGCAGAGTCAAATATTTCGGATTCTCTGTGGCACACAGTTATATTCATTTCTTGCAGTGTTTTCCGAGGGACTTGCTTTTCTTCTCACTTTTTATATAAAAAGACATTTACATAGGCTCAAGACCCAAACTATAAGACATTAGACCACAGAGATGTTCAGCTTCCTCCCCACTCCCTGTCCTATAGATAATGCCTTCCAACCCTTTGTTTTCTCTAGAAAAAGAAAAATCTGTATGGTGAGGTTCGAATGAAAACAGAGATACGTTGCAGCCAATGTTTTTCACTTTTGACAAGCAAAGAACTCTCTTGATACGCCCAGGGGAAAACATTACGAGAGAAGCCCTTCATGTCGGCTGTGCTGTGTTCAATTACCAACAACGCAGGCAGCAGCTCGCGGGTCAGCTTTTCAGCTCTTCAGTTTTTCGACTCTCTGGGTTACAAGACCTGTGAACGTCCTTTAACTTCCTCCTTTCTGAAGAAAATTGTCAGAAATGCTGCTGAATACACTCACACTGCAGAACCAAGTTTGAAAATTCATAATACATATGTGTGTGCATGCGTGAGTGCGTGCGCGCACGCGTGTCTGTGTGTACTATAATATATGATGAGTTTAAAATATTTTGGATCTCCACCATTTTATCCCAACCAACCACCCCGGCTGAACGGCAAACACTCTCCAGAAGGCAGAGTCAGCATTCACAGTGGGGCCAAGGTTCCACTGCGGCCGCTGCCTGATACCACACTGGATGCTGAGCCCCAGCCAATTGCTGCTCTGGAACTTGTCATTTCTACAATGAGATTGCTGGGAAGTTCAAACAAGATTAAAAGCTAGCATCTGACAATGGAAAGAGCAACATGCTCAAGCAAAAGCCCAACTTGTCCGAAACAAACATTCTCCTTCTACATTCGATCTTAAAGGCAAAATAAAGGCCCTGGGGAGATGAATAAAGGTACTTGCCACACGGTGGTGCAAACCTAATAGCCTGAATTCTACGACCAGAACCCACCCACCCAGCCGTCCTCTGACTGCCACATGCGCACCACGGCGTGTAAGCCCACAGTCATAGAGCACACACATACACACACACGACACACACATACACACACCACACACATACACACACACGACACATACACACACACCACACACATACACACACACCACACACATACACACACACCACACACATACACACACCACACACATACACACACGACACACACATACACACACCACACACATACACACACACGACACATACACACACACCACACACATACACACACACCACACACATACACACACACCACACACATACACACACCACACACATACACACACACCACACACATACACACACCACACACATACACACACAACACACACATACACACACCACACACATACACACACAACACACACATACACACAACACACACACATACACACACACCACACACATACATACACACACACCACACACATACACACACACCACACACATACACACACACCACACACATACATACACACACACCACACACATACACACACACCACACAAATACATACACACCACACACATACATACACACCACACACATACATATACACCACACACATACATACACACACCACCCACACTCATAGACCCACACCACACACACACTCAACACACCACAAATACACATACACACACAAATGATGCCTACCTACAACAAACCAAACCCCTGCATTTATTCATTCTGATCCCTTTGATACAGTTTTTAGAAAAGACGTTGTTATTTGGGACAGCACGTGCCATGCACTGCTCTCCACTGAACCTCATCTCTGTGTACAGAGTCGTCATGACAAGGATCGGATTCAACACACAACAGCTCAAGGCCACAGAGAAGGTGCCTTTGATTAACTTCACACAGAGGTGGAAAAAAAAGCCTGATGCTTCAGAAATCATTGCCAATAATGAGACACACACAGACAGAAAAAAAAGAGAAGCCCAGCCCATCATAAATGTCCTAAGGAAGGATGTGTTCTGCCATCATCTGGTGCACGGTGTACCTTCAGTCTGGCTCTGGAAAGCCAATCAATCCAGAGTGTTGTGGAGTGTGGTCATTTTTCAAATGACAGCCAAAACTACCATAATTTTTTCATAATTTTTCTAAAGTAGAAGAAATATGCACTATTCAGTGGACTTTTTTGAGAACTATAGTTGAGGAAGTCTCTGTGATCTAACTGAAAAAGTCTGCCTTCCACACAAGACCTTCAGTACAAGGTCTAGATACACAATAGGTGAGGTAAAGATGGAAGCTTCCAGAGCAGAAGGGAAGGCTGAAGGGGTAGAGAGGAGGAATTTTTGCATGCCTTGCCTACACACACACACACACACACACACACACAACTGGATCCCAGTGTCTGTGTTAGTCAACAGCCAATGCTTGCATACACACAGCCTGTCTTAGTCAGTGTTCTGTCGCTGCGAGGAGATGCTATGATTGCGGCAACTCTTACGAAAGCATTTAATTGGGGCGTGCATATAGTTTCATGGGTTTAGTTCATGCCATTATAGCAGGAAACATAGCAGCATGCAGGCAGACATGATGCTGGAGAAGTAGCTGAGAGTACTTACATTCAGATCCACAGGCAGCAGGAAAAGAGACAATGGACCTGGCTGGGGCTTTCGAAACCCCAAAGCCCACCCCCAGTCTTTCTCCAACAAGGCCATGCTCTTAATGCTTCTCAAGTCGCGCTACTTCCTAATGACCAGGCATCCAGACATAAAGCCCTAAGGGGTCCATTCTTACTCAAACCATCACACAAGCAGATACCAGTGTCTCTGTTGTCGGGTCCCTCTTTCAGAGAGTTCTATAAGTACAGGGGTGGATAAAAAGTTTGCAGTCAGGGTGGTGGCGCACGCCTTTAATCCCAGCACTCAAGAGGCAGAGGCAGGAGGATCTCTGTGAGTTTGAGGCCAGCCTGGTCTACAAGGGTGAGTTCTAGGACAGCCATAGCTACATAGTGGGACTTTGTCTCACATACTCACACACACAAAAGTTTGCAGTTTATTATTCCTTCAACAAGCATGTGTTGCAGGCCCAGACTCAACTGCAAAGACCTCAAAGCTAAGATGCAGGGAGGATGGGGGCCACCATGGTGCAAGAGCCCCCAGAGCGGTGTGATCCTGGATCTGTGGCTGCGTCAGCAGTCCACATCAAGTTCATGCAACAGTGTCAGTCGGTGACTGGTTTCGAAAGCTTCCGGTCATTGGGCAAGCCGGCACCTGAGCAGATGTGGCAGGATCAGAGCTCAGGCCGTTAGGGAAGCCGGGTACTGAACAGATGTGGCAGGATCAGAGCTCAGACCATCAGGCAAGCCGGGCACCTGAACACATGTCCACAACACGACAGGCTCAGAGCTCAGGAGCAGAGGCAAGAATGGACCTGGCAGCAGACAAATGCCCGCCGTGGTCATTGCGGTTCTCAGGTTTGGACAAGGCCTCTGAGAGCTGCGCAGGTCTGGGGCCCTTCACTCACTTCAAGCTGTTAAGGGCAGGTGGTGCTGTGAGCATTTAAAGCTGTTCCCTGTGGTCTCCCAGATGCAGACACAGCCATGGAGTTCATCCCAGTCCAGTCCCGAATACCAGCTTTGTGTGCTGGCAAAGTCTGGTCCTGCTAATGAAACCTAGTCCCGCTAATCCCAACACTCTGTAATTTATTCTCTACTATAGGAAAATTAGCTGTTTTCAAATTACTTGTTTGGAAAAACTAAACATCGATGGCAGCATTGCTTCTAGTCCATCTGTAAGCAAGATTCATTTCCTTTTCATTCAAACTTCTGTGAAGTTGAGACCTCAGCACAGTGTTTATGCCTTCTTGATGAACCTTTATGTCTCCTCTTTAATGAGCATTATAAAAAGAAAACCACGTACAATACGGGCTTGGCGACAGCCAACCATCTTACGCCTGAGCCACGAATAGTCTCATAATAGCTGCAATAAACTGAAAGGTTGCTAAAATAGACCCATTTCCCAACTACTGTCCCCATGAGTCATCAGGCCAGCAACTTTTGGGAACTTGAGATGACATACAAGTTTCCTGGCTAATAATGGGACCATAATAAAATGGCCTTCCGCGCGCAAGGTTTTCAATTATTTATTTATGTATTTATTTGGTATATGCGTAGAAACGCACATGACATGTGTACATGCCACAGGACACATGTGTAGGTCATGGGCTGTGTATTCAGCCTAGCTTTCCCCGCCTAGTTCTGTTCTCCCCTGCCATAGGCCCAAAGCAGTTCTTTACTCATTAACCAATAAAAGCAACACACAGACAGAAGGACCTCCCACATCAGATAAGGGTTACTATTCTGATGGTCCGGAGGAATAACATAATCGCAATCTTATTTTAGTAAAACCTGTTGAAAATCAATATTCCACAAAAGAAGTTAAATCAAATATGGATCTACCGTATGGAGCCCAGATGAATCCCCTTGTTTATAAACCCCTATGAAATCTTCCATCAAAAGGATCGTGGGTTGGAGAACCCAATGCAGCATGCTTTGTGAACAGATAGGCTGTCTCCTGAAGTTCCCTTCTTTCGCTTGGAACTTCACAGACCAACTCCCTGACGCAATATCTGATTTGCCAAGAATCAATATCAAATTTTTTGGCTCAAAAAGCCTAAAGTGAACCTTTAGGAATAAATCAAGTCGGTTTGCTTGCAGTGCTGTAGATCAAACCCAGGGCCCTGCCCAGAGTAGGCAAGCACTGTGCAAATGAGCTGGCCCACAGCCTTGTTCATCATAATCTACAATCTTGGCATTCCATTGCCTTGTATGGCTCTTCAATGCCACCTATTGGGTTTATCTTGTTTATTTATCTGTCTGACAATATAATTTAAACTGGAACATGCAATCCAGTTTAAAGGTTTGGTGCTAGTAGGCATGAGAGTTGGGGTGCTTACTGAAGAAAAGAAGCAGCCGTTCATTTTCTCCAGTGGTGCACCCTGGGAAGTTGCCCGTGCTCCAGTAAATAAATTCTACCCATGATAACACAAGCTGCCCTAATTAAATCCAGTGAATCCAAAAAACAAAAGAAAGTATGTAAGTAGGGTAGAGGCTGTGGGGGTTTGAAAAGAAAATGTGCCCCAAAGGAGAGGCACTATTAGGAGGTGTGGCTTTGCTGGAAGAACTATGTCACAGTGGATTTGGGCTTTGTGGTCTCTTATATACTTAAGCCACGCCCAGTGGGTCAGATTACTTCCTGTTGCCTGCACAAGATGGAGGACTCTCAGCTACCTCTGCAGTACCATGTCTGCCTGCGTGCCACCATGTCTTGCCATGATGGGAATGGACTAAACCTCTGAACTGTGAGACATCACAATTAAATGTTTTCCTCTTTAAGAGCTGAAGTCATGGTGTCCTTTCACAGCAACAGAAACCCTAGCTAAGACAAAATAAAAACCCCCTTTCGCGGTGCTCAGTCCTGAACAGAAACTCAGCAAACTGTTGTGCCTGTTACTATCACCGGTCTCACACACTCAGTTTATTCTCAACCATGTTTACGCTGCATGTTCCCATTTGAAGATCATTCTCCTTGATAGAAGAGAGAAGCCAAACATTTGAGTTGCTCTACTTTCTGTTATATGTTAACAATATTACTTCTGCCTCAAGTCATGAGCTTAGTCTCTACTTATTCTCACTCTGGACACCGTTGTCAAGATCTCTTCTGTTGGGTTCGTCATTCTCTCCAGACCTAGTGGGGTCTGAACTTAAGCTCTGTGGATATTTTGCTACTGGTTTACACTGCTCTTCTGATTTTGGGCTCGTCTGTGCCTCCTCGAGTCTTCTGTATGTGTTCTCTTGAGAGCCAAGCACAACAAGAGAGTCTTGTTCTTCCAATGGTTCCCTCCATTTTTCTTCCCTATCTAAAATATTGTGCTTTTGCTGCCTGGATTTTCCTTTCTTTCTTTTCCTTATTTTGGAAGCATCTTTGCAAGCACGTGGACATGAAAAGCACCTGTCTTTCTTTAAGTACATGCTCCTGAAATCACAGTTAGTAAAACTGATTACACCCAACTTTCCTCCTCTGCAGTCAGCAAACAATACCACGCTTATTCCCGCCCAAGGATTTAGCCAATTCTACTTCAGAATCATGTTGAGTATACTTCTTTTTTTTTAAAAAAAATATATATATTAACTTTATTTTATTTACATTGGTGTAAAGGTGTCAGCTTCCAGGGAGCTGAAGCTACAGGCAGTTATAAGCTGCCATGTGCTGGGAATTGAACCCGGGTCCTCTGGAAGAGCAGCCAGTGCTCTTTACCGTTGAGCCATCTCTCCAGCCCAAGAGTGTATTTCTAGGTTTGTGGCTTACGAAGATAGCATGGCAGGAAACATTGCATGGAACATCCATCCATCAGACACTGAAAGAATTAAAAGTCTCCTTCGATGACTGTATATCGGCATGTGGTGATTGTGACAACTGGGTGAGCTTAGGCTCATACGGTATCACACACAGCAGCAATATAAACCAACAAAGGAAAATCCCTACTCACTTGTCTATACTAGCAATAGCTGTCCAAGCATAACTAAGACGCTGCAGTGCCAATGGCAAAAGAACAGGCTGTGCTTTGAAGTTAAGTGGGGGCTGTTCACAGTCAGTCTCTACGGGGCTGGCCAAGGATGAAAGTTTATCCCCAACTCAGAACATGGTGGAGATGCTTTGCTCTTGTAGTCACGAGTCCTGTGAATTCATAGCTATTTCCAATAAACAAACACAAGACCCAAAAGGAATCCTACTGTAGGCCATGGCTAGTTGGCTTCAAAATTACATTTAGGAAACAGAAACTCTGTGTGGTTCGCATTTGACTAACAGAAGGAAAAATTTACATTATTTTTTAGTTTGCCTGTCAAAATGCTATTCTTCATTTACTGACTACGAGGAGGCTGCACTCCAACATTCAGGGAAGATTGGCTTCTCCCAGAGAGTGAGACTTCCTGGACTTCAGGAGAAAGTTCGGTGTGTCAGGATCATAACTAAGCTGAGTTTCTCCCTAGTCAGCCACAGCCTTAAACTAAAAATAGCAATAAATGCAAACAGAAACATTCCCCAGCCCCCGTTCAGCCCCCGTGCCCAGGCAGGCAACTCTCTCTTCCCCTTCCTCACACTGAGTCACTGACCACATTTCCTCACTGCTGAAGTTTCTGTAGTAATTCACAATAAGACCGGAAGCAAAGGAAAAAAAAATAAACAAGAAAAAAAATGACTGGACAGTTTTTAAAGTAGCTGAGATTCCTGTACATCCACTAATCAAGCACAAAGACTAATTTTGAGGGTTGTGTTTGTTTGTTTGTCTTAAAGAGGGCTGGGGATTGGACCTATACAGTACTGTATGTGCAGGACAAGTGCTCCAGTAGCGTTGAGGCTCCAGCTCTCCAAAGACTAGTCTTCAGTTTAACTGGAAAAAAAAGGGAATGAAACAAGGAAGGAAGGAAGGAAGGAAGGAAGGAAGGAAGGAAGGAAGGAAGGAAGGAAGGAAGAAAATGAAAAGAAAAAACAAAATAAAGCCAAAACCACAAAGAGTGACTAGAAGCATTGACAAGGAAAAGGACTTCTGCCTAGCGCAGAGTGGCTTGGTTATTGGGTCAACACTGACCCACACATACGCCATCCCTGGCTTCTACAGTAAACTCACTAGACTAGCAGGGCTACCTAAAGGTGAACAGCCTTCGAATGAAGAAGCATGGGGACCCCCGTTCTTCCTGCGTTGAAAAATTCAGACCTGAACATAATTAAAAGGGCTTGGGATGTTGTAGTTTAATCCAACTTATGCACAGGTCAGGGTGAGAAGCAGCCGGCATTCAAAGGAGACAGAGACAAGGAGTCATGGGCTGGGGGAGGGACCTGTCGCCTCTCCTGTAACTGCTGATGTGTACTGTTAATTAATCACCTTTTCTTGAGCTAGATGTTATCTATCAACCTAACTGGGAGCCACTTAAAATGCTAACTTCCTTTCAAACATCCTTATCATGCTATTCACTGGCAAACACTTCCAGAAGAACGGTGCCGACCACTGTGCAGGAAAAAAGTTTAATTGCTAACTCTCAAGCTGACTGTACTTATTCGCTGAGAATGAGGGCCTCAACTCTGTCTGTGACCTCAGGTCTTCCTCTGGCTTCCCTTGACTCAGCAGCTGAGCTCAGCTCCTCCAGCTTCCCCTCTCACCAGACCTGTCCTTTCCAAACGCTGGTTGTGGGTCAGCAAAGGACACTCTTACTGCCTTCCAGGAGAACAGGGCCGCCTGTGTATGTGTGGGACTGACCCCGTACAGGGCAGTGATTCAGGGTGCTGGCCTCTTTCCTAACCCTGAAGGACATTGATTCTAAGTCTGCACGATGCACCCCCACAGCTGGCTGTCATTAGCCCAGGTGAATGCATGGCTCCCACACACTCCCGCCACACTGGTTATGACTGCTTTTCTGCCTGGCCCAGAAGCCCGTGGTGAAGCGTGCACCCTCATCCTTTCTCCCATCCGTGCTTGGGGCACCACTTACTTTAATTTTCTCTTAGTCACTAGAATGGTTTAAAATTCACACATCATAAAACTCAACCCATTTAAAATCTGCGATTCAGAGGGTTTTTGTGTATTTGGAGTTGCGCCACTATCACCACAATCTAATTTTAGGGCATTTCCATCGCCTCAAAGGAAACAATGTGCCAATTAGCAGCCAGTTCCCAAGCGCCTACCCCTTCTGCCGCGAGCCCACGCTACCTCTCAGGAGCCACCATTCTCAACACTGCAGAGAAGTCTATAAGATGTAAGAGTTAGCTAGAAACATGCATAAGCTATTGGATATAGCTTTAAATATACAGAGATATTTCAGATGGATACATATTATTCAGCCCTTTCAAAGACCTACAGAATATGGCATTTAAAATGTTTTAAGAACTTTGACTTTTCTCCATAGTGAGAAATGTCTGCTTCTGGCAGCACCAACTACTTCAGAGAGGTTGATTGGCATTGAAGAAATTTGTTATGGAATTTGCCTTTAATGTGGCAAGGCTAGCCATTTGGGCAAGAAGCTGCTTTTGCCTGGACTGCCTTATGATATGCGGTATGAACTAAACATGCAGGACCCACAGAGAAGTGACGGAAATATTCCAAAAGATGGGATGTTCCTTCGGGGTTCCTACTTCACAGAGAAAACTGTCAGACATTCTGCAGAAGAAAGAAACTGATGAACTTATCCAGGACAAGGCAAAACAGATTCAAATTTCCTTCTTCATGGAAAAGTCTGCTAGATACTATGGACCTGTAGACTGAAGATGGATGTCCCAACATTACAAAAGAACTTTGGGTCACCGTCCAGGCAGCAAGATGTCTCTGTCAATTATAGAGTTTTGAAAGTTGCTTACAATGCACTTTCTGTTTATTTGGATAATATATCCTTCTAGAGTCTTTGATATTCGTTATAGTTTTCCTTAGTTATGATAAAAGATAATTGATATAAAACTTTAGATTCACATATATAGGAGAGATGAGAATATTTTCCTTAATTTGCCAAGTGTAAATGGACTAAATATTGCAACTATAATTCTTGCTTAATAACTGTTTTGATATATGTAGGTTTTTCTATGTTAAAGTTAAAACCTTCCTTTTTATTTAGACAGAAAAGGGGAGATGGTGTGGGATTTCCCTCTGCACGCTATGAATATATTTTATTATCATTGGTTATTAAAGAAGCTGTTTTAGCCAGTGGCTTAGTAGAGCAAAGCCAGGTGGGAAATTCGAACAGAGATAAACAGGAAGAGTAGGCAGAGTCAGAGAGACAGCATGTAGCTGCTGAAGGAGAGAGATGTCAATCACCAGTCAGAACCTTACTGGTAGCCACAACCTCGTGGTGATCCACAGATGAATAGAAATGGGTTAATTTAAGATGTAAGAGTTAGCTAGGAATATGCATAAGCTATTGGCCAAACGGTGTTGCAAATAATACAGTTGCTGCATAATAATTCACATCCAAGCAGCCAGGAACGAATAAGCATTCCCTGCCAACATACATAAATGACAGAAGTTATGAGAAAATGAATGTCAAGTACCAAAAAGGACCTGGGGTTGCTGAGGCAAGCATTCCTGTTACTTCACTGATCTCTAACAACTTTGATCATAAAGACCAAATTCTTAATTCAATCTACATTCTCAGAAGGTAGTATGCCACTATGGGAGATGCTCACACATCAGAGAAGCCCTGTTCTAGTAGGCCAGGCTCTGCCCCTTACTAATAGAACTCTCATCCAAATCTTCCATCCCCAGAGTCCTAGTTGCTAGTCCACAGGCAACCTATACTCTTTCATTGTTGTTTGACTGCATTGGAGATACCAAATACTTCCATCAACCTAGGGAAACTAAGCTCAACACAGCACCTAACAGAAACCTTTCGAAGAGAGGTCCCTCCTCGAGGCACCGTGTGTTTATTCCCTCACATAATTCTTGGCTCACTGGGATTCCGTGCTTCTTATTTCTACCTCTTCAAATCCTTCACAGGGGTGTTCCCTACCTAAAAAACATGATTACTGAGCCTAGATGAATGGGTCTTGTCAAAAAGCTACTGGCTCGAGGAGCTACTCGACAGTGACTGACCTGCATGCAAATGGTTACTTCATGGAATTGCTCACCAGCCAAAACTTGACAAAATGATACATGAATAGCAATCTGTGGAGGCTGAATGATAATCTGCCATGGGTGATTTGATTTGAAAACAAAAGCTAGAGTTAGTTTTGATTTTTATTTTGTGTTCTTCTAATTTTTCCCAGTGCGCATCCATAAAGTCAAGGCTAGTTACATCAATCAAGTGTGTTTGTGCACCTGTGTGTCTGTGTGTCCATGTTTCAGAGCAGACCAATTTCCTAAGCAACTGCCACTCATTCTCTAACACCCAATTCAAAAAAATCCCCTTCTAGGGTCAGGTGCGTAGGTGCACCCCCGGAATCCCAGCACTCAGGAGGCAGAGAACCAGGCACCGCTGCAATCAAGTCCCATCCAAACCTGCTAGTCACTAATGGTGAAAACATAAAGAGCCCACTAATCACCAATCACCAGAAAAATCAATACTGGTATTCACTAGGAAAAAGCAGGAGACGACTGCACCAATTTAATCTTCTCTTAAAGAGACAATCTACCATCATTAAGAGTGACATTTAAAAGCTAATTGAAAAAGCTGTGTTCCCGCGTCTCTCGACAAGTATTTGCATGTTAATTAATTCTAGGGATAAGAAGACCAGCTTCCAATATGAACTGTCAGAGGAGAGAAAGTCCCTTTGCAGGGGGAGATAAAAGGCTATGGCAGAGACGTAATTAAATTACTTAGCTTCAAGAGTTCCAGAAGGAAATAAGCTACCCTTTGCAATGCAAATCCACACTGCCTCTTTTGTGAAGGGTGTATTTTAATGAAAGGCCCAAAATACAGATTTCCAACTCAATACTCCTTTAATGCTGGGCCTCCATCCCAGATCAAAATGACTTTTACCAGAACAGTGGCTAACAAGCTCATAAGGACTGTCAATACCACCGACAGCCTACTGCCCTAAAAGCCAATAAAGCCACAAACACCCTCCACATGGCAGCAAAGAACATCAGCTTGAACTTTTTTATTTTTAAAGCAATAAACCATTTCTTTCTGAAAGAGCCATTCAAATGAGTGCAACCCCAAAAACCACAAAGCAAGAAAGATATTTGTTAAGACTATTTTATAAATGAGGCTACCTGAGAAGATATTTTCAGAAAAAAAAATACATTCTATACTAGCTATGCTTAGAACATAGTCATTAGCATTATAATTTATATTATGTAGCAGTTACCGTTGCCATCTTTTTTCTTATCTGTTTTTGAGACAGGGTCTCATACAGCCCAAGCTGGCCTCAAATGTGTAGCTGAGGATGACCCTGAAGTCCTGATCCCCCTGCCTCTACTTCCCAAGTGCTGGGATTACAGGTGAATACACCACACCTGGTTTTAGACAGTGCTAGAGACTGAACCCCGGAACCCTGGAAATGCCAGGCAAGCACTTTACCAACTGAGACACATCCCCAGCCCTAGCAACCATTTTTCAGACGATCTCACTTAGCCCTGAGAGGATGGGCAAAAGTCTATCTACGATGTAGATGAGGAAATTAAGGCTCTAAAAGAACATGTGTGCTATTCAGTATCACCATGGTAAAAAGTGATGGAGTTATGTCTAGAACCACCTTCCAGATCAATGCCAATGATCTGCCCACTCTTCCTTTTAGCTCATCTAGTTATTAACATACTAAGTATGTTATTGATATGATATTGTTAAATGATCTAAAGGCATTAATTGGGAACAAACTGGCAACATTCTCTCTCCCCACCCTTCTCCTCTTCCTCCTCTCATTCCCCCACAAAAAAGCAGGCCTACTCCAACAATAAAAGAATACTGGTTAATCTACTATACAGACTTATGTTCTGTAAATAAATGTGACATGTGATTATTATCTATGATATATAAGAAACACTATCAATAAGAAAATGGGATTAATATACTGATCCCATGAAAGTTACTGGCAGATTGAAAATTTGCTCAATCTCACGAGCAATAAAATACTCAAAATTCAAGCACAGTAGCACATGCCTGTAATTCCAGTACTGGGGAGGCAGAGGCATAAGGATCAAGAGTTCAAGGTAAGTTTGGGCTACATAAGACCCTGTCTCAAGCAAGAAAAAAACAAAACCAAAAGAATCAAATTAAATTAAAATGAGTTATTTCTTTTCCTATCAAATTGGAAAGTCATAAAATAGAATTCTTAAGAGGGGGGCTTATTTATAATTAAGTGGGGGAAAACCCACAATTCACAGGGGAAGAGGAAGAGGCGCAGGCTGTGTGACTTCCAAGTTCAATGTCACAAGTGAATTCTGGGGAGACAGAAAGGTACTGAGATGTGAGTGTGTGATGTTCAAGATCACACAGTTCATACCAGTGAAATAAAACCACATATGGGTGGATCAAATAAGCTGAGATGACACTCATATAATATTCTGCAGCCACTGAAAAGAATTACTTTGAAACTAAATGACTAATATACACTAGGTAAATTAGACCGAAATAAATGGAAAAGTTATTCCTTGAGCTTGAACGAGAGAGTTCAAAGTTTCACAGATGCAGATTCTCCTCTCTAGGACCATTAAAAGCAACAGATGTAAATCTAAATAAACTCAGACAGAATCTTGGCAACTCGGCGTGGATCTGTGTGTGTGTTGAGCTTTATTAAGAGAATCAAAGAGTTAAAAAACAAACGACATTCACTTGGGGCTGGAGAGAGGGCTCAGCTGTCAAGGGCACTTGCTGCTCTCTGGAAGGACCTGGATTTGATAATCGCATCAACACTGGGCAACTCACAAGCACCTGTGACTCCAGCTCCAGGAAATCCAGTGCCCTCTTCTGGCCTCTGTGGACACGTATATGCAAACACATGTGCATGTGCACACAATTTATTAAAAAAAAAAGTGGGTCTTCAGTCTACTAAAGCACAGTAAACAAAGCATTTATTACTCCAAGGAAAGAAATGCAAATCCAAAGTTAGAGGCTAGTGTTAGCGGATACTGGGCTTATGAAAAGGATCGACCGGCAAAGCAACGAGAGATAAGTTGTCTTTGTGCTAAAGGATTCTTCATCAATTAGATACCAATATGAAATAAGATAAAACTTAACCCTAACGTCTCATCATATCCACTAATTAATTGTATATGAATTGCAGATGCATGTGGGAAAGGTTGAAACAATAAAGTTGGTAGGAGATACTGCAGGGAGGCCTTCACAGCCTTGGAAGTTGGCAGACTTCACAAGACTGAAATGTACCAGCAACAGAAAGAATGACTTGTTAGGTTGGGCCTTAAATGTTTAAACCTCTGTTTCCCCAGAAGTAGGACAGGGTTTATCTTTTTGTTATGTTTTTGAGACAGGGTTTCTCTGTGTACTCCTGGCTGTTCTGGAACTCGCTCTGTAGACCAGGCTAACCTTGAACTCACAGAGACCTGCTATACTCTGTCTCCCGAGTGCTGGGATTAAAGGTGAGTGCCACTGCCACCGTATAGGACAGGGTATTTCTAACAATGAACCAGCATCCAGAGTATGTGCATTTAAGGAGAGGTCTGTTCAGGAAAGCAGGCTAGAGACTTTGCACATCAGACGCCCCTCAAAGACAGCGAGGGGCCCATATAGGTATTTTAAAAGGACTCCGTTTCACTAGCTATCAGGAAAAAGAAAATGCAACTCACAAGATACAACACGCCAACAGCCTGGATCAACATCAATATGGTGACCGCGTCAGCATTGTGGAAGTTGTTGCGATTCCAGATATGTCTACAGATGCTTATGGTGACAGGAATCCAGGTCAGTCACCTTAGCAGGGTAACATGACTTCACCGCCACCACAGAGCATCTAAACAAACACAGGTTTTGTGCAAACCACAGCACAAACACAAGAGTGGGCACAGGAACATTTTACAAGCAGCCTTGGACTCCAAACAACCTCAATGGCTATCATTAGGAGGAGTAGCTATGACGACGAACTCTCTCAGGGGAGTAACACGCAGCAGAGAAGATGCATGGAAAATGTATGGCTCTCACAAATGATGCTAAATACAGAAAGCCAAAACCAAATCACGGTATTTCACCCACACAAAATTCAAAAGCAGATACTACAATGCTAGGTTTCTCTAGTGGGAAAGATGAAGCCATGGAGGACATTTCTTTTCCTGACAGTACGAGAAATGTTTTTGGCTTATTTTTAGCTTTGTTTATTGTTAGATTCAGATGTGTTCATGTCATTATCAGTAATTTCAGATATCTCAAGTTAACGATTTAATGAACACTTGCGAGCTGGGCACTTTTCTGCGAGTATGTCATATGACTATGTATTCGTTACAATTCTATTTTTCTGCTGCGATAAACACCATGACCGAAAGCAGCGTGAGGAGGTTCATCTCAGCTGGCCACCCTCAAGTCACGCTCTGTCACTGGAGGACTTGAGCAGGCGCTCAAACAGGGCAGAAACCTCAAAGTGGAAACTGATGCGGAGGCCAGGGAGGCGTGCTGCTGACTGGCTTGGTCCGCATGGCTTGCTCAGCCTGCTGTCTTGCTCGAGTCAGGATGCGGCGCCCAGGCGTGGCCCCAACCTCCATCAAATGGGCCCTCCCACGTCAAGAAAACGCAGCACAGGCTTGTCCCTTGTCCAATCTGCTGGAGCCACTTCTCAATTGAAGTCCCCACTTCCAAAATAACTCCAGCTCGCTCAAGTTGACATAAAACCAGCCAACACAGGCTATAAAGCATTTTTTAATCCATATTTATTGACTTTAAATATGTCCATAAAATACTAAGCAAAAATAGACAGTAAGTTACATAATACTCCCAAGCTATACATGGAGCAAACATTTTTATTTAAAACGGGCCCAGAAATTGCTTAATTTCAAAAGCTAGTAAAGTAGGAGATTCATTTTTAAAATAATTTGAAAACCACCTACTGTGGATATTTTGACTTAGCACTGGAGACTCTACAATATCTGCATAAATCATATTCATATTTCATCTTCTGCTCCACTTTTGGTTTTAGTTCCTTTAATATGGAACAAAAATTTAAATGCGTGAAGCAATATGAATGCTGAATCCTTCATGACTTTTAATATTTCCTCTCGAATCTTGCACAATTATTCCACCCACTCCGACTTCGAGTGATTGCTTTAAAACGTCATCGTTATCACATTTTCCTGAAGCATCTGACTTTATTTTAGCAGAAGCAACGACTCCATCTCTATAGCTGTATTCCAAAGGTTTATGTACTGTTAAATTAGACTTTATAATAATAAGTTCAATTAGAATAAACAGGAGGAAAAACTAACGCCTAATAAGTGCACAGCGTTGGCTACATTAAGAATCTGTTAACAGAGCTTATTTAGCCTTGGGGTTCTCCTAATGTAAACACTTGATTCTTTGCTTTCCAACCATGGCAGGAGGCATGAGGGCAGCAGGATGGTAAAATGGGTGGAGGCGCTTACACCGAGTCTGAAAACGAGTCCATGCTCAGAGCCCATGCGGCGGAAGGAGAGACTGCACTCCTGCAGGCTGTCCTCTGCCCTCCACAAACACGCCACGCCACACAGGTACCCACGCACATATAAACATGCACAAGACACACAGAAAAGCAAATGTGATAGTAACTTATCTAAAGGACAGACGCAAACGTCAACAATTGTGTATTCTGCTGAAAACGTTTCTGGTGATGTTAACTTTGATTTGCTTGGGTGTGCGTTTGCTCCGAGGACTTGTATTATATACGAATGCATCACCCCAAACTGGGCGTGATTAATCCCCACACTCAGGAGGCAAAGACAGACAGATCTCTTAATTCGAAGCCAGTTAGGATTATGTAATAAAATCTTGTCTAAAAAAAATTACTTCAAGTCTATCAAAAGCTTATTCCAGGATCTCTTTATGACATTCCCTTCATCAGATCTCCAGAGAAGGTCTCACTATGTAGCCACGCCTAGCCTGGCACTTGCTACATAGGCCAGATTGGCCTCAAGAGGAAAGATTCGCCTGCTTGCCTCTGCCTTTGGAGTGTTCGTGAGCCACAATGCCTGCCTGGCTCTCTCTGATGTACTCTTGAGGAACGGTGGTGGCTGCCGGAAGCAGGAACCATGAACCTTTATTTCCTTTAAGAGGATGTGAAATATGATGATCTATTTAAACTAATGTCTTAGCCCATGTTCTGCTTCTATGAACACACACTAGGACGGTGGCAACTTGGATAAAAAGAAAGCATTATTCAATTGGGGGTTGCTTACGGTTTCAGAGGTTTAGTTCGTTATCCTCACAGTGCAGAGAGCGTGGCGGCATGCAGACAAACATGGTGGCTGAGAGTTCTACATCCAGCCTGCAAACAGCAGGAAAAGAGAGAGACACCGGGCTTGGTTTGGACCCTTGAAACCTTAAAGCCAACAATCCCAGTGACAGACTTCCTCCAAGGTGACACCTACCCCAACAAGGCCACACCTACTCCAACAAGGCCACACCTACTCCAGTAAGGCCACACCTACTCCAACAAGGCCACACCTACTCCAACAAGGCCACACCTACTCCAACAAGGCCATACCTACCCCAACAAGGCCACACCTACTCCAGTAAGGCCACACCTACCCCAACAAGGCCACACCTACTCCAGTAAGGCTACACCTACTCCAGTAAGGCCACACATCCTAATCCTTCTCAAGTAGCACCAATCCCTAATGACCAAGTAAGCACCCCACTACATGAGCCTATAGGGGCCATTCCTATTCAAACCACCACAACTAACTAGGTCAGTATTCAACCTCCAAGCTGAGCAGGCGGTGTGTGCCCTGTAATCCCGGCACTCGTGGGGTGGACTCAGAAGGGTCGCGAGCTTGATGCCATCCTGGGCTCCAGAATGAGACCCTGTCCTTCCACAAAACATTCAACCCCAGCTCTGCGAGTTACCCATGGCTCCTCGCTCAAAACTGGCCATTAGCCTACGAAACAAGGAGACTGACTGATGCCTAACACAGAAACAGCTTGGGGAATCAGCAGGAATCCTCTCTGCTCTAAAGCCCGGAGCGCGGGACCTAACACACCGGACCTAACACGGAGTCAGCTTCAGTAAGTATCAGCTTGACGAGTGCAGAACATCGAGGGTAAGGGAACAAATGTATCCATCATACGACAAACAAATGCGAAGCATCATAGCACAACCTGCTGGCAACATTCTGAGGAAACACAGAGCGCAACCGAGGACGGCAGGGAAGGCGGAGCACACAGGAAGAGGCTTGGATTAGGGCTTATCAGCAGTAAAGAACAGGGGCCATTTGTGAACTTCGCATCCAATCTCTGGAAGACAAAACATGCGAAGAAATCACAAAGAAGCTCGCTGGGCTCATTTACACAAATGACTAGGGTGCGGAATGACGGGAGAAAAATCAGACCTCTGATGAATGTGAGACTGAACATTTTGAAAAGCATAGGCAATGAGCTTTCTGCCTGGGCTCAGACAGAAACAGCCAGGCCCTGTGTCTAGCTAGGCACACACAAGCAGAAGAGAAACATGGAAATAAGTCCAGGATCAACCTAGGATGAGTTAGCTGCAACCACAAATCCTTGACGCAGACATCTCCAGCTCCCCCACAGGGAGTTTCAATCCCTTAAGCAGAAAGCCTTCCTCTCAGAGCCCTGGGTGCTGCCTCAAAGGCAAGGATGGACCCGGGGAGGAACCAAACAAGTTCCCTGCCTTCCTGGCACTTTTCTCAGCAAGGACAGTTGATACCATTAGCACCCAAATCACGGGTCTTCTGGTGGTGGTGGAGGTTGGGGGAGGGGTTAATTGGGAACAAGACAAGACAAGACAAAAAAATCCTCATCAGAACAAGTTTTACCCCAAACTTCGTTCTAACCAGAGCCAATGGGCGAATAAGAAGTCGAGAGTTAGAGAACTCTGCTGAGTCAATACAGGGACAAGGACACGGGGGCCAGAAAAAGAGCCACACCAAATACCAACCCAGTGGGGAACTCCAGAACAGCGCTCTCCTGCAGGTGACGGACTGAGGACATTCTCGCTTGCCTTTTAATCAGAATAGCCATGTCTTTACACCAAATGGCCCGTTACATTCCAATTATTATGAGGTTGAACATTATATGAACAAAAAGACACTGTGATTGGGCTGAGGTGTGGCATGGCAAACAGAAGGCACAGCCCGGCACCACCCAAGCCTTTGATGCATTTAGAGGAGGCTTACGGAAAAGGTCTCAAAACGGCGCAGGGGCTTAGTAAAGTGGATCAAAGTCGGCAAAAGCAGAGACGTAGTGAGTTTTCCAAATTCACCAGCCATCTCTCAGAGATCAGGTTCCTAGCATAATGTTTCCCTTCACAATGAATTTAAAAACCTATATTAGTGCTCATCGGATCAATTTCAATCACTTTTATAATAATCCTGTTAGTGGTTCTCGCTGTGTCTCCAAGGATTGCCTGCTGGGGCTCCCAATCTAAACCAGAGCTTCTGCCAAAATCATACATGACAGAAAAGAAACTGACAGTCCATGAGAGGCATTTTCTCCATAATTCTTGCTTCGAACCTGTGTTCCTATTATTATTTTTTTCAAGGAACGCTAATAGAACATAAACAAATTTTAAGAGGACTGACAACGTTGAGTCCAAGTTACAGTTTGGATCTGGAGTGTCCCCAGCTCGTTCCTGTCACTACAAAGAGGTGGCAGGGCTGTTACGAGATGGAGTTTAGTGGGAAGAAGGCCGGAGTGAGCCCTAGAAGAGGGGTGTCAGACCCTTACCCCCTTTTTTCCTCTCTTTTGCTTTCCCAGCAACCATAAGGTGAACTGCCTTTCTTCCTGCGCTGTCCCCATGAGGTACTGTGCCACCATGGGGGCAGAACCACAGGCCAGGCGAGTGCCGAGATGTCTGAAAGCCTGGGCAAGGAACCCAGCCCTCCTTAGGACTGTCACAGACCCGAAGCTGACAAACACCCATGTTCCCAGGCACGAGTGTTGAGTGGAGTTGCGCTTTCAATTTTGGAACCCTGTACTGTACAGGCAGCACACCGGGAGGAGCCTGCTCACTCTCTCCTGCCTCACGGAACTGCAAAGCAGAGATCACCCCGAGGCACCAAGCAAATTGGTGTTTACTGGGGAAAATGCTGCTTCAGGAATTAGATGGCCTCAGATAAACTTTTTGGGTCTGTTTCGTGATCTGTAGACTAGGTTAACGGCACTGCCTCTGCCTCCTTCACGGAGGAGTAAATGAGCCATGCCCTTGCAGGGACAAATGTAACTGTAAAGTGCTGTGCAAACCCACTGGGAGACCACTCTCTACTAGTCTCTATTCATGGAAAACAAAACCAGCAATTCTCTCGTGACCTTGCTAAATAACTGACCCAGTTCTTTGCTCCCTGAGTTGAGGGTAAGTTGTGCCAAACAGCGTTTGTCTTCAGGTACAACAAGAACATGAATCAACCAGGAATTCTAAAAGTTATCCAGCCTTAGACCTAGCATGGTGGCATACACTTATGATCCCAGCATCCGGGAAGCAGAGGCAGGTGGATCTCTGAGTTTGATGTCAGCCTGGTCTGCACAGTGAACTACACAATGGGACCCTGACTCAGAAAAAGAAAAAAATGTAGCCTGTCCTTACCCTCTGTGATGGACCTTAGACTTTTTTTTTTTTTTACATTTCTGAATTGCAATTATGCTCACAATTAAATGTTCACTCAGTTCTATCCCAACTTACCAGGGAAAAATGCAATTTGGAACTTCTAAATTGGAGAAACTTTTTAATTTCCCCATAGGGATTATTTCTCAAATAATCAAGATTAAATGGATGGCTTTCATATAGTGAAGTATTCAACTCCTTAACAGCTCACAGAAACTTAGATTGCATAAGGATAATTTTCTCTGACATAAAAACACTAGGAGAGAAAGGTAATTTTTAAAATATTTTAATGACATTTCTTGTCAACCAAAAAGAAAACACACACACACACACAAATTCATACAAAGAGTTCCATAATCAGGAAGAAAAATTGTTATAATCCCCCTCCCATTAAAAATTTAGAAGAAAAAAAACAGGAAAAAAAGAGGAATCAAGAGAGGGCATGAAACGGCTGGCTTCTGTCCCGCTAAGGCAGTCACACAAGCAGCAGGGATCACGGTGAGCATCTTACTCGATCCACTGCCCTCCACCTCTCCTTCAAGGTCCCAAGATGGAAGAGCCCCAGACCCTGCACTGCGGGTCTAGGAAAAGGAAAGAGAGCTCTGAAATGGCTTGGGGATGAGACAGACCACCGTGCCCAGTGCGTTGACTTTAGACTGGCCACTTCCTAAGTGCTTTGGGCCCATGGGTTCACTGAAGACGTAGAACAAGTGTGTTATTTAGTCCTAACTTTACAGTCACTCATCCAAGGTCCCATGACTAGCAAGCGAGGAAGAATCTGGCTTGGAAGTCAGCTTTACACCCTACTTGCTAGGAGGCCTATACGAGTTTACTAAGCCTGAGTCCGGGCTTCTTGGGCTGTAAGAAGGACGGGCCACAGTGTGGCTATGGAGATTAAAGAGCTGTGGAGTCCAAAATCTTCAGCACTGGTCTCAAAGGGCTGGCTGCATAGTCACTGATCTTCCAATCAGGGTGTGAGCATACATCCGGGAGCAAACAGCACTAGGGGTGCTTGCTCGAGAAAACAGACCAGAAAGGCTGGTTTCGTCCTGCTTGACTCAGCCCCCTTCTCTGTGAAGTTTTACTCCTGGGAACAGGATACATATTTTTATGAAATGTTCATCAACTACATTATCAAAAAGTTGACATTAAGTATGGAGAATTTTCTAGGCGATGAACAGTACAGGCTCTGGAAAGAGGAACCGAGGGACTGGGAACAGCAGAAAGAAACCCCGTGCGTTTGCGCCACATGCACGCCATCGTCAGCTGTTCTAAATAAATTCTAAACACTAACACCCAACGCTCAGCAAAGGTCTCTAACTCACTGAGAGTACAGTTCAACTCCCAAGTACGTGAGAGTCGTCTCTGCGGCCCAGGGATCTTCACTGACTCAGCCTTTCCTGGCTGACCGCGCCTCCTCTGAGCTTCCGGTTCCCTTTAAGGTCATTATCAATTGACTAAAGAGAGACAGGCATACACCTCCAGCAGAGGCAAAAAGCAAGCGGATTCAGTACCAGCCCCCGTGCCGTGCCAGAAATGAAGCAATGGACGCTGGGTAGCGCGTTTGGGTAGAGCAGCGGCTGTGGCCACTCACTCACCCACACCCAGGGGCCTTTATTCATCCTGGACCCGGATGCTGAGGAGCCCGACCGTCACTTAAAAGACAGCGAGTCTTTTTCCTCCAGCCTAAAAAACGTGTCCAGGTAATAACACTTTCAAGCACATTTTAAGCTCCTTGGGCTTCAACGTTCCGCTGAGCCGGATCTGTTTCAGGTTTCACTGGCTGGGTGGTGTCTCCTTTATGGTTAGGAAGAAACAAAGCACAGAAAATGGCAGAAAAGCAAAAGCTCGTCCTCAGAAATACTGCAATTTTCTGAATTTGCAGTATTCATTCGTTCCTTTAGATTAAAGCCTGGGCAGAATTTTTCTGAAAAAAAAATCAGCAAGAAATCCATCAGGACCCAGAGCATACTGAAAAACAGAGAATTAAAATGAGGAAAATTACCAAGAATTTTCTCTCCACTCCCATTTGTCAGAGAATGCAGCTAACACTCAGAACACCAACTCGGACACTGTAGGTTCTGCTGGGAGGAAGATGGTTGCCCAAGAAGGAGGGCACCTGACAGCCCTGCGCTCCTGAGGGCCTTAGGGAGAGGCGAGCCACCTGCCACAGGAGGCCATGAATGAGTGACTACAAATCAACCAGGAAACAACACTTCCAGTGTAAGTTCCTGCCGCAGAAGCCCGGTACACCCATCGCCTGGCTTGGCTTCTTTTCCTTTTTGTTGTTCTGGTGGTTTTGTTTGTTTCTTTGAGACAGGATTTTTTTCTACGAGAACCTAGCTAGCCTTGAACTCATGGCCATTCTCCTGCCTCAGATACCACCATGCCCAACTTGGCTCAACATCATTCTGTAGACTACACAGGAGAGGAAGTCATATGACGATCCCCACACTAGGCCTCTGAGACAGAGTGGCTCTATGGAGCTAGCTCATCTGAAATCAAAACAAACACCAGAAAACACTCCTAGTGAATCAAATGGGCCTAGATAAGATTTTTTAAATGCCCCCCCCCCCGATTTATTACTCAGACCCCTAGAAGTGCGGCCTCACCTGTAACTGAGAAGAAACTGCATTTTCCTTGCTGGTATTTGCTGGCCCACTTCCAAATCTGCCTCCTGCCTCTAGGCCCCTCACTCGGTCACCCCGCCCCTCACTCTGCCCCTCACTCGGTCACCCTGTCCCTCACCCCGCCCTTCACTCTGCCCCTCACTCGGTCACCCCGCCCCTCACTAGAAACCTCTTTTCTCCAAGCCTGCTTGTCAAAATTTCAATCGCTCCTAAAAGATCAGATAAATATCGCTTTGTTCATTACACCTTCTAACCCACTAAGTTCCTCATTCTCCATTTCCTTCATATACAGAGGATATATATGTATACACACACACACACATAGGAGGCATGTATCATGATTCCATACTTCTGCTCTAACACGTATTCTACAGATATCAAAGACTGAACTTTGGAATGTAAGAACTCGACACAGCAACCCCTTTCGATGACGCTAAAACCCAGCTTGTTGAAGGTTCTTATAATCTTTTGGGTTCATCTGGGAAACCCTACCATGTCCCACCATCCTGACCTCATACGATGTCATGGAGCAGACGCGGCTCTCAGAACTCTGACTCGTGGTGCTCCCTCTGACTAAAACACTCTTCCCTTTCTTCCCAGACTGGCTCCCTGTTATCCTTCAGATAATTCCTGAAATGTCTGTGTTCAAGGAATCTTCGCAAGGCAGCCCATGGGAAGGTGGTTCCCCAGTTACTGCCTGCATCACCTCCTTTCCACCCTCCTCACAGCCGGAGGCTCTTCGCTTCGCATGCCTGTCTTCTGTCTCGGTCAGCACACAAGCTCCCTGAAGATGGGGTCATGTCTGCACATGTTCCCCATTTTATTCTCAGTTCCCAACAAAACGCCTGGCACGCCTTGGGTACAGGAAGGAATGTGTGTAAACAATCATACCCGATTCTTGGCCTCCGCAAACCCATAGGGCCACTTTTCTCAGAAGCTCTGGGAAACTTCCGCTTGGTACTTAGCCGAGTGCGCTACGGGTTACATAGGGTACCTGTGTGCAGACCTGTTCATGGAGCTAGGTTTGCTCTCGGTCATCTTTGTCTACACTTCAGCCCCATGACCAGCTCAAATAGCACAAGGGCAAAGTCAGAGGTTGGGAGAAGGGGTACGTGAGAGGAAAATCACAACGACTTAACGCTAACATCAGCAGCTGGGTTAGGAGCTTTCTGTCACCACTGTGACAGACACCGGCGACAATAAGCTCACGAGTGAGAGGACTGGCTTTGGCTCACAGCTTCGGAAGTTTTGGGCATGACTGACTGGCCCTGTCACTTTGAGCCTGTATCGGGTGCACCAGGGAAAGAAAGGGTGACAAAGGGAACCACTCCCTTCCCAACAGCGAAGAAACAAATAGAGAAACAGAAAGGGGCTAGGGCTCCCACTAGAACAGCAAGCTGTGGACCAAGCCGGCACACATGGCCCTTGAGGGGCTTATCTAGGCACAGCAGTAGGATGAGGCTTCCTCTAGCTCCTTCGGCCTATCTATGCCTCTGCACTTCTTTTCTATCGTTTTCCTCTCTCCACTCAACTGAGCATCCTCCGCGTACTGTGGTGTCCTGCTTATGCCGGGGCCGGAATGACAAATGGCCGGTGTTCCCGCCTCTCTGAGAGCGAGCTTACTTGTCCGCTGTATCTACAATTAGCAGGCTGACCTCTACAATCCCGTTTGCCACACTCCTGCAGCAAATGGGAGGAACTAAGGGTGCAGGGCTCCCAATCACAGCTTAGACTTGTCAAAGCAGACTACCAATAATTCCCATTCCTGGAAATCCGCGAGTGTTGTTGTTGTTTTTCCCCTTTGCCTTTGGCAGCGTCGGCTGATCCGTGTTGGATTTAGCTGTGTTTTTTCCTGCGGCTTTCCAGCTCGTCTTGCTGGGATCTGACCGCGGCGGGCACCTGCAGAGGAGTCGCTTCTTCCTCAGAGAAACCGTGGGTTAACAAGTTCCTTCCTCGGCTACAGCTACCTCTACGGGGAAAGGAGGTGGGGGCTACGAGAGCAGAAGGACAAACAGAAAGGCTCCAGCTGGCCAGGTGCAACCAAGCTGAGGACATGGATGGTTTCAAAATGGCCAACTAGCACTCTGTGAGGACAGGAATGAGGGGATTCGCAGAGCAAACTAATTCAGCTTTCAAGCAAAGTGTGCAGGAAGAATTCTCACTCATGTGGTACCCAAAGAGAAAGAAGTTTGTTCCCCTACAATTACGTTAGCAGAATGTCTTATTATTATTCATATATGCAATTTTTAACTGTAACAACTTGGCTGTAATTGGTAACAGACTTTTTTCTCTTCTGCTGTTCGCCCCACTCCCCATGTGCCCCTTCCTCTAAGCCAAGATTATATCAACGGTTATTATCGCTGTGGCTTTTTCCACTCTGCTTACATCATGTGCAATAAAAACAAACATTTATAACTAGCACGCAGTGGAACACAATATCCTTCTCCATTCTGCCGGTCCTCAAAGCTTAAGGAGTCATAAAACACTCTACACCCACACAAAATTAAATGCCTCGATATTTTCGAATTCTCAGTAAGATATTTCTGAGCCCTTGAGTTCCTGGAAACCTCTGAGGATAGCTCAGAAGACAAGGCTCAGCAGAAGGCAGGGCAAACAACAGCCCCAAGATGACAGAGAGAACGTATCTGAGTTCGGATGACCGATCCAAGCCCAGGATCCCATAGTTCCTTTCCTCGGACAAAAGTATCAGAACTTTCGGTGGCGCCATTGGCTTGAGGCTAAACAGGCACATCCTGAGATCTTAATGAAGCCTTTGCATGTGAGTCCCTCTAAACAGTAGCAAACCCTGCGAGCACATTTACAGCTCGGAACTGCAGAGGCGGTCTTATGTCATCCAGAGCTGCCGGGGACTATAAAGAACTGCTAATGGAGTAAATAAAAGCAACGAGTTGATTTACCTTCTTAGTGTCCCTTGAGAAATACTTAAGTTTTTGATGTGGAGATCTGTGGGGTTTTTTTTCCATGAAAATTGCAGAGTATATAAACAAATCTCCAGGCTTATCTTTGTTTGATAAATAAAGTAATGAGAGGGGATCGTATGCTCACTGCTAAGTACATGTAGATTTTAATCTCAGAACACTTGGATTTCTTGCCCATGGGGTAACGACTAGTTTTAATTTAATAACAGCAATCCACCATGGTAGCAGCAGTAGCCACAAGAACTAATAAACTTCATGCCTTAGCAAAGTCAGGTGTAGAGTGTGAACACTAAGTTCATTAGTGTACCACAAAGTCTTGGGTCTAACACCTCGCCCTGTGACTCCGCCTCCGACGAAGGCTAAATCTAGCTGCTTCCCTACCCACACCACTTCCGCCCTTGCATGGGCCACCACCGCCCCATAGGACAGCATCCCTGGCCTCGAAAACCACCGCCTCGCTTCCTCCACAATCCTCTAGCCCATGTTTTCTACCCAGAGCCAGAGGAATCTTTCAACGCTCCTTCCAGACACTGCTGGTCCTGGCTTCTTCCCTTTCCTCTCCCCTTCTTCCTTACCATTCTTTTCCTGGGGCAGCTGGACAGATGGTGCCCCCACATTGGCCCAGCTCTTTGAGAACCAGGTTAAAGTGGCCAGATTTTAATCAGTGTGCCTGACTACTTTCAAAATAGAGAAGAGAAACATGAGTTGCTGATCTCACTTATCTAGAAGCCTGCATCTGAGGAGCCCAACTTTGCAGAAAACAGTTGTGAGAACCAGAGCTGGGCAAGCCTGGAGGAGGCTCATGGGTATTATGAGCTCGTATACAAAGTCTATTGTGGATGGTTACTTTTCATTTATTTTGTACTATTCGTTATTAAGTAAGCCTGATGAAGTAGGCTTGTTTCCATATCAGAGAAACTGTATTTGGAGAGTCTGAGAACTCTCCAGGTAGCCATGAGGGCAGTGCAGAGAATGAATACCAACAGCCTGCCAGACAGGCAGGACAGCAGATGAGGCGACCCAGGCATAATAACTTACTATGTTTTTAAACATCCCAGGGGGAGTTTTTAAACATCCCAGTGGGGAGTTTAAAAACATAGTAAATTATTATTTGTGAAATAATTGGGAAACTCCATTGCAACAGGTCCTGAAATGATAGGGAAATACCAGGCGACGCTCCCAACACTGCTAGGAAACAGGCTTAATAAGAATGGGGGCGTGTACAGCAGGTTTTATTATGAATTTCCCAACAAAATAGGTGGGTGGTTTAAGAGATGGTTCTTAACCTGTCGCTGTTCCTTAGATGAAAAATTCTGCCACGACAGTGGTGATGAAGGGAGCAAACACAGTCAAGAACCTAACTTATGTTTTTCAACTCACACTGAATTGTTTCTGTGCCTCAAGAGGGTGCTCACGGCTTCTCAACTACAGGTGGGCTCGCAAGAGGGAGGAGGGGGAGAGGCTGGCTGGGTTTTTTTTTTCTTTTATTTTTATTTATTTATTTATTAAAGATTTCTGCCTCCTCCCTGCCACCGCCTCCCATTTCCTTCCCCCTCCCCCATCAAGTCCCCCTCCCTCGTCAGCCCAAAGAGCAAGCTGTGCACCCCTGGGGCTAGAAGCTCCCCAGACACTTGAATACCTAGCAAGTCAAGAGGCATGCGTCTGGTTTTCGCAGCCGCTTTGCCCGCTAGACTCCTCCTCCTTTTGATTGCACCTGCTTTTAGCGTACACAAAAGCTGCCTCTGGGTGGTGGTGGCTCACGCCTTTAATCCCAGCAAGCAAATCTGTGAGTGCGAGGCCAGCCTGGTCTACAGAGCGAGGTCCAGGACAGTCAAGGCTACACCCAGAAACCCTGGCTGTCCCTTGTTGGGCAAAGTCTTGTCCTTCTCCATCAATATGGTTATTGAGCCACTACCTCAGGGACTCCAGTCGGAGTCAAGGAGAGCTGTCCCTGAGACTGTTCTAAAATGCATTAAGACTGCTTACACTCAACTACACAGACCAGCGCCCTCCGAGACACTCTTGAAGGGAAGTAGTTTCCTGGCAGAATTTTAAACCTCACTCTCGTACTGTAATTCTCTTTATTGTGACACTGGGGTGTTTCCATTCAGAAACTACAGGGTAACCTAATCACGGAATTGGGATAGTGACATGTACATTCGTGCCTAAGGACGCTCTTGAATATGAACGTCAAAAAGTAATTTTCCAAAGTTAAAAATACAAACTTTATACAAATACACAGTGAGCACATGTAAAAATTTATATAATTCACTAATGACAGCAAGGTGACAAAGAACCTAATGCAGAAAACCGGTTAAAAAAAGAATACCAGGGGAGCTGGAGAGCTGGCTCAGAGGGTGAGCATGTCTATAGAGGATCTGAGTTCGGTTCCCAGCACCTACATCAGGTGGCTCACAGTGGTCTGAAACCCCAGCTCTGAGAGAGCTCACACCTCTGGCTTTCTCAGTTCACATGCATGCGAGCGCGCGCACACACATGTACATGCACAAATTAAAGATTAAATAAATCTTTTTTTTAAAAAAAAGAATGTTAGAATACAAGTCTAAATTATGTAAAAGATTTAGCATTGCCTGATTAGTATCTATAAGGCAAAAACCAAAAATACATAACCTTTGAGGCTTTCTTTTCAATCTGCCTAAACTCATTCATATCATATTAACCTCTAACTTTGCAGAATCTAGGACTAATTAATAGCAAATAATAAACACACCACCACTAGATTCTGTATAAACTCACGTGCCCCCTGCCTCGGCTGACTCTGAAAGGCCATCCTCCCCTTTGCCACCTCAGTACCAAGTTTCAGATCACTTCTGTTCCCGAGACACGACCCTAACTGTACTTGTGTCTCCCGGAGCTGGAACGGGCTGGATCTTGGGTTCAGAAGCCATATTTATACTCCAACACTCCCCCTGCGCTGTGTTCCCCACTTTATTATGGTTCTAAGTGTTCACCCCGAGAGTCCAAAGTGGCCTCCTTAGACAACATACTACTTAAAACAAAATGTAATGTTTGTCAAGTTCAACACAAGAGCCCAGCAGACCTTGCTCTTGCAGGTTTGTCCACCCTTGTAACAAAAACTGAATACCTTACAGGCATGGAGAGTGTGTGTGTGTGTGTGGGGGGGGGTGTTCTATCTTTGTTATATTGAACCAAGTTTTATAAAGCAAAAAAGTACACCCAAGAAAGAATGCCCCTAGAGGTCATTAGAGATGTACATAAAATAGTATCACAATCCCAAAAGTGTGACAGCAAAGTAAAGACTTAAGGGTGACGTGGGGATGGGGTGGTGGCAGAGGCAGGTGGATCTGTGTGAGTTCGACACCAGCCTGGTCTACAGAGTCAGTTCCAGGACAGCCAGTGCTACACAGAGAAACCCTGTCTCGAGAAACAAAAACAAAAACAAAACAGAAGAATGAAAACCCACTGATGCTGACAGCAAAGATGCAGGTGTCGGAAGACAACAGACCCCTTTACAGAACTAAAGAAAAAGGAACGTCCAGTAAACAAAACACAGGAAAACCAATCAGTATTAGAGAGATGACTGTGCGCATGTCTTTATACCCACAAGCCACACTAACAATGACAGTCAACAGTATTTGAAGTGAAAACCTAAAAAATAAAAGGAGGAACAGTGACTTCGAATTATTTGCACTTGAGCTTAAAAGCAGATGTGACACCGGATGGGCCTTGAGTCCTGCCAGCTTTTAACGCCACAGGAACCCACTGGAAATGCAAAGGAGACTCATGCAGATTGCCTTTCCCCCAGATGAAAACCTCAGGGGCTTCTTATTCTCTGAATAAAACCTGAACTCCTGTTCAGTCCGGGGCTGGCAAAGCTGAGCGTGTCGGGCTTGGTCCTGGCCTTGGTCTCCCGCTACTCATGTCTCTGACCGGTCCCAGGCCACACCATGTTACTCCACATCCTTTGGCCTTGCTGGCCTTGCATGGCTACTCGCTCCTGTTCATCCTGAAGCACAGCCTCGTTGCCACCTCCTCTGACCCATCTCTAACTGCCCATCTTAAGGAGCCCTCACCCACCCACTCAACCTGATGTTGTTATTTTCAAACAAACTACTCTCCAGTGTTTCCATGACAACAGGATCTTGCCTAGTCCATTAACTGTTCTATCCCCCAGAACAGTGGCTAGCACGTATATTATTTAAGCACTTGATATTATTGAAGCAATTCATGTGGTTAATATAAACATCCAGAATGCCACCGCAGGACCCATGCATGACAAAGCTGGGGAGTCACCGTGCACCTTCTCGTGGTTTCTGGTAGACTTATTCTTGCCAGGCCCTACATCAGCCTTCATGGTTACAACCATTTCAGGTAAGCCCCAAAGATACCTTTTATTATGCTACTGCAGATGGGGTCGAAGGTGATTCTTTCTTCCAGAAACTTCTAAGTGATATAGTTTATGAAAGGCGGAAGGCCGGAGCCCGTGACTAGATGAAACGCAAACACCTTAGCTAGCCTCCAAGCCCTCGTGCATCCCTTCTCATCACCCCATCACAGCTGCTGTTCTCGCCATCCGAGGACCTTCTTTCCTTTCCGGCCTGTCGACCCATGCCACACGGAGTCGACTCTGGCCTGAATCCCTGATTCGCAGCCAGTCCTGGGAGGCTGTGAGAGAGGATAGTGAGGAAGGACACTGCTGTGGACTAAAGGGCTGCCCCACACTGATGCTTATCAAAATACACCACGTTCGGTCTTCCCAACTGTCTCGGGAAGTACGAGTGTGCACGCACGTGTATACACACACATACACACACACATACACACACACACATACATACATACATACACACACATACATACATACATACACACACACATATACACACATACATACATACATACACACACACATACATACATACACACACATACATACATACACACATACACACATACATACACACATACACACACATACACACATACATACATACACACATACACACACATACACACATACATACACATACACACATACATACATACACACACATACACACATACATACACACACATACACACATACATACATACACACATACACACACATACACACATACATACATACACACACATACACACACATACATACACACATACACACACATACATACATACACACACATACACACACATACATACACACATACACACACATACATACATACACACATACACACACATACATACAGGATTTTTTTCCCCAGTTACAACTTAAGCAAACCACCTGACAGTCCACAAATAGGAAAATGGAGAACATGAGACCTAAGTTTAGCTACTTTTCAAAGCTGTGTATGGAACGATGGATCGAAGAAAGAAAAGGAGAAAAGGGAACAATGGGAGAGGGAAAGTCACCCCTTGACCTTGGCTCTCTCTTGTCCCCTCACACTTCCTAGACTATAGCATCTCCCACACTCCAACCAATATCAGCCTAAGCTCCACGTGTCTATCCCAGAAGGTCAGTTCACTATGACTTCACCTGGTGGAGTTTCTCATTCCCACTGCATAGAAGAGTGATGGCTTCCTGAGTGGGAATCACAGGCTTTTAATACACTTTTAATCCTTTTATGTCATCTTCCCCTTCCCTTTCCTCCCTCCACATATCCCCCCCCCTGCTCTCTTTCAAATTCATGGCCTCTTTTTCTTTAATTGTTGTTTTGTATGTAGGCCCCTAAATATATAAATACAACCTGCTGCCAGACATAGTGGTATACACCTTTAGTCCCAGCACTTGGGAGACAGAGGCAGGTAGATCTCTTGAGTTGGAGGTCAGTCTGGTCTGCAGAGCAAATTACAGGATGGCCAGGGCAGCTACACAGAAAAACCCTGTCTCAAAAAATAAATAAATAAAAACAAATAAATGAAACCTGCTTAGACCATATGTTACTTGTACATATGTTTTCAAGGCTGATTATTTGCTATTAAATACATTTTACCATAAAATAATATTATATTATAGCCAGGGTTTATCATACTAGTGGGGTTTTTTGGATTGAAAAAGAAAAACTAAGTTTAAAAGAGATGTACTTACTTGCAATCCTAACGCTCTGAACTGAACATTTCTCCTAACTTATTTGGCAGAGGAGCCCGACCTGAGCTGAACTCCCCAAGCCTGGATTCGTCTGGTGACACAAGTTGACCTGAGCTGACAGCAGGCTATTTATAGTCTGTATTTCTGCCACAGTGTGTGAATATTCATCAGACCAACTGCAGAAATATTAATGTGTTTGATTACAGAGGCCTTTTCCAGACCACATCTCAAGGCCTTATAACAACTGGTATACACATAATATCATCCTTTTTTAAAAAAATCTGAATTCAGCAAAAATCCATTTTGTTTGTTTTTTAAACCCACAGGAGTCCGGGCTGGCCTTGAACTCCTAATGCTTCCTTCTTCAGCCTTCTAAGCAGCAGGAACACACGTGCACCTCACAGGTTCAACAAAGGTCTCAATACAAAATTCGAGTCCTGTGCTTATTTCGATCTAACTTCTCTGAACTTTGGGTTCACTGAAAAGCCAAAATACTTTAGAGACAACATTACTTCCTTGAGAAAAATATATTCTTAATTTCAAGTATGTAACTTGAAAATAAACCCTGGAAGACCTTGAGTTCTTTTTACAAAATAGAGGAAACTTCTTTGTACTAAAGTTTTTCATTCTACAAAGCAAAAAGACCAAAAACAAACAAAAAAAAACTCAAGTCTTGTTTCCTGTTCCCAGAGAATCATCCCAGAAGCCTCCAGCCCAGCATCGACCACAGGAAAGGGAGGAGCTGAGCCCTGTCTGCCTCAGTCTGTCACATTGTCCATTTCAGTTTCTGCCAAAATTAGGTTTTTATGACTTTTGTTACAAATTTATAGTTAACCTTCCCAGCAGAAGGAAAGAATCAAATGTCTCTCTCAAAACAAGACAAGTTCAAGGGAAACCCTGCTTTCTCATTTTCATGTGAATGTGCTAATTTTTGACCCCGTAGGTAGAGTGCTTGCCTAGAACCCCCGAGACACACACATACCGTTATTTTCTGAAAGAAAAAAAATAGAATTTATGTAGCAATAGTAATCAAACTTCAGAAACATTAAGATATAAAATCAAGCCTGAAGAGCCACTAGGTTCTGTGAGAAGTGAAGAGGGCATTTATATATGCGCTACAATCAGGAAGGTGCAAGTTCGCTAAGTGACAGTGAGGTCAGGAGACCTTGTTTCTCACTGAAAACAAAATTCTGGAGGAATTATATTACAGCTTATCAAAAATTCTCCAGAGCTGCAATCAGAATTTATATGAAAAGCATTCCTGTTTAAACAATTACTACTATGGCTATTGTGTATATATGTGTTTGAAACTATAAACAGACATTTGGCTGATACAAGTCTATCATATTATCAAAAATCAAAGACTGGAGAAGTTTTGTGAGGCAAAGGCTGAGTTTGAAACACCAGGCTAGGTATGGTCACACACACTGGCCACCGTGGGAGGCTCTAGAATTTCGAGGCTGCCTTGCTTCCTCCTCTTGGAGGAAAAGAAAAAAAAAAAACAAGAAAGGGAAACAATTATGGTAAATATTTACGGTTGCCTAAACTCAAAAAATGATTAATAGGTAATATCTGATGTTTCCAGGATTTTAAATTTTATCTTGCAAAAGAAAATTAATCCTTAAGATGCTTATAAGTCACTTTGAATGATGAATTATGGCTATGGCCACCAAAGGAAAACCCTAGCTAGATGGTGGGACACACAAGCATCCAGAAATATTAAATATTAGGCCTGAAGTCCTATCAATCCAACTGGTAACTGGATAACTTCCGCCGCGACTTGCAGGAGTGATTCGGGTTACTAATCGGCTGACTATAGAGAAATCACAATGGGCTGTTCAAGTGAGCTCGGTGTAACCAGCGAGTTCTTTAAAAGCAAAAGAGGCAGCCAGAGAGAAGCACAGCGATTTGACTCCTCCCACATGCTACTGCTGGCTGTGCAGATGGAGGGGAGCAGCCTGTGGAAGACCCCCACCCACAGATAACAAGATCCCCCCTTACCCCCAACATCCTCATGGAATTCGTTGTGGAATATTAGTTGAACTATGCAAAGATGTGTTGTATTTGTTTAATAATGTAAAGATGTGTTGCTTTGCCTACCTAAGGTACCTGATTGATCTAATAAAAAGCTGAATGGCCAATAGCTAGGCAGGGGAGGGATAGGTGGGGCTGGCAGGCAGAGAGGATAAGTAGGAGGCGGAGTCTAGGCTTGAGAGGGGAGAGGAGAGAGAAAAGAGGGCAGAAGAGAGAGAGAGACATCCAGAGCCAGGCATCTGCCGGACAGACATGAAGTAGTGTAGCATGAATAATAAAAACCCAGAGATAGATATTGGGGTTCAACCCAAAAACCAGAAAAGCAAAGCAGCCAAGACACTGGAAAAGTCTGACCTCTACAAGGCTGGGCGACTGCAGACTAATCAGCCAGAGCCTCTCTCTCCTCCCATTTTATATTCCCTCTAGTGCTGGGATTAAAGGTGTGTGACTCCCTAGGACTGGGATTAAAGGTGTGAACCACTAATGTCTGGATTTGTTTCTGCCTTGCTGTTGTGTAGCCCAGAGTGGCCTTGAACTCACAGAGATCAGTCTGCCTCTGTCTCTCAAATCCTGGGATTAAAGGTGTGTGTGTCACCATTGCCTGACCTCTAGGGGCTTTAGCTTTGCCTCTGGTCTTCAGGCTAGATTTATTTATCAAAATACAAATCATATACCACTCCAGAGTAGATAAAAAGAGGGGTAAAAAGCCCTGAGGTAAAACATAGATGATGAGAAACCACTGAAGTTATAAGAGCTCGTGGAACAAGCATAAAATAAGGTCAAGCATTCATAATTAATAAGAAGACTCTGTATCGCGATTTGGGAGCTGGTTGGTGGCCCTAAAGAAAGCCTGGTACAGACCTAAACTCAGCCAAAGAACTGAATTATTTCCCAAGACCTAATGATTAAGCGGGGAGGAGCCCAGGCCTAATGCTGACTCGAGACTTTCTGAGGCCCTGGGCAAAGATAGCACCTGAGCCACCCTCTGCCCCAGCTCACAGTGAGACGAGGAGTGAAGTGTGTATTGCTCTAGGCCAGTGAGAGACCCTGTCTCAAAGAAGGTAGCAATTGTTCCTGAGGATGACAGCATCGAGTTGGGGGGGTGGGGAGGTCAATATTTTAACTGTTAAATCGTTTAAAAAAATTAAAATGTTGTAATATCACATTTTATTATGCAACTTGAAAACACTACCTAAAAACAAAGAATGTTTCCAATAATTCAGATTCAGATTACACACAGCAAGGACTGGGAGCTAAACAGGAGCAGGAGGATGGAAGACTCATTTCATCCTGATCTTCAAGTACACCCACACCAATTAAAATATGTGGAAAAGAGTAACTTTAGCCTTCCACTATTTAAAGAGCAGTTTCTCAGAGAGTTCCAGTGAGTCTTAGAAATAACATGGCAATCGTTAGAGTTCTCCAAGCAATGGAACTGCTTGCCTTCCACAGCAATCAGAAATAGGCAACGATTGCTAAACTGTCCAAAAACTAAGTTGACCTAAATGGCAACACTCTCTGGTCCACCTCTAGAATTCTGTGATTGCTTCAGCTCACCAACAGAACGCTCGTCTTAATGGAGCTCTGGTTCAGTTTCTGCCGTTGAAGAGCCAGGTGAACTCTTTCTATTTTAGCATCAGGTACCAAGGACGATTTTTGGGGTAGCATGGACTATCAGTGTCGCAAGAGTCTAAACAGGAATAGCATACGATATTCTAAAATGAGACTATATTTTACAGGCAGGCTTTTGTGTTCAGGACTCCTTTGCAGAAGTGAAGTTTGGGGTGAAGTTTCAGGTCTGTGGTGGGAGAAGAGAAGCCGGAGAGGCCAGGGCGGCTGGTGGTCTGCTGGAGAGGCCCAGCCAGCGCACAACGGTGGGAACACCTGACTGCAAGCAGGGGAACAAACTCATCCCATCCCATAAACTCGCGGCAACCTGGGATTGCTGGCTGAGCGAAGCTCTGCGGAGGCTGCTGGAAGAAACGCCAGGTTTCCCGGTATCCCCAAAACAAAGCCAGTGTTTGTGCAAGGCTCGCGTTTCACTGGGGCTTGGGTTTTGCCTCCTCTACAGAGTCAAGTTACCCTGGTTTTGATGGGGTGAGGGCCCGTCGATCGCTTCGCATCTGCTTTTCCTACTCAGTGCACACTCCTAGAAGGGTGCTGTCACCAACGCGGTGGCGGGAAGTCTGCACCCTGGACGCTGTTTCCCGCTGCGGCCCCCTGGCCTTACCCTTATCGCGCACGCCAGTTCCTAGAGAAGAGATTCCAAGAAAAGTGCCGGGTTCCCTAGAAACATTAAATTAACACAAGGGATCTGGAAACGAAACAACAGATGCCTGAAAGCCTTCCCCTTGCTGGTTTCCTGCTTTCTCGGAAAATCTTTGCTTTAAAATAGATTGGATTGCCCGACTCGGCCAGATGCAGCTAGAAACCTGCTGGGGAGCAGGAAAGCGGTGTGCCATCTTTTAGAAAGATTTCTCTTTCCCAGGAGGTAGGAGAATGCCTTCGGGTTGTTGATATCAGCGAGGACGCTGAGCTGGTTGTGTTTCCACAACTCGGATTTGCAAACCGGATTAACCCAAGACTAGGAGTAGAGGAGATTGAGCACCGAGCCTGCCTTACTTAGTTCAGAGCCTAGAAAGAGCATGCTTTGTCCCCTCTTTTTGGCTACGAAGAAAATCTGTGCTTTGTTCCCAAATCTACTTTGACCATAACTACTAGCTAACAGCAAGTTGCAGAGGTGGAATGCTCTTTCTGTTTAGCCAGGCTCTGACTCAGTGGAATCCCAGGACTAACCAACCTCCACCAACCCTGTCTGCAAACTCATCACGCAGGGTATAATCTCTAAACCAAGGCAAGGCCTGATAACCACACACCTTAAGGGCCATCTGCCGCAGGTGGCTACGTGGATTCCACTTTGGTGGCATCTTACACACACACACACACACACACACACACACACACACACACACACACACACGTTATTTTGTTAGCTGGGAGTAAGATGCAAAGCTTCCTATGAGGCTTGCGAATTTTACAGAAGAAATCGTTTTCCTGTAGCTTCTCTGCCAAGTTAACTTCTTCCTCTTGACAGTCCTTATAGAGGGACTCAAAATCCTTAGGGTCTATTTTATCCCTTCTTTCTAGTAACCAAATCCGTATTCATGAAAGGATTCTGGGCTTAGCCCAGGCTTGGGTGCTCTGGATGGAAGAACAAACACCTTACAAGATAAACGAAAAGCAGCATCTTTGCCTAAGCATATGAACAACAAGACCCTATCGCAAAACTCTCAGGCGGACAAAACCACCTCCCCAGAATAAAGCAGGGATACAGTTCCCCTAGAAGAGTGGCTGTGGGTGCCCCGGCTCTAGCAGCTCACGGGGGACACACAAAGTCTACCACTCCCTCTTGATGCTGGCAAAGAGAAAGGACAGTTTCATGGCGACTTCTCTGCTTCGAGCTTTACGGCAGGCCTGAAGGAAGGCAGGGAGGACTCTAAACTGTTTATAAGAGAACGAAGGAAAATGCTGCAAGATTACTTGGCGAGCAGACCACAGGGAAAGCTGGAATCTGCAGACTGTAAACGGCAGGGCTGCTTAAAACCGAAAGTCAAAACGGCTTGGAGCAGGTAGGCTCACACACAGCAAGATTATCAAAGGAACATACTTCCTATCAAAAATAATGCTTGTTTTACCGCTAGTCATTAGGAAAAGTACCCAGTTACATGGAAAATAGCTAAACTGCTACAGAAACTATAAATAGCCAAGTAGATGTTAGTCAATGTTCACTTTTTTTTTAAATAAATGACAAGCAAATTTCCAAGTGATTATGAGGGACCAAATGTGACATTTTCGGGTCGGGGTGGGTCCTCACCACAGAAGCATTCCTGCAACTGAGATAATTTCCTATTCTAAGAACAGCCCCCCTCTCACGCTCTTGTGTTACAGCAACAAAAGCGGTAGCAAACGTTCACCCGATTCCTTAAAAACATTGCTTAATTTAACAGTAAAACCTCCAGCAAATCACATTATGAAAGGTTATGAGAGCGCAACATATTTTTAAAAAATCCAAATTTAAAAAAAAAAAACTCTTAACATCATAGGAAAAACGCCAGTAACTTAAAAGCCACACAAGTCTCTTTCCCGTAGCTAGATGGTGCCTCATTCCTGCGAGTTTATCACCGTTAACTGAGGGTTTATTTTCTTGTTGTTTTTTTTTTTTTAAAGAAAGAAAACCCTTAGATATTGAAGAGAAGTTACTCCAATTACTCCCCGTGATTAGCTAATTTAAACTCAACACATTAAATATCTAGAAAGCACCTGGTCTGTGTCAGCAGATTTTTTTTTTCTTCCTATTTTAAAAGTCAGTTGTAAGCAGGCGAGGCTGCTGGCTGTGGGCACGCGGGTCCTAGTGCACAGGACTGGCGTCCTCAGTGCGCGCGGTAGAGCCTCCGTGACACTATCTTCCCGGGCTGCTCTCTCGGGCCAGACCTCCTGCTGCAGTACAGTCCTGGTTCACCATTTGTTTCCTACACTAAAATGTTTATATTTTCTGTGAGAAGACACAGTAAACGTCTTCTGAAGTTAAGCGTTCCAAAATAAATGATTTGAATGTTTTCACGAAAGCCTCTGATAATTAAACGAGAGGGGCACAGCCAGGAAGAAAGTGAAACAAGAGCCCGGTTGGAATTAGCACTGCAGCCTCCGCCATGATCTCTAATGCTCTCCCAACATGATCCTGAACTGACCATTAAACACTGGATTTTTTTTTTCTCCCTTAAGAAACAAAAAATAATTTCCTTATTTCTAAGATGAGAACAATCATTCTAACCTCTACCATCTTTCTTTTTCCTTTTGTGCTGGTGGCGGTTTTTAAAACTCGGTGGCATTGCCACAGCTCCAGGGAACGTGGCAACAAGAACTAACTGGCAGCAGCCTTGACGTTTCTGACTGTTTGTTTGTACTGACACCGTGTGTGATATTTAATCTTAGGAGTCTTTTTTTTTTTTAAAGCTATCCCCTGGTGCCGATAAAAGATTCTAGATTCATAGCTCAGGCAAACCCGGCCATCCGTAACCCGTCGGCTTACCCTAAAACCAGACTGATGGCATAAAAAAACCAAAAAGCACATTTTAAAATAATGGATTAGATCCATTCAACACATCCTGTTAGATGAATGGGGCTCAGCATCAAATCCATACTGTAAATAAGTAGGCTATATATAATTTTAGGGAGGAGGCTACAGTGCCGAGCCGGCAGCACTGGACTTCCTCCTCGACTCTGACCACAGCCAAGTTCGGTCAGCGCAGTCCAGCTCAAAGGCAGCCAGACACCTACACAGTGGCCGTGAAATGGGGGAGGAGGGCAGATACAGCCCCTGCATTCCCTAAATCCTTTCAAAGTCACACTTTACCCCTAGAAATTAGAGGAGAGAAAGACGTCCCAGTGACTAAATGACGTTTTCTCCTCGCGACAGTTTCCAAAGCCAACCAGACAGCCTGTCTGTCCCTTACCCCTGATTTCCTCATATCCCTCCTTCCCTCTCTCTCTGGGTCGCCTTTCTTTAAAGCCGAATGCTCTGACTTACTAAAGTTTTATTCTCCCTTAATCCGGTCCCCGTGATCTTCTGTAACTTTCAACAGAGAAGGGTTTTACTGTTTATGGCGATGAAACAGGCGGCAGGGCTCCATGCACCAAACAGAACAGGCCCAAGTTAGGGAGACATCGACTTCAGTTCGGGATGAAGCTGGCATTGGGCAGGGTGAGGATATCGGGCATTTTCCTGGTGGGCTCACCCAAGGACTGGCTTGCCTAGCTCACAGAGTTAGGTCACCTCTCTGATGTAAGCAGCCTGAGGTTGGCAAGGGCATCTCCAGAAGTTACTCCATAGAATTCCATCCTACGTTAAACTACGATGAGATGCTAACGGGCTTCGGAGGGCAGAGTGCCCGGCATGCCTGAGGCCACAGGGCCCGCTTCAGGTCCTTGGTCCTTCCCCCAGCCCCCTCTTCAGCCAGCCCTTTTTCCTCCAACCTTGAAAAAAAATGAGCAGAGCTGTTGTTTTTTGCACCAGCTACAAAGCAGCTCAGAAGCGGCAGCAGAACACGGCTGCCCTTTTCAAAAGAAGCCACGTGGTCGGGTCCGCAAGCTAAAGGCTGCCCTCACAGAAATGAATAGAGAGGGAGCACTTGGGAAACTCCTGCTTGCCTTCCCAATACTCGTCCTGTCCCCTGGCAGTCGCCGGGGGGACCCAAATGACTTTACATGATGAGCTACATTTTCTCACCCCCAAACTCTTCCCTCAGACCAAATTGCTAATGTGTCAGGTTCCAGCTGCCTGGATTCCCTCAACAACATTCCCCTGTTCCATAAAAAGCAAGCAAGTGCTAACACAGCAGTCCTGCCGGCTTCCTAGAACTATAAACTGACTACCCAGATCCCTGGCCTGGGAAGGCCCCAAAGATGGGCGATGGGCATGATTTAAAGGTACCCAGTAGCCAAGGTGACACTTTAATTACTGGCAGCCAGGATAAACAAGGTGGGGCCACCTCCCCCCCCCCCCCCGTTTTTCTCCTCGTTACTGTATCACGTGCCTGAGAGCTGCACGCAGTTCGGACCATCCTCCTGCTTTTGTGGCGGTATCTGCCCCTAGGAGGGCAGCATCCTTACAACAGACGATGTCCAATGGCTTTAAAAACTGCACCTATTAGACATTGATTAGTAAAGAGCAAAGTCTGAATTTGTTCTTTAATGTTAATATGTATACAGTAGTCAATATAGTGACAATAAATATTTATATAGTCAATATGTATACAGTAATCAATATAGGAGACTATGTATTGATATAGTCAATATGTTTATAGTAGTCAATATAGTAGACAACATATATTTATACAGTCAATATGTATATAATATCCACTGCCTTCCATCTGTCTTTAGGAAAAATATCACCATCCTAAACATATGTAAATGCTTTGTTTTTATCTGAGGAACCATAAAAAGAAGATTCCAGAGTATACCACTATCAGAGTACAGCAACAGTTCACGAATGGAAATCCCTGAACATGCTACGCTGGTCCCTCAATGGGCAGCTAATCTGCAGCCCTCCACTGACCCAGCTTCTTTTTGTCACATTCTGTAACCTCTTTATGACATATATGAACTTATGGGGGCCATTCTCATCTGACCTCCTGACATCTGGGCTTAAGCATATAATTAAGTAAAGGCTAACTGTGCCTATCAAGTAGACTTGCTGGGCATGTGCTGTGCAGATGGGGTGTACGAGGTGCTTAGCAAGCACCAGGTACCCCCAGAGCTACCACAGGGCTGGCTGCTCAGCTGGGCAGCACAGCCAGACGTCAGTGACATCCGCTTCATCAGTGAAGTTAGAGGTGGGACAATCATATGCTCCACTTGACACTTCTTCCCAAGACACAAGAGGCCCAAGGTGGACACCTCTTTCCCTACTATAACCACCGCTGCTGGTGACTATTTGTGTCTTGAGCAAGTGTAGCATCACAATAAAAGTAAGTTTATGTGTATGTCTACCGCGCCTATATTATATCTGCGCGCACTGTGCATTCCCGGTACCCGCAAGAGCCAGAAGAGGGCATCAGATCCCCTGGAACTAGAGTTATAGGTGATTGTGAGATGCCACGTAGGTACTGGGAACTGAACCCGGGTCCTCCGCAAGAGCAGCCAATAACCTCCAAGTACTCACTCTCTCCTGTTGTAGAATATTATTTTAAGATGTGAAACATTTGTTAAATGGTGCGAAGATGTGCTGCATTCTTTTATGCTGCATTTGTTTAACTCCATGAAGCTGTGATTCCTTGCCTGCCTAAAACACCTGATGGACTAATAAAGAGATGAAAGGCCAGTAGAGAGGCAGGAGAAAGGAAAGGTGGAACTGACAGACAGAATAAATAGAAGGAGAAATCTGGGAGAAGGAGGCAGATAGAACAAGGAGAGGAGGACATCAAGGGCCAGCCACCCAGTTACACAGCAAGTTATGGAGAGAGAAGTAAAGACAGGCATGCAGAAATAGAGAAAGATAAAAACCAGAAGCAAAAGATAGATAGGATAAGTTAAGAAAAGCTGGCTAGAAACAAGCCAAACCAGGGTCCGGCATTTATAAGTAACAATAAGCTTCTATGTGTGTGAAGTTTTTGGGGAGCTGGGTGGTGGGCCCCCAAAATAGCAAAGAGTAAATAGAGGAAAAAATAAAACATTTCGACACTCCAATATGGGACTAGAATAAAAGAAACTCCAACCCAACACTCTCCAGCCCCTCTTTACAGTAAATTTGAACGTAACTTCCTAAGCGTTCCCTGCATTGGAGTCTTAACTGTGCACATCCGATTTCTTAAAGACGACAGCTGATGGTAAAGAGCAGAGGCAGGAAGGAAAATGCGGCAAGACCTGCGGTGCTCCCCGGTGTTTACCTGCTTTGTAACAACAGCCATTCACTGAATACTTACTTTGTTCCAGGCATGGACCTTGGCAGCTTGACCTGTATTTCCTCTAATCTCACAAGCTCTGACAAGGGAAAGAATACTGACGCCATTTCATGGGCAAGAACCCGAGGCTCGGAGCAGAAACCATATGCTCGAGATGCCCGGTTGTTAAGGGGCAGAGCCGGGAGTCTGAACTGCAGGTAAAGTCTTTGCTGTACGTAGTAGGATAGCTTCTAAAATAAGCAAATCTACACGACAGAGGCAGCCACTTGCAGCGCATCTGGTGTGGTGCTGTTGCCTCTTTATATCTCACTTAATGTCGGTGGCTTCGGGAAGTTTGTGACTTGAGATGAGAACACTTCAGTTCAGAGAAGCTCAAACTTGCCCGAGTTTTAAAAACTCCTAAACTGATGGAGCCTAGATTTGAATTGTAACCCAGAGGTCAGTCTGACCCCAAAATGCACTCAACCACTAACAAGAGTTTTCCTGCTCAAATGCACCACTCCAACTTGTTCCCTCTGAAAGAGAACATCGAAACGAAAGAGCGGGGCCAAGATAGTATCTTCAAGATAACTCTAAATAACCTCTGCATTAAAGTACCCCTCAAAAAGCCATTACGGAGCATTTTCTCTGCAACTGTCCCCTTGTTCTGCTCCCCTAATGGCCCCTAGGATTTTCTAAAGCCAGGCTCTTCACTGCGTGTACTTCTTTCTCTATCCGACAAGAAATGAAGCAATCTACTTCCAAATCCACCTTTACGCACAACTTGCATCTTTGCAGCTGAATCTCAAAAGGCACTATATTTTCATTGTTTTGTTTGTTTTTATGTGTACTGGAGCTTTGCCCACATGTACGTCTGTGTGACGGCACCAGAGTTGAGCTGTCATGTGGGTGCTGGGAACTGAACACCGCTGTAGTTGAAATTTTCTTTGGGACACCAACCAGCTCCCAAATAAAGACACAGAGACTTATTATTAATAATGAATCCTCGGCCTTAGCTTAGGCTTGATCCACGAGTTCTTAATTTAACCTCTGTCTATTCATCTACATTTTGCATAAGGGCTTTTTATCTTTCATTCTGAATGTCCTACATTCCTGCTTCCTCCACGTGTGGCTGGCTCGCCCCTGGCGTCTCGACCCCCTCTCCCCTCCCTGCCCAGAAGTCCCACCTCTACCTCCTCTCTTGCTATTGGCCATTCTGCTTTTAATTAGGCCAATCAGTTGCCTTAGGCAGGCAAAGTAAAACAGTAACACATCCTGTATAATTAAATAAATGCAACACATCTCTACATAGTTAAACAAGTATTCTACAACATAAACAAATGCAAATCATCTTTACATAGTTAGATGCAATACATCTTTGTATAGTTGAAGAACTATTCTGCAACACCTAGGTCCTCCGGAAGAGCAGCCAGTGCTCTCGTCTGCTGATCCATCTCTCCAGACCCAAGGCACTATATTAATTAGCCCATGATTGTTATCACTGGTCTTTGAGTAGACAAGACGATGTTTCGCTACTGTGCAAATTGCTCACGGGCCCCATGAGTAATGGATCTCGCTGGTCTATAATTATTTGAGTCACAATCTTGCCATGTAGCCCTTGCTGTCCAGCCTCAAACTTGCAGACATCTTACTGCCTCTGCCTCCTGTGTGTTGAGATTAAAGGTATGCGCTAGCAAGCCCATCTCATTTTACAATCGATTATGGAGATGTCAAACCTTTCAAGATGTTCCTAACATGACTGTCAGAAAAAAAAAATCTTCTCTAAACCAAAATCACCTCAATCACCTCTCCCCGGCAACTTTGCTAAATCCTATCAGGATATTTCATTTTGTAGTGAAGATATAAGTTCAGTAAAGAAAACTAACTTTGTTGATCTCCTGATTGAACAAACATGATGAACAGAACTTCCTCGTTTCTGTCAAGACGTTTACCCAACACGGCTTTCACACTGACTGGGCTTGCAAACCAAAGAGCTGGCCAACTATTACTTTAAACATGGTAAGAAAGAAGAAGCCTGGTAGTTCTTGGAAAAACCTGAGACATACTGTGTCTGTGTAAGCTGATACCCATCAATTACTCTCAAAGAAATGTGAACATAAAAAGTTTGCTTGTCCCAGCAACGGGCTGGCATGAGGGAGTCACAACGAACTTGAGCAAGGCAGGAACTGAAGCAGAGACCAAGGAGGAGCGCTGCTTACTGGCTTGCTGCCTGTGGATTGCTCAGCCTGCTTTCCTAAACCATCCAGGACCACCTGGATGCCCAGGGGTGGAACCTTCCACAGTGAACTGGGCCCTCCCACATCAAGCACCAATCAATCGCGAAAATGCCCTATAGACTTGTCTACAGACCAATCCTAAGGAGGCATTTCCTCAAGTAAGATTCCTTCTTCCCAAATGACCCTAGTTGTGCCCATTGACATAAAAAAAAATAGCCAGAACAAGTACTGTGTTTAAAAGCCAATCTGAGAGAAACACAGTAACTTCTGCTTGCTTCCACTGCATTGTCCTTTCAAGTACAGAAGCAGTCAACTGTTGTTGCCCTGGAGAACAAGAACTCTGGAGACAGACAATCCTAAGTTCCAACTGCCCAGCTAAATGCATCATGACTGAGAACAAACTGCCTTAACTCCCAGAGTAGAAGTTCCTAATTGGAAAATATAAGTCATTTATATGAAGTCTCCAAGGTGTAGTTGAAAAGGGTTTCATTGTTGATATGCAGGAGACAACAGCCAGATGCACCTGGAAAAATCCAGACTGAACCAGGCCATAAAAGAGGGTGGCGGGGGGGGGGGGGTAGTGGAAGAGAGAACAAGTGAACCAAGAGAGGAGAACCAACACAGCCTGTGGCCAAAATAGCTGGGTTCGGTAGGAATCAGAAGCTGGAGGAAGGGAAGTCCCTGGGCTAGGGAGGTTTAGGGTAGGAGGTGGAGTGAGACGTGCTGAGAGGTGGCAGGATGCCAGCGGCGTGGAGGCTGCATACACTTTGTGTGCCCATCGGCACCAGTTAGCCGTTCCCCTGAGCATCTTCAGAACTTGACACGCCTACCACAGTTCTTCACTGAGTGTTAATAGGAAGCTCTTAGCCCAAGGCAAGCAGTCAATGACAGGCAGTGAGGGTCTCAGTCAGGGTAGGAGGCAGTTGCTGGAAGCCATTTGTGGCTATACTGTCCTCACATATCTGTGTCCCGTTTTTGGTTTATTATCAGAACAATTCCTCTTCTTGTAAAGCGCAGTGTCTGCTCTACACGCTACGGTATGGTCTGCGAGCCTCGGGCACTAGGCTGGAGATTTACACATACAAAGACACACAGAGACAGAGACACAGGGACACGGGTCATCCTTGAAACAAAAATGCCATCTTTATCATGCTCCAGGGAAGCTTATATAGGGATCCTTAACTGATAGCCACGCCCCAGATTTTGGGATTTCCAGCTGTAAAACCCACCAGAATTCACTCTCCTGCCATCAGGAACTCACGGGGGCCTCGTGCTCAGAGAGCAGCTGCAGGCACAGGAAAATAAGCTGTTTTGTTCAGTTCACTCCAGCAGGCAAAGCAAGTCAAGGGGTCAGGGGTCTGCGGCCCCCAACGCTCCTCTGCTTATTCATCTGTAAGAGCTCCTTCTAAACTCCGGGAATAGCTGTTTGCTGCACAGGCAGCCAGCCGTTTCCCCATCTTGACATTAGTTTTTAGCGTTATCCACCAAGCTCTCATGGAGAGAGAGCTCTCACAGAATTGCATCTGCTTCCGCTTTTTAAGTTTTCTCTAGTTCTGCCAACGGTGTCAGGCCGACTGAGACCTGCAGTGGTGCCACCAGAGACGCGAGACAATAAAGATGACATGGGCATTGATCTCACCATGCGACTTTTATAGAGCCCTGATTTACTTTTATTCACATAATTAATGTTGATGTCCAGATTTAACTTCGTTCTTTTTACCCCGAAACGACTTGTATGAAATCCCAACACTTTATGTATTCTTCAAACTCAAAAGTTATTTAAACGCCATTGATGAATAAGAAGTCAATTATTCTTAGCCTAAAATTCTGAGATCAATAAGCTCTAAAAATGAACGGGCTTGTAGCATACGCTTCCGCTCCAAAAGAGAGGACTGGAGGCATGGGAAAGATTCGACCAAAGCAAGGCAGTGCTGGAGGCCGCAGACCCCTGGCCCCTTGACTTTCTTTGCTTGCCTCAGACCCTTTGCCTGCTGGAGTGAACGGAGCAAAACAACTTGTTTACCTGTGCCTGCAGCTGCTCTGTGCACGAGACCCTGATGGCGTGGGTTCTGATGAGGCCTGCAGCTGAAAGATCCCGAGAACTGGGGCATGGCTATCAGTTAAGGATCCCTAAATACGCTTCCCCGGAGCACAATAAACTCGGCATTCTTGTATCATGGATGACCTGTGTCCCCATGTCTCTGTCTGTGTGTGTGCGTGTGTTTTTAAGTCTCCAGCTTAATTCCCAGCTGGCGTACCATCCCCTAGTGCAGGCGCTACAGCCCAGTTTGGGGGGGGGCGTCAAAGGGCTTAGGTAGTTCTGCCCCCGCCCCGCCCCCCCAGAACTATAAGCAACAGACGGCTCTCTCGGGCAGTCCTGCTTCTCCGGCGCTGCTATTGGCAGCACGTGTAGCTTGTCTTTAGGCTGGCTCCGCTTCACGCCTGCCACTTCACTGGCAGTCACCCCGCGATCACCACATCGCGGGTACCCCGGGATCTTCACTGCAAAGGGGGCTGCACCTTCACCACAGGACTCTTGGCCTCACTAGAGGGGCTCCAACCGTGTCACACGGGACCAGGCCTCGGGTGCAGCTTCCAAACCGGTGCCACATAAAGGCCTCTTGGATGCTGGCACGTTCAGGTGCCAGCTTTAGATGCAGGCTTGGCCCAGCCTGGAGGACAGCTTCTGTGTGCTGGCCTCATAGTCAGACTCAAGCACGGAGGCTGATGCTGGACTCCTGCTAATCGGTTACATCTTCAGCCCCAGCTGATCAGCACCCGTGGTCCCAGGGAAGCTCAGACTGTTTCACTTGGGCAGAGCTGGGCCCTTGTCAGTCACCGCTAATTCCTCAGCCCCACTGGATCAATAATCTCAGATTCTTAATCCCAAACAACACAGAAAGGGCTGAATGAGTCCCCGCTGCCCTCTGAAACCTTACATGTCCGTCCCCCACTGCCTGCATTTCCGTCAACATTCCGTATCCGCTAAGCTCCCACAGAACAGCCCACTAACCTCCAAGTACTCAAGGGCTTTTCTAACTGCTTCCACAATACTCCCCCAAAATAACAGAGTCTGCAAACACAGCAATCCCCTGTTCTTAACACCAACGTCTGTTCTGGTTTTCTTTCATTTGCCGTGACAAAACGCTCTGACCAAAAGCAGAGAGGAATAGGTTGGTTTGGCTTACACTTCCAGGGTACAAGCCGCCATCGAGGGAAGTCAAGACAGAAACTCAGGAAGGGAACAAACCCTGCTTACTGCTCACACTAGAGCCCACTCACTGGCTGGGGCTCAGCTCACTTTGTTCCTCAGCCCAGGTCTACCCGCCTGGGGATAGTGTCACCCATCAGTGGGTCCTTCCACACCTACCATCAGTCAAGACAACCTCACGGTGCGTCTGGGTGACTCTTCAACTAACATTCCCTTTTATGTCTCCAGGCTATGTTAAGTAGAGAGCTAAAGCTATCTAGGACAGATGGCTAATCTTAATCATCAACTAAATGACATCTATACAGTCACCTGGAAGATGGCCCCGGGCATGTCTCTGGAAGACTAACTGGACTAGGTTAGCTGGAGTGAAAAGACCCACACTTTGTGGGCGACACACTCCCCAGACTGCTAACCTAGACTGTAAGGAAGGAAGGGAGGGAGGGAGGGATAGAGAGAGAGAAGGAAGAAAAATTGAGCTGGACACAGGCACCCGTTTCTCTCCCCTTGCTGGCTGTGGATACAATGTGACCAGCCACTTCAGGTTCCTCCTGGTGGGACTTCTGCCGTGACAGACCATCTCACGAATCTGAACCCAAATATGCCCTCCTTTCCTTAAGTCACATTTGTCGTGGTATTTTATCTCAGCAACAGAGCGGTCTGTGGGAGGGGGGGGTCCGTCTCGGGTTGGGGTAATAGAGGTGGGAAGACCTTTCCTGAATGCGGTCCATGGGCTGGGAGCCAGAGTGGACAGAAACAAGATAGACTGTACCCTAGAACCTTGAGTCAAAATAGACCCTTCTGTTTGGGATCTCCAGTTTAGGGTCCCATTCCAAACCCCACCCTCAGTGCGTCAAGCGGAGACCCCTTCCCTGGCGTGGCCCTCTTCAAACTCCGCCCCTGAGAAAGCCGGCCAAAAATCAGCCTCTCCTTGGGGATGATCAAGACCACGCCTATAGGCTTCTTAAGACCTAATAGCCATATTTGCCAATATACCTGTACCTTCCTGAGGGCCACCCAGGAGTGTTTTGCTCAGATTAAATCTGCCTCTATTAATTATTGGCTTTTACATCAGAACCAGCAGATTTCCAATAACTGGGGATTTTAAAACCTAACAATTCAACCGAGGTGACCTTCTCTGGCAGAGACTGAAAGTTTTCCCTCTTAAGCATCCATAAATAAGGGAGATTGCATGACAGGATTACTAAGAGTTGATGCTGAAAAGATGAAATTGCGAAAAACAGAAGGACCTTTCAAAATCTATACACACGTAGTATTATCCAAGAGCAAACCACGAAGGAGCAAGCCCAAGTTTACAGCTGTCGTATTACCCTGAAACGGAGACGGTGACCGCCAAAGCTGACCCTCCATCTCCCATTGTCTTCAACAGGTCTAGTCCCTTCCTGTGCATGAGAGGCCACATCACGTCTCGACTTCTACAGCCGCTTGTTCCCTCCCGGTACTTCAGCTGGTAGGATTTATAGGAGAAAGCAATGAGGAAGGGCTACCGTGTAGCTCTTTAAAGTTCACGGTCACTGTTTATGTTTTTTAACCTAAGTAAGTTTTTATTTTCTTTAAATTTGATAATGGCCCGCATTAGACGTTCTAGAAGAATCTCTTCCCTAATATAAAAAGCAACAAAATAAAACAAAATCAAATAGCTAAATATAAAAAATACATTACCCCAAATAACTATATATTGTCTAAATAAAGAGGCCTCACAATGTCGAGAGAGCAGTAAGTAAGTACTTGCTCTCCGCGAGCTGTGCCCATTAACCACAAAAGCAGCGTGCACTGCAGGGGCTGCAAATGTGCAGGCTGATCCAGAGGAATCACAGGACCCGATCAGTGCTGGTTTAAGAAAAATTATATGATTTTGAGACCCTGGAAACATTTACCTCTCTGAGCTTCCTTGTCTGTAAAATGACACTCTCTCACAAGAGACTGTTCCTTTATTCGTTTGTTTGTTTGTTTGAGGCAGGGTCTCTTTACACAGTCCTGGCTGTCCCGGAACTCATTCTGTGCACCAGGCTGGCCTTGAACTCACTGAGAGCAGCCTGCCTCTGCCTCCCAAATGCTGGAATTAAAAGTGCGCTGTCACGCCCAGCAGGAAGAGGCTTTTGAAGCTGAAGAGAAATCGGTAAATACAACAACAGTAGGGACAGGTCACCCTCACCCAGTTAATTTCCTATTCAAATTCTCATACACTAAACGGTCCACACAAATGTCCCAGCTTCTCAGCCCACAATGGACACTTTCTGCTTAATATACAAAGTCTTTCCATCACTCGCTGCAGAGCATTCTATAGCACAGTGTTCCACAAGACACATTCTCTTCAACACAGTTAGAATTTCTTACAGCTTTCCACAGCCTACCGTGACATCACTTCCAGTGATGGCATTCCCAAATAATCCACAAGGGATGTGGGTGGGAAGAGAGAAGCCCTGCTGCATGGGGCGGAGGTCTTCAGACTTCAGAGAGGGTCAGAACACCTGAGTCCGTCCCTCCCTCCCTTTCTTTCTTCCTTCCTTCCTTCCTTCCTTCCTTCCTTCCTTCTTTCCTTCTTTCTTTCCTTCATTTCTTCTTTCTCCTCTTTCTTTAAATTGATTTTCCTTCTTTTTCTTCAAAACCAGTCTGCAATGTGAAGCTGCAAGGAGCGGAACAGGCAGTGCTGGAGGGAACTCATCCGAACACTGCTTGGAATCACAGTGGTCCAAACGGCTTTATTCTTGGATACGCCATCTCTCTAATACCCAGAGTGGACCACTGATTAAAAATGAAAAGCACAGAGACCACTGACGGTAAAACATAACAAGTCCACAGAGAAGAGGACCTAAAAACGAGTGTGTTCCTTTCAGATACATCCGACAGCCAACTGCTCCAGATTCCTTTGTAGCAAAACATGGACGATTACCCTGAAGCCCTTCTGGGCCTCTTCAATACTGGAACCTTCCCTCAGACAGAGTTCCTATCTTCATCCCTGCCCCTTCTGTCTCTCGGCTCCCTTCTTCCCCTTATGCCCTCCTGGACCTTATATGACCATTTCTCTCTTCCTCCTCAGACTCAGAGATTTTATTGAAGCAATCTTACTGCAATCAGCTTGGTCTCAGTACAGCTCAGTCAATGGTCAAAAATTGGCACAGCTGATTTTCAATTTTTTTCTTATGGCAACAACTTCTGCCATGGCACAAACAAATGACCCCCAAATTTTTTGTATCTAAACCTTCTCTGCTCTACACTTTTGAAGTCTCTTACCATGAAGTTTTCCTACTTTCTACTCTTAAAGCTCTTTTATCTCACTGGGCACAGTGACACACCCTTTAATCTCAGTACTCAGGAGCTCGAGGGAAGTGAATCTCTGTAAATTAAGGGTCGGCCTGATCTGTAGAGTAAGTTCCAGGACAGCCAGGGCTATGTAAAGAGACTCTTTCACCAACAAAAAAAAAAAAAAAAAAAAGTCCAAAACCCTTATCTCTATGGTTTTTGTTCTCTGCTCTCAAAAAATCTCTTTATGACTATGCTATAAACTCTCGAAGGATTTTTGTAAAGTAAGATTCGGGCTGGGGAAATGGCTGGGCAGCTAAAGGCACTTGCTGTTCTTACAGAAGATTCTATTTCCAGCACCTGGTGGCTCCTGATACTCTGTAACTCATTCTGGGACCCAGCTCCCACCACTTCTGGTCTCTGTGTTTATGTACACATAAAATAAGTCTTTGATAAAAAGTATAGTTGAGCAGACATGACAGTGGCGATGCACACCTTTAATCTCAGCACTTGAGAGGCAAAGGCAAGCAGATCTCTATTGAGTTCGAAGCCAGCCTGTTCTACACGGTGAGTTCCAGGCTAGCCAAAGCCACATGGCAAGACCTTGTCTCAAATAAGCAAATACATAAGTAAACAAAATGAGAAAAAAAAAATCTAGGTGACCATAGGTATGGTGATGACTTTTGGGGTACATCCCACGGGCAGCCATAGAAGAGAGGTCTACTCTTGCAATAAGAACTGTCAGGAGAACAAGCCAGAGGGAAAGCCACACCAGACGAAAGACTGCTATTCAACGTATACAAAGAACTCGGCAATAAGGAAAAGACCAAAGACTTGTGTAGACACCTCGCTAAAGAAGACACCCACATGGCAAGTGGGCAGCGGAAAATGTGGTGAGCATTTTCAATCACTAGAGAGCTGCGAATTCGAACACACTGAGATCCCACCATATACCTAATAGAACGGCCAAAATCCAAAACACTGAGAACACACGTGCTGGTGCGGATTCAGAGCAACGAGAGCCCTCGTTCATTGCAGGTGGGAACGCAAATCTGTACAGCCTTGGAAGATATCTTAGAAGATCGTCCGTCAGTTCCTTATGAGACGAAACATAGTCTCATCATATGAGCCACAATAGTGCTTCCAGGTATTCATCTACCTAGTAAACTGAAATTGTATAGCCCAGGAGAAAGCATGCCCATGGATGCCTATAAAGCTTGATTTAAAACTGCCAAAATTTGAAAACAACCACGCTGACCTTCAGAAAGTGCATGGATAAATAAACAAGGTACATTCAGATAACGGGATGCTATTCAGCACCCGGGAGAAACTAGTCGCTCGTGGAAAGCCATGGGGAAAAGTAAATGACTACTGCCACATGGGGGAAGGCATTCAAAAATGCCATCAACCATACGATTCCAATCACACTGCAGTCTGCAGAGATAAATGCGGGGACACTGGAAGCAGACTGGTGGCTAGGGCGGAGGACGTAGCTCCCGTAGCTCCCGTAGCTCCGCTGAGAGAACGCTAGCGCAGCGCAGCACGCTCGAAGCCCTGGGTCTGACCCCTGACACTGCGTATAGAACTGAGTGTGGTGGAAAACACCTGTAATTCTAACACTCAAGAGGTAGTGGTGGGCGGATCCGAAGTTCAAGGTCACCATCAGCTAGCTACACAAAGGGTTCAAGGTTCCCTGAGAACCTGTCTCCGACTTATTCAAAACATTTATGACTACCAGGATTATGGAAGAGGAGGCTTTTGGGGGCATTGGAACTATTCTATATGACACTATACCACATGCCATTATACATGTTTATAAACCCAACAACCTACAACAGAGACGAGCCCTATGTAAACTACAGACTGTGGGTAACACTAACGAGCTGATATAGATAGCTGCCTCTCTTGAGAAATGACTTCTCTACCACAGACCAAAGCAAATGAAGCGAAGGGTCTAAGAAATGCCCAAGGGGTCGCAGGAGTCCATTACTGCCACCAAGGTCCCACATGCAAACAGGTTGGATCTCTGCACATCAATTCTTGCCTGCTTCCATTAAATGCACCTTGCGGTTCTGGCTATTCCTGGCAAAGGGTTTTTAATAACAAAAATTCCTAACACTAAATTTTGCCCGACTCGTGCCTCTTCCGCGGTAGCAGTTTACCCTCCGACTCTTTACACATCTCTTGGCACATATGGTCTCCTCTGCAACAAATGCCTGCTGGGAACTGCTAACATTTGTGTTTGTTTAGCAACACTCTGGAGAAGTATTCTCATGACAGATAATAACTGTCATGTGCATGACATTTTCAGACAACTGAAAATAAAACCAATATGCTCGTCTTCGCTGAAGGTAAGGGGTGAAGCCGGGAGTTTCCCTCTACTCGGTGAGTAACGTATGGAGGAACCGAAAGCAGAGGTCCTTCCAATCCTCCTGCCTCAGCCTCCCAAGTGTTGGGATTAGCGATCTAAATTTTAGACCCATATCCTTCACTCTTGAAAAGCCAGACTTGACTGCCTATCTACATAATCCTACTTGCTACATTTCAGAATTCCACAGGAAAAATTAACAGTCAATTGTCCCCAGATTCTTTCAGTGTCCTGCAAGAGAGCACTGAATTAAAACCCCAAATCTGGTTCATACAAGTAAACATTCTCTTACAAACCAGTCGGCTTTCCCAGCCTCTGATTTCCCGGTTCACTGGCCTGTTCGGCATGACCACTGGCCTTTCGGTTCCTGGTTTTACAAGTTGTTCAGGATGTGCTGGCGATGACAATAGGCTGGCAGCACAGCGAAGGAGAAACAGCTCTCAGAGAGCAGACGCTCCAGCGATGAGTGAGGGACAATAGGTAGATACAATTAAGGGGCATTTCAATAGCGAGGCGACATCTTGACAAAGCTAACACAGAGAGAGCACACTGGGTACCAGATGTTCTTTTAAACAGCACCCAACGTGTCCTGTCCTCGGGTAACAGGTCTGTACACACGCACCACCAATGCCTAGCGTAAGAAAAAAACAGAGCTCCGTTGAAAAGAACAAGCTGGAGAGATGGCTTGGAGATTAAAAGGCACTTGCTGATCTTACAGAGGACCCAGGTTCAGCCTCCAGCACCCAAATGGTGGCTCACAATGGTCTGTCATTCCACTTCTAGGGGAGTCAATGCCCTCTTCTGGCTTCCGTGGGTACCAAGGCCCACACATGCAACGGTGACATGCATGCAGGCAGACATTCACACAAACAAAATAAAATCAGATAACCAATATTTAAAAAGAAAAGAAATAGAGAGGTAAGGGAACAACGAGGGAGACGGTTATACCGCAGGAGTCTGGGGTCAGGAACGATCTGGCTGCAGTCATCTGGGCTGAGGCCTAAATGAAGAAGCAGCCAGTGCAGATCCAGGTACAGAGTGTTCCAGAGAGGGAACTGCTAGTACAAGGGCCTCGAGACGGAATGAACCTGGCAAGACAGCCCGAGCGAGCTCTGGGAACAGAAGGGAAAAAACGTGGACACTGGAAGAGGGGGGGCTAATGTAATAGAGAGCCCGTGTTGATCACAGACAGAGTAAAAACCCGCCGGGGTCTTCTGAATAGGAGCATAATACAATCTGACTTCGTCTTCTAAAGGCCCCACTGGGTGCTGTGTGAGAAACGGCACAGAGGAGACAGGAATGGAATCAGAGGCCAGTCTGGAGACAGATGATGTAAACTGCGGAGTTCCAGCCTCCCTCCGTCTCTTAATATTGCACCATCACTGAACAAAGTACTTGTTACCTCTGCTTCTTGGCCCTCTGTGTGTACTTTTATTTTAAGATTTATTTTGTATGATTTGTAGTGTGTGTGTGCAGGGCATGTGGGGGGCGCGTGCGGACGCACGTGAGCTCACACGTGTACAAGCACACAAGGGCCTCCACAGACTAGTTGAGGGCATCAGGTCCCCTGGACCTAAGTTACAGGAGGCTCTACGCAGCCTGACTTGGGCCCAGGCACACACTTAACCAGTGAGCCGCTCTGTAGCCCCCAGTGGGTTTCTCTTCCATGTTAACTCATCTTGCTGGTAGACTCAGCTACTTTCCCACTCTCTCTTGGTGAGAATCAGAAAAGAGTCCGGGATCATCTCTCGGATCCGTCTGAATCCTGGTCCCATCGTCTACACAACCCAGAGGGCCCAGCGGAACCCAGCAGAATGGCAAAGCAGAAAGCAAGGCTGACTGACACTGCCCGTGCCAGTTCAACGCCTATTTCATCCATCGTAAAGTTTTCGCGGCGGGTTATTCATCAAGCAATTCAGAATTCAAAGCCAAAAAGATCACGTGATCCTCCAAGCCCAGAGGCCTTACTGATGAAGCCCATCTTGTTGACAAGGTAAGACAGGGCGTGTCTCAGCATGCTCAAGTCTGCAAGCATGCATAAGATGCCCCTGCTCTCCATGCGTGCACACATGCGCATGCCAGCACCATTTCCCTTCCCTTTGAGTTGAGCTGACTGTGTTACTACTCACTTTGGCTAACAGAATGTGCCTAGTCTTCAAGACAAGTGGCTGCTACTCCAGCCCACTTCAGCACTCGGTCACCACACAGCAAGGAAGCCAGATGCAAACCCAGAAGAAGGGACGCTGTGACAGAAAACCAGACTGCTCCAATCTACAGTGAACAGGGGACAGGGAAGTAAAACCTTCCTTGGACATCCCAGTCCCGGCTGAGGTCTGAAACCCAACGCACTTGCTGCATTACTGACATGTTAACTCATACCATGTTGGAGGCCAGCTAACACACAAAACGGTCAGAACTGAGAAACCGTTTCGGGTAGCTAAGGCTGGGAACACGATGAGCAATCTGAGCAAGTTAAAGTAAAAGTTGTGATATTGCAGTTGGAAGTATAAACACGGAGAAAACAAAGAAAGGCCCTGCTACAAAATAGTTTTCGAGAACGGCAAGATCTCCATGAAATGCGAACGGAGATCTAAGGCTCCTACTCAAAATGCATCCTCCCTGTACAAGCTGAGTACAGTGCCCCCGTGAGCACCTGAGGATGCTGAAGGACCACGATGCCAGGAGCTCAATCAGGTGTCTGGGAATGGGTCACACGCCTTTCACCTCTCTTGTACTTGATCTTGCGGGCAGTCAGGAGGAGCAAGTGTTCTCCACTTTGCTGAATCTGGCCTATGTCATACTCCTTAGCATTTATATCCCTCCAGAGTTCACACCCTGAAATCTACCCACCAGTATGAAGGTATCTGAGGCTCGGGGGGGGGGGGGGTAAAGTCGTGAGGAGGTAGCTCTTGCAAATAGAATCCGTATCTTTATAAAAGAAGCTACAGAGAGCCGTTGGCTCTAGGGTTATATAAATACACAGCAGGACGTGTATGAGCTAGGACATGGCCTGCACCAGATGTCAAATCTGCTAGTACATGGCCTTCTTGGCTTCTAGGACTGTGATAGGCAGTTACAGTCTGTGAACTATCCATTTATGTTTGTTTGTTTAAGTGAACACTATACCACATGCGAAAGGGCCCAGGACACAGAATGGCTACTTAGTCACGACACTGTAAGCTTGCTGAGCTTCAGGAGGGTACAAACTGTTACTCAACAAACACTGTCCTGATGTGATTGATGATGGCCTGGAATTGCTTCTCCTCTTGTGAAAGGTGAGGGTAACTTCACCTCTGCCCTCACCCGGTCCCAGAGTCTTGGTGGATCTTAGTGACATCCTTGACCACAATATACAGAAGGACCAGTGTTCTACGGAGTGGATGGAGGTAATGCCGAATAGTGTGCCTGGTTATAGTTTTACAAGAAACCTTGAGCCCTGGAATGCTGCCCTCACCTTTTGAGAAACTCAACTTCCATGCTACGAGAAACCAACCACAGGCACCGACAGAGACCATGTGTCAGTACTTAGATCAAGAACCCCGATAAGCACACGGCCAGGAGCTGGCACCGACTGCCTACCGTTCTAGGCACTGAGCAGGAAGCTGTCTCAGGGTATGTCTTTCAGGCCCGGCTGCTTCAGCTGATACAAAAAGGAGGCTCATGCTGAACCCTTCTGAAGGCCACACCCATGACATAATGAGCAATATCTAGTAGTGGCTTTAATGTCCCAATTTGGGGGACAAATTACCGTACAGTAGATCGGAAAAAAAGACAAGGAAACCAAAGAACCGTCAGGCCGCATGGCTGCTGGCCCACAGCTCACTGGAGGGCCTCCTCCTCATCACTCACACAGCGACAGGTTCACAGTCAAGGTCAACATCCAGCGACGGCTCCACAGAGATTTGATTCATGCGACAGGAAAGGGACAGGTTAGGTGACTCAAACGGAGTCAATCACACTGACAGAACTGCAGGTCCACAGAAGTCCTCTGGAATGGACCCAAGGCAAAGCCGCAGCATCGGTGTGAATTGTGCAGGCCACAGAATCGGGCAACTGGGCAAACTATGTTCATTCTGCCTCAGTCAACCCTACAGACAAGAAAATAATTCATTACACTACTTCAAAAGCAAGGGTAAGACCTAAAACAGAAACGAAACGTGCAATCATGCCATAGATATAAATATTCTAACCACTAAATAATGATTGCGTTTGATAGTGGGAAGTTCTAAAATTACCCTCAGATGCTCCGCGAACAGGAAACACTTGATTGCAAATGGCCCTTCCCTTTACAGCATCCTTTCGTGCCTCCAAAAGAACTCTATTACGGAGCCGAGAGACCCTTGAAATGTGAGCCTCTTTTACCTGCGTTTTACTTTCTCGCCACTGCAGCCATTTCCAGCCCCGACAAGGAAAGGCTTAGAGACAGAACATTCATCCTGTGCCCCTCCCTCTTCTCCCAAGCCACCTTCTCTCCAAAAAAAAAAAATTTAAGAGGGCGGGGCGGTGGTGGTGCGCGCCTTTAATCCCAGCACTCGGGAGGCAGAGGCAGGCGGATCTCTGTGAGTTCGAGGCCAGCCTGGTCTACAAGAGCTAGTTCCAGGACAGGAACCAAAAAAGCTACGGAGAAACCCTGTCTCAAAAAAAAAAAAATTAAGGCAGACCTGAATAACCAGTGATGTTGAAGCATTGCTTTGAAGCTGGGCAGTCATCCCAGCACTTGGGAGGTGGAAGCAGGGGGATTAGAAGCCTACGGTCATCCTTTATAGAATGATTTTGAGTTTGAGCTACATGAGACCCTGTCTCAAAAAAAAAAAATCATGTTCCACAGAAATTACCATCTTGAGCTGGAGATGATGATAGCAAAGGCCTGCAATGCAAGCCCTCAGAAGAGATAAAGGCTAGTGAGCTAGAGACCACCCCGGGCTACACGGCACAACCATGGAGAGGGAGGGCAAGCTCAGGGGATAAAGACATCTTGAAGTATATGTCATACTTTCTGTCACTCCCATTTTCATAATCTGAATTCACACTCATATTGACACACTATTATTAAAAATCAACAAAAAGGGGCGGGCGTTGGTGGCGCATGCCTTTAATCCCAGCACTCGGGAGGCAGAGGCAGGTGGATCTCTGTGAGTTCAAGGCCAGCCTGTTCTACAAGAGCTAGTTCCAGGACAGGCACCAAAGCTTCAGAGAAACCCTGTCTTTAAAAAAACAAACAAAAAAAAAAAAACAAAACAAAACTCAACAAGAAGAAAGAACCCAAGAAAATGCCCTAGAAGCTAATAGCATAACAATGCAAAAATATAATGGTGCAATGTTTTTAAGGGGCAATGCTATCTTTAAACGTTATGAAGTACACTTGTGCTTGATGGAAATTAATTCTTCAGTTAATGGTAACAAAAAAAACTGTAACTAAAAAAGCCAAGAGTCAACACTTCTACCACTAGAGACTGCTTTTTATTGCAAAAAAAAAAAGGAAATAAGCAGATAATAAACAGCCTCCAGAATTTAGAGAAAAGAAAATTATCCTTTGATGAGTCTAGTTAATGAAATGTAAAGGATTTCCTCCCCATAGGAACCACTCTGGAAGTAAGTCATCAACTCAGAATGACCATGGGATGCACGCTCCATCTCTCCATCACACTCCACAGTGGGTAGCAAAGAAATGCTGTTGGGTATCCACCAGAGAAGACTACTTGGACATGAGTTTAAGCCAATAGAAAGTCTTTATTAGCTAGCTGGCAATGGGTGTTCAGGAGCCCAGTTTAGCATTGAGCCTTTCTCAGGGTGAGCTTTTAAGCACAAAAAAACATGTTCTGGGTTGGCATAATTCAGTTAACAAGAACAGTTAGCCAGAAGTGGAATTATAGAAGCCAAAAGGCAAGGTATTTAGCAACTCCCAGAACTATGGGCTTTGATGGGTTAGATCTTTGTTTTTGTTTTGGCAGGTGGTGCTGTCTACGTGCTGAGTTTTATGGCCTGAATGGTACTTCCATCATGGAGTCAGTTGTGTTAAGGTCTGTGTGGGGTCTGTTACTAAGACTTTCAATGTGTGGCACTGACCATCAGTAAATGGGAGTTAAATGAGAATTTAAGAAGAGAAGCAAAGACATAAACCACATCCTTTGGTTAAAATGAGAGCATGGGCAGCTCCCAGCTTGAGTCCTTACTGACTGACATCTTTAACTCAAAAGGTAAGGAAGGCATTCAGGCTGACAGCAAAAGCGAGTTTGGCTAAAAGTCAAACTACATGATCCTAAGTTTCCTGAACTTTCTATACGGTCAAGAAAGTCAAACCCTGATTTCTCTAAAGCAAAACCACAGCTGAGGCTGGGCTGTGGCCGGGTGATGGTGTGTTTAGCTGAGGCTGGGCTGTGGCCAGGTGATGGTGTGTTTAGCTGAGGCTGGGCTGTGGCCGGGTGATGGTGTGTTTAGCTGAGGGTGGCTGTGGCCCGCTGATGGTGTGTTTAGCTGAGGGTGGCTGTGGCCCGGTGATGGTGTGTTTAGCTGAGGGTGGCTATGGCCGGGTGATGGTGTGTTTAGCTGAGGCTGGGCTGTGGCTGGGTGATGGTGTGTTTAGCTGAGGCTGGGCTGTGGCTGGGTGATGGTGTGTTTAGCTGAGGCTGGCTGTGGCCCGCTGATGGTGTGTTTAGCTGAGGCTGGGCTGTGGCTGGGTGATGGTGTGTTTAGCTGAGGCTGGCTGTGGCCGGGTGATGGTGTGTTTAGCTGAGGCTGGCTGTGGCCGGGTGATGGTGTGTTTAGCTGAGGCTGGGCTGTGGCCGGGTGATGGTGTGTTTAGCTGAGGGTGGCTGTGGCCCGGTGATGGTGTGTTTAGCTGAGGGTGGCTGTGGCCGGGTGATGGTGTGTTTAGCTGAGGCTGGGCTGTGGCTGGGTGATGGTGTGTTTAGCTGAGGGTGGCTGTGGCCCGGTGATGGTGTGTTTAGCTGAGGGTGGCTGTGGCCGGGTGATGGTGTGTTTAGCTGAGGCTGGGCTGTGGCTGGGTGATGGTGTGTTTAGCTGAGGCTGGGCTGTGGCTGGGTGATGGTGTGTTTAGCTGAGGCTGGGCTGTGGCCGGGTGATGGTGTGTTTAGCTGAGGCTGGCTGTGGCCCGCTGATGGTGTGTTTAGCTGAGGCTGGGCTGTGGCTGGGTGATGGTGTGTTTAGCTGAGGCTGGCTGTGGCCGGGTGATGGTGTGTTTAGCTGAGGCTGGGCTGTGGCCCGGTGATGGTGTGTTTAGCTGAGGATGGCTGTGGCTTGGGGATGATGTGTTTGTCTAGCATGTACAAGGCCCTTGGTTCTTGTCAGGACACAAAACATTTACCTTCCCACCTCTAATACTCCTGCCTCAGGAAAGATCTTTCAGCGATACACATACATAAGAGAAATCGATACAGGAATTCGTTAAGAATGTTCCCAGAAGAATCCAAAATATACCAAAAATAATCACTTTAATTAATTAACCATATTAGATTTTTTTTTTCAATCTCAAGAGCTTTACTGATTATCTGGTCCGTTAATACACCTGCTCAACAGTCATTGATGCCTACGCTGACCCAGGCATCATCCTAACGCAGGGTGACCTGGGCAGCTAAGACAGACCTTTCCATGGAGCTGGCAGTCTAGGGAGGGTTAGCTCACCAGGCTAGTCACAGCCAAGCCCTACCAAGTGTAAAGGTTATTCCATATAGTATTACATGCTGTAGAGGACGAGGAACACAGTGGCGTAAGGGACAGCGCCTTGGGAGGGGCTGGCGTGAGCTGATACAGTAGCCTCACTGGAGTGGCTTCACAGCAAGTACCAGATGGGGCTAATTAGCAGAACCAAACATGAGACAGTGAGAACAAGCAGCGAGGGGAGGCCACAAGGAGGCAGTGACTTGGGGACCGGCCGCGACAAGGAGCCTGCGTGGCTGGAGCCCAGGCGGTGTAAGGGAAGATGACAGACAGACGCTAAGATTGGCAGCAGTTTCAAATCCCACACGGGAGAGGTGGGAGGGGAGGGGACAGCTCCAACTTTGCCTTCAGTGTCACGTGGAGCCGCTGAAGAGAAGTTTTAAGCAAAGGACGCCATGATCGGCTTTTTAAATCCTGGCGGCTGTGTAGACAGTGGTTGGCTGGAACCACACATGCAATCTAGTCCGTGAACCCAGACAAGTAGGGAGACAGGCAGCGGATGCAGGGAAGACGTCAGAAGGGGGCTCCCTGGGACGGTGGGCACAGCTACTGAGGGCAGGGGCAACAATGGAGGAAGACAAGATGAGCCCAGTGCTTGGGGCTAGGACAGTGAGGGGATTTGGGGAAGAAAAAAAAAGGGGGGAAATCAGGAGTCTTGCTTGACTTAGCTACTTTGTTTGTGAGATGAGGGGTGGATGCTCTGAGCATGTTCACGACTTCATCGAAGCCACAGAGCTGGCTAGCTGTAGAACTGGAACCTGACTTTCTACTTCCTGGTTCAGGAACCTTCAACTAAGAGCGTTACCCCAAGACTTCCCCAGGAAGGAATTTCCAGTGCTGTTTCCTTGTTCGCGTGGACATTCCAGACAATATTATGAGAGACAAGCATGTTACAAATTAAAAGCACAAGTGAATCTAAACGTGAAATTGCACAGAATTACAGAGGTGTGCACACACACACACAAATACATGGAGAAAGCTGGATCTCATCTACATGGGAGGTAGAGAAAGACAAGATCTCCTGAGTAAACTGGGAGCAGGGGGTCGTGGGAGAGGGAAAAAGAGGAGGGGAGAGGAAAGAGGGGAGCAGAGAACAATGTAGAGCTCAATAAGGTCAATTTTAAAAAAAAATACTTGAAAAAGGATCCCAGTGAGGCCTGCTACCAGGACTGCCCAAGATCAGCTTCCAGCTTTTGACAATACAACGTGGTCGCTTACAGTGCTACCCCTGGGAGAAGCTGAACAAAGAGGACCTGGGAACTCTGTGTTACTGCTTCTTGTCTTAAATTACTTAAAAGTAATAATGGTGGGCGCGGAAAGATGGCTCAGTGGTTGAGAGCACTTACTGCTCTTGCAAAGGTCCTGGGCTCAGTTGCCAGCACCCACAGGGTGTGGCTCACAGCCATGCACAACTCCAGTTCCGGCAAATCTGACCCCCTCTTCTGACCACCTCTGGAACTAGACAGGCCTGTGGTGTGCATGCATACATGCAGGGAAAACACCGATACACATAAATTAAAAATAAGTGCTTCTATAAGTAACAAAATAACAACAGCAAAACACCTTGCCATCAGCAGTGACTCATGCCTATACCCCACCGCAATTCACACAGAGACCCAGAGCCAACAGAACGAAGCCAAAACTTTGAGCCTGGATCAGATGACTTCTAGTTCTCTTATTATACCACACATTTTATCCAAATGATCTCTAAAAGGAAGGAACATTTTTAAAGGGGACACCTACTTGGCCCCTGTGTTCTGTAATGAACAGGAGAGAAGCTGCCTTGCGGCCCTGGTGGCAGGCAACCCCAGTCCTTGGCTAGACAACCTCCCCCACACGCAAGAACACAGTGTGCAATCAGGCAGTCTGAGAGGCGAAATCTGCATTTGGCAGGTTCCTGAAGTCTGAGTGAGGAGTGAAACTCTGTTCAAAACAATTAAAACGTCTACCCTTTCATTTCCTGAGTGAGCTGAACAAATGAGTGAGCTGAACAAAACAACATAAGCGATTTAAGCCATTTGTGAAATGAATAAGAATACAGCTTATCCCAAAAGGGGATTTTTGTGTAAGGGGATGAGGGCCACCGCTCTCAACAGTCCCACGGAGCACTACCAATATTTTTAACGCGCAGGCAGCTGTGACCCCTTGGAAGGTCACCACAGCACCTATTAGGTACACTTACTTGAAGAGAGCCGTTTCCACAGGCAAGGGAGGCAACAGAGAGACTACAGGAATGGACTGGGGTGGCAGGAGCTGGTGAGCAGCAGTCTGTGGGGCCTGGTGCCAAGAAGACTGATAAAGAGTCAAGGAACATGCTGGATGGTTTCCCTCCTCAGAGAGCACCGCAGCATAGAGCACCTCATCACATGAGCCCAAGGCACATGACCTGGGATGCAGGGCCTGCGCTTCTCTAAGACTATCACCGGCAGGCCTAGCAGCGCCAGCAGCAGCCAAGACCCCAGTCTGGTCAGCTTTTCTCAGTTGAGAAGAGAAACAGAATGGAAGTCTCCAAGTCACCCACGATCTGGAGAAATCCAGTAGACGAGGGGCAGCTGACCAAGATGGGAACTGGGGCTGACGCCTTCCTAGCACCCTAAGTCAGAGCCCTTACACTTGGGCCCACTCCCACCCCTACGGATTCAAAAGGTCTCCCTACTGACTCGTGTGTCCGATCACTTAGTTCCCAGTTAGCGTGGACATTTTGGGAAATTCTGAGACCTTTATCAGGTGGAGTTTCACAAGAGGAAGTGAATTTCTGGTGGTTCTGCCCTGAATCATGTCTGAACCCGCCTGGACCAGTCTCCTCTACTTAACTGACTGCCTATGGCAATATAAACCCCAGGAGACTCTGGTACTACTCCCATGGGCCACTCTGTCCATGCCTTTCTCGCCATCGTTGACAATGTTTCCTCAAACTGGGAGACAAAACAAGTCCTTCCTCCCTTTGAGTAGCTTCTCCTCAGGGATTTAGCCACAGCAATGAGAAAGAAAAGTAGCCTGTAGGTTCCCCTGCCTCCTCAAGCTCAGTGCCTAGACATCAGGGTCCCCCATGCATGCCCTCCCTCCCTCCTTCCCTTTCCCCCTCCCTTTTGTTTTAAAACACACAAGTTCTTCCTTTAAGCCAAATAAATAATCTGTTTCCTGGTTTCCCCTCACAGAATTCAGTTATTCAAGAACATACTTTTGACCCAGTCCCAATAGCTCAACTGGGCGTGCGTTAGGCTGAAGCGCCTACTTTGGAAGAGGTTCTGTAATGGCTGTGGCTTCCACAGAGGGCCTGGCAACTGATGGTGAGGAAAAGTTAGGGAGTTACAGATCGTTACAGATAATTACAAGAGATGGTAAAAGAAAAATTACTATAAAAACCTAGGGAGAGAGACAAGAAAAAAATAAGCCACTCCAAGTTCAATAGAAATTGAGAGGTTTTGAGGAAAGGTTCTATTCAGCCCTGCAAATGGACTTTTTTTTTTTTTTTGAGAGAGAGAGAGATTGTTAGAATGTAAACACAAAGGGGGAAGGAAGGGAAGGAAGGAAGGAAGGAAGGAAGGAAGGAAGGAAGGAAGGAAGGAAGGAAGGAGAGAGGGAAGAAGAGAGGGAGGAAGGAAGGGCCCTCAGGAGGAAAAGGCTTTCTTCCAAAACAGGCCCAGGAATGCCAGACTCAGTGACTGGATCATCACCACAGGAAGTTGGGATCTTCAAAGTCGTTAGACAGTATGGAGGTATGGTCTCCTAGGACTGCTCTTCTTCTCAGAAGATCTCTTCTCCCTGGGGGACACTGGTCAGTTTCTCTTCCTCTTGCTGTCTTTGCTCTAGTCTCCCCTCTCTGCTAGGGCGACTCCGGAGGCAATATAGGACCATGAGACCGCAAGTCACATGCTAAAGATGGCAAAGGCATGAACAAGAGCCCTGTCTTCTTCTCGTCATGTGACTCAGCCTTGGGCTGTAGGGACAACAGATTGTGTGTGTGTGTGTGTGTGTTGTGTGTGTTCTCTGGTGGAACTCGCTGGCACTTTTCTTTTTGCTTTTTTTCCCTCTTTCAGAGTCTCACTATGTCGCTCTGCCTGACTAGAACTTGCTGCGTAGAGCAGGCTGGCCTTGAACTCACAGAGATCCTCCGCCTCCTGAGTGCTGGGACTGACACCTGTCTCGCTGTTATTTCTTTGTAGGCCCCCATTGCATGTTGGGAAATTCACATTCAGAGGCTGGAGACGTGGCTCACTGCTTTGGCATCTGTGAGGCTCTGGGTTCAGTTCCCAGCACCAGGACAAACACAGAAGGAGAAATGTTAACTCAAGCGCCCTCAGCCCTCTCTCTCCACATGGACTAGGACTATAAACCCCTTGAAAGAGAAGGGCTATCACTGGAGTTTCTGATGTGACCTTTTTAATGCCGTTCAGGGTCCACAGCACCATCCGTGCTAACAAGTCCTTAGCTGCACTTCACAACAAAAGACAGAAATAGCACAATGACCACCTCGGGGAACAGAAGAACGTCTTACCCTTGCTTGGTATCACTTGTCAGGAGTTTTGAGACTCCGTGACAAATTATTTCCTCCAAAAGGGTTGAGAACAAAGACAAGATGGATGGTTGGGCGGGGAATACATGAAGGACTCGATGGGCGGGGACAAAAGGTGAGGCTCCGGGAGTGGGAACCTTGCCTAACTCTTTTGTGTGCGGTACTCAAATGCTAACATTATCTTACAGACCAGTGCTTTAAAAATCTCGAGTCTAAACCAGGAATAAGTACACAGGATAAGCTGAAATCAAATCCTCGTGCGAGCAAGCCCAGCACAAAGACATCAGCTAGGTTTACCTAATGCTCTTTCCTCGTCTAAACAGTCAGAAATGGAAGAAAAGGTTCAGTCTGGGAGGACAGTTCTCTTCTGACAAAACTCAATGCAAAAATGGCAGAGATAGTGCCAAACCTTCCCAGGGGACATTCACCCTGAGACGGCGCTCTAGTCTTTACTCCCAAACAATTAACATTAAACATGGGCTTTAATCCAGCACTGTGCTGGGTACCAAGAGAAGGAAGATGACCCGTGCTGACTCTAGTCAGCAGAAGAACCACGGCTGCCTGACCTTCCTCACTGAAGCATTTAGAATCGTGAGGCCCTGCGAGCTCCACCAGCTCTGAGAGCAGCCAGAGGAAGGATGTTAACATATTAGCCACCGTGTGTTCCAATAAAACTTTATTTCTACACACCGGGTTTGTCATGGGCTTTCAGCCATCGTGGAATATTCTCTCTCTCTCTGTGTGTGTGTGTGTGTGTGTCTCTGTCTCCCCCCCCCCATTTAAAATCGAACTTGGTACGCCAGCTCAGTAGTACAGAATTTGCCTAGCACATGCAAGGCTTGGTCTGATCTCCAGCACTGCTATAAACGGGGTGGGGGTGGGGAAGTGTAAACCATTCTAAAAAGCCAGGCCTGCTGGTGCATACCTGTAACCCTAGCACTTGGGCGATTGAAACAGGAGGATCATGAATGGGAAGCCAGCCTGCAGCACACAGTGGGAGTATCTCAAACACACACACACACACACACACGCACACACTGTTCTTAGTTTATAAGTCATAGAAAGCAGGATAACTGAGGCCACAGGTTTCCAACTTCTACACTCCATACCCCATGGCGAGGTAGCAATGAAACAAATAGGAATTGGGCTGCAGGCAATATTTTTGTTACCACCCAGCCTACTCTCCCTTATAGTATATGAAATAAGCTTTTCTTCCTGTTGAAAAGACTTGAATTAGTTTTAAAACTGTTCGGCTCCTAAGAAAGACAAACACAGAAACTACAGGCTGTCTAAATGGAGAAGGAAGAGAAAGAACACGGAGGCAAGGGCAGCAGCAAGGGGTCCCAGCATTTCTACCTCACCCAAGAGAATGAAGGGGCCAGAGAGGAGTCAGCTCGAAGCTAAGGGCTAACTCAGGTGGGCTATGGGTTAACCTAGGACAGAGACAAAAGCCAGGGCAGGGACACATAAATTAGTAAGTATTTAGTTTCTTCTGCATAGCTGGACCATGGACCTGAGAGAAACCACTAAGGAAGGTTTTCTCTTAGCTCACGGTTCTGAGGGCTCAGTCTCGAGTCAGTCAGCTTCCTAAGATTAAGCCAAGTGGGACAAGAACATGCCCACAGGACAACCTGAGGGCAGCAGTCCCTCAGTTGGGGTCCCCTTGCCACAGGGTAACTCCGGTCTGTGCTGAACTGACAAAAGCTAACCTGCACAAACCCTTGCCAAAATCAAAGCTACTACATACAGAAAATTATTTTGTTCAGCCAGAAAAGACTGCTCTGGTGTTGGAAATCCGCTGAGCAATGTGGACGTAGGAGAGGTGGCTTTCACCTTGTTTACGTGTGCAGTGATTATGGAAAAGTCAGTCCGGCGGGGACCAATCCTGAGAACTTCAGACTCTCACTTAGAATTTCCCTTATTTTAGAAAAGATTTGGCCATGGACAGAGCTGGGCCCCACGGGTTCTAATCAAGAGCTGTTCCTGTATTTAACCAGGACACGCAAGACTGAAATTTCCAGTCATTAAAACAAAAAAAGGAAAAGAAAAAGAAAGGATAAGGAGCATATTCCCAAGTGGAATTCATTATTATAATATTTGCTATCATTAGCAACAATAAAACGCATTCATAACCAGACATGTTAGAAATTATCTGGCTGGTGACCAGAACAAACTGCCTCAAGTCTGGTGAAGTGAACAGCGCGTGGCTGGTATTCAGCAAACATTACACAGCAGGCACTGGAAACTGCCAAAGAGCCGTTGTCACTGAAGGTCAGGCAGAGACGTATCTGCTAGCTGTCCAAGGGAAGCTAAAAGTAAGATAAAATGTGAACAATAATAGGTGTCTTAGTCTGTTTTGTGTTTTATAACAAGACAGCTGAGGCCAGTCGTACTCCTTATTTTTCTGTTGTGTGACAGAAAACCACGACAAAGAGCAACTTCAGGGAGGAACAGCCCGTTAGTGAGAGAACTCAGAGCAGGAATCCATGGAGGATCATTGCTTACTGGCTCATGCTTGGCTAGCCTTCTGAATAGCCCAGGTCCACCCTACAGCCCGGGACCACCCACACAGCCCAGGACCACCCGTACAGCCCACCACCACCCCTACAGCCTGGGACCACCCAGACAGCCCACCACCACCCGTACAGCCCAGGACCACCTATACAGCCCAGGTCCACCTGTACAGCCCAGGATAGGATTACCTGTACAGCCCACGACCACCCGTACAGCCCGGGACCACCCACACAGCTCGGGACCACCCATACAGCCCGGGATCACCCGTACAGCTGGGGACTGCCCGTACAGCCCAGGTCCACCAGTACAGTCCAGGATCACCCACACAGCCCTGGTCCAGCCGCACAGCCCAGACCCACCCGTACAGCCCACGACCACCTGTATAGCCCACGACCACCCGCACAGCCCGGGATCACCTGCCCTGAGAGCAGAGCTAAACACAGCGTGTAGGGTGCTTCTACATCAATGAACCTGAGACAATCCCCACAGACACACCCACAGGCCGATCTGACCAGGCAAGCCTTCACCTGAGACAACTTCTCAGGTGCCACTTGGCATATTAAGTTGTAGGCCTAGAGTTCCAGGGTGGCACTGAACACTTCTAGCCCTATAGTTTGGGTTTGTTTTTTGTTCGTTTGTTTTTTAAAAGTTTTATTTATTTTATATACAGTGTTCAGCTAGCTTGTATGCCTGCAGGCCAGAAGAGGGCACCAGATCTCATTACCTATGGTTGTGAGCCACCATGTGGTTGCTGGGAATTGAACTTGGGACCTTGGAAGAACAGTCTGCTCATAACACCTCTGAGCCATCTGTCCAGCCCCCCCCCCATAGTTTGAGTTCTTAATGATCCCACTCAAAGGCTTTGTAGAGCAATAGTGTCATGCAAAGAATTGTGTCTCCCCTAAATTCCCACCTGGAAACCCTAATCCCTAGTATAGCACGTGGCTGTCATGACACATAAATCAACAACAAACCACACACGAGGCAGTGGCCCCAGAAGATCACGGACCTGGGAGGAAGCAACAGTCATAATGAAGGACAGCGGCTTTGTCAAAGACAAGACAGCAAAGGGGCCACTTGAAAAATGTACACGAGCTTCATTAAAAGTTAAATAGGGAAGTGGAAGCAATGACTCCCTGTGTTTATGTGGAAGAAAACACGCATGAAAACCAATCCTCGGGGTTTGAAAAGAAGGAGAGGGTCTGGCAACACCTAAATAATTAAAAAAAAAAAAGGTGGGCAGGGTCTACCATGTCGGGAAGACTGCTTGCTCGACAGCAGTGGGTCTCAACCTTCCTAACACTGCTGCGACCCTTTGATGCAGTTTCTCATGTTGTGGCGACCCCCAACCATAACATTATTTTCATTGCTACTCCATAACTGTAATTTGATACTGTCATGACTCACATTGTAAGCATCTGGTCTTTCTGACCTATGAGAGCGTCGTTCAAGCCCCAAAGGGGTCGTGACCCACAGGTTGAGAACCATCGGTTTACTAGTTCTTTGTTTGAAAGGGGGGGTCTTGAAAGGCAACTCAGGCAACCTTAAACTTGCAATCCTCCTGCCTCAGCCTTCCAAGGCTGGAACTCCAGGCATGATGGAGGAAGGTCATTGGCTAATAAAGGAACTGCCTTGGCCCATATTATTGGTTAGGACATAGGTAGGTGGAGTAAACAGAACAGAATGCCAGGAGGAAGAGGAAGTGAGGTCAGACTCGACAGCTCTCCTCTCGGGAGCAGACGCCTCAGCAGAGACGCCATGCCCCGATCCCGGGCAGACACACGCGATGAAGCTCTGACCTAGAATCTTCCCGGTAAGACCGGTGCTCACAGATTATTAGAGATGGGTTGATTGGGATATCAGAATTAGCCAGTAAGGGCTAGAGCTAAGGGCCAAGCAGTGATTAAAAGAATACAGTGTCTGTGTAATTATTTCGGGGCATAAGCTAGCCGAGCAGGCGGCTGGGGTGTTGGGGACGCAGCCCCACCGCCCCTTATTACTACAATCTCGCTTCTTCTAGGTGCCTCTAAGGATAAAAGGCAGAGGTGAGGCAAGAGAATAATACGTACTTATTGATTATGAACTGGGCACGCGACCACATTAAAAATATCTCCTCCATGGGCTGGAGAGATGGCTCAGTGGTCAAAAGCATTAGCCAGTCTTCCAGAGGATCCGGGCTCAATTCCCATCACCCACACAGCAGCTTACAACCATCTGTAACCCCAATCCCATGGGGATCCAGCCCCCTCTTTGGGTCTCATGGGCACCACATGCCCACAGTACACAGACACAGATGCAGGCAAAATGTCCACACACATAAAAAAATGAAAAACAATACTACTTCCATTAATGTAGCAATTCCGGTTTTAAATTTTGATTCACATGTCCTTTTCTCTAATCTTACCTGCCACTGGAAATGAGTAGGGGGTGTCTCCTTTACTGGTGAAGTTATTTAAATTTGGAGGTAGGAAAAACAACAGTAACCAGCATACAAAAAGCAGAAACAAGACTTTATCCTGCTTTGACCCCTCTGGCAACAGTTTAAGAGCTTCTGTGCACAGTGGAATGTTGTGTGGCCTGGACAGGGGCTCAGTCTCCCCAGGTAAAACGTAGAAATCCCAGCATCCATCTCATCCTTGAGTACACAGGCACCAAGTGGGGTTAGGTCACAGCAAGTACTCTGGAAAGGGATGCAAGCATCTCCTTCATCCACAAACACGTCCCACCCCACAGCCACCTTCCTCCTGTACGTCCGTCCAGTCCAGTCCTGCTGAATTTGCACAGCTCAGTCCTTCAGTCCCATATGATGACGACAACTGACCCGCCAGACTCCACGCGAACCACTGGGGTCTGTATGGGCTCAGGGGACCCAAAGGGTTAGGCCAGTCAGGGACTACACTTGAGTCAACCTTCTGGACTTCCGGCACATAGTAGACCCTCACTAAAGGCGGACTGCTGAAGAAGGTGTGAGGTAGTTGTACTGTGATTTTTCTACTTAACTAATTGCGTCTTCTGCTCCCTACCCTCATGCAAGGTATTGAGCCAGTGAATAAGGGGTGATGGAGGAGGGACGTGATTGGGCTGCCAAAGCTTTTAATCGTCTCTTCGCAATAAAACACTCTACAATTAAGTGGAAAAAGCCATCAGGATGCCTTACCAAGCACAAACAGAAAGACAGTCAGCAATCCAGAAAACCACACACCCACCAGACCCAGCCTACCTGCAGAACACTTCTAACATAGCACAGGCAAAATCAGAATCGCCTACAATCTAGCAGTTTGTGGAAAACGAAAAGATTTTGGAACTTAATACCGAAAAGCATCGCGGCGCACCACGCCTGTCTGTGCTCTATGCGTTGCCATACAGTTGGTGAACCAGGCAAGGGGCTGGAGATTGAGACACACAAAGACACAGAGACACGGGTCATCCTTGATGCCAGAATGCACCCAAAATGCCCCCTTTATTGTGCTCAGGGGCAACTTATCTAGGGATAGCCACGCCCCAGCCAAAGGCACCAGGAACTCCTGAGGGTCTCGTGCTCAGAGCAGCTGTAGGCACTCAGATCAGGGGAAAACAAGTTGTTTACAAGAAATTCAGGATCTGGGGTCTCACTGCTCCCAACAGAGCATGTGAACGGAGGATGCTGAAAAACAGAGTCAGGTTATATAACCATCTAGGGAAAGGCTTTGAAATCGGATACTCACCGAAAGATACACAAACAAAAAATATTTCAACAGCACAGTGAAAATACTGTCCCCAGTTCCTTAAGAGGCACTTCGGGTCATTTCAGTCCACCCGCCATAACACCCTCAGCCTCTGCTAAGTGAAGCTGCAGCAGGTCTCAATAATCGTGAAAAGACTCTCTCAGGTTGAGTCGAGACTCTCTTAAAGGTGTGACATACTCACACATACATAACTCAACTTTTCTTTTTTGTTCAGCATCTTGTAAGAAATCCCAGACTTCAGCCTTAGCGGCAAGTAAACAGTGACTTTCTGGAAATGACTGTGGTGAGCGAGCGCTTCCCCACTGGGAGCCCCTACAATGGTGAGAGGGGGCTTTAGGGTGCTCTGTTCCAAACCGTACAATCTGGGGAAGCAGCAGACAGAGGCTGCTCACCACGGCTTTCCCTGCCCCTTCCCTGAAGCCCACTGTCAGACCCTCCTGTGAGAGGTCCCTGCCTATAGCAAAGAAAGCAGAGTTCCTGCCTCTGAAGTCCTGATCCCAGAGGAGAAGGCTAACTTGCAGGCCTTGTAAGTTCCCTGGTTTACAGCCATTACGTTACACTGTTTCTCCATATTTCATCAAGCTCAAAAAAACACACACAAGTTTAACTGCTTCCTGAGTCCGGCTTTCCCTTATGAAGGCATCCATGCCATAAACCTCATATAAGTTTGGAGGCCAGAGCGATGGCTCAGAAGTTAAAAGTGCTGGCCGCTCTTCCAGAAGAACCAGGTTCAATTCCCAGCACCCACATAGGGGCTCACAACTGACTGTAACTAGTTCCAGAAGATCTGACGCCCTCTGCTGGCCTCTGCGGGCACTAGTCATGCATGTGGTACACCCACATACACACGAACAAAACACACACACAAGAATAAACTACACTGGGCTGGAGATATGGCTCAGAGGTTGAGAGCATTGCCCGCATTTCCAAAGGTCCTGAGTTCAATTCCCAGCAACCACATGGTGGCTCTCAACCATCTGTAATGAGGTCTGGTGCCCTCTTCTGGCCTGCAGGCATACACACAGACAGAATATTGTACACATAATAAATAAATAAATAAATAAATAAAATATAAAAAAAAGAATAAACTACACTTAATAATAAATAAGGTAGACAGTGGTAGAGGAAGCCAGAATAATGACCGGGAGAGGCTGCAGCCAGGGTGCAAGATAAATAGGTTAAAAAAAAAAAAAAGGACAGCTCAAAATTTTCATATTATACTTTATCACTAGTTTATTACAAACCATAGTTATCTCTTTAAATGTAATGAAAAACAAATAAAAAATGTATATAATTACTATGAATATAATTACAATATAATAACATAGTTCGTGTTTGTACCACTGTAACAAAACACCAGACTGGTGATAAACAAAGAGAAAGTTATTTCTCAGTTTTGGGCACTAGAAGTCCTAGATTAAGGTGCTGGCACTCAGTGTCTGGTGTCTGGCGAGGTCCTTGCCACGTCTTCACAAGGCACTGGAGAAACTATGGTCCTTTAGGAAGCAGAGCCTTGCTGGCAGAAGGGTGTCACTGAGGGCTAGCGAGAGTGTTGAGATTTTATAGCCCAGGCCCCACTTCCTGTTCTTTCTCTCTGCTTCCAGCCAGCTGAGGTAAAGGGACAGGCACCCACCCACACGTTCCCACAGCTAAGGCTTCTCCACCATGATGGACTGTGTCCCTCTGGAGCTATGAGCCAAAATAAATCATTTGTCCCGAGTCGTTCCTGTCAGGGTGACTTTCCCAGCCGCAGAGAGACCAACAATCCCTGGACTACTAGACTGTACATGTTGCTCCTGTCTTTCACTATGTTGCCTGAGCCCTTTGAAAGGATGACTCAGCTTTTATAGGAATTCCTCTGTTCATCCGTGAACGCACATGACTGACGTGTCACTATACTCGGCTATGCTTTCCGAGTTTGACTTTTTAAAATTTAAGGATGATCTCTGCCCTGAAGAACACTGCAGCCTAGCCGTACAGACATGAAAAATAAAATAAACACAACCATTTCGATCCTTAGCAGGATAACCAGTAACGATGAATATTCAAAAGCTCTTTGCTCTGAGCAGCCCTGGGAGTTCCACCTCACCACTCACTCCCCACCTTCTCTGCTCTGGTGCTGAGCTGGATCCCGAGAGGCCACAGCTCTGTGGGGCTCTGCTGGACCATACAGTGCTACATTAGCTTTAGAAGGCACTGGAGGGAGACCAGACCAAAAGGCTTTGGCAATGGCAGGGCCTTTTTTTTCCCCTGAGTTTGGGATGCTCCAACCCACAAAGACATCCTGCTGGTAGCCTTTGAGAGTCAATAGTGTTTGCTTTCCAGGCGGCCTCTTTGCTACGCATCTCAGACTGCTTTCTGGTCCATGCAGGCACCCTATCGGGAGACCTGATCTCAGGGAACACTTCTGTAAGAAGGGAGAGTTACTTCTTCTCCGATGAGGCCTGACAGGAAGGGTGGGGTGAGGGGTGGGGAGGGAGGGCCTCTTACAAGTGCACACGTGCTCTCTAGCGCGTGCGCACGCGCACTCTCTCTCTCTCTCCCTCTCTTCTCTCTGATTTCTTAGGAATTTCACATCATGCACCCCATCTCTCATGTCCTAGTCCTCCCATGTCTGCCCCCATTTCCTTGCAACTTCCCCCCAAAAAATTTTTTAAAAAAATTCAATTTGCGTTATCCATACACTCACTAGAGCAAGGCCACTCTCAGTGGCCTGCCCCTTGACTAGCATTGAGCGTCCCCTGCCACACACTCATCAGAAGCCATCAGTTGTGGGGAGCCAACCTCAGCATCCTTGCCCTCTTGGACATTGTGTCCTGTACTCTCCTTCCATTCCAAAGGGGGGGGGGCTTTTTCTAGTGGCGCTCCCTGGAGATCTCCTCACCCCTTTAGTAACTAATCAGCGCTAACTTCCTGGTTAAGAATCCTTGACAACTTTGAGGGGTTGCCACTGGCAGTCTGCCCACTCACGCCCCAGTGAACAGACTCAACACGTTATATCTTTAAAAAAATTAAAAGAGAACATGAATTTGTGGGGAGCAGGAAGAGTCGAATGGAGGGGCTGAGGAGTAGATATGTGTGATTAAGACCTACATGGAGAGACAGATATACATACACATATCTGTGTGTATATGTATGCATAATATGTAAGTATATATAAAAATTTGAAACAATGATTTAAAAAGAGAATTCTGCACAATACATTCCCCAAGTTCCCCAGGCATCTGTGACAGCTGAGCAAAGGATATGGCTGACTACAGAGCCCCTGGAGAACTCTGAAACCCTAAAACAGTTCCCACACGGTCCAAAAGGCAGCCTTTGCCCTGGAGCTCTAGCAGAGGGGCAGCTTCAGCTTATGGTCTAAGACAAGACCGTGGCACAAAACAGAAGCTTGGAGATGCTGACCAGTCTAAGGGGCAACCCTCCGTGGCCACCACAAGCGCTAAGGAGCGAGGCAATATTGGCACTTCTCTGGCTGGACGAACAGGCTGCCGCGGCTCACTCAGAGACTGCACTGAGAGACACTCTCTTGTGTTGCCTCCCCTGGTGTTGCAGTAACAAGCCTAGTAAGAGGCTTCTCTCGAAAGGTCTTTTCTCCGCTGAGCTGTTAACACAAAGGAGACCACGAAACAGAAGCGGCAGAGGCAGCCAGCAGGGTGGTCAGACATTCAAGCGATCGAGCTGTGAAAGCTGTGAGGCAGGGGACTGCCTGGCAGCTCAGGGGACAGCGGCTGAGGAGTTTGAGAGAAGCCAGAGCTGAAAGGGGAGAGAAGCAGTAAAAAACGGGATGGGGAGAAGGGAGAGCCAAGACCACAGAAGGAGAAAGGGGCGTAAGGAGACAGAGGAGAAGTGAAGGCCCAAGGAGAGTTCCAGAAAACCATCAGGTTTTCAGAGCCAGGGTCTCAGGCTGAGGGCTGTAACAATGGCGAGGTCGTATGGCCGGTTCTCAAGCCTGCACGAGGATGGTAACACTACAAGGCGCTGCTGCTGCTGCTGCTGCTGCTGCTGCCACCGTCACTGCTGTCCCCTGCCCACTGTGGCTGCTCCCCATGCCACACACCAAGCAAAAGCAAAGGCTTCCCCTTGCCGACTCATGATTTCTATCTGGTTACAGCAGAAAGAGTCCTCGGTCAAACTGTGACAAAGCAAATAGGAAAGAACCGAGGGGGCCTAGCTGCCTACAGCACCAGCATGCGACAGAGCCGTAACAGAGACGGAAAGAGGAAAAGACAAGCTTTAGGAGTAAGCTTACAGGACCAGCCTCGATGTCCGTTGCCATGGAAACCACATGATGGGTTCGATCCCCAAAACCAAGTCTCCTGAAAGCTGCCCTCTGACCTCCGCATGCTCTTGTCATATGCACAAGGGCACACGTGGGCACAAACACACTAATAACATAAAAATTTTTTAAAAACTGAACAAAGAAGTTCCATGTCTTATCACGTTCAAGATCTTTCTTCCGTCTCATCACATTTCTTAGAAATCTTTCATCTTCTTTTTTTTTTTAAACCTCTTATTTGGGGGTAAAGAGATGGCTCAGCAGTTAAGAACAGTACTGCTCTTGTAGAGGACCCCAGCCAGGGTCTCAGCATCCCAGCGACTTACAACCAGCTGTAACTCCAACTCTAGCGGGATCTGATGCCCTCTTCTGGCCTCTGCAAGAACTGCACTCAGTGCACAAACTCCCTACACAAACACATGCATATACACATGATAGAAAAATAAAAATTATTTTTTTAAAAAGTCTTATTTGGTTTTTTGTTTGTTTTTAGAGACAGGGTTTCTCTATGTAACTGAGAAACTGACTGACTCTCCTGGAACTCACTCTGTAGACCAGGCTGGCCTCGAACTCACAGAGATCCGCCTGCCTCTGCCTCCCAAGTGCTGGGATTAAAGGCGTGCGCCACCACCGCCCACCGCCAGGTCTAAGAAGTCTTATTTGGTAAACAGTTAAAAAAGCAACAGAAACTCTGGTAAATGGGCAGTGAGAATGCTACGTGGAAAGCCTGAGTCAGAAAAGAAGTCATCTCGGGTCAGCTCCGGAAATCTAAGGTGACCCAGTTAGAGGCAAGAACTGACATCAGTGATAAAGATAAGATTGCCAAGTGACTGAAAAAGAATGGTCTGTTCACAACCCAGCATCCTCATCATGTGAGCTTGGGCAATGTACCCAGCTCCAGTCTCTGTAAAGTGGAAGAGATAATCATAATACCTAACTCAGACGGCCTCTGAGAGCATGAGACTGATTTTACATACCCAACTGATGGGGCGCGCGCGGGTACGGGCGCGGGTGTGCTCCCTGAGGCCAGTACCAAAACCCAGCTCTCTTTCTAACCTGCCCCCCCCCACCGCCAATGTATTCTGATTTTTAAGAAGCTTAAGGAGGTTTCTCTTATTCCAAACATGACTCTCCTGTATTCTCTCTGACACATTTGTCCCTTAACTTGGCCCTTGTTATAAAAACATGGACATCCTCCTACCTTAAAAAGTTGGCTAGTGTTTCTTGTCAGGCCCATGTATATAAGCCTGCTAAGCCCAGAAGGAGTTGGGGAGTACAGACAGCCTGTGCCCGTCAGCTTTCCCTCTCCTCTCTGGATGACCAGAATTCTCCGCGCTCCACATGATCCCAGTGCCTAACAGAAGCACTGTGACCCAGGCTTGGTCAACGGGCTGCAACCCAAAGCAGGCACAGGGGATCTATAAAAATGAGGTCCCTAAGATCCTCGCCAGTTCTTCACCGCCATGGTCACGGCAGCAAGGCAAGTCCCAGCAGACGAGCTGCTGCTGGTAACAGACCCATCCACACTTGGTGGAACTGAGACAGGCTCTTATGGCCTTACACTTAGGCTTCAACTCCACAGGCCTCTAGTTTGCTACTGTGACGTCACAAAATACATAATGTTTTGTCCTACTGCCTGGCGTACAACTTCCAAATTTTGGTGATCTTCGAAGCAATTGTCTTTTTCCACGCTACTAAGCTGACTGACGACCAACAGCCTCTTGATTGTTTCTGTATGGAGACGGTCATTCAAAGTCCAAGACTGAGTGGGGAGTTGATACTTAGCAGGTCCAACTTCTGTTCCTTGTGCCTCTTATCCCCCTAGTGCTGGGACAACGACTGTTCAAATCCCGTCCCTCCAGAGAGCAGAGAGCACCTGAATCCGTGCAGTGATTTAATCAGTCGCGTCGGTATAAAGAAGCCCATTAAAACCTCCAAGAGGTGAGGTTTAGGGAGCTTCCGGAGGGCTAAAGGTTACAGTTGGAGGCGTCAGAATGTAGCCCACGTGGAAGAGTGTCTCTCCTTCTATCCCACGGCCTATGCACCTCTTCACCTCTATCCTTCACAATAATAAACTGTTTATAATTTAATAAACCAGTTTATGCTAAGCTGGTAAATATGCTTCTCTCGATTCTCTGAGAAGCTTAAGAAAATTAGCTGAGCAAGAGGGATAGATAGTCATGGGGATCCCACCTTTAAGCAAAAGGGCTTTAATCTCTAAGCTGACTGAACTTGCGGCTGGCTTTAGAAGTGAGGGCAGACTCAGGGACTGAGTCCTCAAGTGTGGGATCACATGCTGGCTTCAGGTTGGCGGCTGAAGCAGCAGACACCCAGGTGCTGTGTCCCCGTCCCCGCCCCGCCCCCATCAGTCACAGCAGCGGTCTGTGTTGACGACTGAGTGAGAGAATGTGAGGCCCGAGTCCTCTCAGCCACTTCAGCCATCTCAGCAGTGTTATTTTGGTAACTGTGTTACCACCCTCTCTGCCATGGTGCTGAGTATAAACAGAGCCTGGACACTTCCAGGAACTGTCAGCCTGGCACTTCCTACAAAGGGGTAAATCCCTTCATGCCATTAGCAAAATAAAGCCTAGGACTAAAACCTCACGAAACATCTAGAAGGCACGCTTCCTTTTGAATTCAAGTTTATTATTTGGAAAATCACATTAAGGTTTGGGGGGAAGGGGGCTTCCAAAGAATCACATACATCTCTGCTTCTTACTGGCCGAGCTGAAGAACAAGTATAAACACAGCTGCCTATTAATTTTAGGTAAAGCAAACATCCCTGCAGCTGGCTGTAGCAGCAGCCTGCAAGTCTGAACCGTGCTGAGAAAGATGAACTGCGACCTTGCTAGGCGGCTGGTGACTCTCTGGAGCCCCGCCAGCTGCACTTGCGTGCTCCTGCGCCCGCTGGCTGGAGCTAGCATGATTTAAGAGCTGCAAAGTGGGACCTGATTCCAGCGTCAGCAGAGACACCACACTGCCCCTTAATCATGGCCAAGCTCTAGTCTGTTTTGAGACTCAAGAGAGTAGAGAAATGGGGAGATTCCATTCCTGGGCCTCCATAGGGCCTGGCTTCAGACCCCAACCTCCTCTTCAAGGGACTGAGTTAGGTTAGGAAAGGGGACATCAGGAGTGAATGAATCCCACGACAATGGGGAAAGGAAAAGGTTTTCTAAGAACCTGTGTCTGGCCAGAGCAAAGAATACGCAAGGCCCGAGAGTGCAGGAATACACTTGGGCTGTCCAGACTAGGAAAGGGAAAAGGCTACTTTGATACAGTGTTTGTATAGCGCATAAGCTAGCATGCTTTGAAGTCAAAGCACCTCGGCTTTACAGTTTGGCTCCACAGACCTCTATAGCCTTAAGTGAGTTATTAAACATCCCGGTATTTACACGGTCTCACCCACGTTATAAAGGTCTCCATATAGCTCGGGCCTAGAACTCGCTGTGCAGCTGAAGGTGACCTTTGGTTTCTGACCCCTCTGCCTGCACCTCTCCAGCACTAGAAATACAGGTACCTCCCCCCCACACTTGACCCGGTTTATGCAGTGCTAGGAATCAAGCTCACAACCTCCTGCTTCCCAGACAGGCACTGTGCTAACTGAGCTCCAGTCCCGGCTCTGTGTTTGTGTGTGTGTGTGTGTGTGTGTGTGTGTGTGTGTGTGTGTGTGTGTGTGGCGCACACATGCCTGTGAGTGCCCAGAAGGCCAGAGGGGGGTGCTGGTCCCCCTAAAGCTGGAGTTACCAGTGGTTGTGAGCCACCAGACATGGGTGTTGGGAACAAACTCAGGATTTCTGAAGGAGCAGCAAATACTCTTCAGCCCTAAGCCATCTCGCCAGCCCCCAGACTCATTTTTAATGACAAAGAAAATCAGAGGTACACAGCCTGCTACCCAAGAGGCGGACAGGCGGACAGGCAGACAGGCAGAGGGGCGGACAGGCGGACGGGCAGACAGGCAGAGGGGCGGACAGGCGGACGGGCAAGCCAGGTCTGCTCTCCCCAGTGACTACTGTCTCCTCCTCCCTTTCACCCTGGAGCCACCTTCAGCTCACTTTGTACCTGAGAGCAGCAGCTAACTCATTCCTCGCTAGCAGGTTCATCTCCAAAGGGTGAGAGCTTCATCTGCGGAGCACAGAGATCAAGGGGAGGGTGTTGCAAGTGCCACAAGGAGTGAATAAACAATACAAGTTCTGCCCCAAATCCGACTTCTACAGCTAACGCAAAATCCCTCCGATTTTGATCTTATGTGCATCTGACGTGTGTGTCCCCAACATTTGAATGGCAGCAGTAGAGTCACGCTTGCCTGGGGTCTGATATTCCGGAAAAGCCTTCAGCAAGTGTTCAAGACATTCAAGGACCGAGACCAGGTGGGCTCTAATGTCCTTCTGCGTCATCTGTTTCTGCCCCCTTGCAGCGTCTCCCCACAGAAAACAAGAACAGTTCATCGGCATTCATAGTTCTGGGGCGCCCACATTTGGGGGTCAATGGTAAGAAATGAGCCGCCTACCTAACCAGCTGGCCAGACCTCAAGCTTCTCTCTACTTTAAAATAAGCTGAGAAGCCATCTGTGCCTGGGCTTGTTCGTACACGCGTCAGCGGGCACGCGTCTAATGTCACTGTCTGGATTCCACCTCCAGAAACTGTGTAATGGATTGGCCTGGGACAGGAGCAGGGCCTGGACATCAGGCCTCTTATTTAAAAAGTAAAATTAAATTAAATTAAAAAAAAATCCCCCAGGTAATTCCAACAGAAGCCAGGGTTTACCATCCGAAGGGGATCTGGAGACTGGAGGCAGCCAAATGGTCCCTGCCACCATGGGCGGGAGAGAGAGAGGCACCGTCAGACTTTCTCAGCAGAAAAGAGCATTAAATGCATTTTGAAGTGAATTGGAGCCATCCCTGCTGGGGCAGGACCTGTCACATGGCTTGCCGTTCCTAGAAAGAGTGGCAGTTAGCTGCCAGCAGATGCCTTATTTCATCAGTCCCATAAAGGCTCATAAAAGTCGTCTGCTTCTACTTCTGTCAGCCCTGCAGAAGCTAGGAAAAGCCTCTGATAAGACACAGCCCTGAACGGCGTGACTCCGTGCAGATGACTCAAACCAGCGTTCATAAAAGCAAGGTATTTTAAGGCGCTCTCAACCCACTACACTTGCGGATCTTGACGTTTTTATTCTTAACAACAACAACAAAAATGCATTAGTACGGAAGTTTAAAAGCCTCTTTCCGTTATTAACACCGCAGCATCCATCGTACAGTTCCATTGCAAACCCAGCGGGGAAGCAGAATTGTGAGCAGGAAGAGTCTTAAATCAAGAGCTGGTAGGCTAGGATTCCTGTCTCGGTAATAAATTACACGAACTAGCTGTGTAATGATGAGCGAGCTGACTTAATCTCTCGGGCCTCCGTTTTCACAGAGAAAGAGAAAATGAAGGGCGGGCGGGTCCCTCATGAAGGGCGGGCGGGTCCCTCCCAGCGGGTCCCTCCCAGCTCCCAAATACCAGGATCTGGATGTGGCCTGCTGAGCCTCACAATAGCAAACACAGTATTTAGATAAAGAGTTACAAACTTCACAATGCTAACCCGTAAACTCAACCAGTTCCTGTCAGCTCGCCACGGCAGACGCTAGTCAGTCACGGTCGAATGCCCAGAGAGAACTCACTGGAAAACAACAAACACATAGATGTGGCATATTCATCTGGGTGGTGTAATTGCAGGAGCCTATGAGAAGCACTCCAAGGTAGAAATCGAACGAGCCTATGACAATGCCTAGGCCAAAAGCTACTTGTGTGCAGCGTCTGCCGTGTGAGCTACACAGACCCTTCCTTTCCCAAACCACCCAAGAGTGGTAGTGAATCTTCCCGTGTTTCTGCCTCTCTGCAAGCAGGAAAACACACTCTGTGTGTTGGGGGGAGGGGAGGGCGGGCAGCAACTAAACACTGTTGGAACTCTATTGCCTGCAAGGGTTTATGCATGGAACCTCTATCCTTACCTGGACTGCTATAGAATCAAAGGGGAAGTGCTTCTCATTATGGGCTCCGCTATTATTTAATCCCACATCCCAAATGATCTAAATTCATTTCAAGAACCATACAGCAGGGCGGCGGTGGGGCACGCCTTTAATCCCAGCACTCGGAAGGCAGAGGCCGGAGGGGGCTCTGTGAGTTGGAGGCCAGCCAGGTCTACAAAGTGAGCTCCAGGATAGTCAGGGCTACGCAGAGAAACCCTGTCTCTAGAAAAACCAAAACAAACCAAGACACAAATGAACCCTACCAAGTCTAATGCGCAATACATAGTGACGGAGAGCCGGAGCCTGTGCCGGTGCAGTGTGAAACTTATTCCTGGAGCAAGTCTCTCCCGTAGCCGCCCTCCATCCGGCCCAGAAGTGAGGTCGGCACATCAGAGAGGCTTGCCGAGGCTTTCCCTGACCACCTTCCCGCCACACACGTGCAACGGTGATTTCATTAGCTAACCGTCTGCCCACACCCTCGGTCCCCCTCCAGGAGAACACAGTGAGCTCCATGTGCACGGTTTCGTTTAGTGTTGTGTCCCCATGTGTTAACGTCTAACATGATCGCTACAACACAACTGAAGGACTGGAGGGAGGAAAGCCTTCGTTATCTGCAGGCCCTGCGCGCTAGATTCACGATCCTTAGTGCGCGGGAACTTATATGCTAAGCATGTTGGGGCTTAACAGAATAGTCTCACTGCCTGGATATAGAGTCCAGGCTGGAGAAACTGAGATCAGCACCTCAATTATCACGGGGCGGGGGCGGGGGCAGACTTTGCAGCACAGCGAGACTGGAGGAGCCAAAGGAGAACCCCAAGTCAGAAACCAATAAACCCATGGCGGTGCGTAATAATACATCTGCCATAATAGCTGAGTTAACGTCAAATACACCCGAGCGTATACCTAAGAATCAAAATGCACCTCGCAAGAGAGCGGCTGACGGTGCTTGGCAGGGTCACTCAAGGCCAGCTCACAAGGGGCAGGCTGGGCAGAGAGGAAATAGGCAAGTTAACCCAGTGTACAGCACCAGTGAGGCCAGTCGGGCAATCCGGGACCTACCGTCCACTGGGATGACCCCCTGAAGGTCAGCCAAGGCTGAAAACGTGGGCTAGCCTCGGGGCCACCACTGAACCAGGCTGAGGACCTAGGCAGGAGGCAGAGCTATGGTTTCCCTCTTACTAGTGGCCAGAATACAACAGGAATCTGGTTGATGAAGGAGAGAAAAAACAAAGCCCAAGCCGGAGGGAAGATGAGGGGAAAGGCGGAGCTACCGGGAAGACTGTATAAGAGAGAACCATGGCACAGATAGAGTCCAGCAGCCAGTCCGGGGCAAACAAGACAGAACAGAGGGTCCTGTGGCCCAGCAGCCGGTCCACCATGCTTACACCAGGTCCCATCAGATAGCCGGGCCAGGGCTTCAGGAACAGCTCCTTTCCCAAGCCAGATTAGCTCAGGCGCTAGAGAGAGCTGCTGGGCGGACAGGCCCCCCAGGAGGGGAAGCCAGGCCACCAGCCACAGGCTGCCCTCGCCACACCCAGAGCTGTCCAGTCTCCTAAAGTGACCCAGCAAGAGTCCAGAGAGGACTTCCTGCTGATCTAATGTCTAGTGTGTGACCTTGGCCACAGTAACAACGCCCTGAGAAGTGTTCCTTCTGCCGTGCCAAGATGGCTCAAGCCATTTTAGCAGCAGAATTCCTTTGAAAGGTAAGAGTGCTTGTGGGGTGAGGAAACACAAACCAGTTCTCCTCTTACATCTCGGACTTTTACACTTTTTGTTGCTGTTGTTTTGTTTTGTTTTATAAATAGAGATGGGGAGACCTGAGAAAATTCAGAGATACAATCAGAAGATTCCGGGTAGTCTTTTGCTATGTTTGAGGACTTGCTGAGGGGGTGGAAGTTAGAGGGGTAGAGAATGGGACACAACTCAATTTTGCTCTAAAAACTTACATTCAGCATATATATACAAAGACAAATAACTAACACACACACACACACGAATGCCTGATGCAGCTCAAAATGTAGAAGTGAAACACAGAATTGAAATACACAAAGAAGGAAAAAGCCAAGACTGCCAGAGGAAGAAAGCCGAACACTGTAGCAAAAATAAAGTCAGGTCATTCTTGGGGAAGGATCGCCCGCTAGGCTAAGAGAAAGCGAGTCCGTCCAGTCCTTTCTCCAGGCTTCTCAAGGGCAGGGCACCAAACCCGTTCTATGAGAACAAGCACAGCCAACGTGAGGGAAAGTAAGAAACAGCCACTGTGTTACAAGACCCTATTTTCCTTGACTCTAGTTCTCAGAATCCAAGACGCCTTTTTGTTTGGGTTTGACTTTTTGTTTTGTTTGTTTGTTTTTCGAGACAGGGTTTCTCCCTGTAGCTCTAGCTGTCCTGGAACTTGCTTTGTAGACTGAGCTGGCCTCAAACTCACAGAGATCCACCTGCCTCTGCCTCCCTAGTGCTAGGCTGCAAGGCGTGCGTGCGCCTGGCCCAGGAAGCAAAGCCCGCTCACGCTGTTCTGATACCACATGAGAAAAACCACGTGAGGTCCCAGAAAAAAGGCCTCTGCCTGCATTTGCTTTCTTTCCAGAAACATAAGTGAGAAGGCAAACAGCTCTGATGACGGTCCATAGCTTTAAGCCCCCCACAATACACCCCTAAAATGAAAAAACCAACACCCACACAAGCTTCCAATTCACTAAACCTCAGTTTAATTTTACAATCATAGTTCCAAGAAATTAAACAGTTAAGAATATTTAATGTCTTAAGTAACAGAAAGCAGTTAAGTATCAACTCCTTTAAAATATATTTCTTCCATCCTCAGTCCCAAACACACACACACATACACACACATATACACACACATATACACACGCACATATACACACATATACACATGCACATGCACCCACATACACATGTACACACACATATGCATACACATATACACATATACACACATTCACATACACACGTACACACACATGCACACATATACACATACACACATACATACACATACACACATACACATACAAACACACATATATACACACATACACATATACACACACATACACACGTACACACATACATACACACACACGTACACACATACACACACACAAAACTTATAGGTATACACATTTACCACCAGGCCCTATCGCATAATAGATTTTCAATAATCAATATGGGTTTTTAAAGTGATTTTTCCGAGCTAGAAAACTGCAAGTGAAGAGAATGAATGGCGCACCTCACATTCATGGCGCATTTGTAAGAATTAGGAAGGTGGGGTTCCCAAAGGCAATTGCAGGGTCACTTGCTTTCCTTATCCACAAGGAGTTTACTGGGGCTTGCTCACAGCTCTAGAGGGCTAGAGCCCATGACCGTCATGGTGACGGAGGGTCACTTTCCTTAAAGCCAGATGAGGAGGGTTAGCCTCTGCGCCTGACTTAAATCCTCAGTGTTACTTAAAAGAGTCAGTATCTAACCACCGTGATATTTTAATATGAGTTTATGGAACTGTCCCTGAGAACTCTACAAATGAAACCCCCAACAGCAGAATCTTCTTCACTATCAGTGTTAATATAAAACGAACAATTCACAGTGCTCACTTGTCCTACAGTCAATCCGGCTTCCGGTTCAACCTCCACAGCGTTAACTGTCCCGGGAACTCTGTTTTTCTGAGCTTCTATACAGATATGCTCAACTTTTTTTCTCACCACACACTGATTTATTTTACTTCCCCTTTAAAAGCAACTTTTCAGGGCTAGAGAGAGGGCTCAGCAGGTCAAAGCACTGGCTGCTCTTGTAGAGGACCTGGTTTCCACCACACACGGCAGCTCACGACCATCTACAACTCCAGTTCCAAGGGATCTGGCCCCCTCCTCTTCCCTCCGTGGGCAGCAGGCTCATGCCAGGCCCATCCACGCAAGCGGGCAAAACACTCGCACACATAAAGTAAATAAATATATTTCAGAAGTACTTTCCCCTCAGCTTCTCTCTCACTTTTATTAATTCTCTCTTGCTCTCTGAATAAATCTGAAGAAACAGAAACGAGGGCCACATTTCCAGGGCAATCCACGACAAAACTATTTATAGAACCCAAAATAATCACATAAGTAAACTAAACGTGTTGAGAGAGAAAGGCTTGGGGTTGGTCTGTCATTTCCAAACGCATGCAGCCAGGAAGGCCTGCTCCATCCGTGGTTCTCAACCTGTGGGTCGCGACCCTTTGGCGGTCACGTATCAGTCAGTTATCCTGCATATTAGATATTCGCGTTACGATTCATAACAGTAGCAAAATTGAAGTTATGAAGTAGCAAGGAAATAATTTTATGGTTGGGGGTCACCACAACGTGAGGAACTATATTGAAAGGGTGGCCGCATTGGGAAGGTTGAGAACCAGTATTCTAAGTGAATACCAGGAAAGCACAAATCATTTTTGACAACTCCCCGACTCTATGTTATATATATATATATATTCTGCTTTTAACAAAGTGGTAGGAACGCCTGAGATATTTTACCCTGGTCGTGTTCAGGCACACGGAATATGACATTTTCTAAGGACAACCCAAGCTGAAAATTCTAGAGATCCTCAAAAGCCAGCATTTTCACTGCTTCAAAAGGACATGGAATTCGGACAAGTTAGGAATACAGATATTTTTAGGTTTTCCACTTAAATGTTTACCGGGTCTTTCTAGATTAACTGGATGCCCATACTAGTCAGATACTCAAATATATGTCATTTATGACTAGAGAGTTAGTTATAATTGCTTAGTACATGTGGTCTCAAAACCATTCAAAATACGAGGCCTGTGGTGCAAAAAATTAATAAAAGGAATTTACTGGTAGCATTTGCGTTTTTTAAATAGTTACAGTCACGTCTCACTATGTAGCCCTGGTTATCCTGGAATTCTCTCTGTAGACCAGGCTGGCCTCGAACTCACAGAGATCTGCCTGGCACTGCCCACTGGGAGCTGAGACTAAAGGTCTGCGCTCTGTTACAGTCATTTTTTTTTAATAGGAACAATAAATTCTGAAGACCACTGGCTTAAGTGGCCCTGTATCAAAAACCCAGAAAATGTTAAATTCTTAACTCTGGAAAAAGGCTAAAGTTGACTTTATCAACCTGTTTTAAAAAAATAGCCTTTCTAGGTCAGGCCTCTGTTCGCTGATCTGTGTAAAAATAGCATTCATTAGAGGACTCACAGGGAAGAGCTATGTGTACAGCTCCGGGCACACAGCACCAAACTGTTTCTTTTAAAACCACAATTTCCAATTCTCCTTGAAAAGCAGAATGAAATTCCCCCTCCTCCCCACACCCCCAAATGACTGCCCTTGCAAAACAAAATGCCCCAGGTATCTGAACAAAGCTGAAATTTTAAAGGCCACTTTAAACCAATAGCCTTTTTAAAAACAAACAAACTAACTAATAATCCCCTGGGCATCAGGGGCTGGTTGGAGGGACAGGTGCAGGGTGTGCCTTCCTAGAGGCTGTCTCCCCCATCCTCTGACCTTCTCCAGCTGGCAGCCTGGCACCCCACACCTCAGTTATCAGTAGGCCAAAGCCTGCTTTCCCATCTGCACTTTCCAAAAGGCTCCTGTTGCCAAAGGGCTCACACTGACCTGGCTCTCCCATGAGAACATGCCTCCCGAGTGACTTGCCAGGCTTCCCAGGAAGCATATCTCAGCTGTCTCTGGGCTCCCTCCTTAACCTCTCAGTCTCTTGGCTCACTCTCCCCTCTTCCCTTGAGTTTCCTAACACCTCCATATTGTGACCCCGGATGCCCTTTCGGTCCAACGTCCTCGTCTGTGTTCATGAATCACTGCCCCCCGCCCCCCTAAAACACCCAACTCTCAATCCAAAGGGCAGAGTTGCGACAATTCCCGAGCCATTTTGAAGTGATTTCTTTGAGGCCTACCTGCGGCGGGCAGCTGAGTCGAGGCTTCATTTCTCGCCTTCTCCAGCTTCTCTCGCACCCAGGGGAATTCCTGCAGGGAATCTAGGAAGGTGTCAAATGCCTTGGGGCCCCGGGAAGGCAGGATATCCAACAACAGCATTGTTTTTCTGAGGCCCGTGGTTTGAGCCTTGATTTCTTGAACGTGGTTTTCTGTCAGAATCCCCTCCTGGTAGAGGTACTGCAGAACCAGCCCCTCCACCAAAACCTCGGCACCCAGCTCCAGGCGCAGCGAGCGGAGCACCTGCTTGTCTCTGGCATCCATTCCTCCCTGGAAAGAAACAAAATCAGAACTCAGGGTATGGGAATGCTCATGGACCCCCTCAAGATAGTGCTGCTATAACATCATTAATAAGCACCTTAAGGCCAGTCAGATCTCCCCATCTTAAGAGAGTGTCAAGCCACAGTGTTTTCTACCTTGGCAGCTAAGCCAAGTCAAGTTAACTTCAAACACTTCCAAACATAATGAACCACACCAATGAGGAATCTGTTTCTATCTCTACTTTCCACACTGTGAGGCCCTATTTCAATTCCTTTTTCAGTAAGAGATCCATCTGACAGAAAACAGATCTGAGACCTCACATAAAATGCAATCCCTGAGAATCACAGAACAGCATTTAATTACAGCGGATTTTAATTTAATATTGCTTTCATCCATCAGGGCAGCACCCATCCTTCAGGAGCTGCCAAAATGACCAGGGACAGTTATAGACCCTGACCAGCCATGGGGGGAGGGGCGGTGGGAGGCAGGGAGGACAATCTAGAGGTAAGAACGAGCTTATGGATCTTTCTTACAGACAAGTCCTCCCTCCGCAGGACCAGCACCTTCAAGAAAATATTTGTGTGCCTTTTACAGAAAGCCTTATACACATCGTCAGAGTCCAGAACCTGGGTCACAGTACAGAGGGACGTTTAATGAGCGCAGGTGGCTAGTGTGCAGTGGGGTGGCAGTGAAGGTCGTGGTGGGGAGGCAAGGGCAAACATGGGTGGCTGGCAGGGCTTCAGACACCCACGGAGGGAGCGCAGACGGGGGACACCCGATCCCAACCTTCGCCACCAGCCTCTGCAAAGTCCTGAGCTGGCAGGTGGGCGGGGGAGGGGTGGGGAGTGTCCGTAGCCCGCAGCGTGCTTCCCTGTGGAACTTTTGAGGTCTCCCTGTCGGGGCAGCTGAAAGCCGTCCTTGTGTCACACCAGCGATGTGCAGGGGACACGAACCCGCGGAATGATCTTCACCGGGAAAACCACCCCCGGCCCCCGGCCCCGCCACCCAAACCCTCGCCCAGCTGGGACCAGAGCAAACTGCGCCGAGAGAGCCGCGCAGGGGCGATGTCGCCACAGCGCGGGGATTTTGAGAGAAGATGGACTCCTGTTACTTACGTCTGCGACCACGTATCTTAGAAAAAAAAAAAAAAAAGACTACAACCGGAATCCAAAGTGTTAGGGAACCCGTGCCATAAACACCATCTTTGTTGTAGGCAAAAGCCCTAGACAGGAAGTACTGTAGTCATCTTTGTTGAGGGCAAGGGCAGGAAGTGTGGGAGCCATCTTTGTTGAGGGACCAAAAGGTCAGTTTAAAGCTTTCTCCGCCATGTTTGCTGTGGGTAAAAGAGGCACCCTCTCCCAGATTTAAAAAAAAAAAAAAGTACTTTAAATGATCCAAGAGGTTATCTAAGTAAATAAATCGTTGACTCTTAACACAAACTCTCCATGAGAGCCTTGCACATAGCAGGCAGGTCAAAAGTTACTCGAGCAACTAAGCCCTGGGTTCAATGCCCAGTAAAAACACACACTTGCACAAATGCACAAATTACTCTTATAACGTGAAGCGATTAATAAACTCGGAAATTCATTTTTTTTAATTAATTGGATGATATACCAAAAAGGATGTAACTGCTTTGTTTTGTTGTGTTTTATTTTTTGAGACAGGGTTTCTCTGTGTAACAGTCGTAGCTCTCCTGGAACTTGCTCCAGTAGACCAGGCTGCTTTCGAACTCAGAGATCCGCCTCCTCTGTCTCCTGCGTGCTGGGATTAAAGGCTCTACCTACTACGTGCCTACTGCCCAGCTGCTTATTCTTTTATTATTTTGTAGGGTGTGTGTGTGTGTGTGTGTGTGTGTGTGTGTGTGTGTGTGTGTGTGTTTTACAGATGAAAACAGATCTTTGTACAAGGCCAGATGAGGTCATCTGATCCCCTGGATCTGGAGTTACAGGAAGTCTGATCTACCAGACGTGGGTGCTTAGACCCAAACTGAGGTCTTCTGCAAGAGCTGTATGTGCCCTTAACAGCTGAGCCATTTCTTCCCCACCAACTCTTTTTTTGTTTTGTTTTATGATATTTTGTTTTTCGAGACAGGGTTTCTCTGTGTAAAATTCCTGACTGTCCTGCCATTTGTAGACCAGGCTGGCCTCCAACTCACAGAGATCCACCGGTCTCTGCCTTCTAAGTGTGGGATTAAAGGTGTGTTCCATAATACCTGGCTTAACCCCCCCCCAAAAAAAATAGTAATTGAGAATAAGAAAAGAATCCTTTACCAACACTTCAATCAGCAAACAGTGACAAACCTCCCTCCTCAAAGCCTTCCGATTGTGTGTGCAGTTGCCAGTGCCAACGTGCTCCAGTGTTTTTAGACAGGCACTCGCCATCTTAATGACAGTATTTTTATATAAGTGGTAGGAATTCTTTTAACATTTCAAATACTCTCAGATTCGGGAACGTCAATGTCAGCTAAAATCTCACAGCCAATACAGAGTAAAACCTAAATTCTAACCAAGTCCCTCTCATTTCATGCTGTTTCCAATGTACCAGACAATCACATGTGATAGACTCTGTTGTCCTAATAGAAGCCAAAACATTGCCAGTGAATCAGCGAACAGCCACCTCCTACTCTTGCTATTCTTGAGTTACACAGAGGCTTCCTCGGTATCTTTAGCTCTGGAACTGTTGTCCTTGGGGTAGGAGGGAGAGAGGTGGATAAGGGGTACCAATAATTGCTACCTTCACCCAAATAAGTAAAGGGGTTCTGCATGATTCCAAATGGCTGAGGCATTTCTGCCTTCTTGGAGAGAAAAGGAGGCATGGTTTTTCCAGCAATATGCTGCAACAATTGTCACACAGGTAGGAAAAAGAAATAGCACAATAAATACTCACATTGTTTGTTTGTTTGTTTGTTTTCAAGTTTAAGGCACTTTTTGGTGACTTGTAGTGTCTAGACATACTTGACATTTTATTGGGACTACAAGGTAAGTTGATGACCCTGTCCAGGAGGTGGGGAAGCAACAGTGAGATGAGAGTTCTCAGAAGGGAAGAGGGCAGCAGCAGCAGCAGCATAGGAATTAAAGCTGGTGTTGAAGGCTGGACTCCTTACAGTAAACAATTTTAGGGGCTATCGGTTAAGGATATGACTTAGATCTCTAGGATGATGCCCATGACCGTCAAATTCCTCTTCTGGTGCAACTGTGGACCGTTCTCTGTACTGCCTCCTAAGCAACCCGAGTGGCTCTAACTGACTAGTGAACCACCACCCATCAACCTAGTGGAGGACCATTACCCGAGGTAGCACACTGTGGTTCTTCTCAGGACCACGTTATAGCGTCACTTATATTAATGTCCAAGGTCAGTGGCCTCTAAGGAAACAAACATCAGAATCATCACTGCAGGTGGCTCCTCCACCACCCTGGCCAGTCCCTCTCTGTCAGTTTGAATTGTGCCCTAAGAAGATTGAGCACCTGTTACCCAGATTTTCGAGGAGAGATATTCCCTTTTCCTCATTTCCTCTCCTTTTATATTTACTTATGTCAAGATATACTCCTTGTGGGTTTGAAGAGAGAAAGAGTATTTTTATGTCTTTCAATTTGATCCTTACTTTTACAATATTAAAAAAATAACAAGTCAAAGAAACTGGATGTTTGGTTTCTTCCAGTTTCATAGATGTGAAAATAAAGTGACAAAGGGACAGAGAAAAACAGATTCCTTCTTTTAGTAGACATGAAATAATCACAAAACTAGATCTTGATTTAGGTCACAACAAACTGAAAAATTCCAATGTACAAAAGTGTGTATTTTCCCATTATACAATAAGAATCAAAATTTTAACAGAAGGATAACGTCGCATGAGTTTGCAAATAAAGTAAGATAACAAAGTAAAGTAAGCAGGGCACAGTGGCACATGCCTCTAATCCCAGCACTCAAGACAGGCTTGCAGACCTCTGTGAGTTCAAGGCCAACTTGGTGCATGTAGCGAAGCCAGAGAAGATTATAAAGTGAGACTTTGTCTCAAAAAGAGATGGAGGAGGGGGAGGAGAGGTAGAAGAAGAGAGGGAGGAGAAGAAGACAGTTCAACCTTTAGCTTACTTTACTATATCCAGTACTGGGGATTGAGCCTATGGCATCATATATACTAGGAAAGTACCCTACCACTGACCCACATCTCCAGCCTTCTTTCTGTTTTCCCTACTGTTTATTTTGAGACAGAGGCTCACAAAGTTGCCTAGGCTGACCTAGAACCTGTGATTCTCCAGCTCTAGTAGCTGAGATTACAGATAAGTGCCACCATGTCTTGTGCTGTGGAATAATCTTTCTGTGTGCTGTGAATATGCATTACTCCCATGGGTTAATTAAAAGCTGGCAGGCAGAGAGTCAGGCAGGAAGTACAGGAGGGACAACCAAATTAAGGATGCTGGGATAAAGAAGGGCAGAGTTACAGGAGATGCCAGAGATACAGAAGAATCTGGAACTGGTTCAAGCAGGAATTTATCAAAGGAGTCTTGATATGAAATACCAGATAAATTAAGTGATTTTCCCATGCTGCTTTGCATAAGGTACTGAAATATTCATCAAGCAACATTTCTGGTCTTCAGATACATTGCTCAAGAGAAGGCAGCCCAGGTACTGGTTTTCCAGTGATATAGTTCAGTGCAAGACTGAGAGACTAACAGTAAGAAGATGCTCTTGAGATCCTCTCAAGTACAAAGTAACAACTAACCTTAAGTTCCCTGAATGGCGCATTTCAATAATTAAGTTGTCTACTGAGTATCTACTGGACTGACATCAGGTGTCACTGGCTAGAGAGAAAGTATGGGCTTCAACGTGCTGGTTCCATTTTGTCAATTTAACACAAACCAGTCACAGAGGGAGAGGGAACCTTGATTGAGGAAATGCCTCCACCAGATTGGCCGGTGGCCATGTCTGTGGGGCACAGTGTTGATTGATGATTGTGCGGGAGGGCCCAGCCCACTGTGGGCAGTACCACCCCTGTGACCTGGGGGTTCTGCATTGTATGAGAATAAAGTGAGTAAGTCATGAAGAACAGAGCGGTAAGAAGCGCCCCTTCATGGTCTCTGCTTCAGCCCCTGACTTTAGGGTTCTGCCTTGGCTACGCCCAATGATGTACTACCACTTGGAAGAGTAAGACGAAATAAACTTGTCGGAGAATATTATTTTAAGGTCTATGACTTTCGTTTATGCTGCATTTGTTTAATTCTGTGAAGCTAGCTGTGTTACTGTGCCTCTCTAAAATACCTGATGGTCTAATAAAGAGCTGAATGGCCAATAGCAAGGCAGGAGCAAGGATAAGCGGGGCTGGCAGACAGAGAGTATAAATAGAAGGAGAAATCTGGAAGAGCAAGGAAAGGAGGAGAAAGGACGCTTGGGGCCAGCCACCCAGTCACACAGTCAGTCACAGAGTAAGACTGAAAGTAAGGTACGCAGAGGTAAAAAAGATAAAAGCCCAGAGGAAAAAGGTAGTCAGGATAATTTAAGTTAAGAAAAGCTGGCAAGAAACAAGCCAAGCAAAGGTCGGGCATTCAATAAGCCTCTGTGTGATTTATTTGGGTGTTGGATGGTATGCCCCTCCCCCCCAAAAGAGCCAAAAGAGTAAACCATCACATAATAACATAAACTCTTTCCTCCCTAGGTTATTTTTGGTCCGTTTTATCACAGCGACAGAGGCGCTAACTATAAAATTCAAATAGCAGGCATAAATGAGACTGAGTTATTTTATGAAAATAATTTAGCAGCCAAGCTTTGGATTCTTGTTCAAGTAAAGTAAAATAGAAGCAGGCTGCCCTAGTCCCAGGGGAATGAGCTAAGATGTTTTATATTTTCCAATGCACACTCAACTCAATGGTTGCCGGATATTATTCATTTATATTAGCTGCTCAGGGGTTGAACCTAGGACCTTACACACGCTGGAGAAACACTCTACCACTGAGTTACATCTCCCAGTGGAAAGGTTTTTTTTTTTTTAATGAACAACAAAGAATGTATAAGCCTGTTTCAAGCGTAGCCATATATTTGAAAACCATAGACTTTAGTATCATAAATATGCACAAAAATTTGCATGCCCACAAAAGTCCCTGGACATTACTCTTACCAAGTGGTCATATTGACTACAAATGAACTTCACCATGAATCCTGTTGAAAATTTCTCTCCAAGGAAAAGTAAAAATCACCATGGCTCTGCCAGGATGAGCTATCAGTAATACCAAGGAGTTGAATGAACTAAGTTTTTATCTTGCGTTATTTCATAAAGTCCATTGAAAGCCTAGACAGTGTCTGCTAAATATAAGGATTTTGTTTTAGCATAATTAATGCTAAACTGTTCTTTCTGATAACAATTCACCAAAAAGCTCAGCTACATCTTAATAACAAGCAAATATAGCCATTTACCCCAGAAAAGGAGAGCTCCCTTCCTGTCCTTTGTGCTGATAAGTGGTCCTGCATCCAACCTGTGTGATAGCTAGACAGGGAGTATACAGTTCTGAACAAAGAGCCAACACTCATGCTAAAACGAAAATTTAATCTGATTATTTAATAAGCAAAAAGAGGCAAGCCATTAAAGGTGCTAAAGGCTTCTGGGTGTCTCTTTTCTCCTAGATAACAGATACATAAATGCTTGGAGGCTTGGACACCAGCTTGGTAGAAGTGTGATATGGATTGAAATATTATTGTCTCTACCCAAACAAGCCCCCACCTTCTACCCACGCAAGTAGCAATGGCTCAGCCTTTTTGAAAAGAAAAAGAAAAGGCAGAAAGGGCTATAGACTATGACCCTCATTGATTTTCCGCTATGACCTCAGAACACAAAATGCACAACTATAAACAGAAACATCCTATCCTTGCAAATCTCAGGAGGATTTGCTCTCCCCTCCTAGACTGTCATTTGCTGGGGCAGGGAATTAGATAAGTATTTGTTGTCGAGCCTATTTGATAGCATCCGGTGGCTTTGTCTGGTTCTGTCCTTTACTAGCTTGTTGGCAGGATCATCTAAAAGGCTAGGTTCATCTGGACGCTCTTCTCCTCCATGTCTTCTCAGGCATTCTCCCTGCCCCCTACAGCAGGTTACTCAGCTGCCTGCCAGAGAAGCTCAGGGCTTCTAGGGACAAAGGCAGAAGCTGCCTGTTTTCTCCCAGGCTCTTCATCCATAGCTCAGATCCAAGGAGAAAAGAAACAGATCTCACTTCTCAACGAGAGGAATGTCAAGGATGCGTAGCCATCGTTAGCCCATCTCAGCCACAGACGCATCCTCAGCCATATGCCCAGCACCAGCGAGTCATGTTCCTACTGGCTGTTTCTCTCACTTATATAAAAACAAACTTCGAGGAATAACACACAGACACGCTGCTCTCACTCCGGCATCAGAGGGATGAAGCAGGAGGATCATGACTTCTAGGTCAACCTGGGCTGCATCATGAGTCCCAGAGAAGTGGGGTTGGACTTACATTGGGACCAGTAACTCCCCAATAATGACATGAAAATGTATTAATTATGAAAGCTTGGCCTTAGCTTAGGTTTGTTCCCAACTAGCTCTTAAGACTTAAATTAACCCATTTATATTAATTTATATTATATCTCCTCCATCTTGTATGTCTGACTTCGCCAGTGTCTTGCTGGCATCCCCTGAACCGCTAGATTCATTCCCCTGAGTTTCTCTCTCTGCCTAACCTCTCCTGGAAGTATAGCCTAACCTCCACTTCCTCACTATTGGTTATTCAGCTTTTTATTTTATTTATTGTTTTTGTTTTTTGAGACAAGGTTTCTCTGTGTAGCTTTGGAGCCTGTGCTGGCACTCACTCTGTAGGACAGCCTTGAACTCACAGATATCTGCCTGTCTCTGTCTCCCAAGTGCTGGAATTAAAGGCATGCGCCACCACAGCCCGGCTCAGCTTTTTATTAAACCAGTCACAACAAAACATCCTCACAGTGTGCAAATATCCTGTAACAGAGAAATCTGGTTTATACAAAGGGGTAGAAAAGGAAGGAGGTAGAAGAGGAGGAGGAGAAAGTGGAGGAGAGGAGGAGGAGGAAGAAGAAGAAGAGAAGGAGGAGGAGCGTTGTGAGATATTTGTACACTGTGTGATGGTATATGCTGTGATTGGTGTAGCTGAATGGCCAATAGCTAGATAGGAGGTATAGCTAGGATTCCAGGAGAGGAAGGAAGGGGAGGAGGTACCTAGGAATGAAGGAGTGTAAACACCCAAACAGTTCTGCAAAATCCTGATGGTCCTATAGCTCCCTTGCCACTACAGGACAGGTATGTGAGCCAGGAACTAAGCTTGAGACTTAAAAACATACAGACAAACACAGAGACAAAGACAGACAGAAAGAGATGTAGTCAAGGGTCATCCTTAATACAAGAATGCCAAATGCCACTTTATTGTGCTCAGGGGCAGCTTATATAGGAATCCTTAACCACGCCCAGCTCTCGGGATCTTTCAGCTGCAGACTCACCAGCCTGACATCAGGGTCTCGTGCTCGGAGCAGCTGCAAGTGAGGTCTCGCGCTCAGAGCAGCTGCAGGCAGAGAAAGTCAGGGGGCAACCAGGGGTCTGCGGCTCCCAACAAGGGAGATGTCAGGAGACATGGAGAGGAAACACGAGGTGCAGGATGGAAGAGAAAACATATATTAATATAAATGGGATCAAAGAATGGATAAGGAAAATGTGCTACATTTATACAATGGAGTACTACACAGCAGAAAAAAATGACAGCTTGAATTTTGCAGGAAAATGGATGGAGCTAGAAAACATTATTTTGAGTGAGGTAACCCAGACACAGAAAGACAATTATCACAGGTACTCACTCATAGGTGGTTTTTAAACGTAAAGCAAAGAAAACCAGCCTACAATCCACAATCCCAGAGAATTTAGACAACAATGCGGACACTAAGAGAGACTTATGTAGATCTAATCTACTTGGGAAGTAGAAAGTAGAAAAAGACAAGATCTCCTGAGTAAATTGGGAGCATGGGGACTTTGGAGGAGGGCTGTTGGGGGGAAGGGAGAGGCAGGGAGGGAAGCAGAGAAAAATGTAGAGCTCAATTAATATCAATTAAAAATGTATAAATATATATATATATGGGTTAATTTAAGTTATAAGACCTAGTTAGAAACAAGCCTAAGCTATAGGCCCAGTGAGTGCTGGCTGGATAAATGTTATATCCGGTGCCTCATTCTTCTCGTTTTCTGGAATCAAGCACACAGCACTCACACAGGGATCCAGCTCCAGCAGGAAGGAAGTGAAGGTGACCTTGAGGAGTTCCCAGGTTGTGCCGCGGATTAGGTCACCAGTTCAAAGCGGTTTAGCAGCTCAAGCAGTGTCAACGAGGCTTAACTCTTCCCTGTCTGTTCTGTGTCCCACACAGTGGTTGAGTCTGTGTGGCTCTTATTTCCGCTTCCCTGCTGTGGGATATCTGTACAGTGTGTGAGGGTGTATTGCTGCGTTTGCTGTGATAAAAAGAGGAATGGCCAATAGCGAGGCAGGGGGTATGTATGGGTGGGACTTTCGGGCAGCGAAAGAGAAACTGGAAAGTCGGATCTAGGTGTATGGGCGATGCCAGGAGACTTGGAAAAAGTACAACGGGGGCTGGAGAGATGGCTCAGAGGTTAAGAGCACTGACTGCTCTTCCAAAGGTCCTGAGTTCAGTTCCCAGCAACCACATGGTGGCTCACAACCATCTGTAATGAGGTCTGGTGCCCTCTTCTGGCTTGCAGGCATACACACAGACAGAATATTGTATACATAATAAACACATATTTTTTTTAAAAAAAAGGAAAAAGTTCAACGTACAGAAACGGAAAAGAGGTAAAATAGCTACTACATGGAAGAACACAGATTAATAGAAGCAGGATAATTATGTTATACGAGTTAGTTGGGGGCAACCCTAACAAAGACAGATCCTTATATGGCTAAGGTCTAGTGAAGTCTTCTTACTTAACAGCCGTTAACACCCTCAGCCCTCGCAACTACCAGAAGAGAGATTCTTCTCTCAGCTCATTCTACAGCTAAGGCAGATTAGATAGTTTTTAAATGACAAGGACAAAACGTGAGGTGCTGGCACTCCCAATGTAGCCTGAAGGCCTGCAAACCAGCAGCTTTGCTATCTGCAGGCGGGGGGGGGGGGGGGGGGGGGGGGGGGGGAAGGATGCTCCAGCTAGGAAGAGTGTATTCACTCTTTTTCTTAGGTCCCGTTCTCCTGGGCTGAACGGTACCCACCCTGTGGCTGAAGGCTGTCTTCTGTGTTCAGTCACAGATTTCAAATGCTAATCTCTTCCAGACCCACCCTCACTTTAGCTACCTAAGCTTTCCACATCCCAGTCCACCTAGCACGTCAGAACCGTCCAAACAACCACCTCACGGCTCACTGACGATTTCTCTTAAGCACAGCAGAGGAAAAAGCCAGAAGGCGGCACTTAAATTACTCGCGGGGTGGGTGGGGCACGGCAAAGTGAAATAGAGGTCTTTGATAGGTGTCTAACCTGGGTCAAAAGACTGAGGTGCCTATTTAACATTTCAAAGCAGACCTGGCGGCCAGGTTCTCCCAGCATCCCTCAGTCCCTACCCGGGCACCCTCCCCCAAACTCCAGCACAGAAACTGAGCGTCCCTTCCAGCAGAAGCTCTGTCCTATATAATCCAGTCATTTTGGTTACCCAGCCTCTTTTGTCTACCTGAGGTGGTTTGAAAGAAAATAGCCCCAAAGGGAATGGCACTAATGGGAGGTGTGGCCTTGTTGGAATAGGCGTGGTCTTCTTGGAGGAAGCATATCACCGTGGAGGCGGGCTTTGAGGGCTCAGAGATGCCACACTCAGTGAGTCAGCGGCTTCCACACAGCAGCTCCTTCTCCAGAACCACGTCTGCCTGCTTCTCTCCTGATAATGGACTGAACCTCTGGACTGTAAGCTGCCACCTCAATCAAATACTTTTTTATAGGAGTTGTCTTGGCCATGGCGTCTCTTCATAACAATAGAAACCCTAACCGAGACACCAGCCTTTACTTTCCTGACTCCCCACCACCACCATCACCCCCCTTCCCCCCTCCTGGCTGGGGGTCACAGTCACTCTGACCTCCCCCAGGTGTCGCTGCCTCTGGCTATGTTTTTCCTTTATCTACAATAAACTTTCTCCTCCACCCTAGTTAGGAGCCCTCAGGACCTTCCTTCTTCATTTCTTTTTTACCCTCAGTCCTTTTATTTAAAAAAGCAAGGGAAAAAAGCGTAAGCAAACGTGTTAAAATAGGAAGCCGTTCTCTTTATGCTGACGTTGTAGCCCCGTGGTACAGTGCATATTCAGCAAGCATGGTGGCCCAGGGTTCAATCCCAAGCACTTCAAAAGAAAATTACTAGCATAAACCTTACCGTTCTTCTTCATATTCTGTGGTAGTGTTTCATAAATACCAATATAAACCGTACCCACAACTCATACGGAAGCCCCCTGCTTGACCAGAGGCCTAGCCAACTGCCAGAACTCCAGATCAGTGCCTAGCCCAATGTCATCAGAAAGGCTTCCTCCAGCAGCAGACGGAAGCGGATGCAGAGACCCACACACAAACATTAGCCAGAGCCTGTGGAACCCTGTGGAAAAGAGAGTGAGGAAGGACGGTAGGAACCAGAGGGGTTGAGGACACCAGGAGAACCGGGCCCACAGAATCAACTAAGCAGAGCTCATAAGGGCTCACAGACCCTGTGTAGCAATCCCAGAGCCTGTATGGGTCTGAGCTAAGTCCTCTACATACATACTATAGTTGTTTAGCTTGGGGTGTCTGTGGGATTCCTAACAGTGCAGAGTGTGGGGTGTCTCTGACTCTCTTCTCTGCTTTTGGCACCCTTTTTGTCCTGTTGGGTTGCCTCATCCATATGAGGGTTTGTGCCTGGTCTTTTCGTAACTTGTTAACTGTGTTTGGTTGATATCCCTGGGATGCCTGCCCTTTTCTGAAGGGAACAAGAGGAACAGGGGATCTGAGGGAGAGGGGAGGAGGGTGCTGGGAGGAGTGGAGGCAGGGTAGGCTGCAGTTGGGATGTATTGTATGAGAAAAGAATAAATAAAAAGAAAAACCAATATAAAAACATTTCAATGGTACATGCCATCAGAGAAATTACAGTTAGTATCTTGTGGTTTGTGTTTGTGTGTATGACAGGTTCTCATGACAGTTGGCAATGTTGCACAAAACTAAACCTAGCAGGGGCTAGGTGGAGCACTCAGTCGGTAAGAGCACTTGCCGTACAGTGTGAGAACCCAAGTTCGAATCCCAAAAACCAAAGTGAGCACTAGTAATCCCAGCACACCTACCGAGAGATGGGAAGCAGAGATTCCCTGGGAGCTCATGGCCAGTTGGCCTGATACAACAGAAAAACAAGAGACTCTGTCTCAAACAAGGTGGAAATTGAAGACTAACACCTGACTTTATGGTATGACCTACACAAGGTACACATATATACACACAGACACACGTGCACAAATGCACACCTAAAACAATCATTTCACTTCTCGATACACACATGCATGGTACAAATGTTCCTTAGAAATGGTGTGGACATGGCCATGAGGGAGTTCTGTCCTTCCTGTCTCCAGGGCCCATGAAGATAATCAACTGTATTTGCCTGAGAAATACAGGAGCCCTTTCTGTGTCTCCTGCTCCGACCCAGCCCATAAAAGAAGGCAGAGCACTCCCTAAGCCCAGCCTGGTGCTGTGAGGGACCCTTCCCCACCCAAGTCTTATCTTTTTCTCCGTGGAAGAAAACAACTTATCTTCTGTTTTCCTAAGCGATTCTGGACCTTGGGGCATTGTGTCAGGGTGTCTGGGGTGATAAGCGCCCTGTTACTTGGAAAGTCTTTACAGCAGGGTAGGAGATAAAATTCAAGGAAAGGTTTCCTCAGAAGAGGCCAGAGTGTTCTGAAGGCAATCAAGGAGAAAGATAGCTGGGCCAGAAATGTGAACCAGTGAGGTTGGGAGAGATTCGACTGCTGTCAAAATAGGAGTTGTGCTTTTGTGGGTCAGACTATGTCTATACAAATCCCGTACCATTCCACAGGCCTCTTTGTTCAAAGACCGTATCAAAAGAAATCCTTCTTCCTTTACCTGTGTCCCAGGGGACTTCCTGTTGGCCCAAAGGACGGGTATTCACAAAGGTCCCAAAGCCTGAACTGAAGCTGAGCTGTGTCCTCTGAGGACCACACCACCTGGAATTCAGCCCTGCGTTACGGATGAGAGCTGCGGGAAGGGGCAGCGCAGTGGGAAGACCTTCATCTGGCTCCACTCTCCAGGGCCCTCCTGTTTCGCCCAGTCCTGGGTTTGTTTACAAGCGAGCCAATTAACCTTTATGACTTCCTGTCCTCTCCTGAAAATGAAGAGGGATGGCGGTGGTGGCTTGGAGGTCCTCTTACGACTACTGGAAGAGATCGTCCATTTGAAGTGCCTACTGCACGGGAGGCACTTGATTAACACGGGCTCTTTCCCTTACCCTTCCACCCTCTCGGGATCCGTAGTGGGCCTTTCCTTGAATGCTTTGTCATCTAGCAGCTAATAGCATACTGTCCCATATAGTTTGCTTTTTCTCCCCAAGTTAATCTTTCCTAAGCATCACAGAGTTCACAGAGGAGACACCGTCCGTACGTACCTTATGGTTGTGACTTTACAGCATACAAAGCGTGTTCAAAGACCCTGTGTGAGATGCCTCTTGCATCCGCACAAAGATGCCTAGCCCCCAACTCTGTACCTGTATTGGCCGACGGACCATTCTTGGTCTCAAAGGCCAGTCTGTCCCCAAGTTACTTCACAGAGAGAGGATACAGTTTCCACTTTGAAAAAAAAGAGGACGGTGAATTTATAGCAGCCTCAAAAGAAAGTGTGTGGCCTTGAGGAGTTTTGGTTTGTTAGATGAAATGCAGAATGATTATGGGTTCTTTTTCATGGGAGTACAGTGGTCTGGAAATACCTGGGGTGTGCTGTGCCTTGGAAGGGAAAACCCCAAACCTGTGATGGTATGGTAGAGCCCATTGCTAAGCAACAGAAGCAGCTCTAGGCTGTACAGGAACAAAAATTCTTTGTTCAGTACGATGAAGAGTCATTCACTGGAAACTATTTAATAGAATCTTAGCTGCAACGTCATGTGTGTTATCCAAAGCGCCCATCCGTGGCTGTTAACTGATTATTATTGGACAGTAGCTCATAGCTGTGTTTACTTTGTCTTTTGTCATTCTTTTTCTCTTTTTCTTTTTTTTTTTCATGAGTTCATGCTCATGTGTATGTGCAGGAGTGCGCATGTGTGTGGGAGGGGAGTAATATTTGTGTGTGGTCTATGTGAAGGTGTGTGGGGGTACAAAACCCGATGGTTCCTTTTATCAACAACGTATTTCTAGGATCTCTTCGTCCACATGCATGCCAGGGGAGATGAACGACTTTCAGCCCTCTGCACCTTGTGACTCTCATCAGGTTGCCTTTGACAGCTCTGCTGTCAGGATGACACAGGATTAAGGATGTCTGCAATTGATTAGGGAAGGCGGTAATCAATTCACAGCCCCGGCCTGGAACGGTTTACATATCTTTCCTGCAGAGCCATGCCAAGGTTTTAATTATTGGCACCCGCACCTGGAGCGGGGTTGGTGTTGATGTATCCACTTCCCAAGGTTAAAGGAAAGGGGTGGGGCTTGTTGAGCTCCCAGTTCACAAGCAGGGTCTGTGAAGAGTTTGACTTGGATAAATTATCGTAAAGGTCAATGTAATCACACCCCCATCAGTTCTCCCGAATCTAAATAGCCGTGCACCTGAAGGCTGGTTCTGTTAACACAGTCAAGTAATTAGTTATTGACAGAGCAAGGAGCGCGTAATTATTTATTACCTGAATGTGATACTGATTCGTGTCTGTGCTGATGAAGATCATCAGTCGGATACAAAGGGACAGCACGTTCATTTATCCCAGGCTTCATGGAAGGCTGTTCTGAGTTTTCATCCCTAAGGCAAAAAACAAACAAAAAAAAGTTGTAAACATTTTTATCATGAAATAAAAATCCGTCCACTTTCTTTGGTCAGAGCTTGAAGCTCTTGGGTTTGTGAGATGAATTCCTAAGCCTCTCAAAGCAAATTTGAGAAGCTTTTCTGAGGTCCAATAAAACGCTAGATTCCAGCCAGTGACTCACCGCATTAGCTCTCTGGCAACGAACTGACATTTCTGGCCTGTGTTCTCCAACATTCTAGGAGAATTTCATTCTTAGGAGACCATGGCAGTTTCTCCTAACTGAGACTCACACTTGGTAAAAACTGGGTGATAATTACAGAAAGGCTCATTAACAAATATCACCGTCCAGGTGAACAATTCTCTAATGACCATCTGGGTAGTGGTTTCACACGGGGATGGATTTTATTTTTCCTCTGTGGTTCCAAAAAAGGATGGCATTATAAAGGCTGTGCCAAAGGTGATTCAAACACTGGCCAATGAAAAACTCTCTGAAGCACAGAGAAGAAGGCTAGGTTTGGGCATGACTTCATGGCTTGCCTTAGAAAGCCTCTGTTTCTGGGTCACCTTGTCAGTTCCCCCAGGACCTCTTAGTCCCTAGAGGCCAACTGCATTTGGAGCCACACTTCCATCTATCCTTATTACTAGAAAACACACTCTCAACTATGCCTGTTCATGCGGAAACATAGACATCCATTTGTGTGAAGGGTCTCTCCTTTGTGCTGTCTGGCTGATGCGGTTCGAGCTTTTACAGGATTTCAAAAGACACCAATGCATTATATGTGAGTCATAACAGCAAATCATACAAGAAATATGATGACCAATGGAGATTTGGGGGAGAAATGTTATACCCACTAGTAGTCACAGAACTATAAACAAAAGTGCCTGAGAAAGTATTTGTCTCCTAACAAGTTAAATGTTTAATTACATTTATGTAGGGGTGGGGCATGTGAGCACCACAGCACATGAGGGAGGTCAGGGGAGAACTTTCAGGAGTCAGTCTGTCCTTCCTCCATGTGTTGTAGAATATTATCTTAACGATGTAAAGATGTCTTACATTTGTTTATGCTGCAGAGTGTTACTTTAACAGTGTGAAGGTGTTATTACAATTGTTACATTTGTTTCTGCTGCCTTTGTTAACGGGGTAAGGATGGGTTACATTTGTTTCTGCTGCCTTTGTTAACGGGGTAAGGATGGGTCACATTTGTTTCTGCTGCCTTTGTTAATGGGGTAAGGATGGGTTACATTTGTTTCTGCTGCCTTTGTTTAGTTGGGAAAAGATGTGTTGCCGTTTCACCTTGCCTGCCTAAGGCACCTGACTGGTCTAATAAAAAGTTGAATGTCCAATAATAGCTAGGCAGAGGAGAGAGAGGTGGGAATGGCAGGCAGGGAGGATAACAGGAGGAGAAATCTAGGCAAGAGAGAAAAGGAGAAGAGAACAAGGGAGAAAAAAAGGAAAACACCAGAGGCAAGCAGCCAGGCAGCCACCAGCCAGGCAGCCAGGAAAGCCATGAAAGTAAGAGACACAGAAAGAAAATGTAAAAAGCCTCCAGGCAAAAGATAAATAAAAGCCGGGAGGTGGTGGCTCGCAATTTTAATCCCAGCACTCAGGAGTCAGAGGCAGGTAGATCTTTGTGAGTTCGAGGCCAGCCTGGTTTACAAGAGCTAGTTTCAGGACAGGCCTCAAAGCTACAGAGAAGCCCTGTCTCAAAAAAAAAAAAACAAAAACAAAACAAAACAAAAAGATAAAGAGAAACAGGTTAATTTAAGGTAAAAGAAATAGCCAGAAACGAGCCTAAGCTAAGCCAAGCATTCATAACCTATAATAGGAAGTTTCTGTGTCATGATTCGGGAGCTGGTTGGTGGCCCAGAAGAAAAATCCTGGTACACAGGTGGGCACTGGAATCGAACTTAGGTCATCAAGCTTGCTGGCAAGCGCCTTTCCCCACTGAACTATCTCAGCAGCTCCCCCCCCCCCCAAATTAGAAAAGTGTTTCATGGGAGAAACTGGGGGAGAAGAAAAGCATAATCAATATATATTGTACGAAAATATTTTTTTCAATGATATAATTGTGAGTTGTAATGCGACTGTATAGTCTTCCCCTTTTGCCACAGCCTGGACTTTATAAACGCAGATGCTGTAATTCTGTGCAGGAAGTGTTAGGAGAGAACCACTAAGAAGGAAAGTGCAGGGCCTGGGAAGGTTTTCCACTTCTCCTTCCTCACCTTTGGATCCGTTTGCCCACCCCTTGATTGCAGAATTTTACTCCTAAGAGTTTATCTTCAAGAAGTAGAAGAGCTGGGGAGATGATTCCGAAGATAGGGGCACGTGCCCCTCTTGCAGAGGAGCTGAGTTTGGTTTTCAGCACCCAGCTCATAGATGTCTACAACTCTAGCTCCAAGGGGATCTGATACCTCTGGCTTCTGAGGGCACTGCACTCATACACAAACCCACAGTCATACTCATGGCTTCAATAAAATAGGAGAATCTTCCAAAATTAAATATGAGAAGTAGGCAAAGATTTACATTCAAGGCTGTTCATCTCAGAATCATTTATTAAGATGGAAATTTCATTATAGTAAAACAATCATAACAAGAAGGCTTAATTCTTAGGTATGCTTAGTTATGGGACATCTACAAGCTATTGCATACTTAATTTTACAATGCCCTATAGGTAAACAGAAAAATCCTTCATGACATATAATTAAAAGGGAAAAGCACGTACAAAAATTGAAGGGAAACTAAGTTGTACGTGTGAAAACATATGTTTCCCCTTAGATGATGAGATAATGGAAGATTGTGGGGTTTTGTTTTGAATATTTGAACACTCCAAAGTTTATAGCAATGTATTAGCATTTACTATAACAAAATACTTTTTTTGTTTGGGGCCAAATAAGTTTCAAGAAAAAGGGCTCATTTAGCTTACAGTTCTGGAAGTTCAGGGGTATGACACCAGAACCAACTGATCCCTGGTGAGGACCTCATGGCAGATGCCATCACAGTGGTGGCAGAAGGACAGAGAGATCACATGACAAGACAGAAAGCCAGAGGAAGGGGAGGGGGGGCTCCCTCTTAAAGGACCTATCACTTCTCCTCAATACCATTCTGGGGAGCAAGCTCCCAGTCTACACACTCTTGGGGATACACTCAAACCATATCCAAACCTTAGGAACCGTTATGAACATGTATTATGTTTGCAGTTGAAGAAAGATATGTCACTTTTCTAAGGAGGCATGTATAGAACGTAGCACAAAAGTCTAACCCTGAGTGTGAGTGGGCCATTCCTAGAAGGCGTGTTGGAGCTGAGTCCTGAAATCAACCGGGATCAACACACTGTTGAGGGGTGGGTGCCACTTCAGGCAGAAAGGGGAGCATATACACAAAGACCTACACTTTGAGGGCAGAATCTGGGCTCCCAGGTTGTTTGCCATACATTGCAACTCCAGCCTGGTGGGTTGTTGTGTGGTCTTTCCCGTTCCCACCATCCAAACGAGAAAAGGGCACATAGACTTCCCACATAGATTCTTGCCAGATCATGGTGGTTCAACTCCACAGTGGAATCAAAGGGACACAATCAGTGGAACTTTTTTTTTCCTTCAAAGTTTGCTCTTTTCCTTGGCCAGCAATATGGGAATGAAAGCATCTCGGGAGCTCTTGGTGACACTGAAGCATGCTATCCCAGGGGTAAGTCACTTGTACTCCACTGTTACGTTGCCAAACTATGATGCTCAGTAGGTTTGGGGCATTAACCTAACCAGACCCATAAGAGACATACACTACCTGCTTCCACAATCCGTTCACCGAACTTCAGTCACATAGCTCTTTATCGACGCAAAAATGGTGAGGCGGCTCAGCAGTTAAGACTGCTCTTGCAGAGGACCTGAGTTCGATTCCCAGAACCCACACCAGATGGCTCCCAACCACCTGGAACTCTAGGGAGATACAATACCTCTAGCCTCCGTGGGCACCTGCACTCACGGGCACGTACAGACACACAAACATACACATAATCTAAAAACCAAAATAAAAGACTAGGAAATATTTTAAAGTATTTCTCTTAGTTTCTGAGATTATAAGAAAATTCTATCATTTATCCATTCCCTTTCCCTCCCTCCAAGCCCTCCCATATACCCATATTCCTCCCTCTCAAGTACATTCATTGTGTGATGCTCGCAGGGTGGACCATTTGGTACTGAACAACCAGTTGTGTGCTCTTCCCTGGGTAAGGCTATTTCTCCAGCTCTCAGCATTCGGAAGTTGTCTGTAGCTCTTTGTGTAGGGTCAAGGCTCCAGACAACTGAGGTTGAGGCTACAGACATTTCCCTGGCCACCTTAGCTTATCCATTGCTGCCCTTATTCAGTTCGGGTCTAAACAGCAGTGTTCTTGATGGATATAGCATCTGACATAAGGCTATGAAATCTTAACTTCACTGTGTGCCTACTTGAGTCAGATAGTAAATTCTAGAAAGATATGTTGTTTGTAGGGAAAGAACGTCTTGAAACTTGATTATTTCAATCCAGTGTCTTTGCTAGCTCATGGACATTTCTAGTATCTACAACCCCCCCCTCCAAAAAAAAAGAAAAGAAAGAAAGAAAGAAAGAAAGAAAGAAAGAAAGAAAGAAAAAATGCTAAGAAGCGATAAAAACTCATTTTGGCAACAAGCATTTTGATAATCTCATTTGATTTTTACATCAGTCCCATGAGGCTGATCTCACTATTTTCATTCCCATTTTGCCCAAGTCAACCAGCAGCAAGTGAAGCCATGGCTGGAACGAAATCTTCTGGATCTGAAAACTGGACTCTCTATCCACTTTATTGTATTCAGTAGCCTTTCTGAGGAAGAAGATTAATGTCCTGACCCCTAACGCTTGTGGTTTTATTTGACTGCTTGCGAATTGGAGGAAGAGAGAATGACAGTGTGAAGCCACCAGTTCTTCCAATGAACTCCATGAAAGGGAAGGGGAGGGTAAAAGAGGGGAGGGGAGGGGAAGGGAGGGCAGGGAAGAAAGGAAGAGGAGGGAGGGCAAGAAGGAAAGAGAAGGAAAGTGACAAGAGGGGAGGGGAGGGAAGAGAAGGGAGGAAGAGAAGAGAAGGGGAGGGCACGAGGGGAAGAGAAGGGAAGGGACCAGAGGGGAGGGGACAAGAGGGAAGGGAGAGAACAAAGGAACATCCAAGAACACCAGACACCTCATCTTCCTCTGAATTTTGTAGATGTTGTGGTTGGGATTAAGAGAATCTGAGCCAGGCCCAGTGACTCAACTCCTGTCATCCCAGGGTTTGAGAGGACAAAGTAGGACCATAATCTCCAGGCCAGCCTGGGCTACATAGGAAGTTTGAGGCTAGCCTGAGCTATATGAGATCCTGCCTCAAAACGTCAACAAAAAGCCGGGATGGTGGTACCCGTAATCTCTGTATTTGGGAAGGGGAGGCAGATTGATCAGGAATTCAAGGGCATCCTTGACTACTCAGAGTTTGCAGATTACCTTAGCTATGCAAAACCTAGCCTCAAAAAGAAGGGGGTGGGGGAAGAAAATCTGAGGGAAGCCAAGTGGGAATCCTGGCTTGTGTGGCCCTGCATTGTGTGTGTGACATCGGGCCACAGGCCAGAATCTGATGTAAAGACCTGACAAACGGCCCCGAAGAGAATAAGACAAATGGTACCAAGATGAAGGGTACCAGGCTCCCTCTGCCCAGGTGAGAGCTAGGACAAGGATGCAGGAGGGCACCTTGGCTACCCTTGTGCGTGACGAATGATGAGAGAGCCCGGGAATGACAGTGAGCAGCTGCTCTGTTTCCGCAGAGCTCACAGCTGCTGCCACTGCCGGCTTTCCCATCACCAGCTCCTTTGCCACGCAGGCTAACAGAATTGATGGCCAAGGCTCTCTCCAGCGGCACTGACGTCTTGGCCGGGAGAAAAGCCTGTAAATGTTGCTAAAGCAAGAAGGGAAAGTGTGGGGTAGGAACAACCTTGACCTGATAAAGACAGCATCAGGAAAGAGGGCTCAGGATAACCTAGAAGGAGGGTGTAGGGAGAGCCCTTCCTTCAGCGGGTGGCTTAGAGGGTTTCTCTAGTCTGGAGCAGAGCATAGGAAATGCACCACATAGCTGGTTTCTCTTTTAAATGAACTCTGCTTGAAGGACGTTCCTTTATTCTAGGATTATTTCCGTGGTTTCGATTTCAATATGAACTATTCTTCTATGATACTGTACTGATAAAGATGATATCCCCCCCCGACTCTTCTTTTACCCCCCATACAATGTAACAGAATGTTATTGTCCAACTTTTTCGTGGATGATGTTGTTTTGAACTTTTGGTCTATGAGATTTCAAAGCCTGGTACCCATTCCAAAGTCTGGAACTCCTTAAGAATTATTCACAGAGAAATAAAAACAGAAGACAACTTAGAAAACAACTGCATGGACCATGTGGACTTCAAGAACAAATTAGGACCCAGAGGAGGAGTAGACAAGAGCATCTTTGACGCAAGCCATCCCACCAAGCCGAAAAGAACTAAGTGATCCATCACTGTCTGTCTTAGGAGTTTGAACTCTCTGTCCCTTTTAAAGCCATGGTGGAAGGGAGGGAATGACTCAGAGCCTTTGAGCGTGCCATGACTATCTCTAATACAGAAAGCACAGCTGATGTGAGAGACTGGGAACTGTAAAACGTCTCAGTTTTGGAAAATACTAGCCAAGAGCCAGCTGGGAAGACTTTGGACCAAAGAACGGTTCCCAGTGTTCGCAAGAATAATAACGGCAGAAGCCAACAATAGCAGCTGTTTGCGGGGGCGGGAGCATGTAGCGCAAAAGAAGGGCGAAGGAATATAGGAGGTGCAAACAAACAATGAAAACTCCGCAGCAGCTATCAGACCCGCAGCCTTGAACGCTCCTGCGCAGGGTCACAACCTGCACCCTCGGCCTGTGCTCTGGGACCCAGGCGGGAAACGAAGTGAGATCGATTACAAACACAGAAAGCTTCGACTTGCGTGTAGGAGGAGAGGGTGGAAGATGTCTTGAATCTCGGATATGCATGAATTTCAGACTGAGAAGAGCCTAAGTATGAGCGCACCGACAAATGAAATGAAAAGTTATTCACAGTCCCTGAAAGTTGATCATATTCATTCATTTGACCCATGGGTATGATTTCCTTTGGAAAGAAAAACGATGGAGGCCAAGGATAGTGATATACGCCTTTAATTGCAGCACTTAGGAGGCAGAGGCAGGCAGATTTCTGTGAGTTTGAGACCAGTTTGGACTACATAGAGAGGTCCAGGCCAGCCAGAGTTACCCAATGAGACTCTGTCTTAAAAAATAAAATAAAACAAAAAAATTCCAACTGTGGGTCATGTCTGAAACTTTACATATTATCTCTTAGTTTTCAAACAAATGCCCTCTGAGGCAGGGCCCTATTTCCCCAGCGACAGTACTGTAACTGAATGACAGTAAGATGGGCTGTCGTTCCCATCTTTTTTTTAATTGATATTTATTGAGCTCTACATTTTTCTCTGCTTCCCTCCCTGCCTCTCCCCTCCCCCCTTCAACCCTCCCCCAAGGTTCCCATGCTCCCAATTTACTCAGGAGATCTTGTCTTTTTCTACTTTCTACTTCCCAAGTAGATTAAATCTATGTAAGTCTCTCTTGGTGTCCACATTGTTATCTAAGTTCTCTGGTATTGTGGTTTGTAGGCTGGTTTTCTTTGCTTTACGTTTAAAAACCACCTACGAGTGAGTACGTGTGATAATTGTCTTTCTGTGTTACCTCACTCAAAATAATGTTTTCTAGCTCCATCCATTTTCCTGCAAAATTCAAGCTGTCGTTATTTTTTCTGCTGTGTAGTACTCCATTGTGTAAATGTACCACATTTTCCTTATCCATTGATATCCAGGTCTTCTAGTCGGTTCTATTGGTCCTCCTGTCTGTTCTTATGCCAATACCAGGCTGTTTTCAGTACTGTAGCTCTGTGGTAGAGTTTGAAGTCAGGGATTCTGATGCCTCCAGAAGTTCTTTTATTGCATAGGATTGTTTGGGATATACTGGGCTTTTTGCTTTTCCAAATGAAGTTAAGTACTGTTCTTTCAAGGTCTTTGAAGAATTTTGCTGGGATTTTGCTGGGAATTGCATTGAATCTGTAGATTGCTTTCGGTAAGATTGCCATTTTTACTATATTAATTCTGCCTACCCAAAAGCATGGGAGGTCTTTCCACTTTCTGGTGTCTTCTTCAATTTCTTTCTTCAAAGATTTAAAGTTCTTGTCATACAAGTCTTCCACTTGTTTGGTTAGAATTACTCCAAGATATTTTATGCTATTTGTGGCTATTGTGAAGGGTGTTGATTCTCTGATTTCTTCCCCAGCCCTTTTATCATCTGTGTACAGGAGGGCTACTGCTTTTTTTTTTGAGTTGATCTTGTATCCTGCTACATCACTGAAAGTGTTTATGAGTTGTAGAAGTTCCTTGGTAGAATTTTTGGGATCACTTATGTAAACTATCATATCATCAACAAACAGTGAGAGTTTGACTTCTTTTCCAGTTGTATCCCTTTAATCTCCCTTTGGTGTCTTGCTCTATCTAGGACCTCAAGAACTATATTGAATAGATATGGAGAGAGTGGACAATCTTGTCTTGTTCCTGATTTCAGTGGAATAGTTGGGAGTTTCCATTTAGTTTGATGTTGGCTGTTGCCTTGCTGTATATTGCCTTAATTATGTTTAGGTATGTTTCTGTACCTTTGCTCTCTCCAAGACCTTTATCATGAAGGGATGTTGTATTTTGTCGAAAATTTTTCGGCATTTAATGAAATGATCATGTGGTTTTTATTTTTCAGCTTGTTTATTTAGTGGATTACAATGACAGATTTTTGATTGTTGAACCATCCCTGCATCTGTGGGATGAAGCCAACTTGGTCATGGTGGATGATGGTTCTGATGTGTTCTTGGATTCGATTTGCTAGTATTTTATTTAGTATTTTTGAAACTGAATGACAGTAAGATGGGCTGTTGTTCTGATCTTAAATGTCCACACATTAAAGTCTAATCCCTTGGGGTGACGCTATTGGAATCTTGAGGAAACTTTAAGAGAGAGGACACAATGAGAGATCTTTAGGTCATTGGGGGTGTGCCCTCAAATGGGTCTGTAGGATCCATTCCCCTTCTCTTCCTTTTGGCTTCCCAGCCTTGAGATGAACAGTGCGGCTTCACAATGCACTGTGGACCATGATGCCTCACCACAGACTCCAACGCAATGAGCCATGGACTGGCGCTTCCAAAACTGCAAGCCAGAAGGAATTGTTTGTTTCGATAAATTAATTGTCTTAGGTGTCCTGCTATGATGGATACCTAATAAATGCAAGATGCTTATCCCAGATGTTATAACTATTGTCGGGGGGTCAAGTATGGGAGCTAGGGTGCTCACCTCCCTTGCAAGCATGAGGGCTGATGTGGAGAGTTGCAGTACCCATATAAAACCTCCCATGCCATCCCAGTACTAGGAAGGGAGGGAGCAGAGCAGGGGACTCCCTGGCTTGTTAGACTAACTAGAATTGGCGGGTTCTGCCTTAATAGTTATAATGGAGACAGCGGAGAGTGATCAAAGAAGGCACCCGACATCAACTTTGTACACACCCACGCACACACACATATATGTGAACATGCATACACACATGGATGCCACACACCCGCGTACACATGCACACATGCATGCGCACAAGAGGAAAAAAAAATGAACTAAGTATATCCTTAACCGCTGCTTTCACCAACCAGCCGTCCTCTGCCCTGAGGCACAGTGAATGACCCTAAAACTGAGGTGAGACTAATGCTTTTCTCAGAATTCCTCCTATCGGCGCCTATTTCATCACTTGAGCTGTTGATGCCAAAGTCCTGGACCTGTTCTTCCTTGTACTTTCACGTGATCTTACAAAGTCATTTCTGTGTTAAGCTACCTAGGAGTTGAGCTGACCAAACAGGATATGGAGGACAAAAGAATAAATCCCCTCGCTGGGTAGTGGTGGCACCTTTAATCTCAGCATTTAGGAAGCAGAGGCAGATGGACTTCTGAATTTGAGGCCATCCAGGCTTGAGGCGTGAGTTCCAGGACAGCCAGGGCTACAAAGAGAAACCCTGTCTTGAAAAAAAAAAAAGAAGAAGAAGAAGAAAAGAAAAAAGAAAAAGAATTCCTCTGCTAGGTAGAGATAACAGCCTCGTCTTCATTAACTGTCTGTGAAAAGGGGCCCCATCCTCTCCCGGGACCTAATTCACCACTGTGTCTACTGTGCAGGCAGTTGCTGTAGGTTTGAGGAGATGTGAAGTGGAGAAAAATCACTAAAAGAAAGACAGCAAAAAGAGGAGACGGGATTGTCGACATTGGCCAATAACATGCTTGATAAAACTTAAAAGTCAAGGCACAATATAGGTTAAAAAAAAAGAAAAGAAAAAAGAAGACCTAACAAAGTAAGGAAGAAATAGAAAACAAAACGGGTTACAAATCATATAGCTGAAAAACTTAATAATTGAGAACAACCTGCTGAGCTGAAAGTGTTTAGGGTGTTCCATGCCTGGAACAGCAGCCCTGGAAGGAAGACAAACAAGCAAAACTGACAGAGGTCGTGAAAATGTCGAAAGTCATCAGAGAATTCCACAGACTTGTAGGAGAGTTAAAGGAATCTCTTTTCAACTTGAGGAGGGACTGGACAGACTGCGTTTGATTGAAGCTTATACCTAACTAAATTATCTCTCTTCTATTAAGTGTACTGTAGGGAACGTAAGAGTCAGGTTTGTGAAATTAGGATCAAAAGTTTAAATGGGAGGAGTAGAGATGAGTGTTATCACAGGAAGGCAAACGGCTTAGGAATACTTTCCCGATAAAATGAAATTTAACGCCCCCAAAGCACAGAAATCAGAGAGCTGTGTATTAGAAAAAGGTACCGAGCTTAATCAATACAGTAACCGTGTTTCACTGAATCGAGCGCTAGGAAATCATGGCAGAGCTATCGTCAGAAAGAGAACGCTGACGAACCGAAGAAGGGTTGTTTGAAATGGTAAACAAAACAGAGACAACCTTCACGGATTAGCTCTCCATCCTGGTGATGAAATCCTTGAGAAAACCCAACTTCTAAAAAGGAAAGTGTGTGTGGGCTCAGGCTTTCGGACATTTCAGTCATGGCTGCTCTGTGTTCGTAGTTTCTGGCCTGTGGCAGCACAGGGCATCATAAGGACCTAACCTCTTATGCTTCTTGAAGGTTCCACCACTCCGCTATAGAGCCACAGTCTGGGGTTCAAGTCTTACATACGTGGACCTTTGGAGAATGCTTAAGGCCCAAACTATAGAACCTGCTAAGACTGGTCAATAAGAAATAAGGGTAAAAATTACCTGTGGTGGAAGGAGATGGCTCAGTGGGCAAAGGCATTTGTCACCAAACCTGGCAACCTAATTCTGGTACCCAGGACCCTCATAGTGAAAGTAAAGAACATGCATTCCCACACACATGCACACAAATCAATCAATCAATCGATCGATCAATGTTTTTTAAATGATCTATATGATTTTTACCATTAAATGTCCATTTTACGCTTATTCTGTAGGGATCTAGACATTATTTAAGGACTATATCAAGCATATTGATATTAATGTCTATACTGTAAACAAAACGGGAGTGGGATCTCTGAGAAAAGTCAAAACTGTCCATGAATGGCAGGGCCCCACGTGGATGATGAGTGGAGACAGACCGTGGCACCGGACACAGGGGAACTTGTTCGGTGAGGTCTGTGAGTGTGCTTTGAGGAAAGATAATAAAGTCAGATCTTCCTCTGCTCCCCATAACTCTTGTCATTTGGTTTGGATTGCTTGGTGTTAAAAGGAAGCAGGGCAAGTATGCAAGCGTATGCTGAATCTCCACCTTCCTCACACTCGGGAAGCAGAAGCAGGGGGGTTATGAGTTAGAGACCAGTCTGGGATATGGAGGGAGGACCTCATTTCATAAAACAGTAGGAGAACGGAGGGTGGAAGAGAGAGACCAATAACTAGATAAACAGATGATTATTACTCTGGATTGATTCAGGGAAGAATTTTGTAGTAAAAGCATAAGAAAAGAAACAGCAATGGAGGTAACTCTGGATGCTTTGCCTTTATTAAAGTGAATTTTTAAAAAATATGTTTATCAAAAATCCATGAAAATTAGCCAGGCATTGGTGGTGCACACCTTTAATTAAAGCAGTCAGGAGACAGCACTCGGAAAAGGCTGGTGGACTCTGTGAGTTCAAAGCTAGCCAGGTGAACAGAGCTAGTTCCAGGACAGCCAGGGCCACATAGAGAAACCCTGTCTCAAAATAATAATAACAATGACAATGATAATGATTCATGGCAACTAAATGCACAGAGGCTGGAGAGATGGCTCAACATCTAAGAACCCTGGCTGCTCAGCCAAAGAACCCAGGCTTGATTCCCAGAACTCACATGACAGCTCACAACTGTCTGCAACTCCAGTCCTGGGACATCTGACACCTTGTGGTCCCTGCAGGCACTGCAGGCACCGGGGCACACACGTAGCACACAAACACACATGCGGGCAAAATACTCATACACATAAAATAATGATAAAATATTTTTAATTAAATGCACAAAACAAATGCGAAATAATATTTTCAACTGAAACTCTAAAAGGAAAATAGAAACAATATATCATTCATGCAAATGAACACAACACAAAAATAGATCTTATTGAAAAGCTAGCAAAAGCACAAAAATTTTGTAATCCAGTAAGAAAATACAATTGTCTAATAAATGTGGTATTAGTCACGGTTCTCTAAAGGAACAGAAGAAAAAGCACTCGGTTTCAAAATAATATAAAAATGCAAATTAAAATTGAAATGTCTTATCTGCATGTTAGTAAGCATTCCTACACACTTCTCCCGGGAAAGGAGATTGATCCCACTTCTTAGAAAGCAATTTCATGTCAAGAGTCTTTTAACTCAGTAAGTCCTCTTCTGAGCTTGTATTCTTGAGGGTGGGAATTATACATTCTTCAAAATGGGGTGGTAAATTTTATTCATCCTTATGGTGGTGGCGATGCTCTATGAGAATGCGCCTCTGGACACTAGGGCCCGACACACAGTAGGGACCCACGGACCATCTGTTCACTGGCCCTGGAAATCAGTGTGGCAGCTTAGAGAGGAATGAGCTTAAATTATTGGGAGAATGCTTAGCCATCCTAGAAAGTAAGAAAGACCTCCCTGATGTAAGCCCAAAACCATGCCTACCTCTTCCCTCCCTGCCCGCCCCCTCCTCTCTCTCTCTCTCTCTCTCTCTCTCTCTCTCTCTCTCTCTCTCTCTCGTGTGTGTGTGTGTGTGTGTTTGTGTGTAAACTCACAGGCACACACACAGAAAGACCAATGCACAGAGAGAATCGATGCATCCGCTGTGATGAACTCGAGAAGGAGGTGGAATGTGCAGGGTGAGCCACTTTGGAATGGAACTATGGGATTGTAGGAATTATTTCAGACCTAGCTATGTTTTAAAACTACTTGTGCGTCAGAAGGAAAAGAGGGCTGATAAGATAGTTCGGTGGACAAAGGCGCATGCTGCTGAGCCTGTAAACCTGAATCTGATACCCAGAACCTACGTGGTGGCAGGAGACACACATGGACACACACGGCATAATAATAATAATAAAGGCAGGGGAGAACAATATCAGCTGAACAAGGTAACACACACTGGTAGGCCCAGTAGAGGGCTTCTAGAAGTTTGACACGAGTCTGAGAAATACCTAAATAAGTAAGAAAAAGAAGTTGGGCAGTGGTGGCGCACGCCTTTAATTCTAGCACTCAGGAGGCAGAGGCAGGCATATCTCTATGAGTTCGAGGCCAGCCTGGTTTACAGAGCTAGTTCTGGGACAGTAAGAGCTGTTAAACAGAGAAACCCTGTCTCGAAAAACAAAAAACAAAAACAAATGCTTCCTAGATGACGTATATGTAAAGTTAGTGATTGCATCATTTGTAACAAGGAAGAACAATCTCATGTAAATATTAATTGGGGTTTTTGTTTGTTTTGATTTGCTTTGCTTTTTAAGACAGGGTGTCTCTATGCAGCTGTCTTGGAACTCTATGTAGCCCAGGATGGTTCCAAATTCACTGAGATCCACCGACTGCTGCCTCTGGCATCCTGAGAAGAAAGGCATGCGTCACCACACCCAACTTTAACTCATTTTTTTAAGTTGACAACAAATATTAGAGGCTATGAAATGAAACAAAACTCAGTGCAGAAGTTACATATTTATCTTATAAGAAACATTAAAGAGAATTACCATTTTGATTATCTGAAACCTGAGGTCTCATGGGCACGGGGAGAGGCAATGCCAGGCTACCAGTTCCTACAGCTAGCAAGATTTGACATGTGCCGGCTAATAAACCCACATCCTATACTGCCTTCAACCGAAGCCAGGGTCTTTGGCATGCTAAACAAACACTCGACCCCTAAGCTACACATCCCCAGTCCTGAGCTATCTTCTGTCCTAACCACAGCAGCGCCAGGTACCAAACAATTGATAAACAATTCACGGGCCCCAAAGAGCATACTCTGAAGTCATTCCTACCAGGGAATCCCGACCCTACTCACCCTTCATCAGCTATTCTCCCCTCAGAAGCTGCAGTAAAGTCTCTTCCCCTACTTTTCCCCTTGACCCCTTTATTCCCTGACCGCCCTGATATTTCCCCATGTGGCTTTTGATGTTTCCCCACGGCTTGGTCCTCTTGGGAGCCGTAAGTTACAAACTGTCCTGTCCTCAGACTTATTTCTTAAGTTGTTGACCTCACAATATTCGAATAATAATAATAAAAATCTTCATTTCAAGGCAATTAGCAATTTTAGAATTCTCTACAGATTAAAAAACAACTAATAGTCTTACTGGCACACTTTATAGATTTTTAAAATAATAATAATTATTATTTTTACTTCCTTAGAAACTCATAAAAGGCATAAGAGTAGAGACTGCTTCCCAACTCCTTCTGTGAGGCTATCATGCTGCTGAGAACCAAACAAGACAGAAATAGCAAGGAAAGAAAACTTCTGTATATAGTCCCAAAATCCTCAACAGGTAAAAACAATACCAAACCAACAACATAAGAAGGAATTATTAGCCAGAAACGGCGCCACCCACCTGTACACCTGTTCTTACAAGGTTAAAGCAGGAGGGAGCACAAAGAGCTAAATGTTGGCTAATTCCATTTGTATGAAATGAGCAGAGCAGGCAAGTCTAGACAGGCAGAAACTAAGTAAGTGGTTGCCTAGGGTTGGCTGGGGGTAGAGTGCATGGGAAACAAATTGTCAAAGGGCAGGAGGGACAAATGTTCACAAAATAATTGTGTGCATTAACAACTGTGTAGCAAAACTCGTCGCATTTATTCTATAATTTAAATGAGTGGTTTTGTGGTACATAAGCCATAATAATACAGCTGATGTTTTAAAATACAGAAAAATATCAAACTATTTGTTATGTTACTCAGACCTGTCTCGGGCACGTGACAGACACCCCTGTTTCATCTGAGTGTGCAGGTGTGTGCCCGCATGCATGCCAGCTCAGAAACGAGCTGCCCACTCGAGTCTGTTACTATAGTGTGGGAGGTCTTTCTCCATAGGCTTCCTGTGTTTTCTATGATCGCATCATGCCATGTCATGGAAAACATGTCAACAGTGCAAAATAATTTCTTACCAATAGAGCATTTAACCGAGACTGAGGTCAAGAGGGTTGTGTAACAGGATTGTACATTAGGTACAGGGTGGATCAGACGTTCTGGGGCTGTTTGGAGAGATACAGGGAGGAAAAAAAATGCTTAAGCTGGGCCGTGGAGGATAAGTAGGAGTTCTCCGGGGAGACGGGGTAGGAAGAATTTGCTGGGACAGAACAGAGTGTTCAGAATCTCTGACGCGAGAGCGATCTGGCTCGGTCGACAACTCTGTGATTATGAGGTATGCCTGGACTGTAGAGTCTGTTAGGAGGGTGCAGTGGAGTGGACAAACAGCCAGCGAGATAAGGCTGGGTAAGGGTGCCAGGCTGAGGCACTCATACCAACCTACAGCAGAGACTGAAATAACGCTTTAAGAACCTCCCAAGTCAGTTCCTGGTAACACAAATGGCGGCCACAGATACGAATGGGCAACAGAGTAAGCACAAAAAAGGGTTGCTTCGTTTTAAATATGCCTTAAGAAGACCCAAGCAATGATCTCCAACTCGCAAGAGCCAAGCCTTTGCAGAAGCTAAAAGCTAGGCTCTAGCTATTCTCAGAGGCGCACCTGACTCCCACCTCAGGCTGACATTATCATGGGGTCTTGTTCTCCTGGTCCCTGGGACACTGTTTTTGGAACTGCTTTAAGTCATAGAAGGGTTGTTCTGTTGCCTCTGTTAGTTTCATTACTGCAGGGTTTCAGACGCAAGGTTCCGATGCCAGAGTCACTACAGGAAGCAAAGCAAGTGGCCCCGCATATCAAGTGCTGGGCAGTTTTCCTCCCATAAAAACCAGTATACTGTTCCCTTCTCATCCAGACAATCTCTCTCTTTGGAGGGTCGAGTCCTAGGAGCTGGTTAAAGATGAAATAATTAGACCTCTCTTTCAGCTGTTTGAGAGGAAGCTAAAGTTCAAGTAAAGGCATGCCCACGGAAAATGTTGGTATTCTATGACTTTCTGTGTGTGTAACATCAACAAAAAAATAAATAGAAGAACCAGAGAGGATGCATGAGTCACTGAGAATGTTTGAAACTGTTCGTCTCCCCCAGGAGATGGCCAGATAGTCAGGATGATTCAGCCTGGGAAATTACCAGCCCAGAATGAGCCAATGATCAAGAGGTCTAAGGATCTCAGAGGTGGGGGAAAAACGGGGCCTTCACTCGCAGCTGAGAGTTTTAAAAAATTACCTCAGGGGATAGTGAAGGGCGGGGCTCCAACCTGCTTTTTTGGAAAGGCAACCCAGAAAGCTGAGCTGGGAAGGAACAGTTAAATGCGCTGGCCAGGACATTCAACAGCCATAGCAAGGCTTAGCCGCTAGCAAACTCCTTCTCTCGTCTTGTTCTAGGATCTTGTTAGAATTGGCAACAGCTTTGCCTAATCACTGGAAGACACCATAATCTTCCCTGTGGCTCTTGATTCCTTGCCTGTCCGCTCCGGGCAGAAGGGTGGGAAGTAAAAGTCCTGGGCGGAGGGTCCAGACCTCTTCAGCTGCTGCCAAAATATCGGAGTCGGAATAATCTATCATCAAAAGTCATGATTCAAAGTGCTGGGGGATGGGAAGTCAAAATGAAGACCTGGTCTTGGTTTCCCAGCTGGAATTGGAGCTCTCACATGGTGGAAGGGCCAGAGGTGCAAAAAGGAATAAGCATCAGTTCCCTACAACCTTCTATAAGGTCACCAATCCTTTTCCTGAGGGCTGGACACCCTCATGGCTGGCTCAACACCTGCTGGTGGTCCCACCTCTCAATACACTCACTCTTGCGATTAAGTTCCAGCATGTGAATTTGGGGAAATATGTTCTGCCCATGGTGAGGACCTAGAGGGTCATGCTTTGTCTCTGTAGAGCATCTTAAAGAGCATCCCCCATGAGCTCCTGCAGCCGCCACAAAACCTACCAGGGCAGGCCTAAAAAAAGCATTTGCTACTCAAGCCTGATAACCTGAGTTCAATCCCTGGGATCCATGTGGCAGAAGGAGAGAATAGTTCCTGAAAGCTGATCTCCCCACATGCTCTCTGTGGTCCACACACGTCCATGTCCACACACAAGAACAGAAGATTCCAGTGAATACCCTTCCTTCCTCCCTTTGGTTTTTGTTTCTTCAAGACAGGGTTTTTCTAGGAAGACATGGTTGTCCTGGAGATCAGGCTATAGACCTCAAACTCAAGAGATCTGCCTGCCTGTCTCCAGAGTGCTGGGATTAAAGGCTTGCACCGTCACCGCCAGGCTCAAATGAATTTCAAACTCTAAACAGTGAAGTCCCTGTGATGCTTCAAATCTTTCTATAAGGAACTCAAAGTGATTTTGGAAAATAATTGTTCCTCAAATTGCCCATAAGACGGAGAATTGGGAGCTGACATTTGCTGAAGGATTACTATGTGGCAAGCCTTCTTCTTAAACAATTATTTGTTGGATTGAACAAGTTACGTGTTTTCTACGGCTTTTTGTCTAGTTTAAAAATAGAGACAACTTCTTAGAAACTGCGTGTCCCCAGTTAGCTTTGTAGCAGGAGCTGAGTGTGTTCCCACTGGCTGAGAAGTGCCTGGCAGTTGGAGGTTTATCCACCTGACTTGCCCCTTCTTGCCCATGGGTAGACCTTGTGTCTCCTCTCAGAGCAACAGAGAACATTCTCTCTTGCAAGGAAGGTGCTGACAGATGAGACTAGGGTGTGTGTGTGTGTGTGTGTGTGTGTGTGTGTGTGTGTGTGTGTGTGTGCTCTTTAGGTGGGCTTCTGGGGATCTGCTTGTAGCCAGGGTCTCACTATGTAGCCTTGGCTGTCCTGAAACTCCTAGAGATCTACCTGCCTCTGTCTACTGAGTGCTGGGACTAAACCACTGTCCCAGGCTTCTTTATTTGTTTCCAGACAGTTTCACCATCTGTTCTGTGAAGTTCCTGCCTCAGCCCCATACACAAACTACTCAGGCTACCTTGTCTGGCAAACTTTTGGTTGTTGCTTGTTTTGTATAAATATTTTCTTTCTTAAGGAAATACATGGCTGCAGAAAGCAGAAAGTATACCTCATTGAGAAGGTATACTGTCCTTCAGTTTGTGTGTGTGTGCACTGTATGTGTGTGAGTGTGTACCTGTGTGTATGCGTGTGAGTATATGCTGTGTGAGCCTTTGGATGCAGTTTGCCTAACCAGTGGATGAAGTAGTAGCTATGAGGAGACCTTCTGAGCTGACCCTGAAGTGATCAGAGCAGACAGCTGCAGAACAGCAGCAATGAGGAACCAACAGTTTTCAAACACACATAAGCCCCACTGTTTTAATCCTGTCCCACCTTGGGTATCTTAACTAAGACAGAAGTCATGGCCCAAAGTGATTGATTGCTCTAGCATCTACTACTCGCACTGACACAATTCCCATGTGTTTGCTCGCTTGCAGTGTGTTCGAGATTGAGCTCAGGGCCCTGCACACGCTAGGCAAACCCATCTCTAACATTCTGTGGCACACTAGCAAGGAAGACTCCCATTTCAAGAAGCCGGAGGCATTGCCTCAGGCTGGCTGCTACCACATGAGATTTTTTTTTTTCAAGAAAATCTGGGTCTTTTATATGAAACTTGAGGATTTCAAGTGTGGGCTCTAACTGAAGGAAGAGCTGCAGGCTGAGTTGATGAGCATAGACACTGACTGACCGTTTTTCAATGCCTGGGCTGCCCCGCAGAGTAGTCATAAGGAAAAAAAAAACCCACTTGGAATAAGACGAGTGCCGTGTTGGTGTTTTATGTCAGCTTGACCCAAGCTGGAGTCCTCTGGGGAAAGGGACTCTTGGTTGAGAAAATGCCTTTATAGCATTTCTGTTTTGAATTTTCTCTTGGCCAATAGGCAGCTCTGTGAGGTGTAAACAGATGCTTCCTGTCCTGACCAGTCAGTCCCAAATAACCAACTCAGAGGCTAACTACGAATTATAAACGCTCGGCCAAACGCTCAGGCTTATTGCTAACTAGCTCTTACAACTTAATTTAACCGTTTCTATTCATCTATGCACTGCCACACGGCTCATGGCTTTCCCTGTCCTTAAGCATGTCTTGCTTCCTGGGCGGCTGGCTGGTGTCCCCCTCCACTCCATCCTCCTACTTCCCATCATTCTCAGTTTGGCTGTCCCGCCTAATTTCCTGCCCGGCTACTGCCCTGTCAACTTTTTATTAACGAATGAGAGTAATGCATATCCATAGTGTAGAAAAGGATTGCTTTACAGCAGTGAAGCATTTTCCTGATTAATGACTGACGGGGGTGGGCCCAGCCTTTTGTGGATGGTGCCGTCCCTGCCTTGGTGGTCCTGGGTTCTATAACCGAGCAGGTCATGGAGAGCAAGCCAGTAAGCAGCACCCCTCCATGGCCTCTACGTGAGCTCCTTCCTCCAGGTTCCAGCCATGTCCTGAGGTAGGCTGTGATGTAGACGTGTAAGCCAAACAAACCCTTTCCTCTCCAAATAGCTTTTGACCATGGTGCAACAGTGACCCTAAGGCAAGCAGTATATCAAATATTCACACTGTTTAACATGTTCCAGGCATTAATCTCCTTGAACTGTGTCCTCATGTACAAATGGATTTAGGCTTCTTTGGGCTGGAAAGGAGAAGGCATTCTTACCTTATTTGGCAGATCATGAAAGTAAGGAAGAGAAACTGAGAATTTTGCTCTACTCAAGCAATAGGAAGTGACGTCGATGAAGCAGCGGCAGGGCAGCTGGCATCAGACTGCACCATCCTCAGCCAGTGCTTGCAAAACAAGTGGTACGGTTTCCAGGCAGATTTACACTGATGCTCAAGCGATGCGGTTGGTTCCCTGCTGTGGGATATGTTCTTGTGTACACTGTAAAGACTTATCACTTCTATTGGTTTAATAAAACAATGATTGGCCAGTAGCCAGGAAGAAAGTATAGGTGGGACAACCAGACTAAAAGAATTCTGGGAAGAGGAAAGGTGGAGAGGCAGTGACCAACCAGACGCAGAGGAAGCAAGATGAGAATGACTCACTGAGAAAAGTTACCAAGCCATGTGGTTATACACAGACAAGAATTATGGGTTAATTTAGGTTGTAAGAACTAGTTAATAATAAGCCTAAGCTAATACACCAAACAGTCTATAATTAATATAAGCCTTTGTGTGTTTATTCGGGACTGAATGGCTGTGGGACTGAGCGGGACAGAAACTTCCATCTATAGTTCCCTTCTCACATCCCTCCCTGGGCTTTAAGGCATCTTGCAGGGGATTTTCTGATGCTAATGGGGGCAGTTTGGTATTTTTAAATACAATGGAAGTTGACATTTCAATTTGACACCTCAAAAACTTCTGCAGTGTCCAACATAATAATGAAATTTACATGGGCTTGGGCGGGACTTGAAGCAGTCATAATGACCTCTGGGCTTAACTCACCACAGGCAAGGCCACACTACAGATGGTGAAACAGTATATCTTGGAGAAGACCACAGCCTCCTAGGAAGAAGCCATACCCCCTAGCAAGGTGAATGGGGGGCCAGGGATAGAAGCATGAATGGGTTTTACAAAGATATTCTTCCACCTGTATATACCAGGTAATGCTGATCTTTTGACTCTTCCACAACAAGATGGATTAGATTGCAAAACAAATTAGATTCTCAAAGCTGAGTCTATTTGATGTAATTACAGCTGTTGAGCCTAATCATCCTTTCTAGGTATTCCCTAAAGACAGACGCTCTCGTAGAAGTAATGCCACTGGAAGAAATCCAACTCTAGAATGTTGCTCCTGACCGCACTGTTATTGAGTGCAATGGGGATACAATATACCTAAGTTTCCAGCAACAAAAAATGACCTGAAGTAACTTAGACCCCGACGGTTACTATTAGAGCACAGAAGACGAGCTGTGTACTATGACAATATTCACAGCAGCCAGGTTAAGCAAACTGTTTGGGCTCCCATCCATAGATACAGAGATACAGAGAGTCCACTGTGGGAGAATTATTCAGCCATGAAGAAAAACATTCGTAGGACCATGGATGAAATGGGAGGTCATCCCATTGGGTGAAACAGCTCAGCCTCAGAACCACAAACATCACACACTTCCCCTCACATGTGAAATCCAGATTTTATTTTTTTAAGTCATAAAAGTAAAGGGAATGCTGTTTGGGAAGAATAAGAAATCTAGAATTAGGGAGAAAGGGGAATAAGGAAGGATGATGGGGTGATAAAAAAATGATCCAAGTACATTGTAGGCATGTGCTCATTACTATGTACAATTGAAATATGCTAATAATTTTGAAAATTCTGTTTACACAGCTTGGGTAATAAAACTACTCATGATCCAATATCAGATGCAAACAGGGGTACAAATTTGTGTCATGTATAAATTCTCCTTAAACACTAAAGGACGCTGAAGAGCTGACGGTACCTGCCAAGTGCTGCCGATGTAACAAGGGACAAGTGAAACCCAGCCTCTCCGGAGACTTAAAGAGCTGGGATGCTCCCAAATAATTATGTTATGAAGAAGCAGATAGCTTCGAATTAAAATGCATTGCATCCCATCTCGCTCCAGCCTGGATGACAGACATCAAGGAAACAAACAATAAATGTTGGCCAGGATGTGGGCAAAAGGGAGCTCTTCTACACCACTGGTAGGAATGTAAACTGATCCGGTCGCTAAGGAAACCAGTATAGAGGGTTCTCCAAAAACTAACGATAGATTTAGCGTTTGACCTACTTCTAGGTGTTTCCCTGAAGGACTCAAATCAAGCCGTCACGGAGATGATTGCACATTGGTGATCTTGGCTCTGTTCTACTCTGTGATGGCTGACTATGGACCAACCTTGGTGTCCAACATGGAGGCATGAATAAAAAATGTGATCTATGTATACGATGAAAAACGAAGTTAATATTGTTTGTGGGGAGGTGGATGCAACTGGAGACAATTATACTAAATAAATTAAGCCAGTCTCAGAAAACAAACAAAAGAACAAAACAAAACAAAAAAAACCACTTTCATTTGTGGTTCCTGGATTTAATATAGATACATGAAATCATGTATGTATCAGATCTGAGAGCAAAGGTGAAACCAACAGGAGGCGGGAGAGAATGTGGGGGGCGTGGTTTAGAGGAATAAGCTCAACGTACAATATATATTAAGGGTTTGAGAGATTTCTCAGTGCTGCTCTTGTCGGGACTTGAGTTAGGTTCCCAGTTCCCGGGTTGGGGGGTTGATGTGGCCTGTCACTCCAGTTCTGGGGAATCCAGTAACCCCTCTGATCTCTGATCTGGGCATCGACACTCACGTGCACATATCTACACAGAGACACACGATTATGGATAATAAAAATAAATTCACACACCCTGCACACAAAGGACATGAAGAGAACAATAGATGGTGCTTGGAGCATAAATGTCATTCGCCTGCCACTGAGTCTCCCGCTGGGGGAAGCCATCCTCCTCTGTGGATCCTAGGCAGGCTAAGAGCCACAGAAGCTGAAGCAGAGGCTCCGTGGGATTGAGGGACATTTCCAGTGTGGGGTCTTTGCTGACCTTGTCAATACTGGCAGTATATAAACATATTTAACTTGACTCAGTGAAAACAAAACAAAAACAAAAGCAAAAAACCTCTGGGGCTCATTTGTAACCTCAGTGCCATGATTCCTCTTGACAGAGGTTCGTTAGCATCTGAGGTCTCAGGCTCTTTGACCACACAGGGGGCGATGCTGTCTCTCGCAGATTTCCTGGGAGAATTAAAGATGGCTACTTTTCCCTTTTAGTTTTTGAGATCGGTAGCCTAGGCAGGTCTAAAACTTAATTTGAGGCCAGGCTCATCTCAAACGCAAAGTGATCCTCCTGCCTTAGCAACCTGAATGCTGAGGTGACAGTTGTGAGCCACCACGCCTGACTGAAGACTTGGAGAGGATGCCTGCCTGCAGGTTACAGATGCTTGTGCCCCCGCTTCTCGAGGTATTTGTTGTCTCTTGGGTTTCCTTGGCTTCCTCCGTCGGCGCATGCCCACACAGGGACTGGCTGGTTCTGCTGGTTTGCTTCCATCCAGCTCCGATAGCTGTTCTTCCCTGCCCTTTTTGTGCCCCCGGAAGCGGGAGGAGACTGGCATGTATGAGCCCCCCCCCCCCCCCCCCCCCCCCCCCCGCTTCCTTAACCTCTGGCTTGGAGTAGAATTTGGCCAGGAAACGCTGACAGAAGGGTGAATGAGGAACGAAACTGTGTAAAGTAGCCTTGTCTCGCTCGTTCCCTGCCACAGCCCCTCTTCCTCAATGCCAGCATTTCCCATCTCTAGACATGGTCTTGGTATGGCTAAATATGATTTGAGTCACACACATACACACACACACACACACATGTTCATTTGTTGCCATTTAATCCCTGTTGTGAAATATTAAGAAAACTTAGTCTCCCTAAGTGCACTCACATGTGGGACCTTGCCTTATGATCCAAGAGGCAGCACCAGCTCAGGACTCTCCCAGCAAAAAGGCCATCGACAGATGCCTTGAACTTTCTGATGTTATCCTGTCTCGGGTATTTCATCATAGTAACGAAAAGCAGACTAATATGGCTGCCTCCTCTTGATCCTTTCAGGCCTAGGGATAGGATGACTTGCCAGGTGGCGGTAAGGCTACTTTGATCTTCGCTAGGCTTCACTGGTTCCTTTAACCCTGCCTGTGCCCTGCACACAGTTTGTTAATTTCCTTTCAGTTAAGGTATTTTGAGAATGTTCTCTGCTGCTTGTTGGTGCTCTGACTGATAAATATCTTGTACAAGGTAACCAAGGCTCTTGTTTCCTGGGGTTCTCTCTCTCTCTCTCTCTCTCTCTCTCTCTCTCTCTCTCTCTCTCTCTCTCACACACACACACACACACACACACACACACAGTGTGTGTGTGTGTGTGTGTCTTGGGTACAGTGAAAAATAAAATAAGGTCCTAGAACCAATAACAGCTTGGGAAAGGCTATGAAGGAGGCCACATTTGAGTCGCGTACTAAAAGGACAGGAGGCAGCTATCGGTGCCAAGTTCGTGTGCACTGGTGGAATCCTGAAGGTGTGGATGGATGCACAGGAAGCAGGAAAAGGCTGGGGGTGGGGCACAGGGGCTGGAAATTGGTGAGACTGAGGAAGCATGCTGGGAACTGGCCAGCGAGGCAGCAGGGACTGATGAGCGGTAGGTTTCATGGTAGCTTCCAGGAGGCTGTGGAATAGGTCTCTGACTTTGGCTTGGACGGCTAGGAAAAAATTGAAGACATTCAGACTGGGGAGTAATCAGAACCAGTTTTTTTCGGTTGGTGTTGGCTTCTGGTTTCTGAAGATAAGGTTTCTCTGTGTGTGTAGCCCTGGCTATCCTAAAACTCCCTTTGTAGACCAGGCTGGCCTTGAACTTAGAGACCCTCCAGCCTCTGCCTCCCAAGTGTTGGGATCAAAGGTGTGCATCACCACTCCCAGCCTCAGTGTTTTAAATCTAAATTTAAACAATGGATTATACAATACACAACCGTGGAGGATGTTGCTATAGTTCAAACCAGGATTACTGGTGATTAGACTAGGCAGGTGGTCGTGCAGTGGGGGATGGGAAGCAGCAAGCTCTGTGCACTAGAGATAGAATATCCTGAAGAAAGGCAACTGAGAGCTTGAAGAAAGGGGTTTATTCTGGTTTATAGTTCCATAGGGAAGACAACTTAGTGGAACAGGGAAGGCCTGGTGACAGGGACATGAGGCTGGCCAATCACATTTCATCAGAACTCAAGAAGCAAAACCCCAGAACAGGAAGTAGGAGCACACTATAAGACCTCAATCTCCACCCCCATGAAGCTCTCCCTGCAGCAAGGCTCCACCTCCTAGAGGTTCCACAACCTTCCCAAATTAAATCACCAGCTGAGGACCAAGTGTTCAAATCCATAGACCTACGGGGTGCATTAATATTCAAATCACCACCCTGGGCTGGCACAAGACTTCAGGTACTTCAGGTGTCTGTCTGTCTGTCTTTTTCTTTTCTTCTTGCATGCCTTTCTGTGCACCATGTCTATGCCTAGTGAGATGCTTGGAACCGGAGTTACAGCATGGTGGTGACTCACCATGTGGGTGCTGGGAATTGAACCCAGGTCCTCTGAAAGAGCAGGACATTCTCCTAACTACTGAGCCAGCCCCTACTTTTGGTTTTGTTTCTTTTTAACCAGTGTCTAAAGATCCTGGAGAGTTGTGAGCACACTACTGCCTGTTTAAACAGTGAAAATACAAAAGACACTCTCAACTTCATTTTGTTACTAAGTCCACCACGGTAACCAATGATTGCCTACAGTAACAGCATTTAACACACTGTAATGTTTTTATTGAGAGAGAGAGAGAGAGAGAGAGAGAGAGAGAGAGAGAGAGAGAGAGAGAGACCCTCGCGGATATGCTACTGAACCGGTTCTTCCAAACTAAACACTCCCATGAAACCTGCACAGCCTTGGAGAATTCGGCATCACCAAGACCTCCCGAGCCCTCTCTTACACTTCCCAAGTCCCGAAAACACCAACAAGAGTTGCCAGTTTTCCGACTTCAAACACCGCAGTTTGGTGTTGCTGAGTTTGAGCTTTTTCAGGCAGGCACACAGAGGAGCGAGGACCCCGGGCTGCAGCGGGACTATAAAATCCCCAGCTTCATGCATGGTCAGGATGGAATTGCCACCAGGGACAGATCCTCAGTTTCACTTCATGTTTCCTGGGTGTCACCATGAAGAACTGAACTAGTAAGGCGGTCCCCCAAAGCGTGAGCAAGTCAAGCCAAATGTTACTGTCATCCCCGTTCCCCAGCGCCCGCCCTGCCCCCATTCAGATGCATTGGGAGCACTGGGTGAGTAGAATGCTTGTTTACTGTGGCTAAGGCTGATCAGCCATAGGTGACTCATAAAATGTCAGGAATGCAAGGGTGTCTTGGCTTTGGGCTTTGTTTTTCTAATCTGCCTTCCAGCACTTTCACCAGCCTGGGCAAAAAGAGTTTTTATTAATCTAGAAAACAAAACAACAACAACAAAAAACACTCCAGCTTCCAGTTGCGCATGCACATACCCCCAAACACACACACACACACACACACACACACACACACACACACACACACACTCATTAGGTTGCTAGGATCAAACAAGGAAGCAGGAAAAAATTGGTCTTGATACTGTGAACTTCCTCACACAAACGCTAACCTTTGTCCTTACCCGTCCCCCTGAGACCTCAGAGCTGGTCCCCAGAACATACTTTCCCTAGCCATCAAGATGCACCCCTTGACCCTCACCCTATTCTACTCTCTGTTAGGGGGCCAAGTATGGTATTGGGCTCATCCAAGGACTGCCCAGCATGCTTCAGTGGGAAGGGGATTGCAATGGGAGGGAAGAGGCTGGCTCAAGCATGGGTGATTTCTGGGCAGTTGAAGGTGGCAGAAACTTAACTAGGGAATGTCACCGGATTAGTTAAGGTTAACTGTCGCCTTGCTTTGATCTGGAATCAACTAAGAGACTTGTCTCTAGGCTACTCGGATAGAGGAGTCCCCAGGTTTAACTGATGGGGGAAACCCTCCCATTGAGTGGGAGCATTATACAGAAATCCCGGGGAGAAACAGGATTGCTTTTGCCTGCCCATCCTCACTCCTAGCTAGCTGCCCTTCCCTGGCCTCAACCTCCAGCTTCTTCAGACACAGAACGAAGGCCAGCACCTCTCCAGGAATCTTCCAGTCTTCAATACCAGGTTGGGACTGCAGAGGCATCCAATCTATAGACAGGGAAGCTCTGGGGTTCTTAGCTTCTCCAGAGTACAGACAGCCATGGGTAGACTACTGATCACGTAGCCCAATCTAACAAATCCCCTTTTGTAACATATATTCATTCTATCTGCCTTATTCTAGAAAACCCTAGCTAACCCACCTAGAGACGAATGAGTTCTCATAGGAATCAGGGGTCAGCCATGACTGTATGGGGTCACTTAGGGTGACTGCTTACCCTTCATGGCGTGGCTTTTCTGGTCACCACCTGTGGTGGCAAGGTGGCTGTCAGACCCCGGTTTGTATCCTACCTCTCAGCAACCCTCATGGTATTTATAAACTCTTCTTGCCCAGCGTTCTGCAATCAAACTATGCCTGACTCCTCATATATTTATTCTGGAATTAAGAGTGAAGTCGGCACAGCCCAAAACGCTGGGGCTGACTCACGTCACGGCCCAATGGGAAGGCTGGTGTCCTACTTCCGTTTCTGTCACTGTGGTTAAAAAATATCCCGACAAAGATCAACGTAGGGGCAACCAGGCTTATTTCTGTTTCCAGTTCTGGGTTAGAATCACTTCAGAGAAGTCACAGCAGCGAGACCTGCGACAGCTTGTCACTCCACACCTCCAAAAGCAGAGAGAAATCAATGCCTTCGACTTGGCGGTCAGCTAACTTTTGCTTATGTAGTCCAGGGTCCCAGTCCAAGGAATGGGATCCCAATCCACTTTCAGGCTGGGTCCTCCCAGTTAAGACCATCTGGAAGATTCCCCCACCGACGTGCCCATAGGTTAAACTGATCTAAACCACTCCTCGGTGTGGTTCTCCCAAGGGATTCGAGGTCGTGCCAAGTTGACGCTTGAAACAGTCGTCACAGTTCAAGACCTCCAAGTGTGCCTGGATTGTCTTGTGACTAAAGTCCCACAATGGATGGAAGAACTCCTCAGAAGAACCACTCTATAAATCATAGAAAACAATCCCTGTTCTCTGCTATGATTTCTTCAAGGTCTAGGTACCATCAACAAACACGAATGCCTTCTACTGTTGTCCTAGATGCAATGACTCTACTACATCCCCACCCTACTAGGATCAACTGGAAGGACAGAGGGTCAGAAAAATGAAGATTAGAGCTAGAGATGGAGAGATGGCTCAGTGGATAGAGTGCTTGCCCTGTATGCATAAGGACTGAGTTCAGATCCCTTGAACCCATACTAAAAACAGGTGTGTGCTTTTAGCCCACTTGTAATCCAGGCTCCTGGGAGGAGAAGACTTTGCAAGTTGACTTGCTAGACTAGCCAGAATCAGTATACCTAAGGATGAGTGAGAGACCCTGCTTCCACATGCAGGATGTGACACACACATGCACACACACACACACACACACACACACACACACACACACACCGAAGTGCTGAGTTTTATGGTCTTCATGGTAGAAGCATCACATCAGACACTGTATCTGTCTCCTTTTTTTATGATGATGGCATCGTGTATGTGTGTTCACGCATGTGCTCATGCATGTGCAAGCACATGCACATGTGCTTGTCACAGCTCACTGTTTCACATAGATTATAAGGCTTATGCTGCAGGAAAATGGCTGTAGCTGAGCCTAAAGCTTGTGAAGAGCCGGTCTCTGTTCCAAAACAATTTACCATGATTTCTACATCTTGCTGAGAAGGTGGCCACATTCTCGAGTTCTCCCATTTGATTATACGGCAATTCTTTTTTTTTAAAATATTTATTTATTTATTATGTATATAATATTCTGTCTGTGTGTATGCCTGCAGGCCAGAAGAGGGCACCAGACCCCATTACAGATGGTTGTGAGCCACCATGTGGTTGCTGGGAATTGAACTCAGGACCTTTGGAAGAACAGGCAATGCTCTTAACCTCTGAGCCATCTCTCCAGCCCCCTGATTATACGGCAATTCTAAGACCTCTGTAAACCCTAAATATTATAAGGATTTTATAATCTGTTATCATTAAAGGGGCAGCCCCTTGGAGCCTCTTCTGGACCCTCATCCATCTGCCCTCTACAGAAAAGGGAAAGGCCCATTTGCTGCAGAAAACTGCCCTGCACTGAGGACTTACAGTTTCCTCTCCACTCAGATAGGAGAAAGGGAGACTTTCCCTATTGGTGTCAATTCTCGGAGCGTCGCGTGTTTGGAGAAATGAGGGAGACCTCAGACAGACTAACAAGAAAAATACCAGTTAATCCAGCACAATAATGTCCACCTCACCACCCCCAGGCCCATTCATGTGTCTTCTCAGGCTCGCCATGTATCAGGGAAGAAATGAGATTTACACAGAAGCCTGGCATTTTTAGTCATGACAAGAACATTTGGTTATTAGTTGTAGAGCTAAGCAGGACGTTGGCCAAACATCCATCTGAAATGAAAAATACTTTCTAAAGCTTTATATTGGTCTTGCAGGATTTTTTTTCCTTTGTTTGTTTTTATATCAACTTTAACTATGAAGCTCTGTTTCACTGAGGACCAAGTGACAATTTCTTCTCAGCATCGTGAGGTACTCAAGGTATGCTCACACAGAGTGTCATTTGGCCCCGGGTTGGTTAGCAAATGCCTCCTGGTAAATGAGGCCTTCAGCTCAGACGCAGCCTCCCGGGCACCAGAGCTTGGTCTCAAACTCCAGAGTTGAACCTGGTGCTTTCTCTGAAATGGACAGAAGGAGCCTTTTTGAAAAAGACCAAAAACACTGGACTCACTACAGGAGACTGTTCTGGGGATGAGAAATTAACAACAAAGAGGCCATTTTTCACGGGGCCTCGAAAGGAGAGCTCTCTTTCCCCTCTGTTTATACGGGAGCTTTGTTGCTTTAAAAGGCTCTTTCTTCTTATTCAGGATGAGAAGTCACCTTGCTTCTGAGGCCCGCCATGCAATTAACAGCACCTTGGGATACTGGTTTCCTTGGTGCAGCACGGCTTTACCCAAAGGTCCACACTGGCCTTAGAGGAAAGGTGCTGGAGTTACCAACGCCTAAACCCAAGAAGCTGTCCCCACTTTCTCCGCTGTCTCCGCTTTCCCCAGTCTTTCTCCTCCTTCCTCAACCGCCTGAGAGCCAGTATCCGAGCCAGAGAAAGGAACCTGGAGGAGAAGGAGGGGGGAGGGAAGAGAAAGGGAGGGAGGGAGGGAGGCAGGGATGAGACCAGGAAAGTGAAAATGGAACAGAGTAAAAAGGAAGAAATAAACTCCAGGATAGAAACCCAGGAAGTTCCTGTGCAGAATCTATGCTGCGTTTGACTAAAGGAGGTGGAACGGGACTCAAACCAATACCCCCTAAGGTTCAACTACCCTCGAATCATTTGAACACACTGTTGGCAAGCAGGGTCATGGTAAAGATCTTCCTTTACCAAGGGCGTGGCGGCACACACAGGATTCCAGGAAGGAAGCAAGACTGGGCACAGGACAAGGTGAGACTATGAAGCCATCTCAAAGGGCGCTCAGGCTGGCCCAAAGCGTAGCTAGCTTAGGCCGGGTGTGGAGGCACACTTGGGAGCCAGAGGCAGGTGGATCTCTGTCAGTTCAAGACCAGTTTTGCTTGCATAGCACATTTCAGGGCAGTCAAAGTTACATAGTGAGATCCTGTTTCAAAAATAAATACATAAACAAATAAATAAATAAGTGTGTGTGTGTGTGTGTGTGTGTGTGTGTGTGTGGTGTGTGTGCGCGCGTGCACGCATGTACATATACTGGCTGGCCTTTCAGAGCTGTGATTCAACCATTGAAAGGGGGTGTATTCCTGGGCAGGACAGCTCTCTTCAGCACTGGAGGCTGGCAGTCTTAAGGCCACACTGTAGCAACCAAGGCTGTAACAGAAGCTGTAGCAGTATTCAGCGTGAGGGTGGGTCTGACTGGCTGCTGAGAGCCCACTCCACATGCCGTCAGGCAGAGGAGGGGAAACCGACGTGAAACAACACAACACCAAAATGAAACAGGTAGGCTATGGGAATGGCGTTCCAAAGGAGATAAACAGCACTGAGACTGGGGGGAAGGGTTGGGGCTTGGGCAGGGAAAGGCATCATTGGGAGTGAATCTGAGTGACGCTGGCATCTTACAAAGCTCTTTTGCATCTAAGATGGGCAGGTTGTTGTTGGCTACCTGTGAGGCAGATACCAGGCGCATGCCCAGGACGTGAGCCACATGTCTTCATTGGCTTCACAGCCCCAGCAGGTAGGTGTCACCCCCTGGTTGGTTCCCACTGCATCTCCAGCATAGAATCAAGGAATAGCGTACTCCCCCACCTCCCCAGGACCATGTGGAAAAGCTACCATCCCGGAAAGGGCTATGCCTGACCAGGCATTGAGTTAGAGGTGTAACTAGTGGCTGATGACCAGGTTAGCACCTCTCTGAGCAGAGCAGTGACTTGGAAAGTATATGGAGACACCGGCTGACCTAGGCCTCCGCTGTGAAAGGAGATGGGAGAAATTAGAACTATACACAGCATTATCAAGGCAAATTTACCCAAAAATAGTGAAAGTCATTGGAACAAACTGAATAAAGCGTTGGGATGGGTTTAGCCCTATGTTCATTTAGCAATGCTGCATTTGGTGGACTATAAAAACCATCCACGAACAGAGTCATGATAACATATGGCTCCCAGGCAGTTAACAATTACACAGTAATAAAAGAGGACTCAAAGAAATATTTTTGATAGACAATTAGGTGATTTGGGTTTGTGTATCAGCTAATACAAAATTTGCTGAAACAACACAGTCCTGCAAAGCAGAAATCCTATCTTGACCTTTTCTTGTTTTTTCATTGATAAAGTTGCGTGTAAGCAAATCTGCCAAGAATTCCTACCTCCGGCCACCTACCCCCACCCCACCGGGGCTCTGCTGTGTCCACTCTTGATCTCCTGAATGACTGGCCTGCAGCCTGTCTCCCTGGAGAACTCCTCACTGGGAAGAGAATTAGTCCAAAACAAACCAGCCATCTCCTCTGTGAGCTAAGAAAGGAGGGTGGGGCGGGGGGGGGGGAATTGTTGGTGTCAGACCTGGGTTAGGAACACTTCCTAGCTATTTGATGCCAAGGAAATGAATAATGGCTCCAAGTCTTAGTTTTCTTGTCTAGAAAACGGGGACAATAATGCCGGCTTCGTGGTGTGACGAGAAACCCTGGGGCGGACGGTTGAGTGTCCTTTGACCTTCAGAAATGGAACCTTAGCTAGGGTGACTATCACCAGGATGAAGAAGCATCACTGTTGCAGAATATTTCTTTATACTGTGTGAAGATATGCCACTGTGATTGGTTTAATAAAAAGCTGGATGGCCATTAGCTAGTCACGAAGAGGTTAGGCGGGACTTCTGGGGACAGAGAGCTCTAGGAAGAAGAAAGGAGGAGTTGCCAGTCAGATGCCAAGGAAACAGGATGGGCCAAAAGGAGATGAGGTAAGAACATGTGGAAGAAAGTAGATTAAAATGTATGGGTTAATTTAAGTTAGAAGAGCTAGTTGAGCCAAGCCAAGCTAAGGCCAAGCTTTCATAACTAGTAATAAGTCTCCGCGTCATCATTTGTGAACTGGTGGGACCTGACGAGAAAGTTCATCTGCACACCGCAACCAAAGCAACTTGGGGAGGAAAGGGTTCATTTGGCTTACATTCCCCATCCCTGTTCATCAAAGGAAGTCAGGAACCTGGAGGCAGGAGCTGATGCAGAGACCATGGAGGATGCTGCTCATTGGCCTGCTTGCCCTGGCTTGCTCAGCCTGATTTCTTATAGAATCCAGGACCATCAGCCCCGGGGTAGCAGCACCCACAATGGACTGGACCTTCCCCCATTGATAATCATGAAACTGCTCTATAGGCTTGCCTACAGTCCATCTCAAGGGGGCATTTTTCTCCCTCTTTACCTTGTATCAAGTTGGTATAACATTAACCAGCACAGAACCCAAGCATGGGCCTCCGTAGGACATCGCAAAACTGTTCCAACTCTGCCATCTTGCTGCTGAGACAAACCTCTTTAGGTTGAGTAATTATAAACAACAAAATGTTCAAGGGGAGGACTCATGAGGACACACCCCTCCCTGAACTATAGCCAATAATGGTCGCCACGGGATGGAGGGGTATTTTCAGTGGCTGAGGCTGCTGGGAAGGTACCTGTAAGCAACACTCTTTAAACTCATTGAGTTTCAGACACTCAGCAAAAGATGTGAATGTGTCAGAGGGGCTGGCTGGGAAGAAAGAGTCCAACAGGAATGGAAGGGAAACAGGAGAAGGTAAGAGGAATGAATATGATCCAAATACATTATATACGTGTATGAAGCCCATTAGTATGTATAATTAATTTACGCTAATAAAATGTGTTTTTAAAAACACAGAAGTGTGTTGGTCCAGAGAGACTGGAAGGTTCAAGGTCAAGGGGGCAGCAGATTTGGTATCTGATGCGAGCTGGCTCTCTGCCTCAAGCCCGGCGGTGGTGGCGCACGCCTTTAATCCCAGCACCTGGGAGGCAGAGGCAGGCGGATCTCTGTGAGTTCGAGACCAGCCTGGTCTACAAGAGCTAGTTCCAGGACAGGCTCCAAAACCACAGAGAAACCCTGTCTAGAAAAACCAAAAAAAAAAAAAAAAAAAAAAAAGATGGCACAGCGTTGTTATGCTCTGCGACAGATGGGCGAAAGCAACTAATGCTGGGTCCTCACTAAGTGGGGAGGGATGAAGACAAAGTGTGGGCTGCCCTGTTCCCCAACCTTTGGCAAGAGTGACAATCTTGTTCACATAACTTAATCCCTTCGCATAATGCCTAACAGTAGACTCTGGGTAGAAGGTTCCAGTGTGGGGGTTTCGGAGGCTCACATACATTTAAACTACAGAACAGCGTTACCAAAACCTGGCTGGCGTACCTGCGAACTTTGCTAGGATTGCAGATGGCAGGCTCTGCTCTGGCCAGATAAGATGATGCAGAATTTCCAGACACGGGAGCCCAGAAGTCCGTGCTGGAACACATGCAGCAGGCAGAGCCACAGCTACCAAGGCTACTAAAGCTGCGCTGCCCAGGGCAACCTGAAATCAGTCAATCCGCATGGGGGCTCAGGTCCAAGAACCTCTGTTGTAATGTATGTACGTTCGTATGCATTTAAATCAACCTCTAACGCACTGGGCAACATAATTGCAGGCTTTTATTAAGTACTCTTTCCAGACCAAAGGTTTGAAAAGAGGCTATTTTTGTCTCTGATCTTACAGCATTTCTTGGAAGGTAGATATTTTTATCGTTATCCAGAGCCCTGAGGCTTAGAGAAAATTCAATCTGTCTAAAGCAGAATTTCTCAACCTGGGGGTTGTGAACCCTTGGGAGGGTCTAATGACCTTTCCACAGGGGTCAAATACCAGATATTCTGCAAATAAGGTATTTACATTATGATTCATAACATTAGCAAAATTATAATTATAAAGTAGTAGTGAAAATAATTTTATGGTTGGGGAGGTCACCATAACATGAGGAACTGTATTTAAAAGGTCACAGCACTAGGAAGTTTGAGAACTACTGGTCTAAAGGTACCAGGACCCAGGAGTGTCACCCTCCAGAGTCTGCCCTGGTTTCTCCAAAAGCCCATATTTCTCCAAAAGTGCATGCATCTCAATAGAGAACAGGACAGGATGTGTGTAGTATAGAAAGCAATTTAAAACTTGATTACAAGCCGGGTGGTGGTGGTGCACACCTTTCATCCCAGCACTCAGGAGGCAGAGGCAGGTAGATCTCTGTGAGTTCGAGGCCAGCCTGGTCTACAAGAGCTAGTTCCACAACAGGCTCCAAAAGCAACACATGTAGTAATAAGAGCAGCGGGGCTGCATCCCCAGCACCCCGGCCGTCCGTCTGCTAGCTTATACCCCGAAATAACAACACACAAACTGTATTCATTTAAACACTGCTTGGCCCTTTAGCTCTAGCCCTTACTGGCTAATTCTGATATCCCGATCAACCCATCTCTAATAATCCGTGAGCACTGGTCTTAGTGAGCACCGGTCTTACCAGGAAGATTCTAGCCTACGTCCATCTTGGGTCGGAGCTTCATCGCGTGTGTCTCAGAGAGCAGAGCTGTGGAGTCTCTGTCTGAGGCATCTTACCTCACTTCCTCTTCCTCCTAGCATTCTGTTCTGTTTACTCCACCTACCTATGTTCTAAGCTATGAGCCCAAGCAGTTTGTTTATTACTTAACCAATGAAATCAACAGATTGATAATATGACACTCCCACATCAAACAGAGAAACCCTGTCTCAAAAAACTGAAGATCAGAGGGTGGAGCAAGCCACTCGTTAACCACACAAAGCCAGGCAGTGGTGGTGCACACCTTTAATCCCAGCATTTAAGAGGTGGAAGCAGGAAGATCAGGAGTTCAAGACCACACTGGGTTATATACGTGAGATTTAACCAGTCTAAAAGAGAAACAGAGCTCACACCATCGATCCCAGCCCTTGGGATCTCAAGCCTTTAATCCCAACAGGAGGGAGGTGGAGACAGGAAGTGATATGGCTGGGCGGAGAGAGGACTCTAAGGCGGGAGGAGACAGGAGTTCGGTCCTTTTCCGGTCTGAGGATTTAGTAGAGGTGGAAACTTTAGTGGCTGGCTGCTGTACTGATCTTTCAGCTTTCACCCGCTAATATCTGACTCCAGGTTTTTAATTAAGACTAATTAGATCCATGCTATACATCTGGCAATCAGAAGATATCATATGGGAGCCAGTTCTCCACCATGCTGGGTCCAGGAACTGAACTTGGGTTGTAAGCTTTGGCCACAGGCAGCTTTACTCACCGACTCTTCTCGCCATCCCAGGAAATGATTTGAAGGCACAGCATATAGTATTGAACAAGGCGTTGATCAATTGTGAGAAACAACACAGAAATTACTAACACATAGTTTTACATTGCTCTATAACACACATAAAACAATTAGAAGGGGGTGAATCTCAAGTAGCCCAATAATTAGTGTACCAGGCCCTGCTCTGACTACTTGATGGACACAGAGTAGCTACATGATTATCTAGGTTTTGCCGATGAGAAGAAGCAAGAGACCAAGGCCATACATATAGCGAGATGTGGCCCTGCTATTAGGAATCACGGGTAGAATAGCACGTTGTGGAGTCCGCATTGTTGTGGGATGTTTGTACATTGTGTGAAGATGTATTGCTGTGATTGGTGTAAGAAAAAGCTGAGGTATAGGAGGGACCTCCAGGCACAGAAAAAGGAAGTAGGAGGAGATAATCGAGATGCCAAGGAGGCATGGAGGTAGTCAGATAAACAGAATGAAAAAAAAAAGGTAAAAAGTCACCAGGAAAAATATAAATTAATATAAATGGGTTAATTTAAGTTAAAAAGCTAGTAGGACAAGCCAAAGCTAAGGGTGAACTTTACTAATAATAAGTCTCCATGTTGTTATTTGAGAGCTGGCGGCCCAAAGGAAAATCCAACTACACTGCCTCGGAGCCTCCCAAAAAGGAAAACTGTTTACTGCATATACAATCCCCCAAATAGCTTCCTTTATTTTGAACTCGGTGGGAAAAACTAAGGAAAGCTGGATCTAAAGAGGAATATGTACAAAGCCCACCTTCCAACCAGTTCACACCACTGTAATAGCTCTAACCCAGCCAGCAGAGAGAGGTGGGTATGGAGACAGAACTCGGGGCCTATTCGGAGGGTAATGTTTTCATTGCACAGAAACACAGGGCGGCAAAGCAAGGACAAACAGTCTGACCTTATTTAAAATCTTGGCATTATCCAAAGTCCATGGCTAGGGAGGCCAGAAGCACCAGGGCGGGACCTGCTATTGTTAGTTTGCTATGGTCTTGTTGTCAAAACGCTTTCTAAATATTTGCCTTTTACCCATAGAGCTGGGCTCTCCTCAGGTATGCTCAGAGAAGTTTCTTTCCGCAATAGGCTTCGGCCGGTCAGTGTTGAAATGCATGGGCGGTCCAAGCACTAAGAGACTGAGCACCCAGTCCTAGATGGAAGGTCTCTCTCGGCACACCCACCTGTTGTAGAATATTAGTTGAAGATGTGTTACATTTGTTGATGTTGTGGAACATCTGTTTAATGATGCAAAGATGTGTTGCATTCTTTTATGTTGCATTTGTTTAACTCCGTGAAGCTGGGTGACTTTGCCTGTCTAAAACACGTGATTGGTCTAATAAAGAGCTGAACGACCAACAGCGAGGCAGGAGAAAGAATAGGCAAGGCTGGCAGGCAGAGAGAATAAACAGAAGGGAAAATCTAGGGAGAGAAGATCGAGGAGCAAGAAGGCAGGAGAGGGGGATGTCAGGGGCCAATCACCCAGCTATACAACCAACCATAGAGTAAGAAGTAAAGTATATAGAATAGAGAAAGATAAAAGCCCAGAAGCAAAAGGTAGATGGGATGTTTTAAATTAAGAAAAGCTGGCTAGAAATAAGCCAAGACAAGGCCAGGTATTCATAGATAAGAATAAGTCAGAGGTAGGCCGATCTCTGTGAATTCGAGACCAGCCTGGTCTACAGAGTGAGTTCTAAAACAGCTAGGACTATTTCACGGAGAAACCCTGTCTCAAAAAAAAAAAAAAAAGTCTCCATGTGATTTATTAGGGAGTTGGGTGTGGGTCGCCAAAAAAATACAAACAACAATAAAAACAAACAACAACAAAAAAAAAAACACCCCACAACTACACCCACTACCACCGCCATCAAGAAGGCTCAGGGAACGTTGGGGAAGCTATGCAGGGACACCATAAGAGCCAGAGAACGGGGAGGAATGCCGGAAAGAGCTTCAGGGCTGCCCTTTCCGTGACTGTAGCACTCAGGAAACCACAGCAACTGAAGTTACCAGCACAAGGCCAAGTTGGGGGAAGGGGGGCTCTCCAGGACCCGCCCCTTACTGAGAAGCTATTGGTAGTTAAGAGCTACTTGGGCAGGGACAGTCATTCTTCTTTGGCTGTTTGGCCACTGGCAGGTTTCCTGTGCTCCTGGGGATGGCCCCACAACCATGTACAGACGAGCGTCGCCAACTGGATCTAGTGGGTTATTTGAAAGAAAAAAAAAAGATGAAATTGGGTGCAGGCTGTGCTGGGGGTTGTGGGCAGTAGGAGGGAAATGGGGGGTAGATATATTTCATCATACACATGTATGAAAATTGTTAGGACAAATAAAAATATTTAGCTATGACATTTGTTCATCATGATTTTTTAAAACATTTTTAAAATGCACCATTATCATTTAAAAATCAGCATTAATTTTGGTTATAAAAGTTTTTGGCATCCTGGTGCTTTTTGAGTCAAAGGTGAGCGGCTCACCTGACTCCGGGTCTGAATCCTGCAAATGTGACTTCTACCATTCGCAAAGGCAACTTACAGCAGGTCTGACTAGGGTCTCCTCTTGGGGGTGTGTCCTTTAGATCTGGTACCCTAGCTCGGAAAACCTCAGGTGTGAACTTGGAGGAACCAGATTTCTCTTTTTTTTTTTTCTTAAAATAAAATTCTTTCTAGAAAATCTGCCACCATTTATTTATTTATTTATTTATAGGAGCTTGTCTCTTTGTCAACATTGGCCTTTGGAAAACAATATTATGGAACAATGAATGTTTTATTAAAGATTCTCTCTCTCTCTCTCTCTGAAGTGGAGTGGGTCTCACGTAGACCAGGCTTGCCTCAAAGTTCCTATGTACCCAAGGATGACCGTGAGCTCTTGCTTATCCTGCATCTCGCTCCCAAGTGCTTAAAGAGTGTTTCCTTCTTAATTAAAAAGATTCTAGGGCCAGGTGGTACATGCCCGTAATCGTAATACTTGGGAGACGGAGAACAAGGGATTAGAATTCAGACCTCAGACCTCTTTGGGCTACCTGGTGAGTGGGACTCTGTTCGAAAAAAAAAATATGAGGAAGGAGAACATAGGAAGGAAGGAAGAATGGAGGGAAGAAGGAAGGGAGAGAAAGGATGGGGGAAGATTTGGGGAACAAGTGTTCTAGCCTGACTACAAGCCAGGTATAATCTGAATCAAACCAAAGAGTGGCGTTTCCTTGGTCTAGTTCCAGGCTTTGATTAAGCAACACTCAAATGTACTACCCATTGCTCAACAAGCGTCGCAGAATTCCTTAAACGAAATTAAACAAGTGTTTGCTTTCAACTCTAAAGGACAGGCCATGGGACGCCTTCCTGGATGCCTGTCTTAAGTGGTATGCACGGTGAAATCAGGTGCCATTGGGCTGTGGCAATCCCAAGAAGGCAGAGATAGCTCCGCCACAATTCTCGTGCTGGAATGCAGAAAAATTAGACGCACAAAAGGGAACAAAAATAAAGTCACGCCCAAAGGGCTCACAAAGAACTAGCTGTTTCCTTGGCAAGTAACTTGATCTCTCTTTTTCTCAAATACTGAATGGGTTCATTTGTGCCTGTCTCCTGGTGCTGGGAAAATAAAGGGAACCATGCACAGATGTCTAAGTGGCCCCAAATAACCACCACCTCTTCTACTGGAATAGAAATGTAAAGGGGTGTGTGTGTGTGTGTGTGTGTGTGTGTGTGTGTGTGTGTGTGATGTATTGTACCTATTCATGTGTGTGTGTGTCCACATATGGGAAGACCAGATGTTGGTATTGTGTACCTTCCTCAGTGGATTCCTACCTTAATTTTTGAGATCATTTCTTTCACTATACCTGGGTCGGATCACCTCTCATAGGATAGCCGATCGATGAGTTTCAGACATCTGTCTCCTCTCTGGTAGTGCTGGAGTTACAAACATAACCAGCAACATGGTTGATGGGGACCCAAACACATGACTTCCCACTTGCTCAACAGGCACGCCATCTCTCCAGCCCTAGAAACCTAGGTTTTAGTGTTGTCAAAACATGGCTGTGCAGAACGAAGACTGAATTTCCCAGCTTTCCTTGCGGGCTGACAGGGTCAGGTGATCCCATTTTGGCCAATGAACTGTGAGTAGCGTCTAAAGGTTAGGAAAGGAGAAGTTTGATCTTCATCAAACCCATCAATGTAGTGGGTGTGTTTATGAGGGTGTTCCCGGAAAGGCTTAGTTGAGCAGGGGAAATCCCAGCCCTGAGTGTGGATGCCATCAAACCCTGGACGAGGGCCCTAGACTGAACAGAGAGGAGAAAGTGGGTAGAGCCCCAGCATCGGACTCCCTCAGGCTCCTGACGGAGGTTGCTACGTGACCAGCTGCCTCATGCTCCTACTGCCGTGACTTCTCCACTGTGATGGTCGGTCCTCTCAAACCATGAACCTAAAGAAGCCCTTCCTCCCCTAGCTGCTCTTGTCAGGTATTCGAACATAGCTCAAAACAAACAAACAATATAAGAAGCGAGAGCTGTCTTGGGCCATGAGTACAGACAATGTCCTGTGAACGGTGACACAAGACAGGACGGGTGTGGCTCTTGACACCGATGAATCCACGTATATTGTGTAGTTAAAACTCTAATTGTTTTTTTAAATGCATCTATTTTTTTTTTTCAGTATTGGAGACTGAGCGTAGGGTTTCACACATAGTTAAACAAGAACAGGCAGCTACATCCCCAGCTCTTTCCATACTTTTTATTTTGAGACATGGCCAAAACATAAGCTGCCCAGGCAGGACTTGAACTCACTCTGTAGCCCAGGCAAGCCTTGAACTTGTGGCATTCCTGACTCAGCTCCCCCAAGTAATTGGGCTTATAGGCATATGCCACGAGCCCCAGCTAAAACTACTTTCAATTATGGTCGTTGCAATTCATTTGATATGTGATCATTTAAAAAACTTTCAAGGATATAAATATTAGATTAGGTAAATCCTTTTTTGTTGTCCTGGAGGATAAAAACACAGATCGCTGGGATATTGGATTTTTAAAGAGACACTTCCTCCTTCACGGGCACCTGCGGCCTGTGCACGCAAGGACGGTGTTATCTTCTCACGTTCCCATCCATGGGACAACCGTGACCGGAATCTTAATTTTGAGCTGGTGTTTTGTTTTTGTTTTTGTTTTTTTTAAGAATCTATCAGTTCAGAAGAACAGAAAGGAAAGAAAGTGCCCAGAAACGGAGCCTTGAGCAGGTACAGTCTCCCAGGCTGTTTGAGCTAACCCCTGGTACGGGCATTCTGTGAGCCACCTCCCGCCTTGCCTCAAACTGACAACAGATTTTAGAATCAACAGGACCTCATCGGGAAACAGGCAGCGACCACAGTGTTTTCCCTCTGAGCGATGCCAAGTTGAAAGTAGGTGTATTATGTCCACACAGACACATGTTTCTTTATTTTTTAAGACAGGGTTTCTCTGTGTATCCCCCGGATGTCCTGGAACTTGCTCCGTAGACCAGGCTGGCCTTGAACTCACAGTGCTCTGCCTGCCTCTGTCTCCCTGAGTGCCGGGATTAAAGGCGCTCGCCACCACTGCCCCGCTGCTCGCTATGCTTTATTTGACCACTAAACCATCGCTTGGTTTCCGTATTTGATTTCTGTGAGGTGAGTGGCTTTTGGTCAGAGGTTTCCCAGATGAAGTGTCTCTGGCGATGCGCGTCAATCATCCCCACAAGTATGGGATCCTGAACTCGGTCTTTGTGTGTTAAAGCAATCAGCAAGGCTCTGTCGGCCTCACCTGCGGAGCTTGCCCAGCCTCTGATGGGTTTCGCGTGTTCTAAGGCCATGGTTCACACCACTGCCGGGAGCCCTTTAGACCGACAAGCGGTTGCCACAAGTGATGCTGTGTTATAAAAATATCTCGAATCTCTAAAAAAAATGCGGCACAATGAGACACGCAGGGTAACTTATAGATCCCAATGACTTTTTTTTTTTAAAAGCAAATAAGCTAAGAAGGATAAGCAATTTCTTGATTATGTAACTTGACTCTAATTCAGCAACTGAATTCCTTTCAGGAAACTGGACCAGATCCCACGCAATAACAAAATCCCGTAGCCAGTGCCAAGATGGAATGTGGCAAGGTGGGAAGGAAATATGCCCCAAACTGAGGGCTGTGATGTCAGGTTGTGACGTCAGGCTACTGACTGACGGAGCGTCCTGGGCTCGGTTTATTCGAGGCCGTCTGACTTGAATAACCTAACCTTTCTGAGCCTTGGTTTTCCTGTGTGAAAATAGGGATCACATCAATGAATACACGTAAGACTGAACAAGGACCCCCTGAGAAAACGCCAGCATCAACTGGCAACGTTACCACGCAAGCTGAAGGCCGTTGAGATTCAAATGTCTGGATTTCGAGCTATTTTTTGCAACCAATGATCTCCTAAAAACAGGACTGTTTACTCGCATAACTTTCGAGAACGGCTTCGGCTAGGTCTTTGACCAAGCAGTTTCAGTGGAGAACTAAACAGCCCAGTGAGCTCCTCTCAGTTAGACCACACCTGGACTTCATTCCAACAAAGTCTGAACACCGGTGGAAAAAAAACAAGCCCCTCAGAGGTGAACAGCCAGGCCCTCAGGGGCTTGCCAAGACGAGCCAGCCTTGGGCCCTTCCTGTTTCAACCTGCTCTGAGCTGTACGAACTACTTGCTGATTCCATGGTCCTGTCTCCTCAGCACCACCGCTGCCCATACCTCGGCAGGGAAGCATATTCCCAGATCCCAGGTTGCAGGATTTGGTAGGACCTAACACTGTCATGGGGACCAAGCATCCATGGGACTTTTGCCACAGTCAGAATCGATGGAGAGTAGCCCCCATTCGAACTCCAGCCAGGCTTCAACTGAGGCATTTATCATGAGACATGCTCATTCCCTAAAATAATATCCTCAGCGGTCTCTTACATATCACATACCCTGGGGCTCCAGCTAGGAATGGATTCATGAGCATGCCCAGTTGACAATCAGGAGTGCCCAAACTTACACAGGGCATGGACGTACTTCCAAGATTTGATCTTTCATTTTCATGATGCATGTTTTCTTCATGACACTGATTTATTTTTGTCACGAAGCTTTTTGTCATTAAGACAACATAAGAGTTACTAAATGGTTTATTAAATAAATAATAATTGTTTATTTCTATAAATAATAATTTATTTTATAATTTATGATTGTTTATTAATAAATAAAACAATTTAGTAACTCACATTACTTTACACATCAGCAGATGGTGTGTGTGTGTGCATGTTTGCACACATGCACCCATGTGCTCACTGTATTGAAGACTATTTTCTTTTTTGTTTTTTTTCAAGACAGGGTTTTGAAACCTGTAGCTTTGGTGCCTGTCCTGGAACTAGCTCTTGTAGATCAGGCTGGCGTCAAACTCACAGAGATCCGCCTGCCTCTGCCTCCCAAGTGCTGGGATTAAAGGTGTGTGCCACCATGGCTCTGCTCCACAGTAATTCTTACAAAGGATAATATTTAGTTGAATGGCTTATGGTTTAGAGGTTCAATCCATTATCATCATTGTGGGACATGGAGGTGTGCAGGCAGACGTGGTGCTGGAGAAGGAGCTGAGAATTCTACATCTTCGATTGGCAGACAACAGGAAGTGAACTGAAACACTGGGCGGCCATCTTGAGCATAGGAGATTTCAAAGCCCGCCCCATTGTGACACACTTCCTCCAACAAGGCCACACCTACTTCAACAAAGCCATACCTTCTAATAGTGCCACCCTTATGAGCTTATGGGGGCCGATTACATTCAAACTACCACACTGTTCACCAGAGTGTTCATTAATTATAGCAATAAAAACTTTGGGAAATTTGCAGGCAGATGATATGGAGTCAAACTCAAGGACACACACCATGGCTAAGTAAATGGAAAGACACTTCAAGTTCACAATATGGGATGAGAAGACGCGATGATGGGAATATTTTCAGTAAATCTATAACTGTACTGTGACTACAACTAACATCTGCATGTTCCCCTGTGTTATTTGACAAGTTAATTCTTGATAACAAAGACTTAAGAGCCAGACGTCACCAAGAGGACAAAATGACAAAGAAAGGCACTTGACCACACTAGACAAAAAAGCTTATCACAAAGCTGTGGCATTAGTCAACACCACGCAGGACAGAATGAAGGGCACATAGCAAACACACGCCCGTGGGAAAATGTGATTTAAAAACCGGCAGGGAGATCACAATGAATCTGTTCAATGAATCGTACTGGGTCGGCCACGAAAAGAAAAGAAGAAATCCACACTCTACCTCGTTCACAGAATGATTTGGTAGATCCGTTCTATGGCCTTGGGGCAAGGAAAGAATGATATTGCTGAACCGGACATTAGTGGGAATTTAAATGTAAGCCGCCACTGTGAACCGTGAAGACAGGGCTGGGGTGGAGGGTAGGGCAGAGCACAGATGTGCGGGGCCAGCATGCACAACTTACTGTGTTAGTACCAAGCACCGACAGGGCCAGCGAGCAGGGCGTGGGGGGCGGGGTGCTAATACGTACAGGAAATTTTTTCTATGAGAAAAATATTTTTCAGGTGCCTGTATTAATCCATAAAAGTGTTATTATTCTGAATACATGAAGTTCTCCAAGTTAATAAGAAAAAAAAATCAAGAGGATGAACACAAGCTAGGAGCAATGGATTCCCAGAAAATAAAATCTAAAGGACAAAAGACAAATGGTAATCAGGGAATGCAAATTTCACCAATGATGGGATTTTGAAAAAGATCATTTATTTCCTTGCTTTGACAGAGTCTCACCACATTATTACAGGCTGGCCTGGAACTCACTGAGTAGACCAGACAGGCCTCTGATTCATAGCAACCCTCCTGTCTCAGCCTTCTGGGTACTGGGATTGCAGGCATGGGCCACCAATTTGAAATCTATCAGATCAGCAATGGTTTTAAAAAATTGCATAATTTTAACTATTGATTACACAGGGAATGAAGATTCTGTGCACAGTGATGATCTGTGAGTCTCTGCCTCTGGAATATAGTTGGAAACTATCTGGGAAGTAGACAGAGTCTACTGAGAAGACCACAGCCATCTAGTGCTAGGTGTGGCCCCCAGAAAAACCCTTACCCTACCTACAGACATTCAGATGAAGGACAGTTCTGTCAGAATTGCATACACAAGGAAAGAGATACTTCTAACATCTAACAAGAGCGTGGATAGGTGAAGAAACTTTGATATGGTCATAGACTATTTCAAGCAATTAGAATGAATGAATTGTATCTGAAAGCAATAATAGAAATAAACCCCGAAGCACAGTGCTAGATCCTGAAGGCAAATTACAGAGCGATGAGACAAGACTCAGCCATTCTGTTTAATTCTGCATCACCACAACCCTGACCGATCTCGTTCCTGGAACACTGAACCTGTCTCCTTGCACACCTCATTCTAGACCCTTCCTTCTCCATCCTTCAAGTAACAGCTACCTCACACCCCACTGCTACCTTTCATGGGCTTCCCTCTGCAGCCTTAAAAAAAATCTAAACATCTGGTGCTGTCTGATTGGCTCATTCTAATATGCCCCCACGTCTACATGACATTCCTGACTCCCACTCCCACTGATGCCATCTTGTCTACAATGCTCCATCCATTCTGTCCTCCTCTTTGAATATGCCAGATTCATTTCTGTTACAGCATCAACACAGACTGTTCCTTCTTGTCTCTGAAATTTATTGGTATCTGTTGTATTAGTTAGTTTTGAAACCTCAAACCCCACCTCTAATGACACACCTCCACCATCAGGGCCACACCTCCTAATCCTTCTCAAACAGTTCCACCAACTGGGGACCAAGTATTCAAACACGTGAGCCTTTGAGGGTCCTTTTCATTCAAAACACCACATTCTACTCTCTGGTTTTCTTAGACTTGTGACTATCATAATGCAAAAAGAAAATGTATTTAATCCAACTTAATTCCCCATAGTCTCTTAGTCTCAACATTGTCTAAAGTCTCTTTTGAAACTCAAAGCAATCTCTTGATTATAACATCTTGGAAAATCAAAAGTCAAATTACATACTTCCAAAATACAATGCTATGGAATATGCATTACCATCCCAGAAGAGAGGAATGGGGCATAGTGAAGAATTACTAAGAAAGACTTGAAACCCAACAGAGCAAACTCCAAATCCTCTCTGTGTATGATGTTAAAGAGCTTAGTTCTGCCCTTCTAGCTTTGCTGCCTGCAAGATATTTCTCCTTCCATGTAGTGTTACATCCTGTCTGCAGCTCCCGTTGTCAGATATCCTGTGGTTCTGGCATTATCAACATTCTGGGACCTCCAAAGCAATCCCGGCTTTACTCCGTGGCTTCATGCAACAGCCTCTCTCAGGGCATCCAAGCAGAGGCTCACCTGCCGCATACCTGGCTTCAGCAGCTCTTTGAAGCCATGAATGATGATTCCACCATCCCCTTATTCACGTATCCTTCGTGACTCTAAAACCAGCACCACTTGGACAACCCTGTCAAGCTAGGCTGCCAGTTTGGAAAGAATCCTGCTCCCCTTGAATCACATTTACAGCGGCCTGGGTCATTCCTTTCTAGGAGTTGAAAATTCCTAGGGCCTTTTCCTTTCATAGGCTGGAAGTTTGTCCTAAAGTCCCCTTCCCTTTATTCTAATGCAGAGCCTCTTGTCTCCTTAGCCCTTAGCACAAGACTAGGTAGCAACATCAAGCTTCCTGGTGATGTTTTCCTCTTCAAACTCTACGTTTTTTACTTCTTTCTGTCACACATGCTCTCTTCCATTGTGAACCTGCATCAGAGTCCTTACCGTTAACAACGAGACAAAGTCAGTATTAGGCTGTCTGGAAATCTCCTCTTCCAAAGGGTAGTTAGCTAGTCCACTGCTTTTTAATTTAGCCACAGGCAAATTCTTAGGACAAGGGCAGAAGGCAGCTACATTCTTTGCCAAAATATCACAAGGGATGTCTCTAGCCCTGCCGTTAATATTGCTCTCCTCGGAAAGCTCTTAAGCCAAGCCTCCACAGTCTGCGTAGCTTTGGCACTACGAGTCTTCCAAGATCCTACCAGAATGGCCCATTTAAGCTCCACGTACAGCTCTCAACCACTTTTCTGGTCCAAGGTTCCAAGTCTTCCACATTCCTGCAGAAAACCATGATCAGTTCAGGCCCGTCATAACAAGTGCCCCCTCTGGAACCAACTTCTGCATTCATCACTTTTTTACTGCTGTGATAAAACACGGTGCCCGTGGCAGCTTACAGAAGGGAGGGTTCATTTGGGGCTTATGGTTCCAGAGGATAGGGATAGGAGCCCATCGACATCACAGCAGGGAAATGTGGCGGCAGCCAGGCAGGGTGGCTGGAGCTGGAAGCTGCGAGCTGGGAGCTCATCTTGAAGCACAAACAGGAAACAGAGAGGAAGAACTTGGAATGGGCTTGAGGTTTTTGAAACTCAGAAGCCCCCTTCCAGTGATGTACTTCCTTTAGCGAGGCCACACCTCCCAATCCTACTCAAACAGTCCCACAACCTGGGGATCAAGTATTCAAAGGCCAGATACTCTAGGAGAACATGCCATTTAAACCACCACACTTGGCAACCCTTTGATGTCCTCACATCCTCTGCCTATCTGAACAATTTTAAGTGTCACATTTTAAGATTTTTGCCATGCTTCAGCATCCTACAATCAGTGGCCTGACGGGACATGCCTTTAATCCCAATGTTCAAGAGGTGGAGACGTGAGTTCAAGGCCAGCATGATCTACAGAGTGAGTTCCAGGACAGCCAGGACTCGTAGAGAAACCCTGTCTCTATAAACAAAAACAAAATAACAACAACAAAAAAATGCACTTGCTCTGTCAGGGGACCCACGTTTGGTTCCCAAGACCCAGGTCAGGAGCTCACAGCCACCTCTAGGACACACACACACACACACACACACACACTCGCACGCTCTCACATGTATAAGTAAATAAAAATAGAGATAATTTTTTAAAAAAGAAAATAGATACCACATCTGGGATTCAGCTCGGAGGTAAAGTACCCACCCACGCAAGCATGAGGAACTGAGTTCAATCCCCAGAAGGCAGGTAAAGCCCAGTCATAATGGCGGAACTGTAATTTCAGCGCTGGGAAGAGGCAGATACCTTATGTCACTGACCAGTCTGGCTTAGTCAAAGAGCCCCAGGTCCCAGAGATACCTGTCTCATAAATAAATAAATAAATAAATAAATAAATAAATAAATAAATAAATAAATAAATAAATAAATAGAAATAGAAATAACCACAGAAAAACCTTCCTGGCCAGGTAGTGGTGGCACATGCCTTTAATCCCAGCACTCAGGAGGCAGAGACAGACAGATCTCTGTGAGTTCAAGAACAGCCTGGTCTACAAGAGCTAGTTCCAGGACAGGCTCCAAAGCCACAGAGAAACCCTGTCTCGAAAAACCAAAAAAAAAAGAAAAGAAAAGAAAAGAAAAACCTTCCTGGCTCCTGCATGCATGCACATTTGCATACACAGTCTCTCACATGGACAAAACTCCAGGACTCTAGAAAGAAAGTTATTGGATAGGAGGAAAAGGAAGAAGAAGGGGGGAGGGGAGATGAAAGGGTGTCAGGAGAGAGGAGGAGGGAGAAAGTGGATTCTGTTAAATCCAAAATAGCTGAGGGAAAAAAAAAAAACAAAAAACTATAGGCTGTGGTTTTGGTTGGTTTTGAAGTTTTCTTTTCTTTCTGTCTGTCTTTGAAGGCACTTCTGGTCATGAACCAACCCCACTGCCCAGGAGCGAAAGCAGGCTTAATCTGGGAGAAGAGGAGGAGCAGGCTCCACTTGGAGTTGGCAGGAGAAAGGCATTCCTGCTGGAGGGGCACACACAGGCAGGAAACGGGAGCCTGAGTTCCTGCCTCTCAAGGTGGGTTCGAGGGGACTGTGAGCCTGTTTCAAATCTGGACTCTGGACCACAAAGAACCGCAGGAGGAGCCAGGCTTCCCGCTCCGGCATACAGGGACAGAATTGGCACCGGGGCTTCAGACACACATCACCACGGTTCTAAATGGGATGAGGGGGAAGAAACTCAACCCGCGGTTAAAAGGCTACTCACAGGGACATGTGAAGCATCCCCTGAGCTGACTACTGGCTCCGAATCAGTAAAAACAAATACGGCTACTGGAAGGGAAGGGTTGAGCGTATCTTGTTTACAGTAATGAGTGAGATCCCAAGGGCAAAGCTGCTCCCCCACATCATCGCCCTGCTAACAGGCGACTCATACCACAGAAAGGGCTTGTTTCATTTTTGACAAGACCTTAAGAACCCCAGTAAATCTAAGAGTAATGCCATCGCATACTTGCAAAAGTCATAACGCTGAGAGAAGCCTCAATAAATCTTTACTTTCAGAATTCTGCTGACAAGTCTTGAGATCCTGTGTTTCTGACTGGATTATTCAATTTGGACAAAATGTAGTAAAACTTGCTTCAAGGGCTGGTTATATAACCACGGATTTGCTTTTTTGAAATTCTTGTTTAAAATGCAAAGATCCATGGCAGACCAGTTCAAGCCTTCCCTGTAACTACCGGGGTTCTGAGGTTAATTCATGACATCCTTCAGTAGCCTGGTGACTGTGTGCTTATGGTATCAGGTGTTAGGACAGCAGAATGCTCAAGCAAATCAACTGGCTTCACATTAAACCTCCAAGGGAAAACGAAGGCTTGATCGTCTCTAAAGAGTAACAACAGAGCTGGAATACTTGCAAAAAGGAAAAGTCCCATTAAGAGCCCTAGTCATTTGCTAACTAAAGCAGATTTGGGGGAAAGAATGTCTGTCTTCTACAGCAGTGGTTCTCCTCAGCCCTTTGTGACTGAACAACCTTTTCACAAGAGTCAGATATCCTGAATATCATATATTTACATTAAGATCCATAAGAGTATCAAAATCACAGTTATGAAGTAGCAAAGAAAAACTAATTTTATGCTTGGAGGTCATGAGGAACTAACTGTACTAAGGGGTCGAGGCATTAGGAAGGTTGAGAAGCCCTGCTCTGAAGTCTCCGTGGACATTAAAAAAAAAAATAATGAATTAAAAAGAGATGGTAGAAGTTGTAACAATTAAGAAACATTTTTGTTTCACTTTTCAACTTTTAAACAGACTGTTAAAAAGGACTGTCAAAATGAAAGTACTTGAAGAACAGCCCCAGCCAAAGCAAGAAGAGGAGAGTCAGGGCTGAAAGCTAAGTGCCCTGTCTGCGTTCCCTAGCTTGGCATCATCTGCTCCCCGCCCTCCCAAAAAGAGTTAAATACATTACTGTCTAGAATTCATGATCATTGTCATTTAGGTGAAAACAAACAAAACAAATGTGTGAAGATATTAAAGGCATTGGCCCAAGGACCCAGCTTATTTTTCCCTTATTTCAGAAGCAGTTTTGGTCTGAATGTCTAAAGCAGCCCCCAGGTGTTTCCTGAGAGTTGAAAGGAGCGTTCTATTTCAGGACATCATGGGACAATTCATTTCACCCGCTCGCTCTTCCAATGCCCTTCTCGTGTGTTACTGGAAACTGGTTTGAAATCAAAGGCTTTTATGAGGCGGTTTTCCATGCCTGTTGATTTGTCTGCTCTATCTCGGGACAAAAATCTGTGTGCTGGTGGCGGCGCCTGACAGCCACAGGTTCAGACCTGGGCTGAAAAGTTTGTTTCCACTCTATTTGTGTTGGTTTGAGTTTTGTTATTGTTTGCTTGCTTGTTTGTTTTCCTTTTGGCTGACACCCAGGCCCTGTACCCCAATGCGACTGTGTTTTTGTTGAAGATGAGTTTTGAGGGTGAGGGAGTCTGGTTTTGAACTCGCCATTTTTCAGCCACGTGGGTCATCTGGGAAATAAAACAACTCAAAGTTCTATCCGGGTCCCTGCCCCCCAAAAGTTGACTTTAATCTAAAAGGCAATTGGGGGTGCTACTAGTATCACTGATAAAGCAATTTAACAGCAGCCTGAATCCCAGGTTCTAAAACTTGACTTACACACTGGGGTCTGGTTGCATCTGCAATATTTTTACCTATAAAACTCAAGAGAGAAGTAAGATGAAGTGTTTGGTGCAGGTGGAATTCTTTAAGCCACTCATATGCAGGCCTCTGGGGGCAAGATGGAGATAAAGCATAGCACCACCGGGGTGACTATCCATGGGTAAAGCTAATCCTCTTGCTGGGTCACCTTTCAGTGGCAGACAATTAATCCTGTGGTTCCTAGAACTGGGCTCCCATCTGGTACCAGGAGGTTCTATGGAGAGAGGCAGGGGGAGGGGAGACTCGGTTGTATTTAATCTCTGTTTCTGAACTCAACTAGTTAGAGACGACACTCTTACACAGGAAGCAAATGCTTCCCTGTTTCTACCCTAGAGCTTCTCAAAGCAGCCAGTGTTCTGGGTCACAGTAAAGGCATGGAATCCCATGCCACAGCCCTGAAGGTCCCTGGACAGTGGGATGAGTTTGCCAAGGCTGGCTTCTTGCTAGTTCTAAAGGCCCTGGCAGAGCACGGCACACTCTAGAGACCTCTGTTTGGGGGAATAGAGATTTAACTTTAAAGGCATTTAATTAGCGGATAAACACGGACTTATTTGCTCTCACTACCAAAAGTGCTTTTTAAATATTAACAGTCTCTTAAGGAAAGGTTTGTAAGGGCTTGAAATGTGAACGATGCTAAAAACGCAATTAAGTCTGGATATCGGTGGAACTATGTGCTTGAAAACCTTTAAGCGTGTCTGGTGTGGGGACCCCTTTATCCAAAAGTTCTGCGGCCAGGGACCTACTCCATGCCCATGCTCCCATAAGCACACAGTGCTTTGACCAGCTTTGCTTGCATACATTCTTCTTTGAGATGGCAGAAAGCGGGAAACGACGTAACTATCCACTGATAGTGAGGGGGCCGAACCCAACAACAGCGGTGCATTCATGGGCTGGAATATGGTGCAGCTGTTGAGAAGAATGAAGCTACATGAAAAGCTATCACAGACCCCCCAATAGCAAACCTGGGAAGCAAATCACAGAATGGGGTGTGTGTGTGTGTGTGTGTGTGTGTGTGTGTGTATTACACTGTTCGCTTGCACTTAAAAAAAAACTGATTAAAAAATAGATGCTTCTCTAGAATTAGAACGTTCCGAAATTTTTTTAAACAACAGTACCCTGAGGGAGTGGGGTGGGGAAGAGGGTTTGCAATTTCGTCCCCCGCTTTAGTGACATGCTGAACTGGCTGGATTTTTAACCATGAGTTTGTTGCCTTCAGACTAATTGGGAAACTAGTTAATAAAAGATTATATTTACTCTGGATTAACAGAAGCAAGACCGGCGGCTACCACATTCCCGAACCCGGTTTGTAGGAGGATAACTGGGGCTAGGGGAAGACGTTAACCCATTCAGTGTAGCGGAAAGCGTCAAAGCCGGCGGTGTGCGCCCCGTGCCACGCGCCTCTGTGGTGGCTTTACAGAAGGTCCCCGAGAGACCCGCAGGGCGCCGGGGCGGCAGCAGCAGCTGCCACGCTGCAGACCCATTGGGCTCCGCACTCCGGGATGGGGATGGTGGCAGACAAAGAACGCTGCTGCGTCGCCCGGTGGCACCTCAACCCTTCCCTCTCCAAGGCCGGGGTGCGCCCCAGACAGCGTCAGACCCCACAGAAAGAATAGAGACCATAAAGGAGACGTCCCCCTCCTGCAGTCATCCTCCCTCCCCCCCCCCCACCTCTCTCCCTCTCTGCTTCTCTGCTGCTGCTGCTATCTTGATCCTTCTCCCTCATCCAGTTCCTCGAAATAGCTCAAGCCGGCCTAGTCCTCGCTTCTGTGTATGTAAATCAAGGTCGGGCTGCTTCCAGGCTCTAGCTGAGTCAGTCCTGTCCAGCTTTTAAGAGACCAAGTTCTCTCTCCTCGGGCCTCAATAACTCACGAATTAGATGTCAAGTCTTTCGGAAGACCGGCAGCTTTTGTTTTTTTTTTTTTTAAACTTCTTCCAAATCTAAAACATTTACTCCCCGCTCCCTAGCCGAAGCGTATCTCGTAAAAACTGCGTTTTCGTTGTTGTTGTTTTCAAGCGTCATTTTGTTCCAAGAGTATGCCGAGGCTTCGCTGCTCGGCCAACAAGCCTTTGCTTGTTCTCCACCCGCTGGGGTTAGGAAGGAGCTAGGGAGAGTAAAGAAGAAGTAACTCGGGTATTGCCAGGTACTCGCTCTCGCTCAGCAACAGCCTCTTAACTCGTTCGGGTGCTGAGGATATAAATGAAGTGGAAAGCTGTGCTTTCGCATGCCTGGTCTGGGAAGCTAACTTTTCAAAAGCCCGTTTCTCCCAAACGTAGCTCTCCTTGCCAAAAAATAAAAATAAAACAGCAAGAGCCCTTCAAGGCTGTCGCCAAACTGAGGCGTTATTAGAAACTAGAGAGGAAAAGGTACCCTGTTTCTCCTAAGCCGTGGCACTAATCTGGTGTCAGTAGCTAAAGCTGTTATTTTCCTTATTGGAAAAAGGCCAAATACCCGGTTATTTTTGAAGAAAGGCCGTCTAAACAATCCAGGACTTTGTCAACCTTTCAGCTGTGGCGCTCATAGGACCCGGTGTCACAGCCCTGGAGACTGAAGTGTCTTTGTTTTCTTCAGCCACTTGAGAAAAAGTTTCGCCACGGCGTCCTAATGACATGAAGTCCTACAAATCGACTTGGAAATGTCTAGATGCGTTTTTCCCAGAAAAAAAAAGGGGGGGGGGGCAGACATCGATTTTCTCTGGCAACCATCAAAATATATCAGACCTCAGAAACTATACATTCCTGGACCTCACACGGAGAGTGGCGAGGAACCTGCGGGGAGCCAACCAGGGAGCCCAGCTGCTGTGGTGTCTGCAGTCCACAGCCCTGCTGTGGTGTCTGCAGTCCACAGCCCAGGCGGCAGAACTGTCACTAACCACGGCTCACAACGGCGAAAGAAAACCAAGCCAAAGTAAAAACTGTAGAGGGCAGTGGCAGGGGGACTCTTCCAAGCCACCTTTCCTATTCCTGGTTTGAGAGCACATTGAACACATTCAACCCATGGCGCAGGAATCAACATAGAAGCTCACCTAACGTGTTTTTCATTTGCAACTGCATCTTCTAAAACTGATATCGAGAATTGATAAACAATACAGTGACCTTGAAACAAGAACTCTTCCTTGGGAAGAATCAGCTCATCTTATAGTCATTCCGCACCTACTGGGAAAAATAGAGCAGACGCTACAGACTACAGGGCACTGTCTGCCTACAGTTTGCACTCTGGCCAGAGAAGTAATCACTTGGAGGCTCAAAAGGTGTATGTAGGCCTAAGCAGGGCCAGGCCTCTCTATGGAAACAGGAGGTGGAAGGAGGAAGACCGGGAGTTCGAGGCCAGCCTCAGTGAAGTAAGGAGGTCAACACCAACGTGAGCTATGTGAGGGTGTCTCAAAAACCATAAACCAAAACAAAAACCAGGACTGACAGACAGGAAGCGAGCCAAGGAGGCTGTTTTTCAGTATGGCTTTTCATACTTGACTGTTGGAAACACGTTCCAGGTTTTACTAGGGTGAAATTTTAAGAGGTAGGTACGGGAGGCAGGAAAGGGTGGAATAAGAATAAAAGAAGGTTGCTGCCAGGAGGCCCTAACCCTACAAAGAACACAGGTTACTAAGAAATGCCGAAGCCAGACAAAGAGTCTGCCCAGGGAAAAGCGCACCCACCAACTGGTTATCCGACACTAAATGGTCAGCCCTGAACACGTATGTACTAAGTAACCCCGCACAGACTAAGAAGGTGGTATTTATGTACTTAGGAATATACATGTACACAGGTAAACATGTATGTGTATATGCATGCATACATACATACATACATGGATGTACATAACAACAATTGCTGAAAAAAAAGAGGCCATGAATTTGAATGAGAGCAAGAAGGAATCTATGGGCGGGTTTGTAGGAAAGGGTGGGAAGGGGAAACGATCTGATTACATGTTATAATCTTTAAAAATAAGAGAAATAATTAAAGAAAAAAAGAATGTTACTCCCAGCAGAAGCTTGAGGGGTACAGTGAGGTTCTGAACCCCTCCTTTGCCTCACATCCCTGATCCATCAGTAAATTCATTGTCTCTATAATCTCCCACACATCCAGCAAGAGTACTGGTCTCTGTAAATATTGTGAAGACCATGGGGCCTTCTCAGAAAAATGTACTTAAACCACACACACACACACACACATACATGTGTGTGTGTGTGCAAAAATTGAATAAGACTAAAATATAAATGTGAAAACTTTCCCTAAGCTGTGACGCAATAATTTATGTGCTTCTTTATTGATTCCTTAAATAACAAGATACAGCAATAGATCTAATACCCACATTAACTTCAGTTTGTTGTTTTGGTTTTTTTTTAAAAAAGTATAAAAGATATTTTTTGCAGTGCTGTAGAGATGGCTTAGTAGTTAAGAACACTGGCTGCTCTTCCAGAGGACCCAGGTTCAGTTCACAGCACCCACCTGGAAGCTCACAACTGTCTGTACTTCCAGTTCCAGGGGATCTGACACCCTCACACAGACACACATGCACATAAAAGAAAAATAAATCTGAAGAAAAATAAACAAAATTAGAAGGGGTTTTGAAATATAAGCGATAACTGTAATCCCAGACCAAAACACCAGGTTTCTATGGGGGATAATCTCACATCCTTTGTAATTCTCCCGCATCTGTTGCTAGACTCACATTTGAAGGACTGCTATTTCTCATTGTGAAGATGGTGGCAACGACTGTGCAGACTGTTTTCCAAGTCAAGCTCACAGACCCCATGCATTCTAGCTGCGGGTCCCTTGCAAGTCTTGGTGGCCAAAGCTGAGGTTGAGAAGCTCAAATCCTATGCCCGAGGCTGTCAGTCAGTTCGCAAAAGCTTTTGACGGTTTTCATTTCCCAGGTAAACGCTGACATTTCTGGAAGACGGGCAAAGCCCTTAGTGCTGTGTGTCCCTCAGGGTTTCAATCAGGTCAACTCATCCTCTAAGCCCAAGGACAAAAGTCCCCTCCTCCCTGATGTCTTCCTTGATTTCCTAAAACAAATCTAGGTGTTTCCTCCCAGGGCACAGTGCTCTTCCAAGTTGTAAGTATCTCTGTGGACCAGACGGTGGTTGGCTCCAGGACCTTGTACAGGACACCCCCAAACTTCAGATGCACACATCTCTTATGCAAAATGGCAGAGCATTTTCGTATAACTTACATGCAGACTTTAAGTCATTTCTAGATCACATATGATGCCCCACATGTATGTCAAACAATCGTCACAACATGCGGGAGACAAGGACAAGGACCTGTGTATGAACGGTACAAGCACAATCTTCTAAAAAGCTCCTTTATTTGTGCTATCCAGAAACAACATGTAGTAGTCCCATCAGCCCAGGGCCCTTTTCCCTTGGATTCACTGCTCTGTGATTAACTGTGGTCTGAAAATATCAAGTAGCCAACTCCAGGAATAAAAATGCTCAACTTTTTTTTTTCTAGTGTTGTGTTGTTTTGGGTCTAGTTGTTCTTTGGTGGGCAAGAATTGAACCAGCATCTTGCACACAGGAGCCAAGTAAGTACTCTACTACATGTTTTATTACTACTTATTTACTTACTAACTCACTTTTAAGCCAGCCAGGGTCTCACTATGTAGCCCCGACTGTCCTGGAACTTGCTATGTAGACCAGGTTAGCCGCGACCTGCCACTGCAGTTCCTCTGCATCCTGAACACTGGGATTGAAGGTGTACGTCACCATGCCCTGCCGCTGTACGTTTCAAATAGCTTTGCTTCTGGTACGTTGTTAAAATTATTGTTGCTGGATATCTGACTGCACCGTGACATTCTGGAGGCTGTTAACCAAGTTAAACCTGAGTCAAGAGGTGGAGTCCATGACTAGCTGACGGGGAATCAGACATAGAGATTTTGGAGGGCCCGGATAGAGAGGCACAGGAACAGACAGGGAGGGACTTGAAGAGATTTTCAGTTCTTTCTCTCCATCTGGGAAAATGGAGTCAGCTAGTCATTCCTCTGCTATTTTCTTGATCTATCAGGTTTGTATCCCAATATCTGACTCCTGAGTTTGTATTAATAATAGAACAATTTAGGTAAGCGCTTCCAATTATTCTGTTTTAATATTACCTATTGTTAATCTTATACTGTTTCTATTTAAAAGTGAAACCTTCTTACGGGTGTGTGTGTGTGTGTGGCACAGTCTATACTCTCCATAACTTCAAACATCCCCCTGGGAATCATGGAACCCATCCCCCCAAGACAGGGGTAGGACTTATCCTGTAACTGCTGCCGGAGGCTTCTTAAAGACAGTATCCTTGGGCTGGAGAGATGGCTCAGTGGTTAAGAGCATTGCCTGCTCTTCCAAAGGTCCTGAGTTCAATTCCCAGCAACCACATGGTGGCTCACAACCATCTGTAATGAGGTCTGGTGCCCTCTTCTGGCCTACATACAGACAGAATATTGTATACATAATGAATAAATATTTAAAAAAAAAGACAGTATCCTTTTCATTTTCCCCAGGACCACGTCGTATGCACGGTAGACAGAGATGCAGCTATGGGATGACTGTGTGAGTAAGCAGATGCATGAATAACTAAATAAATACACAAAAGATATAAATGAATACGAAGAGGAAGAAGTCAGTAGCGTGAGAGTCTCCAAGCCAGGTTAGCCTAGCAAAACCAAGATGTATTATTGAGGAAGAACCTGAATTCCATTTGGAAAGCTGTAAAGTAGTAGTAGATTCTGTATGTCCTAATCTTGTTAGACCTAACAGTCCAAGAATCTAGTAGAGGGTTGTTGTCTGTTGAAACACAGCATGTTCTTCTGTTATACAGCTGTTTTCTGTAGAAAAAGACCCCAATCTGCTTGTACCCCAAAATAGAGTGTAGAACTGCGTTGGTGCTAATGAGAATACAGTCCTCTCAAAAGCAAATTAAAACCAGTGATTAGGTATCAATTTATCACAAGAAACGTATTTCATTTGTAATGTGTCTAAAAAAAAGATTTCATTTTTGGTTGAAAATTGAGTTTTTAAAAAAAGTTGGGTGTGGTAATGGATGTCTGTAATCCTGGCACTCAGAAGGTAAAGACAGGAGGATCAAGAGTTCAAAGCCAACCTCAGATACATAGCAAGTTCAAGGTCAGCCTGTGCCACATAAAACTATATCTAAGAAAGAAAGAAAGAAAGAAAGAAAGAAAGAAAGAAAGAAAGAAAGAAAGAAAGAAAGAAAAGAAAAGAAAGAAGGGAGGAAGGGAGGGAGGAACTTGCAAAAAATTATTTTTCAGCTTCATGGCCAATTAGGTGAAGGAGTAAACATTGAAAGTGAATGAGTATATAACTTATTTGTGTTGAATTATTCACACTGGAGAAAAAGACAGGCTTAGTTTTAACAGAGTGAAGAAGCCCAGAGAGACATTAGTAGAGAACTTGGCTCTTTATGACGCCCGGTTTCACCTCAAGACAGCAGCAGACCTTTCCTTTGGCTCAGAAATAACTAAAAGAAAAGGAGGGATTGTGCCCTGCTTGCAGAGGCTTTGAAATACTGAAAGGAAGGTGGGTTACCACTAACCAACCCATAGCTGTCCTGCCGAGTGTGGGAGAAAAGCTGTCCAGTAGGCAGCGCGGTGTCTGTGGTGGTTCGGGTTTGCCCTGCCTGCGCCTTGTGGCTGAAGGGCACCATTTTACGGCATTCTGGCCCATGTACAGAGAGTGGTTAAGGTACTGCTAAGCATGCATGCTGGCAGGAGATGTTTCTTTTCCCATTGGCTCAGCACTCCAGAACCATCCAATTGGTGGCTGCTTCTTCAGACTGGGGTTTTGCGGGACTAAGAGCCTTGTTGTCGACCTGACAGACTCGGATGTAGGGATCTTCGTTATTTTTAAGATATAAGCCTCTGCTGTTTAAGTCATCAAGCATCTTGGGTTCGCAAACAGCAGAACCTAGCCTGCTATGAATGTTGCATCTGTGCTGTGGTGGTTTGAGGGAGATTGCCCCCCCCCCACGCACACACCACCAAAAGACTCATATGTTTGCTTGCTTGGTTCCCAGTTGGGCTGTTGGGAAGGATTAGGAGGTGTGGCCTTGTTGGAGGTGTGGCCTTGTTGGAGGAGGTGGGTGGCTGGGGGTGGGGCTTTGAGGCTTCCCCCCCCCTTCCTGCTTCCTGTGGGTCCAGTGTGCTGCCATGCTCCCAACTATGATGTAAATGAACTAAACCTCTGAAACTGTAAGCTGGTCCCCAATTAAATGCTTTCCTTTATAAGAGTTGCCTTGGTCATGGTGTCTCTTCCCAGCCACAGAACAGTGACTGACAGTATATTCGAAGAATTTACCTCCGAAGAAAACAAAAGAATAATTGGAAAGAGATGAGGGGTGTGGTTTATACTGGCTAGGAATGGAAAGCTTAGAAAGGGGGAGGGGGAAGAAATACATTTAGATTAGAGTCTTCTAGAGTCAGGGCCTGGGACTCGGCGGTTCAGTAAAGTATTAACAATACTGTATTTGGACATTGGGAAGAGTCATGCCCTCTTGACATTAATCACGTTACATATTACCCACATCCGACTGTCATACAGCGATGAATGTAGGTATAATACGTTTACTACAGAAATAGGGAAGAATGAATAAAGTCGTAGTTTTTTGGTTTGTTCTTTGGAGTCAGGCAGCTTTGCGCTCAAATCCCAGCTCTAACTTTTCATACCCTAACTTAATGACTCCAGTCTCCTTATCTCTAAAGGAGAGCTCAGTGGTTTGTTGTGTGCCCTCAACGAGGTCGTATGTGGTGAGTACCAAGGGCAACGCCTGGCATTACTGATTTCTTCCCTGGTCCTTTGGGAACCCAAAAACTGCTGCTCTGTTTTAGAATCATTGCCTTCTTCCCATGCTTAGAACACAATGAGTTCCGTGGCCTACCCAACACAGCTTCAACCTGCATCTCCCGGCAGCTTTGACTTATTGTCAGGTTCATACCCCAATTCTCTCCCTGACTACTACATCCGTCTATTTTCTACTAGCTTAACAGATGGCCAAGGTTTTATTTCATAAAGAAAAGAAGTGAGGTGCACCCACAGAGAGAGCCAGACTTTCAACTCAGTCTCATGGTGACTAACTTATTCTGTGAGGAAAAAAACGTCTCTACCACCTTTCCGTGGCTATCATAATAGCAAGTAAATGTCAACCTGACTCTCGTTGGGAGCAAAGGGGACCTCAACAATGGTGATGGTCAAGAGTTGAAGCCAACACCCCTGCTTTAAGACAGGTCCGGGAGGAGCCATGCATGATGGGGCCATACCTATAGCATACCTCCGCAGGAGGCGGAGACCAAAGTATCAGATGATGAAGCTCAGGAGGAGGAGACCAAATCTAAGATGGCTAGGGACCAGAGAGATGGCTTGGTGGTAAGAATGCTTGCTGCTCTTTTGTTGAGAATCAGCACCAGAGTTCGGTTCCCAGCACCCATATCAAGTTGTAACTCCGGGTCCAGGTGAGCTGAAGCCTTCTTCTGGCCCCCATACACATGTGCCCACACAGCACAGTCACACACACACACACACATGTACATCGATAATAAAAATAAAACATAAAAAAAAGTTGATAGTCAGACAATGGTGGCACACGCCTTTAATCTCAGCACTCGGGAGACAGAGGCAGGCAGATCTCTGTGAGTTCGAGGCCAGCCTGGTCATAGAGCGAGTTCCAGGACAGGCTCCATAGCTACTGAGAAACCCTGTCTCGAAAACAAACAAACAAAAAGATGGATAGACTAGGCAAGAATGTCCACACCCAAACCTGTTTTCAAATGGGGTAATGGAGAAAAAGAGAAAATTTTTTTGGTTTTATTAAGGAATCTAAGAATCTCCTTAATATGTTACATAGTGTGGTGGTGGTGTTTTCATAGCTTTTGTAACAAATTGCCTGTCAAGTGAACACAAGTTCAACGGCCACCTACCTGCCTACCCTTTAAGGATCAATCAAAAACTAGAATAGTCTAGAATTGGAGACATTAGCCTTTGCCCACATTTTCCAGAGAGGCCAGAGAAGAGCAAAGACAGCTCTCTGTGCTCCCCCATGATGGAAACCCACCTGAAGAGTTATTAGGCTAACAGTAGGTATATGTCAGAGCTTCCTCCATCACAACCAAGGTCTAAAACCCCAAGTCTAAACTCTAAATACACTCCAGGGCTCACAGATCCACAACTCAGAGAAAAACATAAAATTCTTCTTACCTAGCTAAAAGACTATGAAAAGGAAAAATATGTAATATATATTACATACACGCACACACACACACAAAGAATTTGTTTCCCCAAGATTCTATTACAGCATAGAAGTAAAATCTGTGCTAAAACTTAATGTCAACCTGAGGCTCCAACAAAATGTGGCATTCGCCCTTCCTGTCTCCTCCCCTCCCAGCATGCTCACAGGTGAGGTAACTTCCTGAAAATGGCTGACTAAAAAAGCATCACGATTCCATCTCTGAATTTTACAAATGTCGTGACTAAGACTCTAAGAAGTTCAAGGTCTGGCCTAGGACAAAGCAACGCGAGACAGTCTCGAGGTCTTTCCAGTCCCAGTTCAGCAGGGCACCCACCGTGTGGCAGATCCTTGCTTTCCTGAGAATGCAGAGTTATCCCAACTTGCCAGTATCAAATGGAAAGCTGGCCGACCCAAAACTCCAAACCTGAGCCTGGTGGCAAACTGTCTGTTCCTCACGGGCACCCTACTGTCTTCCTATCTGCCACATACCCATCCCTCTCCTTAAGTCTACTCTCCTGTTTCCAACCCCAACCCTCAGGGATTCCAGAAGGACAGCACACAGCACAAGCCAAAGCCAGCTGTTTGTTCATATAAGGAGCTTCATATCAGACCAGGAGAGGAGAAAAGGGTAGATAACAGGTATATTGCATACATGGATCAAAATATCATAGTGAACCCCTTACTGTGTATGCAGTGATTATCTGGTAACAATAAAGAAATCCTACTGGAAGAGTCTGGGGAAAAAGGAGGAGGAGGAAGAAGAGGAGGAAGAAGAGGAGGAGAAGTAATGGGGGAGTGTCATATATCAATCTGTTGATTTCATTGGTTAGGCAATAAAGAAACTGCTTGGCCCTCATAGGTTAAAACATAGGTGGGTGGAGTAAACAGAACAGAATGCTGGGAGAAAGAAGCTGAGTCAAAGAGTCGCCATGATTCTCCCACTCCAGGCATATGCAGGTTAAGATCATTCCTGGTAAGCCAGCTTGTGGGCTACACAGATTGTAAGAAATGGGCTAATCCAGGTGCGAGAGTTAGCCGAGAAAAGGCTAGATATAATGGGCCAAGCAGTGTTTAAAAGAATACAGTTTCCGTGTAATTATTTCGGGTAAAGCTAGCCATGTGGGCGGCCGGGTGCCGGGGACGCAGCCCCGCCGCTCCTATTACTACAGAGAAGGAAACAGGTTTTGATCAGCTCCCTACTCTCCACAGGATACATCTAAATTTTTCATCAAGGTAAGGTCAGTCCCAGCTCTCTATGTCAGCACGCCCCCACAAGACTTGGCTCTACCCTCTTCAACCCCAAGACCAAAAGATCTTCCTCACTGAAGATATGTACCTCATCTGAAGACACCTTCCTGCCTTAATACCCAAGTATTGGGAATTAAGGTTCCTCCTCAGAGGCCTTCCCTAGCTCTCAAGGCAAGTTCGGGGCTCCAGTCCTGTGGTTACTATTATGACTCTATCCCTGCATACATGTTAGAGTCTCGGGCAGGATGACTGGGCATTGTGTTTTCCATCTTCAAGCTTCCGTTTTATTTTCAGTAAAAAGAGAATGTAATACCTTCCGGGTTGTTGTGGAGACAAAATGGAATGGCGCCACAGGGCAGGAGGCAGATCAAACTATTGAATAAGTCTAAATCCCATCTACTCCACCTCTGCCTATAAGGGAAAGGGGCTCCTTTAGTGTAACAGGATTCTCTTCTCTGAGTTCCTTGTGAATAACCACAACGGGTGCCCAATAAATGTTGCCGGGAAGGAGAGGGGCAGAGAAGCACGCAGGTGAGAAAGAAGATTAGAGGGGATGTTGTGGAATAAATGAATATAAATAGAAGCCAAAAAAAAAAACAACCCCTGATTTGTTAGGCCTGGATGAGTATAAGTACTGGCCACAAGGCTTAGAGGCTGGAGGCTGGAGAGATGGCTCAATGTCATGAGCATTCATCGCTCTTCCAAGGACCTGAACTCAGTTCCCAGCACCCACAGGTGTGAGAGGGTAGCTCACACCTATCCTGTGATGTCCGGCCTCTCTTGAGTATCCACGCACACACAGATACACATGCATACATGTGAATAAAAATAAGATCTTCTCCTTGGCTCTAAACCCTACAGATAACGCTGATGCGGAAAAGATGCTGAGGGAGAAAGGACCTGGTCCACCAGGACAAGATAACGTTGCCCTATCTATATAAAGGTAGAACCCGGTTTTTATTAGAAATGACTCCTGTTTCTGATAAAGTAGCTCACTTGGTAACAGTGCTTGCCTGGAGTACAGGAAGCCCTGTTTTCACTCCCTGGCACTGCATCAACCAGGGGTTGGCACCTACCTGTGTAATCTTGGCAACTGGAAGGTGGCAGCAGGAGGATCAGAAGTTCGAGATCACCCTTAGCTATACGGGGAGTTTGAGTCTAGGTACTCAAGACCCTGCTTCAGAAGGATTTTTCTCCTAAAATTGCCCACTCCTGCCCCAATTTCAGAACTAGGATTGGTACAAAGGACGATAGAAATGAATTGGTTGGGGCTGGAGAGATGGCTTAGCTGTCGAGAGCATGGGCTGCTCTCCCAGAGGACGTGGGTTCAATTCCTATCACACGCACAACAGCCGCTGTGGGACAATGGTCTGCACCCTGTCACTTATATTTTAAATAAATGCTGATTGGCCAACAGCCAGGCAGGAAGTATAGGCAGGGTGACCAGGCAGGAAGTAGAGGTGGGGCAACGAGAATTCTGGGAAGAAGAAAGCGCAGTCTGCAGTCGTGACCCAGCCACAGAGCAAGAAGTGACTGCCTTGCTGAAAAAGGTACTGAGCCACGTGGCTAACATGGACAAGAATAACGGGCTAATATAGTTATAAGAGTTAATAAAAAGCCTGAGCTAATGGGTCAATCAGTTTATAACTAATGTAGACCTCTGTGTGATTTCTTTGGGACTTAACGACTGCGGAACCGGGCAGGGCAGGAAACTCAAGTCAACAGACAGCTCACAAACTGTCTATATAACTCCAGTTCCAGGAGATCTGACACCTTCACAACAATGCACATAAAATAAAGCTGTTTTTTTTAAAAAAATAAGACAGCTTTTTTTCTTTTTTATTTTTTTTATTTATTATGTATACAATATTCTGTCTGTGTGCATGCCTGCAGGCCAGAAGAGGGGACCAGACCTCATTACAGATGGTTGTGAGCCACCATGTGGTTGCTGGGAATTGAACTCAGGACCTTTGGCAGAGTAGGCAATGCTCTTAACCTCTGAGCCATCTCTCCAGCCCCTGTTTTTTTTTTTTTAAAGAAAGAAGTTGGTCCTAATTTTAGGAGAGCTAACGGGGTACCTCATGATGGACTCAAGAGAGCCCCCCGCCACACTAGTGAGGCTTCAACCCTTTACTTTTTGTCCAATTCTTCGGTGGCTTATCAATATCCTTAAATAAGAAGGGCAAGGAGGATAAGAAGCCATTTCTCTGTCAGTGGTTCCAGGAATGGGGATGAATGGAGAGGAAGCAGAAGCTGTTGAAAACCAATCGTCTTAACCCGACTTTCTCCACCCTTTATTACCACAGACAATGGAGAGCAGAGAAGCAAATAAAGGGTTTGCAAAACACAAACACTTTCTGGCCAACCCAGAATGAAGTTCTACTACCTAGAAGTACAGGGAAAAGAAGCCGGCAACCTAAGAGAGTGACGTTCATCGAGGTGGCAGAAGTTAAAATCGGAAAATAACATCCAGGGGAAGAAACAACAGGGAGTCGGTTTTCCTGAAAGATGAAGATCACAGCAATACAAGATCAAAATCTAAACAGGAAAAGGGCTGCCAGATGAACAGAAGGGGGAAAACCATTTGGCAAAAAGGCTATCTTTTTATCTTAACACCACTGGGAACGGGGACAATCTAGGAAAGTCTATGATGTCCTGCGATGATTTAACTAGCAAATATGTCTCGTTCCACACAGCAAAGGGGCTCCCTGGGAGGAACGTGGGCTTGGACAGAGGAGGAGGCAGCTGGCATAATTTCCTCAGCTCTCACCAAGCCTCTGGCTTGGCTTTCCCTTCCCCCTGTTCCTAATAGAGACGAGGCCTCAGAAGCGCTGTAACCTATTCCAGCCATCCCAAAGCGTGCTCCTTCTCTAAGGTGACACGGTCTCTCTAGGTGAAGGATGGAATTCAAAGTGAGAGCTGTCTATAAAAGCAGTTTTATTTTTATGGCTCAGTAAATGTTTATTGAAGTGAGCGCGTCCCCTTCCCTGTGAAGGAAGGCACTCGACAGGTCCGACCTCCCTTGTGGATGGGAGCTGGGGAAGGGGCAGGAAGACAGCAGGCCTCTGCTTTGACTGACCTACTCAAGCCTTTGGGACGGGGAGGCTTTTTGAGGCTGGCTCCAGCAACAGCTGTCACAGACACTGAGTGTGAGGTGAAGTGACTGTAGCCATGCAGGAGAGAAACTGAAAAAAAAAATTCTTTAAAAGAGGCTGGAGAAGACAAGCAAGCCGAAGCAAGAAGAATTGCTCTCAGCAGCAAATTGAAGAAGGGCCCTCTTCCTTCCTTCCCAACAGAGCATAAACTCTTGGAAAAGAAGCTCTGCTTGTTTAAATAAACAAGCTAAAAAAAAAGTTCGAAGTGCGGTGTTTGGGACTAGCTGTGCTTAAAAACCTTAAGGGAGCTAAAGAGAAACAGAGGTTTAATCCTAAGGATCCTAAATCTGTCAATTACCTAGCTTAAGGAGACGACTGCTTCCCTCTTTCAAAGGTTCTTTACAGTCACCAAGAATTTAAAATCTAACAGGCCGTGATAAGAAAATAAAGAAGAAAGGCAGGAATGTGCCAAGAGGGGACAGGAGCCAAAGAGGACTCTACTGGTGAGCACCAGAGAGCAGACAGTCACCTGAGCACCGTGGCTGTGAGGGGGTTACCTCTGCCAGGCATCCTGAACCCATCAGACAGCAGGGATGGGAGGGCTGAGATTTTAAAACAGCACGGAGATTAGAAACGCTGAGATTGGGCTGGAGATGTGGGTCTGCGGGAGAATGCTTGCCAAGCATTGAGGAAAGCCCTACATTCAATCTCCAAAACTATCCCCCCCCCCCAAAAAAAAAGATGCCTGAATTGCAAATGAACGCAAAACACTACAGTGGATCAAGACATGTTGAAATCCAGCAGAGTAGCTAATCCTTGAGACTGAGGCAGAAGGAGCCAAGAATTGAAAGTATCCCACTGTGGTGTTATTCCAAAGCCTGATTTCACATGTCAGAGGAAGAAAATTTTGAGTTGCATTAACGGCAGCAAGGAAGAGTACGGGCCGTTTGAACAAAGGGAAGACGTGAGGCGTGTTTACTGCTCCAAGAACCCGAGAACCTGCTTGAAGGTTGCCGGTTTGCTGGCTACAGCACAGGCAGAAACCTAATCTATGAATCTGAAAGCTCTGGCAATATAAAGGACCTAAACTACGGATCCAAACAGTGTGTTCAAACTTCAGAGTTCTTGGGAGTTAACAACTGGAAGAGAGAATACAGGCCTCTAAGGAAATGACAGGCTCAGAGCCACATTCTTTCCTTGGGAGGGTAGAAAGGACCCGAAGATGGACAAGGGCTACTGGGAGCCAGGGAGGCTTCAGCCCAGCTGTTAGAGCCACAGCCACTCACCCCCTCCTGCCCTGTGCCCAAACCCACAACCAGAAGGGCACAGTCTGCTCTCGGGACATTCCATCCCTTGGATTACTTGATGACGTCTCTGTCTCTACCCTCCGCCAAGCAGGGTACAATTTTCTAAAAGCAGGGGATCCCTTCCCAAGAAAATAAACAGCATGGAACAACCAACAGTCCCTTCCTGTCACCTATTCGGATTATGTAACTGCGACGAAGTCAGACTTCCATACCAGCAACACAAAGCAAGACCTCCACGCTCATACAAGCCAGAGTACGGCCCCTAAAAAAAAAACAGCTGTCATTGTCCACTGGAAGGAATGACATTCATCTCTGCTCATTCAGAGCAGTCACTTAAGTCTGGGGGGGACAGTCAAACCCTGCACAGGATACCCCACGACAACAGCAACACTTAGAATAACAACAATAAATAGCCTTACTAAGGCTTCACACCCCGACCCCCACAGAAAGACAACCCTGAAAATTTTTCCAACCTCTGCTGAGGTTCATTTAGGGGAATACGTTCTTTGTTTGTGTTTTACTGGATCTAAAATGGGGCGATCACTGGTTAACTGGCAACGTTTAGCAGCCACCCAGTAAAGGGGCAAACTGACCCCTTCGCCACTTATTATGAGCTCCCCTTTTGGGGGTGCTCAGGGAAAAAAAACACTGACAAGATTGATGGCTGGAGGGCCGGCGAGGTGTCTCAGTGGGTACAGGCGCCTGCCGACAAACCTGAAGACCTGCGTTCAATCTCTGGGACCCACACAATGAAAGGAGAGAACAGATCCAAGTCAATTGTCCTGGAGTTCCCACACATACAGCCTGGCACAAGTGTATACACACTCACATGCATAGATACAAATAACACATTTCTTTGACTTTTTTTCAGAGATTGGGTAGAACCTCACACAGACAGAGTGCAACACTAATTAAGGTATCTGTACTAGTCTGGTGGAGGCAACAGTTGCTACCATAGCCTGCTCTAACTGGTTAACTCAATTGGTGTCGAAAATAATCACCTCCCGTAAGTACTGTACTTTGCTCTTTCGGTCCTTGTGAGGATCGAAGGAGATAATATGGATAAGGTACTGACTAAGAAACTGGCACACAAGGAACTCAATAAATAAATATTAGACGCTGTAAAGCAAAAAAAAAACGCTGTCCCCTGATGCCTCTCAACTTTCTTGGACTGGGAAGATATAAGCGATCGGTTTCACAGCCAACGGCGGAGAAGCCTGGGCCGTCTCCAGCTGCAGGTCACTTGCTGCCATAATGTGGAACTTGTCCTAACGCCACAGGCACTCATGTCTCGCCCCCATCGGCTGAGAAGTGGCAGGAGATCTGTGCAGGCATTCCACAGAGCTCCTTCCTACTCATCATATAAGAGATCGGCCAGGGGTCAGGCATTCTACCAAAGAAATGTCCGTGTAGTGACGAAGAAAAAACGCAGCATCTAAATGTCCCAATGAGAAGGTTATTGCCCCACCGTTGACTAGACTCTATAAAACTAGCTCTTATTTCAAGATTAGGCTACAGAGGCTCTTCCTACGCCACGCCCAGCAATGCTTGGTGTTGGGTAGACTTAATAATTCCTTCTAGGTGCTAAAACTACTTGGGAATTTCAAAAACTGCAAAGTACGTACGATATGTGAGAAGCGAGTTCTCTTAATCTGCACTTGATAGTTTTCTGCTCACTCCGAGTACACCCATAGTACACCAGGTTCGTCTTTCGCCTGGAACACTGGAGTCTAGGGGCTGGCAGGGAAAATGAGTGGCGAGAAGAACTGACGTCAAGGCTCCAGAAAAGATGACCCATCTACAGCAGTCACGAGACTGGGACCCAAAGAAAGGGGCCGGAAGCTTTGCCACTTTTGTTTAGTATTGGGTCTGCTCAGCTTGTTAAAGGGCAGACCCTGACATCACTCCAATCGTTGCTAAACCATTCCTTTTGAAAACGCCGAAGGCCTGAGGGTTATACCCGTCCAGCTTGCACAGGACCAGGCTGTCTAACAACCCCTCGTCTGTAAACCGTGCTTTCTAAACCACATAGGGCAGGTGCAGGCCTAATTTGGAGGCGAGCGAGTTAATGTTCTACCCTGTGCTGATTGCTTATATCTGTTTCACTTGATATAAGTTTTTATGACAACCTTTTATTACCATGGAAATGGACATCTACAACTCAAAGTAATAAATGCAAGTTGTAAAAGTCAGAGGTTTTTCTTTATTAGTTAATACATTCTAATCGAATAGTAACAGCAGTAAATAAACAGTTTGAAAAACAGGCAAGTTACCCCCTATATCTGGAAGAAAAGTAAGTCAGTATTCTACACGGTAGAAGGGAGACAGATGCTGATGTCCGTGGTCAGACAATTCAAGGACAACTCGGAAACTTCTAAAGCCATTTCCAAAAATCAATGGCAGTAGGTTAAGACTCACAGCTACGTCAAGGGGTAAAATGTCTCTATCTACATTGGGTTTTATTATCGAGGATTGAGTTGCACCTGTGTAGCATGACATTCTTGTCTTTAGCCTTAAAGGAAAAGAGAGATGTCTCTTCCGTTTGCACCAGTTTGAAATGTTTCTGTAAGTAAGGCTGTCTCGAAATGGATTACTACAGTACTCATTCACGGGAGAGTTCATACGTGTAGTAAAAAGACAAATACAGGATCTCGCAGTGACTGGTTTTTGGTTGGTTTGGTTAATTGCATAAGATGAGGGGTAAATACAAGCATGATCGGTTTAACGAAACTCCTACCGCATACACCAGGATGGAAAGCATCCCGTGTTCTCACGCAGACTGACCGCCAGGCATCTAGAAGTGGAGCTAAGCCTGGGTCAGCCAGGGTCTTCTCCTCCTTCAGAAACTCACATGGGACTTTCTCGCCTATGGAGCTTGGGACTTTTAACCCAGTGCATAGGAACCCGAAAAAGGCAAGTCATTCTGGTAGCAAGACTCCCTCGCCTTTACTTGGGACGTTTTGTTTTTAATTTTAAAGGGCCATTTGGTCTTGATCAGCCATAGGAAAGGAGGCATCACTCAGCTAAAACTACCTAGGGGAATTTTAAAAATACCTAGCTACATCTTCACACCTTTAAATTAGATTGAGCTCGATTGTCCTTAAGAAAGAGTTCTGCGCCGTTATCCAGAGAAGGGCCTCCGGGTTCTCTTATACATAGCTGCATTCGGAGAGAGTCTATATGAGGCATGTGTTTTAAAAAAAAAAAAAGAGAGAGAGAGAGAAATACTTATACCTGGAATTTATAGTCTTCCAAGTAATCTTTTAGTCTTGTTGGTAAAGGCAGTCCCCAGATGGCACCGGTACATTTGTTAATGGTGAGGCGACAGAAATGCTGCAGAGACGGCGCTGACGTGTACAGAGGTTTGGTCAGATACAAGTGGACAGTCCCATTCCGAGGGGCTTCGGGGCCTGTCCGCTTATCCTTGCACATCTGAACATAGTAGTCAATCAGGTGAACCACACTGTCAAACTGCTTAAGCTTGGACTTGACACAGATGATGGAATCCAATCGGAATTTCCCTTCTTGGTACTCAATCCGCAAGTTAGTCGGTCCGGCTGACGTCTTAACAGATATAGTTAGTAGGTAGTCTGAATGCGAGCTATCTCTAATCAAGAAAGTTCCTTCGGGCGTCTCTTTTAATTTCTCTTTGGCTTCATTAACAGTCATACTTCCCCAGTACCATCCTGGGGTTTTCATTCACAGAGAAAAAGAAAAGAAAGTGAAACAGTTAATTATAAGAATTTCTAGAATATGGTCTGCACATGGCAGTCATCTTTCTACTTGTTTTGTTTGAGACGGGGCTGCATGTAGCATAGGCTGGCCTCAATTTTACTTTGTAGCCAAGGATAACCTTGAACTTCTGATTCTTCTGCAATCACCTCCCAAGTCCTGGGATTTACAGGCCTGCACCACCATGCTCAACTAATTCTTCTTGTTATACCTATTTTTTAAAAAATGCCTGCTGGTGGAAGTTTATCAGGAACTATCACAAATCCTTTGATGGGTATTTAATAAACACTTAGGTCCATTCTAGGCACAACGGTAAGCCAAGCTCTTTCTTTTTAAAAGATTTTCCGTAGCTCTTCTTCAAACTACGTTAAGATTTTCTTCTAACGAGCCAAAAGAACATTTGCAATATGATAGACATGTTGGCTGAGAAAAAAAATGATACTTTCAGTATAGTTAAATTGAGACAAAAACCTACTAAGTAAATTAGAAATAAATTAAAAGTTAGGGGAAAAGTGGAAAACTTATCTCCAGTATTTCCAATAAAAACAGAAGCATCTTTTCTGCATGGTTGGTAGCCCCCAGAGCTGCCCTCAAAGAACCTGTAATGTTTAGCCTCTTTTAGAAGTCCTAGGAAGCACTGCTTTGTGGACTGCTTTGGTTAAAACTAGCTAAGTTTGGGGGGAGAGTGCATAGTATCTGGAACTTTAAGTTGACAGTCTTCACCATATTCTTTTGGACTTTGCCCTGGTTCAAATTGTATTACAACCCCAATTACAACCCCTGTTCTCTGAAACTTTTATTTAATTGTTTTGGTCATAACCAGAATCTCACTTACAGAAGACATTTCATTTAATAAGTTTGAACAACTTGCCCTCCAATTCGGCCGACACCCCTCTTCAAACAACACACACCCCGCCAGTATATATCCGGGAAACTTTCCCGAGGAGGGAAAGCCGGGGGCGGGGTGGGGGGGGAAGCAGAAAGAAAAGACTGGAACTTTTGCCCCTCCTTCCCACAATCTTATTGCTACCAAAAGTTGTCTTGCCTCAAGACAGATTTTTAACTACAAGAGTTGCTTTCGTGAGAAAAATACTACATATACTTTTTCTTTTTCCGCAGATGCAGGGAACCGCTTCCGCACTGCGCAGAGCGCCGCCTGAGACCAAGCTGTACCTGGAGGCTGTCCTGGGCACGGCCCTTGCCAGCTGCTCTCGGCCAGGCTACCCTGCAGCTGCGCTCCACGCAGACTGTCTGTCTCCGAACTTGGCCGCCACCGTCCCGGGCTGCGGCGGAGGCTGAGCCCCGGGAGCGCACTCAGCCCAGCCCCACTGGCCGCCGGCTCGCCCTCCGTTAAGGGAGGCACTGGCCGCTTTTCTCCCACGCGGGTGCGAGCAGGAGCGCCTAAGCCCGAACCCCTGCCGAAAGCAGCCCAGGGTCACCGCACTGGGACACCATTCCCAGCTCGCACTCTGCCCTCCGCCCAAGCTCCAGCGTCCCTCCACTTTGCTTTTTGTCGCCACCTAAGATCCCGCCGAGCCGGCGGGCATCCCTCTGTGCGGGTCCCCGGCTCCGGAGACGGGGACCGGACGCCGGAGACTAGTCCCATCGCTCTCACTGCTCCCCACCTGAGCCGGCGTCCCAGCCGCGCTCTCTCCACCGCCTTGGGGGAGGCGCCCCGTCTCGCACTCCTTGCCAGCCGCCAGCTCCCTACCTGTTTGACTGAGCTCGCGCAGGGCCTTAGCCAGTCGTGCCGCCTCCGGGGACTGCTCCTCAGCCGACCCCGCGGTCCCCCACTGGCTCCGCGTCCTGTCCGCGCCATTCCCGGAGGGCTCCAGGCACCGCAGGGTCATGGGAGAGGAGTCAACACGTCAGAGACAGGTGGTCGCCCGAGCTGGGGCCAGAGGACCTCGCGTCCTTCTTGGAAGTCACAGGGTATCCCAAAACGAGTCTCTGCGGGGTGTCCGAAATGGTGGCGGAGGGGGAGGGGACTGGAAGCAGCTGGTTCCTTCTCTCCAAATTCCGGCAGTATGGTGTGGCAAAGTCTCTCGCAGACACGGTCACCCACAGATCGCCTGGGAAGAGACAATGGGGCAGAGATTGGGTTAGTCTGGACTGGACCCCTACGGCCGAGGTGGGGGTGGGGAAAGAGACACGTGGAAAATCCCAGGGACTCCTCCGCCTGCGTGCTTCTGTACCATTTAACCCCAGGCATCCAGTCAACGCCCTGCCCAGCTCTAGGGGAAAGACGGGTAAAAAGAGAGCCCAGACCCAAGACGCTAGAGTTGGCCTGAGTGGAGAGGGTCAGATGGAAGACAGGGTGAGAATAAACAAGGTGTTTTCCCGCCCAAGAACTGTGCTGGAATCACACACAGAGAGCCTAGGGAACAGTCACCTGCGGGTCGGGATAGGCCTTTGTCAAGGGCAAATAGGAAAAAAGCATAATAAATGCAAAGAACGTGGCAGTTCTCTGCACTTGGCATTTCCATCCCACACTTCGGGCAGCCCCACGGCCCTAGGAAGGATGCCTCCGGCAAAACCTGGTTCCACGCCCTAAAGCGCCGCAGGGCTCCTGGGTCGCCAGCCGAGGGTGCTGCGGTGCGCGAGCCGCTGCATCCCTGCCGCGAGGGCGGCCTCGGCCCCATTCCTGAGGGCTTCCCGGAGCACGCTCGGGACAAGGACGAGGGGCTCAACGGCGGTCGCTCCGAGACGCGGAACGCTGCTCTTGCAGCTGCCGCCGCGGGCGCTGTCGAGGAATCGGCCGGAGCGGGAAGCCCCCGCCCGAGCTCCAGAGGAGGCCGGGGGTTGAGCCCGCGACAGCGAGCGCAGCGGGTCGTGCCATCAACCAGCACCGAGGTCTTACCTCCGCCGCGGCGACTGCCGCCTCCGCACCAGGAAGCCTCCCCAGCGGACATGGGGCGGGGGAGCCGGGGAGAGGAGGGGTGCCCGTCTGAGTTCCCCCGTTGGTGTTTATTTGAAGAACGAGATGCCTGGGGATGCAACCGGCTCTGCGCTCGGTAGAAGCAGCCGGACTTTGCTGCGCCGAAAGCAGACAAAAAAATCCCAGGGATCGTCGCCTCGCTCTCCCCAGCCACCCCAGGCTGACACCCCTGCTCGCTAGTGCCGGGTTTCCCTCCAGCTGTGGCGGAGGAGATGGGCGAAAGAGAAGGGGTGGGGGGGAGCAAGGGCGGAGGCTGGCTGGGAGGAGCGGGAGATCAGGTTATTAGGATTATAAATTTGGATAGCAGTGGTTGGGGGGTTGGGGGCTCCGAAGACTTCGCGAGGCTGAGAAGGAACCCAGGAGAGGAGGCAGTTGCATCCGGATGGGGCAGAGCCGCGACTCGAACTCTTCCCCGAGAGCCCTAAACTGAGGAAGCCCAGGCAGTCCGCCTGCTCCAGCGCTCTCACTCCGCCGCCCTCTCCCGCTCCCCCCCCCCCCCCGCCACTCTGCCCCGGGCGGAGCCTTCGGGCTTCGCGAGCGGTACCTGCCGCAGGCTTCCGGGCTCGGGGCACAAGGGATCTTGAGTCCGCGCGCCCGGAGCCCCGGCGCGCACTGTCCGCGACCCGCGCAGCGTCGGCGGCTGCGGGAGGGAAGGCTCATGCTTCAAGGGAAGCCCAAGGCCCGCGAGCCGCAGCGGCGGCGAGACTTGGCAAGAGTTAACCGTCTGTCCCCGGAGCAGAGTGTGCGCGCGACTTCCCAGCCCCGCGCGCCTCCCTCCCTCCCTCGCGCGCTCGCTTGCTCCCCGCCTCCCTCCGCCCCTTGCGCCCCGCCCGGCCGCTGCGGAGGCCGCTTTCCAGGAACTTTCCAGGAATCCGTCTCACGTGACCGCAGCCCCCGCCAGCGCTTTAAAGAGGCTCGGGCGCTAATGCGCAGGCTTCAAGGGAGCCGGCCTGAGAGCCGGTGCGGACGCCGGTGGCTGCGGGGTGGCGGTCTGGGACTCCGCCCTCCTCTGACCCTGCACCTCGGGGTGCTCGGGGACAAGTGGGAGAAGTCCCTAGCCAGTGCCTTTTAGGCGGCCAGTGCCTGCCCCTATCGGCAGCAGCTGAGCACCTTGGTCCCCGCCCCCCCCCTCCGAATAGAGTAGCCCCTCTCTCTGGCTCGCCACGGGAGGAGGGGATCTTTTTCCAGCCATCCACACCACCACCGGCCTGCCAGACGCGACCCTCAGCAGTCCGGGGTGCACGGACAGGCGGGAGGCGGGGCGGGGGTGGGGGTGGCCAGAAGTCGGTCCCTCCCTCTCTAAGACACACGGAGCCCGGGAAAGCTGGCTAGGGAAAGCAGGCTATTGCCCAGGTCGATGACCCCTCCTGGGGGCCTCGGAAAGCTAACCAGAGGCGGCCCCCCCTCCGCCAGTGCCCTAGAAAACCGAGAGCGAGCGGAGACCAGCGCCTCCTTAAAGCCGCGCCGCTCACTGCTCTCAATCCCTCCCCCTGGAGTTCGGGCGGGTAGTCCCCTGCACCAGCTTTGCCCAGCTCCTCCCTTCCTCCTCCGCTCAACTCCAACGTGTCCTTCCGGAAGCCCCGAAAGGCCCACCCGGCCCACCTGCTCGAACCCACGGAGAAGGTGCCCTTACCTTTGCCCCGTCGGTTGCGGGGTGACGGGCCCGGTGCGTCTGTCTCTGTGATTCCCCGCAAAACCGGGGACCCGGATCCCAGCACCTCTTTCCTAATGGGACCCTCACCTTGCACACTGTTGGAGGTCACCTGGCCTCCCATCCTACATTCATGAACGCCGGGCCCTGAAAAGTGACCCACTTTAAATGTGACCTACTTTTTCCCGAAAAACAAACAAACAAACAAAATAACACTCATGGGAAAACCAGATTCAAAACTTCGATAACCACTTTTCTTTGAAATACTGTTCTGTTGCATCACTGCTCAAAAGCCTGAAAGGTCAATGGCCACTTTTAGTTGAAGCTGCTGCTATGGGGAAGTTGGGCAAGGGAGGCTAGGAGAGGGTGGGGGAGGCGCGGTTTCCAAGCCTTTCCTGGTGCCCCGCCTGCCGGCCCTGAAAGGAAACACAACCAACCAGCTCCAAGGTCAGGAGCCCTGGACCAATTTTTATCCACAGTAATTTTTTTCCTCTTAAATAATCCTATACACGTGACAGGACGGTGAACAGAGGGGACGTGATGCAGTTTAGAGAGGGGCTTTGTTGGCGATGGATTCGTGAGCCTGGAGCTGTTTGTTTTCTTGGACTCTTCGATGGGAAGGGTGGAGCCTAGTGAAGTTTGAGAAAGCCTGTAGTACAAAGCGGTTGAGTAACCGAACAGGGCGCTCGCCTCCTATAGACCCCTAACCTTTTCCATAAAATTAAAAGCTAGATGAAAGCTGTTGGGGGCAGGTTAATACCGATGAACAAATCAGATCCCCCATAGCGTCTCCGAGTAGTCAGAGGCCCAAATTAAACTTTAAACCACTAAAATGTCTCGGGTTCACGAAGGTCAACATTTTCTGTATGTGTGATGGTTTCTTGGTAAAGAACCTTCTAGAAAGTGTGTGCCTATGCTTATGAACTCATAAAGTGTATGCAGAAATTAAACAAATCAATTTCTACTTATCAGTTAGACTAAATCTTCCAACTGTGACTGTGTTACTTTACTGATTTCTGTGCCCAAACACCTGGCAGCGGCAGTGTAGGGGCAGAAGGATTGATTTTGCCTGGGTGCTGGAGGACCCCCTCCACATAGGCAGGAGTTAGTGGTGCCGTCTGCTGGAGAAGGGGCCAGGAAACAGGTATAATCGGTTACTTCTACCACCCGAGAACCCCATTCTAGCAACCCACTTTCTTCAGCGAAACTCCACCTCCTAAGACAGAGGTTCTCAATCGCCTTAATGCTGTTACCTTTTAATACAGTTCCCCCATGTTGTGGTGACGCCCCCCAGCCATAAAATTATTTTCATTGATATTCCATAACTGTGATTTTGCTTCTGTTATGAATCGTGACGTAAGAATTTTTGGAGACAGAGAGCTGACAATGAGGTCCCTACCCACAGGTTGAGAACCATTGTTCTAAAGGCTTTACAACTTTCTAAATTAGTGCCACCGGTTAGGAAGTAGTATTCAAACCCATAAACCTGGAGGAGATATTTCCTCCATTTTTTTTGCCTCCTGGGCCTTCGCACGGATGTGTTTCTAGAATGTCTCCGATCCATGGCAGGGGGGACTGTCATCATTCACCTCAGTCTGTAGGTACACGGTTTACTGCAGGGACATCAAGCTATGTATGATTTTTCAAAATCTTACAGATTTTGTATACAGGAACTGTATTAAAAAGTCACAACATTAAGGCGATTGAGAACCTTTTGTTTCTAGACTGTTTCATGTCCAGCAATTTTGTCAGTCTTTTAAATCCTCTACAAACACTGTGGGAGCCATGCCGGAAATGTCTATGAGATCCTGGCAAGCAAAAAGGGAAAAACAAAATTATGCAATTATGCAAGCATCTGGGCAAAACTGGGAGTGGATGTGGAGACGGGAAAAGTAAGTATTTGAGGGTAACAGAAAAGGGGTGAAATTTAAAATCTGACATTCTTTAATCTAGTATTTTTGATAGTCGTTATTTTGCCAAAGTCACGTGTGAATCAATGTCTTCAATTGCCCTGACGTAGAGTATACCTTATCGACCTTGGACTTCGGCATTGAAGGACCTCTCTCTGAGCTCTCGTCCTCTCCCTCGTCATCACCTTTGGAGATGTCTAATAGGCATCTCCAATTAAATGTCCCAAACTGAGTCCTGATGGTCCCTCCCACTTAGGAGAAGAGCACGCTGTGCCTTTGCACCCTCCCTGCCGCCCCTGCCACTCATTCCAGGGCTCAGTGTCTCGGGTCAAAGGCCTCAGAGCGTCGCCCACCGACTGCTTTCCTGCCCACCTGTGGACCAATCTTCCCATTCTGATTTCCCAACAAACTTAGACGTGAAGGGCTTGCCACACGTCTAGTGCACGCCAGGACAAACCACCCGGGGTCACTGGGGTGTCTGCTAAATGGCTTCCTTGCTCTTTTGCAGCCTCTTGACAGAGAATCAAGAGCAAATATGCTGAAACGGGGTCCTTACTATGGTACAAGGAGGGAATGGGGGGGGGGGGGTTGTTCACAAAACCAAAGAGCCCCTTCCATTCCCTGCATTGGGGAATAGCCTGGACTTGAACACCCCTTCTAAGGGCACCAAACCAGGCATGTTTGTTCTGCAATGAGGATATGCTAATACTGTCATTGACATATTTCTACCAATTTACAGAAGTTGGGTGACCAATAGGTGATCTTTGGCAACTAAGTCTGATAGGAATGAGTCTCATGTACTCATAGGCTGAAAGTACGTATTTAAGGGTCCACTACCCCTCCTCCTCTTTAAATGCATCCCATCCCACATCTTTACACCAGTGACACAGAGCATCCTCAGCCCTCTAGAGCACACATAAACCTGGTTTATCCATGGGAGTAACTCGGGGCCTGGGACGCAAGGCCCTGTCTAGTGTCACAACCCCCTCAGGCGTTAGATCCTCATCTTCAAGTCTGAGTAGAAACGCTTCAGGAGAAACAGCAATGATGACCAAGTAGGTCAGAACAAAGATGGCAGGAAAAGGAAGCTGGGGCTGGAAGGGCAGGAAGAGATTTCTGCGCCTTGGAACCCTACCTGCATGAAGCTGTCCTTCCCTTGGGATTCATGGGTATGGGAACCGATGACTTGAATCTTCCCCATCCTTGTTTGATTTGGACTTCGGTAACTGTAAGCCGGGACATTCTCATGCTGTCACGGGGCTAAGTGTGAAGGGACTTAAAAGGAAGGAGCGGAGTAGAGTCCTCAGAAGAGGAAGATGGGAGCTACTGTCTATGCTAAGAAGCATCTCCCACTTTTCATCCCCATGTCCCTCTTTTTTTTTTAATAGTTCATTTAAATTCATTTTATGTGCATTGGTGTGAAGGTGTCAGGTGCCCTGGAACTGGAGTTACAGACAATTGTTAGCTTCCATGAGCGCTGGGAATTGAACCCCGGTCCTCTGGAAGAGCAGCCAGTGCTCTTAACCACTGAGCCATCTCTCCAGCCCCTTTTCATTCTCACATCCCTTTCCTAATGTCCTACTTGTGCCATCCCTGGAGCAGAGGACTCACTGGAGGTCAAAGAAAAGAGAAGAGGAGGTTACCCCTGGAATTGGCACCCCTAGCCAGGGTTAAGGTTCAGGAGAAGTGAGGCAGATAGAAGCCATCCTCCAGACTTCTGAGACCTAAGAACACAGCAGGTGACCGGCCATGTCCTCAGATTTTTCCCACAACAGTGTTTGCTGATGGGTGGAGCTTGTTAGTGCTATTCAAATCAGAGCTCTCTCAGGAATTCTTGTAAAAGCAGAAACTACAAACCACGTGCCTTGGGGCTGACTTCTTCAGACTGGTTGGTGGGCACACCGCCATTCAGTCCCAGAAAGATTAAAAAACTTGATGGATTTCATTCCCACCCAGATATCCAGCTTAACCCTCTCTCTTGCCCAAGCATATGATCTGTCAACATGAGGTCGCATTCCCTCAAGACAGCATCAGCTGAAGCAGAGCAGTGCTGCCTTCTCTGGCCAGCACATGGTCATCCCATGGGCTGCAGGCCTCCCCCATTCTGTGATGTCCCTGGCATTGCACATAAATTGTTTTTTGTAGGGAACACTTGTGGTTTTATCTTATGGTGGAGGAATAATTCTCTATACCTTAGCGTCCATCCATAGTGAGAAAATAAGAGAAAGCCCCCAAAACATTGAATACAGAGCCAGTGAGATGGCTCAATGGGCAAAGATGCTTGCCATGGAGCCTGACAACTGAGTTCTAACCCTTGACCCCACATAGTGGAGGGAGAGGACCAACTCCCACAAGTTGTCCTCTGACCTTCAAAGATATCCCTTTGCAGGTTTATGTCGTGGCATGCACACACGCATGCACAGGTGTGCCCGCACGCACGCACACACACGCGTAATTTAAAGATATTTTAAAAGACTAATTGTATCATGGCAAGAGGAAGAAAGCATGTTTGTCCATGGAAGTGAAGTAACTCGTTGTGTTGAAGAGACTGAGTTCTTGCTGTAGGAGTGGTGGCTTGAAGGCAGAGGCGGGCAGATCTCCGTGAGTTCCAGGCCGGCCTAGTCTACGAAGGAGTTTCAGGGCAGCCAGCGCTGCTACACAGAGAAACCCTGTCTTGTAAAAACAAACAAACAGGAGAGACAGGGAGAAAGGAGAGACTGGATTCTCACGGCTGGCTTATTTCATTCTTTTATGTTCCTGCCTAGTCTCACAGGCTTTTGGGTACAAGTTGCAACTAAGATTTTCTCTGGAAACACACACACACACGCAAAAAAACAAAACAAAACAAAACAAAACAAAACAAAACAAAAAAAAAACAAAAAACATGCTGGGTGCAGTGGCAAACACCTTCAATCCCAGCACTCAGGAGACAGGAGCAAGAGGCTCTCTATGAGGTTGAAGCCACCCAGCTCTTCACAGTGAGTTCCAGACCAGGTAGAGCTACCTAAGGAGACCCTGTTTAACAACAACAACCACAAAAAAAAAAAAGCCTCTTCAAGGTTCACTGTAAATCCCGGGCAGATTAGCCTCAGGTGAGAATTTGGATTGCTTGCGTAGGCTGTGCGGAACGACTCTACGTAAGTACTTCTGAGAAGTGGAGGTTGCGTTTGGCTGCTGTAGGGACTCTGTGACAGGACCGGCCTGTGGCGTCAGAGGTCATCCATCACAAGACTTTAATTCTGAGAAAGAGACCATTTCACCAGGGCAAGACTGTTTTTATCTCCTTCCTCCTCCCCCAATGCTGCTCTTACCTCTCCTCTCCTTTTTTCTCAACACACCATGCCTGCCTCAGGGCCATTGTTCCTTCCCAAAGCTTTCTCCAATATTCGTCAAGGCAATCACTGAACTCAAGGGCCTTTGTTCAGAAAGGCTTTTTCTCCCACTTTTCTGCCCTGTTAAGCTTAACTTTCACCTATGAATTTGCTGGTACCTGTCACTCCAGTGGTTGTTCCTTTGCTGTGTTCCTTATCTTTCCCCTGGCTGTGTAAGTAGAAACCTGGTGTGTGTCCTCACTGCGGTATCTTGAATACTTTAAACTCCCTCCCACCCTGGCTATGCTAGGCAACCACCAGAACTCAGAGACTGGGAGAACAAATGAGTCTTTTATTATTGTTGTTGTTGTTGTTGTTATTTTATCTTCTTTCTGGCTTGGGTCTCCTTAACTTTTTCATCTCATGCTTTGATGAGATGCTTTGGCATGCTTCGGCTTGCTCTTGTGATTAACTTTACTCTTAGGCCTGCAACCAAGAGGAGCTCAGTTTCCATGAAGTTTTTCCCCAATCCCTTGTGAGTCTGACCACCTACAAATAGTATCTAGTCAAGAGCATGGACAAGACTCATCAACACGGCACATTCTTCCAACGTTCTAGGCCTTTTGGGTTTACCCCCTGAGAACATCTCAGGGCTGTGAGAGAGGCTCCATCTTGGGATGATTCCAACAAGCGGGGGAGACCTCATGTGAGAAAGCGAAGTTCTGCAGAAGCCTTGGAAGTCTCAGCTAGCTTCACGGAAGAGGGCGCCTTGATCAAGAACCTTGGTGGATATCTTTTTTCTTTCTTTCTTTCTTTTTTTTTTTTTTTTTGATTTTCGAGACAGGGTTTCTCTGTAACTTTTTGGTTCCTGTCCTGGAACTAGCTCTTGTAGATCATGCTGGCCTCGAACTCACAGAGATCCACCTGCCTCTGCCTCCCGAGTGCTGGGATTAAAGGCGTGCGCCACCACTGCCAGGCTAACCTTGGTGGATATTAATATTTTTGCTGTTCTTCTGAGTGACACCAGTGGACATGCCGTGGTGCATGTATGGGGGTCAGGAGAGTCAAACAATGCGTGTGTGGGAGTCAAATGACTCAATTCCACCTTTGTGTGGTGTGGTGGTTTGAAAGAAATTGGCCCCCAAAGGGAGTGGCACTATTATTAGCAAGTGTGGCCTTGTTGGAGGAAGTGAGTCACTGTGGGGGCAGGCTTTGAGGTCTCCTATGCTCAAGCTGTGCACAGTGTCACAGTTTACTTCCTGTGGATGAAGATGTAGAACTCTCAGCTCCTTCTCTAGCACTGTGCCTGCCTGCCTGCCTGTTTTCAGTGTTTCCTGACATGATGGTCATGGACTAAACCTCTGAAACTAAATTAAATTAAGTTAAATTTATTCCTTTCTAAAAGTCTCTTCACAGCAATTGGCACCCTAACTACAGCATGCGGTTGGCACTTCGTGGGGTAGGCTTCTCTCATTTCACTTTTATGTGGGTCCCAGAGATCAAACCCTGCTTGTCAGACTTCTACAGCAAGGTCTTTACCCTCTGAGCCATCTCTTTGGACTTCCTCTAAGCTTCTGTTTGGTCCTTAGCATCATGAAAAAAAGGTGAGCCAAATGCACTCAGGCTGGAGGAATAGTTCAGTTAGTAACGTGTTGGCCTCAGTAGCACAAAGACCTGAGTTGGATCCCCAGAACCCATGTGAAAAGAAGCCAGGTATGGTGGCACCTGCAGCAACTGTGGTGCCGGGAGGCAAAGACAGGTGGGTCCTTGGGGCTCACTGACCACCCTGGCTAGTCTAATTGGTGCGCTCCATGCCAGTGAGAGAACCTATCTCAAAATAGCAAGGTTGACAGTGTTCAAGGAATGACAGGAGAGGTTGTCCTTTGGCCTTTACACACTGTTTACTGGCATACATACAAACTTGTACACACACACACACACTACACAAGTGTTCTTCTCATTTGAATTACCTCCAACTCCTGCTCCATAACCTCCCAGTTGATGGTGTCATTAGCCCTAGGCTTCTAAATGTTTTCGACTTTCCAGACATTCACAAGGGTCAAAGTCTTCTGCGGTGGTGTGGTAATCCAGACAGGCGAAATAAATGTCTATCAATAAACAACACACGCCATTCCTGGCTCAGTCACGGAATTCTGAGAAACAACAGCCGCGGATCAACCAATCAAGGGGGAGATGAACTTTAGGCAAAAACATGAGAGCCAAAAGCAGCTCTCACCAACCATAGTCCCCTCCACACACCACAGGACAAGCTGCATGCACCTTCTAAAAAGGAAAGCCAACTGATCATATATCAATATTTTCTGAAATCTTAGCCTGGTCAAGTTATGTTATGCCTGCCTCACCACAAAGACAGTTTAGCCTGGCAGGCAGTGGTGGTGCAAGCCTCTGATCCCAGCACTTGAAGGCAGAGGCAGGAGGATCTCTGTGAGTTCAAGGCCACCCTGGTCTACTGAGAGGGTGCCAGGACAGCCAGGACTATACAGAGAAGTCTTGTCTGACAAAACCAAAAAGGAGGAGGAGAGTCTACAAACAAGGACTTCCCTTTATATGATGGCTGCAATCACTCTCCTCCGGGGCATTATATATTCCTGGTTTTTGTAGCCACCCTTTGATGATAATTGAAACAAAAAAAAATGGTAAGCAAAACCAAGCTAAAATACGTTACTCAGCCAGTTCTGTAGTTGCAAGCAGATCAGAAACAATATCATGGTGTGCACAAAGGCAACACTTTACAGGGGAAAAAAGTTGGGAGAGAAAACTGCTTTTAAAATAGGTCACTCAAATAACTGTGAGTGCTAGTCCAAAGGGTTAAAGATGTGTTTATTTCATGTGTTTGAGTGTTTTGTCTGCATATAAACAGCATGAATGCATCATGCCTGCAGGGGTCAGAGGAGGGCGTCAGAGCCTGAACTAGAGAAACAAATGCATGTATGCCACCAATTGGGTTCTGGGAACTGAACCTGGGTCCTCTGGAAGAGCATAAAGTGCTCTTAACCACAGAGCCATCTCTGCAAGTCCCTCCAAAACATGTTTGTCTGTCTGTCTGTCTGTCTGTTTGTTTTCTAAGACAGGAGCTCACATTGTAGCTCTAGTTGGCCTAGAATTCACAGCAATTCTCCTGCATCAGCCTCCAGAGTGTTGAGATTACAGGCTGAAGTCACAACACCTGGCTTTCTCAGAAATTATTAAGAATTATCTCGGGAAAAGTCATATCTTTTCTGTTTTGTTTTAATATACTCCCAGACAAGAAGTATGTGAGTATCTGTATGCCAAAAATCCTAAAATAAACATTAAAGTCTTGTTTCTTCTGAAACACACAAAACACACACAAATCTCTTTAGAATTTGGTTCCCAGGACTCATGGGGAATGGTTCACAACTACATGTAGCTCCAGCTCCAGGGGATTCAAGACCTTCTTTTGGCCTCCCTGGTCTCCTACACAAACGCATACACACACACACACACACACACACACACACACGTATACACACAAACAATTAAAACTAAATCTTTGCAAATAGCTCTCAAGACATCAAGGTTATAAATTCTGCCTTTTCCTTTGGCTTTTCCAATACTTTCTGGGAAGATTTTTATTACAAATTCCTCTGAACATGTTTTTTTTTTCTCTCTCTCTCTCTCTCCCTCCCATTAAAAAACACATTCTTAGAAGAGGCAAATTTGTCAGGCAAAATCAACAGGCAATTACTTGTCGTTCTCGACATAATATTTTAAGCCCACAGTCTACAATACATTCTACTCTGCCACAACTCCCAAGCTTTACCCTGGCACATACTTATTGTCAACTAGATTAATTTTATTGTGCTCGGTTGATTCCAGCTGCAGAATTGCACGAATAAGCATGGTTTAAGGAGCAGGGAAGTGCCTCAGTTGGTCAGTTCTTACCATACAAGTATGAGAAGTAAGGATCCCAGCCCCCACATAAAAGTTAGGCACCAGAAAATATGCGTGTAATCCCAGCGCTGGGGCAAGGAGTGCTGCCCAGAGAAAGAAGGGTCCCTGGGACACGTTGGGCAGGCAGTCAGGTAAGCTCTGGGATCATGCGTGTGGGATCATGCATTTTTCTATGGCTGTGAGAAAACACCGCAAACACCCATACCTTAAAGAAGGAAGGCTTTATTTGTGGGTTCCAGTGCCAGAGAAGAAGAATTGACATCAGGAGACCAGAGCAGGAAGCTGAGGAATCACACCTTCGACTGTAAACACAAAACAGAAAGCAAGCATGAAGTGGAGATCGCTCCTCTTGCGTAAGAACCTAGAAATGGCACACTGGGTCAGAAAATACAGTGATAAGAACCTGTCAGGTGTTTTTTTTATTTATTTTAGAAAGCTCGCATAGGTGTTGGACAGAACTCACCCAAGAAGCCCCTTCTTCCTATGCATACAATGTGACATTTTAAAGTAGAATAGCAAATGATCTGTTGTATTCCATCTCTCCTGCTTGACTGAAAGTTCAACAACAAAGTCTATGCTTTCTCTATCTCCAGAGTAAATCGGCGATTGGTTTCATGGCCTGCATGGCCTCAGCCTTGTGTCCTCCTCTCGTCTTTACCTCTCTACTACTCCAGGACCAGTCCTTTGTCACCTACAAATCAAACAGCGTTTGTCCCCCTGCCCAGAACGATCCCTCTCCTCCAAATTCCTCCCATATCTAATAATCGCATTGGTCGTTTCTTGGTCTCATCCAAGCCACTCTTTCCTTTAAGCCTAACTCCCTGTCTTGGTAACTGTTCTGTTGCTACGAAGAGCCGTCATGACCAAGGCGAGCCCTAGAGGAGAACGTTTAATTGGGGTTACAGCTTCAGAGGATGGGGAGCATGGCAGCAGGTGGGTAGGCATGGTGCTGATCCACAGGCAGCAGACACACAGAGAGGGGCTGGGCCTGGTGTGAGCTTTTGAAACTTCAAAGCCCACCCCCAGAGATACACTTCCTCCAACAAGGCCACACCTCCTAATCCTTCCCAAACTGTCCCCAGAGAACCAAGCATTCAAATCTATGAGCCTTTGGAGGCCATTCTCATTCCCAATACCACAGTCCCTAATCCTGTCCAGCCCCCCAGCCCCAAACGTTTCCAACAATGCCTCTGCATGCAGGTCCACGTAGGTTAATACCTAGCATGCTATCCAAACGGCTTATTTTCCCAGCTGCCCTGTGCATTCCATTAGCTCGAAGGCTACAAGTGTTTTGTTTACTCTGGTGGCAGTAGTAATAATCATGTCAAAGTCCCTTCAGACTGGAAAATGAAATTCTTTACCCCGAGACGTTTAGAAACCACAGAGATGCATTGCTCACAGTCCTGGCCCTGGGAAAATAAGATCATGTGCCTGCAGATTCCTCATTTGCTGAGGGCTTCTTCTTTCTCCTTCAAGGGTAGCACCCCCTGATTGTGACATCACACAACCCCAAGGGCGAGCTCAATCTCTCAGACTGCTTTCCAAGGACGTGAATTTCATTTTGAGGGTCCTGCCTTAATCATCTCCAAGTTGCTCCCTTGGAGAGTAGTGAGCTGCAAGAGAACACAAATATTTAGACTGCAGTGAGTGATCCATTTTAAAAAGAACATTAGTTATTATCGATTAGGTACTTAATGCAGGCCACACATCCTTCTAAGACAGTGGTCCTCAACCTTCCTAATGCTGTGGCCTTTTAATAGAGTTCCTCATGTTCTGGTGACCCCCCCCACTATAAAATTATTTCACTGCTACTTCATAACTATAATTTTGCTACTTGTATGAATCATAATGTAAGTATCTGTGTTTTCTGATGGTCTTAGGCGACCCCTGCGAAAAGGTCATTTGACCCAGGGGTTGTGACCCACAGGTTGAGAAACACTGTTCTAAGGGTTTTTGACTCATGGACATTCCACAATCTTTCCACACAGGTCTTGTTAAGATCACGTTGTACTGTAAACAGAGGTTGTGCTTTGTTTCCTGGCTACCCAGACCTGAATAATCACACAAAAACTATATTAATTACAACATTGCCTGGCCAATGACTCAGGCGTATTCCTAGCTAGCTCTTATATCTTAAATTAACCCATTCCTATTAGTCTGTGTATCACCATGAGGCTGTGGCTTACCAGTAATGTTCTGGTGTCCCTCTCCTTCGGCAGGTACATGGCATCTCCCTGACTCCATCTTCTTTCTCTCTGCCTTCAGTTTAGTTTTCCCACCTAGCTCTATTCCACCCTGCTATGGGCCAAAGCAACTTCTTTACTATCCAAGGGTAATAAGACATATTCACAGCATACAGAGGGGAACCCCACATCATTGTATAGATCAGGAACCTGAACTTCAAAGAAGCCATAACGTGTGCAGTATTAGCATTCCAAGAACGATACTGATAAACAAAACAGGTATCACCATTCCTCCAGTTTCCTGGTATGACGCTTGTCAGCAAATTGACTTCCAATAATATTTGCAGAATTGATCTGAGGTTGTACCTGGAATAGCAGCTCGACCTGGCGGGGAAGAGAGGGCGGGGAAGGCAAATGTTCATGAACTTGAGTCCACATCAGGGTTAGGACTGGGTGATACAGGGCTGGAAAGACTCTCAGTACTCCTGTTTGAAAAAGAGGGTACCATCCCCATACAGAAGCTGTTTTCTGCTAGAGAGCACCTGAATCTACTGCTGTTTCATTTACTGACTGCAGCTTCATAATCACTGTCCCGCTCCTCAAGGCAAAGCCCAGAGGGACATCGGTGTCCCAGAACCGCCTCTGCCTCTGCAGCCAAAGGTAGTTTTTAACTAAGTCTCTATCATTCTAGTTTACCAATAAAGACTCAGGAGTCAAAACTGGGGTGAAAACCTGCCAGCTCAGAGAGGCCAAGAAGCAACCAGCTGACCCTCCTCCTTAGCCAGGGACCCAGCAAGAAGGTGTTGTGGAATGATCTTTTTATATACTGTGAAGATGTGTCCCTCTGATTCGGTTTAATAAAAAGTTGGGAAGAAAAAGCAGAGTCGCTGAGGACAGCCTGGTTTACAAAAGCTAGTTTGGGGATAGATTCCAAAGCTACAGAGAAACCCTGTCTCAAAAAAAAAAAAAAAAAAGCCAGGTGATGGTAGTGCATGCCTTCAATCCCAGCACAGTGTGATCAAATATTTCTCAACACAGGCCCACTTTCAGAGCCAGCTTCTAAGTGAGCTCAAACAGTATATGCTCATTTCCTAATATAATATACATCACACTGTCCCCCTCCCAACTCCATGTCTCCTCCTCTTCTTCCTCCCCCTCCTTCTTCTCCTCTTTCTTCTCATCTCTTTTTTTTTCTTTTTTCTTTTTTTTTTTAGTTTTTCGAGACAGGGTTTCTCTGTGGCTTTGGAGCCTGTCCTGGAACTAGCTCTTGTAGACCAGGCTGGTCTCGAACTCACAGAGATCCCCCTGTCTCTGCCTCCCGAGTGCTGGGATTAAAGGCGTGTGCCACCATCGCCTGGCTCTTCTCATCTCTTTCCTTTGATAATGCACTGATCTACTTTCCTTTCTGTTGCTATGGAAAACACACTCTCACCAAAAGCAGCTTAGGGGATGAAAAGATATATTGGGGTTACACTTCCAGGTCATGGTCCACCATTGAGAGAAGTCTATAGTAGGTCTTTTTCATTGGACTTTCTTGGGCCACAAGCCCCCAAATAATGACACAGAGACTTGTTATTAATTATGGAAGTTTGACCTTAGCTTAGACTTATTACTGACTAGCTCTTAAAACTTAAATTAACATGTTTCTATTAAATCTACCTTCTGTCACATGGCTTGGTTACCTCTCCTCTGTACTGTGTACGAAGTCCTGTCTCTTCTCTCCTGCCTAGCTATTGGCCATTCATCTCTTCATTAAACCAATCACAGTGACACATCTTCACACAATGTAAACAAATATTCCACAACAACTCTCCCTTCTTCAGCATTCACCAACAGCCAATAGCACTGAAGTTTCTCCCCTATCCATTTGGTGGAATTTGGACTGGCTCGATCTTGCCCAAATAACCACAGATGCTCTGAGTTCTGAAAGGCAATGGCCATGCCATGTCCATAACATAGCACTTTACAGCCCACCTTTCCATCCTCAGGCCTTTGCACTCTTCCCAGCCTCTCTTCTGCGATGCTCCCTTAACCTGGTGAGAGGTGTGGCCATAGATGTGTCTCCTCAGGCATGCGCCCTCACAGTCTCTTGTTCTCTGTACTCTAACCAGTTGTGAGCCTCTGTAGTAGCCATTGCCCACTGGAAAAAGAAGCTTCTATGACTAAGAAACATCAATTGATGAGTATAAACAGAAATATTTAGAAGGTAGTTTTGACAACGTGACCATTCAGCAGAAACAACAATAGCAGATTGGACCTAGATCCTCCTCCAACCCCCACCTCTATACACTGGGATTACACAGCCATGTCCAATTTTATGAGATGCTAAGAATCAAATCTAGTGCCTTGTGCATTCTGGACAGTTGCTGATTGAGCTAAAACTGATTCTAGAATCAGGCAACACTTCATTCCGTAGAAGGGTTTTCATAGGCTCAGCAGAGGGGCTTGATCCTTCCTGTAGGTTGAAAGATCTGAAATAAATAAAAGTTTAAAGAAGGAAGGAAGGAAGGAAGGAAGGAAGGAAGGAAGGAAGGAAGGAAGGAAGAAAGGTGAATTTATCATGTCAGACTGCTCTCCTGGAAAAGCATCAGGCCGAGAGACACAGGAATAGAAAAATATGTGATTAATATTGGATCACTTCAGGTTACCGATTTTGGAGAGGGATTAAGGCAGAAAGCGCCACTGTCGAGCCAGCTGAAGCTGCCTCTGGGGAAATCCAGCTGTTATCTTTCACCTGATTTCTTGGAAAGCCAGATACCAGTTTAGTTTCAGTTCAGTAACTTGAACTTTAGTGTGGTTCAGGAACCTGGTCCACGATGACCCGCAATTTTTACTTAACACTATACAGTTGGTCATACTGTATGCAAATAAACAGTCAGTTGAGGGGACCCGAGGAAGGGGTGCGCTTGCAGAAACCTCTGAGGGTTTGGCATGCGTTAGCCTCTTGAAGGGTGAATGTGCTCTTCACCCCAGAGGCTCGTTAAGCCCTGTCGCTGAGGTGCTGGTGGCAGCTTTGCTAAGCAGACACAGTTGCTCATCGGTCATTGTGTTAACTTTCTGCCGTTGTAACAAAATACTAGAAGTAATGAGCTTGCTAGTCACATTTTCAGAGCCTCCAGTCCGTGGTCACGTGGTCTCCATCGCCGGGAGTGGTGGTAACTTCAGGACAGAGGAAAACTGTTCATCTGATGACAATCAGGAAATAACTAGGAAGGGAAGATGTTGGGGTGGTGTTGTCCCTTTCAAGGGCACAATCACGAATGAGCTAACTTCCTTCTACTAGTCCCCACCTCTTAAAGGTTCTACAACCTGATTATGCTAGTCTTGGGATCAAGTCAGCATATGGTCTTGGAGGCATTTAAGATGCCAAACTATACTAGTTATTGATTGCAATCTGCAGCCTCTATCCCTCCCTAGGAACCAGGGAGCAGAAGTTTCTTATTTATTTATGTGTGTGTGTGTGTGTGCGGGTGTGTGCATGTGTGTGTGCGGGTGTGTGCATGTGTGTGTGCGTGTGTGTGTGCATGTGTGTGTGCGTGCGTGCGTGTGTGTGTGCGGGTGTGTGCATGTGTGTGTGCGTGTGTGCGTGTGTGTGCGCGTGTGTGTGCGCGTGTGTGTGCGTGTGTGTGTGTGCGCGTGTGTGTGTGTGCATGTGTGTGTGTGTGCGAGCATGTGCACATATCAGCGCATATGTAATGCGCCAGCACCTGGGCCATACTCATTTCTTCCATGTGCCTCATGCTGCATGTGAGATAGTCCATGAACTTCAAGCCAATCCCTCTGCCTCCCATCTCTCCACAATAGTTTTGGAATCACGGATGCTCACTCAACAACTCAACCTACGCAGGCCCTGGTTCCATGGCTGGAGCTGTGTAAACCAAGTACAGGCCTGCCATCTGAGCATTTAGGACATCAAAGCAGGAGAATCAAAAGTTCAAGGTCATTCCCAACTATGTAGATAAATTCAAAGCCTCCTAGGGCTATATGAAATGTTATTTCTAAAATGAACCTACCAAACTTACCTTTAAATAAGTCTGTTTATGCCCATAGGGTAGTTCTACTGCCAGCTATGATCAGTGCAGCTGCTGCTTCCTTTCTTCATGTAATTTTATATTGTTTGCATATGTGTGTGTATGCATGTGTGTGTGTGCGCACGTGTGTGTGTGTGTGTGTGTGTGTAGGAACCTCAGTACATGTATGAAGAACAGAAGACAACTTTGAGTAGTTGGTTCTTTCCTTCTGCCTTCACCTGGCTTCCAAGGAGGGCACGCAGGCCATCAGCTCTAGGCACCACTTGCCCAGCTAAAGAGAAACTCCTCTTTGCAGCTGTCCAGTGTCCCCCAAGTCTCCTAACTGGCCAAAACAGTGGGAATAAACTACCATTGACAGTCTAGCCATAAGTGGGACATCTGTATCACCTCATCCGAGGCCTGGGACATATCACAGAAGAGGGGTAGAAAGAAAGGGGTAGGAAGGTAGAGGAACTAGAAGAGACGGGGAAGCGAGGTGCAACGCTGACTTTTGGACATCGATCGCCTGTTGCACCGCTGAACACACAGCGGCTGTGATTATCAACCCTAGATCTCCACAAGATTGGACCTGTCAGCAGTCCGTCCTAGAAGGATCTACACATGGTTAGGAGCTGATGAGGGAGGGAGAGACATTTTCTTCAGTGGTGTAGTCGGTGGTGAGGTGCACACCATCCTGTAAGTGATTCCCACCCACAGTTCTATGCATAACCTTAACGGAAGTCATAAGAAGAAAAAAGACATTGAAAGCAGGGAGGGCTAGTGGGAAAGAGAGTGGATGGGAGACAGGAGGATGGCTATGAATAAAAGGCATTATGTCTTTATGCATGAAAATGTCATAATGAAACCAATGATACATATGATTAATGCATACTTGTAAAAACAATTTTAAAACAATTACTTTATAATTTGCTGGGTAGTGGTGGTGCACACCTTCAATCCTAGTACCCAGGAAGCAGAGGCAGGTGGATCCCTGTGAGTTTGAGGCCAGCCTGGTCTACAGAGTGAGCTCCAGGACAGCCAGGGCTACACGAAGATACCCTGTCTTGAAAGACAAAGAAAGAAAGAAGAAGAAAAGGTATGTAATTTGTGCCATGTGTTCTGTTAGGTGCAGTTTTGGTTTGAGTACTTTCAAACTTCCGTTAGTTGAATCAGCAGACGTGGGCCTGAGGACCGCATATATTTTTAATCCTCCCCAGCTCAGAAAAGATCAGCTGCAGCTACAGCCACCTCCTCCTTTGGCTTGTCTCTGCTCTGTCCTTAAAGATGAAAAATATTGACACTGACTTTATTTCTGTAGCGGACGTGGCTGTACACACATGTGCCGCATTGCCCATGTAGAGCTCAGAGGACACTGTGGGTTCTGGGGATCCAGCTGATATCATCAGACTTGATGGAAGCACTTTCACCCACTGAGCCATCTTGTCAACCCTCCTCTGCTCCCTCTGCCTCACTCAAAGACTTTCAGCTTGGAGAGCCGACCTCAATATAGAACCTATCCAGAAGCTTCCAGAAAGCCCAACCACAGATCACTGGAGCTTCTGTTCTTGATGGGGATTCGTGTGACTGGTGTGGGTCTTAATGACACTGGAAATTCTGAGGTTTAACCTGTGTCTAATTGGGAACATCACTTTTCTGGGACACCTAACCCAGAGCAGACAATGCCCTGCCCAGACAACGCTTCGCGCAAATGCTTCAATAGACTTTGTAGAACAAGCAACATATATTAAAATCATCTGCACAGCTAGGCAAGCACACATTATTTGTTTTCTCGAATTCATGTTCTACACTCCTGCCCCCAAAGCCTGATGCGGAACCGGGCCAGTTCTTTGACCCAGACGAAGAAGGCAAGGAACTTGAGGAACTGTGACACACAGGTTGAGAGGGAATGCCGCCAGACTGCTGGAATTCCTGCTGGTTGTCAGAGTCGTAGAGGGCTTGGGGTATTCCTCTCTTTCCAGCTGCTCCGCCCAATCAAGTTAAACAGTCCCTACGAGTAAACACATGTGGCAAAGTTAAACAAATATTTTTTTCGCAGCTGGATTGGTTCATCTTTTGTGTGGGCTCACATGGGGGGAGAGGGGAGGAAGAACCAGAATGTTTTGATTAAATCAGCTGCTTTACCAACAAACCAACGGGCTGTCGTATTTCCTGTCGGTTATCTACTTCAGCGAGAGTTCTTGGTAGCGTGGAAAGGATTTCTCTCAACAGGAAGTTCACAGGGCTTCTTAACCTAATGTTCTCACCGCCTTACCAAGCGTGAAATCGACAGGTCAGCCAGACACTTCTACAGGACTTCAGAGGAGAACATGACGTTGAACACTCCTGTCCCAACGAGGGGGGTGTGTTTAGGATAACGGACTTCCCACTGTCCTTTGCAGCAGCGTGAGGGAGTATTACCACATCTTGCTTCCTGATTGGAAGAAAGATGTGATAATGTTCCTCCACAGTGTCGCTATTGCGGTTCTCCCCACCTGGAAAGGTCTTGGGGATTGTGCGAGAAGCCACCAAGCTTGTTTAGTTATTAACCACCCAGAGTGAGGGTGACCCTGTGCTAAAGGGGACAGATGATGGTGGAAGATGGCATGTATCATATATATGAAGCGCTAGCTGGCACTTTAATTGTATTAATCCCGCTCCTCCTCGGAGCTATGTGGGATAATGCTCATAACATTTGCATTTTGCATAAGAACAAAACTGGGTGAAGAGATATTATCACTTGCCCTAACAGACATTCCCAGAGGCAAAGATGGGTTCCACACCCAGGCAGCCTGGTTCCAAGGCCAGAATTATACTATATTACCAGATGTCACTAGAATTCCTAGTAAGGTTTCTTAAGTGTCCCCTATGTGCCAGCAGTGAGGCAGAATTATTTATACGTATACATCTTTAATCGTCATAAAAAAAAAAACCTATCAGATAACTGTCATCACCTCACTGACGCCTACAAAGATTGAGTAACTTGCTCCTGGCAACCGGCAGTGGAGGAAGGACACAGCGGCCCAGATTGTGCAGGGCACACAGACTTTTCTGCCCTTGCCCACGGGCACTGTGAGCACTTAAGGAACAGATGCCCACGACAGTGGATGTGAGGGGAAGCAGATTGCTTCTCGTCTTAGAAAATACCTAGCTGCCGGGCGGTGGTGGCGCACGCCTGTAATCCCAGCACTCGGGAGGCAGAGGCAGGCGGATCTCTGTGAGTTCGAGACCAGCCTGGTCTACAAGAGCTAGTTCCAGGACAGGCTCCAAAACCACAGAGAAACCTTGTCTCGAAAAAACCAAAAAAAAAAAAAAAAAAAGAAAATACCTAGCAGGATGCCCAGAGACTGGTCCATAGATGCAGCTGCTCTAGCCTACTTCCCTGTCCAGCACCTCCTGCCTTCTGGAAAGAACATTGTTTCTTTTTTGTTGTTGGGGGTGTTGTAGTTTTTGGTTGTTACTATCATAATGTCCCTCAAAGCAGTGACTCTAGACAACACAGACTGGGAACCTTAGAGTTGTGGAACTCAGAAGTCCAAACTGGGTCTCACTAGGCTAGCGTGAAGGTGTCAACAGGGCTCTGCTCCTTCTAGAAGCCTGGTGTAGTGTCTTTGCCTGCCCTCTTTGGTATAAAGTGTCTTTCCCACCCTCTTCGGTTTCTAGCAGCTTCCCACGTTCCTTGGCTATAGAGCCGCCCTTCAAAGCTAACACCATCCAGGCAGAGTCTTTTTTCTCTCCTTTGTCTCTGTTTATTTCTTTCCACTTTGAAGGACCCGTAGGATCCCACTGTGGCTCCCCAGTGGTCCAGGACACCCTCCTCATTTTAAAGGTCACCTCCCTTTGCCATGTTCCAGTGGCTGGGAAAAGACCTCTGTGGGTAGTCTAGGAGACTTTGCTCTGCTTCCCATAGGGGGCTTCCCTTCCCTACCCTTACACCACATACTCCAGGTCAGAACATCAACTCAGAGGGTACGATGGTACATACCTGTAATCTTAGAACTTGGAAGGTGGAGGCAGGGGGATTACCAGTTCAATGTTATCCTTGGCTATACACCTTGTTGGAGATCAGTCTGAACTATCTGAGATTCTGTCATTTTCTCTTTCTGTCCCTCCTTTTCTCCCTCCCTCCCCCTGTCTCTCTCTTTTCAAAGCAGATAACTCAATAACCCTGACTCAGAGAACAGGCTTGTAACTTTGACTACATGGGGAAGAGTTACTTCCGTTCCCACGAATCAAGCTGATAGGGCAGGGGTGGGGCTTCTTCCTCTTCAGCTTGGACTACCTCTGTTTCAGTTGTATATGCTTGGGACTCTCCTTCCTGCTGGGAGCTGCTGTGCCCACCAGCACCCAAACATGGGATGAGCTTGCCTAAAACACAGGCTCTCTCTGCTGTTTCTCCAGGGAGAAGCTATGGGGTCTTGGAAATCATTTTTAAAAAGAAACTATAATATATAGTACATGACATACTATATTTTATAGCTAGATAAGGTCTCATATTTCATTGTATATATGTATGAAATTCCCAAGAGTAAAGAAAAATCATAATAAAAATAAGATCTATTTAGTGGTGCCCCCACAAAAGCCTTCTCTTGGCAGGCTTGTGAACAGCAAGCAAACCAGAATCAGGCTAGCAGTTGACATAGTCTGTGAAAATGATAAGGCTTTTCTTTAAACAAAACAAAACTTGCTTATATTTGTGGGTCCTAGTTTTTTTTTTTTACAGAGACAGAAAGCACACACATATATACATGTATGCATATGTATGTGCATACGCATGTATGACACGGAAGCAGAAGGGAGATGGGGCAAGGAAGAAGACTAGGAGGGAGAGGAAGGGGGAGAGGAGACCAAGGGGAGGAATGAGGGACATGAATATAGTTAACGTACATAATATATTTGAAAGAAATTGACTTTGTGAAATCTAACGCTATGATATAACGAATATGTATCGGGGCTTTAAAAAAAAGGAAAAATTGTGTTTGAATACATTCTCTTCAAACTGTTTCTGAAACTCTAAGTTCTCTGGACAGCCATTCTATAGCACTGTCAGAGACCTGCTCAACTGTACTGACCTAGACGTGATGGGAGATGACAAATGTCTAGACGACAGACATTTTAATACACAGACACTGTAGGAGTGGCCTTTGGAATGCACTGAGTCACCAAGGAACCTGCCTGAGGGGTATTCAAGGCATTTAGACAAGTCCAGAAAGGCAGAAGCCTGCCTCCATTTGGCATTCTGTTATAGTCTCTTTGGCAAACCCCTCCCATGTCCTTGAAGCATGGAGCTAACCCAGGATCTTCTGTGGATCAAATTCGAGGGCAGGGGATGGCGGTTTCCTGCCAGGAACTGTGTCTCTGAGCTATGCAAACAAGTAGGGTCTTTCCTCCCTTTCCTGGATACAACTCCTTCTATGAAGGTGTCTTAAGTTACTTTTCTATTGGTGTGAAGAGATACCATGAGCAAGGCAACTTATAAAAGACAGCATTTAATTTGGGAGCTCCACAGTTCCTGGGGGTTAGAGTCCATGATCATCCTGGCAGGGAGCACGGCAGCAGGCAGGCGGACATGGAGCTGGAGCAGTAACTGAGAGCTTACATCTGATCCACAAGCGCTAGGCAAAAAAAGAGAGTCAACTGGGAATGGTTTTGAAATCTCAAAGCCGGCACTCAGTGACACATCCTCCACCATCAAGGACACACCTTTTCGTGGAATATTAGTTGAAGATGTGTTACATTTGTTTATTCTATGGAACATTTGTTTAATGATGCAAAGATGTGCTGCATTTTTTTATGTTGCATTTGTTTAACTCTGTGAAGCTGTGCTACTTTGCCTGCCTAAAACACCTGATTGGTCTAATAAAGGATGGGCGGCAGGCAGAGGAAATAAACAGAAGTAGAAATCTAGGGAAGAGCAAGCAGAAAAGGAGAAGATGAGGATGCCAGGGGCCAGAAACCCAAGGTCCACAACCAGCCTCGGAGTAAGAAGGAAAGAAAGACATATAGAATAAAGAAAGGTAAAAAGCCCAGAAGCAAAATGTAGTTAATGTAATATAGGATAATTTAAGTTAGAAAAGCTGGCTAGAAACAAGCCAAGCTAAGGCTGGGCATTCTTAAGTAAGAATGAGTCTCTGTGAATTTATTTGGGAGCTGAGTGACGGGCCCCCAAAGAACGGGGGGGGGGGACTACACCTCCTAGTAATTCCCAAACAGTTTCACCAACCGGGACCAAGCATTCAAATACATGCTCCTCTATTGGCACTACACCTGAAAAATTCTCGCTGAATGCTTAGGGCTGGTAAGGTGGAGTTCAGACAGAATTTCCGCTTGTGACGTCCTAATTTGCTGGCTGCAGGGATGAGTGTGCCTTCCTATAGTGATAAAGATATTACCTGAGCTTTTAGATCACAAACATTGGCTCTGGGACCAAAACCCACATCAAACCAATCAATCCTTTTCTAGAATTTCATAAACTGTTCCATTACACCTCAGGATCCGCCAAGGCAGAGAAGCGCTATGTTATTAACATAACAGAAATCCACTCTGTTATGTTACGGATACCAGGAAACAACACTGTTCATCAGAAAACCAGAAGACGTAGATGAAGCCAGGCATGGTGGCCACATCTTTAATCCTAGGACTAGGGAGACTGAAGCAGGTAGATCTCTATGAATTCCAGGCCAGCCTGATCTACACAGTGAGTTCCAGGCCAGCCCAGACTACATAGTGAGACCCTGTGATCTACTCCACTAAAATAATAATAATAATAATAACAACAACAACAACAAGCCCCATCCTTGAGACATTACAAGAAACAGAATGTCTTGCTTTTCTTCTTTTCTAATGTGGTAGGTAGCTCTTTCCAGAGAGCCTGGCAGGACACGCCTCTGTGCAGAGAGTGGGTTTGTAGCACTTGGATTCACTGGAAGGACTGTCATGGTCAAGCACCACAGACTGAAAGACTAAAGCAACAGCAATTTGCATTGTCATGGTCTCGGAGGCTGGAAGCCTAAGGTCAGGTTCCCAGCAAAGATGATTACGCCTGAGACTTCTCTTTGGCTTGCAGATAGCCATCTTTGCCGGTGACCTCATTTCCCTCTCTGCTAAAGACACCAGTCAGATTGCGTTAGGGAACCGCCCTGATGACTTCATTTAATCTAATCACCTCACTAGAGATGTAACATCTTCAGATACGGGGTGGGGGGGGAGTGGGGGCAGGAGAGGTGGGGGGCTTGCAATTCACCAACACAACAGCAGTCAGTGGAGTAACCTGAGAAGAGTCAGCGTGCTACCCCGGGAAGAATCTACCTCACTTCCCCATCTGGGGAATAGAGAGCTGGATGATTAGGAAGGCTTGAGAAGTGGGTTGAGTCGTCGCTCAAAAGATACGTCCGTGTTCCAGTCCCTGGAACCTGTGAATGTGACTTAATTTGGAAAAAGAATCTTTACAGGCGTCATTAATGAAGGGCTCTCTCTGGAGAAGAGCATGTGGGCTTAGGTTGGGTCCTAAGACCATACAGACAGTGTGAAGAGAAGGGGAAAGTGGAGGGGAGCAAGAGAGGCAAGAAGACAGGCAGAGAAGACACTGAAGATGGGGGAGGAGTGACACATGCAAATGAGACAGAACAGGGGACTTTCGTGGAAGAGCAGACATAGGTTCTCATGCCCTTAAACCATCAAACCTGTTACCCACCACGAGTTTCCCTCCTCGTCAACAATGGATGAAACACGCTTGCGGCCGGTCTTTATCTTATGACAAAAGATCTAAGACCGTGTCAGGATGTCTTCAAGGACAAACTGGACATGGAATCAGTGTCTTGTGCAGGAAAGTTCCCTCAAATCACGAGGAAACTTCCTCGTGACTATCAAACCCTCAGACCACCCCGGAAACGGAAGAGGTTGCCTTTTCTCTCCGGGCAGCTTAAACCTCCCACCATCAGTGCGGCCCCTTTTCCTCACCTCCGATTTCCTTCTAGATAAAACGGTGCCTACGCGTTCACGTTTTTAGCCTCAGTTTTTATCTCAATGGTCCCCTGGAGAAAGTTCCCTGAGTCCTGGATCACAAATCTTGCAGCAGCCACCAGAGGCTCTGAGAGAGACGGGAAATTGATTCTCCCTCGGGACCTGAGAATGGATCCCATCTTGCTGGCACCTGATAGGCTCTTGGCCTTTAGAACTGTGAGAAAATAAGTTTCCATGTTTCTAAGTTACCCATTTTGTGATGATTGTTTATGACAGACAAAAAAAAAAAAAGAAGCTAATGCTTCCAGTTTCCTTTGGAAAAGGGGTGGTGGGCTACCTGAGAGTTATAGAAAGTGGGGAGCATTTCAAAGCCGCCTCTGGACAGGTCTCAGTGACGTAAAAAGGGGTCAAGTCCTCTTCTACTGGCTTCTGGGACCCTACTCCTCACGCTGGGTCTCTTTGCTCAGCCTTAATACATGGGGCAGTGATTACTCTTTTTTTTTTTTTCGAGACAGGGTTCCTCTGTGGTTTTGGAGCCTGTCCTGGAACTAGCTCTTGTGGACCAGGCTGGTCTCGAACTCACAGAGATCCGCCTGCCTCTGCCTCCCGAGTGCTGGGATTAAAGGCCTGCGCCACCACCGCCCGGCGGCAGTGATTACTCTTACTGCAACCTGATATGCCATGTTTTATTGATACTCATAGGAGACCTGCCCTTTCCTGGATGGAGATGGAAGGGGAGGGGTTTGGGTGGTGGGAGGGGGAGAATGGGGAGAGGGATTGGAAGGGGAGGATGTGGGAGAAGGCTACAGCTGGGATGTAAAATAAATAGTTGAATAAAAAAAAAGTGGTCAATTCACCAGGGGACAGTTATTCTTTGAGCAGATGGCCTACAATGTGTCCAGAAAGTCAAACCGGCTCTTTCACTTCCCAGGTTGTCAGACCCTTGAAGCCACCCTCTTTCTGGCAGACACTTTCATTGGGTAATAAATTAAGAATACTGTCCTAGTTTCACTGAAAAGCCGCTTTCCAAGAAAGCTTAAACTTGCTCTGCACCGTAATATCCAGTAACAAACACTGATAGCAAATTTCCGTGCCCGCTTTCGCGATCCCAGGGTCATCACAGAACCTCCATTGCTTCACAGCCACCAAGAAGAGCTTCTTTCTGCCCTTTCTTGGAGATAGAAAAGGGAAGGGAAAAAAAAGGAAATTCTGCATTCGACTGATAACAGAGGAGAAGCGGGTCCATAAAGCAAATTCCCAATACTTGGCTTTATGCATTTAACATCTTTAATCTGCTCCTGTCCCTAATCAGAAAGATTCCTTATTTTCAGAAAAGTAAGGTCTATATGCCAGAGCCTTTCAGGAGGTCTCCAGATGGTAATTATGGCAAAGAGTCAGAGGGGCAAAAGGTGTGTGTGTGTGTGTGTGTGTGTGTGTGTACGCACACACACGCATGAAGAGAGAAAGAGAGCAGATAGCTGCCAATTAACGTTTCAACCCAATGAACAATGAATTTCCAGGTAAAACAAACCAACAGCATATATATCTTTATGCACATATATATATATATATATATGGAGAGAGAGATTTATTTAAGGAACTGGTTCACCAGTCAAGAGTGACAAGCCCATAATATCAGGATACATACCTATATACAACCAAATTCAAAATTCCATGTGTAGTTTCTATTGAACAATATAGTACTCACACCACCATAAAGCTAATGGGTTTTTTTTTTTCAGTCAAGCCATTGTAAGTCAGGGACTCTGTGTATAATAATGAAAAATTGGAAGCAGCTTCAAAGAACTGCTTAAAACTGTTCCCATCTAACCCATTACTGAGCCACACACACACGCGCGCGCGCGCCCACACACACACACACACACACACACACACGAGTCCACTCATTGCTCTTGGAGCTTTCTTTAGGTTGCTATTGTAGAATTTTATTATGGAGTGAGGGAGTGTTGTCATCGGATCTCGAAAGTCTACCCAAGTCCCCATGTTTGTTAAATCTCGGTGCCCAGCCTGTGCCGCTGTTGGGAAGCAGTGAAACCTTTAAAAGGTGGGACCTGGTGGGAGGTCTTAAAAGCCATCTGGGGCTTCTTACTGATTACCAGTCTTGTCGCTGCCCCCAAAGTGGCAAGTTTAAGAGAAGGGTTAATTTTGGCTTAAGGGTTTAAGGATCCTGCTCACCATGGTGGCAAAGTCGTGGAAGCAGGGGTCCACAGCCAGCAAGCAGAGAGTTGTTAACCCTGGTGGCCAGCCAGCTTCCTCCCTTTAGTGAAAGACATCAGTCTGGGGAATAGCGCTGCCCAATTTGAGTGTCATCTTGACCTAGGATAATTTTTAAAAATGTTAATCTTTATTTCTCAGGCCATTTTTTTTCATTACAAATAAATAAATAAGAAAGATCTGGAACCCAGGAAAGGATTCTTGACCTCTAACCCTTAGATGCCAGAATTTCCAGACATCTGGGGGCTTTCAGTCAATGCATCAGGAAAGATGAGGGCTCGAGGTGGCTCTTAGGAGCAGACTGAGAGGGGTGCAAGTCACTGTCAGGAAGAACCACCTCGTTCCAGCCTGCTTCTCCACAGAAGCCCATCCTCGGAGGAAGGAGAGACTTGTGTGTGCAGGATGTTGATCCACTTCTGGGCAGACTGCAGCAGGGAGGCACAGCCCTTCAACCAGCCCAGACAGGATGTCATAATCATCACGTGGGCATGGCCAGGCAGTGGTGGTGCACGCCTTTACTCCCAGCACTCAGGAGGCAGAGGCAGGCGGATCTCTGTGAGTTTGAGGCCAGCCTGGTCTACAGAGTGAGTTCTTAGACAGGCTCCAAAGCTACGAATGGCACGACAAGCAATCTCTTCTGGTTCGTTAGTCCAAAAGAGTCTGAGTTTTTATTTGACTATGGTAGCTTGTTCCTTCAAAAAGAAAACCACAAAAGTGTGTGTGTGTATATGTGTGTATCCAAATTTTCCTCTTGTCCAAGTGACTTGCCCATGATTTTTTTATATCAGTTAATATTCTTTCGATTGTAACACTAAGATGCATTTAAATGTATTTGCAAACTAATAATGATAATTATTTTCTAGCCAAGTAACCAAGACTTGGTTTCTCTGTTCACATACGGGTGACTTATCTCCTCATAGCCATAAAATGGCTACAGAAAGGCCAGCCTTAACATGTCTTCAAATTCACAGACAGCAGAGACAGAAGACTTGCCTGATGGTGGCATTCGTAAAAGTCTTGAAGCCTCCTCTGTTGCACTGGTTTAATTCATGTGCCTTGAGGCTGGACCACGACTCTGCTCTTAATGGAAGAGTTCCATGTTGCTGGGATCTAGACTTGGAGTTGAGGAAGGGGAACTTCCCCCAGAGGAAACAGGAAGTTTGTTCTCTAAGGCAGAGCAGGCTGAGAAAACCTCTGGTGGTGGTGTCGTTAGCGTTGCCCCAGACCCAGGGCCCTCTTCTAAGAAGTCAAGTGTTAGTCATCTTGGACGGCTGTCCTTGAAATCCGTGTGCATCTGGGTAAACACCAAGACCAGATTTCCTTTCAGCCCCAAGAGCTTGGCCAGCAGAAAGTAAACAGGGACAGCCGGACCTGTGCAAACAAGTCCTGGTTAGACAAAGCGCGAACTTGAGGAGGCCCTTGGAACATTGTATGTATGGAACAAACAGGAAAGAAAGAAAAAAACAAACAAAAACACCAAACTAACAAAACACTTACTTTCTCTTTACCGGAGATGCCTTCCTGGCTTACAGAAGAATGGTTTGAAGAGTGTGAACAGTGAGATAGGGAAGGTTTGAAGAGTGTGAACAGTGAGATAGGGAAGGGTTGAAGAGTGTGAACAGTGAGATAGAGAGGGTTTGAAGAGTGTGAACAGTGAGATAGGGAAGGGTTGAAGAGTGTGAACAGTGAGATAGAGAAGGTGTGAAGAGTGTGAACAGTGAGATAGAGAAGGTGTGAAGAGTGTGAACAGTGAGATAGAGAGGGTGTGAAGAGTGTGAACAGTGAGATAGGGAAGGTTTGAAGAGTGTGAACAGTGAGATAGAGAAGGTGTGAAGAGTGTGAACAGTGAGATAGGGAAGGTTTGAAGAGTGTGAACAGTGAGATAGGGAAGGTTTGAAGAGTGTGAACAGTGAGATAGGGAGGGTTTGAAGAGTGTGAACAGTGAGATAGAGAGGGTTTGAAGAGTGTGAACAGTGAGATAGGGAAGGGTTGAAGAGTGTGAACAGTGAGATAGAGAAGGTGTGAAGAGTGTGAACAGTGAGATAGGGAAGGGTTGAAGAGTGTGAACAGTGAGATAGGGAAGGGTTGAAGAGTGTGAACAGTGAGATAGGGAAGGGTTGAAGAGTGTGAACAGTGAGATAGGGAAGGGTGTGAAGAGTGTGAACAGTGAGATAGGGAAGGGTTGAAGAGTGTGAACAGTGAGATAGGGAAGGTGTGAAGAGTGTGAACAGTGAGATAGGGAAGGTGTGAAGAGTGTGAACAGTGAGATAGGGAAGGGTTGAAGAGTGTGAACAGTGAGATAGGGAAGGGTTGAAGAGTGTGAACAGTGAGATAGGGAAGGGTTGAAGAATGTGAACAGTGAGATAGGGAGGGTTTGAAGAGTGTGAACAGTGAGATAGAGAAGGTTTGAAGAGTGTGAACAGTGAGACAGAAGGGTTGAAGAGTGTGAACAGTCAGACAGAAGGGTTGAAGAGTGTGAATAGTGAGATGAGAAGGTTTGAAGGGTGTGAACAGTGAGACAGAGAGGGTTTGAAGAGTGTGAACAGTGAGACAGAGAGGGTTTGAAGAGTGTGAACAGTGAGTTAGGGAGGGTTTGAAGAGTGTGAACAGTGAGATAGGGAAGGGTTGAAGAGTGTAAATAGTGAGATAGAGAAGGGTTGAAGAGTGTGAACAGTGAGATAGAGAAGGTGTGAAGAGTGTGAACAGTGAGACAGAAGGGTTGAAGAGTGTGAATAGTGAGATGAGAAGGTTTGAAGGGTGTGAATAGTGAGATAGAGAGATGAGGAATCAAACCACGGTTTAGCGCAGCGGCTTTCAACCTGTAGGTCAAGGCCCCTTTGGGGATCCAACAACCCTTCCACAGGGGTCGAATTTCAGATATTTACATAAGGAGTCACAGCAGTAACGGAATTAGTTATGGAGCAGCAACGAAAATAATTTTATGCCTGGGGGGGTCACCACAACATGAGGGACTGTATTAAAGGGTCACAGCATTAGGAAGGTTGAGAACCACTGGTTTAGACTAAGGCTGTCTCTATGAAAAAGACACTTGGGACGCGCCTGGATAGATATAGACCAATACTACATGTAAAGTAAGAGGCGTTTCAAACATCTGCCACTTTTATTAGGGGAAAGGCAAGTCATTTGTGGTCACTGTGCCTTATGTCATTTTGAATAAGATGTTGGGGACACTTATGAAAATGAAGTTAACTTTTAACAATAAAAACAAAATTAGCTCTTGACTATGTCAATTAAAGCCAGACTCATACAAAGTCACTGCAGGCAGGAGTGAGATTTCTCTCTAGGCCAAATGTAACAGAAACTCAAGTCAAGCCAGCATAGGCGGAAGGGGGTCTCTGTAGGGAGATTGTGTGACCTGCAGACAAAGAAGTAGAGTTGTCTACAATATCTGGAATCTTCTCTCACCTCACCCTCCTCTCTCTTCTGTATGTGCGTGTGTGTGCACACGCACATTTGTGTGTGAATGTGGGTGTTCACGTGTTGCAAAGGTGTCAAGGTCAGAGGACAAGCTTGGGCGTTGGTGTTCATCTTCCACCACTTCTCAGAGACTAGGTTCTCTTGTTTTGTTGCTGCTGCTATAGAACAGGCCAGGGCCTTCAGGGAAGTGCTGGCCCCCACCTCCCATCTCTCTGAAGGCGCGATAGGGTTATAGACGCATGCATTCCTGAGTCTGGTTTTATATTGGTTCTGGGGACCTGACCTCAGGCGTGTGTGACAAGCATTTCACCCACTGAGCCCTCCCTCTCCCCAGAGTCTTCTCGTTTCATCTGGTTCCTTAGCACCTGCTTTCTTCACGGGGAATCACGCCATAAGTAAGTCGGCTCTACCATCCCCCCCCCCACACACACAATTGTCTCAGATGGAAAAGAAGCCTGTTGACCCAGCTCTGTCTTTTCGAATCTGGAAGATGGGCTCTTGGTGCTTGCTCAGCATCAGACACTGGAGTGTGCTTGGGCCAGCTGTAGGCTGTGTTTACTTCTCTCCATCCTAATCAACTATGGTAGGAGGCAAGGGATCCCCTCGACATGGGTGCTAGGAAAATGGGTCCTTTCTAGAAGAGTTGGAAAGTTGGGTCCTTTAGGGATGTTCACATCAAACCTCAAGTTTGCTACTCAGTAATAATGTATAGTAATTAAGTCAGCAAAAAAACGCTTCCTTTAATAAGAAAGCTATCGTAGCAAGAGGAGTGTGCTGGCGCGAAGATAAATTCTTGGCACAGATGCCCCAAATGCTGCCCAGGTGACTACAATCTTTCAAAAATAAAATTTCTCTGTTCTGAGACCTCAGAGGCTCCCTTAGCTGCTCTGGAACTCAGATGGACTCTGAGCTCTGAGTTGGACCTATATTTTGCTAGTCAAAACAAACAAACAAAAAAACAAAAAAACGACAGGACTTCGCATCTTGACTGGCTTTGATCTTGCTACAATGTTGAGGATGACCTTAAACTGCCAATCCCCTTCTTCTTCAGAGATTTCAGGAGTGCATCACCTTATCCGGCTTATGTAGTCCTAGGCTTCACCCAGGCATCCAGTCTTTCAAGGCAAGCCCTCTGCTAACTGAGCTATATACCAGGCCCTTGCTGTCCTTTGTCCTGGAACTAGCTCTGTAGACCAGGCTGGCCTCAAGCTCACAGAGATCCACCTGTGTCTGCCTCCTGGGTGCTGGGATTAAAGGCGTGCGCCACCACTGCCTGGCCACAATTCTCTCCTTTCATACCTGCATGATAGAATATAATCATAGCTGCTTTTTTTTTTTCTGATCCGGTCTGGCTGTCCTGGAACTCATTACTGTAGACTAGGCTGGCCTTGAACTCATAAAGCTCCACCTGCCTCTGCCTACCAAGGCACCACATCTGATGATACCCACAGCTTCTTACAGGGAAGTTTCTTTACAAGAAATAGGAAACAGGTTCCTGGTGTCTAGATGTTGGGCTGCACTAAAAGAAAGCAGAACTCCTTAGGAGAAAGGCTGATTCCAGAGCTAGGGCTGGAAGCTTGTCTGCTCCAGCGTGCTGCCCAGCACGAGAAAGGGAGACCCAGAAGTGATAGCCGATGTGTCAGGCAGCTGCAGGAAAGCCTGTGTCTGAAGTCACCAATCCCTTCCTCCTTCTAGAAGCTCCATCCTTTAACTCTTGGCCGCCACCTTCAACCCCCATTCTTCTAGACATCTCCTTCTTGAGCCTTCCCTGTCCCCTAAATATATGGGATTTTTCTTGGCTTTCTGACCTCAGCCTTTTCAGTCTTTTTTTCTGCTTCCTCTTAGGCAATCCTGGCCAATCCCAGCCTCGGTTGTTGTATGAAGACTCTCAGCGACTGTTTCTGGGTACATTTGTGTGCGAGCTGTAGCGATAACAGGGACTTAGAAACTGCTTTGGCTAAAAGCACCACTTCCTCCCTGGGCCTACAAAGAAACTAAATGCAGGGCACAAGCCTGGCATGGGGCCTTCGTTTTGCATCAGCCTTCTTCATCTTGAAACTGTGGGTCAGACTTCTGCCTAACCTTCATGTAGGTATTCCCCTCATCTTAAGACCTCTTTGAAAAGTTTCTGCACCCCAATAAGCCTCTCTGCCGACGCAACAATCCAAATCAGACCAAATCAAACTGATTTAGAAAAAGCCCAGGTTTAATGGATACAAACACTCCCAGATGGCGTTCCAGTCTGCCCCCAGAGAGGAGTCGGAAAAGGAAGATTAGAAAACCACATGTTTGTTCTCTGGGGAGCGGTTTAAATACCCTGTGGGAATGGTCTTGAGCATCTCTGGGGAGGGTCAGCGTTTGGCAGGCTTTCTCAGGGGCAGAATCTGGACTGAGGCAGCTCCATGAGAGAGAACTTGGGGTGGGACTTCAATCTGAACATTCCAGACTCTTTGGATATCTGGATGCCAGGGGCTGGGGTGAGGCTTCCATCCAAACATTCCAGACTCTTTGGGTATCTGGATGCCAGGGGCTGGACTGCAGTTTCCATCCGAACACTCTTCCCCCACCCCTTTCTATCTTTATGACCTGTACCCCCTGTGCATAGACAGATATATACATAAAAATTATAATTTGGGGTTCATATATGAGAGGGAATGTACAGAATTGGCCCTTTTGAGTCTGGGTTACTTTGCTTAATATAAAAGAGTGACGTCACAGAAAACTGTTTACCCTTCTGTCACACGTCAAGACTGACGACAACCAGGTCAGAGTAACTCGGTACCTCACTCTCCTTCAGCCTTGGGACAGCCCTGTCTCACAACCCTTTACAAAGTAATTGAAAGTTTCCCGGAATCTTCTTCCACGCCCCATTCCTGGACCAGCAGAATCTCACAGAAAGATCACACCACAGTGATACGGCCGCTATCACCCTCCAATCAATAAGGACCCATTCGAAACACCTTGCAGAACCAGATCTGAGACAACCAACCAGACACGCTTTGACAAGCACTGCCCCCTGCACTGCTTTTCCATTTAACCCAAAAATTCAAGATGGACTGAGATGCTTAATATCCATCCTCCCCCAACATCGCTTAACTGAGCTGATTAACATCACTTCACCCAGAACCCCAGAGTTGAGCATTTGCCCTAGGGTGGTGAGTTGCGTAGTATCTTAGTGACTGCTCTGTTGCTGTGAAGAAATGTCGTGACTTGGGCACCTTATAAAAGGAAACATTTAACTGGGGGCTTGCTTAGTTTCAGGGCTTAGTCCATGAAGGCCATAGCATTGAGCACGGTGGCAGGCAGGCAGGCATGGTAATGGAGCAGTAGCTGAGAGCTCACGTCTGACCTTCAAGTTCCAGGCAGAGAGACAGACAGACAAGTGTGAGCACACACTACAGACACACACACACAGAGAAGAAGGGAGGGAGGGAGGGAGGGAGAGAGACTAGGCCAGGGTGGGCTTTTGAAACCTCAAATCCCATCCTCCAACAAGACCACACACCCCTAATCCTTCCTAAACAGTTCCATTGACTACGGACCAAGCTTTCCAAAATATGAGCCGATGGGACCATTCTTATTCAACTACCACATAGATAGATAGTTTAGACAGACAGACAGACAGTTTCAACACGGTTGTCTCCTTAAGCTCCAGAACTACATATCCACCCAGTTGCCTCTTCCACATCCCTAATTGCTTTAACTTGCTGTTATCTCAAAGATAAACGGAAGAAGTTCCCTTCTCCTCCAGTGAACTTTTTCCCATTATTGGCACTACCAACATCTGCTTGTCCAAGCAAGTATCTCAGAAATAATCGTTCCCCTTTCAGCCCAGTCCCCACAGCCCCCCTTCTCTTTCTGTCTTCTTTTGAGACAAGGTCTTACCATGGCTGACCTCAGACTCCCAACCTTCTTGCCTCAGCCTCCTAACCAGCAGGAAACTATACTTAGTGCCCATGTTCTTCAGCCAGAAACTACCAGGCACACATGTGAAGCTGAGTAAGCGGAGCTCATCACCAAACACAGGGAAGGATAATATTCAACATGGGCAACCTGCAACCTGGAGGTTTCCCAGGAGAACCGTGGCAGGAAATCTATTGGAGCGTTTAGGATGAGGCTGGGTAAAACATTAAAGGAAGCAGACTCAGGGACCAGGAGGATTTTATGACTGAAAATCACAGGCTTTATCTCCAAGGAGAGCAGTGGTGATTTGAAAGAAAATGACCCCCAAAAGGAGTGGCCCTGTTAGGCAGTGTGGTTTTTGTTGGAGTAGGTGTGGTCTTGGTGGGTAGGTAAGGAAGTGTGTCACTGTGGAGGTGGGCTTTCAAATCTCACATAAGCTCAAACCGTGCCAAGTGAGCCTCCTCTTGCCTGCTTATCGGTAAGACTCTCAGTTCCCGCACCAAGTCTGCCTGCACGCCATCCTGTCGCACCATGACCGTAATGGACTAAACCTCTGAAAATGTAAGCCACCCAAGGAAATGTTTTTCCTTTAAAAGAGTTGCTGTGGTCATGGTATCTCTTCACCGCAATAGGCACCCTAAGACAAGGGCAAAGCAAAGAAAGGGCAGAGCCGTGAGTGGTGGAGCAGCCAGTGCTCATTTTCCCCAGAGGAGGATGTCATTTTTTTTTTTTTTGTGGCCGGCACAGTAACTCTATTCTAAACTATGCTTAGGTAAATTGTGACGTGGACTTACGCTGTCTTCGTTCATTCAGGTCCCAGAGAAGTTGCTCAGATGGTGGAATTCTATAAGATCTTTGTTCTATAAGTGAGGAAAGACACAACCCTCTCTGTGAATGCTGGGTCATCTGGATGGGAAGAGTTGTGTGCGTGTGTGCGTATGTGTGCACGTGTGCGTGTGTGAGAGCATGCATGCATGTGTGCGCGCGTGCCCATGTGTGTCCGTGTTCCCCGTCTCACTAATCATCACTCACGTTCCTCCCCATACAAATCAATCATCAAGTCCTGCTCATCCCGCTGTGTATCTCTGAAATCAAGCTCCCCTTAATCCTTTGTGCAGGTTCCCTAACCCAGGTCCTTGTCAGTTGCCACCCTAATGCTACATCAGCCATGTGATGGTGCCTCCAGCATTCCCTCTAGCTTCTGTTCCAGCCTGTCCTCCTCTCTCCACCCTTTAGCCAGAATGAAGCTTCTAAAAATGTCGTCCCTCGCTAAAATTCTTCCTTGGTGGTATCGACAGCTGTGTTCTAGCATTGCATGGCAAAAATAAAAATCAGTGTGGTTAGCAATGCAAATAAATTTTCTCTTTTCTTCCCAGCCAGGAATTGGGAAGGGCAGAAAGTGTATTTGCATAAAGAACCCTCTGAATTCAGAGCCTATTTTGATATTCTGATTCACTCTTAAGAAATTATGACTCATTGAGAATCCACTGGATGGCATGACTGCTAAAAAAAAAAAAAAACTTGAATGTGTTATTGGCACCATTAGTACAAGTAGAGTATCTTGAGCAAAAAAAAAAAAAAAAGTGCTCAGTTCTAAGTAACACATTTTCAGAGAGATGCTATTAAAAGAATGAATGAATGCATGGGCCCAAAGAACGGCAACCAAGAGAGGAGAGGTTCAGAGAACGTGTCATGTGGATAACCAGAAAAAAAAACAATTAAAAATATGAAGAAATCTGACAAGGGTTTTTTGAATGTCTAAAGAGTTGTCAAGTGGCCGGGCGGTGGTGGCGCACGCCTTTAATCCCAGCAGTCGGGAGGCAGAGGCAGGCGGATCTCTGTGAGTTCGAGACCAGCCTGGTCTACAAGAGCTAGTTCCAGGACAGGCTCCAAAACCACAGAGAAACCCTGTCTCGAAAAACCAAAAAAAAAAAAAAAAAAAGAGTTGTCATGTGTAAAATGGAGCCCACTTAATCTTGTAGTTTTAGGGGAGGGATCAAGTTTGAGAACGACAAGCCATAGGGACACTGCCCTCAACACTTTCCAGTAAGACTCTAGTAATGGAGTTAGCTTCCTGTAAAGGGCAGAGACTTCTAACTATAGAAACATTCATACTGCTAGAGAAAGGCAGGGTAATGTGTGCAGATGATAACTTTCTCTGTGGAGTCAGTTGCCTCCTCCCACGTCGACGTGGGAGCCACAGTCACTTTCCTTGAGCAGAGCAGTGTGTGCCTTTACCCAACCGAGCCCCCTCACTGGCCCAACTTTCTCAAAGACTCCAATAGCTGAGGCAATAAGAGGAAGAACTGAAAAATGGACTAAATCAAATGAAAATATTCTACACAGCAATCACCAGCATGGAGTCCTAGCCCACAAAATGAGAAAATAAAACCTTATTCATCTGGTAAGGAGCTAATATCTAGAATATATAAAGAACACCAAAAAAAAAAAAGAGCAAACGAGAGAACAATTAATCCAACCAACCAGTGAGCAAATGAACAGAAGAGACACTGATCAACTAAAGTGCATGCCTTTAATCACAGCACTAGGGAGGCAGAAGCAGGCAGATCTCTGTGAGTTTGAGGCCAACCTGGTGTACAGAGCAAGTTCCAGGACAGCCGGGGTTACACAGAGAAACCCTGTCTCGCAAAAAAAGAAGGAAGAGGGAAGAAGGAGGAAGAGGAAAAAGAGAAGGAGAAGAAAGATGAGCTAATAGGTCAATCCGTTTATAATTAATGTAGACCTCTGTGTAGTTCTTTGGGACTGAATGACGGTGGGCCAGAAAACTCGGTCAACAAATGGCACCCAGCGTTGCCAGTTGATGATTAATGTAGACCTCTGTGTGTTTATTTGGGACTAAATGTCTGTGGGACCTGGTGGGACAGAAACATCAGTCAACAATTAAGGTTTTAACAATATCATACAGATTAATATCTCTAAGTGCTCAATTTATATCTTTCTTTCTTTTTTGGCTTTTTGAGACAGGGTTTCTTTGTAGCTTCAGAGGCTGTCCTAGAACTCTCTCTCTCTAGATCAGGCTGGCCACAAACTCACAGAGATTCACCTGTCTTTGCTTCCCAAGGGCTAGGATTAAAGGTGTACGCGGCTACTATCTAGCCAATTTATATCTTTAAAAAGCTGGGCTAAATTGGTTTCTTGCAGGGCTGTCAAATGCACCCGACGGAGTTTTCCTTCACTTAAGCACCACGCATCAGCTTGCAGTCCGCTGTTTATCTTCCAAATTATCACATAACAAAGAGGATGGCCTCAAGCTCACTGCATTAGCCTTTCCAAAATTTATAATCTTTACTAAATTCCCTGAGAATACTCCTTGGTATACTAAACTGTTAGTGTGCTTGAACCAAGAACATAATGATTGACATTCTGGGCAAGCCCCTAAATTTTGATAATTATTGAACATTCTCTTTTTTTTTAAACATTTATTTATTTATTATGCATATAATATTCTGTCTGTCTGTATGCCTGCAGGCCAGGAGAGGGCACCATACCCCATTACAGATGGTTGTGAGCCACCATGTGGTTGCTGGGATTTGAACTCAGGACCTTTGGAAGGGCAGGCAATGCTCTTAACCTCTGAGCCATCTCTCCAGCCCTGAACATTCTTTTATCATTGTGGCTGTACATCCAGTCGTGTTCTTATAGAATTCAAACCATGTTGACTGTAATGCAATTTGTTTTTTCAGTTTTCTGTTGCTTAAAGTTAGTTACATTTGGGGCTGGAGAGATAGCCGAGTGGGTAGGAATTCTTGCTGTTCTTTCAGGGACCCTGCATATACTTCCCAGCACCCACATCCGGCAGCTCACAATCACCTATAACTCCAGTTCTAGGGGATCCAGCGCCCTCATTGGGCCTCTTCCGGGAATTCATGTATGCACATGTGCACATACATATACCCACACACAAATAAATAATTGGTTTTTTTTTTTTTTTTTGGTTTTTTGAGACAGGGTTTCTCTGTGGTTTTGGAGCCTGTCCTGGAACTAGCTCTTGTAGACCAGGCTGGTCTCGAACTCACAGAGATCCGCCTGCCTGTGCCTCCCCAGTGCTGGGATTAAAGGCATGCACCACCACCGCCCGGCCTAAATAATTGGCTTTTGTTTTATGTGCATTGGTGTTTTACCTGCATGCATGCCTGAGGGTGTCGGATCCTCTGGACCTTGATTTTCAGACAGTTGTGAGCTGCCATGTGGGTGCTGGGAATTGAACCCAGGTGTTTGGGGAAACCAGCCTCTTAACTGCTGAGCTTCAGGCATGTAAAGTCGGGGAATGATACAAAAGACATTTAGTAAACAGTTTAAAGACTGCAGATTCAGCCGGGTGGTGGTGCAGGGACCAAGTTCCCAGCTGACCTTACCCAGGGCCCTTTCCCACAGTCGTGAGATCCACCTCCAACAAATTCCCATTGCTGGGCTCCATTGCTGACAAACGGCTTCCATCCCTGGAATCAAGTCTTAAGTGACACGTCCTCTTCCATTTCCTGACTGTGACTAGATCACGCTCAGGCATGTCCTCCGCTTCCTAGGGTGTGCCTCGGGGTTTGGGTGACGGATCTCTGTGAGTTTGAGGCCAGCCTGGTCTACAAGAGCTAGTTCTAGAAAAGCTCGGGCTGTTACACAGAGAAACTCCGTCTCAAAAAACAGAAAAGAAAAAAAAAATAGCCCCCTTGACATTACCATGGATCTTACAGAGAGCTTGGCCGTTGTCCAACTAAAAAAAACTAAAAAGCAGGTTTTTCTCCCAACTAGCAGTTATATAAATATTTAATGACAGACTAGTAGAAGGACTTCCGGCAGTGATATTTATTGAACCACTCCTTCTCAAGTAGGAATATTCAAATTCTCTGCCAATCAGGTTCTTCAAAGTCACAAGCGCAGGGTGCGCGGTCAGGCTGAACGCTAGGTCACAGTGCCCTCTGGTGGTTTGTATCGGGAATGTGTTCTGCAGGCTGGGGCATCACAACGCACTTCGCTTCACAGGCTCTTCAAAGAGCTGTATTGAAAGGAGCATCTCACAACCGTAACTCCAAACGCCCACTAAAACCCACAAGTGGTATTTCCTGGGAGGGACAGTGAGGCGATAAACGAGTCTGTCCCTGCTATGAGAGAGGGAGGAAGAGATACAGGGAAGAGAGGCCGGAGATGGAGAAAACCGGCAACACGTGAAAATTAACATTGCAGTAACTACTTTAATCTATATTTTCAGTGCATTGACACGAGACTGTGTGCTCCTGGAATTCTGGAGTTCTGTACTGTCTAGAAGTCAAATCTGAACTCACAATAGCATGCTTTTTAAAATCATTTTATCTGAGCTACAAGTCTTTTTTTTTTAAGATTTATTTATTATGCATACAATGATCTGCAGATATGTATACTCCAGAAGAGGACACCAGATCTCATTACAGATGGTTGTGAGCCACCATGTGGTTCTGGGAATTGAACTCAGGATCTCTGGAAAAGCATTTGGTAGCCTGGCGGTGGTGGCACACGCCTTTAATCCCAGCACTCGGGAGGCAGAGACAGGGGGATCTCTGTGAGTTCGAGACCAGCCTGGTCTACAAGAGCTAGTTCCAGGACAGGCTCCAAAGCTACAGAGAAACCCTGTCTCGAAAAACCAAAAAAAAAAAAAAAAAAAAAAAGAAAGAAAAGAAAAAAGAAAAAAAAAGCATTTGGTGCTCTTAACCTCTGAGCCATCTCTCCAGCCCTGACCTACAGGTCTTATTCTTCCACATTTATAGCATATATTGAACTTCGAAAATTTTTCAGGAGAAATCAACATAATTTGGAGGAGGGTTCACGACAGGGTTTCTCTGTGTAGCCCTGGCTGCTCTGAACTCACTCTACAGAGTATGCTGGCCTCAAACTCAGAGAACTGCCTGCCTATGCCTCCTGAATGCTAGGATTAAAGGCATGCGCCGCCACTGTCCAGTATAAATTTTGCCAATATAGTTTTGTTCAGTATCAAAGTTAGCAACACAGTTGGCAAGTATTTTCTTCCTCTTCTTCCTCCTCCTTCTCCTCCTCCTCTTCTTCTTCTGTACTTTGTGGTTTTATTTATTTATTTATTTATTTATTTATTTATTTATTTATTTTTATTGAGTCTATGGGAATTTCACATCATGCATCCCAATCCACCCATCTCCCAGTCCCCCTCCAAAGGAAAACTAACAAAGAAATAATACAAATAAAATAAATTTTTAAAAATAAAAATACCTTTTAAAAAATACAAATAGGAATATCAATTTCAATTTAAAAACAAACCAACCAAAGGGGGGAAACAAGCAAACAAAACAGAAGAGAAAACAAAACAGAAAACCACTTTGCTCTTGTCTTTGCCTCTCCATCACCTCTCCGGTCATCATAGTGGCGCCCTGAGCTGCTGTGTATCATGGAATAGACCCTTTTGCCTGAACAGCTTCACTTACAAATGTTCACTGAGTAATGTGTTGTTGGTCAAGGCCTCTGACCTTGGCAGACCATTAACACTGAACCCCCCACGGAAACTCTGGGGACATCCCAGTGTTGCCCCGAGTTATGTAGACTATGCAGTCACGGTTCTGTGGGACCAGTCCCTTTGGCAGTCCAGCATGTCATAGTGTGGTAGATATTGGGGTGTGCCAGCTCAAAGCCCTGGATGGATACCCGGGAGACTGCTGAGTTGGGTCTCTGGGAGGCCTCCCCTCAGGCAAGGGACAGTAACAACTCTTCCACTCCCGTGGTGAGGGATGGGGCCATCTTTCCCAAGTATGGAGGTACATTATCCCAGGACCAGAGAGGGACAGGGTCAGTTCTCCCTGGGCCAGTGAGGGTCGGGACCAGCTCAGCAAGGCCCTTGTACTTCAGCTCATGGTCCCTGTGGTAACACGGACAACAGCCACCAACACAGACCCCCAGCAGGATCATTGACCCAGACACTGCCAGCAGCAGCAGCTTGGGCGTGGATGTCACAATGGCCCTGGGTGGCAGCTTAGGCCTCTCAGATCCGCATGGGCCCAGTGACGACACGATCCTCTGGCACCAACATGGCTTCAGGTGTTGGCCCAGACCCCGGGTATCTGGACTGCCTTCGGTGGTAACCTGAGCCACAGACATCGGTGCGGACCCTAGCCACAGTGGGGCCACAGACCCAGACATGGTCCTCGGCAGCCTCTTAGGGAGGCCGTCACCATGGCCCTAGGTGACTAAGCAGGCCTCTCAGATCAGCATCACAAGGTGGCCCTTGGATATCAGCACAGAGCCTGGGTGCGATAGGGACACGGAACCCAGACATGGCCCCCAGCTGCAGCACGGGCCAGGATCTCTCTGGGGCTCCGGGTGGCAGCCCAGGCCACTCAGATCGGGATAGCCCCTGCTGTGGCACAGATCTCGGGCACCAATGAGACCACATGTGGCGGCCAAACCCCAGGCATCCTCACAGCCTTCGGTGGTCAATAGGACCGATGGATAGACACACAGATGACAGCTGCCCCAGGGCCAGGACCTGGACGTGGACCCTTGCAGCAGCCCAGGACCAGACATCGCTATGGCCCCAGATGGCAAGCAGGCCTCCCAAATCCGCCCAATCACATCCCCTTCACCTCTACAGATGGGCGTACCTCTACGGACAGGGTCCCCTCTGCTTCTCTCCTACCCATATTCGTCTATGAATTTGCTCACCATAAGGGTGCCGGTCTTTAGCTTCTTCCCGCCCACCCTGGGCAAACCACCCTGGGCAGCATGAATACATTAGGTAAGTATTTCTGACTGACTGTATCGGACTTACTTTTGTTGCTGGTGGCTTTTGGAGACAGGGTTTCTCTGTATAGCCTTGGTTAATCTGGAGCTTGCTCTGTAAACCAGGCTGGCCTCAAACTCACCTGCTTTTGCCTCTAGTCCCAGAGGATCCATGCCTTTTTCTGGCCTCCACAAGAACCAGAAATGCACATTGTAGACAGATACACATGGAGACAAAACACACATATAAAATAATGAGTACTATGGCAGCATATACAAACACTCACATATACATAAATAAAAATGCCTTTGAAAAAGATTCCCGTCAGGCGATGGTGGCACGTGCCTTTAATCCCAGCACTCAGGAGGCAGAGGCAGGAGGATCCCTGTGAGTTAGAGGCCAGCCTGGTCTACAGAGCGAGTTCCAGGACAGCCAGGGCTACAAAGAGAAATCCTGTCTTGAAAAGCCAAAAAGATTTAAAAAAAAAAGAAAAGATTCCTTACTAGCTAAGCAGAGATCCCAGGGCAGTGATGCTATCAAAGATCACAGTAATTAATTTTAATCACAGGGCTGCAGCGGCTGGCACAGGCTCTAAAGCTATTTTGTGTTTTGAATTTATGTGTATGTGTGAATGTAGGGGTCAGAGTCCCTAGACCTGGAATTAGATAGTTGTGAAATGACAAGCGTACTGAGAATCAAGCCGAGATCCTCTGGGAGAATAAGTGTCCTTAGCCCTCAGTCATCTCCCTAGCCCCCAGTGCTAAATTTTAAGATATCCAGAAAAGAAAAACATTTGCTTTTTTTTTTTTTCTAGAAAGTGTTTTGGGGGGGAGGGGGGCTGAGACAGGGTTTCTCTGTAGCTTTGGAGCCTGTCCTGGAACTCGCTCTGTAGACCAGGCTGGCCTCGAACTCACAGAGATCCACCTGCCTCTGCCTCCCGAGTGCTGGGATAAAAGGTGTGCGCCACCACCGCCCAGCCTTAGAAAGTGCATTCGTGAGTGATAACACACCTACCAGCGTAATAGACTGAAAGAGGGTTCTGGAGTTTAAGTCTGGATACTGGCCCTTCCATTTGCTGGTGGGGTTCAAGTCATCCAGCCTCAGCCATATAAAGAAGGTGAAGCTGCTCCTCAAAAGGATCCTCTTGAGAATTTAAAAACCTGTAGGCAGGGCCTAGCAGATAGATGATCAACCTGGAACTGCTTCCGATCTCCAAGCAGTAGCATCTTTTTCAGGTGAATTATGTCATAAGTTTCTTCACAAAACTCAAGCAGGATGTGCCCATAAGTACAACCGTGGAGTGACTGTTAAAAGGATAAACACTTTCCAACGGGATCCGAGGGCCACTACCCAGGATGGAATTAATACTGGGTACTCTAAATTTGGGAAAAGCCCACAGCTAAGGTCACAGACTCTAGGGAGAACCTATTATTGTTTTGCTAAATGTCCGTGTGGTCAAACTACCTTATAAATACTGACGCTTACACCTATATACACTTCAGTGCTGCCCTCAGCCTCACAAGTTTCATTTACAATAGGCAATGGTTAATACCAGGACTTGTGACTGATCAGAGTTCTAAGATCAAGAGCCTGCTGAGTGCTTATCCCTAAATGTAGCACCTGTAACTCGCCCCCCAAGGCTCAGGAAATATTGAGAATGGGGCAGGAAGAATGTAAGAGTCCAAAGATGCAGACAAGTGCTGCCTTTTAGACATGACGCAGCCATTGCGCTCATGAAGTCAGAGCAGGTGAGATTATCTGCGCAAAATCAAGCCAGTCAAAAACTCCAGCATTGGGGAGGAGTTTGGGAAATAGCTCAGTGGTTAAAAGCACTTGCTGCTCTTCCAAAGGATCCAGATTCAATTCCTAGCACCCATATGGTGGCTTACAACCAATCTGTAACTCCACTTCCAGGTAACTTGATGCTATCTGGCTTCCAGGGACACCAGGCATGCGTGTGGTATACAGACACGCATGAAGGCAAAACACCAAGACACTAAATAATTAAACAAATTAAAACCAACTAGCACGGATGGGGGATGAGGCTGCAGCCCACACTGAGGAGCTATTGGCAACTGGTGGCTGCTGGAGGGAGAGGAGTCATTTTCATCAGTGGTGTGGCCAGCTAGCAAGTTGCCCATGCTCCAGTACCTCACTTCCCAACCGTGTTCATGCAAGCAACCCTGTCAGACTCAGTGGGTCACACACTGTAAGACCCGAAAGTAGGAAGCAGACCTGGGAAGATGGGGTTCAGAGGGAGTGGGATGAGAGGGGAAAAGGGGAAGAAGGGGAATGAAAATGACCAACATATATATACTGGTGTGTGCGTGCATGCATTTTTATGTGTGTGTGAGAGAGAGAAATAAAACTCAAGAAAATCATGTACATTTTAACTATACTAACATATTAACAATATTTTGCTGATGATGTAAAAATATTTAATTATACAGGACTTATGAAAACAATGATAGACCCAGCACTTGAGAGGTAGAGGCAGGCAGAACTCTGAGAGTTCAAGACTACCCTGGTCTACAAAGTGAATTCCAGGACAGCCAGGGCTGTGAAAAATAGGGCTGCACATGGTGGCTCGTTCCTGCAATTCCAGTACTTGAAGTTCAGGCAGAAGAAGTATGTGAGTCCAGAGACAGCTCACGCTATATATTGAAACTCTGTCAAAAAAAAAAGACTTTAATCCCAGTACTCAAGAGCAAAGGCAGGTAGGGCTGAAGGGATGGCTCAGCGTTTTGTTGTTGTTACTCTGTAGACCAGGCTGGCCTCAAACTCAGAGACATCTGCCTGCCTTTGCCTCCTGAGTGCTGGGATTAAAAGCATTGCCAATATACCCAGCTAGATGGCTCAGCTAGAAGCATGAACTTCACCTCCAGAGGACCCGAGTTCAACTCCCAGAAACCATGTTGGGTGGCTCACAACTGCTTGCACGTCTAGCTGCAAGCCAGAGCTTCTGTGGGCACCTGTATTCATGTGCACACATATTTACACATCATTACAAATAATTAAAAATAAAATAAAAAGAGGTAGACGCAGGCAGACCTCTAAGTTCAAAGCCAGCTTCGTCTATATAGACGATCAAGTCAGTCAGGGCTACACAGAGATAGACTCTGTCTCAAAAAATCAAAATAAATAAATGAAACAGGGAAAAAAAGACTTCAATGTTTCAAAAGGAAAATAAGATCAAGTAGGCTTCTCTAATAAGAACTTCAAATTCACAATCATGTAATGAGGTACACATTTAAAAATATGAAGGGGTACTTTTATTATTGTCTTACATAACATCTTAATGAATACACCAGGTGCATTTTCTCAGCTGGCAAATAAGACACACAGCGAAACTTCCTTATGCCTGGGAAGTCAAGAGACGTCACCTGTCTCTGGGAGGATTCGGTTTCTTACGACGTCTGTGATACCTGGGGAAGAAGAAAATATTAGAGGTGAGTACAATCTTGTGTGCATGTGTGTAAACACACAGACACTAAGCAAATGTTAGAGGTGAGTACAATCTTGTGTGCATGTGTGTAAACACACAGACACTAAGCAAATGTTAGAGGTGAGTACAATCTTGTGTGCATGTGCGTAAACACACAGACACTAAGCAAATGTTAGAGGTGAGTACAATCTTGTGTGCATGTGCGTAAACACACAGACACTAAGCAAATGTTAGAGGTGAGTACAATCTTGTGTGCATGTGCGTAAACACACAGACACTAAGCAAATGTTAGAGGTGAGTACAATCTTGTGTGCATGTGCGTAAACACACAGACACTAAGCAAATGTTAGAGGTGAGTACAATCTTGTGTGCATGTGTGTAAACACACAGACACTAAGCAAATGTTAGAGGTGAGTACAATCTTGTGTGCATGTGCGTAAACACACAGACACTAAGCAAATGTTAGAGGTGAGTACAATCTTGTGTGCATGTGCGTAAACACACAGACACTAAGCAAATGTTAGAGGTGAGTACAATCTTGTGTGCATGTGCGTAAACACACAGACACTAAGCAAATGTTAGAGGTGAGTACAATCTTGTGTGCATGTGCGTAAACACACAGACACTAAGCAAATGTTAGAGGTGAGTACAATCTTGTGTGCATGTGCGTAAACACACAGACACTAAGCAAATGTTAGAGGTGAGTACAATCTTGTGTGCATGTGCGTAAACACACAGACACTAAGCAAATGTTAGAGGTGAGTACAATCTTGTGTGCATGTGTGTAAACACACAGACACTAAGCAAATGTTAGAGGTGAGTACAATCTTGTGTGCATGTGCGTAAACACACAGACACTAAGCAAATGTTAGAGGTGAGTACAATCTTGTGTGCATGTGCGTAAACACACAGACACTAAGCAAATGTTAGAGGTGAGTACAATCTTGTGTGCATGTGCGTAAACACACAGACACTAAGCAAATGTTAGAGGTGAGTACAATCTTGTGTGCATGTGCGTAAACACACAGACACTAAGCAAATGTTAGAGGTGAGTACAATCTTGTGTGCATGTGTGTAAACACACAGACACTAAGCAAATGTTAGAGGTGAGTACAATCTTGTGTGCATGTGTGTAAACACACAGACACTAAGCAAATGTGTTCCGAATGATCTGAAAGGACAATGATTCCAGGCTAGATTTTTTCCTTTATGCATACAAACTAGTATCTGGGGTTTTCTGCTGAGTTCTTTACTGAGAGAGGAATTGGGACAATCAATTCCACCTAATTAAAGTCTGCTTACAATTCAAAGTGCTTCACAATCCTGATGGGAAAAGATATACTAGGAGATTACATTAATTAGCAGCCAAAAGCTAATTACCAGCAATAAGATGAAATAAGTAAATAAGATTAAACATAGGTAAGATCCTAGATAACATGCCTGGTTGTAAGGCTCTGAATGGTCTCCTTGCCTTCAGTCTGTCCCTTCCAATGAATACAGTCAGGGCTTTCACAACTTGAGTGACTTGGTTATGAATAATGTTTATGAAGATTAAAGCAATCTCGAATGCACAGAAAGGACACAGTAATAATGATAGCCGGTAAGGAAGTTCAAAAGAGGCTTGAATTCAGGTCACTGGATAATGTGCAAATAAAATGTGCAATGATAAGAGGCTGGGAAAAGAGCTCAGCCAGGAGAGCATCTCCCTGCAAGCACAAGCCCTGAGTTTAAGTCCCAGCACCCATGTAGAAAGGACCAGCCACGAGGGCACATGCTCGTAATCCCAGCAGTAGGCGGTGGAGACAGATAAGACCCTGGCGCTTGCTGACCAGCCTAGCCTAGTTGGGGAGCAAGCTGTCCAATAACCTCCGCACGCCTGCGCACAGCCCTCCACATAAATAAACTGAAGTAGACACATAGACAACAGAGCTGGTGAGACGGCACAGGCAGTAAAAGCACTTGCTGTGTAAGTCCCATGACCCGAGTTTCAATCCCTGGAACCACGGCAGAAGACTGACTCCTGATGGCTGTCCTCTGCCATCCACAGTATCAGCACGGCACGCACACATCCACACACTTGTACACACACAACACTAATAATAAAATAAAGGGGCTGGAGAGATGGCTCAGCGGTTAAGAGTACTGGCTGCTCTTCCAGAGTTCCTGAGTTCAATTCCCAGCAACCACATGGAGGTTCACAACCATCTGTAATGAGATCTGGTGCCCTCTTCTGGTGTGTGGGCATACATGCAGACAGAACACTGCATACACAATAAACAAATAAATATTAAAAGAAAAACTTCTTAAGTAAAATGAAAATAAAAGACAAACAACTTGCTGGGCGGTGGTGGCGCACGCCTTTAATCCCAGCACTCGGGAGGCAGAGGCAGGTGGATCTCTATGAGTTCGAGACCAGCCTGGTCTACAGAGCTAGTTCCAGGACAGGCTCCAAAGCCACAGAGAAACCCTGTCTCGAAAAGCAAAAAAAAAAAAAAAAAAAAAAAAAAAATCCAAACAAAAAACAACTTGCTTATTCAAACACAATAAAAATTACTTATGATACTTTTATATTAAAATAAATGTAGACTGTGTTGGCCAAAACCTCTAACTTTTTTCTTGGAAAAGAGACACAGACATTATCACCTTAGGTTGTAATTCCAGCATTCAGAAGCTGAAGCAGGATTGTGACAAGTTTAAGAGCTACCTGGACTACAAAGAAGTTCCAGGACAGACTGGCTATGTAGTAATAACCTGTCTCAAAACAAAGCATGCAACAAAAAAAGGAACACACACACACGTTCTTACAGAGAGGTAATTAAGTAAGGAGCTTGTTTAGACAGGGAAAAAGAAGGCTGTTTTATTACAGAGAACCAAAAACTTTGGGGAAAGTCTAAATAAAAAAAAAAAAAAACTAACAGGCAGTGGTGGCATACCTTGAGGCTAACCTGGTCTCCAGAGTATTACAGGTGAGCCAGGGCTAGCTACATAGTGAAACATTGTCTTTAGATTCAGTTGGTAAAGGCGCTTGACGCCAGGTTTAACAACAGAGTCCCATCTCTGGGACCAAAATGGTGGAAGAAGAGCACCAGCGCCCGTAAGTTGTCCTCTGACCCCCACCTGCTCAGTACGGTATGTACCCATTCCCTTCTCTAATAAAAATAATGTCAGGCCACACCAAGAAGTATAGTGTGAAGTAGTAACCGTGGGAAACCTGTCTATTGAAGGAGAAGAGAGAAGGGACCCCCTGAAGAGAAACTGAAGCAGTTAACAGAGCTCCGGGAGCCAGAGTCACCTAGGTGCTTAAATGATGACCACACTCTTCAGATCCAACACACACAACGGCTTCATCTTCCTCCTTCCCCATCCATATGAATGGTGCCACCACCCACCAGGACACCCAGTCACAACTGCCTCCTCTCCCCCCATGCTCCCTATTTCCTTGTCCCCCATCACACACACTGGTTTCTTTCTTGTCACTGGGGTCAAATGTTAGAGAGAAGCACCTAAAGGAAGAGGTTGCTTTGGCCCGGCTGTAGAGAAACTGGTTCACAACAGTGAGGAAAGCACAAAAAAGCCGAGGTGGCACCGGTCCAAGGGGGTCGGGCTTCACTCCCCAGAGGCCCAGACAGACCCCATCTCCTGAAGGGTTAAGGACCAAGTGCGGAGACAGTGTCAGATCCACATCTACCAGCCCTCCGCCCAACCAGAGCTACCTGAGTTCCCTGCACATTTTATGTGCAGGCTAGTCCTTCATATCTGGGAAGTTGTTACTTCCTGTATATATCTCTGAACCACCTTTCAAGGTTCACTGACACTTTTAATAGTTTATATTCACTGTCCTCACCCCTCAACTCTAACAACTTGCAAACAAGGAACAGGTTTTCATAAGCTAGCCCGTACTGGGGCAGTCTGGTGCTACACTCAGGAGCTCTATGGATACAGCCTGCACCAGAGTCAGCTCAGGGTGGTTACCCATTTGCACCAGGGAATGAGAACAGAGCTCGCGCAGACAAACATAAATAACAAAGAACACTTCATGGCTTGGTTTGGAAGAAGAAAAACATGAAAGATGATTCTGGGCTAGGAGTATAGCTCAACATGAAACGCGCTGTGGGGCCCTAGGTTTGATCCCTCGCGTTGCAAGAAAGGAAATGAGGACTTGATTGGGGGTGGAGGAAGAGAGAGGGAATGTATCTCAGAATACAGAGATTGCCCCTAATTCATAAGGCCCTGGGTTCAATTCTCAACATTTCAGGAACCAAAAGAGTAACAAATAAGGTAAATATGCTTTTATTTAAAAGGAGGGTGGCAAAATGGCTTCGTGGGTAAAGGCATTTGCCACCAAGCCTCAAGTCCTAAGTTTGATCTTTGGGATCCATGTGGAAGGTGATCATCAACTCCCCAAGTCATCCTCTGACTCCCACATGCCTCCCAACCCCAAACAAATAAACAAATATAATAAGATTTTATTTGAAAAGAAGAGAGAAGCCAGGCTGTGGTGGTGCACATCTTTAATCCCAACACTTGGGAGGCAGAGGCAGATGAGTTCAAGGCCAGCCTGGTCTACAGAGAGAGTTCTAGGACAGTCAGAGATACACAGTAAAACCCTGTCTTAATAAAACAAAACCCAACCAAAAAAAAAAAAAAAAAAGGAAAAAGAGAGCACAGTATGCATGTGGTGCATAAGTAACAGGAGGTGAGGGAGAAAACCAGTTAAGTGAGGGGAGGGGAGAGGAGACGGAGGAAGGACCTGGACACTGACCTCTGGCCTCCATGCTCTCACACGGTAGCATGAAAATACATAAACACACACACACACATACAAACACAGACACACAAAGAAAGATTAGTTCAAAACAACCACAAAAGAGAGCTGGAGCCGCGACCAGACACAGGCTAAGAACAGCACAGTGTGAGCACTGTAAGCAGAGCAACAACGGGTTTCTTAAAGATTCAGGGACGCTATTTACTGACCCGTCAGACCCTGCACAACTATTTTTCTGTGTAATAATTAAAAATTTGTTAAAAGAGGATAAAGGGAGCCTGGGGAGACAGCTCAGAGGTTAAGAGCACTTGCTGCTTTCAGAGGATGCAGGTCTGGTTCCATTACATGGTGGCTCCCATCCCGTGGGCTCTGGGCTCCTCTGTCCTCCACGGGCACCAGGCACATGTGTAGTGAGCATGCGTACATAAACAAATCACTCATGCACATAACAGAGAACTATATAAAGGAAGGGCTGAGAACAAGGCCAGTTGAAGAGCGGAGTGAAACTTACTGTCCATGCGGGTACCAGCGGTGCTTCGTGGTGAAGAACACCTTGCTGAGTTGTTCTATCATGGGCCCTTGCTCAAGCTTCTCACTGTTTATTTCTAATTTAGTTTTCAGCACTTGTTCGTGTGTTTCTTCATTATTACACAAAATGTCTGGTTGAGGGATAGGCTATAAAATAAGCAATAAAAAAACAGGTGTAGAAATGTAAGCCAGGACGGAACATCAAGCACACTCAGCAATTGATTAGACTTCCTGACATCGGGGAAGTAGCCAGAGCACTTTCAGTTATATTATTCAAATTAGAAATACTCTTCGACACACAAAAAAATTGTGCGTTTCTTTTCCAATAATAAAAGTTCTTATTCAATTCTTTCCCACCAGTAATAAGGTACTTGTTATTTTTTTTTCTATTTCCCCAAAGTACATTCTAGGATCCATATTACTTTTTAACTTGAATTTGACAGTCTACCTTATATATGATTAAGGAGAGAACAATGAAAAGCATAAAAGACCTTGTTGGTGGTTTGACTAAGAATCGCCCCTGGGCTCGTATACTCATATATACATGTTTGCTTCCCAGGTGGACTGTTTGGGAAGGGTTAGGAGGTGTGGTCTTGGTGATGAGGTGTGTCACTGGAAGTGTTTGGGAAGGGTTAGGAGGTGTGGTCTTGGTGATGAGGTGTGTCACTGGAGGTGTTTGGGAAGGGTTAGGAGGTGTGGTCTTGGTGATGAGGTGTGTTACTGGAAGTGTTTGGGAAGGGTTAGGAGCTGTGGTCTTGGTGATGAGGTGTGGTCTTGGTGATGAGGTGTGGTCTTGGTGATGAGGTGTGTCACTGGAGGTGTTTGGGAAGGGTTAGGAGGTATGGTCTTGGTAATGAGGTGTGTCACTGGAGGTGTTTGGGAAGGGTTAGGAGGTGTGGTCTTGGTGATGAGGTGTGTCACTGGAAGTGTTTGGGAAGGATTAGAAGGTGTAGTCTTGGTGATGAAGTGTGTCAATGGAGGTGGTCTCTGAGGTTTCAAGAGCCCATGCCAGGCCCAGTTTCTCCCTCTGCTTGTGAATACAAGTTCTTAGCTACTGCTCCAGCATCATGCCTGCCTCCCTGCTGCTACGCTCCCTGCCATGATGATCATGAACTAACCCTGTGAAACTGTAACAAGCTCCCAATGAAATGCTTTCTTTCTTTCTTTTTTTTTTTTTTTTTTTGGATTTTCGAGACAGGGTTTCTCTGTAGCTTTTGGTTCCTGTCCTGGAACTAGCTCTTGCAGACCAGGCTGGCCTCGAACTCACAGGGATCCGCCTGCCTCTGCCTCCCAAGTACTGGGATTAAAGGCGTGCACCACCATCGCCCGGCCTGAAATGCTTTCTTTTATAAGTTGCCTTGATCAGGGTTTCTTTTCACAGCAATAGGACAGTAACTAAGACAACAGAACCTTTGGATAAAACTTTTCTCTTAGGTTCTGCTATTTGTTGCTAAAGGTTAAATGTCTGAAGCCAGGCATGTTGGAATTCACCTGTTATCTCAACACCAGGGAAGCTGAGACAAAAGGGTTGTTACTGAGGACACTGAACAACAGAATGAGTTCCAGGAGAGCCTGGATAATAAAGAGATCCAGCCTGGGTCACAATGAATCTTGTAAATATTATAAATGAGGCGTTTGGGGCCGGCAAGATGCCTTAGTAGATAGAAGCGCTCGCTGAGAAAGCCTGACAACCTGAGTTTGCTCCCCAGTACCCACATAAAAACAGATGGAGAGAACAGTCTACAAAGTTACCCCCGGATTCCACCTTCACGCTGTGTGTCTCAGTCACTGTTCTATCGCTGTGAAGAGACCCATGACCATGACAACTCTCATAAAGGAAACATTTCATTGGGGCGGCTCACAGTTCAGAGGTTTAGTCCACTATCGTCATGGCAGGAAGAATGGCAGCATGCAGGCAGTAGCTGGAGAAGGAGCTGGGAGTTCTACATCTGGATCTGGGCAGCAGGAAGAGAGACACTGGGGCTGCCTTTGGCTTTTGAATCCCCAAAGCCCACCAATGACACACTTCCTCCAACAAGGCCACACCTCCTAATCCCTCTCAAGTAGTGCCATTCCCTAATGACTAAACATTCAAATATATGAGCCTATGGGAGCCATTCTCATTCAAACTACCACAGAGCAAAGATAGGAGCCGTACACGTCATAAACGTGCAATAAAAAATTAATAAAAAAAAACTAATGTCAAGTGTTAATAAACACTGGCTCTCATTCCCTAGCAGTCTTAATTCTAGAATATTCCAATTTTGACTGTAGCTTAAAATATTTGCCAGGAGTGACAGTACATGTCTTTAATGCCAGCACTTGGGAATCAAAGGCAGGTTGATCTCTGTGGGCTTGAGGTCAGCCTGGTCGACAGCGAGAGAGCTATAGCTACACAGTGAGACCCTGTCTCAAAAAACAACATACACATTTATTTTCAAGTGTACAGATAAACAGGACATGGGAATAAATTTTGAAGTCTACACCAACACCACTAGCAGACTCAGAATTTTAAAAGCAGTTCTCCTTGACCAGCTTTAGAAGGGTGTGTCTCAGGAAGACGGAAAAGCTAACAGGAAACTCAGCACTGAAGCACTCAAAGCTCTCAGTCTGAATTCCTGTGTTTTCCTTTTCCCTTCTCCTTTTATTTTGTCACATTTATTTACATCTGTGTGCATGTGTGTGTTCCACCATGATGATCCCGTGGAGGTAAGAGGATAACCCAGGAACCGGCTCTCCCCTTCCGGCGTATGGGTCTGGGGGACTGAACTCAGACGGCTCGTTACCCATGGGACCATCTTACTGACCTCTGTTTCTTGAGGCAGTCTTACGTAGCTCAGGTGCCTTTAAATTTGATGTGTAGGGGCTGGAGCAATGGTTCAGGAGATAAGTGCACCGGCTATCCTCCAAAGGGCCTGGGTTCAATTCCTAGCACCCACACAGCAGCTCACAACTGTCTGTAACTCCACAATCTGACACCCTCACACAGACATACATGTAGGCAAAACACCAATGCATATAAAATATAAATAAATAAGTAATTTAAATCTGATATGTACCCGGAGAACTACCTGGCTCTATCTTCCAGGTGCTAAGATTACAGGCATACACCATTCTAACTGGGCTTCATTGTTTTAGTTAGGAAGTTCAAACACTGGGCTAGAGAGACGGTTCAGTGGTTAAGAGCACTGGCTGGTCTTCCAAACGACTTGGATTTGACTTCTAGCATCTACATGGTGGCTCACAACTGTCTCTAACTCCAGTCCTAGGGAATCCAATGCCCTTTTCTGGCCTCTGCAATTACTGTTAGTGCATAGATATATATGCAGGAGGAATATCCATATGCATAAAATAAAAATTAAAAAGTTTTTTAAAATAAAAAAAATTAATTTGATTTTGAGCTGGGCAGTGATGGTGCACACCTTTAATTCCAGCACTCGGGAAGCAGAGGCAGATGAGTTCGCTGTCAGCCAGGTCTACAGACTGAGTTCCAGAACAGACAGGGCTGTTACAGAGAAACCCCATCTTGAAAAACAAAACCAAAAAACAAAATAAAACAAAAATAAACAGAAAAAGAAAAAGAATTCTGTTTTCTAGACCCACAACCAAGGTTACCAGACAGTTCCTCACATACCTTGGTGTGTTCATACGGGATGTCCACAGAAGGGTGGTAGCACACTATGGTCCGGCCATCGGATGTCAAAGCGAGCTCTACCTTGCTGGGAAGGGACATTTAGAAATATGGTTAGACTATGCTCAAGGAAGCATGAGTACTTTCAGGTGTGGGTTTTAGTTTTTTGGAGACAAGGTCTTCCTGGAGTCCAGGTAGTCACGGAACTCACTACATAGCCCATGTTGGTCTCAAACACACGGCAATCCTCTTGCCTCTGTCTCCAAAGTGATTGGACAAGAGATACATACCATCATATCTGGCAGAATGACTTTTGTTTTGAGACAGGATCTCATGTGCTCCAGGCTGGTTTTGAACTTACTATGTAGTCAAGGATAACCTTTAACTCTCGACCCTTAAAACTATACCCAGCAAAAATAATTACCCTTAAAGAGAATAATTATAAATCAACCCAGACGCCACACTGAAAGCTGCTAGAGAAGGGCAAGGGCAAAGAAGCAACGTGGCAGTGGTGCAGGCTCCACGCACATGCACCAGCGTGCTAAAACAGCTTGGGTTAAAGTGAGCCACAGGAGCAAGGGCAGCCCCGAAGACATGGCTACTGCTGCACATGATATCTGAGGACAAAGCAAGTGTTTCTAGGATGACTTTTACAAAGCCATGGATGCCAGCCATCCATCTGCCACCCCAGCCAACCAATGTGGAAGTTCCATATCACAGAAGAGGCTGGGGCATTTAGATGACACTTTCTACAACTTCCAGGAACACATCAGCCCTAAATCCTGATTTCAAGATGCTACTTTAAGCCAGGCACAGTGGCACGCACCCCTAGTCCCAGCAGGCCAATCTCTAAGCTCCAGGCCCAGTCTGGTCTATAGAGCAAGTTCCAGGACATCCAGGGCTACCCAGAGGAAACCCTGTCTCAAAAAACAAAAACAAACAAACACAAACAAAAAGCTTTAAGCTTAAGACAGACTATTCTGGACAAAGAAAAGTATTGAAAATAGTTACTGAACTTTTCAGACCTAACTGAAATATTAGCTGACAATTCTTACAACTGAATCTACCAGTGTTAATTTGAATTGGTTCTGAGCAAGTTTGTGTGTAAGATAAAAGAGGTTCATGCACTATAGAACTGTTTAAAAGCTGACTGGGGCTGGGGTGATGGCTCAGTGGGCAAAGGCGCTCGCTGCCAGGATGACGACCTGAGTTCGATCCCCAGGACCCACATGGAGAAGAGAGTTGTCTTCTAACCTCTATACGCATGTCACAGCCCATACGTGCACATACACGAATAAACAAATGAATAAAAAATGTATTTACATAAGGTTGCTAATTACAGGTTGAGAAACTATGCTGAATATACTTTTATGCTACAATAATAAAATATTTCAATTCAGATGTAAAATTAATCACAAATGCTAAAGGGGATATGGTGTATAACAAGTGACAACCAGGACTATAAGAGAAATTTCCAGCTTAACCACCGTAAGAAACAGTAGTGAAACTATAAACTGCATATTGCATTATTTTACTATGATCTTACCACTGAACTCTACACATAATTGCAATAACATTTCTGATATTAGTTAATTATCTATTTTTCATTTTTTTTTAACCTAAGGAAAGTCTCACTTTATACCTCTGGCTAGCCTAGAACTCAAAGCTTCACCTGAATCTGCCTCTCCAGGGCTGGGATTAAATAAGTGCACCACCATGGCTAGTCCAAACAAGTTTTTAATACCTTTTTAAAGATTCATTTTAAGTGTCTGAATGTCTTGCCTGCATGTATGTATGCACACCATGTGTGTTCCTGGTGTCCTCGGAGGTCAGACGAGACTATCAGATCCCCTGGAACTGGAGATATGAACGAGTTACAAGTCATCACGTGGGTGCGGGGAGCCAAACCCAGGTCTTCAGCAAGAGCAGCGCTTTTAACCACTGAGCCAGCATCTTTCTACCACCATCACTCCTTTTTGAGCCAATGTCTCACTAGACAGTCCAGGCTGGCCTTGAACTCATGACCCTCTTGCTTTAGCTTTCCAATGTGCCAGGATGACCACGACAGCTGGCTTTAGGGGGTTTTGCATAATATATACACTGACATCACTCAATCTGTTCAAGTTCAAAGAAGCATAACCCAGTCTTATTCATCACTAGCTACTTAGTACTCATCAAATGTACAGTTAAAACCAGTATCAGAAAGCATGGCTGTAGAAAAGGCTTGTTGGCTCCTGTCGCGGCCGCCATCGGAGAGGAGCAGCCATGGCCCTGCGCTACCCCATGTCCGTGGGCCTCAACAAGGGCCACAAGGTGACGAAGAACGTAAGCCAGCCGAGGCACAGCCGCGGCGCGGGCGCCTCACAAAGCACACCAAGTTTGTGCGGGACATGATCCGGGAGGTGTGCGGCTTCGCGCCCTACGAGCGGCGCGCCATGGAGCTGCTCAAGGTGTCCAAGGACAAGCGCGCGCTCAAGCACTACGCGCCAAGAGGAAGCGGGAGGAGCTGAGCAATGTGCTGGCCGCCATGAGGAAGGCGGCGGCCAAGAAGGACTGATCCCCTCCCCGTTCTCAATAAACGTTGCTGTGGCGCAAAAAAAAAAAAAAAGGCTTGTTGGTCTTGCAAAGGACCCTGGTTCAGTTCCCAGGCCCACAAGTCAGTAGCTCCAGTTCCAGATCTGATGCCCTCTTCTGACCACCTCAGACACCAGGAACACATACATACATGCAGACAAAGTACTCATCCACACAATAAATTTTTAAAAAAATGTAAAATTCCTTGGCATGGTGGCACATATCTAAGCACTAAGAAGAGGATCAGGATTAGCCATTTGGTGAATTTGAGCCTAGCCTGGGCTGTTTTTTGTTTATTTTTATTTACTAAAACTTGCGATAAAACACACATAACTTAAAAAAATAAATTCCATTTTTTGCACATCCATTCTGCTCAAAAAACAAAACAAAACCACATTATATGCTATTCTAGTCCTCAGAATAATGACTAAGTTGGATAAACACCACACAAGCGGTGCTGCATTCAATAGTGCAATTTGGAATTATTCAGTGCCAAACAAAACACAGATAAATATCTAATGTAATAGATATAAGCCCTAACATAAAATTATAAAAACAAATTAGCTTCTACAAAAAGTTAAAGCCTGCTGCAGAAAAGCAAGTCTGTTCTAACAAATGTGAGCCTTCACTGCAAAACAATAGCAACAGACTTGATCTAAATGTAGAATGTGTATAATCCAGATACATACCTAATCCATATACACAAGACACAATCTTAAAAACAAACTTAAAGAAAGACTGATCAGGAGAGCAAACACGAAACCATTTTAGATGCAGATGTGACACATACCAGTTGTAGTCATCTGGAAGAGGAGAGTAGGTAGACTTTCGACAAACACTAGATAAGGCTCCATCTGCGAAAACCACAGTAAAATAGTTCCGTTCAGCATAAAAGCAAATTTAAACATTAACCAATATTTGTTTCTTTTTGTTGCTGTTTATTGAGACAGGATCTCACTATGCAGCCCTGAGTGTCCTGGAACTCACTCTGTTCTCTGACCAGGATGCCCTTGAGGTTAGATATCAGCCTGCCTCTGCCTCCCTAGTGCTAGGATTAAAGGCATGTGCCACCACATCTGGCTTAAATGCTTTATATTTTCTTTTTATTTTTTGGTTATTTTCAAAACAAGGTCTCTCTATATAGTCTTCAATTTACCCTGGAACGGTCTTTGTAGACCGGGCTGGCCTCAATCAGAGACCCACCTGCCTCTGCCTCCGCGTGCTGGGATGAAAGGCGTGCACTGCCATGCTGGGTGTGACAACAGTGTCTGTTGCTGGCTATAAAACAGGCTTGTGCTTGTGCTAGGGACTCAACACGTATGACCATTTCTGCTTCACATAAGTAATGAGCAGGTCTGCTCGGGGAGACGGACAAGAATCTTCAGTACACAGGGTCTGTCCGTCAAGCTGGGTAAGCTCTGGGGGAAAGGCGAGCTTGCACATTCCAGAAGGTCTTTCTAGTGCAGCTGTCTCCGCTGCCCTGAGGATGAAGAAATGAGGCGGTGCTAAGAGGGGAATACAATGTTCCCTACAGACCAGAGATAAAACATTTGGATAGTCCAACCTTTCCAAAAAAGAACATAAAGTATTTGGGCATTCTAAGGAGCATGGTTTATAAAGACTGTTTAAGTGATGAAATACAAATAATTTGTTCAAAATTACCTTGTCTTAAAATGCTCACACTTCAAAGAGTAACTCCATTTTCAGAACACTTAACAGACACAATAGCTGTGTTTTGTTCTCTTAGTTGTTGTTCTTTTTCAAACGGGGTTTCTCTGTGTAGCCCTGGCCCTCCTGGGACTGGCTCTGTAGACCAGACCAGCCTTGAGCTTACAGAGATCTGCCTGTCTCTTCCTCCCAAGTGCTGGGATAAAGGCCAGGCAAGCTATGCACTTTTTTTAATCTGTAAAAAGTTTTTTAATGTTCAAATAAGGACATTCCTCTAAATACAAAGGAAAAATTCCGAGGCAGCTCATATGGTGAAAGTTCTGAAGCTGGGTGGTCATGGTGCACGCAGTGTTCATATGACCTTACTCAGATAGTCTCTGCTATCTTTTTCTGCCCCCAAGTTATCATGAGATCAAACAGCTTCATAAACTTTAAAAAACACCAAGTCCTTATCTGATGCTGATTACATACAGGAGTTTTTAATGTTCCCTCACAAGGAAGGGCTTTTCCTTTTTTCTTTTTGGTTTTTTGAGACAGGGTTTCTCTGTAGCTTTGGAGCCTGTCCTGAAACTTGCTCTGTTAATCAAGCTGGCCTTAAACTCACAGAGATCAGCCTATCTCTGCCTCCCAAGTGCTGGTATTAAAGGTGTGGTTGCCACCACCTGGCGGGAGGGCTTTTTCTGGATGCTCTTTTTGTACTTTCTCTCTAACTGTTGGTTTTGCTTTGCCAACAATGTCAATATCCTACTTTTTCACATAAAATGTCAAAAATAGGACAACTTAAGTTAGCTCACAGTTAACTGGATAGTCTTACAATCCCAGTCAACTCGAATCAGTTAACCATTTCCAATCTCCTGTTGGGTACAAGAGGGCCTGAGGATATCAAATGTGGACTAGGGTCACAGTATAAATGTAGTGAGCAATCTAACAGTAAAAACATCATTTCAGTAAAGAGGGGCAACCACGTTAACTCCTGTGAAGACTGAGGACTGGGCATCACTTAGGGAGAAAGGGGTCTAGGTAGCAGGGATCTTTCTCTCAACTTGATGACCTAAGTTCCATCTCTGAGACCCACATGATAGAAGAGAACCAATTCCACAGACAAACGTGCAATTTTTAAAAACACATGAAAAACAGACCAACTAAAAGGAGAATTATCAAAGCTGGGCATGTGGTTTTCATATAATCCATGTCAGAGCCACAGGGCCACATGAGGCCCTGTCCCAGGACAACAAAACATTAACTAGCACCTGACCCCATGTACTGCTCTGACACTGACCCTAAGCCATTGGGATTACAGGTGTACAATTCCACAGTTTGCTATGAAATTATTTTGAAATAAAATATTTAATTAATGAAAAAAAAAGGAAAAGTGGGATTTAGTAAGTTTGAACACCGTTTTAAAAAGGAGTTAAGTTACTCCAATGCCCCTATTCATTGCTGGGGGGTGAGGGGATGAAAGCAGAGCGCTGTGAGAAGCAGGACTTTTACATTCTGTTATTCGTGTCAACAGATTGATAGTAAGCATCTATTAACACACTTTTGCGATGATCTTCAGAAAGAAAGCACATTTATTTGTTTAATGGTTATATCCATAAGGGAAAAAAAACTTCCCACAGTATTAACAAATGATTGTCCCTGAGAGATGGGCCTGTGGATTTGTTTTTTATTTCCAAATCTTGAGAACTACTGAAAAAAGTAACAGCTGTAAAATATGCTAAGTATAAATGTTCCTCCTAAAGGGATGTTACCTTCTACCAGTTCACCAGTTCACCTAAATCCTGCTTGTGGTTTAATGACGGCCAATGATTACCCTCGATCTTTTACTCAGCATTTATGCATGTACACACACACACACACACACACACACATCATCTTCTAAGCCCACAACAGGATCATTCTCTGATATATCAGGTTCTTTTCTCTATCTATCTGGTGATCTGTTCATGTTGGTAACAGCCGTACGATATTTAGTTAAGACGTAGCATAATTTATCCATTCCCCTTTTGACTGACATTTAAATCCTGTCACTTTTTATTGTTGCAAACAACAGGCATGTAGAATAACCAAATATTTTAAATATTCTATACTTGAAGAGGCGTAAAACTTTTTTAATATATTTTTTTCCAGAAGCTTCACTTACTCTGGATTGGAAATAAATGTTTCCAGACAGTCCTGCTTGATGTCACCCATTTCACCACGGCGGCCATGATCTTTAGGAGGTGACGTGAACAAAGATATCGTGAGGAGAAACCGCTTCTCACATCTGTTTCTAGGCACACAGATGTTCATTCCTGCTTAAGAGATAAAAAAAAAAATCACGTCAAGGTGAATGTAAACACTACAATAGGATAGGCATTATTAACCAGCACTAGTCTTTCCACACAGTTCAACAACGGGACAAAGAGCAATGACATCAAACTAAAAGAAAGGAAACCCAGGCTGGAGAGATGGCTCAGTGGTTAAGAGCACTGACTGCTCTTCTAGAGGACCCAGGTTCAATTCCCAGCACCCATATGGCAGCTCACAGGTGTCTGTAACTCCAGGAACCAGCACCCTCACACATTTATACATATAGGTTAAAACACCAATAAAATAAATAATAAAAAAAAAGAAAGGAAACCCAAGAACTAAGTCCACTATCATTCCTCTTGACTGCAACCTTCTCAGCACTCAATGCAGTCTGTTGCAGTTCAGCGGTCAGTAAAGATGCAATTACTTAGGAAGCCATTCACTCAGAATACTTCTCAAACACTAGTGTGTCTGCGTACTAACTCCCAAGTACCACATAAGATAAGACCGTGTCGCTTACAGTAATAGTGTTTCTGATGAAATGAAATATTCAACAAGACCTATCTTTGGCCCATGAAAAGTGTAAGAGGAACCATCTTACAGGTTTTAAATAAAGTGCCCTTGTCGCCATTTCATCTTACTGTCACCTAACATTTAAAGACATGTCAAGGCATATTTATATTAAACCATGAAAATTTAAAGGACTTGCTTCCAAAGACTTCGGAGCTCACTTAGAAACTGGAAAATCTGAGGCAAGTCATTAATTAATTAATTGCCAAGTATTCCGTGATAAACTGAGGGAAACAATCACAATTTTTATGAATGTTGTAAATAAATCATATATAATGACCGTGCCCCTACTTTCAATTTGTCTCAATGGCTATCTACGCCTTTCCCTAGCTCAGTAGGCATCAAAGGGAATAGGGCACAGTCTCTCATTATTTGCCGGTTGATTCCTGGCACTGTCAGAACAGGACGAATTGCTAACCCGGAGTTCACTCAGCGTGCGATAGTGGTGTGCAATAGTGGCTTGCACTATAGTGGCTTTCCCTACATTCTGCGCTCTATCAGGCAGGTGATAGGAACAAAGACCGAGAGAAGTCTAATGATGTGTTATTTTAGTAGTCCACTGTATAACTGGTGGCATGCATGGGACACAAACCCACGTCTTCCGACTACAGGTCCAAAACCAAAACATTTGTGGGGGACAGCAAGTTTCCTCGGCTCGATGCTGATATACCCGGCAGAAGGTCCAACCATTGCTGCATAAAGACTCTCGAGGGTGAGCCCCTTGGCACCGAATTCCGTTCCAAATCAAACACCCTGGTGGGTCTGTTGGAGGAACAGGTGCACAGGGACTATGACCCATGAACCGACAGAAAGACGTGGACCAGGACGGGTCTCAGGAGTCACAAGAACATGGTGCAGCCGAACGCGCACCAGCACACGGGTTGTGAGCTACGGAGGAGGCGCAACCATACGCCAGCCCTTCTGCTGGACACTGGCAGCCTCGCCCTGCGGGCAGCGACAGACAGAAAAGCCTCAACGCCTACGAACAAGCCTTCCAGGCCTGTCCCAAAGGAAGGAGAAAGCAGCGGTAATATACCCAGCTACTCACCGCAGGACCGCCATCTTGCTTCAATCCGCGTCCTAAAGAAGGCGTCCAGCGCGCGCGCCACAGGCCCACAGGGTATTCTGGGAGTCGTAGTTTCTGTGGGGAAAGTAGCCCTGGTCGCAAGCGGGGAGGGCGGATGGGCGGGTCCGTGTGGTCAGCATTTGTTCTGGCTTCTTGGGTTGCAAAAGGTGCTCAGACAACACAATCGCTACCCTCCCGTTTCTAGTAGCAGGTAGAGTTTAAAATAACAGCAAAAACAAGTTTATGTTAATACTAAGAGAGATACTAGACTATTACCCCATGATGGATGAATTAAGTTTTCTCAGGGGAGACAAGACGTCTGAGAATTCAAATGTGGACGTTAAGACATTCCGGGTGTGGCTTTGTTGACTAGCTTGAAGGTTAGTCAAAGCACGTCAGAGAAAAGCCTAAGAGATTGGGAGTTGTCTGATAACGGTGGGAGTGAATTCCATATGGGGGTTGTTGAGTTGGGGAGTCATCTGAGATGCCCAAGTGGTGATATAAAGCGAAGCAGGCTGGTAGATTTGTTTCGAGAGGGGAGGTTGGGCTACAAAGGAATATAAAGCCATAGGAATGAGGGCTGGGTGTGTAGCTTGGTGCTAGAGCTTGCCTGGGGCCCTGGGTTTGATCTCCAGCGCCACAAAAACTTAATAAATTATGGGCTGGTGTAGGAAGAAGACGTAGATAAAATGGAAGGTGGCTCCAAACTAAGCCAAGGAACTCCCAATACTTGGAGACCAAATGTAAGAGGTCATGGGAATATCTGAAAAGAGACATTCCAATAAATAAATAATAAACTCAAAACACTAGCAGATAGTTTACATTGGCGCACCTAAAAGTAGTTTGGCCTAGAATAGTGGTGAAACCTTTGATCGAAACACCACTCAGGAGGCAAAAGCGGGTGGATCTCTGTGAGTTCAAGGCCAGCCTGGTCTACAGAGAGTTCTAGGACAGGCAGGGCTGTACAGCAAAAGCCTATCTAAGAAAAAAAAATAGTTTGAAATTCAGAGTCATAAAATGGCAAAATAGGCAAAAAAAATCATAGAACCAGAATGAGGTAACTGCCCAGGAAATGATGGGAAAGTTATCCAGTTTGTGGTGACTTGGACTTCCTGCCGCAAAACTTTACAAAGTAGAGAAGTGCCAGGTGGGTGGTACAAACCTGTGGTCTCTTCACTTAGGAGGCTGAAGCAGAATTCCTGTGAGGTCAAGGCCGGTCTGAACTAAGTAGCAAGTTCCATCCAGGCTAGCCAGGACTACTCAGAGAGACCCTGCCTCCAACAGGCAACACATTTGGGTTGTCAGTGACTCTGACCATGGTCCAGATATATTAACCAAGATAATTCATGTTTGTATAAACTAAATGTAACTAAAATAACTGGTCAGGGTGTAAATCAAAATTGTCACATTGTGTCTGAAATAACTATGTAATTTCACTCTAACCTTCATCTACCATTGATATAATTCTGTTGTGTGGTCTTTTCCCTTTAACAACACTGCCCCCCTGATCTTTGGCACAAGACTGTTTCTGAGGTAGCAGCCTGCTTTTGGTCACCGGACAAAAACAAAGGACTACAATTTGTGTGGTGATCAATAACTTCCTCGCCCACACTGTGGCGGTACATCCAAAAAAAAAAAAAAGGGTCAGATTGAAATTTAAATGTTTCCACGCTTTTAAATTAAATGCAGACCACGAGCTATACTTGACTCTCCCTCTAGGGTTCTTACGAGCAATCCACGTTATTTTTGCACTTCTTTCTTTTCTTCCGTGTCGCGTGTGTTGCAGCGTGGGTGTGGGTTTAACTCCTTTCTGATGAGTTCTCCTCGAAGCTCTCATAACTTGCTTCCATACTTTCAGTTTCAATTGAGCATGAGTTGCCTGAAACCATTGGCAATGCTGTTTAACACCAGAAGCTCCATAATCTGTTTTTCCTTCGCCTTCATTCCATTTCCTTTTAACAGGCATTTTAATAACTGCACAACTGTTGTTCCTGGGATGGGAAGTTTCCCATGACCCTTCTAATCCTGGAGTCCCCTTACCCTGAGGGCGCTTATCCTTCCAGGTCTCAAAGTGGCAGACTCCCTCTTGTCCTTCAGAGTATCCTTTGTCCTTCTTCAGACCCACACTGGGCACCAAAATGTAGCATGTGTACCTGTGTAGATGTGGGTTCATGCGGGTCCATCAAAAGAAGACTCAGAGACACTTTAAGAATGAACTTACCCTTTTGCAGCAGCAAAGGGGTCCAGCCCCAATGGACTGAAGCACTTTCCCCTTGCCCAGGGCAATTTTATTTTGCTCCATATTTACAATTTAGCCAGTTGGTTTCCATATGCTCAAAACGATCAATGCAATGCCAAGTGCAAATTCTCGATTCATCAGGTACCACAGTAGTCCAGATTTCCAGAACCAAGTTTTGCGTAGTCTTTTGTGGAGGCTGAAAAATGCAGGCCCATTTCCACCTTGTCTGCCAGTCAGAGAGTTTGGAGATTTGGCAAGCATAGTTGCCTGTCCTAACTCAGGAGGAGAGTGCTTGGTTCTTTCGAAATTAGTTCATTCCATCCTGATAGGCAGTCAGGCTATGCAAATGTACTTCTGCTCCTTCTTGAGTAACTGTGAGGTCACCTAGGGAAGGCCGTCTTCAGAATACTGACCTAGAGCACCTTGGCTACCCAGACAATAGAATGCTAATGATTTGATGTCTCAGAGTGATAAAGCCATTGACTGTGTGAGTTATCCTTTTGTATCATGTTAATGAAGTCTTTGGTTACCCCCCCCCCCATTTATGTTGGGTACAAAAGTTGTGGAAAAATAAACAGGGGTGAATTTCAGAATTTCAGTCACTGGAATGCCTCCCCAATACTTTCTATGTTTTCTGTCCTATTATGTGTCTTGATAGTCTTTACTTATATTTTTTCAATTCCCACGCCCCTACCCCGGTAACAAGTATTTTTGTCGAGGTCGGTCCTCGACAGTCTTTGTATCCTTGGGAAATTCTCAGCAAGGGACAAGAGGAATCTGGATTAGAGGTGGGTGCAAGCACACTGGAGCTGGGCCAGGTATAGCCCAGTGGGGTTTAGGGCTGGGCACTAACACTCTGATGCTCAGCCAAGTGTAGCCCAGCTGGAATTATGCCGTACTTAAAGCCTTTAGAAGCCAGGCATGGTGACATGTGATTTTAATCCCAGCACACAGAGTCAGGGACAGGAAGATCTCTGTGAGTTCCAGGCCAGTCAGAGCTACATAGTGAGATCCTATCTTAAAACAAACAAATAACAAAAATAATCTCAGGCTTTCTAAGTCAGACCGTCTTCTTTTCCATCTGAATAGCTACTCTCGGGGGTGCTGAAGGTTAGAGAGTTAGCAGTGGAGCGAGTTAACAAGTGGGTTCTGGCCTTGACTATCAATTTAAACCCAAATTAATATCCTAAATTTAAATCTGGACTCTCCCACTCCTTAACTAAGTAATTTGGGTGAATTAAATTATGTAATATTTTAAGTCTCCGTTTATTCTGTGAAAAAGGCAGACAATTATGTTGTTGCCTATTTCTAGACCCAAGGGGCAGACTAAATAACAATAAAATGCTCAGCACAGGGCTTGGCATTGAGTAATGGCTCAACCTCTGCTGGCTAAAGTTACACCACATGGGTACTTAGAAGAAATATGCATAGTAAATTTATGACCACCTACCCCAAGGAGTTAGATTATTTCCTATGCCCTAAAATACTTTCTTTTTTTTTAAGATTTATTTATTAATTATGTATACAGCATTTCCCTACAAATATGCTGCAGACCAGAAGAGGGCACCAGACCTCATTACAGATGGTTGTGAGCCACCATGTGGTTGCTGGGAATTGAACTCAGGACCTCTGGAAGAGCAGGCAGTGCTCTTAACCTCTGAGCCATCTCTCCAGCCCTACTTTTTCTTTTTGAATGATATGATGAAGGTAATAAAATGGGGGGGATGGGGAGAATGCCTTTAATCCTGAACTCGGACACACAGGCAGGAGGATCTCTGAGTTCAAAGCCACCCTGGTCTAAAGATTGAGTTCCAGGGCAGCCAGGGTTACACAGAGAAACCCTGCCTCAAATAAGAGGCAAAGGAGGAGGATAAAAGAAAAATGAAAACAGAAATGTCTTAATCTATGGATTTTTAGCTTGAAGTTGGTGTATGTGTTAGGACTTACAGAAAGCAGAAGACATACCAAAACTGGGATATAACTCAAGAAGGTATCATTCAGATGGTACGGCTGGTTTAATAGGATTGCAGGCAATAGCATTTCTATACCTCAGGCTCAGTTGCACTAAGCACACATTCCTTTATGTCCCCATAGGCCAGGAAGTATGAGAGAGGCAATTCCCAGCCCCCTTGAGAGGAGCTGGCCTTTATCCAAAGCTGTGAGCATGAGGTGACCTTGGAGGAGTGACCAGAGACAATAACTACTCTGACTTCTCCAGACTTCCTGTTCCTTACAAACGAAGACTTAGTCTTACAAGACTGCCCCTTGTGTCAGATGCCAGTGGGAGGTTTAGATTGAGCCAATGTGTGTTTCTGCTACAATCTCGGACCCAACTAGACAGCCCTGTTACTAGATGGATTTGACTTACTTTTGTTCCCAAGACAGGGTTTCTTGGTGTAACAGCCCTGGCTGTCCAAGAAGAACTCACTCTGTAGACCAAGCTGGCCGTGAGCTCAAAGAGATTCTCCTGAATTAAAAGTGTGTACCACCACCACCACCACCGGTCTCCTTTCTTCATCTTTTTTCTCTTTCCAGTGCTGAGTTTGAATTCAGGAAGTTATAACTATTAGAATGCTCTTCCAGTGAACTACTTTCCCATTGAAGCAAACAAACCAAGGTTTGTCTAGTCCTTCTAGAAGTGGGCCATCTCCTGAAGGCAGTGATGCAACGAGGGATGGAGAGCACTGGGGACAGACTGGGGATGATCAGGAAGTCGGCTGAAGTGGCTGGAAAACCAAGTTGGGTGGGGCGTGCCAGGTGGGAGGAAATGACAAGAGCGGTTAGGCTGGGTGAGCTGAGTGTGTCAGTCACCGGCAGACCTCAGGGAATGGCATGCAGGACTTCTGGGAACCTGAAAGGGTGGTGCACAGAGACAGTTGGGAGGCTCTGCTGTTACCTGCTCCTGCCACCCTTCTTGCCAAAAGCTGAGTCACTGTCCAGTGGAAGGCTCTCGAGAACACCAGTGTCTTAGAAAACAGAAAGCACCAACAAAGGCAAGTGTTCTGACGCAGAACCTCCTGGAATGTATCTCCTCTCATTCAGGACCACTGAGATAATGCCATGAGGGACTAGGGATGACCTGTGATGACTCCTCTCATGTTCATTCCTCAGGCCCTCCCTGGGTTGCTTAACAGTTTGGCTTCTGATGTTGGAGGCAGGCCTGTAAGGCAGCAGGCATGTCTCCCTGTCTTGTTTTGTGTTGGTATTTAGCCTTTTCTTCCTCCCCACCCACGGCTTGCCTGAGTCAGCAGCCATGAACCCTTCTCTCACAGACACTTCTGTCTTGACCACCCACGAAACAGTTTCCCCAACACTGCCAGAAACAATAAGGGAACTTGTAAATAAATACTTCTTTCCGAAGACTGCTGTGGGTTGATACAGGGCTTCTGTTGAAGGTGATGGGTAGACGAATATTTTCCAAACGAATTTTCTTTTCTTTTGTTCTTTCTCTCTCTCTCGTTTTTTTTTTTTTTTTTTTGTAAACAAGGCCTTGCTATATAGCCCAGGCTGGCCTCTAACTGCCTTCTGAATTCTAGGGTTTTAGGTCTGCACCATCATTTCGGGTCCCCCGCTTGTCTTTTTTGAAGCACACGACCATGGAAAAGCTGTTATGGTCGGCCATGTCTAGCTTTTTACTTATATGAGTATTGGAGATTTCAAATCCGCTTCTCTCACTCTCGCAGCAAATGCTGTAACTCACTGAGCCATCTCTCTAGATCCTCTACGGGAGGTCTTTTGATCACAGGACACCCACACTGGGACACCAGCTACTTGTCTTTATTGCTTCTCTGACACCATAGGTAAGTGGTTTCCTGTCATGATGCCCCGCCCCCCTCTAGAAGCCCAGAACAACTTCGAACAGCTCAGGAACTTAAACCTCCCCCTCTCCTCTTTTTTCCTCTTTTGAGGGAGGATCATGCTCTGTACACACCAACTATGTAAGCCAAATTGGCTTGGAATTCAAAACAATCCTCCTGTCTCAGCCTCCTGTTTTAGAATTACACGTGAACACCTCTGGCAACCTTCTGTCTTTTTAAATCATGTCAGATGCTTTGTAATAGAACCATCTATAAAGGTAACACAGCCTGTACAGAGGGGGATGCTGGATATCTGTTGTGGCATATCTAACTATTTTGGTTTTTTGAGTGGCTCGCCAACCAGCTCCCAAATAAATCATGGAAGAGTATTATTATTAGCTATGAATGCCCTGCCTTGGCTTGGCTTGTTTCTTGCCAGTTTTGCTTATCTTACATTCTCCTGTCTACCTTTCCCCTCCGGGCTTTTATCTTTCTTCTGTATATCTTTCTTTCCTTCTTATTCCGTGGCTGACTGGGTGGCTGGCCCCTAACGTCCTCCTCTCCCTGTTCTCTTGTTCCTTTTCTTTCTTCCTCCCAGATTTCTCCTATTTATTCTCTCTGCCTGGAATCCAATAAAGAGGGCATTCTTGGGGAATTCAAGGATGACCCATGTCTCTGTCTGTCTGTCTGTTTAAATCAGGCCCCTTTCCCAGCTCGCGAACCGTACTGTAGACAATAGTACACATGTATGGATGTGTTACAACCCAGCAAAAAACATTTCTCATATTCTTCCTTGATTTTCTGTGCTCATATTCTGAGTTTTCCTTATTGCATTTTCTCTTCCTCCTCATAGTAAAGGGCTGCTTTACAGGCTATTCCATGTCCCACAGACTCTAACTCACCATTTAGGACAGCCATTCTCAACCTGTGGGTCATTCGGCACCCCCTCAAGGATTGCCTGAGACCATCGGAAAACACAGATATTTACATTGTGGTTCATATCAATAGCAAAATTGCAGTTATGAAGTAGTGATGAAAATAACTTGAAGGTTGGGGGCCACCACTGATTTAGAAGCTCCTTTAAGATTTTAACAACCTTCTTGAATTCTAAGGCAGTTAATGCTTCTCTCTGCTCCAATAGCGCCTTGGGAAAGCCTGTTACAGCTTAACACATTAGACTGCAATCACTGTCGTTCCGACGATGGACTCTTAAGTGCAGCAGGGTGTGAGCCACCTCTTCTGCAGTTGTTTACTGTAACCCTGCACCGCGCTGTGTCGATCCCGCATGCAGTCATCATCTCCTCTTTGTGTTGTAGAATATTTGTGGTGATTATTTTGTTTATGATCTAATAAAGCTTGCCTGAGGATCAGAGCGCAGAACTCCTCACGCTAGCTAGCCAGAGAGGCCAGGCCGTGGTGGCGCACACCTTTAATCCCAGAACTCGGGAGACAGGGAGATGGATCTCTGGGCTACGCGAAATTGGAAATTGATCCAGTCTGAAAGAGAAACAGCTCACACAGAGGTGATCCCAGCACTAGGAGATGGAAAGAGGAGCAATGAGACTGGGCGGTGAGAGGAGACGGGAGCTCAGTGCAGTCAGTCTGAGGACAGGATCACCCCTTTGGTCCGAGCATTGGTAGAGGTAAGAACTCTCTAGTGGCTGGCTGCTCTGCGTCTCTGGTACTTCAACTTTCACCCCATAACTGACTCCAACTTTTTATTATTAATACCAGGTAGAATTCATTGTTACAAATTATTATTTTAAGATGTGTTTCATTTGTTTATGCTGTGGATCATTTGTTTTAATATTTGTTTTTTTTTTAAATGTTTTTTAGGTTTACTTAACTTTATTTCATGAGCATTGGTGTGAAGGTGTCAGATCCTCTGCAACCGGATCTTCAGACAGTTGTGGGTGCTGGGAATTGAACCTGGGTCCTCTGGAAGAGCAGTCAGTGCTCTTAACCATTGAGCCATCTCTCCAGCCCCCCGATATTTGTTTTAGTAAAGATGTGTTGCATTCTTTTTTGTCGTTTTGTTTTGTTATTTGAGAGAGGGTTTCTCAGTAACTATGGAGCTAGTCCTAAAACTTGCTCTGTAGACCAGCCTGGACTCAGAAATCTGCCAGCCTGCCTCTGCCTCCCAAGTGCTGGGATTAGAGGTGTGCGCCACCCACCGCCTGGCATGTGTTCCATTCTTTTATGCTGCATTTGTTTAACTCTGTGAAGTAGGGATTCTTTGCCTGTCTAAAACACCTGATGGTCTAATACAGACCTAAATGGTCAATATCGAGGCAGGAGAAAGGACAGGCGGGACTGGCAGGCAGAGAGGATAGACAGAAAGAGAAGGAATAGACAAGTGGAGGGAGACGCCAGGGCCCAGCCAAGGAGTAAGAGTGAAAGGAAGATATGCAGAAGGAAGAAAAGGAAACGGACTAGAGGCAAAAGGTAGATGGGATAATTTAAATGAGCCAAGCTAAGGCTGGGCCTTTATAAGAAAGAATAAGCTTCCTCCTGTGATTTATTTGGGAGGTGGATGGCTGACCCCCACAAAAAGCCAAGAGTAAGCCAGGCGGTGGTGGTGCACACCTTTAATCCCAGCACTTGGGGGGGCAGAGGCAGGTGGATCTCTCTAAATTCGAGGCCAGCCTGTTCTACAAGAGCTAGTTCCAGGACAGGCACCAAAAACTACAGAGAAACCCTGTATCGAAAATCAAAAAAACAAAACAAAACAAAAAAACAAGAATGTACCGCCCGCCTGTACTACATGAGAGTATGGTACTATTCCTGTATTGCGGCGCCTGCAACTACAGGACCATTCACGAGCCCCGCAAGAGCCTGGAAATTTAAACACACAAAGAAACACAGAGACTCGTCCTTCAAACAAGAATGCCCCCTTTAGTGTGTCCAGGGGCAGCTTATACAGGGATCCTTAACACCCCAGCCAAATGCACCAGAAACCACTCCTCTGCCATCAGGAACTCCTGAGGGTATCGTGCACAGAGCAGCTGCAAGCATAATAAGTTTACAAGCAATTCAGGATCTGGGGGATCACAGCTCCCAACACCAGAAGAGTAAAACAACAACCGGTGTGTGCTCCTGCGCTGGGAGCCACTGTTAGGTGAGGCCTGTGTTTGTTAGACTTGCCGGGAAAGCAGCTGCACCGCTTTGCTATAATCTTAGGAAAAACCCCCATCTACACCGCATGTTAAAATGGAAGCAGCAACATCTTGAGTGTCATGAACAGGGTTGGAGAAATGGCTCCATTTGTTGCTCTGGCATGGTGGTATCCTTGGAAGGCACCAGACAGTGTTGGTTAGTGTTATCAACTTGATAGAATCTAGAAAACACCTAGGACAAGGGCCTCTGGGCTTGCCTGTGGAGGATTGTCTTGATTTAACTGATTTATGGACAGCCATCTTAATCGCGGATGTGACTTGGGCTGTCCAAACAGAAAGGTGAGCACTGGCATGTAAAACTCCTGATTGTGCCTGCTGCTGCGACTATCCCCTTATAACGGGCTGTAGCCTGTACTTTTGCGCTGAAATGAACCCTTTTTCCTTTAAGTTGCCCTCGTGGGGTATTTTGTCATAGCAAAAGGAAATGAAAACACCCAGCCATGTCTCTTGGGACACCTCCACTTTTAGGGCCTTCACTCTATAGATAGTACAACTCCTTTAGGGATTACTGAATGCTCCAATCCTCTAGGTGGATCATTCTAGCTAGGAAATAAGTCTCGAGTGCTAAGCTCAGCCCTAAGTGGTGCCACAGACCTACAATCCCAGCACGCAGCGGGCAGAAGCAGAAGAATCACCGGTTCAAAGGCAGCTGAAGGGGTATAGTAGAGAGAGCTCCAGGCCAGACTGAGTTCCGTGGCGAACCCTTTCGCCGAAAAGTCAATAAACCCAAAGGATAAAAATCCTGTTAGGCCCAGGCATCTAGTGACATTCCTTTCGCCTCTTCCTTTTTTTTGGGCGGGGGGGGTAGAGAGGCCACCCCCCTCTTAAATGTGAAATTTAAACGTTTAGAATTACTTGTCAGGGTCTTGATAATTAGTTAGAAGCTTTGCCATCAAGAACCGGTCCGCTCCTCGCTTGGAACGAGCGCGCGATAATGCGAACGGCGGTTACGCGCGGCGGCGACATTGAATGAACAAACGGAACGACTGAATGAATGGGCTGAGTCGGGGGCCGGGTCTTTGTGACGTCGCCCACCGGCGCAGGCGTGGTCGGCCGCACGTAGCCGTTCGTCGACGCCGGCCGCGCAGTCTCGCGCAGATTCCGCCGTGGGCGAAGAAGCAGCTCGGCGCCGCCTCCCCCAAGTCCCTGCCCCGCCGCGGAGCGTCACTTCCGCCACCCCCGGCTGGGGTTGGGGCGGGGAGTGCGGGGGAGGGGGCCAGCAGGTCGGAGGGAAGGCCGTCCGAAGCCCGCGCCCAAGCAGGGACTACATTTCCCGAGGGGCCTCGGCGGAGGCAGCAGCAGCGGCGGCGGCGGGCGCGGCGACGTCCCCCGGAAGTGGAGCCCGGGACTTCCACTCGTGCGTGAGGCGAGCGGAGCCGGAGACAAGAGCAGAGGCCGAACTCGGGTTCTGACAAGATGGCCGGGCTGCCCCGCAGGATCATCAAGGTAACCGCCCAAGCGGGCTTCGGGCCTCTCGCTCGGCTCCCCTCCGCCAGCGCGCCGGGCCGCGCGGCCATCTGCTTGCCTCGGCAGCCGCCGAGAGGCCCGAGGCATCGCGGAGAAGGGTCTGGCCTCGGCGGCGAGGAAGTCGGGCGCTGAGGAGGGGGCGCCGAGGAGACTTCCGGCCGCCGCTGAACGCCGGACACTGGGGGCTCCGGGGCCGTGAGGCCGCTGCCGGGGAGGGGAAGCCCGGCCCGGTGCCGGGGGGGAGGGCGGGGCTGCGGGCTCCGGGGCTGTCGCGGGACCGGCCGCGGGCCTCGGCAGGCTTTCTTCATCCGCGGGCGGGAATCGCGGCGTGGCCTGGGCTTCGGAGCGCGGGTTGTGGCCCGGGCCGTCCGCTCCGCCGCGGAGCCACGGTTCTCGTCGGCGGCCGCCCCGGGTGCAGAATGAATGAACCAGCCCCGGGACCGGGCGGGGCCGCTGGCGAGAGGCGGCTCCGGGAGAAGGGCCGCTCGCCCTGCCGCCGACTGCACATGTTCGCCCCGGCTGCCCGCATTCAGCGCCGCTGGGGGCTTGGCGCCCGGTTGCCCCGGCTTCCGCGTTCGCTTCCCACCGCGAAGTGATTTCATTCCGGTTGGCAAACTCTTTTTGTGCCAAGTGTTTTCTATTTCGAGGCGCTAGTTTCACCCACGGCTTCTGGAGGGCCTCGGTTACGGGGATGATGATGAGCGAAATAGTTTGCCTTCGCCGTGTTCCTGCGCCTTAAATATTAAGCGGTTCCGTGGCTCTTGAGGAATACTGTGTTTTGATAAGTACGCCTGGAGCCGTGAAAAGAGTCGTATCTTGATTTTTCTGAAGTCTTTACATCACACCATTGAGTCTTCAGACGCGATAGGTATTGCAATCCAAGAAGACTAAATCTTAAATGTTTGAGGGGCATTTTTTTTAATGAAGGGTATTAAAAATCTGCACCGCTCAGTGTGCCAGTGAGTTGCCCAAATTGAAGCTTCATTTTGCTTGCTGTAATCTAGTGAGCATGTATTTATAGCAGCGTTCACTCTTAAAAGTTTAAGGCGAGATTTGTACTACTTGAATCGACGGCCTCTTTGGAGGATGTGATGCACTGTGTAGGCCATCCGGCAGTCACAACTGTGTGTGAGTCTGACAGAAGGTGCTTGAATTAGAAAAACAAGACCATTTGTAAGACAAAAGTCCTTAGGAAGAAAGGATAAGTTGTGAGCACTGGAGTCTTAACATAGACTTTTACCTCTATATTATGAATCTCGGCGTTTTTCCAAGTAGATTGTAATTGTTAGGTCGGGCACGGGGAGATCCTGACTGTCGTTAAATTTTGGTAGACACATGGCCACTAGTGAGCCTGTTAATCAGGATTCTATTTGAAAAATGATTGCTGAGTCGGGTTGTGGCGGCGCATGCCTTTAATCCCAGCACTCGGGAGGCAGAGGCAGGCGGATCTCTGTGAGTTCAAGACCAGTCTGGTCTACAAAAGCTAGTTCCAGGACTTGCTACAAAGCTACGGAGAAACCCTGTTTTGAAAAAACCAAAAAAGAAAACGACTGCTTCCCACCACAGACCATCGAGTATGGACTAAACATAGCAGATTGATAATGACTATAGTCCTCGAAAATGTACAGTAAACCTAATAGTTGATGTTACTTTTCACTTTTGTTTGATTCTGAAGGTTAATATTCTGCAGTAATATGAAAGTCTTGGATGAGAAAATGAATTCTGTGGAATATTGGTTATAAATTTACAGAAATGTCTTAAAGTAGAAAGTTGAAATGCTCATAGTTCATTTGGTACACAATGCTTATGCATATATTCAGTGTTGACATTTTGCTATTTTAAAACAAGGTAGTGGTAAACTCGTGCTGTAATATAATCTTTACAGTATTTCGTTGCAGGCACCTTTAACTTATTTAATATTAATTGACTTTTTAGTACTTTTAGCTGTAAAGAACTTTTTTTCAATCACTGGGGCAGATTAAGAGATTAGAATATTTTTTAGTATCCATTTTTGTATTATGTAGAGTTCTACAATAAGGAAAAAAAATTTCTAGATGGATTGAAACTAGTCAGGGCTTTGTACCTGCTCTGCAAATGCCTTACCATCAAGCAACACCCCAAGCAGAAAACATATTTACATTAAAGTTTATTTGGAAAAGTAATTTTTGGACTGGAGGTAGCTCAGGTAGAATGCTTGCAAGCCTATTGCGTTCCATCCTCAACACTGCCCACACACCAGTCATGGTATTTCTTCGTTTGTTTTTGTTCTTTTGGTGCAGTGGTTCCTCTATAGCCCTGTCTGGCCTGGAACTCAAACTGATTTGTCTGTGGCTTTAAGGTGTGTGCCAGCACACCTGTCTGTCCTGGTGTTTAATACTAAGGTTCCAGTGGATAGAGGCAGGAGAGTTTGGCTGCTTAAGGGGTTGAGGTCAGCCCAGGATATATGAGACCTTGTTTCAAACAGGTTACTACTGTACAGGGGTTTATGTGACTAGAACAGTGGGTAAGGGTAGCTGAGGCTTTAGGCCATACTTTCTTCTATTGGATTATTATTGTATTTCTTGGTAGCCTTTGGCTTTCAAAGGATAAGGTTTATTAATGCTAATAGTCTTTTTTTTTTTAAAGACAGTACCTCTTCCTGTAACTCCTCTTGGTCTCAGACTCAAGAGATCTCCCTGCATCTGCCTTCTTGTTGTGGAATTAAAAGTATAAGCTATACCTGGCAGTATTACTATTCTTATCTCACAAATGCTAAGTAGTTTGATTTAGACACTTTGCTTTAGGCAGTTATTAATATATATTTGTGTGTTTCTAAAGCCACTGATCCTTGATGACATTTTGTGAACTAGATAACATTTCATAGCCTAGTGATTAAAATGACTTTCCTATGGTCTTAAAATTGGAAGTGTGACCTTCTTGTCTCTTTTTTGGAAATGACAAAGAATGTACAGATACCTTGATGGCAATAAGGTGCAAGATAATCTCTCCTTTGCTTTAGACAGGATCTCACTATGTAGCCTTAGTTGATCTCTAAGTGCTCTGCTCACTTTGGTAATGTATTGTGCTCTTTTCTCATAAATCCTGTCCTAAGAGAAGTCTACCTTAATTTTAATTGTCTTGTTTCTGTGTCCACATAGTCCCCTTTTTTTCTGCTGTATGGCACTTAGCACTTAAAGTTGTATTATGACTTGGGGTGATTCTAGCATTGCTGCTTAATGTCAAGGCATATATATGATAAGACACTGCAACTGATATATTGAATGAGATTTATTTGGAAAATGTTTTAGAGTAGCTGTGATGGTATAATTTGATGTTGTTGCTGTGTTTAGTAGTGTTCATTTGAACCAGCAGTGTCTGAAAAGATATATATGTGCACATATATACATACACACATATGTATATATACTCATATATATTCATATATATATTCTTTTTTCTTTGTACCCAAGATTTCATATTAAACCAGGCTGCCCTTAGACTTCATTTTTTTTTAAGCCGAGGGTGTCCTTGAACTCCTGATCTTCCTGCCTCCAAATGTACCACCGCACCTAGTTTTCTGTGGTGCTTCCATGCTAGACAAGCCCTCTTACCAATTGACCTGTCTTTTGTGTTCCACACCCAGTTCATCAAAAAACAAGACTAAGACAAAACAGGTGAAAAGCTCTAAAGTGTGCAGAGAGATGGTTAAAATTCACCCATCTACCTTTTAGGATTTCAGTTCTTAACTACAGACACTTGTGTCCTGTCAGAAAGACCACAGTAGTTCAGTTCACGAGTGTTCTGCTTCTTCCTCTACTCATGCAAATGCTTGATATCCTCTCCACCCACCTGTCAACAATTTAGCTTCAAGTTGAATCAGTCTTTATAGATCTGCCTGTAGGATTTTAACTACTTGCTTGTTGATAGCTTTTTAAACTGTGCTCTCCAATATTAATAGTTTTGTTTATATGGCATTTTTTGTGGGTGATACTGGGTATTGGTAGTTGTTTTTTTTAGCTATTAATCTCTACTCCCACCCCCTTGCTGCTCTCCGACAAAGTCTTGCCTAACTATCCTGAACTGTCCTCAAACTTGAGATCTTGCTTCAGCCTCCAGAATGTTGGGATTCTAGGATCTAGACCACCACATCAATTTTTCTCAATTTAAAGCTAACAAAGGCCACTCAAAAGTATTCCTAAAGTGAGAGATTTATCTCACTCTTTTATCATAAAGAAAAATTGGCTATATCTGGAACAGATAAATCTATTTCAGCTTTATGTTACACTGATAGGATACTCTTATCTTAAAAATCTTAATTTTTAGTGGGGTGTGGTGGTGCATGCCTTTGATCTCAGCACTCAGGAGGTAGAGGCTTATGGATCTCTGAGTTTTGGGCCAGTCTGATCTATAGAGCAAATTCCAGGACAGCCAGTGCTACACAGAGAACCCCTGTCTTGAACCCCCTCCCATTTTTTCAAGTAAGTGTGTGTGTGTATTTGCTTGTGTTTACATGGACCGTGACACATTGAGAAGCTCAGAGGACTGTTTATGGGAGTTGGTTCTCCTACCATGAGTTCTGTCTTGGGATAGAACTCAGGTTGGTAGGTTTATGCTTTTACTCACTGAGCCATTTCTGATCCCATTTGTTTTTGAGACTAGGTTGGTCTTGAATTTGATGTCTTGCATCAGCTTCCAGAGTGTTGGGATCATGAGTATGCTGAAACATCCAGAGTGACATTCTTTTGTCTTTTAAAAATTAGTCATGGATGAGAAAATACTGTGATAAAATGGTAGCTGATTTAAGGAGTTGACTTACTTGATTAAAATCTAGTAAGCTGGTGATGTGGTTACTTGCCTAGCATGTAAACGCCCTGGGTTTGGTGGCCTATGGGGTGTTGTTTGAGCACTGAGGATGTAGATGCAAGAAGATCCTGAACTTCAAGGTTATCCTCTTCCATTGCATTTCATCCAGCTTGGAATACATAAGGCTATCTCAAAACCAACCTGTCAAACAGCTAACCTATAGGTTTAGCAAGCCAGTTTCTTGAGATTAGCTATTCTTTTTCCCAGTTCTGCTTTCCTGTTTGGTGAGTGTTCTGCTTCTCTTCTCTCCTTTTTTCCTTCTTACTGTCTTTTATTTCTTCTTGAGTCAGGGCCTTGCATTGTGTCCCAGGATGGTTTCTTCCTTGTGATCCTCTGTTTCAGCCTCTTAAGTGTGATATTATGGAGGTATGTCCTGCCCAGACACATTCTTGGTTTTTATTTTTTAGTCCTGCAGCTCACTATGTAGTTTAGCCTCACTTTGCACATTTTATACTTGAGCTCCTACTGCTGATCCATAGCCAGTCCCTAAAGTACTTTGAAACGTTGACTTCAGCATCTAATTACTGATACATCTTGGTTTAAAAAAGAAAATTGGCTGTTCAGATTTGCAAGCTCTCCTTTAATTTTCAGTGCTATCATTTGTCTCTGTCAGTTTGTTTAATTTTAGACAAATCAATTTGTATTCTCAGTCTTTACAGATTTAGGGATTACAGCTATTGTAGCTAAGAAAACTTAAGCTAGTAAGACTCCTTGGGCACATTTCATTCTCTCATAACTGATTTGTCTGTCTTTCTGTCCTCTCCTGGAAAATTGTATGGCATAAGGTAGAAAGAGAGAAAGCAGTGGTCCAGTATGCGTGATTGTTGTGTAACATCTTAAAAGCTTTAGGGTTAGGATTTGTTGAAAATCATTACTGTTTAGTCACCGCATTCAGAGTGAACATTAATCACTGTTGAGCAGCCAGAAATAGTGGTATGTCACTGCTGTGCCTTCCAGGAGGCTGAGGCAGGAAGATAGTGAGTTTGAGTACTACCTTGGCTGTATAAGGGGTGTATGGGAAGGTGGCTCAGTGGGTATGGTATTTGTTTTAATGTGTGAGGCCCTGTATTTGATCTCTGTTTAGTATTACAAAACTCTTTGGCAGGCAAAGCTTTGTCAGTTTTTAGATTGTTAAATTCAGATTTAGTCTGTGGATAATGTTCAGTAGAGAGTTGTAGTATATAGTGACTTTTTCTTTTAGATATGGTCTTATACTCTAGCCCAGGGTATTGGTTTCTTTTCCTGTTGCCATGATTAAAAATTTCACAAAAATGCTTGACGGTGGTGGCTCACGCCTTTAATCTCAGCACTTGGGAGGCAGAGGCAGGCAGATCTCTGTGAGTTTGAGGACAGTTAAGGCTAAACAGAAAAACCCTGTCTCAAAAAACCAGATCAAAAACCAAAAACCCCCATAAAACTTAAGGAAAGAGAAAGGTTTCTTTTTTTTAATTATTTTATTTGTACAGGTGTTTGCCTATGTGCATGTCTGCACACCATGTGTTTTGCCTGTATGTATGTTTGGTGTCCATGGAAGCTGGAAGAGGGCATCAGATCCTCTGGAACTGGAGTTAAGCATGGTTTTGAGCTGCCACGTGGGTGCTGGGAATTGAACCCAGGTCTCTGGAAGAGCAGCCAGTGCACTTAACCACTGAGACATTTCTCCAGCCCAAGAAAGGGTTTATTTCCCCTCACAGTTCAAGAGTACATTTCATCCTGGTAGGGAAGCTAAAGGCAGGAGTTTGAGGTCCCTGGTCAAGTTGTATGTGCACAGGAAGCCAAGAGCAGTAAATGTTCATGTTCCATTAATATCCCGTCCTTACACAGCCTAGAAAGCAAGCAAGCCCTTTCTTTAGGGTGAGTCTTCTCAAATAAATTAAACAAATCAAGGTAATACTTCATAGGAATGCCCATGTGCTAACTTAATCCAAATAATCTCTTGTAGGTATAGCCTAGAGGTTTGTCTTCTAGGTGATACTGTTGTAGTGGTAATATTTATTTGTCATAATCATGCTGTCCCAGAACTTACTGTGTAGCTGGCCTTGAACTCTGCAGCCCTCCAGTGTCAACCTCTCAAATAATGGAATTATAGGCATGAGACACTATACCCAAAATTGTGGCAACTATTTTTTTAGAGATTTATTTATTATGCATACAGTGTTCTGCAGATATGTATACTACAGAAGAGAGCACCAGATCTCATAGGTGATTGTGAGCCACCATGTGGTTGCTAGGAATTGAACTCAGGACTTCTGGAAAAGCAGCCAGAACCTCTTAGACATCTTAACCTTTGAGACATCTCTCCAGTCCAGTGGCAACTATTCTTGAAATGAGGTTGACCATACAGTTTTTTATTCTATATAATAGTGGTATCTTACTGGTAATGAACTAGTCATTGTTCTAAGCACACAGTACATACATTAATTTAATTCCAGCAATAATTCTGTGACTGTTATCCCTTTTTATAGATAACTGTCCTGCACAGTGGGTTCAGGGATTTATGGAGTATTAATTTAAACCTAAGTGGTTTAGTTCCCTGGGCTAAGTACTACACATGTATTTTTATATGTGGACTAGTGAAATGGAAGCATGTTCAAGTGAAGGATCTAGGTACTTCATTTTCTTGCTTTAAAGCAAAAATCTTAGTTGTGTGTGTGTGTTTGAGTATTTTTTCTACATGTTGTAGTATGTGCACCTCGTGTGGTGTCTATGAAGGCCAGAAAAGGGTACTTGATCCCGTGGAACTAGAGTTAAGGACAGTTGTAAATTGTTCTGCGGGTACTAGGTACCAGATCTGGCTCCTCTGTAAGAATAGCAAGTGCTCCTCCGCTGAGCCATTTCTCCAGGCTCTGTCTTTTTGCTCCCCGCCCCCCCCATCAAATTCTTTACTGTTTAATCACAGGCTTTTACCTAATATAGTATTGAAGTTTGTTGTAGGTTTGCTCAAGTTCCCTGCATTCATTCAGTTTGTGGTTCTTTGAGACTGGGCTAGAAAACAGCTGTCACCAGATCACTCGCTATTTCCTGTCTTCTCTTTGAATCCCTTCCTTACCCACAAGAAGAGGTTTTGCTGTGTGGCCAGTATCCTCAAACAAGGAGTCTTCTTCACTCAGCACTCCCAAATGCTAGGATTCATTACAGCCCTGTGATACCAGATTTGACTTTGTTTTTAATAGGAAGACATTCAAGTGTCATATCACTATGAGACCATTTGAATATTAGCTTTAAACAAAACTGTCTTTGGTTGGGTGTTTAATCCCGTTACTCGGAGACCAAGCACTCTCCCTCTTGAGTTCAAGGCCAGCCAGAACTGTTGAAACCCAGTCTCGAACCACCCTCCCATCCCCCAAAACAAACAAACAAACAAACAAAAATACCACCTTGTGTTCTACTAAGTCTAAAAGTGGATTCAGATTTTTTTTTTGGCCGGGCGGTGGTGGCGCACACCTTTAATCCCAGCATTCGGGAGGCAGAGGCAGGCGGATCTCTGTGAGTTTGAGGCCAGCCTGGTCTACAAGAGCTAGTTCCGGGACTGGCACCAAAGCTACAGAGAAACCCTGTCTTGAAAAAACAAAACAAAACAAAAAAAAAACAAAACAGATTCTTTTTTTGTTTTCCATTTTGTTAACTCCAGAGAAGGTATTTATTTGTATCTGACTTCCATTTGGAGAGAATAAGAAAAACTGCATTCTTTATAATTTTCTCCTGCCTGCAGCTAATTCTTGGTATTAGCCTGCAGGTGATTTTTTTTCACAGTTGGAAACAGTGATTCACAATTATAAAACTTGGCTTTTCTTGCCAGGCAGTGGTGGCGCACGCCTTTAATCCCAGCACTCAAGAGACAGAGGCAGGTGGATTTCTGTGAGTTTGAGGCCAACCTGGTCTACAACAGCTAGTTCCAGGACAGGCTCCAAAGTCATAGAGAAACCTTGTCTCGAAGAAACAAAACAATAAAAAAAAAAACCTTGACATTTCTTACCCTTGGCTGTAGAAGAGCTATTCCCATTAAGCCCCCCTCTCCCCCAGTCATGTCTGTGTTTTTGTTGTTGCTTTTTATTGTGCTAGAGTTGAAGCTAGGACCCCATGAATGTAAGTATTCTATTGCTGCTCCTAAATAACTATATGGAGACTTTTTTTAAAGATTTATTTATTTATTATGTATACAATGTTCTGTCTGCATGTGTACCTACATGCCAGAAGAGGGCACCAGGTATCATTACAGAGGGTTGTGAGCCACCATGTGGTTTCTGGGAATTGAACTCAGGACCTCTGGAAGGAAAGTCAGTGCTCTTAACCTCTGAGCCATCTCCAGCCCATGGAGACTTATTAATTATAAATGCTCAGCCAGTAGCTCAGGCTTGTTAGTAGCCAACTTACATTTTAACTAACCCATGTTTCTTAGCTACGCCCTGCCACATGTCTCGATACCTTTTCTCAGTATGGCAAGTTAATTTCCCATCTGTTTCCTCTGCATCTCTTCACAACTCCCTAGCCACCTCTTCTCCATTTCTTTGTCTGGCAGCCCCACCTAACCTCTACCTGTTTAGCTATTGGCCAGTCAACTTCTTTATTAAACTAGTCAGTCATAGTGACATGTATTCACACAATGTAAAGGAATATTCTTCACAGCTGGGTTTTTTGTTATTTTGTTTTTAAGACTGGGTCTTAGTGAGGAGGTGGTGGCACACCTATTCAATCTCAGCACTCAGCCAGTGGATCTCTGAGTAAGTTCTTTCATTTTAGAAGGTTGTCAATACATTATTAAAAATCCAATATTGAACCAAATGTTCTATACTAAAAATAGTAATAGGGAAAATTCCTATTTTTATTCAATATTCTCACTAAATATTGAAAAAAAAACTAATTGCTTAATTTGTTTGTTTATTTATTTTCTGGATTTTTTTTTTTTTTTTTTTTAGTTTTTATTGAGAAAAAGAAAAGGTTTCCGCCTCCTCCCAGCCTCCCATTTCCCTCCCCCTTATTTTTTGGATTTTTGAGGCAGGGTTTCTTTTTGTAGCCTTGTCTGTTCTGGAACTTGCCCTGTAGACCAGACTGGTCTTGAACTCGGAGATCATTCTGCCTCTGCCTCTGAGTGCTGGGATTAAAAGCTCGTGCCACCACTGCCTATCTCATTTGTTTTAAGGTATAATTTATATAATGTAAAATTCAGTACTTTCAAGTTTTGAAATGTAGTGGTTTTTTTTTTTAAAGATATATTCAGAGCCATGTGAACGATACCACTAATTCCAAAAGAAATATTTCCATAACCTGCAGAAGAAATCTCTACTAGGACTGGACATGTATGTATGCTTGCCTAGCTTGCACAACAAGGCCATGAATCCAACAGGTGCTCATATATTTACTGGGTGTCGTGGTGCATGTGTGTGGTCTCAGCACTGAGGAATTAGAGGCAGAGGACCAGAAAGAAGTTCAAGGTAATCTTTGGCTGTATAGTGAGTTCCAGACCTTGGTTATGAGTGACTGAACAAAACATAGAACAAACTGGGTTTTAGATTTATCTCATTCCCTGATTTTTATCTTCACATAGAAGTCTTGTATATTTCATCCAACTTTGTTTTACAGAGAAAAATTTACATTTTCTGGACTTCTCTCTGATATGTCTATCAGTACTGCTAGTGTTTCTTTCCTTTGCCAGCCTCACCAGTGCCAACTTAGTTTTAGTCATCTGAAGTCCATTGCTCTTCCAGATTTTTTTTTTTTTTTGGTTTTTCGAGACAGGGTTTCTCTGTGGCTTTGGAGCCTGTCCTGGAACTAGCTCTGTAGACCAGGCTGGTCTCAAACTCACAGAGATCCGCCTGCCTCTGCCTCCCGAGTGCTGGGATTAAAGGCGTGCGCCACCATCAATGTGGGCTTTTTGTCCTCTTCTGGATTTTCCCCCATCACCGTTTCTTCATTCACAAACACCTTTTCACAGTGAGACACCTGAAAATGTAATCTTTAGGGATCTCCATTGTTTATAGGCTTGGGTTCCAACTCCATCTGCCATGTAAAATCTCACAGTTGGGCTGGTGAACTAGATGGCTCAATGGGCAAAGGTGTTTGCTGCGAAGCCTGATAACCTGAGTTCACTTCCTGGGCACCAACCTTGTGAAGAATGAGAACAGATTTCTGCAAGTTGTCTTCTGACATCCACACACAAAACTGAGATGTAACACCTCACAATCTTCCCTGTCATCTTATTTCATTGATAGGCCCTTTCTTTGCTTCCTTCTCTATGATATTTCTATATTTATTGATCACAGTGATGAATTTGCCTGCTCTTAAGTTAAATCATCCCTGGATGTCTAGTGGGAAATGATGCTTTACTTGGTTCTTTCAATAATGGATAAATTCCAAATTGGATGAATGTCAGGTGATACTCAATAGGAAAAGAATCCTTGAGGAACAAGTTTTCTGTTTCCCTTGACCATATTGTTGAGAGTTGAGCAGTCATAGGAAGATAAGAGAGAGGTGTTGACTTCATAGCTAACACCAATTTTCCAGTGTAGACCTTTTGTAAAGGCAGAAAAGTGCTTGACATGGTGCTGCTTATAGGCAGGAATAAGATGCTCTTGTGATGTTACAGTACTTGGCTTGGCTTCAGTCCTGTAGAGATCTGTAAGATGTTAGTTATGCTTAGGGGAAGGCTGCTATACTTTCGTTTTTGTTTTTCAAGACAGGGTTTCTCTGTAGCTTTGGAGGGTGTCCTGGAACTAGCTCTTGTAGACCAGGTTGACCTTGAACTCACAGAGATCCTCCTGCCCCTGCCTCCCCAGTGCTGGGATTAAAGGCCTGCACCACCACTGACTGCCCAGTTTATACTTTTCTAGCTTTAAATAATCATTAGATATTAAAGACCTCCCCCCCCCCCCCAAGACAGGGTTTCTCTGTATTTGGAGCCTGTCCTGGAACTAGCTCTGTAGACCAGGCTGGTCTCGAACTCACAGAGATCCGCCTGCCTCTGCCTCCCGATTGCTGGGATTAAAGGCGTGCGCCACCATCGCCCGGCGATATTAAAGACTCTTAATGTAATCCATATTCCACCGTTGTAGATGTGTTTGTGTACATTTTTGTAAAATGTTTTCAGAGATGGTTCTGATGATTAAATAACTTACTTGAAGATACAAGCCGGCTTCAAGGTTTAAACCAGCTTCAGTCTCTTTAAGTATTCTGGCTAAATCTAGCTAGCTTTTTTGTATCGTTTTTATTTATATTATTTCAATTTTTTTTTAAATAATGTTTTGGATGTTCTGTTTGTGTGGATCTGTGGGAGAAACAGGGTTCACTCTAGGATGATTTTTAGCCTTTGGAGACTGGTGAACTGACTGTAGTTTACAAAGGCTTTTCTTATTGTTATGCAATTTACACCTTGGCAAGTCAATTTCCGGACACCATAACCTCTTATCAGAAGCTCCTCAAAGAGACAAAAGCTAAAGCAATTCCCAGTCACAGTAGAAAAAAAAATCTGTTTTCTGAGTCCTCCCACAACCAAATTTTGCATAGGCTTTGAAGCTTTTAGGAACTGCTCTGGTAAGATTTACATACTTCAAACAGAAGGTGGGTTGGGGGGGGGGGCACACAAAAAGGTAGCAGTTACAGAAGACATCAGAACCAGGTGCTAACACTCCAGAGTCAAACCTGCCGCAAAGCTCTGCAGGAACAACTGCTACGTTTTAAATTTTTTTATTTCATGTGTATTGATATTTTGCCTGCATGTATCTCTGTGTGAGGATGTTTTCATCATCTGAAACTGGAGTTACGGACATTTATGAGCTGCCATATAGGTGTTGGGAATTGAATCTGGGTCCTCTGGAGGAGCAGCCAGAGCTACTTATTTTTGTTACTGTTTTTTGAGACAGGATTCTCTGTGTAGCCCTGGTTGTCCAGGAAATTGCTATGTAGACTAGGCTGACCTCAAACTTGAATCCACCAGCCTCTGCTTCCTGTGCTGGGATTAAACGTGTGTACTGTCATTGCCTGGCTTAAATCAATTATTCTAAGGGTTTTTTTTATGACTTTGTAAAACTAGCATCACGAAATGAGTTCTACATTTATATTTTTAATATTGTATATTTCATTGACTTTTGTATGTGTTTGCATGTACACATTCTATAGTGTGCATGTGGAGAGCAGAAAAGAGCTTTTGAAAGTCAATTCTCCCTTTTCACCCTGTGGGCTCAGGGAATTGTAGTTAGGTCTTCAAGTTTAGTGGTAAGCACCTTTTATCCATTGAGCAATCCTACTGGTCCGTTTTTTGTTTTTTGTTTTTTAAATAATTATTATGTGTCTGTGAATGCAGGTGTGTGAGTGCAATGGCATGTTTGTGGAGGTCAGAAGACAGCCTTTGGGAGTTGGTGCTTTCCTTCCTCTGAGTTTTGAGGATCCAGCTCAGGTCATGAAGCACCAGCAAGTGCTTTTGCCTGCTGAACCATCTCATTGGCCCACATTCATTCATCTTTTGAATTATTTCACTGTTGTTTGTTATTTTTAGGCTGTTCACATGCCTAAAAATTTAAATTTAAATTGAATTTAACCTGATACTTTAAATGCTTTTCTTTTTATTTTATTGTACATGTGTATGTGCCCTGTGTGTGCCTGGTGTACATGTGGAACTCAGAAGGCAACTTGTGGGAGTCATTTCTCTCAACCTTGTGAATTTTCAGGGTAGAACTAAGTTTGGTCAGGCTTGGTGGGTTGTGCCTTTGCCTTTAAGAGCTGAACTGCCTCACTGGCCCCACCCTTGTCTCCTTTTACTTTGAACGAGGATAGTTGCTCAGGCTGGCCTTATTCACTGCCGTCCTACCATAGTTGGAGTAGAGCAGATAGCTCCGTGTTCCAAATTTTCTCATGCTGTTTCATTTCAATTCTTTACTTAAAGTTTATTTTTATTTTACATGTATGAGTTTTGCGTGCATGAATATATGTGCACCATGTGAATGCAGGATTGCCTGTGGGGCTATAAAAGAGCATCGATCCCCTGGAACTGGAGTTACAGATGCTTGTGATCCACCATGTGGATACTGGGAACCAAACCTGTGTCCTCTATAAGAGAATGCAGAGCCATCTCTCCAGTCCTTCATATTCTTTAAAAAAAATCAAAACAAAACAAAAAGCCCAAACAAAAACTTTGAGGTAGAAAGTACACACATTAACGGTGATGTGTGTGGAAACAAGGGGGCTTATCTTAAGGATCATTCCTCAGGAACTGTCCCTCTTGTTTTTTTTGAGACAAGCCTTATTGTTACGCTAGGCTGGTTGAGAGAGAACCCTGGAACCTGCTTGGCTTTAGTCTAATGCAGGAGATCAAAGCTGTCTCTTCATTCCTAAGATCTTTAATAAGATAAACAGTCAATATTGAGGCCATGTTTGTTATTAATTGAGGAGACTCCTGAACTTAGGAGATACAGGAGAAGGACCAACCTAAGTTTGAGGCCAACTAGGGCTTCATAGTGAGATAGCTTAAAAAAAAAAAAAACCAAGGATGGTAGAAGGAAAGAGCTAAGTAGGGAGAGGGATAGAAAGAGAGAAAGTGGACGGATGCTGTGGGACAATGGTCTTTTGTCCTGTCACTTGCATTATTTTTAATAAAATGCTTCTTGACCAGTAGCCAGGCAGGAAGTATAGGCTGGATGATGGCGACCAGGCTGGAAGTAGAGGCAATAGAGGCTTGGCAATGAGAATTAGGGGAAGGAGAAAGCTCAGTCCTCAGCCTGAAGAGAGAGCCTGAAGCAAGAGAGCCAGCGCAGGCTTTACAGTTGCATTTCTAGTATAAGAGATCATGCACAAGTGGGCTGGTATCTTAAAGGCTATTGGCTGAAGGAGCGGAAGGAGCTCCCACAGCAGACGGATTACTAAAGCTGCTGGAAGAGCAAAGAACAAATTGAGCCTGGTTTTGTTGGCCCTTGGATTTGGTTTTTGTGAAGTTAGACTATAAAAAGCTGTTGAGCAAAAGTGTAAATTTGTGAAAGTTGGAACAATGTCTCATTGTTCCTGCCACCCCCCACCACCACTTTTTCTACCGTTTACAGCCACTGTCTGGCTTCCCAAATTCTTAGACTTACATATAAGTTCTTGAACGTCACCTACTCCTAGTTGGTCATTTTCTTTTCCTTATGGAGATGCTCATTTCTTCCACTAGTTAGGGTTGAGACACATGTGGATACTGGGGATTGGGCCCATGCTGGTTGGTGGAGATAGAGTAGCTAATGTGTAAAGGGTGGTCTATAGAAGGTGCACTCAGTGGCACCCAACAGCACTTCGGGTTAATTTTAACTGTCATTAGATTTCCAGATAGTAGAAGTGTTCTCATTTGTGGAGCTAAAATACCCCAGAGCAAAATGCTGATTATAGGGAATATGATGTGTGGTTGTGGTTCTGTATAGTAGAAGCACAAAACCCAAGGCCAGATTATTTTGGCTTGACTTTTGCCTCTGCCAAGTAGTACTTGAGTAACTTTATTTGACCTTTCTGGGGATGGATTGACTGACTGAGTCTCAGAGTCTGTCCGTCCGTCTGTCTGTCTGTCTCTCTGTCTGTCTGTCTCTTCTCTCCTCTCTCTACTCCCCTCCCCTCCCCTCTTCTCTCTCGTTGTTAGCTTTATGGTGGTTAGAGTGCAAAAACAAAGCCTAACACAGTACTGAGCGTTATGTGGTATTGGTTCTTAATATTAACTGATTTTCTGCAAAGATTCTACTGCACTCTAGACATACACTGTATCCTACTGAGTGAAAATTTTGAATCAGTTAACACAGAATACATAACCCTAACTTTAATTCTGAAATGAACCAACCATTTTGAAAACCAGTGATACCTGTTTACCAATAATGGCTAGGAAAATGAGATCCTTTGTGTAAAAGTCAGCATGTAAAATCCATTTTCATGTATTAAACTATAAAAAAGTTGACTTTGGAACCAGCAAAATGGTACCCAGCAGAGGCTACCATTCATGCAGACTACATTGGCACTGCTCTGAGGTTGTACAGCCCTTCCAAGGGGGCTTGTCTGGAGAGAGACATCCCCTTAAAATCTTAGGGCTTCCTACATTATCTTTTATTATTTTTATTTATTTAATTTTTTTTTTGAGACAGGCCTTCTCTATAACCTTGACTGTAAGTTGTGCACCGCCACACTCAGCCACATTACTTTATCTTTAGTGTGACATAGTCTTTGCTTTGGGTTTTATTGCATTTATTTTTGGGGGTGGGTGGATATCAGAGGAAAATTTATAGGAGTTAGTTTTTTCCTTTTATAAGTCCTGGAAGTCAGATTTGAACAGATTATCAGGCTTGATGACAAATGAATTTACCTTTGAGCCATCTCATTAGCCCATGGGCTCTTAATTCTTTTCTGAAACTAAATTATGCTGCTGGCATAATTGGATTGAGTGCAGATCTAGACCATTGTGTCTTTTCATGCTTCACCAAAAAATTGAGCTGCCCTACTTCTTTTGTTCTGTTTGTTACTAGAAGCATAGGTTGCATCTGTTAGGGACATCTGTAGGCACGACATTGTGCTGTGGTTGCTGCATTTGAGATCCAAGTTAAGCTGAGAGAACTTACAATACATTATGCTGGCTTTGGTAGCACATAGACTGAAACGCCAACAGTACAGATATGCTTAGCGTCACATCGTCCCTGCTCTACCTGTGAAAGTGTGATCACTAGCTTCTAAGCCAGAAAAATTTGTTTGTGGTACAATTTGAAAAAAATGTCAGTTTATCAGTATGCAGCCAACCTTGAGGAACGAAGCTGGCAGAGTCACAGTCGTCAGCAAGTGCACACCTTAAACAGTTCTGGGGATTTTGTCTGTGTAAGAATAACAACATTCTCAAATGTGACTAGATTTTGGTGCTAGGAATATGACTGTATTTAAATTAATTTTGTATTCTATGAACAAGTTAATAAAACAAAAAACTTGGAAGTTGGATATGGTGACATGTGCCTGTAATCTAGTACTTCACTTAACTGAAGCAGGGTCAGGATTTAGAGAACAGCAACTACAAACACCAAAACAATTTTCATTGGCAATTGAAATAATTGGCAAAATTATTTACTTGTTTAGATATTAAACATTTATGTATATGTACTGGGGGTACAATCTATATATGATATTCTTCCTCTTGGCAGAAAGACTATTGAATAGTACTTAGCTTAAGAGATACTACAAAAGGGAGTGTCCAGTAACAGTAATATTTGATTCATTCTAATAGTAGAACGCTTAGTAAGTTTAGTGCTGGGGAGTCTTTGTTCAGGGTAGGCCTCAATTTTAGAAGGTGATTGACTAGTGTATAAGGTTTTGTAGCAAACATATCCCCAACTAAAATTGGAATTAAATTAAGGTGTTTTGGCTATGACACCCTCCCCTTAATACTTCAGATTACCTAGATGATTTCAGCTTTGTACTATGAACTTAGTACTATCTTTTTTTTTTAAATATTTATTCATTTATTATGTATACAATATTCTGTCTGTATGCCTGAAGGCCAGAAGAGGGTGCCAGACCTCTTTACAGATGGTTGTGAGCCACCATGTGGTTGCTGGGAATTGAACTCAGGACCTTTGGAAGAGCAGGCAATGCTCTTAACCACTGAGCCATCTCTCCAGCCCAACTTAGTACTATCTTAAAAGGGTTTTAAACTATGTAGAAGGTCTTTGACAAGAGACTGTAGCTGACATAGTTTGTTCTTTTCCATTCAGTTCCACAGGAGTGCTTCTTTTTCTCCTTATTCCCAGTCTGTTATCCTCCCGTCCTACTTTGGTTTCTGTTGCTGTGATGAACACCGTGGCCAAAAGCAACTTGAGGAGGAGAGTGGGGAGCCAAGGCAGGAACAGAAGCAGGGACTATGGAGGAACACTGCTTACTGGGTCCCTTCCCATGGCTTGCTCAGCTTGCTTTCTCACACAACCAAGGACCACCCACCTGGGATGGTATTTAAGCCCCCACCCCCCCAAGGTGAGCTAGGCTTTCCAACAGCAATCCTTATTCAAGAAAGTGTCCCCACAGACCTGCCCTCAGGAAGTCCGAGGGAGGCATTTTCTCAATTTAGGTTCCTCTTCTCAGATAACTCGTTTGTGTCAAGTTGACAAAAAAACTAGCCAGCTTGTCCCCTTTTCACTTCTCTAATTTTAGACTATATCGTTACCAAGCAACCAAGGCAGCTTTATTTAGGTAATGTAAGCAGGAGCAGCATCCATTGCATTAGGCATCTCAGTCTGCAGGAGAGTCAAAGAGCTAGTAACAGGATTTAGAATTGGACAGCAGTGATTTCATTGAGTTGATGTATACAGTGTGTGCATTAGATTGCTGGTGTCCAGTACAGGATGCTCCTACTAGAACTCTTCCACTCTTTGTTGCCGTGGTGGTAATTACTGTTATTTATTTATTTATTTATTTATTTATTTATTTATTTATTTTGATTTTTCGAGACAGGGTTTCTCCGTACCTTTTTGGTTCCTGTCCTGGAACTAGCTCTTGTAGACCAGGCTGGCCTCGAACTCACAGAGATCCGCCTGTCTCTGCCTCCCGAGTGCTGGGATTAAAGGTGTGTGCCACCATCGCCCGGCCTTCCTGTGTTCTTTGTATCCTTGGTTATCCAAAACCTCTGTGGCTAATTCTGGTCAGCTAGTTAGTTGCTAACTGTGCCCTCTAATTCAAAGTAAACAGTTTCAGAGTGGGAGTGTCCAAACAAACATTACCAATCCACCCATTTGCTCAACCAACAGGCCACTGTTTTTCACTGATGTGGCTGCTATTTGAATCACCAGGGGGCAGTATTTAGTGCCCTCTCCCCCAAATTCTGGAGAGCTGGTATGGGAGGCCTTTTGAGATATATGCATTAGAATCTTAAAAAACAAACTTGTTAAAGTTCACCTACAGTTGAAAAGCAGTACCATTAAAAAGGTTGGGAATACTTCTAAAGTACGGAAATGGAAAATAAATGAGATTATTGTTTCTTCTGAACTCAGGAGGGTGAGTCTCGTTCTTCAACACACTTCTCTCCCACTTACAACAGCAGCAGCATTGTCTCTGAGAAGGGAGAGGACTCCCTCCTAAGCCCTTTCTGTTAGAAGAGGCCTCTGGACAGTGACAGGCCAGGGCCTCCCCATTCTCTAAAGACCTGTTCATTTTTCCTCATACAGAACTGAGGCTTATTTTTTTATTTATTGTATGCTGTATATTGGGTATGTGTGGGTGTGTTAGTTGCCCTTAGGTGCACTTGTGAGGTCGGAGGGACTGAACCCTCAGTTATTTCCCCCACCTCCATATTCTGAGACAGGATGTTTCATATAGAACTTGGAGCTTGATGTTCCAGCTAGGCGAACTAGCTGGTTGGCTCTACTAGCTGGCCAGCAATTCCTGACACCCCCAAAATACCTCTGAGCTCCGTCTAGCAATAAGGTTACAGTCTGTTTCCATATCCAGCCTTTTTGGTATGGGTGCAGAGGAGACAATTTCAGGTCATCACACTTGTGCGGCTGAGCCTCCAGGACTGAGCAGAAATCAGTCTTCCCTCCTTTGAGAAGGGAGGAAGGGAAGATGGAATGAGAAATGTGTTTTGCTTCCCACAATTTGAAACTTGGGTGTGATAGTTCACACCTGTAATCTCAATACTGAAAGGTAGGAGGGTGCTGTGAATCTAAGATCAGTGTGGTACAATGTTGAGTTAGGAGAAAGTGAGACAGCCTGTTTTGTTTTGTTTTAAAACTAGCTGGGTACTCAAGGAAGCATTGACTGGGGTAAATCTCCGAATTTCAGGCTAGCCTGGTTTACATGTTTACATAGTCTTCCAGAGTTATAGAGTGAGACCCTGCCTCGGAAAAAAAAAAGTTGACACTTCAGCATTACATACAAAACAAACAACCAAGCTCTAATAAACATTCATTAGTAAATTTATAAAGTCATAGAACTTTAGTATATACTTTCGTGAACTGGTGATTATAAAGGTCAGAAAATAGTCCCTTCTTAACTCCTGTGCGCTTTACAGCCCCAGCAGGCCAGTTAGTCTGTACCTGAGATTAAGAAGCCAGATGGAGTAGAGCCCAAAGCCTGGATTAAGCCTTGGTTCTGCTGTTTCCTGGTTTTAACTGGTTACTCTGCTCTTTATTTATTAACTAAGTATGAGGATTGAGTGAATTAATTTATATAGAACACTTACATCAACATTTGGCATGGATCATTGTATCCATTCTTATCTGGGAGTAGTGCATTATCCCTGTCCTTAAGGAGTATAAGGTGTGTATAAACTATACCAGTTGATGTGTTTAGGTATGCGTGGTTGACAAAAGAATTGGGGATGGTAGTCAAGGAAATTAAGTGTAATTTACAAGGACATTTTGTTAGGCTTTTTTTCTTGTCAACGATTGGGTTCACATAAGCATCATAAATGCTGCTGACTCTGCTTCCCTTTCTTCCTCTCCTCACCCACTCTGGCCCCTTTTGTAACAGTCCTCATGGCTGAGCTTTCCCAAGTGCTGGGGTTGCAGGCATAAGTCACATCTGCCTTTACCAATTGACACTTTACCAATTGACACTTACTACCTGGGGTTCTTGTTAACTGATAGTTTATAAGTTTGGCAAGTGAGCCAAAAACCATTGTGCCAGTTTGAGTGATGGTGGAGAATAGGAAAGTGGAGACTGTCTGTTTTAGACCCAAGAAACAACCTGATTATGCATTCTGAACTTTTGCTCCCCCAGTGTCCATTTCTTTTTCCTTGAACCTCACAGAAGTATTGATTTAGTTTACTGGGGAGGGATAAAATTAGGGTGTGGGTTTCTGACCCATAAATAGCAGCATTTGGCCCCACCTATTGCTTAGTACTCTTAAGTGGAGTAGTATACTTTCTTACCTGCTACTTACTGGTACAATGAGCCCAGGGCCTTTTGTTGTTGTTCTAGGTCATTTGTATTTCTGGGGAATTTTGCTTGGAGACAAGGTCTGTATCCCAGGCTGATTGTCTGGATTCCTGTTACTCTAGCCTCTTCCCTCTGCTGTGTGTGATACTAGGGATTGAACATCAGGGCTTCCTGAATGCAAGCACTATGCCAACTGAGCCATATCTTCAGCCTCCAAATAAAACTTTTTGAGAAAAGCTTTATACTAGATTAAAAATCTTCTCAGATTTAGTCCCTGGTACCAACTCTTGGAAAGTGTCTCTTTTTGCCACCTAAAAACATCCAGGGGGTAGAAGAGAAGGGGGCATGTGTTGAGAGAACCATTCTCTTCTTTTGACTTTAGGATCCACATTCAGGATCCCTTTGGGGCCAGTAGCTTTTCTGGGCACAGAAGGCAAGCACATAGGGAATTGAGGATTAGTTTAGTTTTTGAGATTGCAATTGCTGGCGGGTTTTTTGTTTGTTTGTTTGTTTGTCTGTTTGTTTGTTTCCCCCAGCTCTGAGGGAAACATTTATTTCTTGGCTGGCGGGACCTCTATACCCATGCTCCTCATGGCACCTTAGTCTGCCCAAGCCATGGCAGCCCAGTCCATAAAGTACCACAGCCAATGGGTTGGGGAGTCACTTCACATTCCAGGCTGGAGGAGTGGGGAGGGGTATGCGTATGCCCCCCCCCCAAAAGACCTTTGACAGCAGACTCACCTCAACCCCAAATTCTGCCTCCTCTCAGCTCAACACACAATGGACCAGACATGGCAGGGCATAGGCCACCAGCCACACCGGCCACTGCCTAGGTCACAACCTGGCCCCAAACACGGGGCAGCAGAAGTCTCTCCTTGTTGGTCCTCAGTGACCCTTATGTCCTCCACACCACACAGCGCAGAGGCAAGCCAGAAGTAGCAGCAGTGGCAGGTGGGGAGCGGGCACCGAGGTTAGTGAGCTGCAGCTGGGCCTGGGGCTCCCCTGAAGCAGGGAGCTGCTGATGCATGCAGCTGTGGGTTGGCCATTAGGTGAGTGTAGTTGTCTGTGATACAGGAACTCGGACACCTTTCTGTCCCAATGCTAGCAGATACTTGTCTCTGGCTGCCGCCCGCTCCTTGGCATCAGACAGTGATGGCGTACCTGATGACATAGGCTGGTTTCACCTCGTGGGTTCCGTCGGTCAGACCAGAAAATGAGCAACCTGTCAAAGAGTGGCTTGATGTTGGCTACCACTGACTGACCCTCAGGGAAGATCTTAACATCCCAGTTCTGATTCGGGTAATAGATACAGATGATGCCGCGCCCGTCGTGGTGGGGATTGTCAGCATGCCACACGTCCTGGAGCCCATTGCCTGAGTAACACGTCATCGTGACCTTTATGTGTTCATTGAAGACTTAGTTCCTCAGCTGCCCTGCACAGTGGCGGATTACTGTGTCCACATGAGCCATGAGGGCACCGTGCTCCTGCAGCCTGGCTTGTGACCTTCTACCCAGGCCACCTGGTCCCCTTTGGCTCACTAATTGCCCATCTCTCAGACGCCCGCCCCTCTTCAGGGCTTCCACCTCAGCCAGCACACGGCCACCCAGTGTTGCCCCCAAGAAGTTGTCCTTGATGCAGATACAATTATAGTCCGGGCCAGACGCTCAGGTGCAGAGGGTTGTGCTTCCTCGCTCAGCCTAGCACTTGCTACTGGTAGTGTTGTTGCCACCTCTGTCACAGCCCACACCACTTTCCCCTTTGGCTTCCTGGTTCTCTTGCCTGGCCCATGGTCGCTTACTGGGTAAAGCAGCATCCCCACCATCATTGACCTACTTCCGTTTGGGGGCCTCAGGCCTGGCACCCTGGGCCACCAGTCGCTGGTACTCCTTGGTGACCAGCGCAGCAGCAGCGCCTTCACTCTGCAGTGGCCACAGCTCACCACCACCCTCTAGTGTCCTGAGGGTGCTTGCTGGTCCCCAAGTCCACAGTTGTCCCTTGGAGCTTGAGAAGGGACTGTTGGGGGTAGCGAGCTTTTTCCTCCAGCCTTGGCCCCCCTCACCGTCTGTGCGCCACCCCCCCCCCATTAGCTTTCTTAAGTGCATTTGAAATCCAGATCAGAATATGTCTCTTTTTAGGGCATACTTAAATTAGAGCTATCCTTCCCTTAGCATAGGAAATGACCATATGTTACAGTTTGAAGAAGGGAGAAACAAGAAGACAAGCTACTGGGGTGAAGTAATGAACTTTAAAAAAGGGTAGTTTGTGTTTTTGTTTCATCTGTTGATGTCTTTGTCCACTAGAGGGTGGTGTTCACTTGAAGAAATGAGATTGTTTCTTGGTAATTAACCAATGTTTCTTGTGGTTGCCTTTTTATGTCAGTCATTTTCATAAATAGTGTTCTGACTGCAGGAAGCAGCAATTCTCACACTACTTGTTAGTGACTCCAAGTCTTCTATAGTACTTTCCGATTCTTTTTGAAAGGAAACAGTGATAATTTAAAATTGCTCTACAAAAATTTAACCTACTCATTATATTGAGTTAATTTATTCTTAATGGCATGTCAGTAATAAGATTATCTTGATTTTTACTCTGTAGGTGATAGCATCTTGTAGCTAAGGAACAGGTGAGAATTGATATTTGTGCTTAGTGTAAAGTACAACCCGAATTTGTAAAAGCTCAGTATGGAAAAAAGATCTCCCAGCACTCGGGAGGCAGAGACAGGCGGATCTTTGTGAGTTCGAGGAGAGGCCAGCCTGGTCTACAAGAGCTAGTTCCAGGACAGGCTCCGTATCTACAGAGAAACCCTGTCTCGAAAAACCAAAAAAAAAAAAAAAAAAAAAACCTAAGCCATTCTGTTATTTTATACTGATGCATGTTGAGATGGTATTTATATTGATAGCATGTTCAGATAGTATTTTGAATATATTGGGTTAATAATTGGGTAAAGATATTATTAGAAGTTTATTTTTCACATAAATTACTATTCTAAGAACATTGAGTTTGTGTGTGTTGTCTTAGCTGGTAGAGGCACTTGCCTGATAACCTGAGTTCTGTCCTTGGAACCCACACAGTGGAAGGAAAGAATCAACTTCCACATGTTGTCTCTCTGACTTTCAAAGTAAACAAACAATCGCTAAAAATACTATTTTTGCCAGTCAGATTAAAATTAAAATTGTGCACTAGTTTTAATCCCAGCGCTTGGGAAGGCTAAAGTAGGTTGATCTCTGAATTAGAGACCAGCTTGGTCCTACATAAGACCCTGTCTCAAAATGAAACAAAAATAATATTTTTTAAAAAATCTTTGTGTATGTTGGGAGGGGGTTGTTCCTGTGTCTCAGTATTATACAAATGTAGATTTCATTTCATATGAGCATCTTAAACTTTGCAACTTTTCCACTTAGGATTTGAAGTATGACAGGAAAATTGGCAAATTTATTTTTCTTTCTCAATTTTACCTATAGATAAAGGTTTTTGTTGTTTTATAAAACAGTCTCACTATGTAGCCTTGGCTGGCCTAGAGCTCACAATGATGTATCTGCCTCTGTCTCTTCAATGTTGGGATTAAAGGCATGTGCCTTCCTCTGATTCCCAAGTGCACAGATTAAAGATGTGTGCCACTAGAACACTGGCAGGAAAAAAAAAATCTTTGAGAGAGGAAAAAATGATGTTTCCCTTAATTCCTTAATGAGAGGTAAAGGCTTTGTTAGAATGGGTTGACAGTGCTTTCCTAACCTGCACAAAATCTTTGTTCCTGAGCATATTAGCTGGGCATGGAAGCACAGGCCTGTAACCCCAGAACTTGGAAGTCAAAGCAAGAAAATCACAAGTTCAAGGGCATCCTTGGCTACATGAGACCTTGCCCCAAATCAGGGGTATATTAGGGGGGAGAAAAAACATTGACAGTGAAAGTTTGTGATTTTAGTAATTTTTTTAAGGTATGAAAACTGCTTTACATGAATTTTCTGCACTTGGGAGTCAGAGGCAGGCAAATTTCTATGAGTTCAAGGTCAGCCTGGTCTACAGAGTAAGTCTCAGAGCATCCAGGACCTCACACAGAAACCCTGTTTTGAAACAACAAAAACCAAAGAGTTTATTTTTGTCATTATATATGTACATCTGTGTACATGCCTCTGGGTGCCCACAAAGTCCAAAAGAGGGAGTTGGAGCCCTTGGAAATAGTGACAGATGGTTGAGTGCTGGGAATCAAACTCTGGTTTTGTACAAGATCAGCAAGTGCTCTTAACCTTGGAGAGTGCAAAGTCTGCAGGCGTACACCGCACACCCCACTAATGCTTTCTTTGGGAAGAGTGCCTGACTCAGGGTAGGTAAACATATGATGGCATAGGTGCGAATGTGGCATCTGACAAAGATGAAGAGTGATTTTGGAGCTATTTTAGGATCTGGTCTTGGAGGTACCTTTGGTTGCTTGTTAGAGCTTTAAATAGCTGCTACTATGTATAATCAGGGAGTGGTGCCCTAGATTTTTGGACCCTGTCCCTTTTTTCCAGCTTCTCTTTTCATGGAAACCTGGGATAAAACAAGGTTGAGGTAGGGCCAAAATAAATGTTACCATCTAGTTCTTTTTCATTTCTTTGCTCCTACACTGATCTTTACTATTCCCCCCCCCCCCCCCCCCCGCCGCCCTTGTGTTTCCTGGGGAAAGGAATGGTGTGGTTTCTGAAATGGAAGTATGCCTAGTAGGTTGAGGAACTGTAAGGAAGTTAAATAGGATTGAACAAAGAGGTTGGGGTGGAGGATAGCTGAAGAGGAATTGGAAAGGTAGGCAGAGTGCAGAAGTCCATAGCAAGGCTTTGACTTTTAAATATGTGTGAAAAGTAGACCCACGATAGGTTATGTTAGTCTGTGATTGAGAGCTGGTGGAGGCTTGAGCAGAGGCGAAGGGATGGTGAGAAGCAGCATAGCCATGGTAGACTTGTGGAATCTTTTCTGACTTTGCTGGGGGCCCAACCCAGGGCTGTACACATGCTCAGTGAGACTCTTGGAAGTTTAAATCAGATTGGATATTTAGCCTACAGGAGAAGATGGATCAGCGATGGGTTAACTGACATAGGGAAAAATTGGGGAAGATCAGAAAGTTGAGATTGGGTTGCTGTGCTAGTCCATTTTCTTTTATTGTACTAAAGTATTAAAGGAATTTTAGCTCACATTTAGAGGCTGAAAGTGCAAGATCAGACAGTGTTTTGCTTTCATGAGGACCTTTCCCACTGTGTCACGACATGGCAGACAAGCTGGAAGAGAAATGGTCATGTGCAGAAGATGCCGAGCTTGTGGCTTCACAGTCTGCTGTGAGGAGAGCCAACTTTGCTACCTCCTCCTGCTAGGAAAATATCGTGAAGTTTGAATAATTGGGAAAGGTCAAAAAAGGAAAACTGATTCAAGAGAGATGTTGGCACCATGGTGAGGGAGAGCAGTGCGCTAGTGGAGAGGGTGGCTCTGGTAAAGGGCTCTGGTAGGAGCAAGTGAGAAGCTCGGCAGCATGTGGGTACGTGTGCAGATGGCATCGTGGAAACTTAAAGATGTTTGCCTTCTCAGGAAGTAGGAAGCAGAGCATCAGTCTGAAGCAGGGGTGAGGATGGGTATTTTGAGGTTTAATAGCCATGGGAACTAGAATGTGGTATGATTATTGGGAAGCATTAAAGGCTCTTCACGGAGTGTCTGTGTTATGGTTTTGGTCCCTGGTCCCTTTAAGAGACAAGCCACGCCCACTCCCTCCCCCATCCGCTGAGGTAGGCTGATCTTCAGCCTCCTGCCTGAGCTCATTCTCTTCCATCTTCCTCTCAGAGAGGCAGCTTCTCTTTTGCCTCTCTCCCCACTTCTCTTCTCCCCTTTCTGTCTCTCTCTCCCTCTCCCTCCCTCTTCCCCCTTCATAACCTTCTGAATAAATATTCAACCTCACTTTGCAAGTCTTGTCTATCCATGTTTGTGTCTCCCTGCCTGGGACCAGCCATTGCTCAGGGACCAGCAGCCATCTCTGCCTGAGACTGGCTGCTCCCAGGGCCCGTTGTCTGCTACCACATGGCCCGCTACTGCCTACTGACACTGGGGATCTTGCAGCATTTAAAAAAAAAATTATAAAAGTCAGTTTTAGGCTTATCAGTGTAGATCAGTGCACCCTGCCTTGTATCCTCCATCCCTTCTCTTCCCTTTTAGGTGCCCTAGACATTTTTATTTTGATTGATTGATTGATTTGTTTATTTATTTATTTATTTTGGCTTTTTGAGACAAAGTTTGTCTGTAGCTTTGGAACCTGTCCTAGAACTCTGTAGACCAGGCTGGTTTTGAACTCAAAGAGATCCACCTGCTTATGCCTCCTGAGTATTGGGATTAAAAGCATGTGCTGCCACCACCCCGCTTGCCCTCTACATGTTCTTGTCTCTCCCTTACTAGGAATTGTACTCTCTAGGTCTGGTTGACGTTTAACTCAGGAGTTCTGCCCGCCTCTGCCTAAGTTGCTGTTGCCACCACACCCTGTTTCCTAGACTTGTTCTCATCTCCAGTACTTGATTATAGTTAGCTGTTTGTGTATATAGGTTCCACCAGATGCAGATGGAAAAATCCTATGGGAGGAAAGTGTGTCTTTATTGAACATAAAAGGGATTTTGTCATTGTTGCTTAGTTTGTGTATTAGCTACTTACATAACATTCACATTGTATTAGGCACTGCAAATCATTGAGAGATGGTTTGAATATACAAGAAGATTTCTGTAAATACCGAACTATTTTATGTAAGAGATTTGAGAATTCAGAGATTTTGATATCCTTAAGTATTCTAGTTGGCTTTTAAATACAAAGAATGATCAATTTATTTAGAAAGGGAGAGTTCAGTGGTTTGGGTTTTAGTAAAGTTTAAAACAAATGGCCTTACTCATTGTAACAATTCTGGTGTCATTTTTCTTTTTACATCAATTTTCTGGCTGTCCTGGAACTCATTGTGAAGACCAGGCTGGCCTCAAACTTGAGATCCATTTGCACCTGCCTCCCAAGTACTGGAATTAAAGGCATGCACCACCACTCCCAGTTTAAACAGCCTTTTTAGCATTTATTATTGGGGGGGGGTTGTGTGTGCCTGTGCATGACATAGTATTTTGGCATGGTTTGGGGGTCAAATAAACATTCTTTTCTTTGAAATTTACGTTTGATTAGCTAAATAATGTTTCACTGGGAGATTCTGTCTAGTTAGAAAAATGAACTTTTAATTTTGGTATCTAGTGAAATGACATTTGTTTCACAAGTATTTGTTTTTCTGTTGTAGGAAACCCAGCGTTTGCTGGCTGAACCAGTTCCTGGCATTAAAGCAGAACCAGATGAGAGCAATGCCCGTTATTTTCATGTGGTCATTGCTGGCCCCCAAGATTCCCCCTTTGAGGGAGGGACTTTTAAACTTGAACTATTCCTTCCAGAAGAATACCCAATGGCAGCACCTAAAGTACGTTTCATGACCAAAATTTATCATCCTAATGTAGACAAGTTGGGAAGAATATGTTTAGATATTTTGAAAGGTAAGTGTTGTTTGTAACCCTATGCTATATTACTGTGTCCTTTCTGTCTTAAGCATTCCATATTTAGAATCTAAACATTGTAATCATTTTTATGCTAACACCAATGTGTGGGAGGGAAGTTTTTCATGCTTTATTATATTATACTGGGCCTGTTACCTTCATAGATAAATGGTCCCCAGCACTGCAGATTCGCACAGTTCTGCTATCAATCCAGGCTTTGTTAAGTGCTCCTAATCCAGATGATCCGTTAGCAAATGATGTAGCCGAGCAGTGGAAGACCAATGAAGCCCAAGCCATAGAAACAGGTACTTCATATTTATCTGCTTCTGCGTTTCAAAACAACTTTGTTGCCATTTGATTTTTTTTTTTAATGAGCTCAGATTAAAAATAATCTAGAAAAGGTGATTTTGCACTGTGGGTTTAAGCACATGGATCTCACAGTGAGTATCTCCTGTACCAGCAGTATGTGAAGAGACTAGAAAACTTGCAGCTGTTTTGTACTATTTTTATGGTCCACTTAAAGTATATAGCAGTTTGTAGAGTATGGAATCAACAGACTTCTTCCTACTGCAGTTACAACAAAACCAGTGAAGAACATTATCAGCTATTCAGAAGAGAAAGCTAAAACAATGCAGTCCATCTGTTGAAGTTTATGAAAGGTTTAGAGCTAGTCTGGTCTAAATAGTGAGAACCTTAGAAAACAGTTGTACTGCTTTGGTGATAAGACATTCAGAAAACTGATTCTGATCCAGTTTATAGGAGATGCTATGAATTTAGGAGGGTATTTATAGTATAGCATTTCTACAAATTGTGCTTGTTTGCTGTTTATGGTGTTTGGAAAGAAATCTAATGAACTAAGTAAACTAACAATTGCTTATTTGTTTTTAATCTACAGCGAGAGCATGGACTAGGCTATATGCCATGAATAATATTTAAGTCGATCAGATCATCAAGTGTACATCACTTCTCCTGTTCTGCCAAGACTCTTCTTTTTTGTTTGCATTTAATGGACACAGTCTTAGAAACATTACAGAATAAAAGCCCAGGCATTTTCATCTTTGGTGATTACATGCACATTAGCAAATCTATGTCTTGTCCTGATTCACTGTTGGAAAGCATGAGCAGAGGCTAGAAGTGTCATCCGGGTTGTTGTGAAGTGTTTAAAAGCAGTGACTGCTTGGATTCATTTCCCCATCATGGTTTAAGTACAAAGCACTGTGAATGAAGGTAGTTGTCAGGGTTAGCTGCCAGGGGTATGGGTGTTTTTATTTTATTTTTTAGGGGGAAAGTTTTATTTTAATTTTATGGTTTCCTTTCTCCCTCCCCCTCTTATGGGATCTAATTGCAGTGGTTAAATGCAGCTAACCAGTTTTTTAGCATATGCTCTCTAGCCAAGTCTAACTTTAGACGCTGTAGATGGACAAGCTTGATTGTCTGAACCAAAATGGGAACATTAAATAAACATCACAGCCCTCACTAATAACATTGTGACTTTGCTGTCAAGTGTAGATTCTCTGCCCCATCCCCCCAGAAGAAGAAGAAGAAAAAAAAAAAGCTTGTGACCATTTTGTATGGCTTGTCTGGAAACTTCTGTAAATCTTATGTTTTAGTAAAATATTTTTTGTTATTCTACTTTGCCTTTGTACAGTTTATTTTACTGTGTTTATTTCACTTTCCCGATGTGACAATCGTATTTAAAATTTAAACAGATGGAACATTCTGTTTGGTCTTCTCCATTTGACAAATTGATTGGCAAATGGAGAATTCTACCAGTTTGTTTCATTAATGCGGATTTGTGATAGGATTTTACTGAATGAGTATTTATAAACTGGCTCTGAGCATGCATGAAGCATCAGTATCTATTTTTTTTAACCCTCCTAGAAGTTTTAAATAAATGTTTCCTGATTTAATTAGGTGATCATTGGTGTCTTGCCATGCTTGAAAGTTGGGCATGCCCAACAGCCACCATAAAAATGACAAGTGGATGTCATAGAGAACTCACATGTCCACGTTTGAGCCTCAGATGGTTCTTGTCTGGAAACCTGTGTGTATTGTTTGTGCTATTAGGAAGCCAGTTGAGCTTTGTGCAGGCAGTTTTGAGTCTTGCAGATCTAATGAGTGAAGCCCAAGCAACCGGCTTACAGGAGGGTTGTTAGCTCTTCAGTTCCTGTGTGTTGCTTTGCTTTGAGAATCGCCCCCCCCCTTTCTTTCCTTCTTCTTCTTCTTCTTTTTTTTTGTTTGTTTGTTTTTGAGGGCATGTTTCTTTTCTGTGTAACCTTTACTGTCCTGGAACTCACTATGTAGACCAGGCTAGCTTCCAACCCAGAGACCCAGTTGCCTCTGCTAGGATTATAAAGGCCACCATGCCCAGCTATTTCTTTTTAACTTTTATTTTGGTATTAATTATTTTCTTCCCATGTGAAATCATCCTTTGCCACCTTTTTCCACATTGACTTTCTGATTCTTGTTATTTTTAAGTCCTATCCGTGTAAATGCTAACCTTACAGTCAGGAATCTGTCTCCTGCAGTGGATATTGTTGCCCATCTGCCTTTCCCCACTTCATAACTTCTGGAGTTTCTTCAGAATCTGGTGTATTCTATTGTGTTCTATGTACGATAAAGAATTATCTATTAAAATTACATTTTCAACATAGAAGAGTTTTTGATGGCTGGTAACTGGATCTTTCCACATAAATGCATTTCATTAACATATATTAAGTTTAAAATAAAATTGCTAATGGCCCTATCTAATACTGTAAATGTTAAAACTCCATACACAGCTGTTACAATTCTTGGGTAGAGGGCATGGCATCTTTGACCACAACTAAGTAAGAAAACTCTCTCTCAAAAACAAAACAGAACAACAACAACAAAAAAACCCAAACCACCTGAACAGGACTGGAAGTAATTAGCCTTTGGGCAGCATTACTGAGGGCCAGAACTGCCCCTGGTCGTAGCTGGTGTCACACATAGGGTTCTAGTATGCACCGAGGTTTTAGTTTTCCCGTTTTATACCATGATTTCCTGATTTCATGCAGCACTTTTTTTTTTTTTGTAATCCCCATTGTTTGGACGAGACTTGTACTCAACTTGTTTTAAGTGAGAACCAACATATATGCCTGGACTTTTCCTAAAAGACTAATAATAGGTAACATGTCAAGGTAGAATTCTAGCCACCATCTGGCTCATGGTTTCTTAGCCAACACTGAATGGTCGGTTAAAAGTGGTTTGAGTTCCATGTCAGTATTTCAGAAACTCAGGATATTCACACAGAAGTAGTTTGCAACATTGGAATGCTCTGAAGACGTGGCAGTAGTAGACTGAGCCACCGTAGCTCGGGAACCTACTGGCAGGAGCCGAGTAGCTGACACCCACAAGGATGACATGCTGTATCACTCTGTTTCTGTCAGAGTTGGTTGAAGTCATTCCCAGCCTACGTGGTCCCATGGGTGGTCCTGTTTTTTATAACCCTTTTTTAGCCCTAGCTGAAGGAAGAAATTCACTTGACAAGTTCACTGGTTGGGCATGTGGATGTAAATGAATAGCTTGGACCTTTTTCTTGAAGGGACAATGGGAACAGTAGGCTTGGCCACAGCACAATAGTGGCAGCTCTTGCCCTGGAGAAAGGCAGTGCTGGACCCAGGCCAGACACACACCTCCAGACTGTGCAGAGAGAGCTCTTCCCCAACTGGCATCTTGAAATCAGTTTTGAAACCCTGGCCAGTGGTTCTCATCCTACCTAATGATGCGACCTTTAAGTATAGTTCTTCATGTTGTGGTGACCCCCCCCCCGCCATAAAATTATTTTCTTTGCTACTTAATAACTGCATTTGTGCTACTGTTAATGTAAATATTTGTTTTCCGATAATCTTAGGTGACCCCCAGGAAAGGGCTTGCGACTCAGAGGTTGAGAACCACTGCCCTGAGGTGTCAATTTGAGCTCTGTGGTTTAAATGTTGTTCTGCTTTGTCATCTGTTTTTCCACTCACTGTGAGACTAGATACTCTTGGTTCTCTCAGATCTTAAGTCTTGTGTATATAATACTGAAAACCTTACTCTAGACCAGGAATGTACTTGTAAGATAAGTCTCAGTGCAAATTGGCATATTAAAACCACACAGATGCTGTGGTTAGCATTTCTCGAGGGCAGTGAAGAACGTCGGGTGTCCTGTAAGTTAGCTTGTATCCAGTCAGCCAGGTAGATCTAAGTGGTGCCGTATGACATTCTGAGAGTTTTGGTGACTAACTACATCAGCTTCTATTACTGCAGCAGCAGAGTTTTAGAACACAGTATAGGAAAGCTGTCCACATACAAATTACAAAATGAGATGAGAAATTGGGTACCTAACTCAGTATTCCATAAGAAATGTTATATTTTATTGGAATGTATTTCTGGTGTTGGGAACATAGTTTTGTTTAGCTACAAAGCATGCAGCCTATCCTAAAGAACTCTATCAGGGTTTATATTTTAAGTAACACAAAAGGAAAACATGTTGAATGTAATAATTTCAAAGAAGTATAAATAATAAAAATCTATACCCATTGGATGTGATAATTTGTCTATTTCCTTCACTCTGTACCCTCTTCATTGTTTCTGAGATACCACTGAGCCTGGGAATAGTGTTTGTTCTAAGAGTGAGCCTTTCCCGCTACACATTTTTGTGGTGGTACTGAGGCTTGAACCCAGGAAGGACCTTTGTTACACGTCTAGGCACGTACTATCCTGGATCCTTGTTCCATTTGTTTATAGAACAAAATATGTAACCATACAAGTTTAACATAGGCTTTAAGGAATCTGCCATCTTATTGCTGGAATTTAGCCAATATCATTGGCCTGGAAGGTACTAAAAATGGGGGGAAAGCCAGGTTTAGTGGCTATGCCTTCTGGCACCAGCATTGAACTCAAACCATCTCCAGCCTCAGGTTACCTGTAGCTTGATTTTGATGCGCAGGCCCATCCATTTTGCTGAATATTTGGTAGGTCATGGTTTTAAGTTTTATTTGAAATGACATCTCTGCAAGAAACTAGGACAAAAAGTGCTATAAAACTTTGAATTTTAGGAATGTACTTTTGGCTACTAAATTCCTAAGACTTGTCATGAAGGCTCCTTGTCATGGAAAGGACTGTGCGTTAGCAGACCCTTTATTGAAGCAGTTGGGAATACCAACCCTATGATCGCAAAAATTCTATTCTTTTGAAGTGGTTCCTTTGTGTAGTCCTGGCCATCGAGATTTGCCTGCCTCTTGAGTGTTGGGGTCAAAGGTATGCACTACCACGCCTGGCTCAGGATCGTTCTGGAACTCAGTATATAGACAAGACTGGCCTGACTCAAGGATCCACTTCACTTGCCTCTGCTAGAATTAAAGGTGTGTGCCATTGTGCCTGGTTCTACCTCAGAAATTCTTCAGGATCCTGCTCAGAAGACTTCAGGACAATATTGGGTTTGTTCCTAACTCAGTTGCTTTCTACTGGTTCTTGTTTTTTTGAGACAGGCTGCCATTAGCTTAGGCTAGGTTGGCTTTGTCCCTACCGTCCCATACTGGATTACCGTCACAGCCCGTCTTTTCACAGGGCTCCTGGAGACAGAATGTGGGTCCCATGCTTGCTTAGCAAACACATTACTGACTGGGCTATCTCCCTGTAAAGTTTAATTATATGTGTGTATGTGCCTGATTATGTATAGAGAGGCTACATTAGTTAGCTTCCCCTGGAGCTGGATTTGCAGGAAGTTATCTGTGTAGCCCTGACTGTCCCCTAAACTCAGATTCCCTTTGCTGGAATTAAGGGAGTGCATTACCTGCCATACCCAGCCCAAACTTTTTGTTTTTTTCAAGACAGGGTTTCTCTGTGTAACAGTCTTATTAGCTGTCCTAGAACTTGTTCTGTAGATCAGTCAGGTTGGCCTCAAACTCAAGAGGCCTACCTGCCTCGTGAGTGTTGGGATTAACGGTGTAGGCCTCCACCCCCTGGGCACCCCAAAACTTTTTAATCTTTGGTCAGAAGTATAATAGTGATGTTCTGATTACTTTTCTAGTTATTTAAATACTATGAAACTAAAAAAGATTGGCAGTACTCTCATGATAGCACCTTTGAACTCCCTGATCCCAGTCAGTCATAATGAAGCGCACAAGTGCTTGGATGGACGGTGCAGGTTCTCGGGTAGGGGTGGTTGACTAGGTCAATCAGTATTGCTCACTTATTAGAGTATGGCTGTGCCAGTTATCTGTGGAGGCCGGAAGACACTGGAGCTGGAGTTAGAGGAGGTTATGGGCCTCTCTTATGTGGGTCTGTTCCTTTGGAAGAGCAGCTAGCACTGTAACCCAAGTCATCTCTAGTCTCCTGGGCCAAGCATGCAGAAAGCTGATTAACTCTGAAAACACTACTTATGCTAAAAAAAAAAAAAATCCACACAGACTATGTTTCCATTTTTATTTGATGTTTCCAAATGTAAAAAAGTCAAGATTCTTACACCAGTTAGAATGAGACCACAAGACCATGCAAAGCGTTTCTTCCTTTTCTGCGTCCTACTACAATGTCATTGACAAAGAACTGGATGGCGCGTGCTCGGTGGGAAAACGCCATTTCTTTACAAGTCAATAACAACTAATCTTCTGGTTTTTGTTTGTGTGTTTTACTTGGGAGGCACATGGAACTGGAGAACTTAGCTGCCCGATTTCATTTAGCTACTTCCCGAATAAGCACAAACAGCCGTTTCAGCACTGCACACCGCAGAGGGCTCAGATGGTAGACACCACCTTTAGGAGATCCAACTAATTCTTAAGAGAACTGAATCGCCTTACTTCTTTTCCTCGACAATCTTGCTGGTCTGGGTTCCAGAAGAGCAATACGGAGCCCTCGGTGGCACTGAAAAGTGAAGCTGCATTCTGAAACTTCTTTGCTACTTGCATAGACCAAAGATAGTTGGTTTGCTAAATGGCACTGAAGAAAATCCTGACTCAGGTGACATGACTTAGTCCAAATGTTTCTGACCGAAGAAATTATACAACAATATTTATAGGCTAACTTTTAAAGAGATGGCTGACATTAATACTGTACATATTTTACATGGCAATACACAGTCCAAGAGTTTATAAAATAAGTTCATGCACGGTTACCTCTGAGAATATCATGTACATATAAACCCCCAAGCACTGGTGATAGTTTGTTAGCTGGAAGCAGTATACTATACAAAGCAGTCCAGTTTCTCTGTTGTGTTTAGTACATAGAGAAATTGCAGAGATTTGTGAGGGGGGGAAGGTCTATTGGCAACTGATAGAAAATGTCAATCTGTGGGTTTTAAAATGTTTCCTTTATAAAAAACAAGACCAGAATACACAACCTGTACAGAGAAAAATATAAAAGGTCTGAACGATCATGTGTGACCACACTACATAATTCAGAGTGAATGCTACTGGCTGAGTTTTTCTGCTTTACTCATTTCTTTTTCTGACAGCATTAATTTAGAAACTAACGTTTTTATTTAGTTCCGCTGCATTTGTGGCACAAACTCATCTTCAAAACCAGTTTTCCTTACATGGAAGGACCATTTTCAGCAGCGACTACATTTTAAAGGTTTAAAAGTTAAACAACAAATGTCTTAATGTACTTCCCTGTTTTATACTTGCCAGTTAGGATATTTACAAAAGGTTAACAATGGCTACATAAAGAACGATCTTTTCCTCTTCCCCATCACACATCTGTTTTCTTTCCTTTCCCCCTTCCCTTCTGACCTCAGAGGACGTACAGGTGTCTTGGCTCCTGTGTTCTAGTCCCCCCCAGGTAACTGACATGACCACTCACCGACACTCATACAGCGGGAAATGTCCTTTCAAATGTGCTCTCTGTCTTAGGCCTGGAAAGGCTGAACAGGAATGGCCATTTGATTAGCAGCCATCGCTGACTGGGACTGAAGGCTACATTATAATCCTGCGGTACACTGACAGTTTAACTGGAGATGTCACTAAATCTAAAAAATGCATTTTAAGAGCAGTCTCCATTGAGGGAAATGTGGCCGTAATATATATATATATATATATATTCTATGTTAAAAGGATTAGAAAGGGAACTGGCAACTGAGCATGCTAAATAAATTTCTATAAATACATTTTCAGGATGAGAGGCACTCAACCACATGCAAATTGCTGATAGTATTTCCCTTAAACGATGAACTTTCTATATTTTATATTGAATCACTACTGTTAGAGGGGAAATATTCATAGTAGGTTGACAGTGATATAATACTGTTTGTGAACATTCAATCTTAGAAATAGTGATCTGAAGTACTTTGTCAGAGGTTACAGGACCATATCAAAAAAACAAAACAGCCCAAATCTGCAGTTTACAAATGGAGATCACGGCCTTTTTAAACATGTTCTGAGGTGGATATATTTCTTTAAATACTGAGAATCTTTCTCAGTTCCCAACACAAAGATCTGGTGACTATTTGATACTGTAAGAAGGGGTGTGTGTGAAAATATATACCCTACAGCTTATCTGACCTGGCAAAACAAACCACAGAACGATGTCAAGTGGGAGGGGAGGGGCCATTAAAAAAAAAATGAAAACCAAAGTTACAATTAAGGCTCTAAAAGAAATCCCACATGGCTTTGGCGTTTTAAAATATTTTTTATGCTATTTTGTTGTTTATTTTAAAAGACTTGAAAGCATCTGAAACACATGCAAACTATTCGAATCCCTGCATGGCCAATTCAGAGTGCCAGCAGCAGTCAGATGTGTTAGAAGAGAAGCCTCTCCCTCATGTCTGTGACATGACACTGTGGGGGAAGGGCCCCCAGCTCTCTATCTTATACTGGACGGCACCCCAGAGGGCTGTGCAGCACTCACAAACAAGGCATTGCTATCTGGGAGGGAAGGGACCGTGGAATTTCCGTTGGTTGGAGAACACCCCAACTTTAGTTTCTCCAGATACTCTGCGTGGACAGGCTTATGACACTGAAGAACTTTGATTGCATCTTCTACTTTGAACCACTCTCTCTTCCTTCCTGGAGAACAGTAAAACTGTAGTTACTGCAAGGTCAGTTTTAAAAAGCATGCCCTATTAGTACACAGTATTCCCTTGCCTCCCCCCAAACAGTGACCTTCGACTTCTTAAATGACATCACATGGCAGGGTGTGGTAATTTAGATTCACCTCGCCCTCTCAGAAGAGTAACCAGAAATCAGTTAAGGTGAATTGGAAGGCTGTCAGCAGTGACTAAGCAAAGGAACAGGGGCTCACCTATATTTACAGAGTCTTCCCAGTCTTCCAATATTTCAGTGACTGTCAGAACATAAACATACGTTCTGTGCTTCCGGTCTTGGTTCTGCTTGAATAGAAAAGCAAGCATTTTAATTCACAGGAGCTGACCACGCATGGATTCAGTGGGAAAATCCAGTCTAGTAAGCTAGGCAGAAGTGAGTACATGTAACAGGAACATTTAGAAATTGGCATTCAAGATGTTTAAGTGGGGAAAACCTGTTCCCAAAAGTTCTCTAACCTCTACATGGATGCATGTGTGTGCATACATGCACAACTTTTGTTTAATTAGAAAAACAGTAGGCACTGTAGGTCATGGCTCTAAAGTCAGTACTTGGAGGGCTGAGGCAGGAAGGATTCAGTTCCCAGCCAGCTGAGGGAAGAGACAGGAACTGGCTGGGGTGGTGGTGCACACCAGGGGCCAATGTTTAGGAGGCTGTGGCAGCCTGCACTAGAGGGAAGGAAGCCGTCTCAGCATCAGAAACTGGAGCTTCAGCACTGTCAATGGGAAAATTGCTAAAATGGGAAACTTTAATATTTTCACTTAGACATACTCAACTTTATTTTGATAAAGAAAACCCTGAGATCTAAGTGGAATCTAAAAACAAAATCCCTCCTCTTCCTATTTTTATGCCCGTGAAGTGAAATCTGCATTTCCTACTGCTTTCCACAACTCACTAAGGTCACTGCTGTGGTGGGAAGCAGTTCCAACGCGCTGCGATACTTCCTGATGGGCAGGACATGCTGACTGACGGGCTCTGTTAAAACAGTGTACTGTCTCTTTAACTATTATGACTTTTCTTCAAAAACTGGCTCTAAAGATGTTAGGTGTGTCCACACACAGAAAAATTTGTTTCTCAGTTTAGCCAGGAGATGGCACTATGTAACTGTAAAACCAATGTACAGACCAAGAGTACTGTCTTAAGAACCATTCTTAAAATGTTTATCGTGTGCAGGGGCACTTTTGCTGTGTGAGGGAACTACTAGTTATAAGCTTCAGTGAGCTTCCTGGGAATTGAACCCAGGTCCTCTAAACCACTGAGCCTCCCCTCCAGCCACAACCCCATCCTCAGACAGGGTTTCTCTGCATAGCTAGCTCTGACTGTCATTGAACTCAGATTTTCCTGTCTCTGCCTCCTGAGTGCTGGGACCAAAGGCATGCAGAATTAAAGGCCGTTTGTATACTGTATTATTCATTAATTACTGTGTTCTGCTGAGTCATTAGTAACACATTTTAATTTCTAAAGATTTAAAAAAATCTGTATGGTTCCATCAGAGAGACTGAGCTAACTAAGGGAAGTCCCCCTGTTCCTGGCATGCCGCTTATCTATGTCTGAGAACAGCAGATGAACAGACTTCAGAACCCGGCCTCTCTTCCCCATCGTTCTGAGTAGGATCACTTTCAAATCCCCTCACAGAAATTCCATTCTGCCGTCAGTACGAGGTTGTTTGATGTCAGCATCTGTTCCTATACTCGAGTCACTCTCTGTCGTGTGTGTTACACACTAAAGACAGAACCACGGGGACTGCTGACGATACCGTCTATTCCTTGGTGCACACTGAATTCAGAGGTCTTTATGTGTTAGCTTTACTGTACGGGCAGATACAGGTAACCATGGCAACGCCAGTGTGTGCAAACTTGAGGGAACCCCCCCAAGCCCTCACCACTGACTTGCCTACTGATAGTTTGAGGAAACTGATCCAGGCTGCTGTGAGGAGAGACTTAGTAACCGGTAAAGTGAGGGCTCTTTTGTAACTCACCTCGAATACTCCCAGGAGTCTGCCTAGTTTTCCTTTGACTCCAGCCTATTAAAAAAAAAAAAGTTGGTAAGTAAAAGACTTATCATTCATAATAATTACATTGATTATTACAAAACAGCTCAGGCTTTCCTAGCAAGTTATTGCCTAATCATGAAATTTCTTGGCTGTAAAAGGCCTACTACCTGTGGTTTGCTACAGAAATCCTAATTGCCTGTTTGGTTAGGCTGATTTTCATTTATCCCCTCCTCCCCCAATGACAAGGGTGATAAAAATTTAGACTTTTAACAATTTGGAAAAACCTGTGAATAAAAACAGCCTTTTCTGTAAGAATTAACGGACTCGCCCCTTCTTAAAAACCTGCCTTTCAAAAAAAAAAAAACAAAAAAAACCTGCCTTTCTCCTTTACCAGGGCTCGGGAGCCACAATTCTCTAGCTCCCACTCGCCGAAGGGTCTCAACTCCTCACCCCGTTTCTACAGCAACCTCGATGCTTCCTGTCAAGACTCTGAAACCTTTCCTATGTACCCCCAAAGTCCAAGAGCATAGGCACCCCCCTCCCACTTACACCTTGTTATGGTCTTGCCCACGAGTAAAGCAAGTTCTGTCCTTAAGGGAAGGAACAAGCAGGCCACCTGGGATTTTGTGCACGAGGACGGTACCCAGTTTACCAAATTTTAGGACATAGATCTTCCTGCCTCTGCCTCCCAAGTCCTGGGATTAAAAGTGTGCGCCATCACCACCCGGCAATTAGTTCTAGTTTAAAAATTATGCTACACAGTTGTCTCTACTCAATACAAGAATGATCTAGCTCTCGGGCAAGGCCATTCTGCCATGCATTGATCACTAATCAAACAGCAAGTCTAATCAACAGTTGCATGTTAACATAATTCTAGAAGGTTCACATTGATTTTAGATGCTTACCATGTAAAAACCAAACAAAAACCCCTTAAGCAAAATGTTAACTATAGCAAGACTTATAAACACTGTACCAGATAACAACACTTCTACCATCGGCAAGAAGCCAGAATCCCCTCGTGTAAAACCCCTCAGTGTGTAAAAATAGAACACCGCTCTCACCTCTTCATATACTTCCCTCACAGCAGCACCGCCAGGCTCCTCCTCTGGCTCCATCCCTCCTCCTGGGACAATCCACTGGTCCGGGTACCGACTGCTACTCACCAACAGCACCTGCAAGACCCAGGATAACCACGTACTGAAGCCCTGAGAAGCTAAGATACAGCATTCCAAACACTTTCAAGGCTGCAACTGGATTCTAGACCAATCTCCTCTTAAATTTCACTGGATTAAGGGCACACATAACACACACCAACTGACAGCCTATGGGGGGGGGGGTAGCACCGACAGTCCCATCATTAAACCAACCTGCACCTATGCACTCATTTATATTGGGGGGTGGGTCACTGAGACAGGGTCTCATTGTGTAGCTTTGGCTAGCCTGGAAGGAACCCAGGACGTACATGGGATCATTTAATCCACCAGATTTAAGAAGCGCAGCGTCTGTTCTGTGGTCATCACATCAGTTATTTTGGGGGGGTGTGGGGGTACAGATGCCATGTGGCATATATTCCCATGCAGAGGCTGGACGGTGAGTGGTGTTCTCATCACTCCCTACATTTTTAAAGACAAGGCTTTAAAAATGGAGCTCACTTTTTGGCTACACAGGATGGCCAACAGGCCCGTGGGATCTGCCCATCTCTCTATTTCCCCTACCCCTAAGGAGTCAAAGGCGTATGCCCCCACACAGCCTTTCACCTGGATGTTGGCATCCACACCCAGCCTTGCCCACTGAGCCACTGCCACAGCCCCACAGGTCAGTTACCCTTGAGCCACACAATCTTTGTCCTTCCAACTAACAGGCTGGCCACCCTGCTCCCCCATAAAATAAGAGTTCTTGAAGACCAGTGCTGAGAGACAGAATCGGGGAAATGCACGACCAGCCACTGGCTGGGCAATGCCATTTGATGCTCAGGCTTAGGCAGAAAGAGGCACCTGAAAATTCAAAGCCATTTGATTAAGCGAGTCGGATAAACATTGTGATCTTATGGTCTCGAACAAGGTTGGCAACCAAAACCCCCCTTGTTTTGAACAGTTCAAGCAAAGAAAAAAAGGGGGGTCTCTCTCTCTCTGGATAGGGTCTTGCTGTACAGCCCAGACTGTACTGGAACTTGGTATGTCGTACAAGCTACCCTTGATACTCCTCCAGCTTTCAATGCCTGGGGTTCTACAGTACCTGCCAGCTGGGAGTATGTGCTATTTGGATTATTAGAATCCCTCACTGTTGCTGGCTTCTGCAGATCGCCTGGCTTTTTACATCGCTGTCACAGCAGAGTTATTGAAAACAGACCACGTGGGCTGCAAGCCTAAAATAGTTAGCTGGTCTTTACAGGAAATAGACTTCTGACCAAGAACAGCATTAAGCCCGAAGTCTATCTCTTTAAAACAAAACAAGCCACTCCAGTTGGGCTTTGGTGGCGCACCTTTAATCCTAATACTTGGGAGGCAGCAGCAGGTGGATCTGTGAGTTCAAGGCCTTAGTTCTAACAGTTTACTAACACTGAAGGAGTACACACCTGTTGTACAAATGGAAAACCGTGACCCATTCAAGTTCTCCGAAGGCGGCAACCACCAAATGTTTGTGAAGGTAACAATGTCTTAACCATCTTCAACAAAATGCTGCAAAATTACTGTGGTATGCCAAAGTGTATCTAAACAGGTCTGCAGGTTGTTTGGGGGTGCCTGGGTGAACACGCTAGATGTCCTAGTGGGCTTTTGGCTGCAGCCAAACAACTTGGGGGAGCAAAGGGTTAATCTGGCTTACACTTCCAGGTCATAATCGATTATGGAGAGAAGTCAGGGTAGAAAGGGAGGAAGAAACCGCGGAACAATGCTGGCTTGTGTTCACCTAGGACCACCTGCCCAGGGATGGTGCCACCCACAGTAGCTGGGCCTGCCCTATCCTCAGTCGAGATATTCTCCTACAGACATGGCCTCAGGCCAATCTGCTCTGCAACTACAACAGAGGTCCTAATAAACTAACCAGCACACCAAGGAAGCTCTCTCTGTAACGCCCCGAACCCCAAAATTAATTCCCAGTGTGGATATTGGCTTTTTTACAGGGACACAAGCAATTTTACTTTCTCCCATCTGCTGGAAAGGCTGCTACTGGCTAACACTCAGAGACACGGTGCTCACTACGTGAGAAACGATGGTGTGTCTACATGCAGAGTGTGCAGGAAAGAGGTAGAGGGCTTGTGTCTTCTTTTTTTCTTTTTCCGAGACAGGGTTTCTTTGTGTAGTTGTGGCCTGGCTGTCCTCGAACTCAGAGATCCCCCTCCCTCTGCCTCCCAAGTGCTAGGATTAAAGGCCTGCACCACCACCATCACCCCGCTCCTCCTTTTTAGATAGAGACAGATCTCTCACTAAGCCTGGTGCCCACCGCTTTGGCTAGACAGGTCAGCAAACTCCTGGGATCTGCCCTGCCTGTTCTTCACCACTGCCACACCCCACAAGAGCCGTATGTCACCATGCCTAGCTTCTCATGTGAGTGCTAGAGACTCAACCTGCCCCGGCTGGAGAGCTTCAGCTACCCACAGTAATTCAGCTCCTCTAAAGCCCTGTTCTTGTCATACTGGATCTAGAACACTGCTGCGCTGCCCACACCACTCCTAAGCATGTCACCGACAGAAAGTGGCCAATCCATGGAAACACTGAACCAACAGAACGGCTGGTGAAGCCTTAGAAAAAGCACTTACGGCTGCTTTGAGGGTGGTGGCAACATGTCAATAAGTTTTAAATTTAATATTTGCAATTAGGGTATAAGTTCACAGTTAGACACCAAGGAGCCAGAGTTAAACAAATCTAGCAGTATAAGAATACATGGGTCTGAACCTGACACACACATTGATTGGAGAACAGGGACCTATTAATGATTTTGTTTACATGGAAAACACTTGTCTTGCAGGACTAAACATCGAGACTCTGGCCTAGGCAGGCCCTGCTGGCCACTTTGAGCCCCATGCTCTCCTGCCTGCAGAGCTGAATCAGCTCACCAAGAACTGCTTCTTCACAGAGTACTGCTAGCTTTATAATTCTGAGAATGGAGACAAGATGGCAGGAAAATATAAATATATATATATTAAAAACCTGTAAAGACTTATAGGGGAAGAGTCTTTTGTTCAAACTCTATTTTGAGGAGAACGAGGCTGCAAATCCCACTTCAATAACACTGTTACCTAAAGGAGGCTCAGTGAGGCTATTAAAATAGTCACGGGCGCTGGCCCTTTGTACCCAGACTGACAAAGGAATCACAGGCTTTAAAGTGCACCCATAGGACCTGCAGTGTAAGCAACGACCCTGGTCCTGACCCCCGTCACAAGCCTCTTATTTCAGCCCGAGTGAGAGATGCTCTGGCACTGCTGGCTGGGTAAGACGTGCGCCCCACAATTCTGCGCTGACTTCCTTGATCTTTTTACAATGGGTTGGAACAGTGTGTGCAGCTGGCAAGCCGCTCCAAAGAAGCCATTACTTAGTAAAGGAATTTAAAAGCCATTGGTATTCAGAATGTTGGAACCCTAAAAAAATGAAAGCCAGAGTCAGGTCAATGGTTACCGCATTCCCAATATCCATTCTTTCTCCCTCCTTTTCTTCCCTCTACCACCTTTCAGTTGATACAGGGGCTCATGTAGATCAGCTGGCCTCACACCATCAGTAACCAAGGATGACCTTGAACCTCAGATCCTCCTGCTTCTGCTTCACAGTGTGTTCCTTTGTGCCCAGCTCTTGAAAAGAGATTTGTTGGTGTCCATGTTTGGTGACAGCAGATTTGCAATCTAGTACATTTCATTAAAAGCTTCTCATCTGCACCTATATGCCCTGGATCTGCCAATTCCACTGCCTCAAACCCAGAGACTTTCGACCTTTCACGCTTTATAGAGACCTGGAGCTGCGTAGATTATCAGGGGCCACGTGCAGTGCATTGCTATCGAACAAAATAAAAAAGCCAGCACCTCAACCCTCCATTCCAAGTGCCACATCCTAGATCACAAAGATCCATATCATCTTAGGGGCCCCTCTTCAGACTAGGGCAAAGGTGTAACTTTGCTATCTACACAGAAGCTGCTTTGTCATCCTTCATCTTCAGGCGGGTAGAGGTTCCTGGGACCTCTGTGCACAGTAATAAAAATCAGCACAGCCCTCTAGTTTAAGGGGAAGCACTAGGGAGCAAGGCATGGCTGAGCTTGCTCGGTGCGGTGACACTGAACACACTGGATGGACCAATGGAGGACTTTTCCTCGAAGCATTCACATTCTTGGGGGTGGGAGAAGAAACCATGCAGCGGGCTAGTTTTTATGGCTGAAACTAGCAGGAAATGAAAAAAATCTTATATAAAGCCCTGTAACAGCTGGGCGGTGGTGGCTCACACCTTAATTCCAGCACTCCAGGAGTTCAAGGCCAGCCTGGTCTACAGAGCTAGCAGGACAGGCTCCAAAGCTATAGAGAAACCCTGTCTCAAAAAACAAAACAAACAAATAAATAAAGCCAGAACAACAGACCTCCATAAATTTTGGACAAGTGATTTAGTCTAACCCAATAGTTTACCAGGAATCTATTGGTATTCTAAGATGTTAACTTTAATCAAACCATTAGCTTCAAATGTATGTCTCCAAAATTGGATCAATTTAAACAAGCAATACTGATAGATACAGAAATATCACATCCAACTACCAGCTTAACTAGGTTAAGAGACGTGATATAAACACAGCAGAGACCTGAGAACCAGTGGTTCTAAGTGCTCGCCTACTCATCTGGAATATTCCATGAAGTGGAAATGAGGGCACAACCACATTTAGGAGTGGAAGGAAAGAGGTGATTAAGAGTCCGGTGTGGTGACACAGACTTCCGACCCCAGCATTTAGGAGGCAGAGACTAGATCAAGAATTTGAGGTCTGACTGGGCAGTGGTGGCACACACCTTTAATCCCAGCATTCGAAAGGCAGAAGCAGGCGGATCTCTGTTCAAGGTCAGCCTGGTCTACAGAGTGAGTTCCAGGATAGCCAAGGCTACAGAGAAACCCTGTCTTGAAAAACAAAACAAAGTTCAAGCCAGGAGGGGAATGGTGATCCCTGGCTGCAGTCCCCCCATTCTAGAGAGAGGCAGAAGGCCTGCCTAACCTAGAGTTAGCAGAAGGTCATCTTCTTGGGCAATTCGGTGAGTCTTGTCTCAAAAACAAACAGGCACTGCAGCTCAGAAGTCCAGCCCAGTGCCACGCATGGCAGGAGAACAGTAGAGACCAACCCCCAGCCTCACTGACTGGTAGAAGCCAGTGCTCCACCGAAGCCAAACCTGCAGCCCTGGCGTTCCTTTTGTTGTTGTTTTCTTTTCTTCTTCCTAAACAGGGTTTATCTGCATAACAGCCCTACTTATCCGGGAACTCCTAGCTCTGTGGACCAGGCGGGCCTTGAACTCACTGGCCTCCGCCTCTCAAGTGCTGGGATTAAAGGAGTGCACCACCACTACCTGGCTCTGGTGTTTTGAGATAAGGTGACTGTAGCGTGGAGCCCGACACAGACGAAGCCGGCCAGTGCAGAGATGAAAAGTATGTATGTATGTATACTCATGTTCAACAATAAAATCCATCCAGGAAAGACTGATAAAATTTAACTCTTAGTATGAACTCGTTAGAAGCAACCCACCTCTCATCTTTCTTTCATCACAAACAAAAAAGCCTTCCACAAATCACTCTCCTTTTCAGTTACATGCTAGGTAAGTATCCACCATGGAGCTATATAACCCCCACCTTTAAAACAAACCGAGATTGAAGCCAGACACAGGGGCTCATGCCTAGAGTCTCAGAAACTGAGGCCGGATGACTGTCTGGGCTACAGAGGGAGATACTGTCAACAATAAACAAAAAAGAAAAAAAAATCTCAGATTGGGTTAGTGAGATGGAAATCTGCTGACAAATCCGAGGACCCGAGTTCAATCCCCAGGACCCACATAGTAGCAGAAAGGAAAGAAGGAAACCCACCGAGTTACCCTGATCTCCACAGCATCCTCTCCTAAAATTGTTAGCACAATTTAATTGTGTGTGTGTGTGTGTGTGTGTGTGTGGCAAAGCCATTTACCTAGTCACAACAGCAAACACCACTTTCTTACGATTACATAGCCTTCAGAGAGTGCCGGCTGACCCCAAGCTTGCTTCAACACTGAAGGCTCTCTGCAGAGAGACCTATCACAACTAACAGACATCTACTCGCTGTAACGCAGTGAAGGTGCTAATTGATAAAGAGATGGTATTGCTTAAGGAACAAAGCTGTCTGAAGATGTAGGCACAGCCAACAGAAGGCAAGTAGGCATTCAATTTTCCCCGTAAACCCTAATATCGAAGGAAAGATTAACCCACCAGGCTACAGAACACTCCTGGAATCACCCTAAGGCAAAACAGATGCAAATGTTAGACACAGCTCCCTTTGAAGAAATGGCTGGTTTAGTGGCCTACAAGGTCCTTTAGGTCTGGGGAGTCTTAGGCACAGATGAGCTTATCTCACTCTGTTTAAAAGAAGGTACCTTGAGTGGGGGGTGCTGCGCTCGCTGGTCAAGTATGCCAATACCTATAGAAAGAATGACTGCCAGGGGTAAATGACAATTATCCAACTTACTTACTCCCCCCACCCCAACCCCCAGATAGAGTTTCTCTATGTAGCATTGGAACTCGCTCTGTAATCCAGGCTGGTCCCGAACTCACAGAGATCGCCTGCCTCTGCTTTCCAAGTACTGGGATCAAAGGCGTGCGCCACCACTGCCCGGCTTGGTCCTGTGTTATCCACCCCCCCTTAGATAAACATTCCACCACTGAGTTAAACCCTCTACCCAAGGCTCTTAAGTTGTTTTTCGTTTGTTTGTTTTTTCCCTTTGCATGACAAACCACCATTGCAGAATACGTTCCTTACCAGCAAAAACTTCACTTTACATCCACTCTGCAAATATATATATATGCAAATATGTTCAACGGAATTTATTTATGGTTACCTACTCATAATGCTACTGTAATCTGTCTACACAAGCAGTATGCCAGCCACGCTCTGGATGTTTAAGGGGTCTGTCTGAAGTCACATGGAAGATCATGCTTCTCCAGAGAAGTAGCTAGAGAGGCTGCTCAGATGAAACAAACGGCAGACCTGAACTAAAAAGCCCTGCTTGTTCTGTGACCTTGGGACAAGTCGCCTGAACAACCTAAATTTGGTGCTTGTTCTTTCTGAGACAGGGTCTCACTATGTAGCCCAGGCTGGCCTTTAAGCGTACAGAGAGACGCCCTCTGCTGTGTGCTGGTGTTTAAGGTGTGCACCACTTCATCTGGTTCTACTCCCCGCTCCCAGGGTGTTTCCACTTAACCCAGGCTAGTCTCCTAAACGCTGGGATTCCCAGCACATCCCAGCACCAAGCCAAGGTCTCTGGCTTCTAACTTCCTGTGCTATGCTACCTCTTAAGGCAGAACAAGAAAACCAAACAGGATAAAGAAAAGGGGGGGACACTTAAAACTACCCCACCCCCCAAAAGCAAACGACTCTACTATTAGAAGAACCTGTTCTAGCTGGGCATCAAGGTTCATACCTGTAATCCCAGCACTCAGGGAAGCCAATGGGAGCTCTCTGTAGCCTTTTAGGGTCAAACAGTAATTACTCTTTTTATCTGAAATTACTCTCATCTTTAAAACATATATTTAAATGTCCTAACCAGGACCCACGAGTTCTTAACCCAGTAGAGAAGCATTTCTTACCATCAGCTAGAGAGGTGGGTTCAAGCAGCTTTGGAAGGTTAATAATATCATTCCAGTAGGGAAAGCCCAATCTCTCCTAGACATTTTGCTGTTCTGCTGAGTTCATTCTGTAATTATCACACAATAGAAAGAGCCTCTACTATACACAACCACAGAAACACAAACTCCGAAGAGCTAAACCAGATGTCCAAAGTTGGCTGTGTGTTCTGGAGAATTCCAGAGTCTTCCCTCAGAGCAGATCTCCTAAACAAGTTGATTCACTAGGTTTCTGAGCCAGCAGGTTCTAAAGTTTTATAAACTGGATTTTAACATACCCCCCAAGTCTTGCTCCTCTCGTCTCATTTTGAAAACAGGCTGTAGCAGTTATTTTACAGCAACTTCAGAGACAGAGGGAGATGCTCAGGATTGAACCCAGGGCTTCATTCCACGTGCTGGGCAAGCTCTCCACCACGGAGCTGAATTCTTTTAGCCCGGCTCCCTTGCATCCCGCAGAAGCAATTTCCAAGCAACACCTGTTTAAGGTCACTTTTGAAGCAGTCGTCAAGAATGCTCTGCCAGACCCAAAATTTCTATCATTTTGATTTCTCCCATCTTCAAAACTTCCCCTAGGGGAGACACACAGACTGACACACACACCACGTGAAAATCTGGGCCTGAATTTTCAACAGCATTTCACGGCACCATTTTAAAGGTAACTTAAAGGCTCTGAAGTTAGCCTCATGATATGGGCCATCTGGTCGCAGACGCCCTTTACCAAGACACCGGCTTTTGGAGTAAGAACTGGATCCTGAATTTCGACTCTACCGCCTCCTAGTTCTGTCATTTGGGCAAAGTACTTCTGCTCAAAGCCGTCTTCTCAGCTATAAAACGGGGCTGACCAGCGCGACCTCCAGTGCTAAAAGGATTAAATGTAACCAACATTCCCGGGGTTGTACCTAACACATTATAAACGCTCAAGCTAAAAATATGGTAGCAGAGCTGCGAACAAGTCAGACGGGACCCTGGGTCTACTCGCTATTCCACGCGTTTATATTTAGTTTGCCTTGCCCTAGCACGGCCCTTCCCTAAAGGCACCCCCCTCATCCCCTTGGTAAACTGCGTTTAACGCTTGTTGACGACTTTCTTTGTGCACTTTCAAAAACGCCCTTGTATTTCTCTCCTAAGTAGAACCACATCAAAGACCTTTCTTTGGAAGTTCCTTCGGGACTCGGGTTTAATACTAAAACGTTTCAAATCAACCTGAAGTGTTTGTTTCTTCAAAAATAAAGGGGGGGGGGAGCTTAAAGATCACAATTTTCTCAAGCACGAGGCTTTTGTTAATATAACAACTAAGCCACTGAGTGTATGCTACGAGGAAGCCATTAAATTTCCATCTCCAGCTTTACGCCTGGTCTTTTACAGGACACGGTTATGGAAGCAGAATTCGGAACGGTTTAACTTTTTCTCTATCAGTTAATTTTAGGCGTGGCAATGCTACAAGATTTCCCCCAGCTACCAAGTGGCTTAACCGACTCAGATCAAGTTGAAAACTGAGAGTCGTTTTCAAAATCGAACAAATATAACTGAAATAAACAAAAAAATCGCCCTTCCAGCGAACACTCCAAAGCCCGTATCAATCCAATGCGGAGGGGTAAAATTACACACCGCTCCTTCCCAGACGTCAAGCCACACCGCAGAGCAGCCTTGAGAAACCAGAAGAGCGAGAGATCAGCGTGCCGAAAAGGGCAACTCTGCCCGGTCTCTGGCCTATCTTGTCCCTCTTGGCGTCTTTCCACCCCTCTCGCTGGCCATCTTTCTTTCGATCGTCAGAAAAACTTTAAAAGCGGAGGCCGTTTGGTAAAAGGAGGTATATGTGTGTAACGAAACCAACTGCTTGCGAGCTAATGGACGACTTAAAAGGCAAGCTGGCGAGGCCAGCGGAAGGTCTGCAGCTCAGGGTGAGGGGGCTGCCCGAGACCCCGCAAGCCAGGGGGCGCAGGGGGTGCGGGACCGAGCCCCGCCGCCAGCCTTTGTCCCCGTGCTCACCTCGTCCTCCTGCTCGCTGCGGAAGCACAGGCAGGCCGCCCGCTTCTTAAAGCCCTCGCGGTCGTACGTCCGCGTCTGGTTGGGCTTGAACTTCATCCTAGAGCCGGGCTCCTGCTGCCGCTGCTCCGGCCGCCACCGTGGGGACCCGGCCGCCGCCACCCCGCCGGGGAGTCGGGACGCGGAGAGTCGCGGCGCTCGGACGCCGGCGGGACGGGCGGCGGCGCGGACACGGACGGCGAGGCCGGGCGGCCGGCGCGACGCGGGATGGGACGCGGGTCACTGCAGCCGGGGCGCAGCGGTGGAAGCGCCGCCTCTGCTCGGGCGCCCGCCGCTCTCCATGGAGCCCGCCGCCGCCGCCGCTCGCAGCCACTCCCTGCCTGCCGCCGTCGCCGCCTGCGCCGCCGCAGCCGCCGGGGAAAGAGCGCGGCTCCAGGCTCGTGCCACGCGGAGACAGTTGGAAGCGGCGGTGCCGAGCGGGCAGCGACGCCGAAGATGCGCGCCTCCCCCTTCGCCTGCATTTAAGTGGGGCCCCGCGCGCGCGCGCGCGCTAGCTTCTCTGCGCGCGCCATCGCGCCTGCGCGCCAGGACCGTTGGTGGGGGGGGTCGGGGGCGGGGGGAATGGAGGGAAAGAGGGAGGGAAAGGAGGGGGGCGGGTGATGGCTTCGGGGCGGGGCACGCGGCCTGGGTCTAGAGCTCTACCAGCTCTGCCGGGCGCGCGGGCGGGTGCTCGAGCGGGCGTGGAGGGGGACGCGCTTTGTGTCTGGCCAGGGAAGTGAAGCGAGCCGAGACCTGCTTGTTCTCCGTGTCAATCGTCCGGTGGGGTTCCCCGTAGGGACGGACCCTGGTACTGTGTCCTGGAGAGGGGCTCCCGGGGTGCCCGGAATCTTTGCAGGGACTGCGGAAGCTTCGCGGTTAGCGCGGCCAGGGCAAGCTAGAAAGGTTAAGTTCATTGAGTTCTCTCTCTCTCTCTCCTCCCCCCTCCCTCCTCCCTTTCCTTTTTCTCAATGAGGATACAGTATATCCTCTTGAGTCGTCATCAGATGCTTTGAAATGATCAGTTGTCCATTCCGTAGCACCCCCACCCCCCACTTCGGCTCACCCTCCAGTTCGTTTTCGTGAATACTAGCTACGGCTGTTACTTTTCTGTGTGTATCTCATTCTAAGGAGATCAGTGGAATTTTTGTTGTTTGGAAGCTTACAATCTTAAGCACATGGAACAACTCCCCATATTTCAGTGTCATCGAGATAGAAGGTAGGAGGCCTGACATCACTGGAATTCAAGAAAACCCCTAATCCAAATCAGGTGTGGAATCCCAAGTATGTAATCCCAGCACTTGGGAGGCCAAAACAGAATTAGGAATTCAAGGTCACACCCCCCCCCCCCAATATTTTTGGACCTGAAGGCAAGACTGGTCAAAACCCAACTCCCCCGAACCCACTAGCTCTCAGCTTCCCACAGAACTGTTTGGACAGCCACATCCGTTTGTTTTTCATTCCTGGAAGGCCTCCGGTGTGCCAGGCGCTGGCATCTAACAAAACCGGTCAGACCCTGCCCCTTCAGGAGAATAAGAACCTAAAAACAGAGAAACAGTGACCAATCACAGGAGGACTTATAAAAGCGCAGAGGTGATGCGGCCGAAGGAGGAGTGGGCTTCAAAGATCTTTTACCTAAGGGGAAAGAAGCAAGCTTGCTTCTCCAGGCTGCAGGACGAGAGCCGGGGCCGCAAGGGGAGGAGGAGACGCTAAGAACAAAGAGCTGAACTCTCTAGGAGAGAATTGGGGTTTATGCAAAGGTCAGGGAGGGAGGGAGCAGGGTTCTAAGAAATGAAAGAAGGCCAATGTGGCTGTAAAGGAGACCGGAAGCTCGCGCCCCAGGCTGAGGGCTACGAGACAGGCTGAGTGAGGGACTGTCTTGGTGAACTAGGGCACTCCTTTGATTGGAAACTGCTGTGCCTGCCTTACTCCCAGAACCTAGCAGATGCAAGTTTGGAGAATGAGTTAATGCTGAATAAGTGGTTTAAGGAATGAAGCTTCACCACAATTAGAAATCAAGTCTGTACACAGGCATTTTCCAAGCTGTTCTTTCTGAAGTCGCTTGAAGTTTAAACTGGTTCCAGGATTTACACGCGCATTTACCTGGGAATTCCAGGAGGAACTGGCATTCTGAGTGCTGTGTTTAGGTAATTGATTCCCCTTGATAAAGCGGGTCTTTTTAGTTTTGTGTTGTTTTGAAATAGGGTTCCCGTGTAGCCCAGGCTGGCCCTCACCTTCCTGATTCTGCCGCCTCCAGCTCTCGCGTGCTGGATCAGAGGCATGTTCCCACATGCCTGGCTTCGATGGGATGCTTTCAAATGGTTCAAGATTCTGTTTCCCTCTGCTCAAATCCTTCATAGATCTGACTTCTAGTTGGTGCTCAATAAATCGGATGCCAATGGCTAAATGCAGATTTGCTTAAGTCTCATTTTTTTTGTTTTTGGTTTTTTTTTTGTTTTTCGAGACAGGGTTTCTCTGTGGCTTTGGAGCCTGTCCTGGAACTAGCTCTGTAGACCAGGCTGGTTTAAGTCTCATTTTTTAAGGTTTATTTTATTTTATGTGTATGGATGTTTTGCCTACAGGTTTGCATTTACATACCTGCTCCATCTGTGTGCCTGGTGTCCTTCCAGGACAGGAGGGGACATCACATCCCCTGAAACTGGAGTTAAGGGTGCTTGTGAGTCACCTGGTGACAGCTAAGATCTGAAACCGGGTCTTCTACAAGAGCATTACCTAGGGGAGTTGAAGCATGGGCTAGAGTTAAGAAAAGAGAAACGGGGAAGATGTGTGGAACCAAATGGCTGAAGGGAAATTCAACAGGTAACGGATGAGTATGAACAGGGGACGTCTTGTTTCAGCTTCCAGGCACTAGACTTGGTTAAAAAGAAAATCTTGCCTTCCAAACTTATAAGTACCAAGGACTACACGTTGGGGGGGGGGGAGGGTGGTGTCTTTGAACCTCAGTTGTTCTCCTCTTTCGAATGGGGAGAATAGGATTTGTTGCATTTTGCACAAGGTTGTGCTTCCGGAAGTGTCTTGAAGCTGAAAAGAATTTGAAGAAACACGTGTTTATCAAGGAGGCGTTTTAATTGTTTCTTTGAGAAGGAGTCTTGCTGTGCAGCTCAAAATGACCTTGAACTCTCTTTTTTTTTTTTTTTTTTTGTTTTTGGTTTTCTGGTTTTCTCTGTAGCTTTGGAGCTTGTGGTGGAACTAGTTTAACCTTTTTAAAGTATTTAAAATTTATAAATACTGCCGGGCGGTGGTGGTGCATGCCTTTAATCCCAGCACTCGGGAGGCAGAGGCAGGCGGATCTCTGTGAGTTCGAGGCCAGCCTGGTCCAGAAGAGCTAGTTCCAGGACAGGAACCAAAAAGCTACAGAGAAACCCTGTCTCGAAAAAAATAAAAAAAATGTATAAATACTGTTATAAATTTTATTTAAGCTGAACACTCCTTTAGTTCTTATGCATTCTTACTAATTTACCTGCAATTATTTGAGAGAATAGCATTTGCGAGAACAACCTTTTCCATCAGAAAAGGAGGCTGGTCTGACTAAAATGGGACTAGGAAAAGATCAGCTTCAATGCCAGGACTGCATCTGCCCTGGTCGGCTCTCGTGGGTCAGGGTGCCCAGCTCAAAGCTCCCAGTTTAAGATCAGGATCGTTTAACCAGCCTTACGCATCTAAAATGAGCTTAGGTCCTATCCGCTCGGATCACAGTCGAGATAGACAGGCTGTTTGGCTTCTTGCAGAACCAGTGAGGACTGAGCTATACCGGTCAGTTCAGGGGACTGGAGTCCGGTTTCAGATTAATGTCTGTTTAGTTCGTTGACCACGGTATTGTATTACCTGGAACTTAGCACCCTCGGTGCCATTACATACCTGATTTTCAATTTTTCTGAACCTCCAGAGAGGGAAATGGCTTAACGTTGGCTGTTGAGTGTCTTTTCTCATGGAGTGTTGACGAAGGTAGCAGAGCCTTCTTGGAACATGATCCCCTGGGGGGGAAGAAGGGTTCTGCCTTGTCCTGGATCCCAGCAATGCTTTAAACCGAATTCTTTCTCTTGGTGAAACTGTGATCATGAAACGGGTCCTTCACGATGTCTTTTTTTCTACTGAAGATGATAACACTTCTTTCTAGTGTTTGCCGGTGCATGGCAGGATCTCATCGGTGATCCCAGCTGCAGTCAACCCTACAGGACAGCTGTTGAGAGGCTTTGTTATTTTTGTTTTGCTTTTGTTCTCTCAGTCAGGATTTCTGTCTCTAAACCTAGGCCGGCCTCCAGCTCAGTCTGTAGCTCAGCTGACCTGGAACACGGTCCCCAGTCTCAGGCTCAGGAGTTCTGGGACTGTAGGCCTGTTCTGCCACCTCCAGCAGGTTTATTATTTATTCCCTGGTTTACAGAATGTGGAACCCTGGGCAGGTCTCTGCCACGCCTGCCCGGTTTCTGTGAGCACGTCCCGCTGTGTCTATTACACCACAACTATTAATTCATGAGTGTTTCATTCTGACACGGAGTTTCTTTTCCTTTTAAAATGAAAAAGGAACTCAGTGGAGATCAGAAGCGGGGGACTCCAGGTGGGAAACGGAAGTGGAAATCTAGATTGCAATTTCGTTTGCTCTCACGTGGTTTCTTTTACAGAGGTACTGATGAGTAAAAAGCCACCAGCAGGTCTCAACTTGTGGGTTGAGACCCCTTGGAGAGGAGGTCGAACCCTCCTTTCACAGGGGTCACAATATCACATTAACGATTCCTAACAGTAACAAGAATACAGTCATGATGTAGCAATGAGAACAATCCTATGGTTGGGGGCGCAGCATTAGAAAGTTTAAGAAGCACTGCTTTAACCCCGCCTAATCTGGAGGACTAGGCAGGAGGAGCAGAAATTCAAGTTCAAGGCCAACCTAAGCAGCTTAGGAAGACCTTGTCCCCCAAAAGAAAAGAAAGATGAAGAGATGGTCTGGACATACATTTCTGTGGTCGAGCATGTTTTTAGTTTATATTTAAAGCCTCAGATTCAGCCCTTCGCACTGTAAACCTTAAAATATAACAGAGACACACGTGAGAAAGGCTTAAAATGAAGATGAAAGTTTTGAAAATGCCTACATATCGATCCAAATGTTATTAAAACTTCGAATACAGACTTTTTTTCTTAGCTCTTTCTTTCTTAGCTTCCTATTTGTAAACTCCTCGCTTATGATAATAATCCCGGACTTTCGCATCTGCAGCTGAATTCCTATTTCCTCAGTTCCTGTTCCCAGTCAGGCTTTTGTTTGGAAAGCCAAGTGTTCTAAGCTGTCCTCTAGCTGGTGAAAAAGTTTACTGGGAAGTGCAATTCTCCGGTCCTTATCAGTCAAGGAAAGGCGCTTGCTGGGGAGTTATCTCCTTGCAAAGACGTGACTTGCTGATCTCAGAGACTTCAGGGCAGCCTCTGGCTCCGGCTTCGCCCTCAGATGTTTGTTTTCTTGCTATATAACCAATTCTTCACTTTTCAGAATAAAAGCAATAACAACAAAGAGACATGCTAATTAGTCAAATACGTGGAACTTGTTTTAACCTACTTTCTAATAAACCGAAGCTGTTGTAGAAAGCTGTTTGTAGCAGACCCATTTGGTTCTAGGTACCTGGAGTCAGAGACTGAATATTTTATATTAAGCAAATGCTGTGATGGATGAATCCTTGCTGGGTGCGACAGCGCACACCTTTATACCCAGCACTCGGGAGGCCGAGGCAGGCGGAACTTTGTGAGTTCAAGGCCAGCCTTGTCTACAAGAGCTAGTTCCAGGATAGGCTCCAAAGGCTACAGAGAAACCCTGTCTCGAAAAACAACAACAAAACAAAACAAAAAACCAACCCTCCCTTCCCCCCAAAAAAACCCAAACTACAGGAAACTAAGGAATGTTGAGTGTGGGAGAAATATCCTTCCCCAGAAAAGAGCATGTCAGTTGGTTACCTAATACCAAATAGTCAGCCCTGAAAATATACATAAAAGAAATATTATACAGACTGAGCGGGTTATATTTAAAAATATATATGTCCATATATACATACATGTATTAACAAGTAATGAAAAGAAGGGTCATGAATTTGGAGGGGGAAAAAGTAGAGGCATATGGCAGGGTTTGGAGGGAGGAAAAGGGAAGGGAAGCTATGTAATTATAGTATCTCACAAAATAAAAAAGAAATGAATGGGGGCACAGACTAGAGGATGGTGGGGCACCTGAGAAGACTTGGGAGAGGAAGAGGCATAATGACCAAATGCCTTGCATGCAAACATGAAACTTTTGAAGAATTAATTTAAAATACACATTTAAAAAGTTAGCAAAAAATCAATAATACACAAAGTATAATGTAGGCAGATCTTTCTTTTGGCCGCCAGCTCACAAACAACGACACGGAGACTTCTTATTAATTCTGAAAGCTTGGCCTTTAGCTCAGGCTTATTCCCAACTAGCTCTTACAACTTAAACTAACCCGTTTCTGCGTTCTGTCACACGGTGTTACTTCTCTTTCGCCTTGCACCTCCTGTTTCCTCTCTGTCTGCCTGGTAGCCCTGCCCTCATAAGTTTCTCTCCTCTTCCTTCTCTCCCCAGAAATCCCATCTGTACCTCCTCCCTAGCTAGTGCTCATTTCAGTTTTTTTCCTTACGCTAACCACAGCAATACACCTTCACACGGTGCACAAATATCCCACAAAGTGGGTATATATAGGTCCGTGGAGAGTCTTCAGTATTTATGTCGGACTAACGCGTTCACGAGACTGAAAAAGGAAACCATCAGTACACAGGTGCATTTTTACAATTTTATTTTTTTTCTTTTTAGGACAGGGTCTCACGGGCCCAGGCTGGCCTGGCCTTGCTGTGTGGTTGGTCAGAGGATGACTGAGCTTTCCATCTTTCTGCTGCTACCACCGAGTGCTGGGATTACAAATACGTGCTCCAGGAGGGGATTTTGTGGTGCTGGGCATCTTGTGCATGCTGGGTCAGTGCTGGACTAACTGAGCCATGTCACCAGCTGTCCCCAAGGTTACTATTGCTGTAATGAAACACCGTGACCAAAAGCAACTCGAGGAGGAAAGGGTTTATTTGGCTTACGCGTCCACATCCTAGTTCATAACTGAAGGAAGTCAGGACAGGAACTCAGGCAGAGCAGGAACCTGGAGGCAGGAGCTGATGCAGAGGCCATGGAGAGGTGCTGCTTACTGACTTGCTTCCCCTGGCTTGCTCAGCCTGCTTTCTTATAGGACACAGAATCACAAGCAAGGGATGGCACCACCCACCATGGACTGGGTCCTCCCCCATTGATCACGAATTGATAAAATGCCTTATAGCTGGATCTCATGGGTCATTTTTTTTCTATTGAGGCTCCCTTCTTTCAGGTAACTTTCCCTTATGTCAAGTGGACATAAAACTAGCCAGCGCACCAGCCCTGCAGATGTGTGTGTGTGTGTGTGTGTGTGTGTGTGTGTGTGTGTGTGTATTTCAGGCTCAGCTTTTATATTATATAATTGGTCATTTAACCTGGTCTTGAAAGGTAGCTCCGTGGTTAAGAACACTTGCTACGCTGCAGAGGGTTCAGTTCCTACTACCCATAGTCAGACAGCTCACAACAGCTTGTAACTCTGATCCCACAGGATAGAATAGACTCTACCAGTCTCTACCCACAACTCCTATGCATATATGCCAGGTTTGGAATGGAAGAACACAGTTGCTTTGAGATATTTGATCTCAGAAGCGACAGCCATGTGACCCTGGACCCTCTAGCGATGCCATCTATTAGAGCCATGTGGGAACAGTAAGGTAATGCGTGCACACTGGGCCAAAAAGCAAGACGCCCAGCAAATGGGTGGCATTGCCCGTCTTCGTGTTTTCTTCTCTCCGGGTTTATAAAGACAAACTATGATCATTGGAAACTCTCTGGGGAAAACAGGTAGAATGGCTTAAAAACTCGATGATCCATTTCTAACAACAACAACAAAAAAGTTAAGTGGAAGCAATATGAAACGTGATGCAGAAGTCCAGGGAAGCAGGGTTTAGGGGACTCCAATCCCATGTGACTTTAGAGGGGCTCTGCTGGGTTCCCATGGGGAGTCCGAAATGTCACCCAGCTGCCCACTCTGTTGCTCGTGATGTCTGGACAGAATAGATAAACATGGGCTTGGGCAGTGGGTGTTAGCCAACATGTGTCTCAGTTATCTGCGTTTTAAATGAAAGTGTCCGCCTAATGCTGGGTGAGTTGACGCACACCTGAGATAGCAGCGTGCTAGCTGCTCCCCGTGATTTTCACACACTCTTATTCACTCGTGGATGGTATTGAGGGCTTTCAACAGGTTGGAATACCTATTATTTTAAAAATAGTTAACTGATTGGAGAGACGGCTCAGAGGTTAAGAGCACTGGCTGCTCTTCCAGAGGTCCTGAGTTCAATTCCCAGCAGCCACATGGTGACTCACAACCATCAATAATGAGATCTAGTACCCTCTTCTGATTTAGGCATACATGCAAACAGACTATATACATAATAATAAAAATAGTTAGCTAAAACAATAAAATGACTAGCAGTAAAATTGATATGTCAATTATATCTGTTTTAAAGAGCATTGGGTAGCTATAGGAAAGGTTGCCTAACTAGTTTCTAAACACAAACAAGTCAAAAGTTTGTTACAAACCTTTTTTTGTGATGTTCTGTGTGAATGAGTGCATATGAATGCATTGTTCACGGAAGCCAGAGGAATTGGATCACCTGGAGCTGGAGTCACAGGTAATTGTGAGCTGCAGGAAATGGACGCTGGGAATGAAACAAACTCAGGTCCTCTGGAAGAGCAGTAACTGCTCTTAACCTCTGCTCCATCTCCCTAGCCACTTTGTCTCAAAGACTTTTAAGGATAAAAGACTGTGAAATAGCTGGTCAAAGGCCGAGGAAGGAGGATTGTGACTCCACACGGGGAGACCATGTCTCAAAAAAGTAAAGCAAAACCAAACAGATTGTAGACATAATGCAAAAGGAAAACCCAACAAAGGGGTCTTGGGTTGTAGCTCAGGCACTTGCTTCGTATGTGGAAGCGTGGGTTCGATCCCCAGCACTGCAAGAAAAAAAAAAAACCCTGAAAAACCAAAACACAAACAACAATAACAGAAAAGCAGCCTAGATGGCCAGGCATGATGGTACGTGCCTGTAATCCTGGCATATGGGAGATCAAGAAGGGAAGAGGGCTGTGGGTCCAGGGCCAGCCTGTCTAAAAAAAGGAAAAAAACTCTTTCCTTTGGATGAAGTACAGGTGAACATTTTACCACGAGCCCATCTCATTTTATTAAGTTACATTGTTGTTTGCGTGATTTTCCTACACTGTTAACACGAATTAATAAGGATAAAAGCACTCTCATCCCAATAAAGATAACAATGTAACATTCTGGGAGGAACTGGTATGTAATGAATGCGTTCACTCCAGACCACTCCATGTTAAACCTGGCATTCAGTCGGGCAGGACATGGAGCAAGTTCTGAGCTTGTAGTGGCTTTCTGATTCCGAGACAGGCGCAGAGCACTTGAAAGCCCGTGGCTTCATCTTTCACTACTTCTTCCCTTCCCAGCTTCCTGTTTGATTTCTTTACCTTGGAAACGCTGGGAATCAATGAACAGGAAAGGAACAAACGGGGCAGGTCAAATGTAGTCTAAGATAGTCCTGGGACAAGTGCTGAACTGCAGAACAATTTCACATAGCCGAGACTCACAGACTGGAGTTAGCAGAGCCAGTGACCCAGTTGTGGGAGTGGAGATGAACTCTCTTTTAGTTCTTAGAATGATTTTTAAAAAAAGAAGAAGAAGAAAGGAAAAAAAGAGGCATTGGAGCGTGTAACAGTGTCTGTCTCCCCGAGTCCTTTTTCTTTTGACAAGTAAACTTCCATAGTGATTGATATTGCCTCATTAACATTTTGCAACATTAATCAAGGCCTTAAGTAGCCCTTCTGGCAACACAATACCCAGCAGCCATTGAGGCAGCAAAGCTGAGCTGGGCACATAGGGCAGACTGTTTGAAGCCCGTTTTAGACTCTCTTGTTAGCTCCCCAAAGACACTAACGTTTCTTCATAAGTAAAAATTATATTCTGTCTTACAAACAATGATTTCTGGGTCTTATTTAAAACATGGGGCAGGAAAACTGTCTCTAGGAAAATTTGCCTTTGCTGTTGATTTCATAACATACAATTTGTGCAATTATAGACAACCCTGCTAAGTAGTACTTGTATGGAAGAAAAATAAATATTTGTGAGCTGGGAGAGAACAATGTCCCAGCAGAAGATGTCCAGGGCTCAGCTTTCCCTGGGGCTCCACGGAGGCTGGCAGACAAGCCTTGAAATGAGGGTTTCCAAACAAGGCAGGGAGATGAGAGAGGGACCCAGGCAGAGAAGGTCATGTTCGCAGGCACGCCCCCCCCCCCCCCCCGTGTGAAGTGGGGGTGGGGATTCAGGGAAAAGAAAACCGCTCGTGGTTAAAAGCCAAGAGGTCAGGGATGCAGGCCTTGGCTCCAGCCCAGATATCCAGACAGGAAGATGAAGAAAGAGGAGATAGTCGGACCTTGTATCAAAATGTGGACCCAGAGACTGGAGAAATGGCTCAGTGGTTAAAGGCACCAGTTGCTCTTCCAGAGAGGACCCAGGTTTGATTCCCAGCATCCTCATGTCTGTAATTCCAATTCCAGTGGATCCAACATCCTCTTCCTGTCTCCTCAGACAATGGTCATTCAAGTAGTACGCTTGCAGGCAAAGCACTCATACATATATGCTGTGGAACAACCCTGTACACTGTGAATATGGATTCCTTTCATTTGTTAATAAAAAAGCTGACAGGCTGGTAGTTGGACAGGAAGTGAGGCAGGAAAGTCAAACAGAATGATGGGAAGAAGGAGGGGGAGTCAGAGGAGTCACCAGCAGTCACTGACGGAGCAGGAGGTGACCATGCCATGATAATAAAAGACCTGCCACATGGCAGAGCATAAATAAGGACTATGGGTTAACTTAAAATGTAAGAGCTAGTTAGTAACAAGCCTGGACTATTGGCCGAGCATTTATAATTAATATAAGCCTCTGTGTGGTGATTTAAAAGCGGCCCCTGGGACGGGAAAACTCAGCCTACACGGATAAGATAATTCCAGACAACAAAACAAACACAAAAGCATGGACTAGAAGTATCTGAGTTGGATTCAGCCAGTGCAGCTACTTCTAAAATCCAAGAACTAGATTCTTTAAGCCAAGCCAGGCTTTCTGTGTATATAACACACCTACTTGGGTGTGTTAAACTCCCCCGACTTTGAACCTTTACCTGCTGGGAGTGCAAACATCTGTGTTCTTGCCACGAGGCCTTGGGTCTCATTATGTAGCCCAGGCTGGCTTAGAACTCATGTTCCTTCCTCAGTTTTCCATGTGCTGGGATTATAGGCATGTGGCACCATGCCCAACTGATATTTAGAGTGTATGGGGCCTAGAGACTGATAGATGTAGAAGAGGAAGAAAGAAGCATTCTAAAGAAGAGCTCCTTGCTGGACGGTGGTGGAGCGCACCTTTAATCCCAGCACTTGGGAGGCAGAGGCAGGCGGATCTCTGTGAGTTCGAGGCCAGCCTGGTCTACAAGAGCTAGTTCCAGGACAGGCTCCAAAGTTATACAGAAACTGTGTCTTGAGAAACCAAAAAAAAAAAAAAAAAAAAAAAAAAGTAATCTGAGGAGCCTTTTCAGGACACCTGCAAAGAATGCCTCCTTTTCTGGTCAGAAAGGCATCCAAATTGCCTTGTGTGAAACCATTTCCTACGGACCCAAGACTTGTTTGGAACGTAGAAATAAAACCTTCTTCCAGTTTGCTTCATAATGATCCAATTCTTTGTTTAATGTTGGCACCTAGCGCTGTCTCAAAATATAAAAACAAAGGACCAGCAAGTGCATACCTTCAGGGACCTTCTCACGGGAAGGACTCCATTGGTACCCCACTGTGGCACTGTGGGGAAGCTCCAGGATGTTAGCACACTGTCCTTTGAGCCGGTAAGAGATATCTACATGAAGAACATGCAAGGCTCTTTGAATCACAGTTGAATATCTTTGTATGTTTATGTTTGCTTGAACCGTTATCGTGTTTATTGAAGAAACTTAGAAGGGAGAAGTAAGAAAGTAGTTGATGTTACGTACATCCAGAGACTTTGTTTCTTGAGGATGTGCAGTTGATTATCTTAGTTTCTTTCTTTTTTAGTCTTTAAAGTTATCTTTTTATTTTATGTGGCGGGTATTTTCCTGCATGAAGTTTTGTGTATCATGTGTGTACCTGATGCTTACAGAAGACAGAAGACAGCATCTAATCCCCTGGGACTGCAGTTATAGATTCTTATGAGCTGCTGTGTGGGTGTTGAGAATCAAACCAGGGTCCTCTGGAAGAGCAGCCAGTGCACAGAACCACGGAACCAACTCTCTGGCCTTCTTGCTTGCTCTTGTCGTAGCTGTGGTAAGACACTCTGACAAAAAGCAGCTTAAGGAATATGGACTTATTTTGGTTCACAGTTTAAGGTGCAGTCTGTCATGATGGGGAAGTCAAGGCAACAGGGTTTTAGAACAGTTAGTCACAGAGCACACACAGTCAAGAAGCAAAGGGCAATAAACACAGACAGCTGCTCAGCTCCCAGGAGCCCAGTCAGGGGATGGCATCACCCACAGTGGGCAGGTCTTTCTACTTTAAGGCAGTCAAGAAAATCTCAGATGGTTCTAGAGTCTGTCAAATTGACAATTAACCATGACAATACTCACTAGATATCCTCTCTCTCCCTACACCCCTCTCTTTCTTAGACGATGATCTTTCGTGTCGTAGGCAAGCTCTCTGCCACTGAAAATGCCCAGACCTTGACAAGTTTTGGTAAGTGGCTGTGGTGGTGTGTATCTAATGTGTGTGTGTGTGTGTGTGTGTGTGTGTGTGTGTATCTAATGTCAGCACTTGGAGACTGAAGCGGGAGGATCCTGAGCTCCAGGTCGGTCTAAGCTGTCTACAGAAACTGCCTTAAAACAACCCAAATGGAGCTAAACCAAGACCCCGAAGTATATCTCCTACCTCCAAAAGCCACACATTAAGATGGGGGGAGGGATGTTAATATCACTCCAGAAAGGTCCCTTACTCCTTTCTAGACAATCTCCGCCTACTTCCCGCTACCCTTTCAGATAGCCACTGTTTTCATTTCTGTCACTACGGATTGCTTTTGCCTGTTCATATGAATAAAAGGAGTTTGATTTTTTTGCTTTTTAAACCTAGTAATATGAATGATTTCTACCTCAATGTTGATCTACAACTCTTCTTTCTTCCTTCTTTGTCTTTCCCTTCTTTTTTCTTGTTTTGAGATATGTTCTTACCCTATAGCCTAGACTGACCTAGAATTTTCTAGGTAGACTGTGATAGCCTCAAACTCAAAGCAATTCTCCTGTCTCAGCCTTCAAAGTGCTACCATAGGTATATGTGATATCATAGGCATATGCCATCATTTGCCCACACCATCACTTTCAATTGAAAAATATTATTGCTTCAGTTTATGTTCTATTACACACACAAAGTTTACCCTTGTTGTGATTTGATTTCATTTGTCCTTTTACTATTCTTCGTTTGTGATGACACAAGGCTCTGTTACCAACATCTTTGTACACAAGTCTTCTATCTGCAGGTGATATTCCAAAAACTGAAATGGCTCTGTCAATAAATGAACGTATCAAGCAACATTACTAAACGACACCCAGAAAACCTGCCTGAGGCTATGACTGTTTCAAGACACCACGGAAGCTGTTTTGTGAGATGCTGTGAGAAACCCTGCATTGCTGAGAACAGGGTGGGGGTGGGGTCTTCATTGCTAGCCTACTTCATATTTTAAAGATGGCAGCTGATTTTAATCTACATTTCTTTTATTAGTAAGGGGCTTGAACATTTTTTTCTGAGAAAACTTTCACCGTGTCACTTTACAGTGGAAATAATTTTTTTTTTAAAATAAACTTTCTAAATGATCAATAAGCTGGTCATGGAAAAAAGGCAATCTGACTGAAGATAGGAGGGTAAGAATAGAACAGTGTGGAAAAATGCAAGCGGAACTGTCTTTCAACATTATTTTTAGCCAATGGCCTTATTCTATAGTCTTGATTTTTGAATAACTTTAGACAACACTTTTATTTTCATTTGCCCATAGAAAGACTTTGATTCCGCCTGAGGGGAAAATAAATTCAGGCAGGGAGAGAGCCACATAGCTGGTGCCTGGGCAGCCACTTGTCTTCTGCTTTGTCCAGAGTCAAAACGATTAAGTGAGGTTTGGCAGCACCCTGATACTTTGTGGCAAACCCCTGCATAGAGCAGTGCCATCTTTTGAGCCCACTGTCATTTTATGTCAAATTGTAACTAGCATCAACATCATATGTCTATCTTGTCTAACATTTATTTTATTTTTTTAACAATTTCTCTCTCTCTTTTTTTGGGGTTTCTTTTTTTTTGTTTGTTTGTTTTTTTGTTTTTTGAGACAGGGTTTCTCTGTAGCTTTGGAGCCTGTCCTAGAACTAGCTCTTGTAGACCAGGCTGACCTCGAACTCACAGAGATCCACCTGCCTAAATTCTACAAGAAATTTCTAGTAATGAAAAAATAGCATAATGCTTCTAAATAAAGACAGCCTGTCCTGGATCATTTTCTGGACATGTGTTAACATAAAATAGAGATTTATTACTATTTATTATTATTGTTCATTTAGAACCAAATATTAATTGTATATAAATTATATGTTAAAATAAAACTCTACTACTACATAGGGGAATATATATGCATATACATGTATACATATAATGCACGCACACATACATATACATACGTGTTCATATGTGTATGTGTGTGCATATATATAGTGTGTGTGCATGTGTGTGCATGTGTACATGTGTTTGTGCATGTAGAGGCCAGAGGACAGCTAGAATATTTTTAGATAGTCCTTCACTGCCCAGAACCTGTGGGCTAGGCTAGGCTGTCAGGCCAGTGAGCACCTGGGGTCCTCCCTTCTCTGTCTCCTCAGCACTGGGTTTCTGAGCAGGGCATGGTTGGTGTTGTAAAGTGAGTTCTAGGAACCGAGCACAGGTCCTTGCGCTGGCAAGCAAGGACTCTATTGGCTGAGCTATCACCCCAGTCCGTTAATGCACTTTAATATTTCAGATAAATCTGGCAGGCCTATGTTTTGATATTTTAGAAGGTTTATCTGCATGTCTTCATTTTTGCTCTTGGCAGTGCTTTGGATCTCATCCACGGCTTTGCACAAAAGCTAGGTTCTACCCCTGCTCCACAAGCCCAGAGAATTGTAAGTCACTTTTTCCTTTTACCCCCAAACAATGTGTCAGTAGTTAAGATGAAACAATAGCATATCTAGGTTTTAATTTTTCTGTTCTACAATGTTGCAGTAGACTCCACCACTTTTTTGTTTTGTTTTGTTTGAGACAGGGTTTTCCTGTGCAGCTCTGGCTGTCCTGGAAGGTGATCTGTAGACCAGGCTGGCCTCGAACTCACAGAGATCCACCTGCCCAGACCATATTTTATTTTTACTGTTTTGCTGTGTGCCAAAGGATTGAATCTGGTGCCTTGTTCAGTCTAGGCACACCATTTCAAAAGTCTTCTAAAAAAAAAAAACACACTGCATTTCTTCCTTAGCATCACCAAAGCTCTTCAACTTTTGTTTTTATTGAAAAATTGCGATAAAAACAAGAGAATTATTTAGTTTGCATTTATGGCAGGAGAATTTGTTGTTACTGCTGTAAAGGAGTTAATGACTGGGTTTAGTTCAAGAGAAAGCCTCTATTAAAACCAGAAGTTGCCTGATGGGAGAACAATGCTGAGCATAGATTTGATCACTCGGTAAATGGTCCTTTGTTTCAGAGAGTGCAGTTTAGAGTAATTGAAAAAGAGCCCCACCCGCTGCTTGCTCCATTTGCTTGCTCTCCATGTGACCGAATTTTGCTCCGAGAGGGGTGGGGAAACAATTTCCAGGTATGTCGTATTTCCTATAGGTTCTTTAATTTCGCCGGAGCCTCCTTCGTGCTAAGTACCCTGCAGAGGATTTATTTTAGTGTTTCTTTTGAAGAGATCCAAAGAAGGAGAATGACAAATCTTTTGAAACCAAGCTCTGATTTGATTGGATGTTACTTTTTTTTTTTTTTAAATAGCAAGCATTGGCTCTCAATCATGGTTTTTGGTTTATTTCCGTCAACTTGCCAAAGAAATGAAATTAGGAGTAGTAACTGTGTTTCACATTCCCCGGGGCTATGATTTCAAACCACGGAAAAACCAATATAGATTATTCTGTCGCAAACCACGAAAACTCGGGCAAGATGCAGGTGCAGCGGAGCCGCTTATTTTTGTGTCTTTCATTCACTGGGTGTGTACACCCGGAAGAAATTCCATGTGCCCTTAGTTTCATCAACAGAATCTTTTGTTGTTGTTCTTTTTGCTTTTTTGACAGAGTCTCTGCGCTGTGCTGGAACTCCCAGAGATCCGCCTGCCTCTGCCTGCCCAGGGCTGAGAACAAAGGCATGCACCACGCCCACTGAATCGCCTTACTAAACAGTGGAGGAATGATGCCCAGGAGGGCAGGCAACAGAGGGCTGTGAAAGAGTGAGTTAATGGGGCTTTCGGAGGATCTAGGTTCACCTGGGGTACAACACCAAACACCCAGAGATGAGGAACCAGCCCAATTCGCCTTCTAATCAATCTCCTCAGCTGCTTTAATGCGTGTGACTTGGAAACGTTTTTCCGGAGCTAAACATGGCGAAGCACAGAGTAATCCTAACATTAGGAAGCTGAGGCAGGGGGATTGTGTGTGTGTGTGTGTGTGTGTGGGGAGAGAGAGAGAGAGAGAGAGAGAGAGAGATTGAGCTTAGCCTATGCTACCTAATGACACTGTCTCAAAAACAAAACAAGCAAAATGCATTTTCTAAACGTAGATCCCGGAACCACCTCCACTTATCAAAAGGTGGCTGATGCCACACAGATTCCGTCACATGGGCCATTGGGAAGGAGTCGTCAGTAAAGTCGTGTTTGGAAGTACAGTGGTCAGATATTGGAGGGGACATAAAGGGTGCTTTTTATCCATCTATCCATTTATCCATCTATCTATCCATCTATCCATCCATCCATCTATCCATCACCGGGTAGGAAAAGGCTATGCCCCACTGCCCCCCATCTCCACCCCCAGCCTGTGTATGCTTTTAAAATGCGGATGTTTTGCAGAGCAAGCACTTTTTCAACAGCTCCTGCTTGCCTAAGAGCTGGTGAGCATTCTATCTGGGGCTTTCTGGTTTGTCAGCATTACAACCTGTCTCTCTATGAAGCCCAACCTAACTTCACCTTGCTAACCTAGCTTGTCAGCTGTGGAATGTCAGGGAGAGAAATTCGCGCACAATACATTTTAAATCTACTTCATGTAGCGAGGGCTAATGGGAAAGTCTTGGGTTAATCAACTCTTTGTCTTCCCTGAAACAACTGATGGGGGTAACACAGAGTCATAAATTACTTTTGTTATTATTATTTGTATTTAAAATTAAAAAAACACTTATTTATTGTTTACCGTGCACTTGAGCACGGTGCGTGCGCGTGCATACGTGTGTATGTACTGCCATGGAGATTAAGGACAACTACTTATAGGAGTCAGTTCTCTCCTTCCAACCTTGTGAGCTCCTGACCCAGCTTGTCTGGCTTGGTGGTGCCTTTGCTTGCTGAACCATCTTAACGGCCCTATTATTTGCATTAAAAGAATATTGACAACGTGATCCTATCATAGTCCATGAGGGAGGAGAGTTACTTTAACAGATAATTTCACGCCAGAGATAAAGTTCAGTGGTAGAGGTGCTTGCACGAAGGCACAAGGCTCTAGGTTCAATTTCTACTAACACTTGAATGTGCATACGGGCACACACATTCACGCACGCGCACACACAACTGGGAATCCTGTTCCAGTCATTCACAAGCTATGTCGACAGGGTTGTGGCCAGTCATTTTATCTTTCTGAACATTAGGTTTCTGCAAAATGGAAATAATTACCGTGCAGGTTGTTTTGGGGATTATATGACGTATGTTTCAGCATGTAACAGATATTGACATAAAGGGATTGGAACTGATTTAGACCGGGAAACAGAGACATATCTACTGGTTTAATCCTTTCTTCAGGCGTCACCCTAAATGCTGGAGGTAATCTCAGATATTTTAGATAATGCAAAAATAAGGATATATTATAGCCAGCCTTTCTTCTTTCTTTCCTTCCTTCCTTCCTTCCTTCCCTCCCTTCTTTCCTTTCTTCCTATCCAGGTTCTCTTGTATTTTAGAATGGCCTCAGCTGAGGATGACCTTGAACTTCTGATCTTCTTGCTGTAATCCTTCTTTAATCTCGGGTTTAAAGTCATTCCTTACCACACCTGGTTTATACAGCGCTGGGCACTGAGCCCAGGACTTTGTAGGCAAGCACTCTACCGCCTGAGCTATATCCCTAATTCCACTGTTAGACTCTGAGATTCAGAAAATCCTCTACTGTACATCCATTTAGAATTTTACAACTTATAGCCAAGATACAAGTCACTTTCCAGTGCTGGTTAAATCTTGCTGAGTCCTCCAGCAAAGAGCAGTAAATCTTACTCCAGCAAGAACAATGACTATTTAAATATTATGTTAAAATATTACATAACCAGTTCAACTTACGCTCTACTTATGTAAGGACCTGCTGTTACAAGGCAAACATATCTCTGTTTGTTTCAGCTAGGGTTTTCCTTCTGGAGTGTTTTGAGAAAGAAACGTCCTCCGTAGGCTCAGGCATTTGAACACTCTGTCCCCAACACGTAGACCTGTTTGGGGAGGCCTAGGAGATGTGACTTTTCGGGAGAATGTGTGTCACTGCAGGTTATAATGGGGGGAGCATTTCTTTTCCTGTGCTCCTTAAATGATGGGCTCACAAATAGGTGAATGCCTCCATCATGGCTTCCAGAACATTTCCCCTAAATGTTTTTTACCGCCAAGGTTAAATAGCCACCACTAGTGTGTAGTATCTCTTCCCCACAACATAGTCTCATTCTGTAAAGATTTTAGCCCCAGGTTCCTCTTGTCCGGGGTCCACATGTTTCCCCCATGACTGTTTTATCTGGATACACTATGTTTTCAGTGTCTGGCCTTGGAGCCTGTATTAGTTGTTTCTCTCATTGATGTGACAAAATATTCCACAAAAGCAACTTGAGGGAGGAAGATTTTATTTGGGTCACAGTTAGAGGGTGCAACCTGTCATGGGGGGGAAGGCATGGCAGCAGGAGTGGGAGGTGGCTGGTCATCTGGTCACATCACTTTAGCTGTCAGGAAGCGGAGGGGAGTGTTGCTGCTCACCTGGCTTGCACACCTGGCTTTCTCACAAGGCTTTCTCATCTTTTCCTTTCTTAGCAGTCTGAGATCAAGTCAAGAGTGGTGCCACCACATTCAGGATGGCTCTTCCTCTTTTAGTTCATCCTCTCCGGAAACCTCCTCACACCCTCACAGATACGCTGCTCGAGTGTGTCTTCTACATGACCGCAAATCCAGACAAGGTGACAAAGATTAAACATCACAGCGTCTTTTGGAGATTTGGATTGCCCTTCTCCAATGACTCCTTACCCTACCTTCCTCATTTACTCCTTTGGTGTGTTATAATCTGCTCGGCCACCCCTTGTGGGACTGGCCTCGGGTCACCACCGCGTTTATAAACGATAACACCCAGTCCCTCACAGTCAATCTTTAATTCAATCATTGCTAATACTGCAGCTTTTCCATTACCTCAGTTACAAGTGCTACCTATTCTTGCTACACTGACTACCTTATAGAACTGGCTCAATGTGAGTAGTCACTGGTTAGATCATCTCAGGCAAATAGGTTGCGCGCCCGTGCAGCCAGCCATATTGGCCCTGTTCAGAGGCCTTTGTGTGACTTAGCTGAGGTCAGACGTACGTACGTACGCAAAGAGAGGCTGTGGGAGGGGAGCGGAACAATGAAGGGATTAAGGACAAGGAAATTAAGCTTCAAAGAAAGAGGAAAAGGCAGAGTAGTTCCTTCAGGAGGTGAAGGCTGGCAACCCTGCGGAGCTTCGTAAGGCAGGGAAGTCTGGTTGAAGAGCTGCGGACAGATGTTAAACCGGACTCCCGTTGGGTCGGCGAGGGTGAACCAGAGAGAGAAAAGAGGCCCTCGGCTCCACAGAGAAGAAAATGATTCTGAGCACACAGGAGGGGCTGAGTCAATATTTAGTGAGAAAACCGGGGGGTGGGGGGTGGGTTGTGACTGCAGGCAGCGGGGTTGGTTGTTTCCTCGGCCTGTTTTGGACAGAAAAGTGCGAGGGAGTCACATTTTCAACGGGTGTTGGGGGAAGGGCGGGCTGCTGTTTGGCAGGCTTTAGTTTGAGTTAGAAACAGTCTCTGGAGTCCTGTGTGATGGTGCCGGTCTGTCATCCCAGCACTCAGAAAGAAAGGTGGGACAATGAGGAGTTCAGGGCCAGCGTCAGCTATGTAGGGAGTTTGAGACCAGCCTGGGCTACGTGAGACACCATCCCATTCCGCCGTCCACTCCGAGCCAAGCGAAGGGAGTGGGAATTAGACTCAGTAGATTGGTACATAAACAAGAAGACAAGCTGGGCGGTGGTGGGGCACGCCTTTAATCCCAGCACTCGGGAGGCAGAGGCAGGCGGATCTCTGTGAGTTCGAGGCCAGCCTGGTGTACAAGAGGTAGTTCCAGGACCGGAACCAAAAAAGCTACAGAGAAACCCTGTCTCGAAAATTAAAAAAAAAGAAGACAGGCAGCGGGAAGGCCAGGCATGTGTTTTGGGAATCTGGGGGCAGGTGTTAAGGGGGATACAATCAAGATACATTGTATATATGTGTAAAATTGCCAAAGAATAAGTGAAACTATTTAAAAGGCCGAGAAGGAGGAGTTGGGTGAATGGGTGGATAATGATGGAGGGATGCGTGGGAAATAGAGGAAGATGAACGTTTTAGTTCATTATAGGACTCTGCTTTTTGAGTTAGACTTTTGGTGTGGAGGCAGGATCTTATTGTGCAGCCCTGGCTGGTCTTGTATCCAATACGTGGCTAGCCCAGGCTGACCTGACGCTCGCGGCCACCTTCCTTCCTCGGCTTCTCAAGTGCTGGATTTACAAGTGTGCTTTGTGCACACTTCCTTCTCGAGTGGGCATTGCTGCATCAGGCTGGGTTAGGCGTCTTGATGCACACCGCATTTCAACCCTCACAGCGGTCTTTCCAGGCCAATGCTAATTACTGCTGTTCTTCTTTAATTTTTCTTTATTCTTGAGAAATTCACACATGTATGTGATGAAACGGGATCATATCCACTTGCCCTAAACTTCCTTCCATTCCCCCAACAATATATATATAATATATATATATAATATATATATATAATATATATATATATATATCACTAATCCAATTAGTGCTGTCCACTCATTTATGGGTGTAGGGTTATCCACGGGAGCATGAACAACCTACCAATGGCCACTCATACAAATAAGTAAAATATATTAAAAAATACTCCCCCTCCCAGCAGTGACCAGTTGCCAATAGTGCCTCAGTGAGGGAGAGTCCCCCGTCTGTGCTGGAAGTTTGGCCCGACTGACCTTGCGCAGTCCGTGAGCGTTGTAGTTATGGCAAGTCCAGAAGGCAGAGATTCATAATGCTCCTTCCCATAACCCACTCTTGCGTTCTTTTCTGCATCCTCTTCCGAGATGTTCCCTGTGGCTTGGTGGCGGCGGTGTGGGGGTGGCGGTGGCATGGGATGGTGTGTGGAGAAAGATGTCCCTTTTAGGGCTGAGCACGCGGTCTCTTCGTCTCAGCACTTAACAGTTAGACAGCTCAGCATTGACTGCTGCCCACTGCACCATTGCCCAGGTTCTAGGTCTGATCCAGTCCCCTTGCCCGGGCCCAGAGCTTAGCGGCTCCTGGGCACCTGTTATTGCAGTCCAAAGAAACCTGCAATGCGGGGAAGACTTAGAATATGAGCGTGTCTGGATTCCTGGGCCATGTGCTGCCTGTTTGTTCGTCGAAATATTTTACTAGATAAGTTAGGCTGTGTGTGTGTGTGTACGTGTGTGTACGTGCACACTGGTGTGCGTGTGCCTCTGTGTGTGTGCGCGTGCACATGTGTGTGCATTCGTGTGTGTGCATGTGCCTGCATGTGTGCCTGTGGGTACGTGTGCACCCGTGCATGTGTATGTGTAAGTGTACAGAATGAAATACCCAACTGCAAAGCTTTCTTCAGCATTCTCCCCCACCCTTGGTTGTGGCCTCTCATCCCCAGAACTTCACAGAACTGCTGGAAGCCAGGAGGACCCATGCATCTGCCTCAAGCAAGAGAGGAGCTGGCAGTTGCGGTCAAGGATAAGCGATTTTGAGGAAACGGGACATTTTCAGTGGGATGGGCACACTTCATAAGATCTGTCCAGGAAATTTCATGCAATCTGACATTTCCCTTAGAGTTGCTTAGGAACCCAAGGAAATCGTGGCTCCGAATGACAGGATGGTGATAAATTAGTCTGTCCTGGGCCAGCCATCTGCTATAAGTAAATTAAGACACTAACCCATATGGGATTCATCTAAAATAGAAATTCTCATTTTCTCTGCAATTTTCATTTCTCTTTATCTGGTTCTTTGAGAATTAGTTTTACATAGAATCATCCAAGTTTTATCCCTATGCTTTCTCCGTCTCCACTTCTGTTTCCACAGGCAGCCAAATCTCAGGGTTCCCTTTGCCTACACCCGGAAGGTCATTTCGAATGGTTGGTGGTCTTAAATGTTTTAATCTGATGGCTGGATTTGGGGACTAAAGCATTTTGTTGTACTTTGTGCTTGCGTTCTGAAATAGGGTCTTGCTATGTAGCCCAGGTTAGCCTCAAACTCACACCCCTGCTTCAGCCTCTCAAGACTGCAGGCATGAGCTACCTACCATCCCTGGCTTCTTGTCTCTGTTTTCCAGTTCTGCCTGGCACTGCCACCTTTAGCTCTCCTCGTTTATCATCTTCCTTAGTCCCCCCCCACACCTTACACCTACTGACTTCTCCGAGTGGAGTTTCACCTCCGCCGTTGGTCACAAGCTTGGCATAGTTGCTTCTTGCCTATGAGACAAAACATCATAAATCATTTCTGTCTGGCTGTTTTTGTTGTTGTTATTCAGGACGACGCACTGCTTACGGATAAACTGAAGTTTCTGCCCCAAATCCCTTCAAGTTCCATCTCGCCTCTAAGCACGGTCCATCACTCACAGCCTTCCCCCCCCCCCCCCCCCCCCGTGGGGAGGCAGTCCACTTCTGCTGTCTTCATTCCCTCCGGGACACACCTACTTGGTCCTGCCCCACTTACTTAACTGTTTACATACTGGAGTACACTCCGAGTTTTTGCCTGTTTGCCGCATCCAGTTCAACGGTAAGTTCTAGAGAGCAGGGGCAGGCTTGGAGTTCTCCATTCCAGACTAAGTCCGACTCTAGACACCCAGGGATGCGCCGAACTGCTGACTGACTGAGCATCTTCATCGTGGTTATGTTCTTGTAGGGCAAGACAATGAGTAAATACGTAAAATATATAGCAGGTGCAATGGTCTAACTCAGTGGTTCTCAACCTTCCTAATGCTGAGACCCTTTAATACAGGTTGTGGTGACCCCCAACCATTAAATTATTTTGTTGCTACTTAATAATTATATATAATTAATAATAATATATTATAATATATGTATGTATGTATTGGAGAAAGGTAAAGAGGACCCCTCAATATCAACCTCTGGCCTACACATGTCTGAGCCTGTCTAGGAGGTGAGTGAGTGCATCTAAGCACTCCTCACCCATATACACACCAACAAACCAGCCAGGTTAGGAATGTAGCTCAGTCAGTAGAGTGGCTTGCAGGAAGGATCAAAGGTTTCTGGTTATCCTCAGCTATACAGTGAACTTGAAGTGAGCCTGGGCTACATAAAACCCTGTCTCAAAAAAAAAAAAAAAAACCTAAACCAACCAACCAGGCAAACAAACAAAACCCAAAGAAATAATAGCAAAACCCAAACAAATGGGGCTGTGGGTGAAGCTCGGTGGTAAACACTAACATGTGTAGCCTTGGTGCTCAAGGAAACAGAGCAAAACACATATGCACAGGAAAACCCCTGTGGTGGTTTGAAGAGGAGGTATGGCCCCATGGACTCACGTGTTTGAATGCCTGGCCTATAGGGAATAACACTATTAGAAGATGTGTCCTTGTTGGAGGAAGTGTGTCACTGTGGGATTGGCTTCGAGATCTCATATATGCTCAAGTTACACCCAGTGTGGTAGATAGTTCACTTCCTGCTGCCTGTGGGTTAAGATGTAGCACTCTCAGTTCCTCTTCAGCACCATGTCTGCCTGCATGCTGTCATACTTTCTTGCCATGCTGATAATGGAATAAACCTTTGAACTGTAAGCCAGCCCCAACTAAATGTTTTCTTTTATAAGTGTTGCTGAGGTCATGGTGTCTCTTCGAAGCAATAAAACCCTAAGACAATTCCCAAACCCAAGAACCTTTCATGGATATGGCACAGCAGTATACGTAACTTGAAGAATGAACTTGAGACGGTCTCACCAAAGGCATCCAATACGGTTTGCATTGTATTTCATATGGGTTGTGTTTGAAGGAAAGAAAAACCACAGATCCATCTACGTATCACATGAAAAATTATGCAGAAAGAAAAGAGCATTGAGACAGAACAGTTTTTTTTTATAACATATGGCTAGAGAAATAGAAAACCATGAAAGACGACAGCACACCAATAATTGAGTTACCTCTTTGAGCCCTTGTGGAGAAGAACGGAGCAATTGATCTGGAGCTCAATCCAGCAATGGCTAGAGGACGCTGGGGAAGCAGGTTTGTCCTGGATCTGAAGGACAATGGCCACAAGGTCCATCAAAGAGGACCTGTGCTACGGCTTAAAGCCAATCTGCAGGAACATCCAGCCCGTAATTCTTTATTTACATTTCTGCATTCCTTCGGCTAGACTCCTAGACGTAAAATTAATAGCTCAAGGAGAACAAACTTCCCCCTTTTTCTTAAAGGGAAACTCTCTTCGGGCTTATCATTGCAGTTTATGAAGCTGGTGAACTTTGATACCAGAGATCTTAGAAGTCATTCTCTTTGATCAAGCCATGGTGACTGGTGTCAGTAGCCCCAGCATGTGGAGGCTGGAGGATCAAGATTCCAAGGCCAGGATGTTGAGGCCAATCTGGCTACCACATCTGTCACCCCACCGGTGTCAGGGTTGATTTGGCCATTCAAGTGGATGTTGTGGGATAATCTTTTTCCTACACTGTGAAGATGTGCCTTTGCCAAGGTGCCTTTTGATTGGTTTGATAAAAAGCCAAATAGCCAATAGCTAGGCAGGAAAGGATAGGTGGGATTTCTGGGAGAGAGAGGAGAAGAGGAAGAGGAATCCAGGTACTTGGTTACGCCAGCGAGATGCTGAGGAGACACTGAAGAGATCAGATGTATGGTACAGAGTAGAGGTAAACTGAGTCACGTGGCAGAACGTAGATTAATAAAAGCGGGTTTTAAGTTTTTAGGTTAAAAGAGCTAGTGGGGCAAGCCTAAGCTAATGGCCAAGCTTGCGTAATTAATGTGAAGTCTCCATGTTGATATTTGGGGTCTGGTGATTCAAAGACAGTCCAACACGAACGTTTGCCACAGGAGTCCCTTTCACACAGCCCCCTGTGCGTCCTGTTTGAAGTTGGTTGCTCATGGAAGAAGAGGACCTTCCCTGAATAGACGAGGACCCATCTGCCATCAAGAGTGTGAGAACCTCCAAACAAGTTCTCAGGAGTTCAAGGCCAGCCTCAAATATATAGCAAATTCTAGGTCAGTCGGGGCTATGAGAGCTTGTCTCTAAAAACCAAAACAACAGAAAGAATTATGTCATAACATAGTATTTGGTTATTTTAATGACTTAAAAACCATACACTATTTTATAATACTCATCATATACTGAGATTTTTATTCGTGTTATTATTTTGAAACAAGGTTTCATTGTTATTTAAGACAAGTGCTGGCTACTCCGGAACTGTCTACGGAGACCAGGCTGGCCTTGAATGCTGCCTGCCTCTGCCTCCTAAGTGCTAGGATTAAAGGTGTGCACCAGCATACCCTAATGCCTTTTGTTGTTTCTGAGACAAGGCCCAGGCTGAATCTACTTTTCTATGTAATTCCACTGGCCTTCAATTCCTGATCCTCCTTGCCCCTGCTTCCCAAAAGTTGGGATTATTAGTATGCGCCACCTGCATGGCTTCTTCATAATCAGACACTACTTATAAATATGATTTTCAATGTATAAAAAATAGTATCATTTCATTTTTATTTATTTATTTATTTATTTATTTGAGGTAGGGGCTCATGTTGCCTAGGCTGTCCTGGAACTCACACTATGTAGGCCTGAAACTCAAACTCCTGTTTGGGTCTCGTGTGTGCTGGGTTTATACCACGCCTACTTTATTACTTGAATTTTATTGAGCACATTAACACTTCAGACACAGCTGGATAGTGAGTGTAGGAATCTATCTATTTGTGTGCATGTTGGTTTACAAGGCTAGCAGGTGCTTCTTCAAAACTTAAAAAAACAACTGCGATAAAAGGGAAAAATAAAGAAAAAAACCTTAGCAATTATCTTGAATGACCGTCATTTGAAGGTCATTCTTTTTACTCTGAATTTCCCAGTTTTTTTTTTTTTGTTGTTGTTGTTGTTTTGTTTTGTTTTTTTCCCCCCGAGACAGGGTTTCTCTGTAGCTTTGGAGCCTGTCCTGGAACTAGCTCTTGTAGACCAGGCTGAAATTTCCCTGTTTTTACAGTACATATATATTTCATTTAAATTAGAAAAAAAAAACACCTGGACTTATTTTTAAATACCGGGTCACAGTGAGATTTGAGGGCTTCTGAGCAAATAAAAACCACCGAACCCTTCTTTCCTTTTGTGAGAAGTGACCTTAGGATAAACTGCCGTCTATTGTGGGCGGCACTGGACAGACAGGAAGAGCACTCGCTCCGCCCCCCACTTGCATCAGGGTCGGAGGCTTCCGGACTCTGCAGGGAACCAACGTGAACCAGCACAGCAGGTTTGCGGCAGCGTGGGCTGCCCCGGTGGAGCTACTAAGGTTTGAATCGGCGATTAGGGCACTTTTCAGCTGACCAAACACCCCTTTCTCGAGCTTCACGGGCTCGTCCCCAGAGGGCCCGCTCTGCGGTTCTGTCCTGAGAAGACTGGGAACCTGACACCCCCCGGAGTGGAAACAGAGCAGGGTGTGGGAGGCCACTTTTGTATCACACAAGGTTTCTAGGCAGCAGCTGGTTTAACCACTTCAGTGTACGAATCATTCAGCTTCAATGACTTTTAGAGACGGGCGAGTTCATAACGAGAACCTCGGCAGACGAGGCCAGGTAACCTGTGGCCCCTGCCTCGCTTTCCAGGTCATTGTGCCGCTCGCTAGTCTGTGGCCCAGTCCTTCCAACATGAGGTCTTGGGGTTCTCCAGACTGAGGAATGCCCAGACTTCTGCCTACGGTCTTTCCTGTTTGGAACACCTTTTTCGGACCACACACTCATTTGAGATTTGACTCGTGTATAACTACTATGCCTTTTATCTTCCTGGGAATGCATAAACTTCTGCTGAACTGTGGGCTTCATTGGGACACTTTCCTGTGCACATAGAACACATTCCGACCATGCCCGTCACAGTGCCCTGTCACCTCTTCTCTCCAACACTCCCACCTTGACCCTGTAAGCACACAGCGGAGGCTTCACTGAATGCAACCTTGAACCGTGGCCTTTCTTTTTAACCTCTCCTGGGAAAGGACCTTAGTGTCTTGCACGTGCTACTCTGCCTCAGAGGTGTATCTGCTGCCCTAGGGTTACTTTTATTTTGAGATAGGATCTCATTAAATCTCCCAGGAAGGCATTGAACTTTTTGTCTTCCTGCCTTAGTCTTATGAGCGGTTGAGATTACAGCGATGCACCCCAAGATATGGCCCCACTGACTTTTCATTCAAGAACGTACATGGTTTCAGAGGGACAAAGTGAACTTTAAGTTACATTTATCTCTGCACCTGCCTATCCATTTACCCATCTATCTACCCATCCATCCACCTTCCCACCCACCCACCCATCTCCCCCCCATCCACCCACCCATCTAAAATTAAATTTTATTTTATCTTTGGTTATTGTCTACCCCATTTGACTACAATAGTTTAGAAAAATGGGGACTCTATTGTACTTGCCACTGTGCCAGGACCATGCATGCCACTTTACAGGTGCTGGCTTCGTGCCGGGTGACTGAAGTCAGGTGTGGCCACGTACATCTGTATGTAATTCCAGTGTTTGGAAAGCTAAGACAGGAAGGTCTCAAGTTTGAGGCCTAGCAAGACACACCCTACCCCAACCTCAAAAATAAAAATGCTTAAGCCTGGCATTGGCGGCACCTGCGTTTAATCCCAGTACTTGAGAGGCAGAGGTTAGCCTGTTTTCCAGAATGAGTTCCAGGACAGCTAGGACAACGCACAAACATCAAATCAAATCATGCTGCTTTATCACGTAAGCTAGAGTTGTGTGTCGTCCTGTTTAAAGGAACGAAGGGTAGAAAAATCTATAGTGTGTTACAAGGAAGCGTTCAAGCTCTTCCCCTTCAGGCAGCTCTCAGATGATAGATGACTAAAAGCTAAAATCAATATGATGTTTCACCGCGACAGTAATGATTTATGCCTTACTCCCGCCTGTAGTTAGACTGGCGAAGAGATGCGGGCGAGATGACACTGGAGAATTTCGCGACAAGAACTTGATGAATGCTTTGCAGCTTTAGATTATGATTCTCCTAGGGGTTTCAGGGAAGGGTTTTGTTGGCTCCTGACTGTGTGATAATGACGGAGGATGCAGACCAGGCCAGCCAGGGACAACCTTCAACCGTCATCGTGCAAAAGGAGCTTTTTAGACAGCTTAGTGGCCCTGTATTGCAATTCTACTTAATGGATGAAGACAAATGGATAAAAAAAAGGCTCAGCAAAAGCGACATGGGTATTCTTATACTGCCCAGTCTCCCTTTCCCTGGTCCTGGGCTCCCTCTTCCTGGGTAGCTGGATCAGGTTCAGACTTGCATGTTGGGAACTAGGAGTTTGTACTTCAAAGGTAGGGGGCCTGAAAGACCCTCCTTCCTCCTTAAGGAAATCAAAGCCTGGTCAAGATCACTGAGCATTCTGGCAAGACTGTGAGTCATGGAACCAGACTAGAGCGGGAAAGAAGTGGGGAGAGCCTAGGAGGGGCCTGGAACGAGGTGTGGGGGAATGACTGTCTTCAGCAGAAGCATACTGTCTCTCTGTTCTGCCGCCTGAAGTGGGATATCGGTGCCTTCAGCGGGTCATTTCTTTTTAGGATGGGGAGGGAGATTCTTTAGTCTCTGGAATCCTTGACGTGCAGATGGCTTTGTCTGTGTCTTCTCGTGGCTCTGTGTCCAGATTTCCCCTTATGGTAAATGTCCCCCTTCCCTGGGATTAGGGCCGACCATAACCTGATGATTCGCAAGAGGCTGTTCCTTTCCTCTTTTCAATCTATTTATTTATAGACAGGATCTCCCTGCCTAGACCAAGGCTGGTCTCTAATTTACAGCAATCCTCCTGCCTCAGCTTCTGAGTGCTAGAGTTACAGATGTGTGACACCATGCTCAATTTAAGGACCATACTTCTTTTATTATTTATTTAATTTTTGAGACAGGCTTTCTGTGTGTAGCACTGTAGTCAGTTTAAGAATCTTACTTATTTTATTATTTGTCTGTCTGTCTGTCTGTCTGTCTGTCTATTTTTGAGACAGGCTTTCTGTGTATTCCTGGCCATCCTGGAACTCACTCTGTTGACCAGGCTGGCCTCAAACTCAGAGATCTGTCTGCTTCTGCCTCCTGAGTGCTGAGATTAAAGGTGTGTGTGCCACCACCCCCCGGCAAGGACTCTGTTCCTGAATAAGGCCCCACAGTTCTGGGACTTCAGCATCTTTGAGGGAGTCATGCTTCAACTCCTAGGAGACAGGGAAGAAGTAGAGCTGTGTGTGTGTGTGTGTGTGTGTGTGTGTGTGTGTGTGTGTGTGTGTGTATTGGGAACAGGCAGAACTTGAGGTTTTCTAGGACAGCTGGACCATGGCATAGCACAAGGGCTTTTATAGGGTCTCTCCAACTTTAGCCAGGCTCTGCTGGACCAGATGCCAATAATAAATCCGCAAATCCTCATGAAGCGATTGAACCATCTTGGGAAGTAGGTTTATTTCTGGTGCGGGGGAAGAGAAGGGATGTCAGAGCTGGGGCAGTTCAACGGAGGTGACTTTGACATGGGAAGAAAGCTGGTTCTTACCGGGCCACAGGTCCTGTCTCTAGTGCTGCCCATACGGCCTTGTCTAGCCTCTTTGGGGCTCAGCATCCTCATCTATATCTTCTGTAAAATGGGGCGAGTGAGGAGGAAGTCAAAAGGTATTTGTGTAAATTATGTGAGATGAGGAATGAAAAGAATCTGCCGTCAGAAGGGACCTAAACAAGTCAGTCGTTCCTCCCCTCTTCTCTGCTCCCTACCCCAGGATGACCCCTTCCACCCAGGACCATCCCCCTCCCAGGCTGAGTCCTCCAGAGAGGTCTCTGCCCAAGGAAACAGTTAACTTGTTTTCATTTCAACTTTAGAGTCAACATTCTGGTTATGAGGCATTGCTGACAGACATCTAAATGCCCTGTGGTCGGTTAGACTCCTCTTTGGCAGGATGAAGTGTGGACAGAATCACGCATTGGGAGAAGAGGCTGGAAGGGTGTGACTGAGGGGTGCTTCCTAGGTAAATACTGTTTGCGAGTGGAGGTTTTGAATCACCCAATACACACCACTTAGTGTCTTGCTTTATTCTCTCTGCCTTATTCCCCTTTGAGACAGGGTCTCTCACTTATCCTGAAACTAGGTTTGCTGCTAGCGAGCCTCAGCAATCCTCCTGTCTCCACTCCAGCTATAGGAATGGAATTACAAGGACCACACCTGACTTTTTATATGCTTGCTGGGGGAATTCAGACTCAAGTCCTCATGTTTTCAAGCTGGAGATGGTGGGTGGAAGGATCAGGCCTTCACAGCCCTCTCTGGCTATGGAGAAAGTTCAAAGCCAGCCTGTGCTACTTGAGACCTTGTCTCGAAAGAAAGGAAGGGGGATGCGGAACTAGCTCAACCAGGAAAATTCTTGCCACATAAGCATGAGAGTCTGAATCTAATTCTCAGACTTGATGACATAAATGGAACCAGGTACATGCTGATAATCCCAGCACTGGGGAAGTTGAGCCAGACGGATCCCTGGGATTCATTGGCCAGCCAGAATCCCGGGACAGTGGGAAACCCTGTGTGGCGATTTGAAAGAAAAATGGCCCTCAAAGGGAGTGGCACTATTAGGAGGCGTGGCCTTGCTAGAGGAAGTGTGTCATCCGGAGGGTGGGCTTTGAGGTCTGACAGTGAGTGGACTTCCTGTTGCCTAAAAGAGGTAGCGCTCTCAGCTCCAGCGCCACGTCTGCCTGCACGTCACCATGCTTCCCGCCGTGATGATATAACGACCGAACCTCTGAAACTGTAAGTGAGCCACCCTCAATTAAATGTTTTCTTTATGAGAGTTGCCATGGTCCTGGTGTCTCTTCACGGCAATAGAAACCCTAATTAAGATGTCCTGTCTCAAAAAGCAAGGTGGGTGGGCTGCTGAGGAAGGCCAGAGTAGGCCAAAGGAACGTTGTTTCCTGACCGCCCCACACACATGAACACAGGTGTTTTTAAAAAACAAGTTGGGGAGGGGGAACCTCGCATCTGTGTAATTTTCACACAACATTAGAAAGAGACAAAATTAGGAAAAATGTATAGGATTCAGCAGGAGCAGAAGACCTTCCGTTTTCGGAGTCATTAGCAAGTCTGGTTGTGGATCTTCCCCAGGAAGAGAAGCCCAGTGCTTTTCTGACTGGATAGCTTTGCAATTGTTACTTTATCTCAAGAATTTTCCTCTCTGGAGAGCTGTGCCCTAAATAACAACCGATGCTATGTTTTCTCTGCCATATATACTCTTGAGAACCCGAATGCCAGCCCCAAGCAGAAACACGGCTTTCATAGCCCATTCATGTCCCCCACATGCCCTTGGCCTGCCTCCCCGGAGGGTCACGGTCCAGCTCATAAATAGCATCAAAGAGAAGTCACTTGGGGGTAAGGCGGTCTTGGAAGTAGAAGGCAGGGACCTCTGAAGCAATGACTAATGGGGGCAGTTAGGGCTCTCTTTGTCCCTTGTCAACAGGGAATAAATAGCCCTCCAGCCTCCCCTTTCTACGCTAGACAGAGAAGGAGGAAGGGGCAGAGAAAGTTCTGGACTGTCACATGCTTCCTGTACTTCCCTCCACAAGTCACCAAGTCCAGTCAGGAATGGCCTGGCCAGCTGGAACCTCTTTCCCGTCTGAGGTGTTGGTGTGGTGAGTGTTAGAAGAAATGTTCCAATGGCTTATGAGTTAAATGAATGTTCCATGGCTTATGAGTTAGAGGATCCTCAGGCCAAGTCCTGCCTTAGACCTCAGATAGCCATGAGCCCCTGTGATGTGTGACGCAGGATCGGGGCTCTGCTCAGCTTTGCCTGACAAGGGAGTGTGTTCAGCCCTGATGAGATTCCTGAATGGAGGTCTCTGGGCTCTATGTTCCTTGAAAGCATGTGTTTTTATAAAATTTGAGTCGATTATGCTCATTATTTTGTTGGTTCATTTTGAGACGGGGGTCTCATGAAGGCTAGGCTAGCCCCAAATCCATCATGTAGCCAAGGATAACTTTAAATTCTCATCTTCCTGTCTTTGCTTTTCCAGTGCTGGGGTAGACCATCTTATCCAAGTGGAAGTGACAAGCTAGAGATTTGGGTTCATGGTTATCGTTCCAGCGCTCAGGACACAGAGACAGGAGGATCTTGGGTTAAACTTGGGCTGCACAGGGAGATCCTGTCTCAAAAAACAAAAACAAAAAATGTTGGGAGCTATTGGGGGCTGTGCACTGCCCCCCCTGCCCCCGCCCCGGACCCTGAATTCCCTGTGAATGGCTTGTTTTTCCTGTATTTGCAGCTGCTCTGAGCAAAACAACTTGTTTTCCTCTGCTCTGAGCAGGCTGCAGCTGCTCTGAGTGTGAGACCCTGGTGGCAGGAGTTGGGGTGGGAGAGTAGGGGGTTCTGATGGGTCTGTAGCTGAAAGATCGAGAGCTGGGGCGTGGCTATCGGTTAAGGATTCCCTATGTAACGCTTCCCCTAAGCTCAGTAAAGCTGGCATTCTGGTATCAAGGATGACCCGTGTCCTTGTCTCTTTGTCTCTGCCTCTGCGTCTGTGTCTCTGCATGTTTCAATCTCCAAGCCCCTTGCCCGGAGACTCGTGAGCTGTAACAGTAGTACTAACTGTCCTGTACTGCAGGTGCTGTGCTACAGGCATAGAACTTTACAAAAAAACATTTTTTTCAACTGCTAACTGTATATATTTTATCTATCTATCCATTCCTCCCTCCCTCCCTCCCATTATGTATCCCTGGTTGTTTGTGTCTTGCACTGAGATATTGCTCTAACATTTATGCCTCATTTCTTCTATTAGTTTTCTGGGCCTGTCTTCAGGATGTGCCATTCATTGGGAGGAAAAGATAAAAGAATTTTGTTTTCTCTTATGCTGGGAACATAGCTCAGTGGTAGGAGTACACCTGGGTAGTATGTTCAAGTCCCCGTACTTAATCCTCAAGCATGGAAAACGAGGTTTTATTTGTCCAGTGACTTAAAGGTTGGAATAAAGAATTACAGGTCTTTGGTGTTGCCTAGTGCGCTTCCTTGCCCTCTCTCTTTAAGGGTGAGGAAAGAATGGAACATTCTACAAAAGCTGTCTTTCCCCAAGTTTCACCTTTCTGTGGAAGGCTCCTTCCATCTTTAGCCTTATAAGGCTATTTTGGGCTAGATTGGCAGAGCCCACCAGGCATCATAAGAAACAGGCTTACAGAGTTTAGCAGTGCTGGGGGCGGGGCTTACTAAAGATGAAGATGGCGTGGTTTAAAGCCCCAAGTTATGCCATGCTCGGCCATTGTTTCAGCCTGCATCTGGTTAAGTGGACCGCAGTGCTGTATTAAGAGATTCCCACTTCTAGCCGGGCGGTGGTGGCCCACACCTAAAATCCCAGCACACGGGAGGCAGAGGCAGGTGGATCTCCCTGAATTCGAGGCCAGCCTGGTCAACAAGAGCTAGTTCCAGGACAGGCTCCAAAGCTACAGAGAAACCCTGTCTCGAGGCCCGCCCCTCCCCCAAAAAAGTAAAAAAAGTTCTGATATCAACATGTGGATGACATGTTTGTGCCTGGATGAACACCTATATAACACACACACACGAGTGATAATATTTTTATTTATTTATTTATTAAAGATTTCTGTCTCTTCCCTGCCACCGCCTCCCATTCTCCCCCCCCTCCCCCAATCAAGTCCCCTGCCCTCGTCAGCCCAAAGAGCAATCAGGACGAGTGATAATATTAATAATAAACAAGAACAAAAATCCTAAGAAGTATACTATCTAAAGGGGGAAAAAGAGTACATATACATGCAAGGTTGGGCGAGAGCATTTTGGGTAACGGAATGGAGACTTCTGACATGTTTGGGTTGGGGTATCTGTTTGTAACCCTTTTTTTAAAAAAAAAATCAGGGTGTTTAGAAGCTGTGGAAAAGTAGACCAACAGATCAGAAAGATTCCCAGAAGGATGTTAAAAAAAAAATCAAAAACAAAAAACCGAGTGGAGTCTGTGATGAAAGCCGTGTAGTAAAGCATGGGCTTGGAATATGGTGGGCTCCGTGTTCAGCTCACAGCACCATTTGTGGGGGAAAACACAGGAAAGAAAAGAAATGAACCACGCTATGACTTAGTAAGTTCAGCGAAGAAAAGGCATGGGGGTGGAATAGGCAGCGATGGAGAAGGGGAGAATCATTTATTTGAGAGTTAGAGTTGACCGAGCTTCATTGGTTAGACCCTGGGTGGCATAAAGTGGGTTGCGGAAGACACCTAGCCTCCGCCTGGGCCTTCTGGGTGGGTGGTGGAACCGTGACTCAGATCTTCCAGACCTTGTAATAGGTGGTTGGAGGCTTCCGGACAGTGTCTGGAAGGGTTTAATAAACGTGGTGCTGAGAAGGAACGGAACCGCTCCACTGAGACGAGCAGGCTGGTGCGATTCTGGAATAGGCAAAAGGGTTAGAACACCCCTTCCATCTGCTGGGCTCTCACCAATGTCACTGTAAGATAAGCTAAGGTGGGTAATTCTCCACTCAAGGCGAGGCTTGTGGATTTCAAAGGGGCAACCTCAAATAAACACATGGGAACCCAGTTGCTAAATTTTGTGTATGGGATGGATTCTCCACCTCGACTGGGCAAGCAAGAATAGAATGAGTTTACATGATGCCCTAGAAATCGATGCAGCTCTATCTGATTGCTACCTTGCAGACTTTTTTTTTTTTGGAGAGCCCACTCTTCTGTCTGGTCCACCCACCACATTCCTGTGTGTGATTCCAAGGCTGGTTCACATCCTGCCTTCTGGAACCTGCCCCCCATGACATCAGCCTGCATTTAGTTCTCTTGCTCCCATGTTCTTCTGCAGTAATTTGGGGTTCATTGCAGACTTCCTTGAAGGTTTCAGTTTTCAGAGGGTGGGAACTGGGGGCTGAACCCAGGGTCCTGTGCACACACGATAATACCTCGCCACTGAGCTGTGTGTGTCTAAGACCTTTCTGGGCTTCCGATTGCCATGTGGGCCTCGCTGGGTAGCACAGACTGGCTTGAGGTTTGCTACTTCCCTGCTTCAGCCTCCTGAGGAGCCGGAATTACAACCTCCACAGGCAGGCCTGGTTCACTCATAACGTTGTTACCTGTCCCCAGAGGAGACCCAGTCTTACTCACCTGATACGCTTCTCTATCTGTGTACTCTGGTCACCTGCACTCTTGCAAAAAAGCAGGCGAAATGACTGCCTATATAGTCAACATGGGCCTGCTGGTTGTTTCATTTAGCAAAGGTTTTCTGAGTATTGGTCACGTGCCAAGCACATGATTGAGCCCCAGGGCACTTGGCTCCCTCTCCTCTGGCTCACTGGGTTCTAGCTACAGTCACTTGTTCCTACCCCGAGGATTTTCCTCTTGCCCTTCCAGTTGCCTGGACAGATTGTCCCTTCCCTGTGAACTTTCTCATTTTATTTATTTATTTTTTAATGCAGGGTCTCTCTGTGTATCCTCGGCTGATCTAGAATTTACTATGCAGATCAGACTGTCCTCCAGCTCATAGAGATCCACCTGCCTCTGCCTCCTGAGTGCTGAGATCAAAACCACCATATTTTGCTTGAACTCTCTTTTATATTTATTTCCTGTGCACTGGTGTTTTGCCTGCATGTATGTTGGGTGTCAGACCCCTGGGACTGGAAGTATAGACATGTGAGCTTCATGTGGGTGCTGGGAATCAAACCTGGGTCTCTCTGGAAAAGTAGCCAGAGCTCTTAACCATTGAGCCATCTCTCCAGCCTCCACCTTGAACTCTGGATATCAAGGTTTCTTTGATCTCATTTCCTTGGAGAAACCCCCAGTCTAGTTTCCTGCTGTTGCCTCGATATCTCAGCATCTTTCATTTTTCGCAACGGCACTAAAGTGGCTAATCCTGTGTGGTTTGCAAGTAAACTATGGGATGGTGGCGATGTCCTCTCCTCTGCGTGAACTCATGCAACAAGCATGGTGCTTCCCTCCTTGCAAGAGCTCTGACCGTTGGTTTGAACCAATAAATGGGTGATGTCAGCTGTAACCAGGTTTCTGCCCTGTGGGAGCTCCACTTCCTCCCAATTCCAGGTACTGCAAGCTCATAGGCAAGGAACATAAGAAGGAAGACAGTGAGTGTCAGCATGTGGTAACTCTACCGAGGGGAGTTAATGAGGGCCGTGGACTCAGGAAGGCTGGAGAGTTGGTGTGTGTAGGCCTGGAGTATTTCATCACCTTTTATCCACTTCTGAGTATATGGCCTGACTTCTGCTTTACGCTTCCTAGAAACTCTTACAGCTTCTAGTCCTAGAACAGGACTTTTGATGATTGATGAAGACATAATAGATCCTCCTAGCCATCTTGAGGCACTTGGTAAGCAGTTCGCTTCAGTGTATATATGCATATATGTATATATATATATATATTCTTTATTACATAGTAGTGTTCCAACTCTGGGTCATTTCACCAACATATGTACTAGCTGTAGTCACCTTTACAGCTGTTTATGTGTGTGGTTAACTCCCACGCATGGTAAGTGATGCCAGTCATCTTCCTTGTGACAGACTCTAGGTTTCCTCTGTTTTGTGCAGAGGCAGTTAACCTGTGCCCTGCCGTGGCCGTTCCTCCTGTCACTATAGCGCCCCGTGTTAGAATTTAATCAAAGCGGTCCCCCCCCCCCCCCCTGCAACCCAGCAATATTTCTGGAGACGTATCTGCTGAGATTGATTTTTGGATGTCTTTTTGAAAAAGCGTCTCTGTAAACATTTGTTGACTCCTGGCCTTGATATCAGAGCGGTCACCACCACGCGGCTGGCGGGTAAGAGTCTCGTTGCCGAGGGATCAGCCACATGAGTGATTTAATCACAGCTTTCCTGGGTCTGCTATAGAACCCTCCGTCACGCTAACTAGCGCTCCGTACGCTCACGTCATGACTGCCAAAATTGATGTTTGTCCGGTCGGTGTCTAGTTAGGACTCATTTCTTTAGTCAGTTGAAAAGGCCTTTGTGTTGGGGGAATCAGATTATAATTTTACCCAATTTCTTCGTGTTTTCAGCAGAAAAAAAGGACGCGTGACCGAACCGCATAACATGTAATTAAAGTAGAAGGCGGGATTCCATTGTTCTGAAGATTCAGCAGCACCAGAGGCTGAGAAGAGGAGAAAGAACAGGTTTTTATCAGACTCCCGTCTCGTGTATTTCCCTACCTGCCCTCATCACGTTACTTTCTTTTTTTTTCTAGGCCAGAGGATCAGTTTAGGGACTTAAGAATGTTAAGGAAGCCCTGCTGGACCTCAGCCTTTGTAGCCCTTCTTTCTTTATCTGTAACTTGCTTCAATTTCTCCTGTTCACAACTGCAGCTTCTTCTATGAAACGGTTAGATTAGAATACGGTGGATAATTGATAAGGTTGTAGAAATACCTTCCTATGGAAAACTATCTGGAAGGGATATTGCGGGCTGCTAAATAAAGTGGCTTTTAGTTTATTTTAATAGAGAAATGGAGGGAGGGAGGGGAGAGGGAGGAAGGAAGAGAGAGAGAACAAAAGAGACCCCCAGAGACAGAAAGAAAAGACAATAGATAATTGTGTTCCCTGTGAAGCAGCTAATAACGCTGTCGTTTTTTTTTTTTTTGACCCCGTTGCCATATAATGGAGATAAGAATCTCATTATTCAGAAACATGCAAATACAGCGATTCTAGTCTCTGCACACAGCCACTAATCACCATGCTGCTAAGGCTGTGTAATTTACTCTGTGAACTCAGGCACATAAAAAAAAAATATCACCCTAATCACTCGCCAGTCACGGCAGCCATGAAAACAGCACCCAGCACCAGAACAGTGCACGTTTGAAAGGGGACATGCTGAGGACCGCGTTCTTATAAGGCAAAAAAACGGAGCCAAATACAATGGCTTCTGATTGGATTTCCAGGACCACTGGCTATAAAGGAACACGGTGTGTGTGTGTGTGGGGGGGGTCCTCAAATGGTGCAAAGTTTGAAGCTAACACCAAAGTCTTGACACAGGATGGGCAGAATTGGAAATGAGGGTTCCCCATGACCTTAAGGAGTTCCAAGTTGCTCATTTCTACTACCCAAGAAACAGAGGCTTTTGGGAGTTTCTTCGGCTTAGACCTGTGTGGTCCAAAGCCAGACATGACTAGCCGCACGCGGGTCTTGAGCGCTTGAAATGCGGCTGGTGCAACAGAGAGGAGCTGGACTCCTAGGACGAACACTGAAGTCTCGCAGACTGCGAGGGGGGAATAAGGTAAGGTTGATCATATTTATTTATTTGAAACAGGGTCTCACGAGATCAGGCTGGCCCAAAACCTGACACATAGCTGAGGATGATATCTTGAACCTCTGATCCTCCTGCTACCACCTCCCAAGTGCTGGGATTATAAATGTGTGTTATCACACCCAGTTTACGCATGCCCACGCTTCCTGTGTGCCAGGCAGATGATACCAGCTGAGACGGAAACATCAAGATTAGTATAAGGAGGGTTGCCGCGCACAACGCCTGTCTGCGCTCTATGCGCTACCATACAGTTCCCGAGCTTCAGGCAAGGGGCTGGAGACTGAAACACACACAAAGACACACAGACAGAGAGAGAGACACAGACCTCTAGTCACTGGTAAGAAGCCCTCTACTGAATAGCGGCCCCCCCCCCCAGGCTTATATACCCAACAGTCAGGTGGGCCAACAGGTGAAAACCTCCTCTGATCCTCATGGCAAGGCAACACGTGCTCATGAACACGTGCTCGTGAAGCAGAGCTGGTAAACAACTTTGACACAGCTTTCAGTAACTCAAATCAGAAGGAAAGGAAAGATCTCTAGCAGGGAAGAGCAGCTGGAGGCCAGGACTCCAAATGGTCCCACCAGAGGGTGTCAGTTGGCATAAAAAGACTGGAATTCTCTCATGGGCTCCTTCTAAATAAAGGCCGAGTGAGAAAATCCTTTCATATCCAAACTTGGGAGAGGTTGGTATATGGAAATGTCCTCTAAGGGGTCATGGACCATGTTGCCTGTTGCCCAGAACTTTTTGGGTCCTTTCCTCAGCTCATTAGCCCATTCTGATTCTTGGGGATGCCTCTACCCTGCAACCTCAAGGTAGGATTTCTCAGGCTGTCTTGGAACTCACTTTGTAGACCAGGCTGGCCTCGAACTCTGTCTCCCGGTTGTTGGGATTACAGGCGTGTGCCACCACTGCCCGACTGTATTTCCTTTCTTTGATCATGAGTGTTGCTGTGCTCCTTTGCCCTGGGATACAAGAACCTGGAATTGCGTGTTCTCTAAAGCAAGACCCACAGCTCAACACGCCTAGGCACACTTTCCTCAACGCTCCGGGCTTTCTTGCTGTTTGTCTGACCGCTGTGTCTCCGGGGAAACTGCTGGGATGTTTAGCTTGCCTGTTCTAGTTTTTTTTTTTCTCATGTGTTAGTCAATTATTTCTCAGACTTCCTTCTGAGTCCATTTTTGACTTATTAATGGGACTAAGAGCTCAAAAGAGTGAACCTCAACTTTTTTGGTAACAATTACATATTGGGGTGAAAAAGATTGAATTTATTCACTTAAAATGTATCAAATGATTTTCTTCTGTTTCCCTTTTCTTTTCTAATGTGACTATTAAGAAAATCTCCAGTTACACAGGTAGCTCCAATTTTATTTCTGTTGGGTAACACCCACTCTACCTGAGTTAGAGACTTGTTTATTCAGTTGCTAAGATTCTCTCTCTCTCTCTCTCTCTCTCTCTCTCTCTCTCTCTCTCTCTCTCTCTCTCTGTCTCTGTCTGTGCCCGTGCACACATACATCTTCCTCTCAATAAAATTAGGTTCCTTTGGAGATACTTCACGTTGATTTGGGAGCCAGCTTCCTCGTTGCTGTTGAGGCTTAGAGTTCTTCCTTGGCACACTGCCCTGTACCTCCTCTGCCATGCCAGAGGCTCAGTGAAAAACGTGTGCCTGTGTTGGCAAAGAAGGCTTTGCTGCCAAGGACACTGGCCTGGAGTATTCAGAGAGGACTTTGACACCCCCCCCCCCACTGTCACTGGAATGTGAGCCTACTTTGATTTAACCCCTTCCCCTCCAACATCCTACCATCCAGATTCCAAATTCTAGGCTTCGAACGTCTTGCCTTAGTCTCCTGTGTAACTGGAACACTAGATCAGGTTTAACAATCTGCCCACACAAAACAAAACAAAACAAATCCCCAAAGCCCAAAGGAGGAAGGGGTAGGAAAAACAAATCAAAATAAACAAATACAGCACAGTAGTCAGTTTGTGGTGTCAAGGGCACTGGGAGACCTGGGTTGACGCGTGAGGCGTAGATTCGCATCCTCCAGCCAGCTTGTTTTGGACGTGTTACTATATCTGAGCCTCAGTTTTTCCCCCTGTCAGGTGCCTGTAACATGAACTCCACCACGATTCCTTCTGAGAACTGCTGGGGAGTCCGCTGAGTGCATAACCTCAGCGTTGCGGGTTCTGGTGGCCCCGATGGCCGGATCCCGTGAAGAGGCTGTTTCATTTGGCTAGAGAAGTGTCGTTTAAATGAATGGATGGAAACGCCTTGTTGGGCACACTCCACCGTGTCGGGTTGTGCTATGTGCTTGTGTCTGTGTGTCACCTGCTTGGCTCCCGAAGACAAACGTGTCCTGTACCTTGTAAAACGGTTGTGCTGGGTAATACGCGGTGGCACAGCCACGTGACTGAGGGAGGGCAGCCTGTGTCCCGTGCGCTTTATGGACAGCGCGGTCCCGTCAACCAGATCCAGAGGAACGGACACGGGCCAAGCTGCCTTTAGCTCTGAGTGGATCAGCCGTCAGGTTTTGAGGAACAAAAGCCACTATCTGCCTCAGGGGAAGATTTAAGAGTAGAACCTACTTTTGAGTCAATGTTGGGCCGTAGCTAAGATTGGCTCCTTGTTCTCGGCTGCGTCACACGGAGTTGGATGAATCCAAAGAAAATGAAAGACAGACGCAGAACGTTTCTCTTCGCGGGGCCTTTCCTCACCTCCATTTGCTTAAGTAAGCTTGGTTTTTGATTGATGGCCTTTTTGAGGCAAGGGCCCTCTCCCTCTGTACCAAGCTGGCCCAGATTAGCCTGGAATTCTCTGGAATCTCCTCCTTAGCCTCCTGAACGGGTGCTGACTTGAAGTAAATTTGTAAGAGAATCTTTTTCTTTTTAACCGAGGTTCACTTATTATTCGAGTTGTAATAAAGTATTTATCAATATGTATAAAAATGCAAAAATAGCATACTTTTCCGAGAACAGATAAAATATTTAATGGCAAGATAAAACAGAAATATGCCCAGTGACTTTTCTTGGGTTTTAAGCCGGTCTCTGTCTCTATGTATGTGTGGTGTTGCTTGTTTTAAAGACAGGGTATCATGTAGCCCAGGCTGGCCTTGAATTCCTGATCCTCCTGTTTCTACCACCAGAGTGCTAGGATAATAAGTGTACATCACCATGCCTGGCTTGGGTTTCAAAGTCATCTTATTGAATAGATGGTGTAATATTGAACATATGAACTGGGCAATATAGCACAAGTCTGCTATCTCAGCACTTGGGAGGATCAGAAGTTCAAGGTTGCTCTCGGCTACCTAATATACTCAAGGCCAGTCTCTGCTCCCCGAGACTCTTAGTTCAGCCAGGCATGCAGGCCAGCCCTGCAATGCCCTTTGAATCCAGGATGACTAGAGACTGTTTGCTTAGGAAGCCGAGAGGGTCCAGTTCACGATGGCAAAAGGCAGTTGCCATTAGCGCGGCTTCGTCCTTAGTGATAAACAATGGCCCCAGGTGAGTGTGTTTGACCCATTTTGGTTGCTATCCCAACCGAAGGCATCACCTTTCACCCCAGGCTGCCTTTGGATTGGCTATCGGAAAGGGCAAAGCTGAGGGAAGAAGGTGTGGTGTAGGACTTGGCACTGTGCTTCGGTTTGTGTTTACTTCTTGGGCCACAAGGTCATTGTAGGCTCCTTCCATGTTCCATGCTCAGCCTGGGGAGCCAACCTCGCTTGAATTAGAGCTTTCTCACTGCCAGGCTCAGGGTGGTCACTTGAGATAGGTTTAGGTCTAAACCTCTATTTCTTGTATATGAAAATGTGTGCTGAGGGCAAGGCCAAAGTTTCATGACAGCAAGCCCTCTGGGGATGACGGTACCCACAAGCACTACCCGATCGTTAGAACAACCCTATAAGTGTCTTAGTTATCCCCACTTCACAGATGAGGAAACTGAGGCATGGGGGAGGTTCCATAGCAAAGGCAGACCCAAGATAATAAAACAGTATAAGTCTGGAGTCTGTTTCTAAGTTTTAAACGATGCACAAGTATTATTAAACACACATTATAGACAATTGAGACTATGAAATTTCTTTCTTTTTTTTTTTTTGATTTTTCAAGACAGGGTTTCTCTGTGGCTTTGGAGCCTGTCCTGGAACTAGCTCTGTAGACCAGGCTGGTCTCGAACTCACAGAGATCCGCCTGTCTCTGCCTCCTGAGTGCTGGGATTAAAGGCATGCGCCACCATCGCCCGGCGAGACTGTGGAATTTCTGTAATTAAGTAAAAAATTTCTGCGTGCTGGCATTAAAGTCATGTGCCACCCCAATTGGCTTTTTGGTGTTTTTGAGACAGTTTTACAGAGTCTTCTATAGGCTTACCTCAAATTCTTAGAGGTCCTCCTAAACCACAGACAAATGTTTCTATACCAAGTTTCTTGCTGCTGGAGATGGAACCTGTGGCTTTGCCATGCTAGGCGGGCATTTGAGCAGTTGAGCTATATCCCCAGTCTTGAGTTTCTTTGTCGCTTACACACCTCAGTTTATTGTGCCTTAATGCTTTTACCACATTTTGTGGTTTATATTTTATTTTCTGCTTGGGTCATGAATACTAGCCTAATCTCCCCAATTTCTTGTGCGTGCACGTGTTTATGACATGTTACATGTATGTGTGTGTAGAGAAGTGGTTTTCAACCTTCCTAATGCTGCGGCCCTTTAATACAGTCCCTCATGTTGTGGTGACCCCCAACCACAAAATTATTCATTGCTACTTCCTAACTGTAATTTTGCTACTGTCTTAAATCTTAAGTTTCTGATGTGTAAGGCTATCTGATGTGTGACCCCTGTGAAAGGGTTATTTGACCCCCCAAAGGGGTCACTACCCAGAGGTTGAGAACATTAGATCTTTTATTTAAATTATCAATTCAGGACATAGGAGAAATCATCTCCATTCTGTGGCTCTACTTCTTTTGCTTTTTTAAATCTTATTATACAAAATGGACACTTTATTTAACAGTGGTGGGTAATCTTGTGGGTCAAATGAGGCAGATCCCGCACCCAGTGGCAGGGTCAACTCTGTCTCGGGACCCTCTTGCTATTGACGCCAATAAACTGAGCAACTGGACTTTTTTTTTTTTAATTTTTAGAAACAAGGTTTTTCTGGAGCTTTGGAGCCTGTCCTGGAACTAGCTCTAGTAGACCAGGCTGGCCTTGATCTCACAGAGATCTGCCTTCCTCTGCCTCCCAAATGCTGGATTAAAGGGATTAAAGGCGTGTGCTACCAGCGCCCGGCGAGCAACTAGACACTGTACAATCTTTCACATGGAGGATTATGGAGCAGAACATGCTACCCACGAGGTCCACTTGGACCTGTGACCATGGTCTCTGCAGGCTGGCCGTGCCCAGAACTCTGCTGACCCTGAACGGTTTAATGATCGGCACATAGTTCACGTCCGTGATGGCAGATAGCCAGGGTGACTCAGCATTGAGCTCGTATAGTGTTACACAAGTTGTTAGACATAGAACATGTGTCTTTGGATGGAAAGCAGGGCTAAGGGCTAAGGGGCAGTACGGTGAAGGGTTTTGCCTTTTGTTTTCAGACAAAGACTCAGGTTGCACAGGCTCGCCTTGAATTAGCTCTGCCTTTGAGGATGACCTCAAACTCCTGATACTCTTGCCTCTACCTTCCATGTGATGAGAGAAGCTCAAGTGTACTTCCTTACAATACTATCAGTTTTCTGATCGATTTATCGGGAGGCAGCCCTGATGTTTGGACCACCTCTATATTTATATAAAGTTTATTGAGCTCCAATAATGCTATGGCCACTGTTCTAAGAGCATCAAGTGTATCAACATTTACTTCTCATGACGGCTCCATAAGGAACATCTATGATCCCATCATATGGATAGGGACACTGGTGCAGAGTTCTGAGGGGCTGCCTAAGGTCACATGACTCTAGTGTCTACCCAGGACGGCAGGCCCCTTCTGCTGTCTTATTTTGGTGTCACAATTAAGAGTTGATTCCTTATTTTATTCAAGTCATTTCAGCTTCTAATATATGATGAACTGTGTTTTTGGTCAGTCTGAATGAACACATTGCAGAGATTTCAGAAGGTGTTGCAAGCTCCAATCTTGCTCTCTCCTGGGTAGCCTGTGCCTGGTGTGTTCTCCTCTGACTGTTCTTTGTAGGTAGAGTTTTCTGTCCCATTTCCCACTCTCAAATAACCATACAGAGACTTGTTATTAATTATAATTGCTCGGCCAATAGCCTAGGCTTGTTTCTAACTGGCTCTATAATTTAAATCACCCGTATTTCTTTTCTATGTTCTACCTTGTGTCTCAGTACCTTTTCTCATTATGGCATGTTCATTTTGCCTCTCTCTGAGTTTCCTCACCTCATGACTCAACCCTTGGACTGTCCTGCCTGTCTACCACGTGACGGTTTGTGAGTCAGGCAAGGGCCTGGAAATTGGAACATACACACACAGAGACACCGATCATCCGTGAAACAAGAATGCCCCCTTTATTGTGTTCCAGGGCTGATTATATAGAGTTCTTCCTTGACTAATGGCCACGCCCTAGCTCTCAGGACTTTTCAGCTGTAAGCAAGCCCACCAGAAACCACTCGCCTGCCATCAGGAACTCAAGAGGGTCTCGAGCCCAGAGCAGCTGCAAGCATAGGAAAACAAGTTGTTTACTCTAGCAGGCAAGGGGTCACAGAAAATTCAGGGTCTTGAGGGTCCATAGTCCCCAACAAACCCTCCTTCTTTCCAGCTTTCTCTCAGTCTGGCTCTCCTGCCTAACCTCTTCCTGCCTAGCTATTGGCCAGTAGACTCTTCATTAAACCAGGGACAGCAATACATATCCACAGTGCACAAAATGATTATTCCATAGCATTTCTTTCTAGGAACAAAGGACTCGGAGGAGGTGGATTTCCTAAGAAGTGGACAGACAATTGCCACGGCTTTAGTTTATGGCCATTCTCTGCCCAGAGGAGGCACATCCCTCAAGTGGTCCCTCTGAGATCTCCCTGCATCCTCTGCTCCTGTGTCTGCTATACAGGGACCAGCAGGGCAATGACCCCCTGAAAGCTTGACTCTTCCTTCTTTCTTCGTCCCTGATTGCAGAGCAAGGTAAAGCCCTGAGCAGACGTCCAGCACTTTCTAGACTAGAGGTCATTGAATGATTCCCTGGTCCTGGGCAGTCTGCAGGGAACTGAATTGGCTTTTCTGTCCAGAAAAGAATGTGCAAGATATACTGATACTACTACAGTGCCCGAGAGAAGGACGGAAGAGCTTATAGCGGGAGAGAGACAACGACTGTCACAGGGACTGGGGGCCCTGAGTTCCCTCTTGGTGTTCTGGAAAAGTGGTGTGGCTGGGTGGGCTGGCTAACCCCTCCTTGTGAATGTCATGGAGTTGCTTGGAGGAAGTGGTGGCCCATTGGCTGTGTGTCACCAGAACATCCTCAGGCTTAGCAGAGTCCTGGCTAATGTTCTCCTTCTCAGCGCCTTACCTGTGTCCTGTAAAACCAGTCATCAGAGGGAGAGGTGGGACTGCTGTATGCACATGAGTCACCCGGGCTCTGAGAATCCAGGGTTGGTCGGTGACCGAAAGGGACGAGATCATGGGAACCAAATTAGTGTTTACCTGAAAGGCCATCCGCAAAGCCTGAGGTTATTGCCAGTGTCCTGTGAGGTCTTGAGGATGTGCTGAGGTGATGGAAGGAAGACGGAAGGAAAGGGTACGGGTGAAGTTTACTGGGGGACCTCAAAACCCAACCTTCTCAGGAGCTTTGAAGGGGCAGGGGATATTGGTAAAGGAAAATGGCTGATAGAAATAGGCAGTCTGAGCTGGAGAGATGGCTCAGTGGTTACAAACACTGGCCGCTCTTCCTGAGGACATGGGTTTGATTCCCAGCATCGACAGACAGGTCACAACCATCTGTAACCCCAGTCCTAGGGTTCCAGTGTGCTCGCCTGGCCTCTGTAGGCAATAGGCACACACATTGTATACAGACATACGTGTAGGCAAAACATCCATTTATAAAAATAAAGGAAAAGGTAAAAAAAAAAAAGAGAGAAAGAAAAAGGCAACCACGAGAGGAATGGGAGAGGTCCAGGGTGGGGTATAATAGCGAAACATAATGACGTATATGTATGGAAATGTCACAGTAAGAGCCATCTCTGTGTATGATAAAATAAATAATAATAATAATAAATAATAATAGAAAAGAAATTCTTTCTGTTTTGCATCCCTCTCCTCAATGAAAAACCAAAGAAAAGAAAGAGAAAAGAAAAAGGTGGCCAGGCAGGAGGGGGCATATGGCAAAGGAAATTTGGCTCACAGAAATCGGAGTGGAACTTAACTACCTGGCTGGTTTGGTGAGGCCAGGAAGTTTCCTGGCTGTGGGTGCCTCCCTGACTCAGATGCTCCACTTATCTGGCAAGCTCAGCTGCCCTGTGGCTTTGAAAATGGAGCAGCTGTCCACTGGCCTCCTGTACCTGCGTTATCACCACCACCACCACACCGTTCAGCTATTTTTTTTTTTTTTTTTGAGACAGGGTTTCTCTGTAGCTTTGGTTCCTGTCCTGGAACTAGCTCTTGTAGATCAGGCTAACCTCGAACTCACAGAGCTCTGCCTGCCTCTGCCTCCTGAGTGTTGGCACGAAAGGCTTACATTACCACCATCCCGTTTGCATCCAGCTACTTTTGTTTCACGTGCTAGTCTTGAGTGGGTTCTGTAGTCTAGGTCGGCCTAGAAATTGCAGCGCCGTTTCTTCTACTCTGGAGTAGCTGGATTTATAGGTTTGTGCCCCCACTGTGTGTAGGTCACGGCTCACGCCCTGGATGATGAAGGGGGTTGAAGAGAGCTTTGTCCGAGGGCAGTTGGTAGCTGAGCACAGGGCTCTGAAACCAGGCTTATCCTATTTGGCCTCCAGGGTGTGTTTGGTTGTGTGACAGTGGAGTGGAGGTTAGCCTACCTGAACCTGAGGTTTTTCACCTGTAAAACACACATCATACCGCGGAGTGCATTGCATTATACAAGAGAAGAAGTAACTTTGCCTGGGAAACACTGGACACCTAGCTGTGAGTATCTGCTCTGGTCCTGTTTCTGTTGCTTTCACAAAAGGCCTTAATAAAAAGCAGTTTGTTAGACAGAGAGTCTAGTTTAGCTCACAGTTACCAGCTACTGTCCCTCATGATAGGGAAGTCAAAGCACTGGGAACTTAAAACAGCTGGTCACGTGACATCCACAGAACGCCAACAATGCACGTGTGCTTACTGCCCAGCTCGCTCTGTCTACTCTCATGCAGTCCAGGATCCCAAACCCTGGGACCGGTGTTGGCCACAGTGGGCAAAGGCCTTCCTTTCTATGTCAGCGAATGCAATTCCAGACATGTCGGAGGGCCAACCAGATCCAGACGATCTCTTACTGGGACTCCCTGCTGGGTGATTTTGGGTTGTGTCAAGGTAACAATAAAAATGAGTGACCGCTCACACAGGTCGTCTTGGGTAGGTTCCTCTCTGATGCTGAGGGACCAGACCATCATCAGATCAGGCTTTCTGTCTTGGCTCTTCTGCTAATGAGTCAGCTATGCAACCTCAAACCAGCCCTTGGCTATTCTAAGGCGGACTCAGCTCCCTAAGGACAATGACTGTACTGCTGGACTCTGGGTGTATGGTGCGCGAAGCAAAACAGAACATTACATCATCCGTATTTTTACTGCGGCCCCAGCTGTGACCCGCTAGAAATGCAAATTCTTGGGTTCCATCCCATGCCCAGTGCCCAGTGGATCAGCAACTCTGAGGGTGAGGCTGGCCTTTATTCAGAGTTCTGGGTGAGTCTATAGTACCCTCAAGCCTGAGACTCAACTGTCTTATAGTTTCCAGGGGAGAAGAGAGATGAGTTACCCCAAGAAACTAACTTTGTGTTGAGTAAATTTTTGCCTTTGGCTTAGGAACAATAAAATGGCCTTTTCCCTCTTCTTTCTAATTAGGCAGAAAGATATTCAGTTTACCTCTCTGTCTGTCTGTCTGTCTATCTATCTATCCATCCATCTATTCATCTATCCATCATCCATCTATCATCTATCTACCTATCTATATATTTATATCATCTATCCATCTACACTATATCTATCTATCTATCTATCTATCTATCTATCTATCTATCTATCTATCTATCTATCTATCTATCTATCTACCTACCTACCTACCTACCTACCTAGACAGGGTCTTACTCTGTAGTTCTGGCTGGTCTGGAACTCTCAAGGATCCGGCTGCCTCTGTCTCCCGAATGCTACCTTTGAGGGTGTGTTCCACAATGTCCGGCCAAATATATTTTTTGCCAGAATTATGGACTGAGCAGTGCCCTTCTCTAAACTCATATGTGGAAGCTCCAACCTCCAGTCCCTCAAAGTGTGACTGAAGAGGCCTTAAAGGAGTTGACTAAGGGAACACTGTGGATGCTCCTTCATCTAACATGTCCTTGGGAGGAGGAATTTGGATACAGACAGGTCCAGAGGGAAGACCATGGAGAGACATGTGGAGCAGACAGCTGAAGAAGAGACGCCTCAGAAGATAGGACCCAGGCTACTATCTTGCATTTTGTAACGATTTATTCATTTTTATTTTGTGTGTGGGGGTGTTTTGCTGCCTACATGTCTAAGCACCATGCAAGTTCCTGGTACCTGTGGAGGCCGTAAGTTTTGGATCCCATGGAACTGGAGTTACAGGTGATTGTTAGCTACCACGCCGGTGCCGGGAACTGAGCCTCAGTCCTCTAGATGAAGCAGCCAGTGCTCGTAACCACCAGGCCATCTCTCCAGCTCCTCCTGCTGCCATCTTGAGTCTGAACATCCAGAACTGTGGGGAAGCAAGCTTCTGTTGTGTTACATGGGTCTATGGCGTCTCACTCCAGCTGAGGGTGAGGGAACAAGAAGCAGGCCAGAGAATGACCTGGTCTAGACACTAGGTTGCTGGCTGGTGAGGGGGTGGTGAGGAGGTGAGTGTTGGCGGGAGGGTTTAGGGTTTAGGAAGACGCCATTGCTAGCTGCCTCTCTAGATAAAGACAGAAGATGGCATGGCTCCTCACTTCCAAAAGATTTCTTTGCTTTGTGTGTGATTCCCTTGTTGCCAGGAGGTAGATGAGGATGATGAAGTACCTCTGAAATCAACAACACTCAGTGGAAAAGAATCATTTTATAAACATTGTGTTCACTCATACCCTTTTAGGAATGTGTTCATCTCAGAAAGACAGATACCCAGGGTCCTCTGCAAAGGGTTCCATGGTTGTGTGGGAGGCTTAGACTGGCGGGATCTAAAGAGCCTGTACACTGCCAGCTAGACTGGCACCCGTATCTCAGAGAACCAGAAATTCAGGGCCATGGCTAGCCTCCCTTCTTTCCTCCTTCCTCCTCTCCCCTCTTCCCTCTTTCCCTTTCTCTTATCCTTCCTTCTTTCCTTCTATCCTTCTAGGGCCTCCTTCTAGCGTATTCTGGGCAAGCGCTCCATGACTCAGCTACACGCCCAGCCCTCTGCTTCCGTTTCATTTCGAGAGAACTACTAAGTCGCCCTGGCTGGTCTTAACCTGACATTACACAGCCCATTCAGGCTTTGAACTTTCGGTTCCTTTGCTTCAGCTTCCTGATTTACTGGGCTCACAGGCCTGAACCACCAGGCCTGGCCCATAGATTTTTTTTTTCGATATATATATATTTATTTATGATCCAGGAGAGGTGGTGCACGCTTGTAATTTAATGGCAGCACTCGGGAGATAGGGGCAGGAAGATCAGGAGATCAAAACTGCTGTCAACGACACGTCGGGGTAGAGGGCAGCCTCGAGACTCTGGTTGTTGGGTCAAAAAGCAAAAACAAAAACAACAAAGCCTGGTGGTGGTGGTGCATGCCTTTAATCCCAGCACTTTGGAGGCAGAGGCAGGCGGATCTCTGTGAGTTCGAGTCCAGCCTTATCTACAGGAGCTAGTTCCAGGACAGACAGGCTCCAAAGCTACAGAGAAACCCTGTCTCGAAACACACACACACAAAACAAAAAGCCCTAACCAAGCAAAAGGATTTGTGTTTTACCTGTCCAACTTCTGTCAAACACTCAGGGGAAGTAAGTCTTAATTCTTTTTATCTTTGTACCCTCCTCCAGAGTTTGGACAGTAAATTTCCTCTTTATTTTTATTTTCTATTCTTTTAAAGCACAGTGCTGCTACATAGGCTAAGTTAGGTTGCAACTCACGGCAATCCTCCTGTCTTCGTCTCCCCAGTTGCTGGGATTACAGGCATGTGCCACCATGCCCAGCCAATTGATTTCTTTAAAAGGTTACGTTAAGTCTGGGCTTCTGAGATCAGATCTCTGATCTCAACAAAACATCCCCAACCCCCATTTTGTTGACTACCCGTACCTGCGGCAGAAGGATGAATTTCTCTATGCAAAGGGGCGGATGCTTGGTTTTTAATATTCAGCGTGCAGGTGACATTCCTTCAACACCCTAACGACTGTTTTCTCCTGTTGGGATGCCTTTCTGTGCTGTGTAGGATCATGAAGATTGCATGAGCAGACCTCTGGGTAAGACACATTTCTGTTACACTTGGCTTTCCCTGCCCAGTCTGTGTGCTGACCATTCATAAAAACGAAACAAAACAACAACGAAAATAACAGGCAAGGATCGTGTGGAGTAAGCCCAGCAGACTGTCTTGGTGGTCAATGGCATTTAGGACAATGTTGTCACTACTGGGATGTGAGAGGAGGGAGCACGAAGGAGCCCGAGGATTCTTGCTAGCTTGCTTTTAACTTGAGACAGGAAAGCTGGTGCTAGGCTCGAGCTGCACACCAGGTGCTCGGTTACGCTTTATCATCCACAGCTGCCGAAACAAGGAAGGGCTAGATATCCATCAGCAGGTAGACGGGTAAAAAAATAGGGTACATATAAGCGTTCCTCTATCTCCGAGTCAGTTTCCACATTTTTCCCCCCAGTAATGGACACGACAAGCTTATGTTAAATTGCTTGTCTTAACAATACGGAGGCGCAATGAACAAAATCATGGGGAGTAACACGGCAGACTGGAGAGATGGTTTAGTGGGTAAAAGAACTTGCCACCAAGCCTCATGAGACCTGGGTTGGGTCCTTGAAACCAAATATTGGAAGCAGAGAACCAGCTCCCGAAAGCTATACTCTGACCTTTACCCTTGAGGGATAGCACTCCACCCACATAAAAAAAAATAAATGTATTAAAACAACTTCTTCCTGAATATTTTGTGTACGTATTTGTGTGTCTATGCATACATATGTGCTTGTAGAGCCATACGTACCGACCAAGTTTGGAAGAAATAATTTGCAACAAGTGTCTGGATAAGGTGATTTATTATATTTACTATATTATATTGCTATAATCCCAGCAATCAGGAAGCTGAGGCAGGATAATTGCTGTGAGTCTGAGCCCAGTCTGCATTTCAGAGCGAGAGCCTGTCTTAAAGACACAGAAAACAGAACCAGACAGTGTAGCCCATGCCTGTAATCCGAGTATTCAGGAGTCTGAGGCAGGAGGATCGGGTGTTCAAGATTAGCCTTGACTATACGTAGGGGTTTAGTCAAGCTGCCTGCAACCGTGTCCTGAGAAATGAGAGGCAATAACAAACAGCAAAAACAAACAAAATAGCGACTCCAGCAACAGCAAGACAGCAAACACAAACCAAAGGGAAAGCAAACATGATTCTGTTAGAATTTGAGAAATTTTAATGCCACCAGTTTCCTTACTAGGGTGCGAGAAAATAAATATCTATGAAAAGTTCAAGCAGTAGCTAATGAAATGAAAGTGGGAGATGGTGGAGCAGGCAGAGAGGCTGGCATCCCGGAGAAGATCGTGTTCCCGAGAACACTTAGGGGTCGTAAAGTGCTAACGGAGTCTGCTCCTGTGCCAGACTGTCTAAGGTGGGTCTCAGCCAGCATTCAGACGTTTTGCGGCCCATGTAAGGGGCTGGTAAGCTGAAGGTGTCTGGTGTGTGTTGACTTGCTGAGTTACAGGGTTCTGTGACTAGGAAATGGACAGGTTGGATAGCTGTCTCAGGCAATGTCCCCTGGCCTGGCCTTGGGAACTCCTGGAATAGAGCAGAGATACAAGGGGCTGCTTCTGTGTGGGGAGGAGTGTGTGTGTGTGTGAGAGAGAGAGAGAGAGAGAGAGAGCGTGTGAGTGTGTGAATGTGTATGTGTGTGAGTGTGTATGTGTGTGTGGTGTCTCTGAGACTGAGGGGAGGCAGAGGGAGAGCTATAGCTCCTGGTCATGTGAACACGACTGAACTACCTCTCTCCAGTGTCTCCCAACCTCAGGGAAAGAGTTCAGTCATCAGGAAGGCTAGGTACCTCAAAAGCACATAACACAGAAAATGTGGCAGCTTAGCAGCTGCTGTGAGTGGGTAGTCACTCAGTATCAACTGTGCTCCAGCCACTACACTACTCTTTGTCTGTCTGTCTCTCTCGTTTTTTCTCCCTATTATCCTTCTGCCTCAGGGCCCAAGAGGTGGGAGGCATCAAGTCTTTTCTTTTGGTTTTTCAAGACAGGTCTCTCTGTGTAGCCCTGGATGTCCTGGAACTCACTCTGTAGACCAAGTTGACCTCAAACTCACAAGAGATCCACCTGCCTCTGCCTCCTGAGTGTTGACTGGGGTTAAAGGTGTGCGCCACCATGCCCAGCCTCAAGTCTTTTCTTAAAGTAATTTTAAACATTTGTTTCTGTGTATGTGTGTACCTTTCTTTTTTTTATATAATCATTTATTGTTACCTCAATTTATATAATTTCATGTGTCGTTTTGACTAGGCCACAGGATGCACAAACAATTGATCAACTATTATTCTTTCTTCTTTCTTTCTTTCTTTCTTTCTTTCTTTCTTTCTTTCTTTCTTTCTTTCTTTCTTTCTGTATGTGTGTGTGCATGCACGTGTGTGTTTGAGACAGAGAGCCTCTCTATGCAGCTCTGGCTGCTCAGAAGCCTGCTATCATCCTCTTGAATGCTACTCTGTATATTTATATTCTTGAGGTGCATTTATTTAAATCAGACTTGGTAGAGCAGGTTCCCCACACCAGAGAGCATGAACCATCCAATCCCCCTGACAGTCTGAATGGACCCTTCCTTCATTCGTTGGAAATCCGACCCCCCCCCCCCCGCCTCTTTGACTTTGACCTGGACCCTCAGTCCTTCCCTGTCTGTAGAACTGTCATTGGCTCTTCCTGGTTCTCCAGCTTGCCTTTGCCTGGCTTCAGACTTAGACCAATGCTCTGCCATCCACTCTCCTGCACCGCCAGCTCACTGACGCACCTGCAGTTCCTGGGACTTGTCGGGCTCTGTAACCATGGGAGACAATTGCTTACCATAAATGTTTGTATTTGACTTGAAGCCGAACACAAACACAAATCAGTTTGCTTAGGTCATTGGTTTGGGGTCGCATATTTTTTGCTTTGAGATCACACACACACACCCTATTGATTTTGCTTGTCTGGAAATTCTCGACTAACACATTCAGCGAATATTGATTGAATGATACATAGATCCATGGCTCTGGGCTCCAAGCCAGAGATGGAGCGTGAATAAGACACTCTAGCTTCCTGTCCTGGTAGAGTTTGTACTTAGAGGACTGGGAGGGGCTCAGTCATATCACCGCAAATAATTAACTAAAACTACAGCAAGTACCACAACAAAAACACACAAGGTACTTGGGGGCTGGTATGGTTCTCTAGTCTCAGGTATTCAAGAAGATGAGATAGGAGGATATCTGGAACCCGGAACTTGCAAGTCAGCCTGGGCAACCTAGGGAGACATTATCTCAGAAGCTGTAAATGGTGACAAGAGAAAGAGCTGAATGAAGCCCACAAAAGATGGGCCTTCAGTTGCTTCAGGTTTCTGGAGAGCTGTGTGTCCTGAGGTCTGAGGGATGAAGGGGAGATGTGCCAGGAAGCATCCTGAACGAGGCGGTAGCTCAGGTACAGCTTCCTCAGTGGGGACATCCACTCGAAAGGGAAGGAAACAACTGTGGCCAACCCATAATCCATTCATTCCCTTCTTGTTTCCTGGAAGACCATGGCCGAAGAGGCTGTGGAGGCCTCACGTGAAATGCTTTTCAGTAATAATGGCCCCATCCAAGGGCAGATCCTCGCTGGTGCAGCAGCCAAGATGAGGATTGGGGGACAGTTCCCACCACCATCTCCACTCCTATGTCCCAGCACTTACTTGTGTCCCTGCTCCAGGGATGAGCAGAACCGCATCAGTGACATGATGACTATAGGCGACCTCAGGTCCCTGAGCCAGCCTGCAGTCTTACATGCTGTGGGCCAACAAGGCCTCTGGCACCAAGAAGCCATCCTGATGTTCTGAGAATGGGTGCTTGCCTGCTCCCGCAAACAACAACCAGCAACAGCAAAAACTATTTAGCGCTCAAACCAAAAGCATAAGGACCACAATGCACCCAATTACCAATACTCGAATATTCCTATAGCCATTGTGGAAATGAAACTCCTAATTTTATAACACCTGAAAAGCAAGCCCCGAGTCGAGATAGTTTCCCTGCAGTTGAACTCAACGCCGGGTGCACGATGAATCCGAGACGTTTGTTGTGGGATTGCCAGTGGAGTCACATGACCTCAGTGCAGCGTCGGTGGCGACCACGGCAGGCTCCCTTGCCGCTCATGCCAGTCCTCAGCTCCGTGCCAATGCATGCTATTTTAATCTCTTGACCCAGCTTTGGAGCTACTGTATGCTCCACGTTACAGCATCCTTACCACACCCACACGTGTTTTTTTTTTCTCTCATAGAAACATAATGGTTTAATGATAGGAGACGTTTCCTAGGTCACTACCGCCGTTCTTCAGCATTTAAGCATGGGATCGGTCTGTCTGTGGGCTGGCCCGTGTTGGAGCGGAACTGCTGTTTAAATTGCTGACTTGAGTTTTATAGGGAATAACTGAGTGGACTTGGGCTTGGGAGTAGGAGAGACGGAATTTCCAGCAGTGTCTGCCACGGCTTTGAACACGGTCGTGCCATTTTGCGCTATGCATCTGTAGGCAGGGTATCAGTGATTATAAAATGAAAATTTCTATCAGCTCTGAACACTGCTAAGATGTTCTTTGCCCTGCAATAGGAAATATGCAGGCAAGATATGAATCATTATGTAAAAATAAATATTCATTCTATTAATACTAGCAAATTTAGTTTCATCTTGAAGAAATGGTAACATTTTGTGTACAAAAGAATTATTTTAAAATAAATTTCCTTAGAAATTCTAAGGTCCAGCTTTGGCTACATGAGACCCTGTCTTAGACAACAACAAAGCAAAACTTCATCTGTATTTATGTTTCATAAAATTTACAGTGAAAAAAGTCAATATATATGTATATGTGTATATCTTGTATATATTACATTTATGCATGTTACATACATGTAAAATATATATCTTAAAGTTGTAAAATTTATCCAATTTTAACTAAATATGGTATGTCTTAAAATGGAAGTTTAAATTATAATTACAAATAGTCTTTCTCGATTACCGAAGGCATATTTCAAGAGTTCATTAGTCACGAGTGAGCTGGCTAGAACATTCTTTTGTTTTGCCTGATTGCAGCTTTCTGTGGATGGCCGAATATCAGGGGACTGAACTTACATCATAACCAGAGAAAGTAAGAAAATGTGTGGGAGTGAAGGAAGGGTCAGCCAGCAGTCAGGAGAAAAAAACCTCTTCCTTTTGGCTGTCATTAAAGTTCCAGAGAATTCTAGAGTGCCATGTAGCCAGGGAAGGAAGCTAGGGTGTTTCTCTCCATTTCTCAGAATGTATTTTGTGACTTTCCTAGCAATTCTGCCCCTTTCAGAGGAGAGGGCCAGGCCTCCATCGAGACAGGACGAAAGCCAAGTGGAAATGAGCATGAGCCTTTGAGAGACAGCTCATCCACCAGGCACGCTCGGAGGCCACCAGCCATGCGCCTGTGACGGTTAGTCACTCAGTGAAGGGTCCAAAGTCGAAGCCAGATCATCTGCCACAAACACTGGACTTAAGAAGATCTTGGGCAGGATGTGATGACTCGGGCTTTTATTCCCAGGACTCCAGAGGGAGAGGCTGGTGGATCTATCTCTGTGACTCTCCTGGGACACAGAGTTTCAGGCCAGCAAGACTATGTCTCAAAAAAAGACATTGAATTTATTCTTGTGGTTGTTCATGAGGGTTGCTTGGGTTTGTTTGTTCTGAAGTGTCAGAAAGTGTGCTCTGTTGTCAGCTTCCCGCCCCCTACCCCACCCCGAAGACAATGTTTCTCTGTGTAACCCTGGCTGTCCTGGATAGAACTCACTCTGTAGACCAGGCTGGCCTCGAACTCTGCCTCCTGACTGCTGGGATTAAAGGTGTGCGCCACCGCCGCCCCTCACAGTGTTGGTCTTTTAAACTCATGTCCATTGCACAGCACTAAATCATTTTATGACCCTTTTAGAATATGAAAAATGGACTTTAAAAAATTATTCCTGCAAGTAATTAGAAAGTACTTTTAGGTTTAGAAAATCGGCTTAAGGGGCTGGAGAAATGGCTCAGTGGCTAAGGACGTTAGCTGCTTTCTCTTCCAGGGGACCTGGGTTTGATTCCTAGCACCTGCATGGCAGTTCAGAACAGTCTACAACTCCAGCTCTAGGGGATCCCATGTTTTTTGTGGCACGCAGGTTGGATTGAAGTGAGGAAAGGCAGGAATGAGCCCGGGGCTGGATGTGGCGGCTCACATTGCAATCCAGAAGTTTGGATTTGAGGCAGGAAGATCATGGATCTCAGGCTGGTCTTGAACTCATGTACTGAGTTCAGTCTGGACTGCAGAAAGATCATACCTTAAAAATAAAATCTTCTGGGGTCAGCTTCCTGTCTGGTCTTTCCTGGGCCTGCCATGGGCCTGTTTAAGCAATTATTCAGGAATTTACAATCCACTCAGGAAACTTTTGGAGCAAGCCTTCTCTGGGTGCCTCATTGGCCCTTCTGGCCCCTGCCTTATAATTCCTTTTGTCCCTGCCCTAAGTTTGTTCTTTCTCTGGGGTTCCAGGCTCTGACTCAACAGGAGTTTTGTGTGAGCTGATCTAAATTCTCTCTCTCCTGCTTTCTCTTTAGGGAGGTGGTTGTCAAACTTTCTAATGTTACAACCCTTTAATATAGCTCCTCATGTTGTGGGGACCCCCTAGCTGTAAAATTCTTTTCATTGCTACTTCATAACTGTAATTTTGTTACTGTCATGAATCATAGTGTAAAGAAGATGATATTTCTGATGGTCTTAGACCACCGCTGTGAAAGCGTCATTTGACCCTAAGGGATTATGACCCACAGGTTGAGAACTGCTGCTTTATGGGGAAACAGGAACTACCCAGGATGTCTGTCTTGAGAGTCTGAAGCTAGATGGGTGTGTACTTATGGTGAATGGTAGAACTGAGGGCTTTTACTTGGAGAGGAAGTGGACCAAGTCCTAAGGTTTCAGAACATACTACAATCACTGAAAGAGTCAGGAAAGTATGGTATAAGCTGAATTCCACAAACACCCTTAAAAATTTCCTCAGATCAGCTGGGAGATGAGACACCGATTCTGCCTGATAAGATCACGCCCTGCAGGTCACCCAGCCTCTGCCCCCGAACACAAGGGAACAGGACGCCTGCATAAGAGGCGGCAAATTTCAGTTGCCAAACTGCCACTGGTTTCCCTAGACAATCGCTCAATTGTGTCTCGCCTTGTCTGCGAGAGTGTTGAGAGAGTTGAAAGCATGAAAGATGAGTTTAATTCTTTTCTCTCTGAAAGCGATCATTCTACAGCTTGATTCTTCCCGACTCAGAGAGAAAAATGAGACCCCAAGGGAAGCTTTGAACCCTTTGGCTTTCCCCACAAAGCTGTCCTGGCTGAGGTTTAGGGACAGAAGGTCAGAGGAAGTTTTAGCCTGGGGTTGACAGCTGCTATCTGTACCACTCAGCCCAACATCCTTCTTGTTCCTCCTGCTCTTCACTACTCTCCCTCCCATCCTCATTTGTATCCATCCTTCCTTCCTCCCTCCCTCCCTCCCTTCTTCCCTTCCTTCTTCCCTCCCTCCCTCCCTTCCTCCCTCCCTCCCTTCCTCCCTCCCTCCCTCCCTCCCTCCTTCCCTCCCTTCCTCCCTCCCTCCCTTTTTCCTTCCTTCCTTTTTCTGAGACAGGGTTTTTTTCTGCCTAGCCCTGGCTGTCTTGGAACTCACTCTGTAGACCAGGCTGATCTTGAACTCAGAGAGGTCTCGTCTGCCTCTGCTTCCCGAGTGCTGGGGTTAAGGGCATGCACCACCACCGTGGCCCAGTTTCATTTTTATTCTCTTTTCTAGGTCTCAAGCTCTGTCTCTTGCTGTCTTGAAGCCATTCACATCCAAGATAACGGTGACGTGACAAAACTAAGTTAGCCTGGGTGCCCTGACACCCAGCTGGAGCCCTTGCTGCCTCACGTTTTGGCCTTAACAGCTCCAGCCATTTCCAAATATTCCTTAGAAGTTTGAAATAGGCCTGACTTGCGTATACTTTCAAATAACCACCCTAAGTGGAAATCCACCATGAATAACGCTAACTTTAACAATGGGTGCCATTGGTAAAATAAAAGGTTTAAACTCAGTGTGGTGGTGGTATTCAGGAGGCTGGGACAGGAGGATGACTAGAAATTCAAACTCAACTGGAGCGATATAGCGAGTTCCAGGCCAGCCTGGGCTACAGAGTGAAAGCCTGTCTAGAAAAACAAAGACAAAAAAGCTTGAAAAAAAAAATTGAATTTAACGGAGTTCGAGGAGCAAGCAATTGTGCTGCCATAGACATAGGGGCTAGGAGGGCTCAGCCTGGGAGTACGACGTCATTGTTTCTTCCAGACATTGTGGTTAGAGGTTGGAGGTGAACAAAAGGCCACATTCCTAGGCAGTGGCTTGAGCTGAGTCAGACCTGTCCCTCCCCACCAGGGACAAAGCTCTTCCCCGGGGTAGCTTTCGTTGTAACTGTTATCTTCACGGAATGTCCTCTGGTTATTGGGAGGTCTGTAAGCGACTGAAGTTTGGCTGTGGTGATTGGCTGAGACACAGAGCACAAGAGTGTGTGGTTGGGTTAAGTTTTCAGTGACTCTCACGGTAAGGTGGGTCACGATTCCTTAGGATGGAGATGTATATCCTTGGGGCAAACGTAGCTGGATTTATAACGGTAAAGCAAAGGCTTATGGGTATACTACAGTGGAAGGGGACGTACTTTGCCAAGGCACCATCTCCCATGTTTCTTGTCTTTCTTTTTAGCAGGGAGGGTGTGGAGACCAAGTTTCTCTGTGTAGCTTTGGAACTCACTCGGTAGACCAGGCTGGCCTCAGACTCTTAGAGATCTGCCTGCCTTTGCCTCCCGAGTGTACCACCACTGCCTCAATTCTTACGTTTTTAACCTGTGGAAACAATGGGAGTCTCCTAGAGTTTTCATTAGGTACAACAGAGTTATCTGTGTATGACTGAGCCTGTGTTTCCAAAAGTAATATCACTAGGATGTTTAATGCATGCATGCATTCATTCATTCATTTGTCTATGTATTTATTTATTTGAGATTGGGTCTCCAACAGTAGCATGGCTGGCCTGGAACTCACCATGCAGCTCAGAATGGACTCAGACTCATGGTAATCATCATCCCACCCTCAGCTTCTTGACTGGCCAGATTACAGGCGTGAGCTACCTACCATGCCTGGATCTTCGCTGGGTGCCTTTAATCCCAGCACGAAGGATGCAGAGGCAGGTGGATCTGAGTCTGTGGTCAGCCCTGGTCTACAGAGTGAGTTCCAGGGTGCCCAGGGCTACACAAAGAAACCCCATCTCAAAATAATAAAATAAAAAAGTATAACTTTTCACTTAGTATGAGCTCTGGGAAGGAATGAGCGCATGTGATGGGCCTGCTTGCTCACTGCCTGGAATTGTTATCAGAAGGAAGACAATTTGGTGTCCTAACAGCCGGCCTGCTTCTGGATCATACCAGTATTAAACTGTATCTGTATAATTCCCAAATTCATGGGCTTGACCTTTTAAGTTATGCTGATATTATTTATTTATTTATTTATTTATTTAGTTTTTTGAGACAGGGTTTCTCTGTAGCTTTGGAGCCTGTCCTGGAACTAGCTCTTGTAGACCAGGCTGGTCTCGAACTCACAGAGATTCGCCTGCCTCTGCCTCCCGAGTGCTGGGATTAAAGGCGTGCGCCACCACTGCCCGGCTATGCTGATATTTATAAGTATCAACCTTGATCTGGGCATAGCGGGCCAGCTCCTCTCAAGTGCACTAGAGTGGGAGGATCATGAAGCCAGAGTTCAAATCCAGTCCGGGCAGTATAGCAAAACCTCATCTATCAATCGATCACTTGGTCAATAAAAAAAATTGACAATTTTATTGAGTGATATTTTACATACAATAAAATGTAACCATTTATATATAATTTTGATGAGCTGTGGCAAATTTCTATTTACAAATTAGATTAAGTCTCGGAGAGGTTCTGACCATCTCTGGCGAGGTTTGCACCCGCCATCACTGAGAAACGTGCTAACTCAGCGCTTCTCAGTGTGTGGCTCGTGACCATCACAAAGCGTGTTTTCCGATGGTCTTAGGAACCAAGACTTGATTCCTCTAGAAAATAAGTTATGAAGTAGCAATGAAAATAACTTTATGGTTGCGGGTCGCCACAACATGAGGAACTGTCTTCAAGGGTCGCAGCGTCAGGAAGGGCGAGAACCACGGCTCTAATTACAATGGTCGCCATGCGGTTGACCCACAGGGAAGGGGTTGAATCCGTTCACGCGGTCTAAGGCCTGGCTGTTGCTGTAGGGCAGGAAAGACGTGACACCTTCCCTCACCCGTCCTTAGGTGATGACCGACACTCCTGTAACAAAAGTCAGGTTAGCAAGAGAAAAGTCCAAATTAGAGTTTTATGTGTTGAGGGACCCTTCGGATTAAACATACAAAATACAGTAAAAATGACATGATCTTGTGCTAAGGCTTAGACGTTAAGAATAGTGTGTCAAAGGGGAAGGGGCAGGAAAGGAGCCGGAATAGCTGAGCCGAGCAGTGATGGGCAGCCAGGCCCGTCTGTCCAGATTCTTCTCGGCTCCTCTGTTGGACTGTGTCTTCCTCCTGGGAGTGAAGGAGCTGGACCTCCAGGCCTGAAGATCTTTTCTTCTCCATGGCCAGCTGTTACATAGAAGGGCTGGGGGCCATTCAGATGCTATTTTTAGGTCTTCTGACTGGCTCTGGCAGAAGAGGTTCTAGTTTCTGTGACTCAACCTAGAGGAAAATGCAGGGGCAAGATGGGGAGGAAGGGGATAGGATGAGAGGTCCCTTCCGAGGTCCCCGTTTGGGGGTATCGCCTTCCATGTCCCAAGAGCATGCTACACCTCCTTGTAAATTGATCATTCAGCATACTGGTTTCTTACACAGGTTTTATTTTTTTAAATTTTATTTATTTTTTTATTAAACATTTCCATTTATTTTATATTCCAGGCACAGTTTCCCCTCCTTCCTTTTCCCCCATTCCCTCCCCCCACCCCCCATTTATCCCCTCTAACAGTCCTCCTTTGTTCAGAAAGGGGCAGGCCTTCCATGGGAGTCAACAAAGCCTGGCATATCACATTGAGGCAGGATCAAGCTTCTCCCCCTGCATCAAGGCTGGGCAATGCATCCCTGAATGGGGAACAGGTTCCCAAAAGCCAGCTCCTGCACCAGGGACAGGTCTGATCTCACAAACAGACCAAGTTACACAACTGCCACTCACATACAGAGGGCCTAGGTCAGTTGATCCAGTGTCCGTGAGCTCCCGTTAGCTCAGGTCAACTGTCTCTGTGGGATTCCCAGTCATGATCCTGACCCCACCCCCCTTTCCCCATCCCTCCTCCTCCCTCTTGTCAGCTGGACTTCCTGAGCTGGGTCCGTCAGGCACAGGTTTTTTGTTTTTTTTTTTTAAATATTTATTTATTTATTATGCATACAATATTCTGTCTGTGTGTATGCCCGCCGGCCAGAAGAGGGCACCAGACCCCATTACAGATGGTTGTGAGCCACCATGTGGTTGCTGGGAATTGAACTCAGGACCTTTGGAAGAGCAAGCAATGCTCCTAACCGCTGAGCCATCTCTCCAGCCCCCAGGCACAGGTTTTAATGACGGGTTTGGTCTGTTCCTGAGGGGTGGCAGTGTTTTCTGTGCAATGCTGCAAGGACAATGAAGAATTTTCCTGACGGTCTCTTGGAGGGCGTTGGGGTGTGCCGTTTGATAGATCAGCAAACTGAGGATCAGAAGGAAGTCTCATAGCTGTTACAGAACACGAGTCTTCTTCTGGTCTGTAGATTCTACCTGTGCCTTCTGGGTTTGTGATCATTAGTGCGAGAGAAAGATAGAGGGTCATTGGCAGTTAGTTGTTAGTTTTTCCTTGAGATGAGGCTCACTATGTATGTGAGCATCACTGGATGGGTCTGAATTTTGGGGGTGGGCTTGATCCTAACCTACGTCAATCTTGGCTTTGATGTAGACTTGGCACTTAGAAATTCCTCGTTCAAATTTACGGATGAGAATAAAAATAAGAAACCGTAATTGGAGGACCGTGGGTTGCAAGAGCAGCCTGTGGTTTTAGTTGCCAAAGCTTATTTCTGTCTTCCTTTTTTTCGCACGATGAATAAAAACCCAGAATCAGATATTGGGGTTCAACCTGAAAATCAGAAAAGCAAAGCAGCCAAACACTGGCTCTTACCTCTGCCTCAGACAGAAATGGCGATCCTGCCTGCATGAATCCTCAGAACGAGACTGAGCTGAGACCTGTCTCCTCCTATTTTCTATTCTTCTCCAGTGCCAGGATTAAAGGCGTGTACCACTGCCTCCCGGCCTCTATAACTAACTAGTGTGACTACTGGGATTAAACGTGTGTGTCACCACTGTCTGGTCTGTATGGCTGAGCAGTGTGGCCGGTTCACTCTCTGATCTTCAGGCAAGCTTTATTTATTAAAATTCAAACGAAATATCACTACACCTTTTACTAATTGCTTCCAATTCTTCTTTTCATTTGCTGCTTGTTTGTTTTTGTTCTTTGGTAGGGTCTTGCTATGTAGGCCAGGCTAGTCTTGAACTTGAGTTGATTCTCCTGCCTCAGTCTTCCCAGAGCCGAGATTACGGGAGTAACACTCTTGGCTTTCCAATTAGTGTGCTTGCAGCTTCCCTTCTGAAGGTGCTGGCAGCAGCTCAGTGCTCAGGGCAGTGGGGGTGAGGGGTGTGGGATGTGACAAACAGAGGGCGCACCTCCCCCCTGCCTCTTGGCAAGCTCTGCCTGTTCTCTGTGCACTGTGCTCTGTGTTTCCTCATTGACTTTACTAGGTTATTCCAGTCTCTACATTCCAAAGCAAACAGGGGCTCGGGAATGGAAGCCAGGCCTGAGAATCAGGTGACAGTCTAAAACTTTCCAGTGTTTCCAAGCTCTCTGGAAAGGTCCTGCTCATTGGTTTTCAAATCTCACAGAACTGACCTCATGGATCATGGTGCATCAATTGGGAAATCCATGAATTGGGATTTGGGGATGGCCATAAACATACTTGCGCAGGATTGTTTTATGTCAACTTGACACACGCTAAAGTCACTTGAATAGAGGATGCCTCAGTTAAGAAAGTGACTCCATAACATCAGGCTGTAGCCAGACTGGTGGGGCATTTTCTTAATCAGTGATTGATGGAGTGGCCCGGCCCACTGTGGGTGGTGCTATCTCTGTGCAGGGGGTCCTGGGTTCTATAAGAAAGCAGGCTGAGCAAGCCAGTAAGCAACACTGCTCCACGGCCTCTGCATCAGCTCCTGCCTCCAGGTTCCTGCCCTGTTGTGTTCTTGCTTTGGCATCCTTCAGTGATGGACTATCATGCTGAAGTATAAGCCAAATAAACCCCGTCCTCCCCAGCTTGCTTTGGCAATGGGGTTTCATCACAGCAATAGGAACCCTAACAAAGACAATATTCAAGTGTGGAGTGTGTGTGTGTGTAAAGAATGTGGACTTGCGACTAGGATTTGAGTCTGGGGGATGTCACTCACTAGTGGTGTGTGAAATCTTTGTCAAGTTATTTAAAGCTGTTGATGAACCATATTCTCATGTGTTAAATATTCCTACTATATATATGTACACACACACACACACACACACACACACACACACACACACATATATAGTATTTAAAGTAAGATTTAATTCCACTAAGTATTAAAAGCCAGCACAAAGCCAAACACTTGCAGTAAGCTATTGGGCTCGCTGCTGGTTTTCTTTGTAGGACTGACACGCTGGTGTCGGAAACCACAGGCTGTTTAAAGCCTCACATTTCTGCCCAATGGTCCTAAAACTGAGAGCACAGTACAGAAAGGATAGACCATGATCTGATATTTCTGCCCAGTGGAAGAAGACAGATTCAAAAAGTGAAACATATTTCAAACCCAGGAAAATGCAATTTGTGGGTACAAAGTACAATGAGTGTGGACGGATAACTACACCTGTGTTACTGTCACCCAAAGCAAGATATACACACTCGTGCATACAATATGTGTACACGAGTAAACACATATATACACAATACCAGCACACGTATGCATATATATACACAGATATACAAATACACACATGTATATCCATATACATATACACACAAATTCACACACACACATTAATACACACATACACATATAGACATGCACACATACAAACACACATTCACATATACATATACATACACACATATATACAAACACAGACATGCATAGACATACATACACACACAGGCATACATATACATACAGACACACATACAAGCTTACGCCCACACAAACACCCGCATCTCCCCGTAACCCTCCCTCTCATCTGGAAAGTTCTTATGGATTCTTTTGTAGTCAACACCAGCTCTTTGCACGGGTGCTACATCATAGTTCTCCCTTCCCCTTCCCCCGTCCCCCTCTCCTGGCTCGGCTCCTTTCTTGCATTCTTCTCTGACAGGGTCTCAGTAGCCCAGGTTACCAGGGACTCATGATCCTCCTGCCTCATCTTTCTGGAACCCAGGGGTCCAGGTCTGTGTCACCACACTCAGCTCCACAGAAACAGGGCTGACACCTGAATTGTGTCAGGTTGTTCACGGCAGTTAGCCCCCGCTGTCTGGACTTCTGTGACTTTACAGGGAGACTGGAAGCTGGAAGAACCAGGCCTCTAGCTTGTTTCCGTCTGTTCTGGCTTTCTTCTGTCCTTTCTTTATTTACATACACTTTAGATTCAGTTTTTTAGTGTCTAGAAAAATGGTTTCTAGGACTTGATTAAGATTGCATTCAATTACCAGGGGTTGGTGGCACACACCTTTAATCCCTGTACTCATGAGGCAGAGGCAGGAGGATCTCTGTGTGTTACAGGACAGGCTCCAAAGCTACAGAGAAACCTTGCTTTAGAACTCCCTCCCCTAAAGAATTAAATTATGAAATTATTGATCAGTAGAGAATGAACCAGTGGTGGTGGTGCATACCTATAGTCCTGGAATTCAGAAGACGGAGAATCATGAATGTAAGGGGATCCTAGGCAGAGTGCTAAGACCCCATCATGTCCTCTTCCGAGGACATGGGAGCTGGGAGGGAAGAGGTCTGAGAGAAAAGACTGCTTTCTTCTTCTCTTTCTGTTTATGTTTGAGATAGGGTCTCACGTATTCCAGATTGGCTTTGGAGTTATTATGTAGCTGAGGATGATCCTCCTGCCTCCACCTCCTGAGTGCTAGATGACAGGCCTGCACCATTACCTCAGTTTTATGTTATGCAGGCTGGTCAAACACTCTACTGTTGTGGGATATTTGTACATGGTATGAAGATGCGTTGCTGTGATTGGTGTAGTAAAAAGCTGAATGGCCAATGGCTAGGCGGGGGGTATAGGCAGGATTTCTGGGAGAGAAAGGAAGAGGAGGAGGAATCTGGGTGCACAAGAGAAACCCAGGAGACATGGAGAGGAAAGAGGGGATGCACAACGAAAGGTAGGTAATGGATGTGATAGTATGTAGATTAATATAAACAGGCTAATTTAATTTATAAGAGCTAGTTAGGAACAAGCCTAAGCTATAGGCCGAGCTTGCATAATTCATAAGAAGTCTTCGTGTTGTTATTTGGGAGCTGGCTGGTGGGACAGAGAAAGACTCATTGTACTCCACCAGTGAGCTCCATCCTGAGCTCAGCTGGCTGGCATTTCTTCAGTGATACGGATAATAGGAGAATGGAGGGGAAGGGGCAGACAGGATCAGCAACTGCAAAATTATCTGATTTGGATGGCTTTCATTTGAGCGAGAGCCACAAGTTATCTGACATACTGGGTGACAGCTGTACAATGTTTCTCTCGGGGCACAGTTAAAATTAAGACCGGATTAGAAACTTGTGATGACCCAGGAACTATACAGTGGGAAACATACATAAGCTAATAGGGCAGTGGGCACTGTCTCCAGCAACTCCATCTTCCCGTTATCCCACTGCCGTCTAACAAATAGTTGTTGAGAACTCAATGCGTGCTTGGCTGTGTTCAACAATGGTGACAGAAGTGTGAAGAATTCCCCAGTCTCTTGGGGCTGAGGTATCCTTAAATAGACAGCTGGCCAGCACCCAGATGAGAGCTCCTAGTTAGACAAGAGCTCCCAGTTGCTGGCTTAATGTTTTGGCTTAGCTAGGTGGACTCGGGAGAACTTAGTTAAAAGCAATAACTCCATTTGTTAACATGTTCCACAACATCCCATAATCGCCTACCCTGTGTTAGGATTTATCTGATTCCTAAAAGGAGGGAAAGGAGAAGAACAGTTTCTGTCCTGTGGTTGTCAAATATTGGCTTTAGTAAGAAAAAAAAAAATCTCAGTGTTTGTTAAAAGCATGTGATTTCCTGATTTTGTATGTGGGGTCTGGTGCCCAAGAATCTGGGTTTGTAACAGATATCCCAGGAGGAGCCAATAGCAGTAGTGGGTCTGGAAACCTTGGGAAATGTCCTACGTGGTGGCCCTCCCCACTGCCTGACCTGAGCTTACAGAGATATGTAGGGTCCTGCTTACTCATTCCTGATAAGTAGTTGACTGAGCTTTTTCCTCACCCCCACCCCCTTTTGAGTCTTGCTTTATTGTGCAGGGTGGCTTTAAACTTAAAATCCTTTTGTTTCCGCTTAAGTGCTGGGATTACAGATGTGACCCAAAGTTCCTGCTCCTTTTTCTTTTCTTTTCTTTTTTTTTTTTTTTAAAAAAGATTTATTTATTAAGCATCCAATGTACTGCTGGCAAGGAAGGCACCAGGTCTCATTACAGATGGTTGTGAGCCACCATGTGGTTGCTGGGAATTGAACTCGGGACCTCTGGAAGAGCAGCCAGTGCTCTTACCCTCTGAGCCATCTCTCCAGCCCCCTGCTCCTTTTTCATAATCTTTAAAGTGAGGGCGCTGATGGTTCCTACCTTAAAAGGCTGTCGTGTGGATCAAATGGGTCGTCGTGAGCAAAACAGTGTGCTACTGCTTCTGTCATGGTGATGGACGCCCCCTTAATGGATTAATGCTTTTATGTTATGTGTGTTATGTGTGCAATAAGCGTGTATATATGCACGCACGTTTTCGTGTGTATGAGTGCAAGCGCCTCCCTGTCACATTGTCTGGGAAGTCAGAAGGCAACCTTGGGCGTCAGACCTTGACACCCACCTTGTTTGAGCCGGGCCCCTTTGTTTTGCTTCATATGCCATGGGGTTGCTCGCTCACAAGTTTTGCCCACAAGCAACAAGATTTGGGGGATTCCCGTCTCCTATCTCAGCACAGGCGCACTGGGATTACAGATGTGTGCTAGGCACGAACTTCATGTGCGTTCTGAGAATTCACATGCTGGTGCTCTCCACACGCATGTTAAATGCTTTAACCATGGAGACATCTCCTCAGCCCTGGGCACCAGGGTTCTTAGCAAAGAGGTACAAGGAGCTCCCTCAACTCCTTCTACCGTGTAAGATCGTAGGAGAGTGGCCCTCCATGTCCAGGCAGCAGGTTCTTGCTGGAAACCGAGCCTCTGGGTAACCTGCTTTTAAACTTCCCGCCGTCTAGAATCATGAGAAACAAATTTCACCTTATTTGTCGCACATTTTGTGGTGTTTTGTTGTGATTGCCCAAATAACGAAGTCAAGTGAGTAAAGGATTTTTGGAAGTAATCTGTAGTGTTGTAAATGTGACTGAGCGGGCAGCTCCCCCAGCCTGCCGTCAACTGTCTGCCCGTGTGCAGGCTCTGGGCTTTCCGACCAGCAATCAAAGGAGACAAAACGGTTAAACCCTGCGCACATGTAGAGTGTTTAACTCACGGGCCAGACTAAGAACTTCAGAGCGCTGGTTCAGAGAAGATGGGGATGTTTCTTCTCCACTCTTATCCTAGCCTCCCCTTATGGATATTTTTTTAAACTAAACCAATCTTAAGCCATATTAAAGTACAGGCCAGTCTAACCCAGGTCTGATTTTACCCTCAAAGTCTTTTCTCTTTCGTCGAAGTTTTTAGTTAGCAGGATCTCAGCACGGCATCCTGCAGACATCTTGTTCCTTTCCCCACTGCCCATTCCCGCCGGCTTGGTTCCCTTTTCTTCCCTCTGCTAGGCCTCTTCCTTCTGCTTTCCTAGTACACACATTCCATTACCCTCACTGTTTTCTACTTCCCTTAGGTCTCTTCTTCTCATGAGCCCCTTTCTAGTTTTGTCACACCCATGCACGCGCGCGCGCGCGCGCACACACACACACACACACACACACACACACACACACACACGAGTCGCAAATCTAGGTTCCATGTATAAGAGATAGCGTTTGTCTTTCTGAGTCTGGCTTCTTTCATTTAACGCAGTGACCTCCAGGCAAACCCATTTTATGCTTCCATTGTTCTTCTGGCTGCATGAAATTTCACTCTGCACGTGGACCCCCTGTTCTTTGTCCACTCACGTGTTGACAGGTATCTCTCCATATCATCTCCTGGCTATTGTAAATAGTTCCCATCTTCTCAATTAAAGCAATCCCTGCCCCCCTCCCTCACTTCCTGAGTGGTTTTTTAGGGGTGAGTGAGGATCTGAAATTCTTTGTAAAGTAGTTCTGTGGGTGCTGCTTTGCTCCTAATCTCTGGGGAAAGTGGACCTGGGCTCCAGCTGCAGTGTTTCCCTTTTCCCAGGTTTTCCTGCGCTCTCTCTGCATCTCAACTTGGAGTGTGACTCTAATCCCAGCCTGCATGACAGTCAGGGTGGGTGCTTTTGTATCTTCTCTCTTCTGGGGCCACAGCGCCGGTTCTTTCTGTCCACCTGTGGCGCTTGAAGCCAACCAAGCTTAGGGTGGCAGAAATACTTCCAGGATATTCGTGGGACTAGGGCCAGGACTCTGCATTCATAATGGTTGGCTCAGAACTGAGCCACTCGATGCTGTGCTGTCTACAGTATGGCTTGATTTGGGTCATGCCTGCAGCCAGGGCCGTGGGAGATATTATTTTAAAACAGTGGTTCTTAACCTGTGAGTTTTGACCGCTTTGGGGACCAAATGGCCCTTTCACAGGGGTCACATATCATATATCCTGCGTATCAGATGTTTACATTGTTATTCATAACCACAACAAAATTACAGTTATGATGCAGCAACAAAACTTGTTTTATGATTGGGGTCACCACAATATGAGGGACTGTATTCAAGGATCATAGGGAGGTCGAGAACCTTCCTATGTGTTAGAGAACCCACACCGCCCATCTCATTCTCTGAGGAAGTGGGTGCTGCTGGATTTGCCTCTGAGAGGACCATGTAACAGGTTTAGCACTTTGTTTAGGGAAAGGAACACAGACAGAGGCTCTCCAGTGCAGACAGAGCAGATCACTGGGCAAGATGGCACACCCTTTCAGTGAGCCTCCTTTCTAGCCCCAGCAGAACAATGGTGCTTGCAACTCGAGTTCTTTGACCTGTGATAAGAGAGAGGACATTTAAGGCCAGCAGGTAAGAGCTCCCTGTGCTTCTTACCTTAGCTCTGAGGAGAGGTGTCACCTGATTAGCTTCCCTTTCCATTCTATTTTCAACCTGGATTCTCCTGGAGAGAAGGAGAAAGACACAGCGCTCTTGTTAGTGGGCTGACACCAAATGACATTCATAAAACTACAGGCTACAGGGGAGCGGGTTCCAGGTCTAGTCTGAGAGTCACGAGTGTGTAAGTCTGTTAGGTAACTGACTTTACCTGCAAGAATTTTCATGTGGTCCCCATTGTGATGGGTGCAGGACCTTATAGGAAGGAAGCGAATGGGAATGACAGATGCCAGTGTGTTGGGAGCTGTTTCCGAGGCTCATACGGTAGACTCTCATGTACAGGCTTGTCTGTTCCCTGGCGCGTTCTCTGCGGACTGTAAACAGGGCATCCTTTGTCTGCCATGGTACCCAGTCAGGATGGAGCAGGTTCTTGAGGATGCTGATGGCCAGGTGAATGCAGAGATGGAGAGAGGGAGCAGGATAAAGTAGTGAGAAGTAGAAGAGAAGATATGGGTACCAGAAAGCCATGTGGGGGCATGGAGGGAGAGATTGTCTGAAGACAGATTGCTGGGAGTCCACACTTGACTCATCTTCCCTCACTGTATAACATTGGGGAATATGTGTAGCCTGTCCAGGCTCCGTGTAGCAAACCTTGTGTATATATGCAGATTAAGTGGGCTTACGATGGCCTTTATAAGGTTGGTGTGGGGTTAGATGAAGCGTTGTGTCTTAGGTTAGGCAGGGTTACTCCTATGACACAATCTACATTTTTAAGTAAAAATGGGAAGGTTGTCTGAGATTTACAAGATATTTGTCTGTCTCTCTATCCACTTTTCTATCTATCTCAGACACTGGGACTACCCAGGTTTATTTTCCTGGTTCTTTAGAGGTCTCTTGAGTGACTGCTGATTGCCATGCTGGTAACAAACAATGCTGCAGTGGGCACTAAAACCCTTCAGCTCTCTGTGTGCAGCCCTGTGTATAAGACATTCGACCGGTGCCCTTAGATGCTAGCGTTGGCCAAGGCTAAATGTACTTGTAATTTGAGAGGCACTGGTCAAGTACCTCCTTAGAGGGGTGCGGTTTTCACCCTTGCAGGCAGGTGGGTAGAATCATGCTGATGTTTCCACAGCCTCCCAGCCCCAAACGTTGCCAATCCTCTGTTGGTCTCAGAAAAGTGAACCGTGTTTTCTTAAAGCAGTTTAGACTTAGAATTCCTCTTATTTTAGGTAGCACTGATTTGATGAAATCCACGTGACTAGGAAGTACTTATATTTATAAGTTTTCTAAATTCTGTATTTATGCCCTCTGTATTTATGACTATTTTCTTTTTCTTTTTTTCCGAGATGGGGTTTCTCTGTAGCTTTGGAGCCTGTCCTGGAACCAGCTCTTGTAGACCAGGCTGGCCTCGAATTCACAGAGATCAACTTGCCTCTGACTCCCGAGTGCTGGGTTTAAAGGTGTGCACCCCCACCACCTGGCTACTATTGTCCATTATTTTAAACCTTCTGCTGCTTAAGTTCTAGAGGATTTGGAGCTTTGATTCGTCAACTGTTTACTGATGAGTTATGTTGTGCCAGGCTCCACAAAAGCACAGAACACAGAGATGAATCGAGGCTGCTTTTGTGAAGCTCACAGCTTGCTGGGGGTGGCATGTTAGAGGAATGGGACAGTGTACATATAATACATATATACACATACAATACATATATACACAGTACACATACAATACACACACAATACACATACACACATACAATACACACATCCACATACAATACATATATATATACACACAACACAATATACACATATAGTACATGCATACACATATAATACATATATACACACAATACATATATACACATATAATACATATATACACACAATACATATATACACAATACATATATACACATACAGTACATATAAGTAAGAAAAAAGTCACTGTATGGTCATCAACGAAGAAACAGTACAGCAGCCAAGAGACCCGTGGGGAAGGTGTCACGGGCCCAGTGAGGTCAAGCTGGATGGAGCCGGAAGGAGGTGCGTTCTAGGCTGTCAGGGAAGCGAAGCACCTTGCACACATAGCAACCGTGAGATTCCTAACAGCCTGGTTCTTCAGGTTCTTCGGCCCTCACCCCACCCTCCCACGCCAGTCGCTGCGTGAGTGCTAACTGCATGTTCCCTGAGTTCAGTAACTGCAGAGTAACTGCTGAGGCGTGAGGAGGCTGGGTGGAGTGTGGCAAGGTCGCCTTCACGGGTCCAGCGGACTGTGGTGGCATCCTGTTCTTTCCCAGTCTGTTAGGACCTCCGTGAACCTCAATTTCAAATAGCTTACCCCTCAGGGCTGGCTCCGGTGTTTGCCCTTTTCCTCCGTGTGCCCTGGCTTCAGTAAAGCCTCTCACTCCAGTAAGGGCATCACCCACCTCCCTCTGCTGCTTTCTCCATTCCTCAGGCTAGCACACCAGAAATCTTTCTATTATTTACCTTTGGCCTTCTTTTTCTGCCTTCAATACTCTCTCTCTCTCTCTCTCTCTCTCTCTCTCTCTCTCTCTCTCTCTCTCTCTCACACACACACACACACACACACACACTTACACACACTTTAAAAATTATCTTTCTTTGTGTGCATGTATGTGCACATATGTATGATTAAACCTGTGCCACAGCATGCATGCAGAGGTCAGAGGTCAGCTCTTTCTCTCCTCCTACCACGTGGTTTCTGGGAACTGAGCTCAGGTGATCAAGTTTGAGGCCCAGGAGCCGCTGCTCACACAGTACCTCCAATCCCATCCCCCCAACATGTTCAAACTCAGAAAGAGGGATGTTACCCCCCCCCCCCCACACACACACATAGCTGTTGTCGCAAGGCACCTCTAACTCAGTGGCTCAAAACAGCAGAACCTGGCTGGTTGTGGCGGTGTCCACCTGGAATCCCAGCACCCCAGATCTTGAGGCAGAACAACTTGTTTTGCAGAATACTATTTTAACTGGGCAAAGATGTGCTACTTTTGTTTTTGCAGCAGAATATTGCTTTAACTACGTGAAGGAAGGTGTGTTGCGCTTGTTTCTGCTGCCTTTGTTAACGAAGTAAAGATGTGTTCTGTTTACACTGCCTTTGTGTCATTATGTAAAGGTGTGTATCATTTGGTTCAGCTCGGCTGCCTGAGGCACCTGATTGGCTTAATAAGAAGCCAAATGGCCAATAGCGAGGCAGGGGCAAGGATAGGTGGGACTAGAGGCAGAGAGAATAAATAGGGGGAGAAAGCTGGGCATGAGAGAAAAAAGGAGGCACGAGGGAATGAGAGAAATGCCAGTCAGCCAGACATAGAAAAACAGTGAAATTAAGAGATACAGAAGCAAGAAAAGTAATGAGCCCTCAGACAAAACGTAGATGAAGAGAAGCAGGTTAAGTTATAAGAGCTAGCAAGAAAAGAGCTAAGGCCGAACGTTCAAAACTATTAATAAGTCTGTTATGATTCGGAAGCTGGTGGGTGGCCCTAAAGAAAAAGCCTGGTATAGGCTTACAAGTTTGAGGCCTGCTTAGGCTACATAGTGAGATCCCGTCTCTAAACAAAATGAAACCAGAAATATATTCTTTCACAGTTCTGGAGGTCAGACACTCCAAACCTGGGTGCCGATGGGGCTAGGCTCCATGAGAGGCCCCAGGAGCTCTTGCGCTGGCTATCTGGCTATCTTCCGCTCTTGTTGCTTAACTTCCGTAGCACAGCTCTGATTCTGTTCTCCTTGTCTCCTTGGTGCAGATCTGTACCCAAATCTAGCTGTCCTTACAAGGACAGCAGTCACTGGGTTCATTCTAACCCAATAAAATCATTTAAACTTGATTCTCTTTTTTCTCTAAAGACTTTCCAACTAAGGTCACATGCATAGATCCTAAGGTTAGGGCTGTAAGCTCTGTTTTTTTAGTCATCAGCCGACTGGCAACTGATGACCTACAGCTGACTGTTGCTCGGCATTTTTCAAAATTCCTGTTACACTGGGGTGGCAGCGTACGTCTCGGTGCAGACCTAAGTCTTGCTTTGAACGTGACTTGGGAGACCTGACCTTCGCTCACCGAGCATCAGCTTCCTCACCTCTAACACAGGGAGAACAGACTCCTCTGTCCCACGGTGGCCTTGCGGGTTCTTAGCACAAGATCTGGCATGAGGGTTGTACCATAGGCCTCACTGTCAGGGGAACTCACTATTGTCTTTCCTCATTTGCATGGGACCTTGGAGTCCCACAAATTCTTAGCACACCTAAGTGTCTGTTGCCAGTCTTTTAGACTTTCTAGACTAGATGTTAGGTCAGCTCAAGATTTACTCATGGGGATGAGTTTATTTTTGCTGTCTTCTGCGTCTCTTCCTGTCCCCATCTTGTCTATTGCCAAGCTCAAAGCAGCTTGGGCAAAACCTAGAAAACAAACTCCAGGGGATATGTGTGCATGTGTGTTTGGGTCTAGATTGCCCCTGTGATTTTTTTTTTCTCTTTCACAAGGCTGCTCTCCCTACTTTGTCCTGCACACAGGCAGAATCCCACACAGGGCGGCTAGAACTGGCCTGTCTTGGGTTTCTGCCGGTTTCAAGCGCTTTGATGCTGGTACTCTGAAGTAGCTGGGAAAAGACAAACCAACATTTGTTACTTGAAGGAAAAAAAGGAAAGGGGAAAAACACCAAACACCTCTGTCTTTTATCTCCGTGTCTTCCAAGTTATCAGTTTTATTGTGGAGAAGGGAACAAGTGGGTTTTATCTTACTGCCATGGGGGGAACATCAGAGAACTCCGAGCCCTGGGTGTGTGGGTACAGTGACAGCGAGGAGAGAAACCAGGCTCTCCCAGGGATTGGGGTGCTTTTGGGGAGCTGGTTTGCTGGGGAGGAATGGGAAGAGCTAGGAACTTTAGTGAAGGAACACCCTGGGGAGTCTTGAGCCAAGGGCATGGCACATGTGTATAGTAAGGGCAACAAGCTGCTCTCTCACTTTTCAAAGTCTCGCTGCATCTCGTGGAGGCTCGTCACTGGGTGTGCTGGGTTAAAGCTGTAATTCCAACACTAAGGGGTTCAGCCCAGGAAGATGACAAATTTCAGGTCACCCTGGGCTATACTAGTGCAACCCAGTTTTAACTCTCCAACCCTTACACACACAAAGTCCCCCCTATCAAAACAGCACACTAAACTAACCAAATCACTGTCCCCCAAAAAGTAGACTCTTCTTCTTTTTTTCTCCTCACTTGCATACGGTCAAGTGGACTTAGAGTAGACATTTTTAACATATAAAATTGAAACGCTATACTTTAAAAATCATTTTGGGTTGGGGTCTTATTTTGTAACCCAGGCTGCCTTAGATCTCACGAGTCTCGTCTCAGCCTCCTCAGGAGCTGAGGATAAAGGCATCTTACCATGATGACCAGCTCCAGCTATTTTTAATGCACAAATATTTAAAATGTGGTGTGGTGTTCTCGGTTCTAATCTCAGCCTTTGGCGGACTGAAGCAGGATGATTTTCTCAGTTCAAGGCCAGTCCCAGTTTCATAGTGAGTTCCAGGACAGCTTTGGGCTACAGAGTGAATCCCTGTTAAATAACAGACAAATGAGTTTATGAAGTCTAACACATCCGCAAATACGCATGCATGCACACGTCTAAGCTTTTGGTGTCAGCGTTAAGAAACAATTCAACCCAGATATGTAGTTATAGCCACTTCAAGAGGCTGAGGCACAAGTGCCACAAATTGGAGGCCAGTCTGGGCCACATAGCAAGTTCGTTCTTTCTTTCCTTCCTTCCTTTTGTTTTATCGAGACAGGGTTTCTCTGTAGCTTTGGAGAGCCTGTCCTGGAAAACCAGCTCTTGTAGACCAGGCTGGCCTCGAACTCAGAGGTCCGCCTGCCCCTGCCTCCCGAGTGCTGGGCTTAAAGGCATGCGGCATCACTGCCCAACCCCATACCAAGTTCTAAAAACAGACATAAATACAAACAAAACAAAATATAAAGAATCAAGAAAAAACCACTTCGCCCAATCTGATGGCTTGCAGCTGTTCCATGAAGATTTCTTCAAAGAGTTTTAAAACTGTAGGTGGCTTCTCTGATTTTTGATTTTGAGAGTTTTTGTTTCCCATAATCCTTTATTAGATTAAAAGTTTCAACTTCATTTGGTATCTGTGGCTGAGTGGTCCTGGCGCCGATGTCTCAAAGGTCCTTTGTGGGGGCTGGGAACATTAGAGTGCTTGCCTAGTAGGATTTCACGTGAATTTTTTAATTCCTAAAGAGAAATTGAGATTCTTGACGGGGATTTGATTTCATCTGAAGATTTCTTTGGATAGCATTAGCGATCTAAGTTTTCAATCCAAGGATCTAAGTTATAGTTTAGTCTGTTGATCTCCGTTTAATTTTATTCCTGCTAACTTTGGGTTAGTTTACCCTTTCTCTGTTCTGAAATTTGAAAAAGTTAATTGCTGATTTCATGCCCTCCCCTCTTTTCAGGCAGGATTTCTTTGTGTAGACCTGGCTGCCCTGGAACTCTGGCCTTGAAATCAAGAGATCCACCTGCCTCTGCAGGCCCGTGGTTAAAGGCGTGCGCCCCTCCACCTGGTGCTGTTCTTTGAACTGAAACATCTACAGTTACAAACGTTCCTCTCGACCCCCGTACTTCACACTGCCTGTTTTCTGTTTTCCCTAAGCACAGCCTCATTTCTCTGCAGTTTATTTGCCCCACGGATTGTTAAAGGGTCTGTTATTCAACTTCTATAAAGTTGTGGAGTTCGCAGCTTGGCTCAAGTTACTGCTTTCTAATTTCATCCTATCACAAACAAGTCACTTTGTATGAAGTGTACCATTTTAAATCTCTTCAGGACCTAGGGGGAATAGCAGTTGATAAATGTTGGGACCATTTGGAGTCCTGGCCCCCAGCTGCTCTTCCCTGCTAGAGATCTTTCCTTTCCTTCTGATTTGAGCTACTGAAAGCTGTGTCAAAGTTGTTTACCAGCTCTGCTTCACGAGCACGTGAGCACGTGTTGCCTTGAGGATCAGAGGAGAAGGTTTTCACCTGTTGGCCCACCTGACTGTTGGGTATATAAGCCTCTGTGTGTGGGGGGGGGCGCTATTCAATAGAGGGCTTCTTACCTGTGACTAGAGGTCTGCGTCTCTGTACCTCAATCTCCAGCCCCTGGTGTCCGCTAGTCATGAGCTAGCTAAAAAGTAATGGCTAAGGTTGGAATCTCCTTTTCAGAAGGGCTGTTGGATGGGCTTCACTGAAGCATAATCTTTCTATCCTGTTTTAATCCACTTTATTACTTGGTATAAATGACCCTAAAACCCTGAGCACTAAGTGGTCCTAAAATGTCATTCTCAGGAAGCTCATTCCCCCTTCCACTTCCCAGCCCTGCTTCCTCTGTCACTGGGTAAGGGATTAGTTGAGTTCTCAGTGCGGCTGTCTGAGCATTGAAGATGGCAGTAGCCTTAGAAGGAGATCTGTGGCTCACCTCTGGTCGCTCTCTGCACATTCTTCCCTTTTTCTCCTCAGGGAGGTGGAAGGTCAAGTCTTTGGAAATATGGGAAAGTGGCTTAGCGCGCGCTGTTCAATGAAGGGTTAATAGCTACAGGGGTTTGTGGCATCCTGGAAGCCAGGCGACATCCCCCACTTTCCTTTTTCGCTCTTCAGGGCTCTGGGGTTTGAACACAGGGCCTTGCCCACATTGGGCAAGCCCTCTGCCCCCGAGCCGTAGCTATATTGGGTCTCCGCTCCTAAGGCCCCAGCTAATAAAAGGCACAGGGCGCAAAAGCTGCAGGGTTTTAAAGTTTCATTTTCTGCAGCCATTGACATAACCTCAGGGCTGCTCAGGTGCACAGGAGCTGACAGAGGCAGAAACAAAGTATCGGGACTAGCCGCATGTTGCAAAATGACATCTTCATGACCCCCATAAAAAGGGCTTTGAGAATCTGTAGACTCGTGGGCTTGCCTGGAAAAAAGAATTACTCCGGGACTCAGCGTGGGAATTTCCTCCCTCATGGTTCATATTCCTGACATTCTTTGGCCTTCTCACTATATAGCTTCCCTCTTTTGTGCGGTATTGCCTTTTCTATTTTTTTTCCCAGAAAGAGAAAATACTCCTGGAGAAAGCCGAGCCAAGTTGGAGAATGTCTTGTAGGCCAGGCCAAACTCAACAGAGCCAGCCGTTTCCAGTAGAAAACGCCTCCATCTGGAAGGCTGCAGGCCAGTCCATTGGCACGGCTGGCAGTCTTCAGAGACAGGTCCTTTCATGTCTCTTGTCCAACTCTCTAATTTACGCCCACATATTGGCGCCCCTGCCAGTTTCCCATATATCACTCCGGCCAGAAGTTTCCGAGTAGATGGTTAGAGTCTCAATCTTAATGTTTTATTTCAACACTGCAGACCTCTTTGGGCAGGACTCACATGCTTGGTAGCTCTCGCCATTCTTTAAAAAGCCTTTTTTTTTATAAATCTTTTCACACAATTTTGACCATATTCTTTCCCCTCCCCTAACTCCTCCCAGATTGTCCCCCTTCCCTATCACCCATCTTCACATTCTTGCTCTTAAAAAAAAAAAAAGCAAAATACAACAAACACCAAATCAAACTGAAAGTGCTTACATACACTCTGAAAAAAGTGTTTACACACACACACACCAACAATAGGGAGTTCATTTTGTGTTAGCTACTCGTGAACCTGCCCTGGAAATATAATTGATACACCCAGTGTTATTTCATAGGAGAAAACTGATGTTTCCCATTCCCATCAAGTATCAACTGCAAATAGCTTCTTGGCTAGGGGTGGGATTTTTGCACCCATTTCCCCTTTCCTGGACTCGAACTTGTGCTGATCTTGTGTGCGCCGCCACAGTCTCTGTGAATTCGTATGTTCCTCAGCCTCGCTGTGTCTGGATGATGCTGTGTCTGTGGAGTCATTCACCGACTCTGGCTCTTAGAGTCTTGCTGCCTCCTCTTCTATGTAGATCCTTGAGGGAACGATGTAATGAAAACATCTCCTGAATCTTGGGCTGGGATCCTCATGGACAGACACAGATGGGCATGAAAATGTGTGAAGCTAATACCGAGTGACATTCAAGTTTCACATCTTCAGCAAAATGGTTGCACGAGGCACATGTGTCCTCCATATGATTTACAGGACCCCTCTTTATCCTCCGTATCTTCCCTGTCATTTTCATCTTCTCCCTCTTCCCCTCCAATGGGTAGGCTTTTGAATTCACTTTTGATCTTTGGTCAGCGTTCAGAGCAAATGAGGAAGAAGGCAAGGGTGGTGGTCTTAGAATCGTGGGGATCTTCCTTCCTTGTCTTTGGGAGAGTAACATAGCTCACAACATCCCTTTGTTGCTGTGAGCTGCATCCCCTTGAGTCGTGTCATCATGCTTTGGCTTTTCCCTTGCAGATGTGATCTTCCATCTCTCGAAACATTACCCATAGAACTTAGCAAAACCAACTGAAGAGTCTAGGTGTTTCTTCTGGGCCACTCTCACAAGTTTATATGAAGAAGTCATAGGAAGACATTTTGCCCCGTGGCTTCTTTTTAGAGTCTTCTTCATCCACATTGAGAGAGGCATCTACACTAAATTCTGCATATCTGATGGAACCTTGGATTGATAGCCCTGAGATGGACTAGAGGACTCAAAGGCGATAAAGAAGGTCTTAGAACCAGGAGAAGGGCTTGTGCTTCTGCTCTTGTATTGGAGACATCGTTGTCCAGATTATTTTGCAGATAAGATTTTAGCCACCTATTTCAGGTGTGTGCATGTGTGTGTGCATCTGTATGTACATGTGGGGGGGGTGCATTTGTATGTGTGTGTGTGTGGGGGGGGAGTGTGCATTTCTGCGCACGCGCTTGTGCGCACCCACACAGACTAGAGTCATTAGGTGTCTTGCTCAGTTGCTCTCTAACTTCATCTTTTGAGACAGGATCTCTCTCTGATCTGAAGTCCACCAATTGGATATCCTGGCTGGCCATCAAGTCCAAGTCTCCACAATCCCCAGGGCCAGGATTATGAACCACCATGACCTTTTTTTTTTTTTTTTTTTTTTGTGGATACTGGGGAATGAACTCAGCTTCACTTTACTAATGAAGAAATCTCCTCTGCTCCTTTTTGGCCTGTTATGAAGGTCTTTCTTGACCTCTTTATTCATGTATATGTCCTTCTAAAACCAGAGGTTCTTAATCTGTGGATTGCCACCCCTTTGGGGGTTGAATGACCCTTTCATATAGGGGTCGTATATCAGATATCCTGCATATCAGGTATTTACATTACGATTCATGACAGTAGAAAATTAGTTATGAAGTAGTAATGAAAATTATGGATGGGGTCACCACAGCATGAGGAACTGTATTAAAGGGTCTCAGCCTCAGGAAGGTTGAGACCACTAGGATTCCTTTTGGCTTTGAAGGGGAAATAATCTGCTCTGGGCAGCACATGTTTTGCTGGGACCTCTATGGCTTATAGAAGCTCAATGAGCATGACTTTTTGTTAAAGAAGGAAAAGGTCTTTTTAAATGATTTGTTTTTGGAAAATGTCTTAAAAAGCGGTATCCTTATGAACCCCTGCTGGTAAATATGCATGCTAGTGCTAACTTAGCTCTTCCATCACCTCCTTCCGTGGGGAAGCCGGGGATCGCAAACATTTCCGCCAAGCGGTGGGTAATGAAGGCGTTAGTGTGGGAAAAAGGGTGTGGGGGTTGGTTTCAGGACTGTAAAAGATATTTTCATTGCATAATGGCCTTAGCAGGCAGGCAGCTGGCCACGCTGCCACAGAATGACTTCCTCCATTAGCGGAAGGAGCTAGGAGACAAAAGAAGTGGTACTTGCTGCCAGGGGTGGACTCCGGGAAACGCTGACCGGAAACGGAAATGCATCTAGTATCTCCGCAGCCGTGCGGTGAGGCAGGGTGGGGACGGTCATGGACCCACCTAGGCTGGCTCTCCTCCCGCAGACTAGAGAAAAAGAGGAATCGGAGCCGGCTGAGCTGTGTTCCAAGCGAGGCCAATCGTGGCCAGCACAGGTTCTTTGTGGCTTCCCGGAACCTTGAGGCCCCGACTCCACTGTCTCTTTAGCCCCATAGGTCCACTGCAAGTTTGAGTTCCGTGCAGAAGACAGCCTGATAGAGGGCCTGCTTCCCACACTCCGGTCTACATTGCTGGGCCCCAACATATGGGGTATTTCTAGCAAATTCTTAGCTGTTATAATATGCTTGCCGCTTTGTGCAGACCATGGTTGTCTGCAAATACAGAGAATATAGATCTAGGATTATAGAGGAGAATATGGGTTTTGGTTGCAATTCTTGCACTTCTGGCGTGCCTTTGAGGAGAACCATTTAACTTCTCTGAGCTCTGGTTTTCCCAGCCCACGGGGCTGAAGTGCAGAGAGTGGTCAGGCACATGATCAAGTTACCTAACTTTTCTATACCTGTTTCCCTACCCTATAAGCCAGGGATGATAGCAGTATCTAACAGAGCTGAATCAGCAGATGCTGGTACACGCTAAACCAGGTTGCTCATCATTCGGAGTATTGTAGTTGCAGGAATTATATATGTGGCAAAGCATCTAGCGTGTCCTGTGTCATGTATAGAGAAATGTCAGATTTCTCTCCTTCACCTCAAAGGACTCAGAGCTGTGAGTGTTGAGCTACAAAGGGTGACTTTTAAGTAGAAATTTTCACAGAAAAGCAAAGCAAGAAGAGGTCGTCACGTGAGAATCTTCGCTAGTAAAAACCCTGTATAGAGGCCGGCACTGTAACCGGGGGCATCCATGCCAGCAGGATCTTCATTCTGAGCCTTCCGGAAGTCACACTGTGATTGCAGAAGCCAGCTCCTCCTGCCTCCCCTGCCTGATGGACCGTGCCTCTGCAGCTAACCCTAGAAATATGCACTGATGAATTATTTACTACCTAAAACATTTAATTGTAAAACAGCATACGTGCCAATGTACTATAAAAGAAGTTATCAAAAACTTATGAGTCACTTACTTCTGGAATTTTCGATGTAATGATTTGGGGCCAGGTTTGACACGGGTGAAAGGGAACACAAAGTACAAACGTAGACAACAGTGGGGTGGCCTTTGATGGCTCCCTAAGGGAGGCCAAATACATGCAGTGGCTTCAAACAGTCCAAAATTGCTCCAGACACCCTGAAGGATGACCAATAGATATTCCTGGATCCTTTTGACTTCACGCCCTAACTACCCAGGACCTTCTTTCTTGGCCTGGGCACACCCACTGTTCATAACTGGTCTAATCTGGCTTGCGGTGGGTGGAGGGCGCATCCTTTTACGGTCTCTAGCAATGATCAAACTACCCCCTCAGGACCCTCCTCCTATTTAATGTTTCTGTCTTGGGTGCACTCCTGACTCCCTCTCAACGAGGCTGTTGTTCCAGCCTCGTCAGGTTGCTGTGGGCACACCATAGAATTGGCTATCATTGCTAGGACTGTGGGAACGGCTTCCCGAAAGAGCTAAGCAACCCAAACCTAGACAAGTGCGTCTGGGTCCATGGATATTTTGCTTGGGGATATTTTGTTTCCTTTTTTGTGCACAGATATTTAAAAAATAGATAGCAGGGACTTGCAATAGCAGTGAGGGGCACTGGGTAGAATTGTAGGGCCCGGGTCTACCCTTGTTCCTGGGGTGCGAGGACAGTTTCTGGTCAACTGACAAAGCATTCTGTTTGTTCCTGTGCTCCCCCTGCCCCGCCTGGTGATTAATTGTAGGGCATTGACTCCATTGTTGGTATGGTAATTTCCCACCTGCTTGGGCCAAGGTCCTTGTACAGCAGTTAGGTACATAAGGATTTCCCCGAGTTTGAATAAACGGCATTAGGCTGATCTCCTTTCAAATGACCCAGGTCTCTTTGTTCTTCCAATCTCCAGGCCCTTGCCCGACTTGCGTATGGTACAGTGGCGCGCGAACTGTACCGAGGGTGTAACACAAAATCGGGTGTTACATAGAATGACAGCCTCTTCTTTGGAAGTGGCACTGGTAAGGCTATTTAGAATATGAGCAGATTTGCCATAGTAGGAAAAAATGGCTATTTGGTCTGTGTCCCACTTCCTGGCATAAAGCTTCCACAAGCTGCTTGTCAGTTCCCAGAAGTGATGTGACTTTTGGATACTAATGAGATTACCGATGTTTAGGGCATCGCAAGAGCATAGCCCTCAGAAAGAAGTTGTTTGCCAAGGGAAATAACCAAATGAAGAGACAATTGGAACTTTCAGCCAGACCCTTGTCTGACCTCTAGGGGAGGGCAGGGGGGCTGGCCTTTAAATTGATCATCATTGGCTAATGACTGAATTAAAACCCGAAGGAAGCTTCTGGTTCATTTAACAATATGTCTATATTTAGCTTCTGGAGGAATGGCAAGGCTTTCCATTGCCACGGTGAAGATCTGTGCCACATTGGAACAACCTCCATCTCTCCCAGGGTGGTCCTTGTGCTCACAGATCAGCACTCGGGGAACCTGGGATGTTAAAGGCACAGGTTGACCCTTTGAATGGAAGGACGCATAACCTTTGATCCACCCAGAAACCTGGGACCAGAAATGATTAATAGCCTGGCAACCTCTGTGCCATCTGTGTGGCTGAGACCACACTGGCTCCTCCTCAAGACCTTATGAGGTTGTCAATCTACAGAACCTATCTTTTATGGAAGGTGTCATACAATACTGTACAAAGAATTTCAAGATAGTCAGATCTTAAGCTTTATTGTGCACATGGAATTGAGTTATCACCAAAAAAGTTTCACCGAATTGTACTGTGCTTAAATATTGCCTAAAATAAACTCCTAGGTCATTGTCTACCTGATCCACCATGAAAGAAACATGTCAAACATGTCAAAACAGAACATACAGAGAATGCAATGAAAAGAAGTTGCTATCTGGGCTGGGGATGTAGCTTCAGGGATAAGGAGCTTGCCTAGCTCGTGCAAGACCCTGGCTTTGATCCTCAGTATTTCAAGAAAACCAGAAACAAAATCCAAGCCAAAACCAATTAACCAACCACCAAAAAACCAAACAACTAACCAAACAACCAAATAATCAACAAACCAACCACACAACCAACCAAACATGCAAAGTCAAAACCAACCTTGGAATACAAACTAAGATCCAAGTATATATAACAGTATGTATTTTACAATACAATTCAGTTAAAACCAGTGGATTATTTAATAAACAATGCAAGAATAATATGTATATTTCAGTATAGGTAGATTGAAGATCTAAATTTTGGAATAGAAACTTTAGGGATCAAAGGAAGACCGCATAGGCTAGATGCCCATGACTTCAGAGTGGAGAAAGACATGGGAGCATAAGTTAAATCATAAAGCCAAAGGCATTCTGTAAACTCTAAAAGAAATTACCTGATCATAAGGCAATATTTGAGCAAGTGACAGAGAACTCACATCTAGAACATTTGAAACACCAACATCTTTATAGAAAAGAATAAAGTAACAATCTCAATGGAAAAAATCAATTATATGAGCCAGGAGGTGCATGATACAGTTAACAGTGAATTGCATCTAAAAGGTGGTATTTCACTTATTGGAGAAATGCAAGCTGAAACCTCAATGAGATCTAAGTTTGGATCCTTAACTTGACAGGAAGAAAACATCTCAATACATAAAGAACATAGTGTCTTCAAGACTCAATCATGATGCAGTGTCTGCCTTGCCTTCTTTCAAAGTCTGGCTATTTTCAAACCTTTGTGTTTATCTCTCCATCTCTTGGTGGACACTCAGTTCAATTCCACATTTGCCTGTTTTGAATAATGCTGCATGAATATGAGTCCATGAATATTTGTTAAGGCCCATGCTGCCAGTTCTCCATAGGCACATACTCCAGAGTGGATTTGCTGGATCATATAAGAGTCTTATTTTTTATTTCATTTCTAAGAAGGCAATATTTTCATAGTTATGATTTCAGAGTGCGGCTAATGCGAAACGTGTCGTGTCAGAGTGTTCCTGCATGTTTCCTTGCTCTCACATTCCAGTAGCCTGTGGTGTTTGCAAATAAGGATGCTCACCGAAGTCTTGTTACCATGGATACGAGAAAAACAGGGATCTGTAGAGGCATCTTTAAAGTGAAGCCAACCTCTAGGGACAATCCAGCACTCCAGCGCAAGTGCTTTAGAGGAAATCTAGTACAGAGACCAAGAGATTGCCTACGCCCTTGGTGTTAAGAAGCATGTTTGCTGTGTTCCTTGACTCCAAAAGCTTAAAGGCTGAGAGGTTTGCCCTGTGACCTCGCCCCAGTGTCAAGAGAGAGAGAAGGAACAAAAAAAGTCCCAATTCTCCCCGGTCTTAAGTATGCCTTTTGAACAAAACAATATAAAATAAAACCAATCTGTTTCTGAAAATTATGTATGTAACACATGTTCCTTGTAAGATAAAAGAAGCGAGCCCATATAATGAGAAAATTAAAAATTATCTGTAATGCCATGCAATACTCCCCACTTTTGGTTAAATCCAACCGATTACGCCTTAGGCATAAGTATATTTGTAATCATAAGATAGAGCTGTATTGTGCTTTATTGTTTTGTGACCCTTTCCCTGTTGACAGAAGGGCTGTAAGTCTGAAGATGGCCTTGACCTCTATGATAAGACACTTTTAAGACAAGCAAGGCCAAGCAAAGCAAACTGTGTCATCCATTCTGATTGCTTTTCAAACCAAGAATATTTGTGTAGTTTAAACATGTGCAAGCGTAAAATAGGGCTCCAAAGGGTGGCACAAACTCTAATTGGTTTTAATTATAAATATAAATAAAACTCGGAGTCAGATATGAGAGGGTGAAAACTGAGGGTCAGAGAAGCAGAGCAGCCACCAGGGAGACCTTTTACCTCTACCAGTGCTCAGACCGCAGAGGCGGTCCTGTCCTCAGACTGTCTCCTCAGACCGCTCTGAGCTCTTCTCCTCCTGCCTTGTGTTCCTCTCTCTCTACTTAGTCAGTTTGTCCTCTACTTCCTTAGTGCTGGGATTAAAGGCGTGGGACTCCCAAGTCCTGGGATTAAAGGTGTGAGCCACCACTGCCTTGGCCTCTAGTGGCTTAGCTCTGCACTCTGATCTTCAGGCAAGTTTTATTTGTTAAAACACAAAAACAATCTCTACAAAAGTAAAAAAGGAAGTTAAAATTACTCTGTCTCCCAGTGAACATTCTTTGTACGTGTGTGCACTTGTGTTGTGAAAGTGCATGTGTGTGCAGGTGCAAACACCTGTGCACTAGGTCACAGGTGCACATGGCCACACAGAGCTTTTTTCTGTGGGTGCTGGCATCATAACTCAGGTCCTTATGCCCGATCAGCAAATACTCTTCTTATTCCCCTAAGCCAGTGCCTCAGCGCCTCCCTTACATGCGTGTATACATATAAATACATGTGTTTGTATAAATACACTAGTGCCAGATTGAGTATCTCCTATCCAAAGACTGGGGACCAGAAATGTTTAAGACTTTTTGAAGGCTTTTGTTTGGAAGCTAATTTTTTAATATTGTGCCTTTGCTTATGAACAATCCTAAAACAGACAACAGTGTATGCTCAGAAAGGAAGATTGACACCACACTTAAGCTTTGTTTTGCAGCTGTATTTTTAAATTTAATGGTTGAGTGAACTTTTCAGCTTATTAAATAGTCCTTAATAGAATTAGAAGTTTCCAAACCATTATTAATTTGTTGCTAGTTTCTTCAGCCTCTGCCAAGGGAACCTGGCCCACACATGGTTCCTGATAATGGGGTGGGACCCCCTTCTCTCTTGGCGCTCTCCAACCCTTGCTGCTTGCCACCAGCTCATGGGAACAGGATCTGGTACATGGATACGGAGTCAGTGGGTAGTGATGGGTCTTGGGGCAAAATCTCTGCTCAAAGAAGGTAACCTAGATCAGCTATGATTCCTTTGTTAGATCCGAACCTGGGAAATGAGCATAAATTCTAATAGTTTAAGGAGGTTCACAACTTGAAGGTTTATAGGGAAAAACCAAAAGGGCAGATCTGGGAGGCAGGGAATATACATACGAAGAAGGTGAACTGTCTTGATACAGTATGCAGAACAGAGTTTGTGGGAAAGACTTTAAAGTTAGGTGAACAATTGAATTTCTATTACTTCTATTTAAATATTTAATTCTTCTATTAAATATTTAATTTAATTACTTCTATTTAAATATTTAAATGTTACATGACTTGAATTGATGATAATCACCTGGAACATAATGTCTATATCTGTAACCCATGGATAATAACATATGTGTTATTTAGTCGTTGGAAGAATTTATTCAGATACATAGGTAGATTTCTCAGCATGGTCTGTGAGAGGAGAATTAGATAAATATAGCCATCCATTCTCAAATGTTTGATGCTTTTCCTGCATCATATTTTGCATCTCTGGCATACAGTCTTCATGTTTGTATATACATCATTAATAATTGTGTGCTGTGTTCCAGGAGCTTTCATGGCTTGAAATCTGTCTTTTCCTCATTGACCAAGCTTCTGACACACTAAATACATTTTTGAATCTATCACTGTCTTTTACCCTTAAGGATAAAAGGAGATTCTGCTGAAATGGCTTGTCTACTTTTGGGCTTACGAAAGTTGATTTTTCTCAGTCTCTGGAAGGTGTGAAGGGCTGGAAGACACACCACTTTATTTTTTTAAAAAATTATTTTAATTTATTTTTTAAAGACAATTAACCTTGAAATGTCAGTTAACACCCTGGAAGACGTTCTCTAAGTTTCCTCTTAGAAACGAAGCATCTAGAAGTGTTTTTTTTTTTTCCCCATGAATGTCACAGAGGCAGCCGGTGGACTCAGTTTCTAGTCGGGTCCACTTTCTACCGCTGCCCACACTCCCCTCGCTGACGATTAAAGCCTACGTGGTGGGTATAAATAGCGTTGCCTGAGAACACCCTCATATCTTTGCCCCTCTCATCACTGAGCAGAGCCCGTAACTGATGTCGCAATTAGGGTACTGATTTAGCTCCGAGAGGCACATTGCTAATGCCCCACCGAGGGCGATATTTATATCAGCACTGACTGATGAAGACCTCGTCAACTGTACCTTTGGCAGATTGTCCGCTGGCGTGCCCCCGGGGTTAATCTACTGCTCGTTATAGCTTATGATCTGCGATGATGCGTTTTTCTGAACGGCTCATCTTACCCAGGGGGCCAATCCGGTGTAATGCTGGTCCCTGAGGATATGCGCCATCCAACATGGAGGAGCCAGTAGGGAAGACTTTCAGGGCATGACCCAGACCCAGGGAGTGTGACGTCATCAGGGCTGAATAGACGTTCTGTGGGCCCTCATATGAAGCAGCAGAATAAACATAACGTGGAGTTAAACAGCTGCCAGGGCTGTCTAGGTGTGTTAGTAGGTAAAGGTAGTCAGTGTGCAAGCCTTGTAACTTGAGTTCTGTTCCCAGAACCCCAGGCAGAAGCAGAGAACAGATTCCTGAGAGTTGTCCTTTGACCCACGCCCTGGCACGTGTCTTGCCCTCCATTCCATCATGTAACCACATGCGCACAGACACACACACACGCGCACACACGAGTGGACACACACAGAGCTGTCAGTAACTGGAGTCAGCTCTAGGTGTGATAGAGAAGCCAAGCATTGGGCCCTTCTCTTTCTAACTCTGTCCCTAACAACTGCAAATGGATGTTACGATTTATGAAGCGCTTGTCTTTGGAATGCTAAAATTTTCAAATCTTTGTGAAGAAATGTCCAACCATACCTCCCAGCACCTACTGACGCATAGCCTTCACTTGATCAGATTTTCCTCTGAGTTCCTCCCAAAAACCCTTTCACTGATCAAGTACTTACAAGGAGCTCACAGGCTGCCATCACCCAGCACATACCAAGTCCCCTCTGATGGCCACCGAACCTTCCCTTCCTCTCCATTCCCCGCTTGCCTACCCCCAGGACCTTACCTTACCTCACTGCTGTGTACTCACAATCAGTTCCTGTTGGAGTTAGAGGGAAGTACCAGATGCTCCTCGCATTAATAGAAGTGTGGATTGCTCAGCATCTCCTGGCCCGGCCTCCGAGTGAACCCACTCCACCCGAGCTCCTCCCTTCGCAGTTTGACCCAGTCTCTGAGTGCTATGTTATTCTGTTTCTTTCTTTTTAACCATGGACCCTCTGCAGTGTTAAACTTTGGGTTGTTGTATATAGTTAAGGAGGTCTTGTCTGTCTTTTTTCATAGATGTCTGGTATGCCTTGTTGGAGGATGGTTCTGTGGCCAGAACCATCTCTATTATCTCAGAAATGCCAGAGGCAGGGCTTGGAGAGATGGCTCAGCGGTTAAGAGCATTGCCTGCTCTTCCAAAGGTCCTGAGTTCAATTCCCAGCAACCACATGGTGGCTCACAACCATCTGTAATGAGATCTGGTGCTCTCTTCTGGTCTGCAGGCATACACACAGACAGAACGTTGTATGCATAATATTTTTTTTAAAAAAACAACAAATGCCAGAGGCAGCCCCCAGGAGGCTAAAGAAACAAGTCAGTATGGGATTTAGAACCTTTATTCAGATTATATAAAGAATTTCAAAACTCAAAATTGAACATGACACATACACACTTGCATGTGCGCATGCATGCACACACTGGGTCTGCACAAGAACGGTCCTGTCTACACACAGGTATGGGGAGAGAAGGAGCCTCTCATTGCTGGATTATCTGCTCCTGGTAGATTCGGGGAGAAGATTGTGTGTACTTGTTGTGGGATAATGCTCTTGTACACTGTAATTATGTCACTGGTTTAACAGATTGTTACCTACATTAAGATCAATGCTAGCAAAGACCACTCGAGTAAAACAACTTGACTTTTAACTACAAGACTTTTGGCTAATCACAAGATCTCAAGCCAGTAGGTTTCTTATGGACCGAACTCCTGGCTTTTTGAAGTTTCATAGCAGAGCTGGGACACCTAAGTTCACGGACACAGACACCTGTTCATGCACTTCCAAATCTTTGTCAAGCATTCCCTTTGAGCACAGGGGAAGAGTGTCTAGGGTGAGGGCTGCAGAAGCTGAGCTGAGGAGGCTGGTGGCAGCAGGGCAGGAGGCCGCCTAGTCCTTCCCTTCACCCAGCTGGGCTTGCTCTAGTCTCCTGTCCTACGGCTTTACGATAACCTTTGTCTCCAAGGTCAAAGACCTCCATTGTAGCCTGCAGCACGGAACTTGGAAGGGGGAGTTGGGTAGATTAAGGAAAGGGCCTGGGACAGAGGAATGGACATTCTTTATCTCCCAGCCTTTCCGTCGGGTTTCAAATTCATTCCATTCCATTCCCCCAAGTTTCTGTTATTTTTTTCCTCCAGAGCATTTAACAATTTGTAATGAAGTGTATTTATTTAACTGTGTGTGTGCAGGCAAGTGCTCTTCCGCTGCAATTATCTTCTATCTGATCTCAGCCCAGAGGCTGAGAAGCAAAGTGGTTCTGCAGGTTTTCCTCCAGTTTCCTTTATTTTCTCCGTGATCTGACGCTGTGGTGGGGCCGCGGTTTCTCTTTTCATTTTCTTTCTGAAAATCGACTTTTTTCCTGCAAAAGTTTCTGATTGCAGTTTCCCCTCCCTGATTCCTCCCAGTTTCTCCCTACCTCCCCTCCTATCTGGGTCCGCACCCTTTCTGTCTCTTCTTAGAAAACAGACTTCTAAGAAATAATGATGCGATACAATAAGATGAATTAAAAACAAAACAGAAAAATCGGAATATGACAAAACAGACAAACCAGAAATAATGATGAAATACAATAAGATGAATTAAAGACAAAACAGAAAAATCGGAATATGACAAAACAGACAAACCAGAAAGAGAACCAAAGAAAAAGCACAAGAAACACATATAGTCACACACACATGTTCCATACATGTAGAAATTCTATAAAAACACAAACCCAGAAGTTTTATTTGTAAAGGGCCTGTAAGGTAGAATAGAAAAATAGTGCCCTGACCTTAATATCATGAGACAAAGAAACCCCAGAGATATCGTGCTGTTCTGAGTTGGCTTTGGGTTGGCCACCTACTGCTGGGCTTAGGGTCTGTCCTTAAGACAGTGAGACATCCTTAGAGAAAATTAACTTTTCATTTGCAAGTGGTTATCAATTGAAGATAGCTTCTAGGTTAGGGATGGGGGTGTGTGTGTCTACTTCTTCTTTCAGCTCTAGGACCCCATCTGATGCAGATTACCATAGGGCCCTGCACGTGCAGCTACAATGTCTGTGAGTTCATAGGTTGCCATCTCTTTAATTCCCTGAGCCCTCAGGGGAAAGATTTGATGGAGACAGCCCATTTAGGGCTGAGTAATTCCAAGGTCTCTCAATCTTTGTGAATAGTCTGGCTGTGAATCTCTGTATTTGTTCCCACCTGCTGCAGAAGAATGCTTCTCTGATAGCTGAGCAAGGCACTATGAGCATAGCGGATAGATGGGTATAGCAGAATGTCATTAGGAATAATTTTATTGCTTTCCTTTAGTAGATCTGCATACTGTTTGGTTTTCCCTAGGCTTGTCTAATCTCTGGTTCCTGGCCACACAAACTGCACTAGGCATGGGTTCCCTCTCATGGAGTGGGCCTTAAATCAGATATTGGTTGGTGACGCCCATGAACTTTGTGCCACTATTGCACCAGCAGATCTTGTAGGCAGGTCACTCTGGTGGACTGAAGGGTTTGTAGCTGGGTTGGTGTTTACCTTTTTCCTTTGGGGGTAGCATGCAGGATGCCTCCCGGTACCATAAATACTAGTTCATAGGGGTGAAGGCTTTAGGTAGGCGCCAGTTTGATGCCTCCATTTTCAATGAGTTGTCTTCAGCAATGGGGCCTTGCTGTCAGTTTGTGGAGAGCCACCAATAGCCTCAGCAATAGTCTGGATTGTTTGGGGGGGAGGATTCCATGGAATTCTTTTGGCCAACAATTTGATTAGATATAAACTATTCCCAATATTGGAAGCTTCATTTGGTGATGGGACTTGTCCAGTTGGGACTCTGTCTCCCATTTTTGGCAATGTCACTTAAATCACCTACACACATGTATATATTATAGGAAGCTTCTGCGGTATTAGCTTCCCATACAATCCCTCAAACGGCCGTTAGTTTTAATTGTCCCTTCTTGTATTCCTTCCCTCACTCCCCTTTCACCCCCTCCCAGTTTTTATTGCCCTCATTCATCTATAACTGCCTATTTTCCCTTCTTAGGGAGACCCCGTCCCTCACCTCAGCTCCCTCACTCTCTACCTAATGTCTGTGGTCACACGGATTGTAGCTTGCTTATCAACGACCCAGCTGCTAACAGAATTATTTAACATTGCCATTATCAAAGGTTTGGTGGCCTTCAGTTCTTTGTTCATAATTGAACACAAACCGCTGGGAGGTGAAATGGAAGCCCTGTGTACACCTAAGTGACACGCCTCTCCAACTGGCTGTGTTCGGTGATTAATACGCAGTTAGCTGGGATATGAAGAGGGGTTCCAAGTGTCTGTGGAACTCGCCTTCTGGAACCATCCTGCTTTTCTTCCAGGTTAGACGCCTTACCGTTCTTGCTCAGAGGAAAACAGACACCAGGAAATGGTGTTCAGGTTCATAAATCTCATTATCTGAGCATTGCAAACACAGGCCCCTTCAGCCAGCCCTACACACTGCAAAGTAATAATTAAAATGACAACCTCACATAACGGCAGGCGTGAAGAATCTGTTTTGTACTGTGTATCCTGTTTTGGCACTCCGAAACACTTTGGCGGGTGCTTTAATTCTCTGTTTTGCAGGAGAGGAAGAATAGGCCTGAGTTAACCAGTCCGAGTTCACACAGCTACTGAGTGGTAGAGACAGACTCTAAGGGCTGAGATGGCCCGGTGGTTAAGACATGCTGCTACTCTTCCAGAGAACTCGTTAGATCCCCTAAACCCACATATGGTGGTTCACAATTATCTGTACCTCCAGCTATAGGGGATTTGGACTCCTTTGGCTTAGCCGGCACCTGCACTCATGTGTACTTACGAACCATACACGTTTGTAAAATAATAATAAAAATTAATAATAGTTAAAAAAATAAAATAAATCATCTTTTTAAAAGGGCAGAATTTGAATTTGGTCCCTTTAAAAGTTGCCTTCAGGGCTTCCACAGTCTGTCCCTTTGAGAAAATGGTAATACAGGCTGGTGTGAGGGCGGCATTATTCTGATGGCGTCACAGGGTTTGTGCCCCGCCCCCCATGCCTCACCACACTGCAGGACAGTACATTTGCATGAATGAGCGAATCTCCACTATGTTCTTCTGGAAATGGCAGCGATGGGAGCACGGCCAAGCTCAGGTGTGAACTTGATATACTTGGAAAGAGGAGGCAATCTTAAACGATGACTTACCTCCATCAGACTGGCTTGTGGGCATATCTGTAAGACAACAGCTTATTGATACTGGATACGGAAGGGCCCAGCCCACTGTGGGCAGTGCCAGCCCTGCGCAGGGACCTTGTCTGAGCATGAGCAAGGGAAGCAAGGCAGTAAGCAGCATTCCTCATGGGCTCTGCTTGTAGTTTCTGCCACTGGGTTCCTGCTTGAGCTCTGACCCTGGCTTCTCCCCACTATGGACCCTAAATTGTAAAATGAAAGAACAGCTTTCCTCCCCGAGTTAGTTTTGGGGCAGTGTTTCGTCACAGCAGAAGAAAGCAAAGCGGGACACTAGCTAAAGGAGGGCGCACGGGGTGCCCACCCAGCGCATGGTGCCCGCCCCACGCACCTTTTGGTCTTCCCTCGGTTGTGAACCCACCTCTGGTGTGGAGGAAAGGACAAGTACTGTAGGCACGCTCCATCTCTGTTCACAACTGGCTGCTTCCGGCTTTGTTCAAAGGCTGTTTCCGTGAGCTGGGAGTCAGCTAGTTGGGTTTTTCTCAATATTGTGGACCATGAATGGACATTCCTAGCAGTATCACTTATCTGAAGTTCAGCATCTACTCCCAGCTCCCACTCCCCAATACAAACAAATCTTACAATTGTTCTGTTTGAATGAACGGCCAAGCCATTCTTTCCTTGACAGAAATGCAATAACTTGCCAGTGACTAAAGCTTGAGTTTCCTGAGAATGGCCCAGAGATACTGCAAGTATAATAAATGTCTTCTAAAAAGATGATTTAGGTCTTATTTCAAGGACTTATGGTCTTGAGAATGGTGTGGTAGGGAGCTAAGCTCCCTTGCTGTCATTACTAGTATTTGTCTATTGCAGAAAAAGAGTTGCTTTTTTTTTTTTTACATTGTTTGCTGTTATTCTTCATTATTGGCTAAGGAAAAACTTAATATTTTCTGCTTGCTACTGCGTCGCTACAATATTAGCTTGTTCCCATTCTCTCTCTCTCTTTCCTTCCATTTTTTCCTTTTTTTAGAGTTTAATGTAGACCCAGGATATCCTTCAAATTCATTATGTAGTTGATCTTCAACTTTTGAGCTGGAGCGCTGGGGTTATACGTACGTAACCCCAAATCTAGTTTGTGTAGTGCCAGGCACTAGACTTTGTAGTCAGATCTTTGTTTCCCTGCTGCTAGCCCCAAATAATGACATGGAGACTTCTTAATTGTGAAAGCTTGGGTCTTAACTTAGGGTTGTTTCCAGCTAGTTCTTACAACTTAAATTAACCCATATTTTAAAAATCTATATTCTTTCATGTGGTTCGTTACCTTATCTCCGTACTCTGCATTCTGCTTCCCCTGTGTCTCAATAGCAAATCTTCTTCCCAGAGTCCTTTCTCTGGCCTCTGAAGTCCTTCCTATTCTCTCCTGCCTAGCTATTGGCCATTAAACTCTTTATTTACACCAATCACATCAGTCCATCTTTACACAGTACAAATATCCCACAACAGAACTTACTGCACTGATGTGGAAGGGCCCCAGCCCACCGTGGGCAGTGCCAGCCCTGAACAGTCAGTCACCTTGACCCAGCTTGAGCATGCACACCTGGAAAATACTCTACTAATTGAGCTTCACCCCAGCCTTTCTTTTTCTCATCCTAGAAAGCAATTCATTGGAAGGTAAAACGGAGCATGATTTCTTAAATCGGCAGTTGTTGGATTTTCTTGGTGAGGGCTGTGTGGTATATTTACTGACAAAGTGCTTCTCCGGCATGTATGTGGCCCTGGGTTTTAGACCTGATAACCTCAAAAATTGCTTGGTTAGAGGTTGTGAAACCAAATCCCATCTGTGTTTAGCCAAACAGGGATTTTTTATGGAAGACCACAGAAGATGACTGAAGGCAGGAACTGGAAGTCAGGACCCTCAGACCTTTCTTCCTATTGTTCCCTCCTTCTTTCCCCAGACACCATCTATGATCCAAGGTCCATGGATACAGTGGTTAGCTGGTCAGATGGGTGCTGTGGGATAATGCTTGTGTATACTGTAAAGATTTGTCATTTTTATTGGTTTAATAAAAACACAGATTGGCCAATAGCCATTCAGGAAGTCTAAGCAGGGTAATCAGACAAGGAGAATTCTGGGAAGAGGAAAGCAGAGATGCAGTCACCAGCCAGACACAAAGATGAAAATGCCTCACAGAGGAAGATGGGAATGAGATGAGAACCAAGCTAAGCATAGACAAGAATGAAAGGATTATGGGTTAATTTGAGTTGCAAGAGCTAGTTAATAATAAGCCAGAGCTAATAGACCAAGCAGTTTATAATTAATATAAGCTTCTATGTGTTTCTTTGGGACTGAACAACTGTGGGACCAGGTGGGACAGAAACTTTCATCTACAGAAGAGCAACTTCCTGTTGAGGTGATTATATTCTCACAGAAGGAAATAAGAAACAAAGTCAAAGTTAAGATTCTTTAATGATTATTTTGAAGCAGGCAGGGCCTCCATATTGGGGCAGTCCTTGAACTCATGAATCTCCTGCTTCAGTCTCCTGAGCACTAGCATTACAGGTGTGTCACACTGTACTTAGTTAAAAATATTCTTACAGGAATGTGGCTGTTGTAGGTCACACGATTTGTAGCTGGGTGACACCGATTGTTTTTTTCTCACCTGTTTGCATGCAAAGGACCTTTGAACACCATGAACTCTTATCTAGTAGGGGTGAAGTGGGAAACCAGATTTTCCATCTTCGGTGGCATAAGTTGGTTTTTCCATGAGGTTATGGAGAGAACCTTGAACCTTGGCAATAGGCTGGTGCAATTGTGGCACAGATATTATGGGATTAACTAATCACCACCATCATGATTCTTTTAATTATTGTTGGATTTAAGACTAACTCCATGAAATAGAACCCATATCTGACATGGCTAAAATGGCCAAGAACCTAAGACTAATATAGTGGGCTCTAGTGGCAAAACTACTATTGTTGTTCTGCTAAGTGAACAGAGCAATAAAAAATGACGTATACTCTGTAACCATAGATCTTCACATCCTTCAGCCCTCGTCAGAGAAGTTGCTTCTTTTGCAGTAACTGGTAGATGAACACAGAGACCCACAGCTAGACAAGATGAAGAGAGTGAGAGATGGCAACAAAATCTACAGCTTGAAATGGGATGCCTTTATCACACACCCTCCCTCAAGGTTCAGGGAGCTGTGTGGAACAGAGAAGGCCGAAAAGACTGTAAGTGTGGGGAGTGGTGGAGGATGCAACAAATAGACAAACAAAAACAACCCAACATCATCCAGACAGAGACTGTGCTAGCCTACCTGAAACCTGGTCAGGTTCAAACCAGACAAAACCCTGGTATTGAGAAGGGGACATGAACACAAAGTTCCACCCCTAGCCCAGAAGCTATTTGTAACTGATGCCTCTTGAAAGAGGGAAGAAAAGTTTTCTCCAGTCACTGGATAATCAACCACACTCCATGGTGGCTCTGTGCCCAGGTATAGTTGCCCAACACAAAGACTCCACGATTTTTTTGTTTTTTGTATGTTTTGTATTTTTGTTTTGATATTTTTGGCTACTGGTTTTTCTTTTAGTTTCTTTTTGACTTTTACTTTTGGGTTTCTTTTATTTTGAGAGAGCTTAAAAAAAAAACCATTAAGCTGTATGGGGTAGAAAGGTGGGGAGGATCTGGGAGGTGTTGGGGAAGGGAAAGAACATGTTAGAAATATGACAAATTTTAAAATAAAATTATTTAATTAGGAAAATAAGATTCTTATGAATTGGGTAGCTGTAGATTTTGTTGCCTGCTTTCCTTTTGTGGTGCCGAAAGTCCAATCCACGGTTCCACGCAAACGTGGTACTGGCTCTTTGCCTCCAACCTTACGGCCCACTTTTGGAAGTGAATAATGAGGTGTTATCAATAGTCACACTCACAATAAGTATGAAACTATTTGGGGCACACCAGAAATGTCATAGGCCCAGGACTAGCGGAGAATTGGAATAGGGTAATGTGGCGAGGGCTGGGAGGCTACTTGAGACAGGTGGTAAGATCTCTCCACATAAGCCGAGACCTGAATGAAGAGAGGCGCCAATCACAGGAAAGGTGATGGAAATGATCCTTCTGGACAGAGAGGACATCTAGAATGAGGGCTTCCAGCAAGGACAGGCTTTGGAAGCATTTGAGGAGCAGTGTGGATGGTGTGTAGTAGAGAGACCAGTTGGGCACGGGACCAGAGATGCTGGCAGGGGCTATTTGAGGTCAATGAGTTCAGCTTTATTCAAAGCAGGATTGGAAGTCACCGGATGGGTTTTCAGCAAACAAGTCACTTGTCCAGCTTTGATTTTTGTTTTAAGGGGATCTCTGCAGTGCAGTGTGCTTATAGTTTAAACGGTTATTTTACTCTTTTCTTTGATATGGTTCATTTAAATTTTTCTCTTTAAAATATGAAATGATAATAAATCCTGGGTAGATCAAAGGATAGGATATTTGAGATTTGCCACAAACCCAGAGATAAGGATGAAATGTGATTTGCTGTAGTTGGGACATGTACTAACGAGGGGTAAATGGGAGTTTCATTTATTATTATTTTGGCCCTATGTCTGTTTGAATGCTTTTCTTTTCCAGACAGGCTGTTTGAAAATTTTAAACAAAATAGAGAAAGCTATACCTGGACTTGGCTACAGCTGTGTGGAGATGGCATTGTGGAAGGGCAAAGAGCAGGAGGCTCGGTGTGCCAAGGAGTTGACCAGTACTGTGGAGGCAGAGGGAAGTCAGGTTGGTGTAGAACGGACAGAGGGGAAGGCAATGGGGCTTAGGGTACATTTTGTACTGAAAGCCGATAGAAGGCATTGCTGGATGAGTGGGGTGAGGAGACAGGAGGAGCCAATGGGAACTCTTCAAGTTTTAGCCTCCAGTTGGTTGCATTGAGATGTTGCTGACTACTGGACATGGCCGTGCAAACCCGTAATCCCCAGCACTCAAGGGGCTGAGGCAGGAAGATTCCGAGTTCAAGGTGAGCCTGGTCTAGGTAGCAAGGCCAGGTCTTAAAGACAAGCAAGTAAGGCTGCTATTGAACAAGATAGGGAAGGCACAAGATGACCATGTGGGAACCTGTGGAGGAAAACATGAAGAAATGCTCCCTACAGGCCAGGTTAAGTTTTTAACATGCCTGTTAACCATTCTCGAGGAGTGTCCATTAGGCAAACTTGGGGTGCATAGGGATGTCAGGATACCATATTAAATGTCTCTGGAGAACTATTCCAGTTGCCCTCGACTGCTCAGCGGCCTTTCCTCACTTGTTTGCGTCTCTGTGGCTTCCTGACTTTCTGTGGGTACAGCAATACTCCTTTACACGTCTCTCATCTTCTGCCTTCAAGGGTTCTTAGTGAGGAGAAAGCCCTACTCAGTGGCGATGTAGATTCAGCTGAGGAGTGAGGGAGAGCTAGTGTCTTGAGGAGTAAGCTATTAAGAGTGGGAGCCAGTTGGCTCCTGGGCTCCAGCCGCTTCTGTGGCTCTTAAGGAAGGTCCTTGGAGGTGAATCAATGAGTTACACTTGGTCCCAAGGAGAAACACGTTCAGTAACGAACCATAGTGTTCATTGCTCTTCCTTCCCGTGACACACTGTCTCAGCCCATTTTAAGCTCCCCTGTCAGGATGCTTGAAGCTGGGTTGACTAGAAAGAAATGAAATTTGTCTGTCCTGTAGCTCTGGAGGTTCAGGAACAGGGCCTACCACCCCAATAAAAGCTTTCAATACACCATCAAATGACAGAGGAATAGGAGGGGACTGTGACAAGGACTAGGCAGTGCAGCCTGGCGAGAACAGATTTGTATCACTGTACTCTTTTGCAGTAATTTACTCTGCAAAGACCATCATTCATCTCTTCAAAAGGTGGTGCCCTCATGACTTAAGTATCTTCTGCTGAACCACACCTCTTGAGGTTCCATGACTTTCCAACTTTGTCTTTTCATGACCAAGCTTCCAGAACATGGCCCTCATGCAAGACATAGCACTTCCTTTCCTCAGCACCCAGAAAGCAGGAGGAGGGTGTAGATGAACACAGGTGACAAGAGAATAGAAGCAGAGCAAGGAAAGGAGGTGCCACGGACACTCCGGAGCAGAGAACTCTCATTTCTGCAGACTGTTTCCAATCCACACAGGAAACAGAGGTCATCAGTGACCTCAAGGAGGCCGGGTTTGATGGCTAATGTGGGCTGAAGGGAGAATATAAGATTCAAAAGCAAAAAGCAGAGGCAATAAAGGTTCGACCTTTATATTTTGAAGAGAAGCAAAAAAAAAAAAAAATCAAAATGGAAGCAAAAACCAGGCAGAGGTCTACAATCTCCCAGTCTTGGGAGGCAGAGGCAGGAGGGACAATAATGGTAAGGTCATCCTTAGCTGCACCATGAGTTTGAAAAGAGCTGGGACTATAGGGGCCCTGTCTAAATAACAACAACAACAACAACAACCTAAACAACAGCAAATAAAAACAAAGAAGATGCAGAAAGAGATCGTGGGAAAGGGAGGCCTTTTATTTTCTAAGGATGAACTCTTTCCATAGGGTTATGGAGTGCTGGGGAAGGCTGTTGTAAGACCCTAAGATACATGGAAAACTAAGACGTTAGAATTAAAGACACAAATGAGGAGCCGATGGGCATTCAAGAGCTGGGGGCTGAAGAGAGGAGGGATGGACATTTTAGAAATGGAGATGTAATTTAGGGGCCGGGCAGTGGTGGCACATGTTTTTAATCCCAGCACTTGGGAGGCAGAAGCAGGCAGATCTCTGCGTTCGAGGCCAGCCTGGTTTACAAATAGAGTTCCAGGACGGCCAGGACTGTTACACAGAGAGAAACCCTGTCTCAAAAACCAAAAGAATAAAAATAAATAATAAATTTTAAAATTAAAATAAAAATTAAAAAATTAAAAGAGAGGTAATTTAGAAATGGAGAGTGTTCTTCCCTACCCTCTTCTTTCCCCAGAGACCTATTTTTCTTCTGGGACTTTCATTTATTCTTAGCTCAGGAACTTTAAGGTAGTAGGGACAGGAACCCCCAAATTCCAGCACTGTAAAAGCCTGGGAAAGATGCCCTAAAAGTCTTGTCAGCTTTGGCAGGGAGGTGACCACCACAACCTTCCTACCTTCTGGACTTTCCTGTTCATTAGAAGAGCCAGGGAAATGGGTTGGAACATACACACATGCACACACACGTGTGTGTGTACACACACATACACATTGTTTCATGGAGATATCTTATCTTTGGGCCAATGATCACAGTCAGGAAAATTTCCAGGGGGGAAACATTATCTATTATTAAACTCAGCCGCTATAGGGGGTCTGTGTAGGGAGGAATCATGTGTGTGTGGTGTGTGTGTGTGTGTGTGTGTGTGTGTGTGTGTGCATGCGCTCCCCTTCAGTATCACTTTGGCTCCCTGCTGTATCTGAAGATGTGAGGACCAACACTTTCTGTAGGGAGGAGTTCTGGGCAGGGAGTCGTTCCCAGGCCTCTGTGAGTCCATGACCCATTAGAAGAATGTTCTAATGGGCACTGTCCTTTGGGGTGGTGTCCCTGAAGTCAATGAGCCTTGGCCTTCATTTACTTCTAGGAAGTGCCTGGGCTTGTCCGAGTCTCCAGGCTGTAAAGTCGCAAGTTCAGGGGCTCAGGCTTTACAGGCAGGTGTGGATCAGAACCCAGCCAGCCCTCTGTTTCCTAGCCCAGCAAGTGACACAGGGCACCATCAGCGACACTGTCCTTACATGCTTCTTAGGAAGGCTATGTGATTTCAGCAAAGGGCCTGGTGCAGATGTGGGCAGGAACAACAGCTGCAGTTTCTAGAAGGATCTGCTGGCATAGAGTGACGTTCTCTAGGATCCGGTACAACGTATGGTGTAGACTGTAGAGAGAGAAGAGAAAGCTACTTGAGGTTGGGAAGAGAAACTACGGGGGGGGGGGGGGAGTGGGGGAAGGATGCCGGAGGGAGCCTGGAATTTGGGAACTCTGGTCATTTATTTTTATTATTTTAGATTTTAATTATCTTATGTGCAGGAGTGTTTTGCTTGCATGTATGTCTGTGCACTATTTGTGTGCCTGGCGCCAGTGAAGGTCAGAAGAGGGTGTCAGAGTTCCTGGAACTGGAGTTGTGGCTGAGTGTGAGCCACCACGTGGGCTGCTGGGAATGGTACCCAGGTTCTCTGCAAGAGCAACCAGTGGTCTTAACTCCCGAACCATCTCTCCAGCCCTTGAGCTCTGATTATTGTGGCAGATTTTGGTTCAAATGCCAGGTTAACTGCTTGAGTCCTTGTGGGCGGGGGGCTACATTGCTGAGCCTCATTCTTTCCCCCTTAAAAAAAAGCCTTTAATAAGGCTTGCCTCGTGAGGTGTTGTCATAAGGACAGCTCAGGAAAACGCAGAGCGCAAGACCTGACCATCTATTGAGCATTCACTAGAAGAAGGCTGGGGTGGGGAAGGCTGGGGACTGGGACCCAGCGTTCACATAATGGAGGCAGTGTAACTGAGTGGGGAAGGGTGGCAGTCCACATTCCTGAAATCAATTGCACCAAGTTAGCAATTAGTAATTACCACTTCTGACCCTGCCCACATCTCACTACTGATGATTCAACAAAGGTTGCTACGTTTGTCGTAACAAAGGGCCCCTTTCAAACATACGTAAGTTATTAATAATCTTGGGCTCTAATCTTTGACACCCCCTCTTTTTTTTCATTTTTCTTTGAACATCCTGCCCTTTGATTAAAAACAGTGTCTTCTAAATTCCTCTTTTTGAAAATGGCTTTTTAAAATTCTTTCAACTGTATCACTCAGGCATGGCAACATCCTTGTTCTTGACTGTGTTCAAAGTTCATGGGACTGGCCCCACTGTATCCTTCTTGCCAACATTGCTTGGAATTGCTTAAATGCAGTTGGGTCATGAGGAAATAATCAGATAAATCAAGAGTATGACACATTCTCGGAGCAAACTGCTCTGGATTGGAAAATCTTGAGAACCAAAGTAAACTCGAAAAAGTCAGGGCTGTAAGTGGGGTGTAAGACACAGGTTAAGATACAAGTCATAGAGTGTGAGGCTTCAGTGAACATGGATTGTGTGTGGATCGAGCATGGAGTGAGAGCCAACCTTGACAACTGGGGCTGTTGGGGGAACATCTTGGCTCCTAAAGGCAACATGAGTGTAGACATTGAGGGTTATAATTCACAACTTCTGTCATGGATTTTCCCACGCCTTCCATAGAGGACCATGTATATACTTTATGGGTACATGGATACATTCTGTTGGAAAAAGAAGGGAACTATTCTTTAGAGCTTCAGAATTATGCCAGATGTTGACTATTGGTTTATCTTCATAAACGGTTACTGGGGAAGGGGTTCATTGATCTGTTGGAATCTGTTCAAAATAAGAAGTTGGGCAGGAAATGTCATGGGAAAAAAGCAGCTGACTAAACTGCATTTCTTCATCCAGGGAACATTTTTGTGTTATGAGAAGCACTTTGAATCACCCCAAAGACACAGGGGTGCCCCTCTCCTTTCCAGATTTGGGGCTCCTACCTGATGTAGAAGTTTGTTCTCACCTTAGGGAATGTTCAGTTATTTACAGTTCTTCTGCTGAAGCTTGGATGGAGGCATAGATCAACTTACCTCAAAAAATGCTACAGACGTGCATTTGGAAAGGTAACCATTAAAACAATTTTCCAGAAAGTAAAAATATCTTTTTTTTTCTCTATCAACAGGTTTGGTGAAGTGTCTGTACAAACTTAGTTGAAATCTCACTGGGCTGTGTAATAAAGATTCCGACTTCTAGGGTCAGAGTTTTGAAAATTTCATCTGGGGCCAGGCAGAGGTGGTGCCCGCCTTTAACCCCAGCACTCAGGAGGCAGAGGCAGGTGGATTTCTTACTAGCAGGAGGCCAGAGTAAGTTCCAGGACAGTCAGAGTTACACAGAGAAACTTTGTCTCAAAAAAACTAGCAAAACAAAACAAATTTCACCTGGAATTTCCAGGGGAGAAAATGCCACCCATTTTCAGATTACATTTTGTTAATTATCGATCTCCTGGATTTCAAGAATGGACATGTAAAGGACAAACCCTGCGTCATTCACTCAGACTGTGATGATCACGTTCCGAAGGACTTTGAGACCTTAATGCCTTGACTCCTTCAGATCTAATGGTGTTGAAATTTAAATCTAACCGCACAAAATGTTGGGGGCAAAAGCAGCTCAGTAAACAGACTTATTAATAGCAATGGAATCCAACAGGGAACATAGACACACACACACACACATACAAGTCAGTGGGGGTATTAAGTTCCTGGGATAAGTTAACATGGATTAAGCAAAACTTTTTATAGTGCGAGTTCTTAGTATCAAATTTTGAAGCACAGCAACATCTAATAATATAATTATAATGATATAATTATTTATATTAACCACTTATAATAGGCTGTAGGTAATTCTAAAGGAGTATGCCAAAGGAAAAAAGCAATATGTTTAATGTACAGATATTGGGCATCTATGATTTCTAATTTGGGAAGAGAGCCATGCATGCTGGAGTCCTGTTTACTAGTGAGATAAACGTTCACTATTCTCAGATGTTCTTCCCTTGTACTAGTTGTGCGCTGTATGTGTGTGTGCATATATGTGTGCATGCATGAGGAGGTCAGAGGTCAACATTGGGTTTCGTGCTCAACGGCTCTTCATTTTATTTTCTGAGGCAGGAATCTCTCATTCAACCTGGAGTTTACCAATATGGCTAGGCTGGTTGTCTAGATGAACTCCACAATTCCCCCGTCTCTACCTCTCTACAGACTTCAGGTTATTGGCACACTACTGCATCTGTTCTGGTCTTTCTTCCTTCCATCCATCCTATGTATGCTGGAGAGCTGAGCTCAGGCCCTCTTGCTTAGGTGACATGTTCTTTACTGACAGGGCCATCCCCCTAAACTTCTCTTCTCTTCTCTTCTCTTCTCTTCTCTTCTCTTCTCTTCTCTTCTCTTCTCTTCTCTTCTCTTCTCTTCTCTCCTCTCCTCTCCTCTCCTCTCCTCTCCTCTCCTCTCCTCTCCTCTCCTCTCCTCTCCTCTCCTCTCCTCTCCTCTCCTCTTCTCTTCAGTCATGGGACATTTCATGATGTCATCAGGATAGGAACCATCCTCATGTCAGCCCACAGACAGGAAACTCCCAAGCATCTCTTTAATGGCTCCTGACGTTCTCTCTGTCACATCACTTAGGCAGCATTTGATAACCTTGTGTTCAGTGTATTTAGTGTTTTTTCTGTTTCTTGGCTCTTCGATGACCAAGAGGTGGAAGGGGTCATCTCACTTTGGGCCAGTCTGTTTGATTGCCACCCTTACAACTTCCTTGTCCCCCAGTGGTCTTGGTGGTGTGTTAGCATCAACCTTTTTTTTTTTTTTTTAAAATTGGCAACAGACCCAGGAGGCCAATTTGGGGGGATAGGGTAGATGGGGGACTGATTTCACCATCTGCACACCTCAGAATTAACTATGATCATCTGGGAGTCATTTGATAGGGATGACTCCAGATAGTCAGAGAAGCACAGTCTCTGTCTGAAAGCCATACTGAGATGCTCACCTGACACACTAGGTAAAGTCACCGTTAGTATGAAACAAGAGCAGTTTGGAAATGGAGCATCTGGAATAGGTTAGATTTTGTAAATATCAATAATCAGAAAAAAATTGATCAGATTTAGAACAAGTTTTGATATATTTTTTTCTCTAAATTTTTTTTCATCGTAAAATGTTTAATGGAGGCTCTCAGGAGGCAGAGGCAGGTACATTTCTGTGAATTGGAGTCTAGCCTGATCTACACAGCGAGTTCCAGGACAGTCAGGGCTGTTACACAGAGAAACCTTGTCTTGAAAAAAACCAAACCAAAAATAAAATAAAAAATAAAAACAAAAGAACAAAAACCACAAAAAAACCCAAAAAGAGATACTGATGATTTTATCCTTTATACTCTTGTGTAGCCCTCACCCCTAGGCACTCCTAGCTAACGTGAAGAACAAGATTGAGATCTGTGAGATGGTGGGTAGGCAGGTGAGAGCCATAGCTCACACAGCAGCATAGGATGATAGTTCCAGCATCAGGTCACACTGCAGTCCAGGATGATATACCAGCAGCATCAGCTTACACCGCAGTCCAGGATGGTATACCAGCAGCATCAGCTCACACCGCAGTCCAGGATGGTATACCAGCAGCATCAGCTCACACCGCAGTCCAGGATGATATACCAGCAGCATCAGCTCACACCACAGTCCAGGATGATAGTACCAGCAGCATCAGCTCACACCGCAGTCCAGGATGGTAGTACCAGTAGCATCAGCTCACACCGCAGTCTAGGATGGTAGTACCAGCAGCATCAGCTCACACCGCAGTCCAGGATGATAGTTCCAGCATCAGGTCACACCACAGTCCAGGATGGTAGTCCCAGCTGCCAACTTGATAAGATTCTTGACTTAAGTCTGGGTGGCTCTGCTATCCAAGACCACACTGATCTTGGATGGTTTAAGGATTTTCTAAGCCCAATTTCCTCAGCCATAAGTGGGGATAGTAATAACATATAGTAATTATTCCATATTATATTTATCAATTATATAGTGTTTAATGTTGATAGTATACTAGTTACGTGCAATGTTATATATTAATATTAATTGCAATGATTTGCTTAAATATAATATAATATTTCTCTTTTTAAATTCTAATGAAATGAAGTGGATAAAATACTTGGTACAAAGCAAGCACTGCCTAGATTTAATCATTTTATGTTTTTTTCTGCCAATTATTGCTATTAATACGATTGTCCACTGCCTCTCGGGGGGGTAGGCTCATTGGATTTTGCTTTTGATTGGGTCGTTATTATTCTGGAGGCAGTGTCTCCTCGGGTAGTTCAGGCTGACCTTGAACTGATTACATTGATCAGACTGTCATCAAACTTGTGGGCATCTTCCTGTCCTTGCTCTCCACATGCTGAGATTACAGGCAAGCACCTCTACTGAACTACACCTAATTCTTGCTCATAATCCTATTCCTTAGTGAACAGACAGTCTAGACTCTGAAAGCCACACCAGAGAAGCACTTTATGGCCAAATGAACGCAATAAAGAGCACAAGGACCTTTCAGGAGAGTGCAGGTTCCCTCTTGTCATCTACATTCATGACTTCAGGAGAGCAAGCGCCAGGAGCTGATGTCTTAGTTTCCGCTCTTTACAGACCACATACTTCCAGGCTGTCGGGCAGGCTGGGCGACCTCCTTCCGTTCTTTGTTGGGCTGCCTGCCACTGACTTCTCTACCTTTCTGCTGACATTCCTCCTCTCCCCAGTAACGCCCATGCCCGAGAGCCTTGATGATCAGGAAAGTGTTGTCCTGCCGCATCCCCTATCCGAGGCAGGCTGCCAGCCTCCCTGTCCCAGTTTTGCAAACAGAACAACCGAGTCACTTTTCTATTGTTGCCGCACCAAAGTTACCCAGTGAGTCATCCCCAGTCCTAGAACTGGATCCTAATTCTTGTTCCTGGCGTCACTTACGGAGCTGAATGCCATCAAAGGCTCAAGAGGATGCTGGCACCAAACCTCTCAGAGGAACGTTCTTGCACATGACTGAGTCAAAAGCAAGGATTAACTCTCTTGATACTAGCAGCCCACAAGGAAGGAGAGAAGAGTTTGTATGTGTGTGCATATGTGTGTTTGTGTGTGACATCATTACCACCAACAAACAGGATTCTTAGTTCCTCTTAAAATGGTTCACAAAACCCCAGCTTCCTATCCTCCTTCATACTGTGTGTATATATATATATATGTGTGTGTGTGTGTGTGTGTCTATTGAGACAGGATCTCACTTGTAGCCCTGGCCAGCCTGGAACTCGCTGTGAACACCAGGGTGGCCTTGAACTCACAGAGACCCACCTGCTTCTGCCTCTTGGGTGCTGGGATTAAAGGTGTTGTGCCACCACACTCAGAAATCCTGGATTTTTAAATGAACAAAATACCTTATTTGCAAATGAGGCAATGGACTTTCTTCATCTTAGAACCGAATCAGTTATGTGGATGTGAGTCCAGGAGGAAACCCAACTTATTTCCTCCTTTTCACAAAGGAATCTTTAAAGTATCTGACAGAGAGAGAAAAATGAGATCACGCTTGTAATAAAATTAGAAACACAAACCATTCCAAAACACAAGCTGTTCATCCTTAACAAGAGGATACTTTTCATGTTCCATTTTCTGCCTGGCTTAAAATTTCCTCACTCCCTGTCTTTTTTTTTTCTCTGTATATCTTTTATTTATTTATTTGGTAGCACATCCAGTTCTGAGCATGTATCTCTCTCTTCAGGCTCCCAGCTAAGCCTAGAAGCCACAGATCTACCCTCCCACAGAAACCCTGGAACTAAGAGTAGCGACAGCCTTAATTTGGAGAGAAGTGACTTTATCCTTATTTCAGATCTGTAGAATAAAGGCAGTTTTAGAAAGCAGAAGTAGGAGTTCTTCTAGAGAATCCAGAAACTCCCAAGACCGCCTGTCTGAGAACGACGACCCAAATCAATCCTCACTTTCCATGGGGAACCTCCTCAGTCACAGTCCCTGGAGGCAGGGACCTCGAAATACCAGGGATTTCTGATTTGGATTAAAACCCAAAGAAGTCCACCCAGCCAGACAAACCTCTTCCTGCAGTGAGCAGCAGCTTATGATCCATGCAGAGACTCAGAGCTGGTTAGAGTTCCGAGAGCCTAAACGGGGGGGATATCTGCGTCAGGCCTCACCAAGGCTCATGGGACATCTCAGAAGAGTGGGTAGGAAGAAAGCAGGAGCTGGAGGATGGGGAGGAATGCTCCAAAAGACTGTCTTTGCACTCATGGTCCCTCTGCAGCCATGGTTCCCTGTGCAAGTCCTGCATAAGGTCAAGTCAAGCACACCGGCTACCATCAACCGGACTTGGCAGGCTACAAAGCAGAAGAACCCAAACCTAAAAGTAAATGAAGGTGATAGGGAGATATGAGGGGCTCATGGGTGGATATAATCCATAGATAGTCTAAAAACGGAATAAAAGCAGGGGGAATATGTACTGGTGGGCATTACCAGGGCTCTCTGAAACCTCCGATACTCTCAAAACAAACAAAAAATCAAAAAAAAAATCCCAAAAAACCCAACTCTTGGACAATACATGCAGAAGAATATTCTTAGATGCGCTGATTGATGTGGGAAACAACCTCAGTTCCACCAATTTGAGAATAATACAGTGGGATCAGTCAGGTAATAGATCACCATTAAAGCATCAACAAGAAGTGATCTGAACCCACATATCAATAATAACGGAAATAAGGCTGCTAATAGTCTTATGGTATTAACTAGCACTTCTCTAAGGACTTTGCATGTGTAAACATAAACCGGGGCTTAAAACAATATGGAGTGGGGATACATATAATAAAACAAAAACATTGTGATACTATGTATGTTTGAAGTCAGGCTATACCTTGTTGTTTATTTGTGTAACATCTGAGGTAAAAGCCTAAAGCTGGGTTTTCTCAAATGTTCATAAAATTCTCTGTCGGAGCATCTAGGGTTGGCACCAAGGAAACAGCCATTTATAAAGTGGGAGACCGGTGCTTGCCGGCTACTCACAAAACCACTGGGCCATACCAGAAAATACGAAGGCAAACGTACGGCTGCTTTGGGGGTGGGGCAGGGCACGCTAGGACTCATTAAGGTGGGAAGGTTTGTCATTCAAGCGAGGCTTAAGTCTACAGGACAGGAGTCCAAGTGTCTGGGAGCTCAGCTGCAACTTCCTGGGGAAGGATGCCGTGTGGGAGCGGGAGCGCACAGATAGAGAAGTACGCGCACGTGTATGCAGGAGCGGGCCAAGCTCTCCACAATGAGACTTCCTGCAGCCACCTGTAGCTTCCCGGCTACAGCTGTCCTTTCCTGGGAGGAACTGGGAAGACACGGGCACCCCTGTGGACACATCTGGAAGACTCGTTGCGCTGAGGACCATGTGGTAAAGCTCTTCGGTTACAAACTCTTACCGGAGAGGAAGTGACTCACTGGCGTGCTCTGACCCTGACAAGCAAAGAGGGATTATGTGCGGAATGCCAGCCCCCAAGTTCGGGGGACGGGGAGGGGGCGCACAATTTCTTAAGATTCATGGCCTCCAAGGGAGTGGGATTCAGGGGATTCAGGGCTGTCTGGACTTAAACCTTGGGCTGGGAAACACAAGGTATGCGATGGTGATATAACCGCAGCGACTCTCTCTTCTTCCGGTCTCTACTTTCCGGGCCCCCACTAAAGAATAGGATTAGGAAAAAAATAGCTTGGGCCAGTCCAGGAATTCTTCTTCAAGCGGATTTCAAGTTTACAGTTCTTACGTCCTATCCCTCTGACCTCTTGTAGGACAAGGAATTATCTACGAGGATCTCCGCATTTGGGTCTAGCTTCCTCCCCATCCGCCCCAACCCACCCCACAAAGACTCCTCATTTTCCATAATGGATGATTCTGGTTCAGCTCACATTGCTTCCTCTGTCCAGAATGACCTCTTTCTGACCCTACTTTGCCTGGAAAAGTCTCATTGCCCTCGGTAAGGGTTCCTCTGCAGGGAAGCCGCTCAGCTATCATATGGCTCCTTACCCGGTATACCTTCCCCAGGCCCTCTGGGAGCACACTGATAGTCAAGCAAACAGGGTCTGGTCCTTGTGGATCAAGGAAGTACGAGCGTGGGGGACACGGCTTCAGCAGCAGCATTAAGGAAGGGCCTGTCCCCAAGATCAAAAACACTGATGACAACTTACGCTGGAGAGGTTGTGGGGTAAAGAGAACACTTCTGCATTGCTGGTGGGAATGCAAGCTGGTACAGCCACTTTGGATATCAGTACGGCGATTTCTCAGACAATTAGGAAACAGCCTACCTCAAGACCCAGTACTCAAGACCCACTCTTGGGTATATACGCAAAGGATGCTCAATCGTACCTAGGACATTTGTTTAACTATGTTCATAGCAGCATTGTTTGTCATAGCCAGAACCTGAAAACAACCTAAACTGCCCCTCGACCAAAGAATGGATAAGGAAAATGTGGTACATGTACACAATGGAGCACTACACAGCAAGTCTACAAGCGCGTCTCTCTGAGGTTGCTGTTCTGTGTGGTTGTTCATGTCTAACGGGGGAAGTGAAATGGCTGGGCTCTGGGTATCAGAGCCACAGGGTTGTGATGCTACCCACATATTTTCACACTGCTTAGTGGGCTGTATGGTACAGCAGCCAGCACAGTTATATCTTACTACTCATTCCCTCCAAGCCCGTCACCCACCGTGGGACAGCCATGGCATAGGAGCGGAACTGTGTGACCCCACCCCATCCCCGGAATGGGCCACAGGTTATTTGAAACAGCCAGTGGCTTACTTAGGATGGCTTTGGAGACGATTTCCGTGGAAGCACACTGTGGTTTTCACCCAGGAGGTTTTAGCGGTGGGACTCTTGGGATGGGTACAGGGAGAAGGAGAACCCTGGGGTGGAGGAGGAGATGAACTTGGCATGAAATTGCAGTAGAGACCTCACTTGTTTCTCCCTGGGAGCTGGGAGCTGTGGGTGCCTAACACTCCCAACGTAGAGCAAGAAGGCCTCAGTTCTGACAGAAAGGGTCTGGTTGACACAGGCCCCAGTGGACGAGTATTAAAAAGCCATTTTCTTGTCTGGATAGTCTCAACATTTAAGGGGCAGGTTCCGAGTGTGGCTGGTGGTGGGCACTTCCCCTCCCAAGTCAGCCTCTGGCTGTGCATCTCTTTGCGCCCAGTAGGTCTCCCCCACGCCCTCTTCTCTTTCTTCTACCTCTATTACGGACCCCACTTCCTTCCCACTCCTTTCTGCTGTTTCTCTGGACGCAAGGTACCAGGCATTTCTGCCTATGGACACCGGGAGCCCGTGGGCACGCCAGTTTTGCTTTTTGGTCAATGATACTTGTTGGCCCTCAGACGGTTCTCACTCTGTCAATCACCACACGTGCGCGCGCCTGCACACAACCGCTCCATGACTTTCTCTCCTTGACACACACACACTCTCAGAAAGATGATATTGATCACGCCCCGGGGCTTTCTCATTTTCGAAGCACATTTGTGCCGCTGACTCGGAACTGAATGCGTTTTCCACCACCGCGGAGTTCCGATGCTCTTCCGGGGGGGGGGGTGGGGGGTGGTCCAGGAGAGGAGTGACATCTCCCGGGCACTGGCCATGTGTTCCGGTGCTATCAACTTTCTGCTCACGAGGGTCGAGCTCCCGAAACATTTGTTGAAGGAGTCACAGGCACATTTGACCCCAGCAGCTTCTGCTGTCTTTTCAGGCAAAGCCTGTTGGGAAAGAGGACAGCCAGTGTGGGGGAGGCCAGGTGCCGGGAGAGAACGGATGATTCGGGGCTGACAGGGGCTATCTGAAATTATTTCCTGGGGCAGAAGAGGAAGGGATTAAAAGTACTAAATCCTCCACACGAGGAATAACTGTCAGCCTTTGCGAATGAGTCTAAGTTCAATTGGGAGCAGCAACTGGAACCAGCCTGCTTTTCTGCAGAGGCAGAGGAGGGCCAGTTTTTCCCCTCTTTGAATTTAGCTCTTCTGTGAAATATCCTTAAAAGGGCTCAGAGGCAGCCATTCCACAATTAGAGCTATGGCTCGAAATATTCGTTCCTGTGAGAGCCGACACACTGGGTTTAATTCGTGCTACAGTGTGGGTAAATAAACAAAAGTTGCTTCTTTCTGAAAGCAATTGAATTAAATAGAGAATGTGGGGTTGGAGAGAGAAGAGGACTGACTGGTCCCAGGGAACTGGGGGCAGGGACAAAGAAAGTGACTGGTGATTTCATAACGCCAAAGCATCTCAGAGCCAGCAGCAACTTTTTTTTTTCTCCCACAAAGGAATTGCTCAGCTTAACTTTAAATTTCTCTCCCCCACATGCCCAGCACTCACTGTCCACAGCATGGCGTGGTTCTCCCCAGCCCATCAGGGAAAGAGGGACAGAGGGATGGACTGAAATGGGTTCATTCATTGGACCCAGAGAATTCTCCATATTCCACTGCCACATGCTGTTTCAAACCCAAGCGAAAGTGCCGTCTAATTCACAGCCAATAGACCTCGGGAGAATTCTTCCTGGCTAAGCACCCCTGAGGTCATTGCTTCTCTGTCCTCTTTTTTCTTTCCCTGTTTGATACTTTTAATCCTGCTCCCTTGGTGCGCACACGTGTGTGTGTGTGTGTGTGTGTGTGTGTGTGTGTGCATATGCATATGTGTTTGTGGATATGACAGCGGGCACCCGCTTGCCGTGGCACACAAGTTGAGATCAGAAGACACACTTGAGTGTCCCTTGTCACATTCCACCTTCTTGGAGATAGCCTCTCGCTGTCCGCCGCTGGGTGTACACCAGCCCTCTTAGTCAAGAGCCCTCGGGGGTTTCTCCTGGGTCTGTCCCCCATCTTTGCTGCAAGAATGCTGTACTACAGATGTGCTCTTCGGTGCTAGCTTTCTGTGGCTTCTGGAGACCCAGCTTGGTGCTCACAGCTGCACATCAAATCATTTACCCAGGGAGCCAAAGCCCCAGGCCACACCTTTATGCTTTAACAACCTTTAAAGATTCGGATACGAAGTAACGGGTTTAATCTTGACATGTTTGCACAAATGTATGCATCATACATTGTTTTGGCTCATTCCCTTCTCCCAGGCCCTCCCGGGGCTCTCTCCCCACTCCAGGTGATCCCCTTCCTCCCCACCCTGCTTTCCAGTTTCATGTATTCATATTCATAACAGCCTCTATTTCCCACCTCCCTTAAGATTTCTTCCCCTTTGCATGACCAGTTTAAGTTACCAACACACACATACATAAACACACATACATATATGTGCAATGTTAAATCTAGCTTCCACAGCTGAACAAAAGCATGGTATTAGTCTTTGAGTCTGCCAAGTCAGTATTCTTTAAGGGGAATTGACGGGACAATCTGGTACAGATTTGGGGGTTCCGTGGTTTCCTGCTTGTGCCACCAAGCAAAGGGTCACACTGTGTGCTCTCTCCACCTGGTTTTGTGTCTACACAGTGAGCGACTAGGCCTACAGAGGAGTTACCGCCGATGAATATGCATAATTTCTAATTCGGGAGGTTCTGCACACATTAGCGATTCCCATCATTATTCACATAACAACCTAAGCATGTTCTCGGGCATCTGCCAGCCGTCTGTGTAAAACTGGCAAAGAAATCCAACTTCCACTAAACCCAGATGTACTACTTCCTGTGCAGGAGGTAAAAGCTTAAAGTAAGGTTTCCTCTGCTCTCTGCCTCCTGGCTCAGGGCAAAGATGGGGGTGGGGGTGAGTGAGTTCAAGGCCACTGCTTCCAGACAAACAGGAGGAACGAAGAGTCTTGCTACAACGTCTCTCTTTTTGATAGAATATTAGCACTCCAGTCCCAGGTATGAGGGGAAGCAGAAAAATGATGTTTCATTCCTGCGGAACAAAATCACTTTGTAAACCGGGGCAATCGTATCCTCCCAGAGTTAAGAATTGTGATAAGCTATGAGATGTAGCTAACGCAACACCGGCACGGGTCGTCACTTGGTTGTTATATACTTCTTCATGGCTGTGCCCAGGTATGGCTCTGCCTTTACATTTATATCTGTTGTCTGTTTTGAGTTAGTTTTTATGGAAGGTGTAAGGACTTTGTTTACATTTTTTTTTTTTTTTTTGCCACTTGGTGGCAAACTGTTCTGTCCCCATTGGATTGCCTTTGCTTCCTTGTTAGAGATTAGTTAAACATTTCTATTTGTGTGGATCAGCTCCAGGGTGTCCTGTGGTATGTCAGAGTCTATTTATCTGTCCTTTCACCAGAATTGCACAGCCTGGGCTCCTGCAAAACCTTTAAAGTCATTAAGTTCTTCTACCCAGAGGAAGACCTGCTGGTATGAGCAGGAGCTAGCCGAGGTCACCGGCTTCTGCAGTGGTGTGCATCTTCTCCCTAGTGTGTGTGAATTAGGGCTACTATCTGTGAAGAGGAAAGCCAAAGATACAGGCCCAAGAAGTCACAGGGGATGGTAAACTCGGCTTCTATTGAGAGGACAGGGATTGGTCGGAAATGACACCTCCAACTAGCTCTGCTCTTTCTGACTTCAAAGACCTGATTGCCACATGACTGCGGGCAACACAAGTTTTATAGTTCTATATTATGTACTTGTATATATTGTGTATTCATGACTTACTCTTGTAGGTAAAGGTGTTTCTTTTACTGTTCATTGTGGGTGTGTCTCATAATCGCCCATTTTAATTACAGTTGACATTTATTCTTTGCGCTTTTGTGAGCGATCCTAGAAGTTCCTGACCAGAAATATCAGTGAAGGGTGGGAACAGTCAGAAATGCTGTTCTGAAAGGGGGCTGAGCCATCTGTGCTTAACTCAATAAAAAACCGTGTTAACTTTGAGTTACGGTACGACACTGTATTTCCAAGTCTCTCGTGCCCTAGGTAGCAATGTTCTCTCATGGATTCTGAGATGGAGACCACATGACCCCCCCTTCTACATCAGACTGGAGAGACAGAGAGTTAGAGATGTTGCTGGAAGCCTCCAGAAAGAGGCTGGCCTCTAGGTCTGTAAAATTTATTTTATTTAAAATAAAGGTAGAGGGGCTGGAGAAATGGCTCAGCGGTTAAGAACACTGATTGCTCTTCCAGAGGACCTGGGTTCAATTCCCAGCACCCACATGGCAGCTCACAAGTGTCTGAAAATCCAGTTCCAAGGGATCTGACACCTTCACACCAATGCACATAAAATAAAGATAAATAAATCATAAAAAAATTTAAAAAAAAATAAAAAATAAAATAAAGGTAGAAAGGATAGAAGAAATCAGGCAGCTAGGAGGCTCAGAAGAGGGCTGGACCGTCCGTCTTTTGAAACGTTTATGTCCAGAAATAAAATGAAGTGGGCGAAGCAACACTCAACACCTCCCCATCAAACGGAGAGCAACATCACGCTCACCAAGCTGCATCTCGAAGTTGCTTACCCTGCCGGAAGAAAAGACGCCCTAGCCAGGTGCCTCTCCTTAAGGTTGGACAGAGAGTCAAACTGTGAATCAAATACTACCGTAGAGCTGGCTGAAACAAGCCAGAGAGACTCAGCCATTTATTACCCAGAAAAGCATCTCTTCCTCGGTATCGTTTCCTTCGGGGACTGTCTGAAAAGGGAAGTGTCATCCATTTCTAATTTTCTAGTGTCTCACAGGATTCCCTTCCCTTATCTGTGGTGAATTAACATGTGAAATGGTTCAGGGTTGCAGAAACTAAGTTCCTCAGAGGGTAACAGAAGCTATGCGTGTATGTGGCACAAAATATGCCACACCTCCGTACGTATTTGAGAAAATTGAAAACTTACGTTTATACAAAATATGCATGTTATTTATAATAGGCAAAAGGAAGACTGCCTTCCCCCCCAAAGGTCTCCCGGCTGAGGACTGAATAAACAAAATGTGGTAGAGATGTATTAGGAAATACTATTCTGTCGTAAAAAGATGAGGTAGTGATACTTGCTAGAAATCATACGAACTCTGAAAGCATTGTGCTAAGTGAAAGAAGCCCAAGTTAGAAGGCTGCTTTTTAAAAATATGAATCCATTTATATGACCAGGTAAATCTATGGATACAGAAAACAAATGGGTGCTTTCTAGGGGCTTAAGGGGCCATAAGAAAGGGAGTGGCTGCTACTGAGTATGGGTTTTCTTTGGGGGGGGGTCATAGAAAGTTCCAGAATTAGATGACAGATTGATAGCTTTACAACCGTGTATTATACTAAAACCACTGAACTTCGTACTTTAAAATGGGTGAATTTTTATAGGAGGTAAGAAGATTTAATCTGTCACCCCAGGGTCTATTTTTTTTTAATCCGCTAAGCAGGATGCTCCTAACTTTGGCAGGTTGATGAAGGTTCTATAGGCACTGACAAGGATCCTAAACAGTGCACAAGGGGACACAGGGGATGGCGATGTCCACGGCTTCCCTTATCCCAGATAAACCATCACCACTCTTCCCTTTAAATAGCTCATTTGTGTCCGCTTTTGATTTTCTTTTGAGAAATAAAGTGTTAATGGTTAGCATTGGACCACAAGGAGTAGGAATGAAGCCTTAACATTTGAATTCTACAAACCAAGTATTTTTTTTTTTACCTGCCCGGTTCAGTTCAGTTTCGTTTGCTCCAACCAGCCCGACTATCTCGACCTTGTGACAGGCATCTGGTGCCAATTAATCGATCTCAGTGACGATAGTTTCTTCAGTTGCTATTTGTTTGTACACTTATTTATTTAACAACGATTTTCGGAGTCTCTTACCAAAGTGCTCAGCTCTGTCGGGGATAACGCACGCGGTGAAGAAGACAGTTGTAGTATTTTTTTTTTCTCAGAACTTATTGGGAGTGTTGTGGTTTCTATTGATTGTCAACTAGAATCCAAGGGTCTAGAATCACCTTGGAGACAAATATGTGAGCATGTGGGGAAGGGGCTATCTAGATTAGGTTAGTGAGGTACCATGCCCCTAACTAAGGGAGGCACTATTCCGTGAGCTGGAGCCTTGGATGGCACAAGGAGAAACCAGGCCCCTCCTCTCGGCTTCCTGACTGCGGTTGCAATAAGACCAGCTGCCTCACGCTCCTGCCACCAAGCCTTCTCTGCCACAGTCACCTTTCCTTTGAACTGTGAGATAAAGTAAAGCCTTTCTTCTTTAAGTTATTTCAGTCAAGCATTTTGTTAAAGCTTAGAGGAGAGTAACCAAGCACAGGAGAAATGGAGGCCAAGAGAGCCCGGGAGCTAACGGGAAAAGCAGACGATAACGGATATGGGAAACGACACAGGCAGGTTTCGAGGGAATAGGCAACTGTGGCTGGAGCTTGGGGAAGCTAAGAGTGAAGGGGCTGGGTTTTCATTCACCGGGGCTGTCTACCACCACAAAGTGGGTGGTTAGGACCCCAGAAATGAGACTAGAATGCTGAACTCAAATACGAACAGGGTTATTTCTGCTGAGGCCTTCACTTTGACTAGTAGGAAGCCTCGCTTCCCTCCACCTTTCTGCGGTCTGGTCTTATGTCTGTGTGTGACTGTGTCTGAGCATGTCTTCTCATGGGGAAAACAGTCTTGCGGGATTAGCGTCCTTACCCATAGGGCCTCATTTTATCTTCATAACATCTAAAAGGCTCCTTCTCCAAACACTATCATGTTTGAAGGAATTGGGGGACTTTGGGTCTCAACAAAATGTGTTTTAGGGTGACACAGTTCAACCCACTATAAAGCTGGCAATCTCTGAACATGAGTTAGGTTGTGTAGGGTTTTCTTGGCCAGGGTAAGGCATTTCATTTAAGAGTAACTTAGAAGTCACTAAAAGGTTTTTGTGTCTATAGACCTGATTCCCGGGAAACTTCAGTTCTTAAGCAGTAGAGTTCAGCAAACAGGACCAAGACCCCCGGACCCTAGACAAAGGCTCTCTTGTGGCTTGGGGTTCAGTATAGTATTCTTTCCCATTGCTGCTGGTTTTCAAGAGTTTATACAAAAAGAAATCAATGTGTTCAGGAGACTTCTTTACTACTCCAAATCCATACGAAAGAACATAAAAGTCAGCCACAAACACACGTTCTGTAAGCCCTCCTGTCTCTTATACCACAGGACTCTGATAAGAGCTGGACTAGATCAAGCGTAAATAGACATCGTTGGCTTCTTACATGGACACTCGTAGTCACCATGGCTCTTCGTCAGGGGAAGTTCCTGAAGGCCGGCGGTTTTCTGTCTTCATCAGCGAGTTCTGTTCTCTCTTCTGAGCCCAAATCGCCAGCCATAAACAAAGGCGAGAGCTTGGCTTGAGAAATGTCTACTTTACTTTCTTAAGAAGCAAAGCTCAAACTGGAAGAACAAATCGTATTTTGTAAACACAGGAGAAGCTGTTCAGCTAGTGCCAAGCATAACTCTTGCAAAGTAAGGGCTGTGGTCTCCTGGGCTAGGGTTTAAAATGGCTTCTGAGGGCCAGAACTGGCTCTGTTTACTGTGCAAAGGCAGCACAAGTTGTAAAAACCATTTTCAAAAACAGAATGCCACTGACTAGCCATGAACCACCTGCTTCAGTTAATGCCATTAGAGGGAGAGAATCCTTCTTTTTCTCCAGAGTCCACAGATGACACCTGTCCTATGACTTGATGTTCCCACAGAGAGGTCCCCAGTGACTCTCTTCTCTCTCATTTGCAAAGTTCATTTTCTTCTCTGCTTGGGCTGCCTCGTTAATGCGCTGAGGCAAGATTTGAACCCAGAGGGAATGAAATCTGCATTCGGGGCTCCCATTAGCTTCTGTGCTAGAATTTCCTGTTTCCTAATTTCAACATGAATATTCTATGAAAGAGATTCACTGCTTATGAAATTGTTATATAATAAGGTCATTATTTCACATACCTTTTTTCCCATGAAGGTTAAAAAAAAAAACCCCGCACACAGACACTTTAATTGGCCATATAGTGATAAACAGGGATGTGGATGTGGTAGTGTTTATGGGTTCTTACACTGCCCAGCCTTGGGTTCTGGCTTTTCTTGATGCTCCTTTTAAGTCGGGTTAGATACCAGTAGGTTTGTGGAAGTTCAGCTACTTAATTAAGCTTGCAAAAGGGGGAATGAGAAATGGAATTTAACTCAGTTTATCTTGGGCTAAGTGCTTCATTGGACCTTAAAGTAATTCATCTCTCCACACTAAGAAAAAAATGACTATCATTCCTGCAGAGCCAAAGAGCTACTAAGAGTTGATTTCTGAATTTTCCTGAGGTAATTGTGTGCTCCTGCAATCCCAGCACTCAAAAGGCTGAGGCAGGAGGATTTTGTGTTTGAGACGAGTATGGATTAGATATAGCAAGCAAGGCTTTGTCTAAAGCAAATCAGAAAAACAAAACAAACCAGTAATGAAGGAGACAGAGACAGACAGACACACACATACAGAATGTGAAAGACATGGAATGTTAGATAGCTTGGGGCTGGGGCTGTAGCTCAATCAGAGTTTATTATCTAGTATATACTAGGCCATAGAAAGACTCAACCCCCAACACCAGACAAGCAAGGGACAGTGGTCTGTGCAGGAAAACCCCAGCACTTGAGAGCTGGAGACAGAAAGATCAGGAGTTTAACGTCATCCTTACCTATGTAGAGAGTTTAAAGCCATCCCAGTCTATGTGAGAATTTGTCTCAATAAAATTAACCACATCAACAACAACAAAAACCCCACCAAAAACTAGAAGGCCAGCTTGGAGTAGCAGACTGAAGAGCGCCTGCTCTGTTTCTTTCTTGCCATCTCTTCAAAACTTTCAGTCTAGGCTTTTACGATGAGTGTAAAGACAACAGCTTTTAATTTCTTGTGCTGGACACATGACAAAGCAGCCTCCCTTTCCTGCCTAGAGGCCCGGCTGGTGTCTTGGTGTTCTCTATTAGACTCTCCCCAATAGCCCACGGTACCATGGTGCTGAACGCTTGGATGGAGACCTGGGGCTGGGCCTTGGGGTTCTAATAAAACATAAGGTGCAGCTTTCTAGGAACAGATCTGGAGGCCAAAGAATGGCTTCAGGTGTTGGTCCTCGGGCATCACCCGTTGTAATAAATCTGCTGGCCTGCTGTCCCCCTTGTGTTCCGAGACAGGATCTTTCATTGGTCTAGAACTTGCCAAGCAGAGTAGCTTGGCAGGCCAGTGAGCTTCAGAGCTCTATCTCTATCTGCCTTCCCTGCACTGGGATTACAGTCTATGCCGCGATGCCTGGAGTATCAAAAGGATGTATTCCATTTTTAAGTGTGTGCACATGCACACATGAATGTAAATGCCCATGAAGGTCAAGAGAGGCTCTCAGATTCCCTGAAGATAGAGTGACAGGCAGATATACGCCATCCAATGTGGGTGCTGGGAACTGAAGTCAAGGTTTGTGAGTTATAGCATATACTTATGCTCTTAACTGCTGAATCATCTCTTCAACCCTAATGTCTGGCTTTTAAAACTGTGGGCTCTGGGGATTGAACTCGGATCCTTCAGGTTCCCATACTTTCAAGGTCTGTAGAGATGGAGCTACCTCTCCAGACCCACCCAAAGGCAACTCACTAAGGATCCAGCGACGCCAGTGTTAAGGGGGGCAGAACAAGCAATGAGTAGATAGAAAGCAATCCAGGGACCGGCCATAGTGGAAGCCGCTGCTACCGTTTGGGGAGAGAGAGACGTTGTTGTTCCCAGAGCTGAGGCACTGGGGCTATCAACAGACTGAGCCTAGAGATGAGACCACTCCAGAGTCAGCGAAACACCTTAACTATTTTCTCTTCCAAGCAGCCAAGATCACCACTGTTTCCCGCTGTGTGAACTCAGCACACACATGCCCAAAGGCAAGGAGTCCAGAGATTGTAGTTTCTGGAGATCTCAGGAAAGAACAGGGAATGAATTGCAAACAAGCAGGACACTGATTCAGAGAAGTTATGATTTTCCCAAGGGGACTAACCCTGGCAGGGTTGGGCGGTTTGGGCCAGGGTTGGTCCCCTTTAGCTGTGTTCAACTTGTCTTTCAGAGAACTCAGGGCCAAGCCACTCGAGCCAGCGCTGTCCTCAGAAGTGTGCAAATGGCAATGGTAATAGTATTCTCTGGAAAAAAAAACTATGGAAAAGATTGAACAAGTCCAAATAGAGCCCAGAATAGCATATGCCTATCAAATTTGGGTTACTATTATAGAGATAGGAGCATAGGAGAACCAAGTGGTTTCTAGGTGGAAACCATGCCCACTGCTTTCAGAGCTGCGCCGTCTCATTGCTGCGTCCATTTTACAGATGATAAGACTGAAACCCAAGAATCTGACTTGCCCAGGGTACACAGCACAGACTCTGGGACCAGTAGGCCTGCTGCAGTCGCACTCCTGGGCAGGACCGGCTCCTTCAGCCAACTGCAGCCAGGACATGACCTGGACCTTTTTGCCTTTAGTACCATAGCACTCACTCGGCATGTGACGCCTGGAGGATACTCATTGCATATTCTGCTTTGTGAATTATTAAACAGCCCGCCCGGTCCACAGGTGCTCATGGACGCTGGCTTTCCCAGGCAGTCTCGGAATTTTCAGGTTGGCCCTGAGGTGCTGAAGGCAGGAGGTGTGAAAGGTCATTTTTTCTCACCAGGAACCTTCTAGGCCATCTCCTTGGTGCCTTCCTGAACTCCTAACTTTGCCCTCTAGTTCTGGGCCGTCTCCTGCTTTCTTTCCAGACAGGCTACTTCCTATCCCCCTGAGCATCCAGTGGTGCTGAGGTAGGAAGGGTAAGAGAGGGAGCAGCGGGCACGCTGTGCCAACTCAAAGATAAGAGTTGGGTGGGTGGAAGAATTGAAATGGTGACAGGTTAATGTTGAGAAACCTTGGGAAGTCCTGGAAGGTTAGGATTCATCCATGCTCATCTAGAGGTAAGAGGAGACTAGGCGCAGTGTGTCTCCTTGGTACAAATTAGTTCTATGTATGACTTAGCACGGACTTGATGTAACTCACCAGAACCAAGCCAATCACCTCTGCTGCTGCTTCCCCACTTAAAGCGGGGCAAGAATAATTTCCCCCAAATGTTGGGAAGGTTTGTTATAGTGGTTAGAGAAGGTTAGGCTAAATTAAATATTGAATTGGCTTTTGGCATGAGGATATTGGCTACAATATAGACATACACATATACATACATACATAAATAATTTTTAAATTGTTGTAATTATTACATTACCGGGAGGTGCACTCTGAAGTTTCATCTTGCCATCAGGAAGAGCTAGGTGTCTTGTCAGACACAAATGCATATTTATTTAGTAAACATTATGGATTGTGTGTGTGATAGTGGCTCCTTAATCTCACTGGCTGCTCACAAAAGAACTCTATTTACTACATCTACCAAGACAACCATGAATTTACTGCGCATCACTAGGATGCATTAGGATTGTTGTAGAATACCACGTCTTTTAACCTGACCACCGCAGCTCACTATTCTGTCCACCTCACCTGTGTTTAAGTCTCTCTTGCTGAACTCTGTGCATCTTGGTAGGCCGTCCTCAGTCCTTGCCAAAACAATGCCAGCAAGTAAGTCGATTCTGATTCACTCAGATGTGTTGGCTTACACAAGATTCCTGGCATCAAGTTAGTGGGGTACCTTGAGTACTATCATGCATTAATAGTCCACTGATTTTTAGAATGAATAAATATAGCAAAAAGTAGATATGTATAAACATATAGCAAAAAGCATAAATGTATAGCAGATAGCTATATATTAAGTCCTAGAGTTCTTAGCTAAAAGAAGTTAGAATTTTGGAATTTGTTGACAAACAGATATTGACAAGTTTATTTAATCTGTTAATGTTTTATGAATAAATATTAATATGCATACAAATGATAAATCTATAATTTATGAGTATATATAATTTAAGATTATATGTATATATTTAAAGACTTGTTGCCTATTTATGTGGTAAAAAGACAGTCTTCAGTGGATCCTGAACAATGTCGGTGACTGTACGGCAACTCCTTGCAACAGCTGCATAGACCCCTGGAAGCTGAACCCTACAGATTAGAAGCCTAAGTGTGTTAGTCAGTTTTCTATGTCTGTGATGAAGTCCTGGAGACGAGTGCCTTTAAGACAGGGAGTTTTTTAGCTAGTAGCTCTGGACTGGCATCAGCATGACCCTTGGTGAGGGCCTGATGGGGAAAATCAAAGTTGTCAGGAGAACACTTGAGGGGGATGGGAGGAGAGGAGGGGGAGGGAACTACACCGTCAGACAGGAAGCTGGAGAGAGGTGTCAGGGTCAGGTGTGCTTTTACAACAGACAACTCTTGAAGAACCTCGCTTCGGGTCCCTTGAGAACCATCTCCATCCTTTCTGAAGATAGTGTCCCAGTGACCTACTAATCTTCCATTAGGCTCCACCCCTTAAAGGCCCACCTACTCTACTTACACTGTGTAAGTGAGGACCAAGCCTCTAACACATGAACTTTGAGGTGATGGTTGGACATCCACCCTACTCTCCAGGAGTAGTTCACACAAGCCGGGTAAGAACTGGGTCCCACCTGTAGCCCTAAACCTTTATTTTGATAAATGAATTCACCTGCCATTTTCCTTATCTTCTATTGCTTAGGCCTGGATCTTTCAGCCATTTCCCCCCCTCCCCTGGTTTTTCCCCTGCAGTGAAATCTATAGGTGTCTTCCCTTTGGTCAACCTATTGGCTTCTGGTGGTCTTTTCTTACCCAAGGCATCAAGGTTGTCAGCTGCAGGTGGCAGTTTTTTGGATTAACACAGATTAATCCCCGGCCCATAGGATGTTTGTGAATGTTCAGTGAAATCCATTGTTGTCAACTGGACAAGCTGTTTCCATGGACAGCCCCACCTCAGGTCGGCTCAGTGCTTAAACCCAACAGTAAACAGTACTAGGCCAAGAGCTCTTGCCTGGGCTGTGCCCCTCATACATAACCTAGCCGTGAGGGAAAACTGGCAGGGCTGTGCTTAGCTAACCTCAGCACAGATGTTTCAGTCAGTCCTTGACACCGGCTCATTCTAAATCATTATTCTCCCTGGTCTTTGGGGTCCCTGGGGACTCTCTCTCTCTCAGAGAAAATGCAACTTATTTTGTGAACTGAAAAACTAAGCAGGCACTAACCCACCCTAGGTTTGAGGTAAAATGAAAAGATTAAAAAAAAAAAAGCAAAGTGGGGTGGGGAAGCCCCAGGAGGAGAAGCAAAATGAGACAAGCAAACCTTTCTTCTGTGTGAGCTTCTTCTCCAGCTACGGAAGGAGGGGTGTGAAGTGTGGAGAGGGCCTTGGGTTTATTTTTAACGCCAAGCTACAGGCATCCTCTGTGTTCTTTCCTTTTAAAAATAGCCCTTTAACCTCTTCAAGCATTTAGACTCTCTTCTGCCTGAGGGGCAATGCCCCCTGTGTAGCTGGCGGCTCCCACTGGACTTTTGCCCGTCACAGGCTCACTGGCCAAGTCGTTAGGGAGATGGAAAAACCCCAGGATTTTTCTTCAGAGCACTCGCTCCTGGCTTTCCACATACACCCCGCCTCTGTATACAGAGAGGCTTAACAGCCGGGCTGCATGCTAGAGCCCAAACTCTCTTGCCCCAAAGTTCGTGGCGAAAGGAAAGTCCTCTCTTTTGAAGATAGTTTGAGTTAGGGAGATAGCGTGTCTAGCCTTGCTGAGGTCCACTGTGGTCAGGAATTCACTGTCTATGAAAAGTGTGCACAAGCACGAACTTGTGTGTGCACGCGCATGTGCGTGTGCACACACTGAGAGGGGTGTTCAGCAGAGCAGACCTGTGGGTACACAGCGGATCTCCACTTCTGTTGAAGGCGTAGGATGTGCCAGGCTGTTCATAGGGTGACTCCTCTCAGGGCATGCATGTTACAAACCGGTGATTCCCAACCTTTCTAACGCTAAGACCCTTTCATGTTGATATACATGCTGTGGTCACCCCCAACCATAGCATTGTCTTTGCTACTTTCTATCTGTAATTTTGCGACTGTTATGAATCATGTTTCCTCATGGTCTCTGTGAAAGGGTCACTTGACCCATGTGTGGAGAACCCCTGCTGTAGAGGAAGAAGCCTGTTGAAGAATTTATGACAGTCAGACGCTGCCTGGGTGACCCCAAGGGTCTTCACGCATGCTCGCTAAGCACTCTTGCAGCTCAGCAATAGCGCCAGCTGCTCATGGCCTCTTCAGGGCTCGTTGGTCTTTCGTGCCTTTCAAGGAATTTACCCATTTCACCAATTGTCAAACTTATTTGCCTATAATTCTTCGCAGCATTTTTTATTATCTCTGAAATATTTCCACAGTTTGCAGTGACACCACCTCTCTCCCCGAATTTGTTCCTTTTGCTAACAGAACTAGTTTTGGCACTGGGCGTGTGCTGGTCCAAAGGCAGGGGGTGGGAGAGGATATTTGTGAGTCTAGACCAGCTTGGCACACGTAGCGGGAGAGGGAGGGTGGGAGAGATAGAGGCGTAGAGATAGAGATGATAGAGATAGGTAGGTAGGCAGATAGGTAGAGATAGGTAGGCAGATAGAGATAGGTAGATAGACAAGCAGACAGACAGATGGGTAGATAGGCAGATAGGAACATTGGCTTGAAGTTGGGGGTATGGAGAACACCAAGGCACTTTTCGAGGTTTCAGGGTAACAGTTTCTCAGCTAAGCTTGAAGAGGGGACATGAACTTGAGCTGGTGGCCTAGGAAAACATGGAGAGCGAGTACTTCCCAGCTGGGGCTCTAGTTTCACTGGAGACTGCACGAGGCTCAGTAACGAGGAAGCCAATTGTTCATTAACAGCCAAAGCGTCCCTTTTACCGGCTTGAGTAAGTTGGTGCTGGACTTAAGTGGCATTTAAAAAGCCAAGAAAACAGCTGTTCATTGCAACCAGGACTGCTGTTAAATGCCCCCGACACGATTTGAGACAATCGCATTTGATTTCCCTTTGAGTCCTTGTTTTATTTTAAGACCCTGGCTTTGCTGGAGAAGTCGAAGGAAAAGTGGGTAAGTTTTCTGGGTTCTGCTTTACAGACTCCTCTCCATGAGAAGGTTTTGCACTAGTATCATAGCTGGCCACACACACACACACCATGCGCGCGTGCCCTTACCCTTGAAGACACCTTTCCGCCAAATGCTTGCAGGTGAAACAGAGAGCGCTATCTTAGGCTGCTTTCCCTGTGATTTGTGTTACTCTCCTGTATTACCTCAAAAGTTCTGGAAGATTTTAAGAACCCCCAGCAAAAACAGAACTTCGTGTTTTCTTGGTGAAGTTGGGTTTTTTGAGTTCCCTTTAAGCACATCGTTCAGTTAGCAAGTGGTCCAGGTGTCTCTTGTCTTTCTGGCCCCACAGCTGTGGGGGGGGGGGGACAAAGTTGGCCCCACCACTCGCTAGCTGGATGACCTCATTCTTGCGCAGGTCCCTCAACGCTCTGAGCCCTGTTATCCTTACCTGTAAAATAAAGATCTTATCACCTGCTCCACCTTGCAGAGCCCTGTGCAAAGCAAACCCAAATGTAGGTGAAAGACCTCTCAAAGTACCCAGCGCCGCTCAGCCGGTTACACTGGCTGCCGCCTCCTCTCCACCTGCATCCATTTGCGTCTGACTGACATAGTTTGGAGCTGGATGAGGCTCAACGGCTTTTTCCCCTGTATCATTTTGAGCAGGTCACACGGTGAACCTTGGCTTCCTCATACACCAAAGAAGGATCTTCTTAGCGCGCATTATTGATTTATGTCTCTGCCTATTCATATCACACTGTTACCCGCACCACTGTTGAGGGCTCAGGCGGGAATAACCATGGGAAGCAGCTGACATACATTTGGAACCCTTCGGTTTTTCCATAAGTGGCAAATCCCTTTCCTTCTCCTCCTTTCTTGGAAATTAGGACTATGGCAAAGCCCTGCTGCTGTTATGTCTGCCTCTACAAAGAAAGCACTGTTCTCTCAATTGCGGAGGACGCGCGTCTGCCTGTTTCCAACTTCAGTCTCTGTGTTTGGTATTCCATGGCTAGTTCCCAGAGCTTCGCTCATTGCTCCAGACCGCTTTAACTTCTCACTGTTTAAGTCAGAGTAGGGAAGCCTAGAAGAGAGCCATTACATTAGTGATCTAGATACAGACTCCTCACCAGTGTGTAGGAAGGAAGTCAACCCCGACTTGCTCCAAGCCAAGAAGGCGCTTTAGATAAGGGCTGGTGCAGGCTGAGCGGAGAGCAAGCCGGGGACTCAGCCCTGTGGCGTTCTGATTGCTGCTGCCATTATTAGGTTCTGGAGGTTGGGGTCAGGATGGATCTCCAGAAGGGGACCGCTGGGAAAGTGCCTGGAATGGGGAGTGCCTGAGTAAGCACTGGAGAAAGGGAACATTTGGAAAAGGCAGAATCTCTCTCTCAGGAGAGGACTGTGTGACCTTTTGCTTTTTTTTTGGGGGGGGGGGAGGACTGAAGAATTAGAAAGCACCACTTTGCATTTGGAGTAGTTTGTGTGAGAATTCTTGATAAGGAATTATTTTAAGTGTCTGTGTTTGTCTACCTGTGCATGCATGTGTATATACAAGTGCCGGCTGAGACCAGAAGAGGCAGTGGGTCCCCTGGAGCTGGGGGTCACAGGTGGGTGTTAGCCACCTGATGTGGGGGTCTAGGAACTAAACCTGGGTCCCTCTGCAAGAGCAATAAGTGATCTTAACCACTGAGCCATCTCTTCAGCCCCAATGGGTCATGTACTTTTATATCTGAAAAATAGGCTTGTACGGTAGCCAGGGCAAAGCCAGAAGGAGCATAGCCATGACCTCAAAGAGTGGAGGAAGACCTCAGGCGAAAAAGGAGTATGGAGTTGTTACCAAGGCAACTGCCCTCTTTAAGAAGGGAAGCGTGTTTTATGAGGGGAGCCAATACATACATATTCTGGTAGGAAAGCACCGGAGGGGAGGGCACATTCCTGAGCGTGCTTAGTTAAAACAGGCATTCCTGAGCACGCTGCGTTCAGAGTTGTAATTTAAGATGGAAATCTAGCAGACACATTTCCAGCACGCTTGGCTCAAAGTCAGGAGCACATGTTCGAAAGGTTAAAATGGTGGTCATGGATGCCTCTGGGGCATGGTAAACTGGCCTCATAAAGTGTTAACCGAAACTTACAGGAAACAACCCTTCAGAGGTGCGTTAATATCGGTGTTTGCCCCCAGAGCGCTCGTCTTGCTTAGTGACTCCACAGGGAAGAACTGGGGACAGCAGACAGAGGTTGGAGGGAAGCAGTCATCGGCGGCGGCGTGTCTCTGTCTCTATTGCCGTGTCACACTCTGGGCTACTGTAAGCAATGACTAATGAAACCCCTTGAAAACGACTTCAGCTGGTAGTGTATCCCAAAGATAAGAAATAAAGCAGTTAGGAATTGTGAAGGGTCATGGCAACAAAAGACACTGGAAACGAGACCAGGTAATAAAAGGCTGCCAGCTCAAGTTTAAAATTAATTTGAAAGACCGATGCGAAATGGCCAGTTTTGTAGAATATTGTAATCAGGTGAAATTAACCTAAGAATAAAAAACTATTTAAACCCTATGATCTTAGAAGCTGTTAACCACTGGTTATATCTACTCATAATAAAGTAAGGTGGAGATAATTTTCAGACAGACAAATATCACTAAGTTTTCACGAAACATATAAAGTTTACAAAGAACATGAAAAGAAAGAACGTTCCCTAAATTTATTTTATTGGACAAACATAATCTTGAGTATCATAACCAAATTAAAGACTGTAGAAAACTTGTAAGCCAACAACATTCCTAAATATAAAAATGTAAAGTCAAAATTTATGACAATAGTAAGATCAAAAGCAAAAACAATACTGTAGTATGTCCAAGTTGGGCTGATCCCAGGAAAGCAAGGATGGTTTAATGTTCTAAAAATGTATTGCTATAATTTACCATGTTAAACAAACATGAGAGGAAATACCCCCACAATTGCTTCATTAGAGGCAGGCATTCTTTTTAAAATGAAATGCTATTTCATATTAAAAACCAGTAAATACAAAGAGAAGGAAATTTTCATAATAGAATAAAATAGACCTATGATAACCGTGTAGCAAATGTCTCTGGTCAAGCTTTGCAAACACTCGTTCTAACCTTAGGAATAAGACAATATGCTTAGTACTGTTTCCAAGTAGTCATTACTGGGGGGGCGCGCATCAAGGTGGTGTGAGGGAAAGGGAAGGCTCGAGGATCGTAAATACAGAGGCACAGACTCCGTCACAGATCTAGTGACATTCAAGCACACAATACAAATGAAGAGAAGGGGGTTGCTGAGCTACTAAATACAACCCCAGTATAGACACAATCTGCCTTTTTACACGACATCAATAGTGATTTTTAAATAAAAATCAATATTAAAAAGTCATTCCCACCCCTACCTCGTGTTATTTATTAAATTCAAACTAAGCCTCATTGTCTCTTTGGTGATACCTGGCAAGGTCACATGGATGAGTAAGGGACCAAAATGTAGACAACCAAGATAGGCATTGTCATTCTACCCTGCAGCTGTGTGGTCTAGGGTTCAATCAGAGCATAGGACTGTCCTGGGTGTTTATATAGCAGGAATTTACAACGAGGAGGAACTGGGTAATGAAGGGCTAGAAGGAGAAGATGGGGATCCTCAATGAAGCTTAACCTATCCTCATCAATACAAGTTGGAGCGTGCAGAGGGAACAGACCAGCCAGGAATGTGCCTAGCCACTGACATTGTGCAGTGGCGAGAGATCCCGCGGGGGGGGGGGGCAACTGTGTGAAGCCAGAGCCTTGCTGGATCATAGCCGTGTATGTTGTCTTGGAGCTTAGGCTGTGAGGCCAGGGGTTTAGAAGCGCAGAAGGGGTGAAGATGAGATGAGCTGGGATCCTTCAGTCACCCCTGCAGCTGTTACCTCATTTGCAATGGTTTGAATGTCTCTTATCCCCTCCCAATGTCAAGATGAAATTGAGTTCCCAGTGCAACAAACATTCTTGAGATGTGGTGGGGTTTTGAAGAGAAATTAAATGAGGCCTGTAAGATGATTGATCTTTCTCACCCACCCTTCCCCTCAGGGTACAGAATAAGTCACTGAAGAGCAGATTGTTATAAGTAAGGGACAGCCATGTATCTTCTCTCTTGCCCGCACCCGCTCTTAGAGTCTGTTTTCCACCATGACTGAAAACCATCAGAAGGCTCTTCTTGCTGATGCCATGACAGTGGACTTTCAGAAGCAGGGGTCAAAATTAACCCCAATAAATGACTCCGTCTTGAGTATCCTGTTAGCAACAGAGCATGGACTAGGTGGGAAACCATCTCGGTATGAGGACCAACGTAGAAAAAAAAGGTTCCTTCATTTTCACACCCCAAGTTCTCACAAAGATTCCTCTCCTAGGCAACTTGAACTTAGAGACAGAGGAAATCCATGCCTCAGAGATTACGAGAGAACGATCTGGATGTCAAAAGTAACCGTAAAGCTACTATAATCAAGACTAAAGCTAGGGAACAAGGGGCGGCTACCCAACTGGATTCTGGGTAGAACCCTCACGACAAACGATGCCATGATCTAAGAAGGCAAGGCTCGGACTAAAGAAGGCATTTGCAACACACAAGCACCAATAAATGAATATTAGGTAGAACATGAAAAGTGCCCCCATATCACTATGAGAAGTTCCAGATCACAGGAAGAAAGCCAATGGGCTAATTGTACATTTTAAAAGGCTCACCCTACTGAGCACCATATATTGCTGTAAAGGTTTTATTGGCTCCTAACCATGCATTGTTCTAATGCCTTGTATATGTTAATACCCATAATCCCAGCAATAGCTCCGTGGATTCTAACCCTTTTCTATTTCTTAGGGAGCAGGGCCAACATTGTATAACCACTCAGGTAGTAAAGGCAGAGTCTGGCTCCAAACCTGGACTCTTAACTACTATGCCGCTTCCTTCACTTGGTAAATTTCAATATTTGACAGTGTTTCACCATCAGCAAGCCTTCGGCAAAAACAAGCAGTTGCAGATCAGCTAAGATGTTTAACTTTATCCATGAAGCTGATGATGCATGTTAGCCTGTAAGACATCATTGTCTAGGTCTTTCGCCTAGCTTCTCTCTGTAACTCGGGGGAATGCTTGAGAAAATGTCCTGACACATGGCTTGTAATGGTGCGATGACATGAATTGTCCTGAGGAGGCTAAACAGTTACCAACTCCAGAGAGGGAAAAGACAGATGGACAAAAGATAAGATTCCACCTAAGTCTAGTTTGGTGAACCAACAAATTTAATTGTGGCATGTTTGAGAGTTACTTCTAAGGGCAAGGACACATTTGGGCAGCTTACAACCCTGAAGAAGAGGCCTTTCTCCCAAATTCAGCAATTTGCTGATTGCATATATAAATTAGGGGAGGGGAAGGACCTTGATCACAGCCTCAAGCACCCTTCCTGCCTCCACGATAAGTTTATAATTCCAAGGGTCTCACATGGGAAATCCTAGCCCTTCTGATTTCAGGACCACGATGGCCATGCCTGGCCTAGAAAGCAGTTCCACAATAAGTACAAACATGGAGCCTTGAATTACTCGTAAGGGGGCACGGATATGAAGCAATCTAGATGCAGCCTTTGGGCACAACACCTATGTAAATACAGTGGCATATGCAGAATACGATACTATTGACAGAGTTTCCCAGTGCACAAAACAAACGCTTCTGTCGGAAAATTGTACCACGTGGGAAAACTGAACTTGAAATTTGGGACAATGCCTTTTGTTACATAATGGACGGGAGGGTGAAGGATGAGGATGAGGGCATGCGGGAAAGGGCACTTGTCTGGAATGTCATATCATTGCACATGACACTTTGGAGGATACCAGGACATGCTGAGACCATGAGGGCTCTGTGGCTTGGCTCTGAACGTCCTCCAAAGGCTCTTGTGTTAAAGTCTTGCTCTTTAGAATGGATGTGTTGGGGGACAGATGGAACCTTTAAGAGGTGGAGGTTCTCCCCAGGCTCAGGTGTTTGCACAATCAGTCCCTGGTTGTTAGTGTAGGGCGGTTATGGAAACTTCCAGGGGTTTTAGTTTACCTCCACCTCCTGCGAGCTAAAACAAACCCATCAGGTATTTGGTCATTGCAATGAAAAAAACTAACAAAGGGGCATGCCCTTGCAGGGGACAGTGTGATCCAGTCACCCGGACAATGAGGAGCGTAGTTTGTTCTCCTGTGCACTTGGGGGGATGGGGTTCCGTCACAGCTGTGGGTCCTCTCGATACAGACTAGAAGCCTCCAAAGCAGCTCTTCAGTTTTTATGAATGATCTCACTATTCTAAGAGAAAATGGGGCGGTGTGAGTAAGGAATACCTATTATTTCTTGTGCTTTTAGGCTTCAAATGGCCTGAGCCTCCCATGCCGCCCACCTCGCCTTTATTCTATCCCTCTTCCATGCTGCTGGCTCATGGGACATCCTGCTGCTCATGTGGCAAGACATGATCCCCACGCCAAGCTTTCATCCATCCATCCATCCATCCATCCATCCATCCATCCTCTAGAAATACCCTTCTCTGCTTAAAACATTTTGTGTGTCTTTAATGGTTTGAAATATTTTATTTAGAAAAACACCCAAGAGATCACATGCTCATAGCATTAATAATCACAGTAGCTAAAACATGAAAACATCTAGACTACCTAGCTGTCTATTCACAGATGAGCAAGCAAATATAGTATATTTATATAGTGGAGCAGTATTTAGCCACAAAGAGGACCACAGTTCTGATGGAGATTGTGATGTTAATGAACCCTGACAAGGCTATGCTGGTGAAGCAAGCTCCCAGGACTGTGTGGTTCAATGCAGCCCAGAGCAGTCAGCTTTACAGACATAGAAAAGCAGAGCAGAGACAAAGGGGAGCCGGCCCTGAGTAGGGATGGGAGTTGCAGGAATGGATGTAGACATGCATTCAGCGGAGCCGAAAAGTTCTGGAGGTCAATGATTGGGGTGGCTGGAGCAGCACCGTGCCTACTTGTAACCCCTCCAAACTCTACACCGAGAAACAGCTAAAATTGTAAACTTTAATTACATATGTTTTCCCCAAATAAACATATAAACAAGAGCAAAAAGGAATACAACCCTGAAGGACAGCTCCTACTGTTGGACCCTTCGTTTCTACTCTTTGAATTCTGGGGCGGACTCCATCAGCTGCAGCCCCTACAGACACGTCTGTGCCCTCTTGCTGTGAGGAAGCTTTTGTTTTCCTGGGTGAGATCTTAGTTTCCTGTCTTCTTCTACTCTCTGTTACCTCAGTGATGATGGCAACCCCCCCCCCCCCTCCCCAGAAGACCACAGCTCCAAGCAGACCCAGCTGTCTGGGCCTGAGGCTCCGATTCCATTGCCAGCTACTTCCCTCCCTCATCCACACTCTGGGTATCTGTTTCCAGAGCTCTAACCTGACCTCACACTCTGATTGCCAAGTTGCCGAGAGATCCAGGGAGTCAAAGCCATGCTCAAATCTGAGCGTGTTTCTTAGCTTTAGAGAAATGGAAATAAAAACAGCTATGGTCATTGAGATGGCCCAGAGGGTAAAGGCGCTTGATGGCAAGGCTGACTATCGGAGTTCGATCCCAGGGACCCCCATGGTGGGAAGAGAGAACTGACTCCCACAAACTGTCTTCTGATCTCCCTCTCCCCTAAACAAGATAAATAAATGTAAAAACGTTGTTAGAAATCAAAGCATAGCATTTGATGAGTGTAATGAAGCAATATCTATGCTTTATGAGCGCAGTATATTACAGAACACATTTTATGTGGATTTCTTTCCTGAATATTTTTTATGATAGGTTTTCTATGTAGTTGGCTTCCAACTCGTGATCCTCCTGCCTAAACCTCTTAATTGCTGGAATTGTAGGTATATACCACCAAGCACAATGAATATAAAATCCTCTAAATTAAAAAAATTTTTTTTCTAGATGCATACACATTTAACTCACCGCATTTACTGGCTCATTCCTGCCTCAAGTGATGCTACAGAAAAGTCATGAAATTTCCCTGCTTAAGACTTTTCAAGGCTTTTCCATTTTTCTTGGGACGTGATCTTGACTTTTCCAGGCAGAGTAACTGCACGCAACTTAGCAACCAAGCTGGAGTGGTTGTTTACACTAACGTTAGGGAAAGAAATAGGCATGATGGGGCCACTCCAGGAAATCCAACAAGTACCCAGGACCCCTTGGGATCTAGCTTCTAGCCCCATCCTCGTTCCCACCCACCGGAGTGCAGCAGGCCAACTGTTCCTCTTGGTGGTCGAGTATAGCCAATCCAGTCTTTTCGGACCAGTCACACTCACGGGCACCTACTTTTCATACGTTAGCTGCTCTCTTTTCCGCCTCCCTCTCCCAGTCTAGTGTTCTCCCCAGGTCCTTTGTGCTTACCTCTGCTCATTTCCATCCCCGTGTGAGTCACATCCTGAAGGGTCATATTTACTCACTGGTTATCCGTGCCAGCTGCCAGATCTAGGCTAGGGACTCGTCTATATTGTTTTCTGGCTGGAGAGAGTCTGGATGCGCGCGTGACAAATGGAATGGTCAGGCACTGTTCTTCGAGCTGAACTGAATGACCCTGTGTTCGGCCCACAACTTCCCAAACCTGCCTTGTTGGTTTTGTAGCGCAAGGAGGGACCATCCTTCGTATGGAGTAATGACTCTGGGTCCCAATACTTTAGAGATGTTTCTTTACTGATCCTGGACTGTTTGAGGGGGCAGGGAGGATTTATAAATCTGGTTGACACCACTATACTTTTCCCACTTGTTTTTGTCTGTGTATTGTTTCTGTCTGTGTGCAAGCATTCACGTGTGTCACAGTGCACATGGGGAGGTCAGGACAGTTTAAGGGAGGTGGCTCTTCCCCTCCACCGCGTGGGTCCCAGTGATTGAACTCAGATATCGTGCTTGCCAACGAGAACTTTACCCGCTGCCTGAGTCATCTCTCTTGGCTTCCACTCACTTTTCTGTAGCAATGATTTCTGCATGCTATTTATTATTTTCCAAAGCCTCGAGTGCTAACCCTTATGGTTTATTCCAGCTTTTATTTGATGATTTTTCCCCCAATGAGTCACTGCCAGTTTTCTATTTGTTCTTTTACATGAAAAAAACATCCCAGAATTTTATAGAAAGGCTTCTTCCGAGAGGAACCCCCGACTGTCAGGACCTCTCCTGTTTGCTCCTAACTGACCATTAACTTACCCTGATTGGACAGCCAGCATCTCTAGTACAAAGGACCCGTCCTGGATTTGAAGACCTCAGTTTAACAAGGGAACAGGAACCTCACAGACCTGCCGCTTCTTAATCTATGACAGCGAAAGTGACATTGTTCAGGCAGGTTTTAAAAAAGCTTTTCTTCAAACGTTTGTAAACTCTTCAAAGTATGCGTACGTAAGAATTCAGGTCTGTGTGGAGCCCAGAATCAAATCCCTTGTTCTGGAGTTTTATGCAGTTATGATCCCCCTAAACGAGAGTTCTGGGGACCAAACTCATGCCCTCTAGAAGAGCAGCAAATGCTCTTAACCACTGACCCATCATCTCACCTGCTCCCTGAAGATATTTTTTTTTTTTAATTCTTGAATGAAATGTAATCCGAGTAAAGATGCTAGGTTGGGTTTTAATTCAAAGAAGTTTGTGAGGTCCGAACAGGATCTTCCCCACTTCCACCTCTCTGGTCATCAGAGAGAAACTCCATCTGGGAACACACAACAGCACGGCAGGCAGAACCTTTAGTGTGCTATACCATTTCCCAGAACAGCGCTCATAAGAGAAGTTCAGAGAAATGCAAATATAGGTCAACGATAAGAACTCTAGTCAAGTGCAGGCACAGAGGTGTGTCTAATTATAGCCAAGGTCAAGTCCGCCGTCCAGTCCTCCGCGGAAAGGCAGGACTTGTGAGAAATTATCCGTCTATCTAGCGCACCGTTCCCAACTTCCTTATGCTGTTTTCGTTCGTTGGGCCCCTTGCTGTTACGCATCTGAGTATTTTTTAAATAGACTTTTTGGCATACCTCGCTGAAATACGAACTCTATAAGGCTCAGATCTTGGACCATAGTCCCTGAAGTATTCTTGCTGTTCAGCCTCGTTCCCATTGGGAAGGTGTTGACAGTGTACTGGGAACCGGAGCCTGAAGCAGTATCAATGGAAAGGAGAAAGGCTGACTTTGCAAGACATTTGAAAGGTTTTATGCAATGGTTTTAACGACTAAACATGGAAGGTCAGGGAGCATTTGTAACAAACCTCCTAGCTGTAGCTTGGGGATGGTCTGGAGGTGATTATTCTTGAGTAGAGACTGCGCGATGGTCATTCTACAGAGACACCATGACACAAAGACGCCAATTCTTGGTAACCGGAAAAGGAATCGTTCTCCACTGACTGCTGCTCCCTTCACTTGCTCTTGCTTTGAAGAAAAGTGGCTTCCTCCTGTTGCTTAATCGAAACTGCTCTTTCTGTCTGTGGTTGGCTTCTTCATCGACCTGTGTCAATACTGCAGGAAGAGTACAAGGACCGCCAAGACCAAGCTCTCAGCACAAAGGAGATGTGTGTGCCCCAGAGGGCAGGGAATAAGAGACAAAGACGGGAGAGAAGATGAGGGAGAAGGGGAAGGGAACAAGAGAAGGGAGGCAGGGATATTTGACACCCAGAGGGACAAAGAGAGGAGACAGATGTGGCACATAGGAAAACAGCAGTTTATAAAGGTTAAAAAGGGAAGCCCCGTGTTAGGGTGAGGTGTTTAATTTATAATAGGGCATGTTAATTTGGTGAGCCAAAGGGGGCTTTTGATAGACCTTGGTGGTCAGCCTCAGGAAGAAGGATTGACCAAATGAGGGAATAGAACCTGGTGGGTAGTTTTAGGAATGTAATCGAATGGTTTTGAGCAAGGCAGAGGGAGTCGGGGAAGGGCAAGGCCTGCCAGAGTTCTCCGAATACCTTGCCTCCTGCCGGTATATCTCATTCAGGTGCGGGTCTAACAAAGTCTGCATTTAAACCGAAGAAAGCACACAAGCTTAAGACGCAGAGATGCGTCTACTTGTACTGATTTCTACAACCACCAGCCGTCCTATGGTGACCCATATTAGAAATTCTGCACTTGGCCTTAGCAGAAAGGTCAAGAAGGGGATCCATATTAGAAATTCTAATAAAGGGGTTGACCTATCTGCACGATAAGTATGCTGGTTTAAAAATATCATGTTCGGTTTTGAGTGGTTGGTTGAGTTCAGTTGTGACAAGGGAAGAAACCATTTATTAGGACATTAGATCCCTATGTACCTGGTTTGAAAGTAGCAGTTCTCCGGCTCTGACCATTGGGTTTTGTCATTTGTAGTTCACTTGAGCCTATGGGACTTTCTCCAACGCACGCAAGGCTGTTATTTAGTTTTCGACAGGCACGATTCTTGCTAAGGAACCTGAAGATCTTTAAGAAGGGAATCCAACTGTGTGTGACAGCTTATTTTTGTCACCCCACTTTGGGAGGCTGAAGCAGATTGGTCACTGTGAGTTTGGGGGACCTGGCTACAGAGTGAGACCTCATCACCGAAAGAAGCAATGAAAGGAGCCTCAAAAGTTAATAACTCAGCAAGATCAAGTCAGCGTCGGTGATGTTTACGTTGTGCAAACTTGGATGACATTACTTATTCAGCAAACATTTAAAGCAGACTATCTCCAGCCCAGACATTCCGAACTGTGCCGAGCATACCTGTGTAGGCAGATGAGGCAAGCCAAGGCCTCAAGTCCCAGAACCTGCTTCCTGTTGATGGGAGAAAGAAAACAGCAGAAGAAAGCTTAATAAATGCAAGAAGGGCCGGGCGATGGTGGCACACGCCTTTAATCCCAGCACTCGGGAGGCAGAGGCAGGCGGATCTCTATGAGTTCGAGACCAGCCTGGTCTACAGAGCTAGTTCCAGGACAGGCTCCAAAGCCACAGAGAAACCCTGTCTCGAAAAACCAAAACCAAACAAACAAACAAACAAACAAACAAACAAACAAAAAAAACCAAAAAAAATGCAAGAAGGAGGGTGAAAGGAAGGTTGGAATGAAATATTTTTATCTATCTCTTCCCTTCCATTTTAAGAAACTCCCTAGCTCTTCCTGGGGCCCGAGGACAGGACAAGGTGAACTCGGATTCATTCTTGTGTGGACAAATTTGAAGACTCTGGAGACTTATCTGACTGAGGAAGGGATTAACTATTTTGAGAGTAAACACGAAAGAAAAGATTTAAATTAGAATTTCACCAGTCATTGTCCATGAAGATAGCACTTAATATCAACCATTAAATAATAAAAGTTATCGTAGTGCCCTTTAGATGGGCGTCCACACCTGCGATTCTGAGAAGGAGCCAGTGATCTTTCCTTCCCTACGAACTGTGCAAACATTCAACTTCCCTCCGCAAACTGTGAAATCCCTAACACTACCGGTCCAGACATTTCAAATAAAGGATATTCAACCTGCAGTTTTCAATGTTCAACTCTTTTGGAATAAAGTTCAGGTACAGATCGATTAAACCATTCTCTTTTGTAATAAACTTAATCTACTCTACTCTAAGAAATGTTTACGGACAGCCAACCAAAAGAAGAAGCGAGAGCATTGTTTTGTGGTTTACGAGGTACGCTTCCAGCACACCGGCAGGGGAGTTCTTAACTAATAATTCAGGTGTGATGGATTAAATACTTCACTAATTTTCAGTTTGTAGCTATATAAAATTTTTTATCCACACCCTGTGTCAGGTGTCCCTGAAGTGGTGCCCCACCGTGGGCAAAATCGTTTTCCTCTCATGAATATTTGCGCTGACTGTAGCCCATGAAGTTTTTCTGAATATGATATCCGCATTTTTGTTGTTTTGTTTTTCAAGACAGGGTTCCTCTATGTGTATCCCTGACTGTCCAGGCACTTGCTCTGTTGACCAGGCTGGCCTCGAACCCACAGAGATCCACCTGCCTCTGCCTCCAAAGCGCTGGGATTAAAGGCGTGAGCCACCGGCACTGGGCTCTGCCGTCTTCACTTTAGAGCATTCCTATGGTTTTATTTGAGCTCTTATGTCTACGTCACGTTCCAGGAGGAAGGAGTTGTTGCAGAAAGCTCCTGATCCAAAGGAGGAGGATGCGCAGTTTAAAAATGAGACTTTAGCTCCGGCCGTGGCCAGACAGTTGCAGCTAAGCCATGGGCCTCTACAAGAGACATAAATGCTGGCTGTTTCAGTCTGAAGCTGTGGACGGTTGGCCGTGCACGTTGCCGTAGCAGAACCCTCTCTCAGTTCCTTAGCACACACTGTGCCCTTTGCTCGGGATTCTTTCCCACGCCCACTCTCTGCCCAGTTAACTCCTAATTCTGTTTTAGCTCATGTTTAAATATCTTGCATGCAGGACGATAATGGAGACCAGAATAACTCCTACCTCGCACTCTCTGGGCTCTCTTTTGTAATGGTTATCACATTTATAATGTGCTTCCTGTCATCTGGCTGGATGTCTGCTTCCTCACGGACAGTGCCTCGTTTGTGTGTTAGTTCACACAGGTAGCACAGAGCGGTTTTAATAAACGCCCGGTAAGTGGGTTTTGTTGTTGTTTGTACAGTGTGATTCTACTCCTTAACTGCTAAGAAATTCAGCTTCGGAGTTACGGTTTTCAGCAGCTAAAACATCAGCATAAAAGCACGCAGACCCTAAAAGCAGCGAAGGTTAAACATTAGCCATTAATACCTCTGTAAATATTTCACACATAGGTTCATAGAAGGAACTAGGTAACCAATAGCTTTTTAATCACAATTAGAAAGATAACTATATCCACTCTGTATCTTTGCCTGAAAGTGATATTTTGGCAAGTCGTAAAAGGGGAATAAATGGCACTGTGTTACGTATGGTTATAATGTATAGATTTCAAAGTATTGCAGTTGCAGTTATGGAATACGCTCTGGATTCTGTTTGGAAGCAGTGTAAGGTGCAGCTCAGCTGGGAATAGCCTGCAGGTGACGTGTGTCTGCCTCACGAATGTGCCAGTCGGTGGGTGGGTGACTCTTTCCTTTTAACAATGGAATAAAATACAATCTTTGTTTTCTTTTTTAATAGTTTACTTATTTTTATTTTGCTTGCATTGGTGTTTGCCTGTGTATATGTCTGTGAGAGGATGTCCGATTTTGGAGTTACAGGCAGTTGTTAGCTGCCATATGGGTGCTGGGAATTGAACCTGGCCTGGGAGAGCAGTCGGGGTTCTTAACCACTGAGCCATCTCTTCAGCCCCCAAATCGTCCTGATTTTTTCAAAAAAAGTTTTTATTTTTTTCAGAGTTAACATTTTTTTTTCTCAATATTGTTGACAGTGTTTTCTAAGGAGCTTTGCCTCAGGTCTTTATTCATCTAGATTTTTTTTTCCTTTTCTTGAAAACTACAGCCATTAACAGCACATACTGCTCTTTCAGAAGGGGCAGATTCGATTTCCGGTACCTTGTCAGGTAGCGCACAGTTGCCTGTAGCTTCAGTTCCACGGGTTCTGATGCTTCTGGCCTCCATAGCAGTGTGTCTGCACTCTTCACGCGGGCACACACAAGCACAAGTGGCTAGAAATACAAAAAAATATTATTTAAAACGCAAAATGAGAAAAGCAACATCTGTCTACTACAGAAAATTAGAAAATACTGTGACGCATACGGAAGGAAGATTTAAATTTCTATAATCATATGTCCTCCGAAGGTAGCCATTAGACTCCCTAAGGTGATCTTATTAACATTCACTTTTATCTTCAAAATGATGGAATTATATCGTGGCCCACTCCTTTGTGAATTGTTTTTTACTTAATTATCACAGCTGTGATATAGCAGTAAAGACTTCTCAACAATCATATTTTAGAGACTGTGTTTATTTACTTAATGTGTATGCGTGTTTGCCTGTATGAGTTTGTCAGTGCACAGTGTATGTAGGAACCTATGGAGGCAAGAAGAAGGGCCCTGGGTCTCCCAGAACCAGAATGGATCAAGACCACTGAGCCATCTCTCCAGCTCCCAATGAGCTATCTCTAACTGAAGTTTAATATATTTCAGCCTTCCCATCCATTACCAGCAAAGCTGTTGTGAATAACTGAAGAGATGCCGTGGCTTCCCTCAACCCTTAGAAAGCAGTCACTTAGTGGTGTGTTGTAGTTCAGAGCACAGTAGATTGTTACCTATACCAGGTGTTGATGCTCTTATGTTTCTATTGAGCCCAGGACCGTGTTGGAAGACGGACAGGTGGTAGAAGATCTATACTGAAACAAGAACATTTAAGAAAAGACTTCCACACCTGCTCTCAATAGTAAACATATAAATCAGGTCCCGTAAACTCACCCATAACTCTAAATAACAATAGCAAAAGGAATTCTGGAAAGAACGGGAGGGAGGAGAAAATTCCCAAACCCATGGTTCTCATTCTCTGTGCCTACAATGCCCATATGTTTTGGTGAACAAGATTCCCCGTTAATCCTATTTCTGGCTTGATGAGTCCATCGCTGTCAGTTCACAGATGCAGGCACAGGACTGTCCAAGTGCCCATGGTCCCCGGATGAGCTTAGAAACTCGGGGTCTGAGCTTCTGTGTGTCTTGGACCACAAACAAAGGTGCCTTTCATGTTCTCACAGTTTATAACCCTGGAAATTGTTGGGACTAGAGACTAGGAAGCAATGTACCAGGGAGATGAGCAGCAACACAATTCTCCCCAGAGACGATGCTAGCCGTTCAGCACACACATCATAGCCTCAGAATAGCCAATAAATTCTTCTGTCCACCTCAGGGATGATCAGATCAGGACTGCTTATTGATTAATTTGTCCTTGTAAAGAGCGTGGGGATTTAAAAGGAATGGTGAGATTTGGAAGCAGTTCATGTTTGGACTTGGGATGAAGCCCGTATGATGCCCCCTGCTATAAATGTCCCTCTTCTGCTAAGTCCCAAGCATTGGTGACAGGAACACATTCAGAAGGTTTGCGTCAGAGGCAGTGAAACCACGGCTGGAGACCCTGAGTACATGGTGTTAAGTTTGGTCGCCACACATCCTCCTGGAATGGAGGTCAGCTATTTTTTATGCACAGCGAATAAGACAACGCCGTCATCGAACATGAGGAAACATCTAATTCGACCACTTTATGCCATGAAATAAGATCCCCCCTCCTTTGCCCAGGACTCTTTGATAGCGCTACAAGAATAGCTTCGTTTATTTTTACCCGCGGCTGCACAGATGGATTCATTTGCTTTACATGCGCTTAAGACTAATGCTTGCACGGAGCAGGTGTGGGGACAGGGGTGGGCCAAATATAAACTTGTGTAAGTTCATGAGTTTAACAGTCATGGATTCACCCCCACCTCCACCCCCAAGAAGAATCTTCCAGCACACATGGCTGCTGCCCTGTGAGCCATCTAATTTTTTTGTGCTTTAGTTTCCTTTAAAGGTGATTTTGCTTTTTTATATCAACTGGTTAAGAGAGTAGATCCCCCCTCCTCCAGAGATGGCTCTGCAGTTAAGAGCACTGCCTGTTCTTTATAAAGCCCTGAGTTCAACCCCCAGCAACCACATGATGGCTCACAACCATCCGTAACATCCGTACATTTAAAAAGAGAGTCTAAAGACTCACCATCTCCATAATGCTTCTCCCCCCTTTTAGTAAGGGCTCAATTTTATAATCTTGAGGATTTAAAAGAAAATCTATATTATATTGTTTCTTATTTTCCCATTGAGGAAAAAGTCAAGCAAGACTCTTGTTAACTGGCTCACGGAAAATCTCAGTATAAAGCGCGAACTATCTCGAAGGAAATTGGGGGCTCTACTAAACATGATGAATCTGGAACCATCTGGCTTCCTCATTATTTTCTCACACAGTTGGATGGGCATTTTGCTTGGCTCTATTATCATATTGTGTTACTCGGTTTCCTGGAATGAATCTGAGAAAGGCTTCCACTTTCTGTTTCCTCTTCTGTTGAATTTTGATTTTTTTTTTTTTTTTGGCGCACATGTGTGAGGGGTAGTTGGTTGAAACAACTGTAGCTCAGGCTTGCCCCTAACTGCAACGTAGCCAAGGATGTACTTGAACTCCCTTCCGGATAATAAGCTTGTACCGCCACAGCTGTAAACTTTTCTTTGAGCGTCTTTCTGTTTGTGTGTGTTTCCCTGCCTGTATCCTTCTGAGAAGCAGCGGCATTTGGGGAGGACGATTCTTAACCGATTCCCTAAGTGAAAGGCCAGCGTTTGGAGGAAACTCCCTTGCCTAAATTAAAGAATTTGTGTCCTATTGGTCACAGTGTCAGTCTTTTGTGGGGCTCAGGGAATTGTCTGGTCATTTGTCTGCTGTTCAATGCACAGAGGAGGCTTTGATGTCTGCAGATGGAAACGCGGAACATAATCACAGTACAGGAGACTAAGCTTGGGTTTCAATCATAAATTCTGATCACATATAATCTCGTTTCCAGATGGGCTATCCTTGCATAACTAGGACTCTGGTTCACTTAATTTTTCCTTCCGTGAAAAGAAATGGAGTGACAATATTATTTTCACTGTGGTTCCCCACCATTCTGGAATCTCACGTAGCCTAGGCTAGCCTCAGTCTCATTACGCAGCAGAGGATGAACCTGACCCCTGATCCTCCTCCCTCTGCCTCCTCAGTGCTGGGATAATGGACATTCATCCCAACACTGGGCAAACCACAGCTTTTAAATGTTTAAATAAATTTAGCCAAATAAAAGCTGTTGCCGCACAGGCCACTTTAGTAAAATCACTTTGAACGATTCCCATTTTTCTCTTCTCATGGAACTGGCTTGCTTACCTCAATTGAGCAAACCTGCTCTTTCACCATAGGCCCAAATGCTCAACAAAACTACAGTCCCAGTCCATAGTGCACAGGAAGTTCAGAACTTTTAACATTAGGTGGTACCATTTTATTCAAACTAACAGATTACTGTTTTCAGGATAGCGTGAAATTTAAATCAAACTTTGTTTTTCCATGGTGTTAGATTAAATCATGTAGTTTTATATACTTTGACCCAGTATGTCAATCTGTTATAATGAGAACAATCTAGTTTAAAGGGTACAAATAAATTTTTTTCTTTTTAATTATGTGAGCCTTTAAAACCTGTCATAATGAGTGCTGTTTATAAAATGGGCTCGATTCCTGTTCTTTCTGTACATGGGGTATTTATAAAATAGAAATGGCATTATGATCAAGGATGCCCTTTGGAGAATGGTCAGCGTGCGACTTAAAAATAAAACCCAGGGCTGGAGAGGTGGCCCAGTGGGAAAAGTGCTTGCTCTCCAAGAGTGGGGACCTCAGCTAGAACCTCTAGCCTGCTTACCTGTAATTCTAGCACCGCAGAGTAGAGACCGGTAGAAAAGACCCGTGTCAACCTGTGGCCCCCACAACATCTGAACATATGGCCGTGTGTACTCTCCATTACACCCATATTAGCAAGTACATGTACCCCACACACACGATATACACATGCCTGGGGGAACGAGAGGAAGGAACGAAGATCTCAGTATGCAAATGTGTTCATCTCCCTCAAAATTTGTTCTATAAACACAATGTAAATTTAGAAAAATGATGGCAGTTTTCTTTTGTGGATCTCAATGTGCTTATTTTAAAATCTATATGAAGGGATGATGCTTAAGTCTACTCAGAAAAGGGGAAAAACAAAAACTCACTCTCCAATACAAACCAGCGCATAGTCAGATAGATCTGGCGAAGGAACCCAGAGCCACTGGCAGTGGTGCCAGGGTTTATCCCTACTGCATGTACTGGCTTTTTGGGATCCTATTCTCTTTGGATGAATACCTTGCTCAGCCTAGATATAGTAGGGAGGGCCATGGACCTCCCACAAGGCAATGTGCCTTACCCTCTCTGAGGATTAAATGTGGTGGAGGGGAGGGTGTGTGGAGGGAATGGGAGGAGGGGGGAGGGAGTGGGAATGTGGATTGGTATTTTCTTTTTTTAAATCAAATTTAAAAAAAAACAGTCAAGTGTATCTGGGAGTGTATTTGTTCTGGAATAAACATGGCTCCATAGATCAGTAGGAGAAGGATGCATTGCCTCAATCCACTGCTCTGAGCATACTATGGCAAAGCCATAGATCTGTTTATATCTCTTCACATTGACAGATTTACCGAATAACAGTGAACTCATGGCCTACATTGGCTTTGTTTGTTGATATTTGCCGAGTAGCCCCGGTTCCCCTTGACAGTTGCCTGTTGGCAAGCAGTTTCTTTTACTTCAATCTGCATGACTAATATTAGCTCTCAGGTCACACATTACACACCACACCTTAATTATATCTCTCTATACACACACATATATAAATCCACAGATTGCTGAACACAAAGGGTTACAAGAGGGGTGGAGAGGCTGCCCGGGTCGGAGAGTTCGGAGAGTTCAGAGGGACCCTATTGTCTTCAGACAGCACCAGAATGCCGATACAGATGCAGAGTTCTTAAATTGTATACTAGCAACCCTGCTTGAGAAGCTGCTGGGGGCTGGCAGAGTCCAGCCAGACCTCCAGATCTAAGCTGTGGAGTCATAGGACCCCGGGGATGAGGTGCTGAGCTGTGGGGGTACAGTGTTGGACTGAGGGGTGCAGAATCATAGACATGAGGCACAGGAAGGGGACTAAATGGGGGAATGATCGGACAAATGAAAAGCAGTTTGAGTGGGTCACGCTAAGCCATGGGACCTAAGCATAGGCGAGGCTCAGGAGACAGTGGGGAGTTTTCTGCCTGCCCCTCCCTCGATGTGCACACTGAGGACAGGTTGGTAGAAGCATTCCCACCATAGCTACTTTGTTAGTCAAGTGTGTTCAGTAAGTTCTTGGGCCTATTTTTTCTAATACAGTTTTTAATACACCATGTACTCTCGTGTTTCCAATCTACTCTGATATGCTTATTGGTTGCACCTATTAACTTTTAGGAAAGCCTCTTTCCTTCCTTCCTTCCCTCCTTCCTTCCTTCCTTCCTTCCTTCCTTCCTTCCTTCCTTCCTTCCTTCTTTCCTTCCTTCCTTTCTTTTCTTTCTTTCATTCTTATCAATCAGGGCCTTATGGGTGATGCTGGACACGTGGGGGTGTCATTATACCAAGATGCAAAGTCATTCTGTCTTTGCGTTTATAGCCTAAATGAAGCCACTACTTTGTGCCAATCGGCACTACGTCCATTTTCACCTCTTTGCTGTGCAGCACCCTTTGCTGTGCAGCATCCCTTGCTGGACATGGACAAAAGAAAAATCCAGGGTAGAAGTAAGTGAAGCTAATAGAAGATGTCAAAAGTGCTAGAGAAGGGGCTGGAGAGATGGTGCAGTGGTTAAGAGCACTGGCTGTTCTTCCATGAGACCTGGGTTCAATTCCCAACACCCACATGGCAACTTAAAACTGTCTGTAACTCCAGTTCCGGGATCTGGCAGCCTCACAAGCATGCAGGCAAAACATGAATGCACATAAAAAATATTTTAAAGTATTAAAGAAAATACAACCTCAAGGCGAAAACTGTAAGCTGACCTTTTCACAGATTTAAAACCTTAAAAATTAAGACTCTTGGTTAAAGGGCACACACCGTAAGCCAAGTTAATAAAAGGAGATATTTATATCTAAGGCCTACAAGGTACCGTGTATACCCTAAATCTCAGACTGTTTTATAAAGTATCAATGCTCATAATGACAATAATAGCAAGCAAAATGCTTAGCATAAGGCTTGACAGACAGATAATGTTGTTTGCTGTGCCTAATTCTTATCCTGTGATGAAACCCAATTGGTATTGAGCCATGATTCATGGGCCCTGACGTTCTGATTGCTGCCTAGCTACATGTTACCGACTTCTGAAGCTACAGAGCGGAGCATATATAAATATTCAGCCAGTCCCAATCGATATTCACAAACTCCCTTTGATCCATGGCCCTGAATATATCCAAGGTTTCAAATGTGGCCTTTCCTGTGACACGGCAGCCACAGAACCCACTGCAGAGGACGCCTGCCTGGTGATGAAGCAAGAGGATCACGTTTCATGACTTGAGGTGTGAATCTTGTGACTGTCACATTCCAGCCCTCCTGAGGCTGGGCCCCAAAGATACCCCACCCAGAGAACAGAGTGGCTGCGGAATCAGTTTCCTCCCCCTTGGCTCTTTGTTCAGGTGTGGTGTCTATGAGGCGCATGAGCCAACAGCCGACTCTCCTGCCGGGTTTCCTGGGGACTCCGTGCCCGAAGGCAAGCTGGCCCACAGAGATGACTCTGCTCATGGCACACCAAAACCTGCTATCTGGAAGCTTCGTCCTTTTCTGTGTTATGACCTCAGCCCTGGGAGAGGCTCTGGCTCCCCACGAGTGGCCTGAAGACTTTCCTGATGATGCACTGGGCAGGCGCAGCAAGCTGAACTCTGGGTCAGTGCCCCGAGCTGGCTTCATATCTTGGATCTGAAGGAGAGATAAACAAGGCAGCTGGGGCCAAACCACTGATAGGAAAGGAAAGGAAAGATAATTCTGTTTGGTCCTGTCAAAGACACTGATTCCTTTCCCCTGTAGAGCTGGGATACACCCATTTCTCTCTCAATTCTACAGGTGCACAAACTGCAGCCTAAAGAAAGAATATTGGTTGCCCAAATTATCCCATTTATAAATGACTCCTTAGGCTCTGAACCCTAGGGCTGGTGGAGTCCAATAAGAGTCACGTGTTTGGTCACGTGATTGTGTGACTTTCACAACCTCATTTTCTTTATCTATAGATGTGGAGTTGGGGGGCAGATGAAGGTGGGGAATGACTGAGCCGGCTCCTCGGAAGCATCACCGGCCAGTGGCATCCTCGCTTTGACGGGGTGACAACACTTCCCCCAAGGGTGTTTTAACAGATGCCTCTTTGGTCAGGTGTGGTTTGGGTTTCTCAGAGATCCTGTTCCCACGGGATAATGTCAAACCTTAAAGTACAGCCTTCTTTTTTTGTCTTCCGGAGAAGACAGCTCTTCTAGGAAATGTATGATACAACATGGGCGGATCCTCTGTCCACAAGGGACACCAGACAGGGCGTTCACAGCAGGCGACAACTTGCTTTCTGACCTGTCAGCCAGGTGGAATTTCATCTGCGAGCTTCTGGGAGCTCGCCCTTTGACAGACTGGTTCCAACAGCCACAAACAGAAACGCACGTGTCCAAATGTCTCCACACGCGCCCATGTGTGAGAGTGTAGGAGAACACAGGTGATACTTGTTCTCACTCCCGTTCATTAGTTATAGAAAGTAATGGGCATCGTTACGACAGTTCCGTAAATGCATAGAATGTTTATACATGTTCATCCCCTTACTCCTCTCTCACATCCTCCCACCTGTCCCCTCCCATACCCATAACTGTCTCCATTTCGCCCTTGTTTTCTCATTTACCTCCCAAATTCCACAAACGAGAGAAAATGAGCCGTGCTTGTCTCTGGCTCTGGCTTATTTCGCTTAGCACCATGACCTCTAACCATTCTCATGCAAACAACATGATTTCCTTCTTCTTTGCGGATGAAGAACACTCCACCACCGTAGATCGACCTTTTCTTTATCCACTCATCCGCTGGTGAACACCTAGGAATATGTAGGTGTTGCCTCTCAAAGCACAAAAACAATTATTTGGAGGCAGGTCTCTCTGAGATCAGAAAAGCACATGCTGTTGCCCGTGTCTCTGAGGGCCATGTCAATTTGTACCAAGCATCCCCACTGCGTAGTGATGATCGCAGTCATTCACAGTGACTTTGGTCTGTGCTGGGCACTGTAGCAACCTCAATTTTTGTTACCACAATACTGTCCTGCGTGTCATTTAGGCATGGTTTAACTGTAAGAAGAGACCCCGCTTCTGCAGATTAACCCCCGGGGGCATTGATTTTTCTCTCACAGAATATGCAGGTGCTAACCAAAAGCACTCTAGTGTGAGTTTGGGAATCTCTGCTGCCATCAGTTGCCTTCATGGAAGAGAGTCTTTGTCGTATTTGCCAGGGCTATTTTATTTCATATGTTGCAAGCAAGCAATTTCTAAGGACTAATTAGGAACTGGGGAAAAGGGGGGTAAAACTAACAAGGTAAATTCAGATTGAATATATATCACCAAACAAGCTCTCTTGAAGCCTCCGCCTGGTCCCTGGACTTGCAACTCATGTCCAAACCTCCCTGCCTGACCACAGCTCGCGGGTAATCCAGGAGTGTTCATGTGAGTTCCTTGGTTAGTAAGAACGGCAGGGGAAGAGGATACTGGTTGTTTAATCAGCCTTGCCTTCCTCACGTAGTTAATGCTTGTTCAAAGTTTATGGACAGGGAAAGTACAATCAGATGACAGTTTGCCAAAGGTCACCTAGAGAGGGAGTGACGGCCAGGTCTGACTCTAAAGTAGCAATATAATTTGTTATGGGTGCTTGGCTGGGTTTGGGCTGTTGAACAGCAAGCAGACTTCTGGGTTTCTCTCAGGAGCAGGATGGGAGACTGACATTTTGGTCTCCGTGTTTGTCTTGGGCCGTTGTGGGGACTGAATGTAAAGCCTTGCACACGTGAGACCTATGCTGCTTCTCTGAGCTCCACCCCGGGTTCTTTCCCAACTTCTTAGTACTGAGATCACTATATATACGCAAGACACCAAAGGCTCAGTAGGTGCATGCCAAGAAAGTATCAACTAACGATTAGAACCCAGTGTTAGAGGGGCAATGTGTCGAACCCGAACTAAGAACGTTGGTGTACATCCGAAGCACCCCTCAGTGGAGACGCTTGAGTACTCTAAGGGTTTGGGTCAATTGTGAGTTTAAGATTCCTGGTCTGTGAATCCGAAGTGGCTGGGACAGGGTGCTCTCTCGAGGAGAGGAAGACCGGGTGTGCCGGAATGCCTCCCTACTGGTCAGAGCTAGGAGAGCGGTATCATTTATTTATGACAGAAAGATTTCTGGTTCTCAGGAGTAAACGAGGGTTTTAGTAACAATTCTGCGGCCATAAAAGGGGAGCTCCAGTAACCGGAAGCTGTAGCCATGCTGGCTGTAGGCTCCTGAAAAAGATCAGAATGAGGTGCGGGGAGGGGAGGGGGCGCGCTGAAAGTCATAGGCACAGTGACTGAGAGAATGGTCAGAAAGGGCAGAACCCTGTGTTAGACCGTGCCACTTCTCAAAGCTAGACCTTCAAAGAGGTTCTGATTGTGACAAGTTTTGGTAAGAGCTGTTAAAATCTCATGTGCAGGGTTAACGTGTGACTCTAAAAGACCCGTGTCTCACCCAACCCGTGTACCTGGGTCTTCTCTCTAAATGACTCGTGTTTAAGAGACATGAGCCCAGCCCATCCTAGGCTGGAAACGGACTTGTGTTTTCACACATCAAATAGTGTTCTCAGCTTTCGAAATGCACCGTTCCGGTTTGCTCAGTGACCTTGGGAGAGTCACACCCTCTCTGCATGGATTGAGTTTTGCCTTTGATGGAGATAAACTTGGAAGTAAATAGTTCCACGGGAGGGATGATTCAAGATCTTTCCCAAGAAAGATTCTCCACGGATCTGAGTGATATTATTTCTACGGCTGTTATTAGCAGGGCTGTCTCTTGTCTTACCCGCCTCTCATTTAGGCCATAGGGCAGAACATAAACAGGTTTGGCCCATGACCGGTATTTGATGATGTTGGCGCTAGAGTTGAAGGGCGGGGATTTCTCTTGGGCTCGTAATTCAATATTAACCTGTTCATGCCCAAATCGCAACGCCTTTTCATAAGGAAACTGCAGACAAGGGGGTGTTGTAGCTACCGCTTCCGCTCTGTTGCATACCAACTGAGCCCTTGTGCGTCAGGTTCTAGCTCCCCAGCGTAGAGCAAGATATATCAAACAGTAAGAATTACAGAGCTCATCTGTCACGACTTTGCATCTCTCGAGTGCATCCTACGGACAGAGACAAATGTCAAACTGCTGTCGTATCCATTTCCAGAAAGAATAAGACCAGAGTCCTTAGACCGGCACTGGGTTTGGCCACATTCACCTCTCTGTCCCATGTTGCCCCCTGTCCCCTACGACAACCACGAAGTCTTAGCCATTTGGACTTTCCTGCAGCTGCACACACACATCCTGTTTTACTGTTCCTGTAGGCGATGGGCTATCAGGGGCTTTCTGGGAAGGGCCAGAGAACACTTCTTTTTGGTTTTCTATCATATATAATCTCTGTCACAATTTTTCACTGCTCTTGTTATCATGGAGAAACTGTCATGAACCAAATGTAAGCAAATGTGCAAAGATGTGTTTAAATAAAGATTTATTTACACAAACAGGCAGGCAGGGGAGGAGGCAGATTTGCTAGCTAGGCTATATAGCCTGCTGCTGTCTGTTCTAAATCCGTGCCCGTGCTTTGGTTCTCTGCACATCCACAATTAAACACTCCTTTCTCTTCGCTCATCTGACCACTATCAGTTCCGTTAGTACCAAAAGTTCAAAGCCCTTTCTCCCTATTCCAGTTAAGGAACTAACCCAAAATAGCAGCACCCACTTCCCAGCTTCCTCCCGGACAGGCCATGTGACTTTGTGGGCCACCAAGCAACATGGTGTAGAGTACCTCTTTTCTTTGTATTTTTATTTTTAAACAAATGAATATGTTTTTGTTGCTGTTTTTTTGTTTTTCCCTCCCACTGTTTCTTGAGAGAATTCTGTTCTTCCAGCCTGGGGATACTGAAATAGCTTTCTTGCAGAGTCTAAACTTTTTTTTTTAAATACTTAGTTTATTTCTTCCTGTATCTGCATCTCTGTCTCTGTCTCTCTCTCTGTGTGTGTATGTTTCCATGGGAACCAGAAGAGAACATTAGATCCCCTGGAGCTAGAGGTACAAGCATCTCTGAGGGGCCCGGTGTGGATGCTGGTCCTCTGGAAGAATAGCAAGTACTGTTAAGGGATGAACCACCTCTCATTCCAAAGCTTTCCTCTTTAAAAAGCCAGTCTCTGGTCCTTTGATGTTGATTTTTGAGGTAAATGTAAAAATATGACAACTCATTTATGTTATTATGATATTATAGAAATTATTTACAAAGAATATTTTAAATATGCCTTAAATGATCTTCTTAAGTAAGAAGTTCTCAGTATGTGGGTTGAATGGCCCTTTCACAGGGCTTGCCTAAGAAAACATAGATTTTTACATTATGGTTCATAACAGTAGCAAAGGTTATGAAGTAGTAATGAAATTAATTTTATGGTTGGGGGTCTCACCACAACGTGAGGAACTGTATTAAATGGTCACGGCATTAGGGTAGTTGAGAGCCCCTGTCTTAAGGCTTGGGACCTTTCTAGCAAGCAACTGATTTTCACCATGGGAGTCAAATGACCTCACTCACTTCCAAGCTGGCCAGATGCAGCTTTTCAGGGTTCCCAGGTTCAGCGGTTTCCCCGGTTCAGCGGTCCCCAGGAAGGTAATGTGTTTATGTCAGAGGCACAGAGAAGCAAATGGCTACAGCTGGTTACAAAACAAACATCAAGCCGTGCCCATGGCTTCTCATCTTACCTGAGCAAATAGGGAAAGACAGTAGGCTGGGGGCTAATGCAGTGTGTTGGGTAAACACCAGGGACACTGGAGAATGTTCTGGGCCTGCTCTCCTACCCCCGGGTCTGGATGTGATTCTGCTGCCAGCAGAGGGAGAGAGCCCAGGGCTCCTTTGCTCTTCTGGCCACTTTCTCACCTGCCAGGGGTAAGAGGAAATGGAAATTCTCTTGTACCCGGGTTCTCCTCACAAATGTGCCGGTCACTTGCTTGGGCAGAAGCGGCAAGAGAGGCAACTAAGGGAACCACGGGGAGAGGAACCGGCCACTTGGGGGGTTGGGGGCAGCAGCAGGGTCCCAAGATGACTTTTGCTTATAAAGGAAGAGGTGTTAATGGCGGGTGCCACAGATGATATAAATTAGGAAGGACAAAGCGGCAGTGTGTCCCATCAGTAACCTAACCCACTGCCACAGGGTCTCGTGCATCTTGGTGGCATTCCTAATCAGTGAGCTCTTGCCAGGGTATGTTTTGAATTTACAAACTGTGTGTGTGTGTGTGTGTGTGTGTGTCCATGTGCAAGTGTGCTTAGGTGGGTGAGACGCTGACTAATGAGTTTCATAAATAAATGTACTCTGTGTGTGCCTGAGGTATTGGAGTTTAAAATAAAATACTGTCTTATCGTAGTTTTTAATCAAAAGTGTCAGCCAGGCGGTGGTGGTGCATGCCCTTCATCCCAGCACTCAGAAAGCAGAGGCAAGCGGATCTCTGTGAGTTTGAGGTCAGCCTGGTCTACAGAGTGAGTTCCAGGACAGGCTCCAAAGCTACACAGAGAAACTAAAATAATAAAAAAAAAAAGTTAAGTGTCATTATCAGGTAGTGTATAACTTAATCCATATGTCCTCTGATTCTGTAATTTAGCTTTAAGGAACCGATCTCCCAATCCTAGCTATACAGAAGGATATAAAAAATTGAAAACAACGATTGTCTGCCAGAGGGGCTGCATAGGTGATGGGGTTCATCTTAGGGAATGCAGTGAATATCTGAGATGGGGTGAAGATGTGTAACAGTGCTCCCCAAAGTGTGAAGCATCACCAAAGAGTACAAGCATACCCAGAAGGGGCTGGGCATACGTAGGCACTCATGATTGCACTGTCTCCGTAGATGCTTCTAGGAAGCTATCTCAAAGATGTAACTGTGGATCTCTCTGTGGACAAAATGAGAAGACTGGCTTCCACTCCCTCCCACTGTGCACGATTGGAAAATCCTAACTGGCCAGGTGCATACATCGTTTTTCAAAAGTATTTTAATGAGAACATCACTCTTCCCCATTAGTTGGGGTTCCCCTCTCGCTAGCGTCAGTGTTCGATGGAATAGACGAGGAAATAAATGTCCGATCTGTTGCGTGAACTAGGAATGGCATCAAGGGCTAGGGGACGAGGCACATTTCCATGGGAGTGGATTTCAGTCACTAATGAATAACAGAACATCGATGGATTTGTTTGAGCACCTGGAGAGCTACATCAGAAGCTTAGCGCCTCTCCGGGCAAGCCACACCAAAGCCCTTTCCATATCGAGGGGTCGCCCTGCCTTCCCGATGGATAATTAAAGGCCTCTGGAGTTCTTTAGAGTTACCAGCACCCTTTTCTCTTTGCCTGTGGTTGACAAAGGGGGAAAAATGTTTGGGAGGATAAACACTCGCTGATTTATTTACATTAAATAATACTTTGCTCGTTCTCAGCGGCCTTTCAAAAGCGGCCATGTGACAATGACTCAGCAGTGTTTGTGTGCCATCAAGCTTGTGGGTGGGGCACTCTAGAGGAGAGACCAAAGGTTTTCTTTTGAGACCTGTCCCTAATTCAGCACTGGGTGTTCGGAAGAAAAGATACGGAGCATGCCCCTCATTTAAGAGCTTGTTGCGCTGGGCTTTCTCTTGTAATGTTTGCTGCAAATGGCCTAAGTATTCTGTCTTCTCTCTGTTCAGACTGCAGACTCCTTAAGCCAGGCATAGTGGCCCACGCCTGTAATCCCCATACGCTGGAAGCAGAGGTGGACGGGTCCTCCAAGTTCCAGGCCTTCGCGGACTGGAGTTCTAACCTGACCAGGGTTACATATGAGACTTTGTCACAAACACACCACACCAAAGCAGCAAAGGCTGTATAAGCTCTTTAAGTGTGAGACCGGTGTCTCCATCCACCCATCCACCCATCCATCCATTATCTATCCATCCACTTATGGAACAGATACCTAATGCTTATGCATGTATAGTGCTCCATTGTGCTCCAGGGATGCAACGTGAATATGATACATCCCTTGTTTCCAAGATGTTCACGGTCTCCTGGTCTCCTAGTCTCTTCATGGTCCGTTGATCTTACTGTGACTGTGTTTCCCCAGGTAATGAACACAGAAGAGATTCATCAAAGTGCTGAGTAACCTCTGGCAGCTTGAGAAAGTGCTCTGGCCGTGAATCCAGGAGGGTGCCGTGGTCCTGAGTGTGTGCTCTAGCTCTTGCTGAAGAACTTTTAGAAAAAGCACCAATTCTCGAGACCTCTTAGCAGGAGCTTTCAGGGAGGCAATTTCTTTCTTTCTTAGCCCAGGTGTTTCTGGACCTGGAATCTCTCTTCAGGCTGACGAAAGACAATATTTATTCTGGTTTAACCGTGGTCCGGGCTACATTCTCTTTAGGAAGCAGGCTCATGTTTCACACAGAAGAATGACCGGCATGGGAAGAGGGCAAGAGGCTGGGAGAAGTCATGCTTCCTGAGTGCTGCCAAGGGCCTGGGACGCCACACACCTTCCCTTTGGGTGAACAATTACCCAGAGATATTGGGGGTTAGTAGGACATGCACACCCCTCTCTGCATGATATCTGTTTATAATTTTAACCGAAATGATTTCTAAAGTACTATGTCATAAGTTAAGTTGCCTAAAGCGGCATGATCCAGTCATTGCCCTCACAGAGGTAAAAATATTAAGCACATACAAAATCAAGTAGTCTCAGAAAAAATGAAGTTATAGTAAATGAGAGGATTCTAGGGACCCTGAGTTTCCTAGGATGCACAGATCACAGACAGCATGAAAGTTTATTTTCAATTATTATGCAAATGTTTTTAAATTCCATTCATTTTCATATGCATTAGGAAAATCTAAGCCTAGTATATACCTAATCTTTGAGTACATGAATACTGTTGCTTACTCTAATGATACTGAATGAGTTGATTTAACGACAGCATAGAGGAATGTGTCATGAAGCAGCCATTTCTAAGGGTGTGACCAGGAACACAACGTGGAGTCTACGCGCTATCTGAATGGCCTGACATTGAGAAATGGAGACCATGTTCTCTCCGGGAGACAGAGAGGTTAAATGAGTTACCCACGGTCAGAAAAGATCAGAGAGACCGGAACATGGTCACCTGACTTTGTCCTCATGTCCTCTTTCAACCACTACTTCCTCCTCTGCAGACAAGGAGACAGCAGCTCGGCTAGTGAGCCATCTGTTTTGAAGAGAGACTCCTGTGAGAATCTGGCTGCAAAGTAGAAAGCACAGACTTGGTTCAGAGCAAAACCAAAGCTAGAATGTTTACTGTTCGCCTGTCTTACAAAGATCTCTCATTGATTGGCATATGCTAATCCTCAAACCACTCTGTGAGATGCCGTTAGATGTTGGGATAATGGGGTTTTTTTTTGTTTTTTGTTTTTTTGTTTTTGTATTTTGAGACAGGGTTTCTCTGTAGCTTTGGCACCTGTCCTAGAACTAGCTCTTGTAGACCAGATTGGCCTCGAACTCACAGAGATCCTCCTGCCTCTGCCTCCTGAGTGCTGGGATTAAAGGCATGTGCCACCATTGCCTGGCTGGGATAATCTTTTTGTACATAGTGTGAAGATGTGTCTCTGTCCTTTCTCACCTGTCTAAGGTACCTTCTGATTGGTTTAATAAAGAACTTAACATCCAATAGCTAGGCAGGAAGAGGATAGGCGGGACTTCCGGGCTGAGATAGGAACTCAGGTTGGAAGAATCTGAGGCAGGAGATTTGCCAGTCAGATGTGGAAGACATTGTATGTATGGTACTGGAGAGAGGTAATGAGCCACGTAGCAGAACATAGATTAATATAAATGGGTTAATTCAAGTTTTAAGAGCTAGTTGAGAAGAAGCATTAGCTAAGGCCAAGCTTTTATGATTAATAAGAAGTCTCTGTGTTATTATTTGGGAACTGGCATTGCACAGAAAGTCCTGCTGCAATTAGATATTCCCATCGTCCTTCTTTTTCCCAGGGAAAAATGAAGGAACGAAGATCAAGGGCTTTTTCACACTCTAACCTGCAGACCTGAGATCTGAACCTGGGTCTTTCAGCTCTAGAATGTGTTCTCTTGACCATCACACAGCACACCAATACGTGAGGAGGTAAGGGGACCGTCTTGTACCTCTATGACCCTGGAGCTATTCTGCTCAGTGTGGGGGGCATCTTTCCCACCCCACACCTCAAATTTGCCAGTTTGTCCTGGTTCATCCTGTGGAAGACAGGCACAGTTTCTTCTTGACCATCAACTTTTCTTTTTTCAGCAAGGTCCCCCAGCACCGTCCCAGGCTGTCCTAGAACTCATGCTTCCCCTGTCTCAACCCTCTGAGTGCTGGGATTGCAGAAGCCCCCAAGAGAGATCTACGGTTCTTTCATAAGAATAATTCATTCGTGTATAACATTGAAAACTAAAAGCAAGACCTCTATCTCCAAGGCCGAGATGGTCATCACCACTGGGCGGTGAATAGGGATGGCATTGCAGGGGTCATGTGGGTTCATGGCAAAGCTTGTTGACAGGAGCAGAGGCCCAGGGCACTGCAGGGGGTCACCAGGTGCTGAGAAAGCCCTGCCTGCTGTCTGGTGCTTGGCACAGTCCTTGGTAGAGCGCTGGCATTCAGAGCCAAGAATGATTGGAAGCCTGGATGGAAACAGTTAGGCAGGGAAGGTGGGCAGCAGAGTGGCGATCTGAGGTGAGAGGGCAGCATCTTGTGCCAGCTAAGCCGGGAGGAGAGGAGAGTGCTGAGTTTCCGGTCCACAGGGAAGGAAACCTCGCACAGACCACTCAATGGCGTGCTGCAGTAGTGAGGGTTCCCAGCTCTGAGGGGATCTTCCCCCTCTGTCCTCCATTTTAGCAAGCCTAGTTCCAGCTTAGATGTACAGACCTCGGTCTCCCTCCCTATCAGGTACTTGGCTGTGGTGGCACGGAGGCCATCTGGGTCCTGTCATTCCTCTGCACCGGGGCTCAAAGAGAATCAGCCTATGGGCTCTTTATCACCCCAGCAGGTGCTGACAGCTGAGCCATTCCACACACCTTTGGGGCAAAGAAGCACCGGAAGCCAGAGCAGGGCCAAGTTCAAAGACTGTGGACATTCTTTCCGAGGCTACCAGAAGCAGCCCCGAGGGCCGGCTCCGGCATTACATAAGCATCAGGTTAGCAGGTCTGTCACTGAGGCACTCAGCCTTGGCCTCTCGGGCTTGCGCAACTATTACGCAGAAGCACTTGTTCCGTGTGGCAACAGGGCTACATGGTTATCAAATACGTGGTGCATCCGCCCAGACTCACTTAGACGACACCAAAGCTCTTCACCACCAGGTGGTTAAATCTGCCTGATAGGGTTGGCAGCAGGCAAAGCCATGACTTACTGTAGCTCTTGGCCCAAGCCACCGAACACTCAGTACCTTGTACCCCGTTAGCCTTGGGCAGTAAAGCCTCTGATAAAATGTTCTTTTTTGCTGTTTGTTTTTCCTGGCAGTCCCATTTTGGGATATAAATGGCTCATTATTTCCATCCCATAGATCCATTCTTGCTTTCTGAAATAACGGAAAGATTGGTTAAAAAAAAAAATCATCATTGGGGCGACCCCTCCTCTCCCCAAGTGTTGTGACCTTGAACAGAGGCCGAGTTTCCACAGTGCTCCGGCCGTCTAGAGTTGAGCCAATGTGGGAGAGAAGGCGTCCGCAAACAGGAGATATAAATATATTTACACTAAAGTGCTTGGTGCTGTTTAATGCCAGGAAGTGGCACAGACAACATCCACCCTCCCTGCCGTCACGGGAGCCCCCGCAATCTGCAACCTTCTCAGAGGACACAGGGCAAGCGTCAGAGGTTAGGAAGTTGGAGCAGGGTCCTTCCCCAGATGGGTCATTTTCCCTGCAGGGCAGCTTGGAGGCAAATTTTATTAAGGATCAAGTAGCTGGCCCAAGGCAGTATAAATAGTGAGAAAAGCATGTGACAGACAGTCCCAGAAATGAATGTGGCTTAGACCCAGGCAGAAGGCGCCCGCTCTGTTTACTGTTACTGGGCACTTTGCGTGGAGATGTCTCCCCAGCAACCATCCAGGAGCGGTGTGTGGGACCATGGACACACACTTGCTGAGGCTTAGTACCCAAATCTTTAGAGATGTCGCCGTACTCTTGGGAATGGGTGAACCACACAGCTAATTCAGGGAAGGAGCCGGGACAGGAGGAGACTGTCATTAGGAAGCAGAGGCTGGCTCCTAAAAGCTTCCCCAGATTAGCCTGTGCTATTGAGGGCAAAACATTGACTCGTGTCTTAATATTGTATAGAAACCGTCACATCAGAAACAGACAAGAAAGGCCTCAAGTTGGAATTTTCCCAGGATGTTCTTGAATGAATTTAACAGACCCGGTTAGCTTGCTTTGCTGTTGCCTCTCTTTAGGGTAGACCCCAAGTGTAAGCCAAGCTTTAGGGAAATGGATCAAGCCGTGGAGAACTGAGTGACGAGAACCACGGAGCTATTGAAGAGCAATGTCTTCTTAAACTAGCTGTCTCTTGTCAATCCTGGCCCCACTGTCCAGAGTTGTTGACACCTTGTGTACATCCACTGGAGAAGGCTCTTAGGATAGGAAGGGTGTGGCGCGTTCCCACTTATCTTCAACAGATTTCCAAAGTACCCCCTTGGCGCTGTTCACCTTCTGCAGCAGGACTTCTTCTACTTCTTCCATACCTAAACTCTAAGTGGACTGAGAAGGTTGACAGTGTTGCCAGGGTCCCATTCTCCTAGAGGGGACAGTAGCCACCTGAATATATCATACCCTGTCTGTCTGTCTGTTAAGCATCGATATCTATACTTTGCATCCAGAACCTAGATATAGAAGGCTACTGACTTCCAGAGGCCAGTGACCAGGAGGAACCAAATGCCCTCAGAATTCCTCCCGGAGGGTGTGAAGACACGGATGGGCCCTGTTTCCTCCTCCTAACCTCACTCTCATTCTGGCAAAGACTAATTTACTCCTTAGCCAATATTTATTCTGTTTCTTTTCCTATGAAAACAATTCTAGCCTGGCAAAATTCCTGGCTCGGAGACATTTCCCAGCCTCTCTCATAGTAGGAATGGCACAGGGCAGATGCTTACATAAATTGGAATTTTGTCAAGCGAATTTTTTTTATTAATTATAAGCATGTATGTGTGCCTGGCATAGTATTTTTATTTTTTTTTTTTTATTTTTTTTTTTTTTTTGGTTTTTCGAGACAGGGTTTCTCTGTGGCTTTGGAGCCTGTCCTGGAACTAGCTCTGTAGACCAGGCTGGTCTCGAACTCACAGAGATCCGCCTACCTCTGCCTCCCGAGTGCTGGGATTAAAGGCGTGCGCCACCATCGCCCGGCTGGCATAGTATTTTTAATGGTTTCTTTATTTTTATTTTATGTGTACAAGTGCTTTGTCTGCATGCATGCATGTATGTGTGTATGTGTGTGCCTGGTACCCAAGGAGACTGGAAGAGGGCCTTAGATCCCCTAGAACTGGAGTGCCAGACTGTTGTGAGTTGTCCTGTGGGCACTGGGGGCCGAACTCAAGTCCTCTGCAAAAGCAGTCAGTGCACTTAACCACTGGACCATCTCCCCAGTTCCCAATATTTTTGTATTTGTACTTGTCAAATATGGCAAATCTGTACACAGGGATTTTGGAATGAAGATATATGTATATCTTTGTTCTTTGTTCTCCTCTCCTTTCTCTCCTGGGACATAGAGAACTGGGACTTTAGCAATCACCTGGAGACATGTGATCAAGGGCAGCAGAAACTGACAACAGAGGCCTGGGGTCTATGGTGAATATCCACCTTCAGAGGTTTTTATTTGTGTGTGTGTGAATAAACCATCGGTCCACATTAGCTACTGTGCTATCTCTGATCTGTATCAACCTGCTGCTAGGTATTCCTGCGATACAGCCCTAATATACCATAAGGTAGCATTTTATTCATCATAAATGTCTCAAGTATAAACATATATACTGTACATATATACACATTTTTTTTCTTTGAGACAAGGTCTTAGGTACCCCAGATTGTCCCTGAACTCTCTATATATCCAAGGCTGGCCTTGAACTCTTGATCTTCGTGCCTCTGCCCCCGAGTACTGGGATTACAGTTATGTGCCTCCACACCCAAATTAGTTACTGTGCTTTGTAAGGTCTCTGAGAGACATGGGGTTGTATTCCTTCTATCCTTTGCAAAAGAAGCCCTCAAACTGAGCCCAGTCCACAGTGCTTGGTCCCTGGCTGTTTGCTGCCATTGTGTATTTTGAGCTCTTGTTTCAGACAATAATATTTCAAAAGCCAAATGGTTCTAAACTTCCGCACAGACCTTCTGCCTGTAACTCAGCTCATATCTACTGATCTACTTAAACCTCAGAGCCATCTTTCAAGAAGGTATCACTAGCTTCTCTCATATGGCACAAAGGTGAATTCAGGATAGGCATGTGTCCAGACAAGGTCATTTATAAAGTCAGCAACTTAGAGCGAAGGTGCTAGCCATGGTGGCATAGTCCTATATTGCCAGCACTCAGGAGGCTGAGGCAGGGGGACTTCCAGTTTCAGGACAGCCTGGAGTATGCAGGGAGTTCAAAGCCAGCTGCAGCTAAATGGGGAGATCCAGTTTCAAAGGCAACCACAGCGAAATCAGGAAGGGAATCAAATACAGCTCCTTCAGCAAGTCATGACCTTGAAGGTCTGCTGTGGGACATTCTGGGTAGTAGAATGAAGGGGTCAAACCTCCCTTTGCATATAAGGTTGAGCTACTGGTTATAAGGGGAAAGAGTTGTTGGCTGGGCTGTGAACTGTATAAATACCTGGCTTCTTTTGAAGGTTAAGTGATTGTAAATTACCAACCACACTTTCTCAGATTGCCTGCACTTACGTTTCTCTAAAAGACTCTCACCTGTACCTCCCTCCCCCAAGACGAAGCAACTGTGAAACTGAGAGCAGACTATCCTTATGGGAATCCTTTTACAAACACGCAGAGAACAAGATTAGGACCAGTCTAGCTGGCGGAGGCTGCCCTCAGGAGGTGGCTAGACTTTGTGATGTGAGTTAGAATTTAATGGGGAGAGGAAGCAAGAAGCTGCACACACTGTTTCGGAAGGCTCTACACGGGACTCCCAGCTCCAGCAGGCAGCAAGGAAGGGTAAGGACAGGGGTATAGAGAGCTGTGGAGACAAACCTCAGGACAACACAGGCAATGTCACAAATAACAGAAGCAAAGGACCCAGAAGAATAAGCCATCCACGAACAGAGAAAGATCAGCCCAGAGCATCTGCCCTAGGAATCAGCTGAGAGGTTATGACGTCATGGTTGACATCTCCGGGGCGATGATGGACAAATTGTTTTGTAGGCATCCAAACCACAGACATAAATAAAAGCGGCACCGAATTGAGTTGGATGGATAAAACCACATCACGTGTGTTCATTGGTGTCTTGCCCACCGTGTTAAGGGTGAGGAAAAAATATATTTGATAGTCATTCTGGGACAGACGTAGGAAGATCACGAGTTTGAGGCTAACCTGAGCTACACAGTGAGTTTTGGGTCAGCTTGGACCACATAATGAGAGTCTGTCTCCAAACAAAACAGAAAACAAAACCAAGCTCTCATGATTGAACATCGACTAGGTTACCAGGCCTCGTGGTCAGGAATGTACTCTGTTTTATAGTGCTGGTCAGTCAGGGTAACAACGACTTTGAACTTCCCAAGAGCGTTGCAACTTGACAAGGTCCTATTCCCTTCCCTGCTTTAAGAGCACAGCTGAAGCCAGTCACCTTCCGTGTCCTGTGCTCTCTTTAATGGCTGTCGTTTTAACGAAAGTGCAGGAACGAACGTGCTGGTTAGGCAAGTTCACGAAATACTCTCAGTTTTAAAATAGGCTTATGGTAAGCCCTCCAATAAAAATGAGAAGACTGCTTTAGGTTTCGTTTTGCTCTGCTCCTAATTAATCTGTTTTCCTTTCTTTATGACTAAGTTTAAACGTTTATCAAATGAGCCGTTGAGTGTAGGACGAGAGGACTTAGCGACTCCCTGTTTAGCATAGGCAGTAGTAAGTGGAGGCTGATAGACCTCCCAGGACTGGTCGCTAGACCCCTTCAAACTGTGTGGACTTGCACTTCTTGCTTAAATGCCTTGAGGTCTGTGTTTCCACATCTGAGATATGGGGAAACTGTGGTATTTGTCATGAAGATAAACTCGATGGAAAGATTAGTTAACTGGCTCCTTGAAGGCCAAAAGCATGCCCTAGCAAACGTAGCGTCTTTTCATACTCCTCAGAAATTATTGGATCTCTTAGTTTATTGCTCGTTCATCTGTATATGAACGTATGTCTGTCTGTCTGTATGTCTGCAGCTATCAATAGATTGATCAGTTCATCTATTTATCACCATGGATAGCTCAGTGAGTGTTATCCAAACATACTGGGAACACAACGGCAACATGGATTCTTTCCCCCAGCAGTAACCCTACGTCTCACTCCTCATTCTACCCTTCACAACCAACTGGAGGTTTTCCGTTTTTAAAGGGAAGATCTGAAGTGTCTGACTTTTACCTGGCTCCTAGCTTCTCTGTTCCCCTTCACCCTTTTCTTAGACTCTCGCTCCCTCTGTTTGATGAGCGAGGAGGAGGGAGAAGGAAAAGCCTGTCACCACTTACCCGCCCACCCATGTCCGCAGTCCGCTCATGCTAGGGTTGTGGTGGCACTGTGGAGTTGGCTTTCCCCTGTGAAGCAGGTGCCTAAGGGCTGGTGGCACATGGTGAATAAACACAGGGCCTCCTGCCTGGATAGGCCAGTGCCCTGGAAGACGTGGCTGTCCACTAACTCCTGATACCTTCCTCAGCTACTCCCACAGCCTTCATCTCTGCAGTCTGAGGCGTGGTGGCTCATCTGTCTGGTATCTGTTGATTTGCCTCTATTTATGTGTAATTTTGCTGATGTTTTCTTGGTGCTTTGAGAAATCAGTTGCCTTGAGAGGCTCATCGCTTAGGGCAAACAATCCCCATGCCCTTTCTTTGCTCCTCCACGTCTGGCCCCTGTGCAGTTGGATGATGTTTACAAATGTCTGTGGGTTGCCACATCAGGCAGGAAGCTGTTGCCATCACCGACCTCTTCTTGATTGCATTTTCTGTTTTCTCAACTGCATTGTGAGTGCCTTGAGCCGGGCCTTCTCTTACCGAGTTCCTTCAATACGGTCTTGTACAGGTTTTACGTGTGATGTTTTTTAACCCTGTTTCTCAAGGATTTGATTTGTTCTACACACCCATCTGTGATTGGTCCATCTTGCACATGGAACCAGCAGTGGCTCGCAGGGAATTGCCTTTAAACAGAGACTGAGATGACTTGGTGATGCCTTCTGCTCTTGTCCCAGGAAATCCCCTGGGCCACTCCATGTCCCTTTCCTTGTCTGCTCAGCGACAGAAGGGAAAGCTTAGAGAGCAGACACTGCTAGAACGGAAGCCCCAGACACGATCAGGAAGCATTATTAACACAATTATTTATTTTAGTGGGGGTGCATGGCGGGTGTAAAGGTGGAGGGTGTGCGTGTTGAGGGGTTCAGGATGGAGGGCCAGGTACGATTTTGTGTGAGCATCATTTCTTTCCTTTTACCACATGGGTCCCAGGGATTAAAACTAAGGTTGTTTGACTCCCTACCTCCTCGGCCTTCTTATTGGCTGGCTCCATGGAAGTGTACTTAGCAGCCCCCAAACTCTAGCTCTGCGACAACCCCTACCACCTTTCTCTTGTCTTATTTTTGCTAGCTTTCTGATCCTACCATTGGCTGATTAACTCTTCTGCAATTCCTAAGACCATCACTTTCATCCCGTTTCACTGAGCTCAAATCTCAAAGGAGGAAACAATATTTATTTGGTGAACGCCATATTGGCAGTATTAGGCTGGGTACAGTAGACACAATGCTACTTCTTCAGTAGAAGCTGTACTTGGGGGGCTGAGGTACAGACTGCAAATCTGATGGCAACATGGGCCTGTCTGCCTGTCTGAGATAGGGAAGAGGTTGAGGGAGGAGGAGAAAGAAGAATAATCAGATGGAATAAGATTCTACTTTTGCTGGTGTCTTAGGGTTTCTGTTGCTGCAATGAAACACCATGACCGAAGAGCATGCTGGGGAGGAAAGGGTGTATTTGGCTTACACTTCAGCATTGCTGTTCACTGGAGTAAGTCAGGACACGAACTCAAAACAGGGTAGGGTTCTGGAGGCAGGAGCTGATGCAGAGGCCATGAAGGGGAGCTGCTTACTGACTTGCTTCCTATGGCTCCTTTTTTATAGAACCCAGGACCAACAGCCAGTCCAGGGATAACAGCACCCACCATGAGTTGGGCCCCCATTGATCTCTAATTGAGAAGATGCCTTACAGCTAAATCTTACGGAGGCATTTCCTCAGCTGAGGCTCCTTCCTCGCTGTTGACTCTAGCTGTGTTAAACTGACATGCGAAACCAGCCAGTAGAGCTGGTTTAGTCTTATCTTTTCCCAGATACAGTGATGAGTTTTTAGAAGAAAACACGTAGTCTTTACTCTGTTAATCATTACTTTTCCTCCTGGGTTTTGGGTGGAACACCTAGCTCTCATGACAGGATAGGCGCTCTGATCATTGTCTTCCCCCGTCCCGACCAAGGACAAGCCACGGTACCCAGCCCTGCAGCCCACTTAACCTATGGCACTAGGCCTCCTTTATTTCAGGCTCTTGGAGAGAGTGGACTATACCAGTGACCCTGTGGTCTCTACAGACTTCACCAGAGTTGTGACCGCTAATGTCACAGGTAACCAACCAGTAGCCGTATCTGGTATGTGACCTCTAGTCCTTTGTGTGTTTGCCACTTTTTTTTTTTGTTTCCCATCAGCTCCCACCCCATCTAAATTCTGTTACAATACACTTTTCTTCTTGGCTGATGAAATGAGGTCATTCGCCAGCACCCCACACTGGACTCTGTCTAACTCTTGTTCTACACTTGGTTGTCAGGAAGTCTCCTCGGCAGCTCTGTTTTCAGCTGTAAGCTCTATTCTGTAGCTATGGTAGCAATCTTAAGACCTCCGAGATGGTGGAGATCTCATAACCATCCCTTCAGTGGCCCACTTTTCAATGCTGTTGCGCTGGAGATGGTCTTGGTTTGTTTTCTGTTGCTGTAATCGAAAGCTAGAGACTTGGTAACCTATCAAAGAAGCCAGTTTATTTTGGCCCGCAGTCCTGGAGTAGCCTAAGTCTTGTGTTTGTCTGATTTCTGTGGAAGGGCCTCCTGCTGCTTGAACACATGACAAAAAGCAGAAATACAAACAGGTGGGGAAATAGAGAAAAGGAAGCCAAGTGCATGAACGTACATATGCGTGCACACATACATACACACATACACACACATGTGCGTGCACACACATATACATACATAAACACACATGTGCGTGCACACACACATACATACATACATACACACACATGTGCGTGTGCACATACACACATATACCAATATTATTGTGGTATTTGAAGTGTGTTTCCTTTATACATATAACTACGCTATGCCATTATTGTTATTATCATTATTATGTTTACGATGTAGGTTTTGATGTACTGTCTGGGTTGGTCTTCAACTCCTGGGTCCAAGCTATTGTCCTGCTTTAGTTTCTTAGGTACCTGAAACACCACACCCAATTAGGTCCCTTTATTATTATGTTGATGTTCATTTCTACCTTATTGCCTTCTAGTTAAAAATCCTGCTTTTGTCTCTGTCAGATCATTCAATATGAGTGATGAGGAGACAGAGATATTAACCTCATGATACTCTGGGGCATGGATTCCTCCTTGTAATGAACATGATGGGTTTAGTCATATTATCCTTACTTTAAAAATGAGGAAATTGAGCTTCAAGGTGGCTAAGTAATCCTGCATACTGGTACAGTTAGACCAAGTTTGAGACTCTGTCTCTCTTTTAGACAATCAACAAGGTGGTAGGATACATTTTCTTAATTTTGGATTTCCTGAAGGCAAAACCTGAGATGTTTCATCTGAAAAGTGACCCCAAAGAAGAAGAATGGGGGACAAGGGGTGTGAGACAGCAAAGAGGGGAAGCCCAGACACGGATGGCCTCTTGGTTTGGCTATGGCTGCAGACAACTCATGTTCTTTCTCACAAACCCTCCGGAGGGTATTTGTGAACTATGCCACAATGCTGCCCATCTAGAAGATTCAAGAAGAACTAGATATCCAGTAGCTTTTATCATTCAGTGGTCAAAGAGGCCACAATATTAGCTTTCATTTGACTTCTGGATTATAATGTGTTGGTACCAAGGAGACGTCCCTTCCTTGTTATCCTTCATGAGGGCCCAAGAGAAAACCTGATACTGGAAGACAAAGATTCTGCGCAGAGGCCCCTGTAAGGCACAATCAAAGAGCTCTCAAGTGACAGTGGGCAGAGATGACACGGAGCTGAATGCCGCAGAGCTGGCTGCAGGAGGAGGTGGGGTTGAACGTGCGAGAAGTGGTTCAGGAAAAGCAGCCAGTACACAAACCAAGAATGGTTCGGCAATGTTGTTCCAGAATGGGAAATGGTTTGCCATTAACACGCCTCTTCTTGTGGTGGAGATTTCAACCTGAACCTAGGCCTATTCTTCTGTTAGAATTCGTGTCCAGACATGTTTGAAAAGTTAATGGGGTTGGCTGAGAAGATCTTTGTATGCATTTACTTGCATGAGTTCTTTTCTCATAGTCTATCTATGTATCTATCGATCTTTGTATCTATGTATGTATGTATCTATCTTCTATGTATCGATGTATCTACGTATCTATCTATCATCTATCTACCTATCATCTACCTAATCTATCTATACATCTATAACTTTAAATGTATATTTGTTTATGTAAGAGAACATAGAAATAAGAAAGCAGCGCATTGGAAAGAAAAGGGCCAGAGATGGTAACAAAATCTGAAGTCAATGGAAAAGGAAACTTGGGAGAAAGAGGAACTGCTTTATGAGAGCCAGTACTTCAGTACCCAGCAGGGCACACTCTTTAAATGCTTGGTGATGAAGTGTGATCTAGACTCAGGGCAGTTGGGCATCCTTCCCATTTCTTTGTGGTTTGGCAGAGAAGATCAATTGTTTATAGTTCAGTAAACACAGCACAGGCACCTCCACAGATGCTGCTCCCTGTGGCCCGATTCTCTCGTGTATTCAGAGACCCAGGAAGTGCTTTCAGGGCATCTAACTCCCATCTGGAGACTGGCTGGTGAAGACCGGGTCTTGGAGTCTGACCCAGCTTTTGGAGATGACGTGGAGTGGTCTAAGCCGTTAGACGAGAGGTGGCAGGTTTGGTGAATGAACTGGGGGGCAGGCAGGATCTCAGTGCATATAGTCCTGGTGCCAGTGGCCATTCGGTGAGAGCGTGAAGAGAGAGATGCACTTATAAGGTAACAAGGGCAGAATCCAGTTACTGAAAATAGCCAGCCTGGAGCCTGACTGGTGGAAGGCTCCACTTCCTTTGCCTGGGCTATGTCTGGAAGGTAAAGAGGCCATTTGCTACCTAAACAGGCAAGTGAGTCAAACAAGTCTCCACTTGAGTTATTAACCATTATTACTTTTTTTTTCCAGGGCTGAGGATGGCATGCAGGGTCTCGTGCCTGCTGGGCCACTGTTCTAACCACTGAGCAATATCCCTAGGCCACAATAGAAATATCAGTAACTCTCAGATGACCGTATCCGTGAATAACAAAGTCGTCCACCAATAAAGAATGTCACAAAAGGGTCAGGTTTTTGTCTACCTAGCATCTTGATCTTGTTCTCTGTACAGAACTATCTTCAAATTTTATGTCACTTATTTATTTATTGTGAGTATTGTTTGTGTGAGCGTGTGCGCACACACATGCGCATATGTGTCACGGCACACGTGTTGAAGTAACAACTTGTGGGAACTGGCTTCATTATATGAGTTTCAGGAATCCAATGCAGGTCATTGGTCATCCATCAGCCTTGGTAGCAAGCACTCTTCCCTGCCAAGCCATTTTATGAGTTCCATAAATACTTTTTTTTTAAAAAAAAAAAAAGAAATTTCCTAGCTTCCCAGAGAAGTCAGCATACTATCTAAGTCCAGGTGATCATTATAAGCAATTCCCTTGACGAGGCATGAGTAGGGAACCCTGAAGAGGCTTTTCTTGATATTTATGTGTTTGGTGAGGCAGAATGGCTCTCCATAAATTTTGGATCATAAACCACACAGGTGATCTGAGCTGAAGCTGTTCTCTGTTCCGTTACCTTTCCCAAATGCGTGGAGAGAGCCGGGTCTTAAGCTAGTAGAGAAACAGACACAAATGAAGAAAGATGAGGGATGGCTAGAGAGAGGCAGGGTCCTAAGAAAATCCTTTGCACCTTGAATCCTACCATGGCTAAAGACAAACAGATTCCTTTTTGCACAGTGAGTTTCATTTAGTTTCATTGAAGGTTTTAAAATGCACATTATAAAGGGATCAGCCCAATGCGTGTGTCTTTTTACTCCCTCTTAGCAATAAGGGTCTGTGGTGACCATGCTGACCTGACTGTAGAGTTTATGCTGAAACCGCCTTCTCAGTTCTGTTCTCCATGAGAACACACTGGCCAGTGCTCCAGAGGGACAGAGGACTTGGTGACACAATGCATCACACAGTTGGCGAAATCCTCACCTGCTAGGAAATGCATATGGGGATGACGAACTAAAACAGAGCGAGGTTTCCTTTAGTCGGTTAATTTGTAGGGCTCTCCTTTACCTCGGTTCACAGTGAGGGAAATCTTCAGCCCTTCCCATTTTCTGTCAACCCTACAGCTTGACTCTGGCCTTTCTTCTGAAATCAATATGCCTGTCCTAGCTTCTGAGCTGTGGATTTAGCGATCAGCCCACGTTCAACAAATCTAGAATGGTACTCAGCAACCTCCTGGTCCTACGGGTGTCATGGCCATTGTGCCCCATCATGGGTTCTGAAGGAGATCAAGACAAGGGCATCTCCAAACATGCCACTTTGTATATAATTATCTCTTAAGCACTTGAAACAGCAGAAGGAAGACCGGTTTTATCTCTTCTCCTCTTCTATCTGAAATAGCCCATAAAGTTTCCCATTTGCTAGCTAGTCTCCATAAACCTGCAAGATAGGAACAGCTTTATCACCAGACACTGTGAACTGACTCTAAAATGGATCAGTACAAATTAACCTATTAAAAGAATCCTCATCTTGTATTAGGACACCACCCTCATATGTATTTCCTAGAGACTTTGCCACAGTTTCTTCGAACTAACCAAAGTCCTGAAGGAAATAAAGGAGATTTTCTATTTCCTCCTCAACAGCCCCTTAAAGATGCTAAATGGTTCGGGCCACGTTTCTCCTTGTTCTTTATGTGTTGCTAAGCCACAGGGCTTGATACTGTTCCTTCTACTATTTACACATGCTGGATGCTGTGTGATGTGCTGAGGGTAACCCAACACACACAACATGTCTGTGACCCCGAGAGTATGTATGTAGTATAGGAGGTTGCTGTGGGCTAGAGCAGGCTCAGCCAAGCCAAGCAAGTGTCTCAGAGACTTAAGAAATAACACATCTCACTCCAGCTATAGGGACCAAGGAAGATTTGTGGGAGCTTTTTCAATAGCCCATGAAGCGGGAATGGAAAGTGTTCTTAGGATGACAACTTCAAACTCCTGGTTCAGGGGATCAGCTAGGGTGGCCAGTTGAGGCAGACACTGTGATCATTCAAAAGTCATTTATGGATTTTTTTTCTCTATTGCTTTTCCATAAGGTGGAATTAGAAAACAAGGGCACTAGCACTCTCAGCTTCTCTTGCAGCTATGTATTACTGAGTTCTAAGAGTACGAAGGATATAACAGAAGGAAGTCATAGATGAGCTGTGCAGATATACTCATCTTGGGATTCCTGGCCTCCCCCCACCCACTTCTTGCTTTAAAATATACAATAACATTGATGGGCATACTAGCCATATTAACACCATGTTAATATGTTATAGCAGGCTACGTTCACACAATGGCAGAGGAGAGGGCAGAAAGAGCATGTTTTCATAGTCACGGTGTCTGGTTGTGATGAAACTCTGAACTATTTTCCTGACCATTCCTTAATGTTTGTGGTCAATAACAGCAACAGTAATTCTAAGCTGGGGGAGCAGCTCTATTGGTAGGGAGCCTGCTTAGTATATGCAAAGCTCTGGGTTCAATTCCCTGCACCACATAAACTAGGCATAGATAGCTGTGCACACCTGTAATCCTAGCACTTGGGAGACAGAGGAAGAAGATTTACTCCCACAGATTATAATGAAATATTTTCATAAATTTCCAAACTTTTAGTTATCATTGCATATGCCGATGAGATGCATATTCAAATGACCAACACTGCATCCATGGGCTTTTCAATGTAATGTTGCAGCTCTTCCCATCCCAAGATGAATTCCATCGTCTTACTCTTGAGTCTATATAGACTTGTGGCATGCTTTGGCCAACAGAAGATGACAAAAATGATGCCATATTTCTTCTCAGTCTAGGTCTTGCTTTTGAGACCCCCTACCCTTGCCATAGGCCAAACCTGAACCACCACCTGCTAAAGGGATACAAGTCTTTTGTGGAGCAAAGTGACATCTTCTCAATGACTATATGCATGCAAGTGTGTCTAGCCGAGACCAGGAAACATTTGCATCAATGAACAGTAATAAATGTTTATTATAATAGTTTATTATAATATTGGAGGAAGACCTTGTTCTTCTGATCCTCCTGTCTCCACTTCATGAATAGTGATGGCCTTCAGAAAACCCAACGTTAACAATAGTTGGGTTTAAGCTTGTACCTTAAAATAAAAATGAAGAAATAAATAATATAAAAATCGTAGATGAACTTCTCCAGAGAACCCGAAAAGTCCAATTAAAATGGCCCTCGGAGCCCTGGAGTGTCGAGGCGAAGACAGTATCCTCAGATCAACAGTCAGCATTGCCCGGAGTTTCTTTTCTCTGCTGTTTTCTCAGGACCATGCACCGTGACATGAGTCCCAACTCCTCACAAAATGCTGCTTTGTCACTTTAGAAGGGGTATCAGTACGCCAATCAGAAAAGCCCCTCCTTTGTGTCGCTACCCATATCAGGGTCGGGGTGGGCGTGAAGCCCGGCGTTTCTTCTGTGACGTCATCACGTCACCTATCCCGTTCCCTCGCTATCTCTGCTCTCCCGCGGTCGGAAGAGGCATTTGCATTTTCACCCGGCAGAAGCCTCCCTATTCGTCAGCTCTTGGTGACCTCGTTAGTTCTCAAATTATATTTGGCCCGCGAGGAAGATGAACACATTGTACCTTCTCCGGGGGGACTCATTATTTCCATTCTGGAGACTGTCATTTATGAAACCCTGGCTTTCTTTCATCGTGTATTTCCACCAAGCAAAGCTAAGAATATTGTAATTGTCTGTGATGTTTTGAAAACACTTGTCACAAGCTGAAGCCAAATGCTGATTAATGTTAAATGTTTTTTAAGAGCTCATTAACCAGACTCACATGACATTAGCCATCAGCTTCAAGTTCTGATAATTGCTCATCACGGGCTGATACTAATTTAGTAATAATGGTGCTAACAGATTTTTATGTTTCCCTTTAATTGAACATCATGTGTGTATAAAGGCCAACATGAATGCCAGACCTGGAGTTAGGAGCCGGGCCCCACATTTCCTATCATGAGACTGTGGGCGAATGCGTTACTCCCCTGTCTCAGTTTCCTTAACTATAAAATAAGGACTTTAGGCTGGATAATCTTCAGTATCCTCTGCGCTGGCATTCCATGCTGATGACATTACACAGATTGGTTTTGGGGTGACATGTTCAGCGGAGGTTCATTTAGGGCGGCCCTGTTGCTGGACAGCACCAATATGAAAGGAGTCTGGGTGAGGTGGCCAGTTTTTATCCTCTTCCTTTTCTGGGTTATTTTTTTCTATATTCAGAGGGGGAAGAAATGTTCTCCGTTGGCTTGCAGGATAAGCCCTTAATCAAATGCTCCATACCATCTGTTTGAGACAGTTCTTGCTTGGTAAGTCAAACTTAAGTAGCTGTAATCACCGTGGAATTCAAAGCCATTTCCTGTTATCCGTCTGCTTTTTGAAGCAGACAGGAGATTGTCTAGCTGTGTAAACCCACACAAAGCAGTCCTATTGCAAGGAAGAGAAACTTGTTTAGAGGCTCAGGCCCAGTGAGCCGGCTTTTCTTCTTCTCCCCGGTTTTCTTCCCATTTTTTGAAGGCCATGGCTCTGCCTTCTCCTTTCTATTTCTGCCCACAAATGTGGACCACTCTCTTCCTTTCTGTTCTGGTCCCGGACATTATCTCTGAGGATTTCAACACACACGTTGATTGCTTCTTCCTTGGCTTTAGAAATGGCAGGCTGAGGGGTGTTCATTACTGGCTCAAGGTTACATCACTGGCTCATGCTAGTGCGTGCTCGATTCTCATAAGGACCATTAAGGTCATGCCTATGGAGGGCCTCTCATGGTGTAGGTCTTTGAGCTGCTCCCCAGCAGATGCTAGAATTCAGGTCCCTGTTCTGTTCTCTGTAGCCCTCTGGATTGATGATTTTTCTCTCATTTGAAGACTGTGAAAATGGCCCTTTAAAAACTGCCTTTTACTAGGCATGGTAGTACCCATCTGGAATCTTGGAACTTGGGAGGCAGAGGCAAGATGACTGCCGTAAGTCTGAGGACCCCTGGTCTACATAGTGAGTTCAAAGTCAGCTAGGGCTATAGAATGAGATCCTGTCCCAGAAATGGGGGAAGGAGCTATGGAACAGGCTTGGTGGAGGAAGGTGCTTCCTGTGAAGGCAAGAGGACGGACCTGAATTGAATCCTTAGCACCCATGCAAAACCTACGCATGGCCACTTATGCCTGTGACCCCAGCATTGGGGGCAGAGACAGGCCTGTCTCCAGAACTGGCTAGCAAGCCAGCCTAGCCCAAGCGGATGGCTAACTGCAGGTTCAGTGAGATACATTATCTTGAAAAGTTAGAGGGCAACTAAGGGGGACATCTGATGCTCTCCTCTAGTTTCCATATATGGACATATGGTTGGCCTCATAAGCATGTTTATGTGTTCACACACACATACTCAAACACAATGTATATATACATATATATGTATACTATACATCTATATTTACCTATTAGCCATCCATCTATCTATACATCTACTTATCTGTCCGTCCATCCATCTGTCCGTCCGTCGTCTGTGTGTCTATCTACTTATCTATCTATCTATCTATCTACCTATCATCTATCTACTTATCTATCCATCCATCCATCTGTCTATCTGTCTGTCTATCATCTATCTACTTATCCGTCCGTCTATCTATCTATCATCTATCTATCTTCTATCTACTTATCTATCCATCCGTCTATCCATCCGTCTATCTATCTATCTATCTATCTATCTATCTATCTATCTATCTATCTATCTATCATCTATCTTTCTTTCCAACACGGGACATACTTTCTTACAAGCTCCTTTCTCTTACAGTGGCTGGATTACATACAGCACAGCACCTTTTTCTATTTCAGAGACTGGGATCACTGTCTGGAACCACAGGCCACCTCCTGGAGGCTGGAGAGGTGGTGACAGCTGGGTGATGATGGAGATGCAAATCCATGGGTTAGGTTACCTGGGCATGGGAATCCCCATCTATCCAGTGCCTTCCGGGGTATTAAGTGTCAGGTAAACACAGCTCCTCAACTGCTGCCCTGTGAACGTGTATTGTCACCCGCTGGAAGCAGATGCCACGGGCTGTTTACTTGATGTGGGAAGAGAAACTGTAGCTTTCTGGAGAATTCCACATTCTAAGGTCTAATCCCGGACAGCATGGTCAACTGCACTGTCTGGAACTCAAGGAGCCTTGCTGGGGACCTGACCTCCTAGGACTCACCTTGTGCAGCCTCAGGCTGCATCAGTCAGGAAGTGGGCATGCAGATCGCCTATCCATCCGTGCTCGGGATGTGGACATGCAAATGGCCTTTCCACCCTCACAGAAAGGTCTCAGGGCCTGGTATTTTGTCTCACAGTCTACTTTGTGTGGGGGGAAAGTTATCCTTTAAGCCACAGCCTGTAGGCAGGGGAGCTGGTCTAAAGAAATCAAGCTGTAGATCAGTCCCCAGGTCATCTTGAAAGGTCTCATGGGAGTGGAAAATAAGTTGAAGACTCCGAAGACTCCGTTTCTGACTCAGCTTCCTTTATCTAAAGCTGAGAGGCAAAGCAGGGGGCAGCTAAGTGACAGAACACTTGCCTGCCTTCTGCAAGGCCCAGGGTTCAAGCCCCAGCTTGAACAATGAACAAGGAAACCAAATGGAGCGCCTAAGGCAAATAGACAAGCCCTGACTGCTGACCCCAAGGGTCATCTTTCTGATCTCTAACTTGGCTTTCTCACTGCAGGGGCAGGGAAGTTCCTTGTTTTGATCTATTGTTTTGTTTTGTTATTTTCTTAAGAGGAAGTTACCTTACTTCCTGGCCCTGACCACTAACAGGAGACAACATTTCGATGGGGCTCCGTGCAAATGGGCTCTTCACTGTGTGATTGACAATAGCAGCCATGATTCAGACATGATCTCGCGTGTGCAGGATGTAGCGAGAGACAAGAGGCTGGGCTTCAGAATACCAAGTTCAAATCCCAAGTGGGTATATGTCCATAAACAAGTCCATGAGCCTCTCTGTGACTCAATTTCCTGGTCTGTAAACGGAGCTATAGATATTCCTTAAAAGGAGATAACTTCAGCCGGGCGGTGGTGGCGCACGCCTTTAATCCCAGCACTCGGGAGGCAGAGGCAGGCGGATCTCTGTGAGTTCGAGACCAGCCTGGTCTACAGAGCTAGTTCCAGGACAGGCTCCAAAGCCACAGAGAAACCCTGTCTCGAAAAACCAAAAAAAAAAAAAAAAAAAAAAAGGAGATAACTTCAGAAGGCATCTGTGGCAGAAAAGGGCATTTGTGGCACCTTGTGAGGTTCCCCTTTGCTGTTTCTTACTTCATATGCACGCTGAGCACAACAGCCATTACAAAGGTGTGGTACGTATGAAAACGTCACAATGAAACCATTACTGTGTACAACTAGCATATGCTAATCAAATGCCATGCTTGTCATACGCAGATCCTCGAGTTTCTGTGTGTGGGGAGGGGAGTCATGAAACCGAAAAGGAGTCTATGAGAAAGGAAGAAGAGGTCAGAAGAGTGGGGGGACAGAGGGAAATGAAATACACGTGATATGAAAGTGGAGGGGGCCTGTGGAGGGGTAGAAAGAGGACCAACACGGGAGGATGGGACATAGGAAGAGGAATGGGAGGGACTAAGAAGAGGGCCTATGTGAAAATGCCATGATGGAAGCCCCTGCTTTATATGCTAACCTAACAAACTTGTAAATGGATAAATAAAAGTGTGTGTGTGTGGGGGGGGGAATGTCGTATTTAGATTAAGCCAAGTGAATGAAAACACTGCAAACATTAGTTGTTTAGGATTAACATCGCTATATGCTAAATACTGATTTCCTGTTCATGGGTCCTCGGTGTGTGAATGGAAGAACCCTTGTGTTCCTGGCGTGGAAGCCCAGATTGGCACAGCATCTGGTTTCTATGGGCCCTCTGAGATGCAAGGAGTCCCTCACGGAGATGTATAAAGGAGATGTTGACCTTCATTTTTTTTTTCACCACCAGGATGTGCAATCTAAGAAGCGAAAACACCCTTGATATAAGAACATGCAGTGGTCTTTCCGTAGTAATTATTAAAGAGTTGCAGTCTTTGGTGTATGAAGCACCTACCCTCCCAAAGGAGTTTTACAGCTGAGAATGAATAGGTTTGAAAAATATAACCCCCAGGATAGAGTCTTGCCCTTAAATGTAGTCGGTTTGAAATGACGGCCGCAGTGCAGCTCGAGCCCATTACATCATGCTGTAACTCTGTTTCTTTGTTTGTCCTTCACATCCCATAAAGCAGCAAGCTTTTCCTCCCTGCTTTATGGTCCACAATAGACTCTTAATTACAATCTTCCTATGCATAGAGAGCTTGGGGTGGGGAGGAGAGGAGGGCAGATAAAAAAGCCTGCGGTACAACCTTGCTCTCAAGGAGCCTGGGTCTTGCCAGTCCTCACACTTCAGCATCCTAAGGGAAAGCTGGCCAGGGAAACGTCTCCCTCTCTGCAAACAGATGACCTGCAAAGTGAACGGGAAGCCAGCTGGTGTTCCTCCCCAGAATAGAAGCCTGGATTATTGAAAATAACTAGGCAGCCCTCCCAGATGTCAGACATGAGAAGGAAGTGCCATTACTCTTCTTCTAAAAGCTGTAGGTAGGTTAAGAGAAACTTGGGCAGAAAACACAGGCCCACTTTTTGGTATCTATAATGTGAGTAAAGCTACTCTTCCAGGCTCTGTCATGCCAAGTTCTCATTTGTATTTAGGTGGGGGTTACAGTACCCGTGTGGTTCTGGACGTGGAAGATGATAGTGTACCCATCAACTGTGTTGATGGATGTATTAAGCATCTTCTGAATAGCAAGCATTCCATTAGACATACTACCCCCTTATTAACCCATAATGTGTAAGAGAGAGAGGAAAGGGCTGTTGCCAATGTGCTCTCAACAGAACACAAGTCTCAAGTTGCATTCCTTTTAAATGCATTTAATGCATATGCACATTTTGCCAGTATGTACGTATGTTCACCACGTGTGTGCAATGCCCAAGAAGGCCAGAAGAGGGCATTATCAGATCCTGTGGAACTAGGGTTACAGCCAGGTGTGAGCTGCCATGTTGAAGGCGTAAGTCACAAAACAATCCTGCACCATCCATCAGTCCTGTAATCTAGATCAGAAGAACTCAGGAGGGGTGCTCCCCTGCCAATGTGTCTCTATTTCTGAGTCTCATTCACTTCCCCCTTCCCCTCTCTCCCCTGCCCTTTGCTCCTAAATTACTATTTTCTTATTTTTTTGCTTTGGGTGTCTAATATGGAATGTTGGATTGGTTCAGCAAACCAACCATCATGCCTATAAAGGTACACCCTCCTGCTAGGGCATCTCAAAGGGTTTTGGATTGTTCCTGGTGCAGCCAACAGAAGTTCATTAGGCCAAGCAAAGGTTCAAACAGCAGCTCTGCTACAATTAGTCCCATAGCAGCAAGGCGGAGTCACTGTGAACAGCTTGTGGCCCCCATTGCATTAGGACCCACCAAGGCATCTTCCGAGAAGACACCGCAGGAGAGGATGCTTTGGGAGAAGTCTGTTATAAATATTGAAAACGGATTTAGGGGAGAAGGAGGGACTAACTTTGCAGGCTCCTCTTGAGGTAGGTTAGTACTGTCACCACTGTGTGCAGGAAGTCCTCGGATGGCATTGTAAGCTCACTGTCTTATACACACCGAAGACATGGAACTCTGGCTGTGGTCATTAGCCTAACTGCAAAAGGCTATCATTGGCTGAAAAGTAGTCATTCAAACAAAATGCCTTCATTTCTGCTCTTACTGGTCTTGAGTCAGGTACCAGGCACACAAAGTCAAATAAGTCTCTGGACCTTTCCCTGCAGAGATCAGGCCACAGTAAGTTCTACTGCCTGTGTGTACAGAGATGAGTTAAACTGGGCTGAAAATGAGACAGAATTCTGGTCCTGACTCCTGTCCTTTACTGGTTATGTAAGCGCAGGGCAGCAATTTCAGTGCTCGGAACATTGTCTCTTTAATTTAAAATGAGGGTATTAAACTCACTCTGCTTGAGTCTGTGGTTGCCGGAAGAATAAGATACTGCACGTGAAAATGCCCCTGCTGTAGATTTCTCAAGCAAAACAAGGCTCACAGAAAACATCCCTTTAGTTCTGGGCCTCATCAGCAGAATGGAACCATTCATTAGCTATGCCACACTGGTTCCTATCATTACAGACATGGTTTGTCCTCTCCAGGACTGTGTGAGTAGATTAAAAATCTATCCGTTATGCATTTTATTTCGAAGGGCATCTGATAAGGCTTCAGAAGTTCAAAACTAAACTGAATAGTAAACGGACCAGTTCGGAGTTAATGGAGCAGGGCCAGTCAGGGGAAAGCGACCATCTCATTTGCCAGGGAAAAAAGATCTAACTCTCAGAATTATGCTAGAAATTTCCCAAAGGGTTGGTTGGTACGATGCCCACAGTTTGATTAAATTCTTCTAGGACTCTGGACCATGGACACCCAAGGTTTTGGAACAATTATGATTAAAATAATTTATTCAAGCTGAGTCATTATATGAGCAAGAGCTTCTGTCCTGAGTTTAGTCCGGTAGGATGGAGTCTGTGACTTGGTCTTTCACACAGCAAAGCAGCGAGATCTTTCTCTTTGGGGGGGTCCTTCGACACACCACATCTAGAGTATGAAACCACTGATACTTTAAAATGGTTCATTTTCTGAGTATTTCTAAACTCTTCCAGTCTCTCTAGGGAGACAGAAGATCCTTGAGAATGAAAATTTACTTTATTTATTATTTATTTTTTTCTTTTTTGGCTTCTTGAGACAGAGTTTCTTTGTGTAGCCCTGGCTGCCCTAGAACTTGCTCCGTAGACCAGGTTAGCGTCAGACTCACAGAGATCTGCCAGCCTCCTGAGTGCTAGGATTAAGGGCATGGGCTACCACAGCAAAACAAAGCAAACAAAAAAACCCTCTTATATTCTTAAAATACAGTCCTCAATGGACAGTTCAGACGGTGACTTAGCACACCAAGGTGGAATTTTGACCAGGAAGTACCTGTACCTATCCAATTGCCCTTACAAGTAAGAGTGAGATCCAGGGTGATGGGCTGACATCGTCAGGGAGAGACACTTGATGTGATTGCTCAACCTCAGATCTTAGGAAGTCAGCAGAATGATCTGGTGATGATGACGATATTTGAGACCCGTTATCAGATTATTATCCATTTAGTAGAAACCAGAAGCTAACAAACACAGCCAGAGCTGTATCCATGACCCATTTCTTTTAACTAGGGCTCTGTAGCTAATCTTGTGCCTAAAGACTTGGGCTCTTGACATGAGGGGCTTGGGTACGAATTTTAGCTTCACCACTGGCTAGCTGTGACCTGTTCAAATTCACTTTACCGAGTCCCCGATTTATAGCCAGTACGGTGGGCACAGTGATAGCACCCCCTTGGTAGAGGCTGTCATGAAGGTCAGAGGAGACAGAAGGGCAAAAGTGTTAAAATGTTAACAGGGAGCCTGGCCCCTGAAACGTGAGCAGCGCCCGGTAGCGTTCGTCATTAGCCAGGGAAGAGTGTGGAAGCGGCTCCAGGATTTGATGAGCTCCAAATCACCCTGTTTCAAGGCCTCTGTGCTGAGTCTTTCTGTCTCCGGGCTTTATTAATCACCGCGGATTGTCATCCTCTGTCTAAATCTCAAGAATGCTGCCTAATGAAGGTTTCTTTCTCCACCCTGAGTTGGAGTTGGGTCCCTGTCTCTGGACTCTGTGTCCAGTGTGATTCTGTGTGCCACAGTGATTGGAGGCGGAGGACACAAACCCCTCCGAGACAAGAAGTCTTCTCTCTCTCTCTCTCTCTTTTCTTCCTTTCTCTTTTCTTTTTCCTTTCTTTCTTTTTTCTCTTTTCTTCTTTCTTTCTTTTTTCTCTTCTTTCTTTCTTTCTTTCTTTCTTTCTTTCTTTCTTTCTTTCTTTCTTTCTTTTCTCCTTCTCCTCCTCTCCTTCTTCTGCTGGCTTTGCAAGCTGAGAACAAATTCCCAGTCACCCTCACCTCCCCCTGCAACAGAGGCCCAGACATCGTGGTGCAGTCATTTCGTGCCCGCAGCCATGCAGCAGAAGGCAATTTACTGCTGGATCCTGAAATGGCTCCATTAAATGAATGCCTTTTGATTTAATAATCATTAGCGTCACACAGACGCTGGCTCTAAGTATGGGCTTGCAGGAGAGGTGAAGCCCGGAATGCAGTTTTCACACTCTGTACTTTGGGGGTAGGCTTCTGTCTGAACTGACATCTCTGGAACGGGCCCAGAGGGAGGGTACTTGTGCGGCATTGGGGAATCATGTCCTTCCCAGGAAGGCTGGCTTCTGATTGGGCTGGTGTCCTACTATGGGTAGATGGCATGTCAGAGTCTCACTGTGGGTTGAGAGGTCTGAATGAAGATGGGGTTGCTGGGCAATGTAGTGGATGGGGGACAGGGAGGGGAGGGATAGGGAGAGCCAGTCCCAGAGCATTGTAAGGAGGAGGCAAATCACAGGGTCGCTTGCTGCTCTAGAGGCTGGAGTTCTCTTTCTCTGAACTCATGTCTGTCTTTGGCTTGGGTTCCAGATTTCTGCCCATCTTTTCCTAGCCTACTTGGCCTATCAAATGCTTCAGTACTTGAGCCAAGGAGCTGATTCCAGCCATACCCTGTCCACTAGATCAATGGGACACAGTGTCAGCCAATCAGAGCCTCTGGCACAGAAGGATGATGAGTCGCTCAAGAGCGGAGAACTTCAATGTAACTTGAAATGCTAAGGCAGGTGGGCTGTTGGGCCTTGGGATCAGGCACCTGGAAGTTGCCTGAAGGAGCATTGACTCCTCACTTGGCTCACAAGGCTACAGGACACAGGGTGAAGGAACGCCTGGTACCTCTGGATCCATTTCATGCAGTCTGCCCTCTTCCCTCTAACAGAAAGCATGGAGACAGCATTGCTCTTGACCTTCCCTCTTGAGTTACGTAGGATTCCTGGAACGGCAGGACCATGCAGGGCTGGTGGCTCCTCAAATGAAGGCCATTATCCGGGAGGGAGAGGTGGCATCTCAGAACAGCTCATCTTGAAGGACACAGATTGGCCCCTTTGAGGGGTGGCAGTGATAACAGAGATGCTGGTCAACCTGAGCGTCCTGGATACTGATGCTTGGTTAATCACACCACTCACCTCCATGCCCAACCCTTCCTCTGCTTAAGGCCAAGCCTTATTGTCAGCACGTTAATATCGATCTTGGGGTCGCTGGACCCTGTATTTGTTCCTCTTTCCAATGTGGCCACGCAGGATAAATCCCTCTCTGGTTTTCATTGCTCCTCGACTCTTTAATTGACATTCAGGGAATGAGTGGCCGAGTCTACTCTGGTTCATTGAAGCCTGGCCTTTTGCTGTAAAAACTCTGTCTTAGGGTTTTTTGTTTGTTTGTTTTGCTGTGAAGAGACACCATGACTACAGCAACTCTTATAAAGGAAAGCATTTAATGCTTCTGTCTTCAGAGGTTTAGCTCAGTATTGTCACCACAGGGAGCTTTGTGGCACACAGGCAGACATGGTGCTGGAGAGGTAGTCGAGAGATCTACACTTGGATCTGCAGGCAGCAGGAAGAGAGACCCCAAAGCACACCTCCAGTGACACTCTTCTTCCAACAAGCCCACATCTAACCCAACAAAGACACATGTCCTAATCTTTGCAAATAATGCCACTCGCTCTGAGTCTATGGTGCCATTTTCATTTAAACCACCATAGATTTCATTCTCATGTGTGTGGTCAGTGCTAACTGGATTCAGGGAATAATAATAATTTTTAAAAGAAACCATGGTGGTAGGTGGGAGGGAGCTTATCTGGGGGCTGTCAGGGGAGGTGGGAGGAGGTAGCTAAGATTGGAGATGATCAGGATACGTTGTCTATGTTTAAGAATAAAAATTTTAAAAATACCCCCAAAATTTCTCCAGACAAACTTTTAAGTGTGGACTACTTTCTGTGTTCAGTTCAACCACATCCAGCCAAAGGGAGACTCATAATACAAATTTTTGTTGAATGGGTGAATGAACAGATAAATAATGGACTATAATGAAGGTTCTGTAGTATATATTTAGTGGAAGAGTACAGAAGGGAATGAAATGGCTTTCAAGAAGGACAGTATATACCCAGACAGCATCCTGGGACTGTTGAGAGAAGATGAGAAAGGAGACAGCGAAATCAATGATTGAGATAAATCGGGTAAAGCAGAGTCATAACTAAAGACCAGGAGAGACTTCTTTTTCTAGATGGTGTCAGAGAAATTCTCTAACACTGCGGATATTCCTTTCATGAGTCAAAATGTTTTTGTCTCTGTTTCAAAATAGTTCCTTTATTTCGGTCCTCTATTTTGAGCACACTCCTACCCTATGGGAAAGCGGTGGGGGAGCAAAGGCTCTTTCTGCCGTCAACTTCTCACCTTTTCGTGTCTGATCCTTAGAAGCAAGGCTTGCAAAGTGACATATTCAGGCCATCCCATAATAGGCTTCCCTAGCAGCAAGTATGCAAATGAGGGCTTGATGGCAAATTCAGTCCTTGCCTCTGGAAAGTTCTATGGTTCCTACAAGAACTTCACTACATTCTAATAAAATTCCTCTTGCCTAGGACGGAAGGAGAGGTAAGTGTCCTCTTCACTTGGAGCGACTTCTCATAAGGGACATTAAGCCTGCACTGACAGTGGCCCTTGAAGATTTCACTTCAAAACCATCAATTACTCCCAGTCATGCCTTAGAAGTATTAAGTGAAAGCTATCAAGCAATTCTTATAATTACAGCTTGAAAGTGCTGACCAGGCACCTCCCGGGGCCTTTCAAAAAGCTGCCAGGAACTTGTTCAATTTCCAAAGGCCACTGGGGCAACGCACAGCCAACGGGATGAAAATAATTCTCTAAGATGGGTGGGGGACAGACAGAAGGTTAGCAACTAGAGGTCACTCTGATTTAAAGGCTGTCCCCCAGCCGTTTCGGGAGAAAAGTCCACAAGGCCAAGTTGAATGACATTCGGAAGTCTGTTTCTGTATCCGACTTTTGGATATGGAAGAAAGAAGTTCGGTTCTACTAGGGGAACGAGCAGAGAGCTAGTGGCCGAACGCTCATGCGGGACTAATTTTCTGGCATGAAGAACCAGGGAACAGGGCCCAAGAACATGCCTCCGAGTGTGTGGAAGACTCCCTGTGGCTTAATAGGGTGCTATGGTTTTTATTTCTGGCGCCCTAAAGAAGAGGCATATGGTTTTCAGTAACCGTCTAGAAGTGAGCGCTCAAGTGTGTGTGTATAGAGGATGTGCTCTCCCTAGCGCAGAGAAGACGATGGGGCACACAGCTACCTCCCTCTCCTCCAGCACAAGCCCAAGGGGAGGAGGAAGGGGAATAAATGCGAAATGAAAATGGGTGTAAAGTTGGGATCAAAGGAGAGGGGAAAGAAGAGAAGAGGTGTTTACTGAGTGTAGACACGGGCCTCCTATTTGAGATGGCAGAGTCTAGACCACGGTAGTCAGGTCAGCCCCGATTTGTTTACATTTACTTATGTTTTTTATGAAGCACGAGCTATTTAATAAGTCGCTCTGTGTTGGGACCATTTGGAGTCCTGGCCCCCAGCTGCTCTTCCCTGCTAGAGATCTTTCCTTTCCTTCTGATTTGAGTTACTGAAAGCTGTGTCAAAGTTGTTTACCAGCTCTGCTTCACGAGCATGTGAGCACGTGTTGCCTTGGCCTTGAGAATCAGAGGATAAGGTTTTCACCTGTTGGCACACCTGACTGTTGGGTATATAAGCCTCCGTGGTGCTACCGAATAAGGTGCTTCTTACCAGTGACTAGAGGTCCGTGTCTCTGTCTCTCTGTCTCTCTGTCTCTCTGTCTCTCTGTCTCTCTGTCTCTCTGTCTCTCTGTCTCTCTGTCTCTCTGTCTCTCTGTCTCTCTGTCTCTCTGTCTCTCTGTCTCTCTGTCTCTCTGTCTCTCTGTCTCTCTGTCTGTTTCAACCTCCTAGCCCTTTGCCCGAAGCTCGCAAACCGTGTGGTAGCGCATAGAGCGCCGACAGGCTGCAGGTCTGCACAGAAAAGGCTTGTTGAGAACCCTACGTGAGAGTCAGTGGTTGCGCATCAGTAAACACAGTTCCCAACGGGTGTCGCACTTGGCTAGTGAGGCATTTGTGTGCAGGAACGCCTGGAAGTTTTACTTCTGAGCAACTATAAATGAAATGTGACCTATCGAGAGGGAAAACCCGCCTAATTCTAAACCATCAGGGGATGATGGTAAAAGCCAAACGAAACATAAACCAAACCAAACCAAACCAAAACAGCAGCAACAACAAAACTATCAAAGACATCAACGTCGTCGTGTCCCTTCCTGCTCGGGACTAGTCTGCTGTAAATCTCTCCGTGGTCTTTCTGTGTAGGACAGCATACAGCAGGATACAAGGTATCCTTGGTGTGTGCCCAAATTCTCCAAACTGTCCCTACTGGTTTTTGGAATTCTAACTTAGCCGGGGAAGACAGACTGAGTTAGAGCAGTTGGGAAAGAGGCAGAAGCTGCCCGGCTCCCATGCATTGGGAAGAGAAGGAAGAACAAGAGAAGTTTCCCCTCTCAGTGGATCAGGGGTTTCTTTCTTCACTTAATGGATGATCTGCTTCTTAAATTAATATTTAGTGCCGGGCAGCGGTGGCGCACGCCTTTAATCCAGCACTCGGGAGGAAGAGGCAGGTGGATCTCTGAGTTTGAGGCCAGACTAGTTTGCCGAGCGAGATCCAGGACGATACAGAGAAACCCTGTCTTGAGAAAAACCAAAACAAACAAAACAAAAATTATTAAGTTAACTAATTTTAGAGTCTTATGCTGCACCAGCTGAGTTTGCTGGTCACCATCTAAACTAAAAATGAGTGTTTTTCCTGCCTGGAGGTCTGTGTACCACAAACATACCCTGGTGTCCAGGGAGAGCGAGAAGAAGGCATTGGATCCCCTTGAAACTTGGGTAACTGATGGCTCTGAGTTGCCATACGGGTGCTGGGAAGTGAGGCCCTGGTTTCTGCAAGAGCAACTGGTGCTCTCAACTCCTGAGCCTTCTCTCAGTACTTTCATCTATTCTTCGGTCAGATTGCTCTGCCATTGCAGAATCCCTTATATAACTATATATCCTAGACTTTAATTCCCTGTCAGATGAATATTTTGCCAATAATTTTCTTCTGTTCAATGTCCCATCTCTTACTTTCGAGGCTCTCTCTGTTCAGGTTTTTTTTTTTTTTAGCTTGTGTGAAAAAACAATTCAGTTGCACTGCATATGTTCCTTTTGTAATATCTTCTTGATTTATACATGTTTTATGGTTAAATATATTTCAAGATTTAAGATACAGTCAAAACTGTGTTCAAGATTTTTGATGACTTCAAAAATATTTGCTATGTCAATATCATTATTAATGTTAAAATCCTAGTTACCTATCTGTACTTAGCAGCATTGCAAAGGAAAGGAAGGGCAGGAGAAGACAGTTTTGTAGTCCGGAGTATAAAATGTAAGCTGGAACATAAAATAGCTTTTTAAAAGAACGCAAATTGTGTCTTCTTTATCATTTTGATGGGCTGGGGCTGCTCCTGCTGGCTTCCAAGAGCCAAATGCTAGATTTGCCAGAATTTCTAAAGCTAGTTATTAAACATCCATTATTAAAAATTAAATTCGCTGGTGACACATGCCTTTAATCCTAGCGTTTGGGAGGCAGAGGCAGGAGGATCATGAAAATTCAAAGCCAAGACTGGTCCACATAGTGAGTTCCAGGCTAGCTAGAAGTATATAGGGAGACACTGTTGCAAACAAAAACAAAGTTGGTTTTATAAACTTAAAATTAAATAAATTTTTTAAAATAAATTTTTATAGTAACAAAACAATACATAGCCCTCAGCTGTTGGGGGCTGTGAATTTCTTGTAAACAACTTGTTTTCTATGCTTGCAGCTGCTCTGAGCACGAGACCCTCAGGAGTTCCTGATGGCCGGAGAGTGGTTTCTGGTGGGTTTGGCTGGAGCATGGCTATCAGTTAAGAATCCCTATATAAGTTGCCCCTGGAACACTATAAAAGGGGGCATTCTTATTTCAAGGATGACCTGTTTCCCCGTGTCTCTGTGTGTACCTGTTTAAATCTTACCCCCTTTTCCGGCTAGCGAACGAACTTAGGGTCTGTCAGTAGTAAGCTACAGGCGCAGTACCATAGTACTGATGTTACATTCAACTTCGTCCTTCTGATTATTGTGCATCTAGCCTCAGACCACTGCGTCTGACTGAAGGGCATCCTGTAGGTGTGCTAGTGTGTGTCTTTATTCAGCTGTGTCCAGAGACATCATCTTAGTGTGCCGAAACAGGTCAGTGTGGGTGTATTTACACCGCAGAGATTGACAAACTCTAGCAAACAAGCCTGTCTTCTCTCCACCAGAGTTGGCTGCCAAGCATTCACGTGCACAGCGTTCTGTACACATATCAACTGGGACAGTCTCCCGGAACAACCCTGCCCAAAGGAGGGGGAGATTGCCCCAGCTCTGCTTTGACCAGGGATGTTTAGAGTGAGGACAAACCGCAGGGTGCTCAGTGTGCCCCTGAACATTTTTATACAGGTGAATTGGCTAACATGAATATTAAAATTCAAAGGTAAAACAATGTAAATTTTTAAAGTGATAGAAAGATGGAGGTGTGTGTATGAGTGCGCGTGCATGTGCATATGCGTGTGTGTGTGTGTGTGTGTGTGTGTCTGTGAGAGAGCAGGGTGTGAGGCAATCTATCCCCTCTGGCTAAGGGTCATGAGATAACTTAAGTAACGTTTGTGACTTCTCAGAAAGAGTTAAAGGCTTTTCTGTACTTTTCCAGCCAGTCGCTTGAAGCCCAAGGGACAAAGTGTTCTCTTTGATCTTGCCGTATAGCTGTTACAGAAAGAAAAGATGTTTCAGAGGTTACCTACTACACAGGCTGTGCTTCTGTGACTTCCTGGACGTGGGGAAGCTGTGGACTGGGAACCAGCACTATGTAGAATTCTTTTCTACCCCAAGTCAATGCAGACCCCCAAATCCTTCGGGGTGGGGGGAGAGGAACAGTAATGATCAGTTATGTTTAAAATACATGGAAAAACTAAGGCGTATTATACCAGGGGCACAAAAACCACAAATTATCCTGCTGCAAAAACAGTTAAATGGTGGATTTCATGTTACATATTTAGCAGCAAAATTTAAAACAGGCACATTAAAAATCTTTTTATCCTCGCAATAAATACATAAATCTTCTGAAGAGAACGGGGTTAATGTTATTTAATCAAGAAATATGAATTATGTATATTATATGATACATATATATGTATCATAAACAATAGTAGTAGAAGCAAGGTGGCCAGAGCAAATGATAGGGAGTCCAGGAGACACAGGTCTCCTAAGGTAAGAAAAAGATCTCATCATAGCCATTGTTCATTTAGTCCAGTAGAAGCCGTCACACAGTCAAACCTGGGAGGACCATTGTGGAGCACCAGGAGCCGAAGGAAGATAAAAGAAGAGAAGGCTCCAGACACGATCTGATTGGCTGTTTCAGCAGATATCCTGTTAGCGGAGGTTCCCGATAGGCTCACAGGAAGTGAACTGACATCGTGTTTCGCCAAGGCCCAGTTTTTTACAGGTGTGCATGTCTGAGATCAAGATGCCACCTCCAATTGCTTGTGTCAAGTCACCATCACCTGGGAGGCGGTCATGGCGGTGTCGCTCACTGCTGAGCACCTGGAATCTGGGACGCAGATGCTCACACTGTGGGTCTGTGTTACTCAAGTAGTATTTGCATCACTTACACCGAACACAGCACGAAATAAAAATTTCTAATGAGAAAGCATGGGGTTATGGTTTAATGAGAGTTTTTTTTTCATTAAATGCTTGTCTGTCTTATAATCAATAATGCCTTAGTAATAGGTATCTAAATTAACTTTCTATAAATATGGCTCCTCTTTACCAACAGTTTTGGGTCTTTTCCTACAGTATTTCTGTTGAATCAGAAATGTACATTTAGGTTGATAAAGGGAATTGCCCAGAAGCCACAATTCGGCATTCAGAAATGGCTAGCTGTATGCTGAATTTGCTTGTTCATCTGTAATATTTGTCCAGCCAGGCACAGTGATGAGCACTGCAGTTCTAATTCCAGAACTCATCAGATAGAGGCCAGGGGAAGTTGGGCTTAAGGCTCGCCTGAGCTACACAGTGAGTTCAGAGCCAGCTAAGAATACAAAGTAAAACCTTCCCTGGGCAGTGGTGGCACATGCCTTTAATCTTAGCTCTCTGGAGGCAGAGGCAAGTGGATATTTGAGTTCGAGGCTAGCCTGGTTTACAGAAGGAGTTTCAGGACAGCCAGAGGTACACAGAGAAACACTATCTCAGAAAAACCAAAGGCAACCAAGTAAAACAAAACAACCCAATAACAACAACAACAAGACCTTGAAAATAAATGAACAAATTTTAAATGAATAGATAAAAATTCCCAAAGAGTATCTTTCACGGAGTTGATATATGTTTAAGGTTATAAAGAAATGTAAATAAGTGAGTTTCTGGGTTGTGCACGCCCAGGTTCAGGTCACCCTCAGTGCATGGCATGCCTGCACTTACATCCACACCCAAATCAGTGCACCCTGAGGCTTCTGTTACATGGAATAAGGGAACCGAGGAGGAAGTGGGAAGTCGCCAAGCCATGATGCAAAGCTCTTGACAAATTTTATCAAAAATGATGGCTTTTATTCGAGCTGCAGAGTTGTAAGGTCCAACTATTTCACAGCAGGGAGCTTCTTTTCTTTTCTGGATGAGAGAGAGGTGGAATATACCCCTTCTCTAGTGGCATAGCAGAGGTGGGGGTGGAAAGAAGTGAACCCTCCCAGTCACTTGCTTCCCTTTCACTGGGTCCCTGAAAAAAAAATACAGAAGAGCTTAAATGCAATCTTTACCTCTTTCTCTCTTAAGAAAAAAAAAAGCTGAAATAGCAATTGCATTAACTTCTTGCTGTGTTTTGCTCTTACGCGGTAATAGAATTGTAACTATTGATTGCTAATGATGAGGGTTTCATTGTTGTGAAAATCCCATTCAGCGTGCATTCCATTTTCGCTTTTAGGAGATCCACTCTGGATGAAAGGGGTCAGCAGCTTTGAAAGACCCAGGCTGAGCTGCAGCTCCAACTTTCCCAAAGCCATTACCCACTGTGGCAAGCCGGGTGTTGCTATGATTTTGATCTTCCTTTGATGAGTAATGTTGGCCAAGACCAGACGCCCTGTGGCTCACTGGAGTCTGGAGGCACCGTGCAACTGAAAGACAATACTATTAAGCCAGTGGGAGTTTTTATTAGGTGGAAGTAACCGCAGGAGTAATGACAGTCATTAAAATCATGTTGCAAATGGCCTTAGGCCCCCAGACTACAGTCAGCTTGGAATGTATGAAGACCATGTAATTCCAAAACCTGTCTGGAAAGGATGTCCCAATCCCTCCTCTTCTTCCAAAAAAGATCTTGGATGCTGAAAACTGCAGGACCAGCCAGAGGCAGCAGTAGATGTTGGGGCTCTTGCGTCTACACTGATGCTTTGTGTATTTCCAGAGATTCTTCTCTGGGTGGGAGTCAAAATGAACTCATCCCGGGGAAGGCAGAAGATGTCCTCGGGGTGATGTGCATCAGTTCATTGGGCAGAACTTCTGCAATAACTGGCTGCAGACACGGTGTGAAAAAGCCGTGAGCAATTTAGAGAGGAGGATAATTGCTCTTCCATAGGACTAATAGTCCGAGGGGAGTATTTAGTCCCAGGAACTCGGTGGTGTGAGGCACCATTTGGGATCATATACGTGCTGCAGGAGGACTGTGTGGGGGAGCCTGGCTCACACTAGAAGTATTTGACAATAAATACCCAGGGAAGAGAGAAAAGAAAAAATGCATGAATCAAACATTTCTGTACATTCCTCCGAAAGGACTTTGAAGAGCTCCCTCTATCGAAACAATACTTGGCTGGGTTGATACTCAAAAGGATTGGCACATGAACACAAAGATCTGATTTAAAACCTGGCATGGTGACGCATGTTTGTAATCCCGGCACTGGGGTGGCAGAGACAGGCAGACCCCCGGGCCTTGCTGGCCAGAGAGCCTAGCCTAGTTGGTGAGATGCAGGCAAACGGGAAGGTGCTGTCTCAAAATAATCTAAGGTGGACAACACTTATGAATTTGCATCTGAGGTTGTTGATCTCTGCCTCTACACATGAAAGCACACACAGGCGTGTGAACCTGCACACACATGTATATCTGAACACACACAAAACACGTAAACACACACATGCGCGCGCACATACACACACAAAAGTAACATTTACTTTAAAGATTATTAAAGAGCAAAGAACCACTTGCTACATCTAACTGAAAATTGTGGATTTAAAAAAAGAAAAAAGAAAACCCAGTGCTAGACATGACTGGGTAGGCAGAAACTGTACAGAGAAGAATGCTAGTGGGGGGTGGGGGTGGAGCCACAGGGAAAAGAGCCCAGTGGAAGGAAAGAGGTTTTATTTCTGGCTGGAGGGTTGTGACTGTGTTATGATGTGCATTGTGGTGTGTATGTGTGTGTGTGCATGTTTAGGGGCTATATACATCAGCCCCTTCTCTGCAGGTACTATCATCTTCTACAGCAATCCCTTTGAAATATTGAGAGATTCTACAGCAACAGACAAGTTATTTCCTGAGATTATATATACACAGAGACACTTTCATAGGGAAGAAAAATGGGTGAAAAGATAATTCCCAGATAATTCCTTGTTTAGAATTTTATATTTCTTGACTCAAAGAACCATGACTCAGATGACGACTCAAGAACAAACCGAAAATTTATAGGTAGCCCAATAACTCAGGGAAGACGCTATTTATAATGGGCAGTCTTCATGCCAAAAACACACATTTATACTTTGGTGCCAACCCACAGATTCTACCCATGGGAGCACAAATGTTTGTAACAGGTTGTAGGAAAGCAACCGAACAGCATAAAAATTAAGTGAAGCAAAACCTTCTTAACACTGGTGCGCCACTTAGCGCTTTACCAGGTACAGAATGCTTTCTTTATCGCTTAGCTTTGTGCTCACCACAAACCTGAGAGGGCAGCATTTGCGAGAACCTGACGCTCACTTCCCAAATGCATGAAGACAATTGATTTGCTGTGAAAACTGCATCCAGCCAGTGCTAGACTTTGGAACTCACCTCCGGACTCCCCTGCCAAGGTTTTCCAACATAGTGTCTTGAGATCTACCAATGAGCTCTCTCTGTCTCTGTCTCTCTGTCTCTGTCTCTCTGTCTGTCTCTCTGTCTGTCTCTCTGTCTGTCTCTCTCTCACTCTCTCTCCTCTCTTTTGAGGGAAGGATTCAGGCAGGTCATGTGATTTAGTCAAGATCCTTAGGTAAGGATGCCACACTTCCTCCATTTTCTGGTCTTAGGTTCTTTCTTTAATACCAAGTCATTAAAGAATGCAAGTTCACACGAAGAGCATGGTAAAACTCCTCCGTAGACCACCACCAAGAACACAAAGCCAGAAAAATGATAGCCTGGCAACAACTCGGGTAGAAAGACTGCTGTATGCAGCCAATTATGAAGCCAAAAAAGACACGTATTTGTGGATCCAAACAAGGGCTGATATGGAACTACATTTGCTTAGGAAACCCTTTTGACAACTCAACAAACTGGAAGTAGCATTATATAGGGTCAATGTTCAGGTCAACAGAGGCACAAAATGATGAATGTCCAACTGTATTTGTCTTCCCACTCGCTAGCTAAGTGCGTGCATCTACTGCTTGCTTACCAAGACCATAGCAGTCGTGAAACTGACATGCTCCGACATCTTTAAAAACGCAGTCTATCTTGTATGAAATTATAAAAGAGGCTGGAGGCATCTTTCTCATGAAAGGGGAAGAAGCCTATTGGTGAAGACATTTGTATATACATATTCTCTCTTTCCCCATCTCCCCTTCCCTGCCACCTCATCACGAGTTGCTGTGCTTGCTCTACCTTCCCACCAGAATGAACTAACACCCTAGAACCCATGAGCCAAAATTAGATCTTTCCCCTCTTACTTGTGCCAGCTGCTCCGTCACAGTTGTGGGAAGTACAGCCAACACTCCATGCTCCCGTTCCTCAGCCTGATAGTAGCCTTTTTTCGTAACTACACGGCAGTCAGGCCTGACTGTCCAGGGAAGTCCGTGGGGCTTGTTCAGAGGCTGAAGAGGTTCTGCTTCTTCTGGAAGAGTCTTTGCTGATTACACCGAGAGCACACATAGCGAGTAAACGAGTCCCCATCAAGTTGTGTTTTCCGACAGTACATCATCTTCCCAAACCTCTGTCCTTGTGAGAGGTTTGTCTTTCATTACTCAAGGGTCCCCGAGGAGATGCAGACAGCAGTTAGAACCAAGCAGCAAGGTGTCAGCCCTTTTAGTGTGTGTGCCTTCTTTTCTCCGTAAGTGCGGACTCTATCAACAATGCTAGAAGTTTCTGGACTACTCGAAGACTGGAGTCATGTTTTCTTTGTACTTCCCACCTCCCAGGAAATTATTATTATTATTATTTTGTTTTTTTTTTAGTTTTTTCGAGACAGGGTTTCTCTGTAGCTTTGGAGCCTGTCCTGGCACTAGCTCTTGTAGACCAGGCTGGCCTTGAACTCACAGAGATCCGCCTGCCTCTGCCTCCCGAGTGCTGGGATTAAAGGCGTGCGCCACCACCACCACCCGGCTCCTCCCAGGAAATTAAACCCAGGACTAGTAGAGGGCTTGCCTCAGATGCATGAGACCTCCCAGGAAATTAAACTCAGGGCCTCATGCATCTGAGGCAAGCCCTCTACTACTGAGCTGTTTTCCCAGTCTGAAGTTAGTTTTTTTTTAACTTTGTAATTTACCAAAACTAATTTTAAAAGGTTTTAAGACATCAGATTTTCTAGCTACAATTGCCTTATCTCCTGAAGTAAATGAACATAAATAATTCTGTTAGGTCACCGATTATGAAGTCCTTGATGCGTGTCAGCGCCACGGTCTCGTTACTCCCGATAGCGACCACAGAAAGTAGATATTGCTATCTTGATCACTATGACTACAGCCATCAGCATGACATGGGTATTTGGATTTAGAACCGAGACCACCTGTGTCAATATGACTTTGTTCCTTGAGCCATGAAAATCTGCCTAAGAAAGATAAAAGCTACCTCTGTTTGCCCCTGGAAACTCCTGCTGCTCCAGGGGCTGAGATAGTCTGTCCGAGGCACAGTTCTCAATACGTTCTTTCGATTAACTCTTTAGACACGAAAGCAATCCCTTCGTTCGAGCAGTACAGTGTTAGCATAGCCACGAGTTGCCTGTGAGGATGAAGGGTACTCCATAGGGAAGGCTAACGTTACATGTACGTGACAGCTAGGCCATCTTCAGAAGGGCAAGCAGCCCCTGGATGAAGGGAGAGAAAATGATTGGTCTCTCGGACACTCCCACCCCTCCATGCCCCCAGGGGTGGTTTCAACACCAGCAGGTTTTCCTTGCCATTCACCACTGCCACACAGCTCTGGTTATTTTGTAGGTAATCTCTCTGTTCAGCATTGAGTTTGCAGCAAAAATCTTAGGTCTAAAGTTGTAGAGATATAATATATTTATACATACATATATATGTCTTAAAGTTGTAATATTTGTCATAAAAGATATCTGTATATATATCACAAAACTCTTTCCATTTTAAACATATATATGTGTGTGTCAAAGTCATGACATATATGTCACAAAAGATATCTATATATATCTATCACAAATATATCACAAAACTTACTCCTGTTTCCACTAAGAAATTTATAATTCAGTGAATTAAGCACATATTGTTATGCAACCATCACAACTGTTCATTGCTTAGAGCTTTACCAACATTCCAGAAAACTTTCTGCTCATTAAGCAACCGCTACCAGTTTGCTCCTCCACTCCCTGGTCCCTGTAACCTCTGGTCGGCTTCCTATCTCTGCAACCTTGCCAGTTCTGATCTGCTTGTCAACATGAAATCCTGCGGTATTTGTCCATTTATGCTCGGCCGTCGTCATCCTTATTGTATAGGAAGTGAACGGGTAAAGAAGCATGGAAGAACCAAATAGGTCAGCCGGGCTTTGAGCATGGGCAGCCTGACTCCGGAGCTAAGTCTGTCGGTGGGTCTCATATTTAGTCAACAACAATTATCCAAAGTACAAGCCAGGAGATGGCCCCAACCATTTCTCAAGAGTCTCCCTACCCAGAGAGACGACCCAAAGCACAACTTGAAATTACATTTATTTCCCGTTTTGCAAGAGACTCTCGGTGTTTTGCTTCACGAAGGTAGGACAGGCTTTCCCTTTCAACCGCAACCCCGGGAACTGTGGTTTGTCCTTCCTTGTGGTTGCTCTTCTCCCAGGCCTGACGCTGACTTCTGGCAGCCTCCCTAGAGCCACCACTGAGCTGTCCCCCAGTCCTTGTGGGTGAAACATGTCATCCTGTCTCCGTACAGTTTGCTTGAGTTATCAGTTTAGTGCAGAGCTTGCTGCACTGTGCAAACCAGAACAGCCCCTCTGGAGCCAGAGATGTCACAGGGTGACGCTTGGAGGGGAGGGGCACCTGAAGGGTCCACACCATCTGGATGGTCTCATCTGTAGCCAATCTATGAGGACAGACATACTGTCCCAGCTTCTGTCTTTCAGCAGCCAAGTCACACAGGGATATGTATAAATAGTTAACACACGTTTGTCTTATCTTGGGCTAAAATCCTAATTCAAACATTCCAACGAACCAGATGCCCCCGTGGCTATCTTGATTGGCATAACTCCACAGTACTGGCTGGTCTGTGAATACCAATACCATGATATGCCAGTGCCAAGATGGGAACATTTTAAATTTTAGTTTGGCAATTAAAAATAAAATCTAAATACTAAAAAAAAAAAATGGAATACAAAGCCCGAAGCCCTCTTTGCCTCTATCACCCAGTTTAAGAAAATCACTAGCCCTCTGCCGGCAGGCTTTCCTCTCTCCACAGCACATTGCCTTGGGTTTCTGGCCGCATGGTCATCTAGGGTTAAAAGAAAACATTAACAAAAAGGGCTGCCTCCTCCTCTTTTAATGATTGCTCTAATTATTCACCCATGCTTATCTAGATTTTTTTTCCCCAGTGACCTCATTCATTCCAACAACATTTGTAATAGTCAGACACTTGTTTGTAAGCAATAGACGCAGCTCAACCCTCTGAAACAGTATTTGTTGGTCCACATGATATGAGGTTATCTTTAGGACGATGATGTCTTGGGTCTCAACTTCTCTCTCCGAGCCATTCTCCCTCTGTTAGTTGAATTTTTTTTTTCTGGTATGCTAGCCTTATTTTCACTGGGCTCTGATGCCAAAGTGGAGAGGAAAAAAAAAATCATACCCAAGCTTCCAGAGAACCAAATTAGCAACTTTTCTTTTTTGTTTCTAGTTGTCCACCAAGAGGTCTTTGATGGGGACCACAGGTTGCTTCACGGCTAAGAGAGCTTGTTGTTATCCAAAGGACCTTAGTGTCTTATAGCACCTGTCACTCCACCTCCGGTGTCTCTAGCATCTTCTTCTGGTCTCTGATGACAACACTAGACTCATGGACACACACACAAACACATACACACAGATACACCACAGGGAGACACAGAAAGAGGGGACAGAGGGAAAATAAAATAAATGTCAGAGAGAGGCGGGGGAGGGGTGCATTTTATTAAACAAATTCTTTTTTTTTTTTAAAGACAAAGTCTCGTTACATAGCCCAAGATGGCCTTGAACTCATGGTAATCCCCCTGAGTTCGCACTGAGAGACACGCACCACCACGTTTGACTAATTTTCACGGAAACAATCCAGGACATCTGTCATCTGCACACTTCTGAACAATCGCCGTGGCCCAATGGCTGTCATATATGGGCTGTCTAAGCCTGAGACCTTTTCCATTCCTTGGTCAGATTCGTCAGTTAAAAGCCCCACCGTAATTACTACACCAGAAAAGGGGATATTTCCCCAGGACAGCATCATCTCCTGTTTCCTGTGTGTGTGGGTCCCTAGAGGATACAAGTTGAAGATGGAAGTGTTCCAAGATGGCGTAAGACTAGGTTCAAATTACTGGGACATGACCCACACAACCACGAATAGCTGATTTGTACTTTCCGTAAAGAATATGTTGGACCTTCTGGCTAGTATGTGCCCTTTCTCGTTAAAGATTTCTCAGCTCCTACAGTTTTCCAAGCATGATGCTGGGTATTGAAAGGATGAAGAGGAGTTAAATACAGTCCATGAACTCAAGCAGCTCACAGTTGAAGGGGGAGAAAGGGATACACATTTGCTACTTTGCTTACAGTGTGCTAAGTTCAGCATGACAGATGCATACAGGGTACCCTGATACCACAGGAAAGCTGAGTGAGGAGCCTGCTGGGAGTGGGAGCCCTAGTTAGACAGGCTGATTAAAGGCCAGCTAGGTGACAGGTATTTCAAGGAGATGGGCATGAATGAATCTGGGAGAGAAAATGAGTTCATGAGGATTTATGTGTGGTGTAGGGAGAAAGGGGATACATAGATGGAATTTTGATTAGGATGTTCTATCAGTGGGATTCTATTGGAAAGACAGATATTCAGCGGGCTCAATGATAACAAAGTCTCACATGTAATCAGAGCACTACTGTCAATTCAGACCCAACTTATGAGACCACAAGACCTTTAATGCTCCAGGGAAAAACAGTACCAGGACTCAGTTTTGATGGTTTACTTCCACACAGTCTTTAAACCCTGATAAGCTTCAAATGGAGCTTGCATGACTCTATTCAAAGGGAACCAAAGTGCTACTTCAGAGATAGACAATTCTATGGATTTTACTCCCTATGTGCTTAGCAATTCACATTTGTTTGCTTGTTTTACTTTTGATATAAACATTTTGCTCCGTTTTCAACAGGGTTCCAATAGCTGGCCAGCAAGAGACTTAGTTAAATTCTACTTCTGCTGGTCTAGGAGGTGGCTCGGCGGGTAAACTTTTTGCTGTGTAATATGAGTCCCTGAGTTTGGATCCTCTTTCGCTCATGTATCTGCAATTCCAGTTTTGGGGTGTTGGGGTGGAGCAAAACAGAGCCTTAGAGCTCACTGGTCAGCCAGATTAGTCGACCAGCGGGCTCCAGGTTCAGCTACTTCCCTGTCATGAAACAAAGTGAAGGGAGATAAAGAAGGCTCTGGATGTCTTCTGAACTCCACATGCACATACCGTGTGTGCTGTGCATGCACGTGTGGACGTGTGCACACACATGCACTCACACTCTCTACCTCTAAGGGTATTATACTAAATCACAAAAGATGCCAATATTCATTATTCTACATCCAAAGGATAGCATTATCACAGGTTTCTACCTAACCCAGCTACAGGCTTTACTGTGGAATTTGCCTTGGACAATGACATACTGATAGATATGATACAGAGGTTTCAAATGTGCTGTGCAGTTGGGTTTTTGTTTGTTTTGCATTTCTGCATCATGTGTGTTCCCAGATAGCCACTGTATGAGGGGCCTGGAATGACAGATGCTCTATCTTGGTTGGATTCCCAAGACGAGGAATTCCTTTTCCTGCATTTCTGTAGTGTGTGTGTGTGTGTGTGTGTGTGTGTGTGTGTGTGTGTGTGTGTGTGTGTGTTTTCCCAGGTAGCCACTGTATGAGGGGCCTGGAATGACAGATGCTCTATCTTGGTTGGATTCCCAAGACGAGGAATTCCTTTTCCTGCATTTCTGTAGTGTGTGTGTGTGTGTGTGTGTGTGTGTGTGTGTGTGTGTGTGTTTTCCCAGGTAGCCACTGTATGAGGGGCCTGGAATAATAGATACTCTATCTTGGCTGAATTCCCAAGATGAGGAATTCCTTTTCCAATTGTAACAGTCATTGTTTATGTGTGAGTGGCATCACGGATCTTTGCAAAAGCCTGCCTTAAAAAGACAAGTCATTGCACAGGGGATGGGGGAGGTGCAAGCCATGAGAATGGTGTGTCCTGGTCACACCATAGAGTTACTCTGTTCACTAGCTCTGAGGAAACCTGTCTCAACACGTCCTGCTGTATCAGACAGTAAATCTCATTTGAAGCTACCCTGAGTTTTCTGTTACTAGCAATTGGTACCATCTGGAGGCAGAATCATAGAGGCGTTTAAGGCTGTGGAAAGTTCTAAGCACTTTTTCTCTTTGTTTTTCTCTTTGAGACTGCATCTCCTGTAACTCAGACGGGCTTTGAGCTCACTGTGTAACGAAGGATGACGTTGAACCCTTGATCTTCCTGCTGTCACCTCTTGAGGGCGAGGATTAAGGCAGAAGCCACCACCCCTGGTTTATGTGGTACTCGGGATTAAACCCAAAGCAGGCTAGGCAACATGTCCATTTCATTATTAGAAGTGAGGAGATAAATTTTTACAACTTTGTCAGCCTTGGCCAGAAGATGCTGAAAAGAACCCTTTTGAGAATCTGGTGACCTTTGACTTCTTTGGACCTGAATCGGTCATTCTGGTTCATCACCAAACTTCACCTTGTGTCAACACCACTCTTTGGCAGTGCCCTTTCCATGATGGAAGGAAACAGAGATGTATGTGTTGTGTGTTTTGTATATTTCTTTTAAAAAATTATTTATTTATTTGTACTTTGGACTGGTGTCTTGCCTGCATATATGTCTGTGTGTGAGAGTGTGTCAGATCCCTGGAGCAGAAGTTACTGACAACTGTGAGCTGCCATGTGGGTGGTGGGAATTGAACCTGGGTCCTCTGGACGAGTAGCCAGTACTCTTAACTGCTGAGCCATCTCTCCAGGCCTGGTGTCTTGTATATCTCATTGACCCAGGGATTAGCGAGAGATCCTAATTCATGCTTAATGTCCACGAACAGCTTGTTCGTCTGCTATCACTATAGGTGAAAGGTTGAAGAGGCAAAGATTTTGGGGTGCATCAGTGATGAGTTCAAGTCCTACATACCCTAATGGCTTTCAGCAAGTCATTCAATGCCACCAGCCTTGGTCTCCTATGATATGAAGTAGGGATAACGGTATGGGCTTTACGTTTGGGGGTCGAGGGATGTGAGATATTGAGAGTCTGGCACACAAGAGTTTGCTCCCATCCTCCTTCCCGACACCCAGAAGAATATCCAACGAGGAGTATGATGAGGACTGGGTTACAAATTTACAAGTGGGAAAGTTCACATGTGAGCAGGTAAATTCAGTCACAATTGTTTTAAAAAAAATCAGGAGCAAAGTGGCAGGAACTATGTGTTCTTAGGAAGAAAGACAGGATATGAATAGCAGGCAATATGATCGCTCCCTTCACCTCTATTCCCCAACTTATACATTTTTTTTGGAATGTGAAATAACGTGACAAGCAAGGCAACTTTGGATATGCTGAGGTATTTTTAGATTTTTCTGCCATGCAAATTCAGGAACTACACTCCCCACCCTCACCCCCGCCGCCCAATGACTATTCTAAATGCCAGACTTTCCAATGTCTTTCCCTGTTGAGAGTGGTTTTTGGTTGTTTGGGATTTGGGCTATCAGTTTCTCCCGTGTATGTGTGCACACTGCTTACATTCACAGATCTGTCTCTCTGTCTCTCTCCACACACACACACACACACACACACACACACACACACACACCCTTCTGCCACCCATGAGAATCCAATGCTTTCTCTAGGAGTCTAAGCTGTGTGGATCAAATTGAAATTTCCTGTATCTTGTGATACAAGGTCCGAGAAACTCTGGTGAATTTCTGGAAGAGCCTCGGATGGTCCTCTGGGCATTCAAGTGACAGAGGTAGTGGCAAGAGGTCCTGGTGTATTCCAGGGGAAGAATGACCCTTCGGTCCTTTAAGTTTGTAGATGGCAGCCATGAACCAACAGGTATCCATCCTCCTGTTGGAGAAAAAGCATCTTGTCAGCATTTAATGGGGGGTGGGACATTCTGCCAGGTATAGTTTCTGGATTCCTGAAGTTGGGAGGTGGGACTACCTGGTGGAGGAGAGAAGATGAGAGAGAAGGTAGCAAAGCCTTGTCATCTTTTGACTCCTGCATGGGTGGCGGAGCAGAGGGTTAGCAAGGATCGTTGGCCTCTCCCTCCGCTTTTATGGTTGGTACGAGCTCAAGAAGGCCCTTGCTCTCTAAGGCTAGCTAGAGGCACTGGCTGTTGCTTGCAGGGCTCACTAACTTTTACACAGCAGGTGTGTCTCAGACAGGAATGGAAGCTCAGGTGTGGAGGAGCCTCTTGCTTAGAAGGATTCTCCATGCGGTCTTTTCTGCCATGCTAGCTGATTGACAGGTCTGTGCTTGTGTGTATCTGTGTCTTAGTTAGGATTTTTATTGCTGTGAAGAGACACCATGACCATGCCAACTCTTATAAGGAAGATATTTAATTGGGGTGGCTCACTTAACAGTTTCAGAGGTTCAGCTTGTTGTCACCATGGTGGGGAGCTCGGTGGCACGAAGGCAGACACGGCGCTGCAGGAGGGACTGAGAGTCCTACATCTTGCAGGCAACTGGAAGTTGACTAAGACTGGGTGGTATCATGAGCATAGGAAACCTCAAAGCCCACCACCACAGTGACACACTTCCTCCCACAAGGCCATACCCACTCCAACAAAGCCATACCTCCTAATAGCGCCACTCCCTATGAGCTTATGGGGGCCACTTACATTCAAACTACCACCGTCTGGAAAACTGAGCATGGAAATAGCCCTTCCTCCATGCGGTAACTAGCAGACACACAGGCAAAGCAAGCCAGGGACATGACCAATCCTCTTAAGGGGTGTAGGCAGCCAGAGAGGCAGGAGACAGGCACGGGAACTGCAGTCAGTCGCCAGTGCCTCCAGCTAGCCTGGCATCTTCAGTATCAGCCATGGCTCCTGATCTCTGACCCCTGTCTTCTTCCATCCTTCCCTAGGATTCATGAAGAGTGTGCAGGGGAACGCAGAAGGCTTTTTATAGGCATCCTGGTTCAACCTCTGAAGGCTTGCTGAGGGGAAGAAAAAAAATCTCAGTGGAAAGATCTTTAGAAATGTCCTTGCCAAATGTTTTATTTAGTTCTTCATCACGGGACATATTTGTGCAGGGAGATTTTCCTAACACTTTCCAAGCTGGGGGTGGGGGGATGTGAGGCGCTTTCGACGTCTCACATCAAGATGGGAGGAGCAGGGTCAGTAGGGTTGGGAGGTGGTGGTCTGAGTGATGACACTTTGAACCTGGCTGGATTTCTGGGAAGACCAAGCCATTTATATCAACTGCCCCAGCACGGACCCTGCGGAGGTTGTATAAGGAATCATTAAACACATCATTTCTTTCCTCCGCGGAAGTGAAATTTCTGACGGAAAATAGAAGGCGACCCATGGACATCACCCCTGTAAAGGACCAAGGACTGGTTTTCAACTCTGCATGTCTTGAGCTGAGGCCAGCCTTTTTTTTTTTTTTTTTTTTTTTTTTTTTGCTGTCTCTTTTATGGAATAAGGAGCTAAAGGGATGCTCATAAAGGGGAAGAGAGATTTCCTTTCCACTTGCAGAGGGAGCCTAAGGCAGCAAGTTCGGACTAGCTGCTTCCCCGCGAGGGACCCCACACCAAGTTCATTTTGAAGTGCTCCCCCTGTGTTTTCTTTCTTGTTTTTCTGCTGGGACTGTCTGGACTTCTAAATCACAAGGGGAAACAGCTGGGGAACAGAAAAGCTTCTCTCACCCGCTCTCTGGCCTGCCTCAGACTCCGGGAGCCGTGAGTAGTGGATTTTCCAGGGTGGCCTTGTGGGATCCTGCTGATCTGAATAAAGCCGTTTGAGATCAGGAGAAAAGGGCACAGACGCAGGAACATTTATGAGCCGAGGAGAATCTCGATCCCGTTCAGGTTCATTGGAATGTCACTGTCCATAAATCAACTGTCTCCTCTTTTTTTCTACCTCAGTACTGTGTGTGCATGCGCGCACACCCACGAGGGGGGGAGTAGAAGAAAGAGACGGATAGACAGACTCGCAGAGAGACACAAAGACAGGCAACAGAAAGGATACAGAGAGAAAGAGAGCAGAGAGAGACAGGCACACAGAAAGACATAGAGACAGAGAGGGACACAGAGAAACAGACAGAGAAGACAGAGAGGGACACAGAGAGAGCGAGAGCAGATAGAGAAACAGACACACAGACACAGACAGATGAAGAGGGACACACACACATACACACACACACGCATGAGGAAGAGGGGAGAGAAATGGACCAAGACCCACAGTGAGGGTGAGGCCTGGCAGAGTTCTGGTCTTGATGCTATGTCCATGAACTGGCAGCCTGGAATGAACGATTCTCTTCCCTTGGCTTTTTCATCTATCAGGTTCGGGAAGATGGGAGAAAAGGAGAAACCAAAGGACCATTTTAATCTTATTTTTTTAAATTGTGATATATGTGTATATATGTATGTACACATATATATATAATCAATATATCATAAAAATCTATCACCTTCACGATATTTCTGTTGTCGCTTTGTGCATTGAGATGGGGTGTGTAGCCCAGAACCTCCTTGGAATTCACAATCCCCTTGTGCTCAGCCTCCTCGGTGCCGAGCTTACAGGAACACATGGCCTCTCTTGAGCGGGCAGTCCAGTGGCATCGTGTAACCCCTCTATTGAGAAGCAGATTTCCAGAACAGTTTTTATACTATGAATCTGAAACACTACCCCTTAAACAGCGTCCCCTTCCTGAAGCCTCTGGTAGCCACGTAATTCTTTCTGTGAACTTGACAACAGATAATGTATAGAAAAACATCCTTCAGCCCTTATCTCCTGTGACCAGCTAATTTCGTGGAGTCCACCTGTCCTGTCGAATGTGACAGGGCAGTCTTTCTTTCTAAGGTGGAGAAACTCCCTACAATTTGCCTGTCTCCTTTTGTATATCTGTTCGTCCATAGGTGGCGCTGTTTCCGAGTCTCGGCTTTGGTCAATAGTTCTTTAACAAACATGCGCATGCAAATACCTGTTCAAAGTCCTGCTTTTGACTTTCATGTACATAGATGTACACACGCATCTAGAAAAGAGGTTGCCCAAACATGTGGTAATCTTACTTTTGATTTTTAAATGATCCTTCATACTGAAGTTTTTGTTTGTTTGCTTTGCTTTGCTTGTTTGAGGTGGTTCTGTCTGTTTTAGATATTTATTTTATGTGGATGATTCTTTTGGCTGCGTGTATGTAGGTGTGGCGTGTGTGTGTGTGTGGTGCCAGGGAAATCAGAAGAGAGTGTCAAATTTCTTGAAACTGGAGTTTAGATGTTTATAAGCCACCAAGTGGGTGGTGAGAAATTAATCTGAGTCCTCTGAGAGTTAAGACCTGCTCTTAACTCCGGAGTCAGCTCTCCAGTCCCTGATTTTTGTTGTTGTTGTTGTTGTTTTGGTTTTTTTTTTTTTTAGACAAGTTCTCCTGTAACCTAATGGGGTTTTGAACTCACTGTGTAGCTGAGGCTGGTCTTGAACTGCCTCTACCTTAAAACCAGTAAGAAATCTACAAAAGGCTCTGACAGAATTTTACCTGTCACACAGGTAAAATGTGGCACTTTAGCTCTGTGTGAAAAGATGATACTGTGTTCTTTAGGGTTACATGGGGCTGGACATGTGTGCGTTTGGGGAAAGATGGCATGGTAATGCTGTTCCCTCTTAAGTTGATGCTTCTTCAGAGCTGGCTGTGTGCCAATCATTTCTCTAGATGCCCTTCAGGTGTTAACACAGCAGCCCTCTTCTGATTGAGTACCAGCACCGAAGACCTCTTTGGATGGTCTCAGGAGGTGTTCTCTCTGCTTCTTCTGCTTCCCCACCTTCTACAACTTTCAAGGGTGCCCTTCAGAACCCCATTCTAGTATCTTTACTATTTCTACCAACAGCCGGGCCTTCGTCTCCCGAGATTCCTGCTTCTTGTTTGTTCTTAGGTAGAGAGGACTCAGCTCTCCCACTGGGATTGGGTTTTCCTGTGTTGGAGATGGAGACTAAGCTTTCGTTTCCTGGCCACCTAGACCTGAATAATCACACAGAAACTATATTAACTACAGCACTGATTGGCCAATGGCTCAGGCATATTCCTAGCTGGCTATTACATCTTAAACTAACACATTCCTGTTAATCTATGTATCGTCACCAGGCTGTGGCTTACAGGTAATGTTCTGGCATCTTTCTCTTTCGGTGGCTATGTGGCATCTCTTTGACTCCGCCTACTCTCTCTCTACATCTCCGGTCAGATTTCCCACCTGGCTTTACTCTGCTAAGCCATTGGCTGAAACAGCTTTATTCATTAGCCAATAAAAGCAGCACAAACACAGAAGGACATCCCATATCACTGTGGGCTGTTCCGGAACTCACTCTGCAGACCTGGCTGGTTTCAAACTCCGTGAACTCACAGAGATCCCCCTGCCTCTGCCTCCCGTGTGTTAGAATTAAAGGTGTGCCACCACCACCTGGCAAGGAACATAAAACAACAACAGAAAGCAAAAACTTTTAAAACAGTTGCCTATAGGTGGGTGGGAGGGGCGGGCATGCCTGTACCACGGCATAGATGTGCGGACCAGAGGACAACACTCTGGAATCCGCTCCCTCATCGTGGGTTCCAGGGATTGAACGCAAGCTCTCGAGGTCAGCTGCAAGCGCCTGTAGTTGATGAGACGCATTCGGCTGACCTTTGAGGCTGGGGTGTTGGGAGCTGGCGTCACCCTTACCCTTTAAACTTGTCTCTAGGCCATATTCTTCCCTCCTCTCATAAATTTCCCTCACACCTTCGCCTCTGTCAAACTTATCACATGTCATCAGCCGCCCATCTCCAGAACTCACGTAGGGTTTTGGCAGCACACTTGTGACCTCTCTCTCCCCCAGGTTTGGCCAGACGTCAGCTGGATGCCTCAGCGTGCCAGAGGGTAACCTGCTAACCCGCTGGCTCTGGTCTTCCATAGCCTCTATCCTGCCCTGCTGGCAATCACAACAGCTCTGCCCAGCTGTGCCACTAACTCAGGATCACGCCATTCTGAAATCTCCAAGCCTAAAGTTCTTCCAAATCATTCATTCCCTCATCTCCAAGGCTCCATTGGCTGCTGGTGTCCAGATTCCCCATCCTTCTTGTTTACCAACTCTCCATCCTCCTCCTCAACGGCTGTCTTCACAGTTATCAGAATTGCCCTCTCACCGTGTTCTTCACTGTAATAATGGCAAGCATCCCCTCTATTCCCCATTCGGAGAGTGAACGCCCATGTCTTTTTTGTGAATCGGGGCCTTGCCCTATCTTCTGTGTCCTTGCCAGTCCTCAGAGAGGCCTTGTCTGCCCATCACTTGGCCTCTGTTGCGTACATTTGTCCTCATCCACTCTCCCTACCAACATGCCCAACTCTCCTCATTCCCCATCCTTCTCTTGACCCTGGATCCCTACCATCTCTTCCACCCAACCGTGACCCTTTCCTTCCAAAACACACACACACACATACACACACACACACACACACACATGTGCGTGCACTGAGACTCTGGATTTCCTTTGGACTCTTGGGTCCTCTAAATGTAGCTCCTGTCTACAAAATGTTTAAGTAAATGCCAGTCTGGGTTAGAGTTCAGAGCAGCGAATGAATACTTTATTGCTTGCCCTGAACTCAGTGGAAGAAACTGTCTTATCTAGTAAGAACCTAACACGGAGGTCACGTGGGTTTGAGAATCACAGTGATACCTGCAGTGTGGCTGGGGGCACCAGTGGAGGAAGAGTGAGTGCCACTCTGGGCATTTTAATTGAAGTCTGACTTGCTTGGTAACTGGAGCGTGGAGGAAGAAGCGCAGCATTCCCTGTTCCTCCACTCCTGCCCTTTGCAGAGCAAGACTGGCCCAAAAAAAACAATCAGCAAATCTCTTCCAGCTCTGACCATCTTTATATAATAGAATTTCTCCTAGCAATGTCTTGAGTTCGTAATTGCCTTGGAGACAAGCCTTTCAAACTGGCTCACAAAAAGCCCCGTGTCCCTTCTGCAGAGCATTCGAAGCAAATTATCAAGAAAGAAAAGAAAAGAAAAAGCTCTTAAAAGGCGTCTACTTCATCTCATAATAGGCTGTTACCTCCCGTTGAGGAAGCCAAAGCAGTGTGTGTTTGTGTTTACGGCAGCCGCAGTGGCGGCAGTATGAGAGTTAGGTAATGTGATTTCCATCCAAGGTGGCTGTGCGCTTTCCAAAGGGATCTTTGGGCTGCACCATTGCCAACCCTGAGGAATAACTTCTATTCGGTTCCAAAGAAAGGCTGATGGTTTTTCGACAGATGGGCCCTTTTGTGGATGGAGCTGGACGGAAAGAATATGAAAAGAATGCAGAAATCAGTCGGGCAGTAAAGGCTTGAATTCAGTCTAGGCGGATGGCTGCTGAATTCCATCTACCCAAATTAAGCTGTTCTGAAAAGGGCCAGTGTGTGCTATTTCAAGAGGGTGGGGCTGGTTCTGACTCCAGAAGGCTGTCTCCACGTCCCTGTAAACTACATAACTTAGTCCAACCTTGGTGCGTTGAGTTGAAGGGTTACTAAGATTTTGATTAACTTTGTAAGCAGAACCAGAAGAGTTAAGGGAATTCTTTTCCGAGCGGTTTAAGGTTTATTTGATGAAGACCGCGAGAGCTCTTTAAACGCTACAGATGCTGTTGCTTGTTTTGATTATAAATTTGCCCTGTGGAGCATCAGAATGTCTATTACATTTATAAACACACTTGAAAACTGAGCCTGTTCAATTGATGAAATACATAACTAAGATTGAGAACTTACACCATCTAACGTGTCCACTAGAGTTTCTGGAAACTTCGAGAGCCTTTTTCTTATTTTATTCACTTTGCATCCAGAGTCACAGTTTGAATGACAGGTGGTTGAAACCAGCTTATTTCCAATATGTTACTTTGAAAACACAAACGTCGCCTTAGAAGCTACCTAACTGAGGTTGGAGAGAAAGCTCAGTTGGCAAAGCACTTGCCCTTGCAAACACAAGGATCTGAATTCGATCCTTAGACCCTACATTGAAAAATAAACAAACAAGCCTGGGGGCTGGCGAGAGGGCTCACTGAGTCAGCGCACTACACCAAGACTGAAGGCCAGTGTTCAAACTCCAGATCCCACATTGGGGACTGAGCACTGACTTCCCCGGGTTGTCCTCTGGCCTGCATGTTTGTGTTGTGGCACACGCAGCAAGTATTTTGATTTTTAAAGTTGGGTAGGGGGAGGAGACAGGGAGATCCGTGAGTCTTACGGGGCCAGGCATCCTCACGGACTTGGTGAGTTCAAGGTCAGGGAGAGTCCCTCAGTCCCCTGCAAAGAAAAGGTAGGCCATGCCTGAATATTTTTGAGACGATTGCACAGGAGACAAATCGGGGATTAAGCTAGGACAAGGCAGCACCCACTTTGGACAATGTTCATTTCATCTTATACTTTCAGGTAATAGTCCATCACCAAGGGACAACCAGTAAAGCAAAGAGGAGTCCTCTACAAATTCAGTCACGGTGTTTACCACGACAATAGAAAGCAAACTAAGACAGCTGGGTTGAAAAAAAAAATCTGACTTCATTCTGAAAACCTCACTAACAGTGGAGTGAACAGGTCTACTCTATCTTCTGATGTGCTGTGACAGGAAATTCACAGAGCCCTGTGTGGTACCCTGGCCCCCAACGTTAGTAATCAGAATGAAACAAGACTCTGAACTCAACTGAGACATTAGCTCTCACTACTAGTGAAGGGACATTGAATGACATAAGCATAACTGACCAAATTATGAGTAATATCTATGGCATTTCATGTCTCGATTCCTTCAATAATAAATGGAATAACACAAAGGAAAGAAATGGTTACATATTATAGAGACAAGGTAAATACTCACTGAAAAAATATTAACGAGTCTGCCCTGTAGAACTTTTGGATCCATATTTGGACAAATTATAAGAAGACGTTTTTTTAGCACTCTGAAATTACATGTGAATAGTACTTAGACGATATTAAGGAATCATTGCTGTCCTGGGGAGATGGCTCCATTAATAGGAGCTCTGGTTGCAGAAGCATGATCCTCAGCGCCCACCGTAGCACTGTGGGGGACAGAGACAGGAGGATGGCTGGGGTTTGCTGGCCAGTGGCAGTCCCCAGGTTCAAGAGCAGAGTCTGTCTCAGAGCAACAGGTAGAGAGAAATAAAGCAGGGTGCCCTGGATTTACCGCCTGCTTCCACACACAAGATGCACGCCCCCACCACCATGCCCCTACACAGAGGAATCGTTGCTCAGTTGGATGCATAAGCCAGTGGCATTAATGTCATATTTTTTTTTAAAAAAATCATTACTGGATTTCATCGTAAATCTGAATAGAAAAAAAAATCCTTCCCCCCCAACCCCGCCCAAAGGTTTAAATGGAAACACTTATGAGTTGAACAAGACGGCATTGATTTTAACCTGTTCTAGTGGGAACAAAGGGTGAAAAGAATAACGGAAATGGAATGAAGAAGGAACTGGAGAAAACTTTGATCAGCAAGGCTAGATGTGGGTACCCGGTGGCTGATTATAGTCTTCTTACATATGTGTATGTTTGATAGTCTGTGTTGCAAAAAATTTAAATCTATATCAAAGTTTCAAGCAGGTGTGTATTGGTGTATTTTTTTTCCTGGTTTTTTACTTAGGAATAAAGTGTTGGAAGTGAAATTGCAATGTCACACATATTTTGAAAACTCTTTAATAGCTATTTGAATAAATCAACTTTAAACCAAAATTACCTATTTTTGCTAATATAGCATTCCTGTTATATTTCTAACATAGCCCATGGGAATTTTTTTGTTTTGTAATTTGCTCAGGGATAACTGCTGGCCTCTCTTTGGATGACTGTCCCTATTCCTACAGAATATCACTTGTCCTGTTCCCAGCCTGACACCCGGCAGGAGAAGGTGTGAGGAGGTGTCTTTGTTAAATAATACTTTTGCTCGTGTCTGGAAAAAGAGCTGGAGTCGGCTTTCCGGGTTTTACTTTTGTAATGAAGAGAAGTTAGACTTTATGTCTTTGGCCGCACGGCAAGCGTGGCGAGTCAGAGGGATTTCATTCCACGGTGTGAGGAGGACTGAGGCGTGATGCTGTGCTGGGGTTGGGAGTGGGGAGCAGTGCAGGCAGTGTTTATGTCTAGCAGAAGCAAAGTGTTGAAAGGCATTAAGATTGGAGAGGATGGGGGTGGGGAGGGTTCAGTCCCGAAGCAACAGGAGATGGACAGAGTTTTAAAACAGACAGAGGGGCAGGCAAGTTAGCTCAGGGAATTACCACTGCTTCTTAAACCGTCCCAGTGCTGCGACCCTTTGACACAGTTCCTCATGTTATGCTGACCCCCAACCGCAGATTTATCCTGTTGTTACTTCAGAACCGCAATTTTGCTACTGTTAGGAATCGTAATGTAAATATCTGATATGCGACCCTCAAAGGGGTCATGACCCACACGTCGAGAGCTGCTGGTTTAGACACTTGCAACCGAGCCTGAGGTTCTGAGTTGTGGCATCAAGACATGCATGGTGAAAGGAAAGAACCGGTTGTAAATTGACCTCTGACCTCCAAAGGCATGATTGTCATTGAGCATTCATTCCCATGCTCACAATGGGAAAATAAATAAATGTTTAAAAAAAATTAAGAAAAAAGTTAAAAACAACAGAAAAAAGGAACTCTTTATCTCCTGTGTTAATGATTTGCCAATCAGTGCGTAGGCTACCGGAGACAAATTTCTCAACAATCTTCCTGCCTTCCCTTCCATCTACCACTTTGCCTTCGACTTAGAAGCCAAACCTGGGGCTCCTCTTCTTCCCATGACAGAAATGAAGCTTCTATTCGTATCATGGGATAGGGGTTGTTCAGGTTACGGGATGGGGTGCTATGCCCACGTACCATCTACCTAATTTGTTAGGAACAACAGGGTGAAAAATAAGGGAAGCGCGTGGGTATTGAGAAATAGTTTTGCCGTGAAGTCGAAGTGCAAAGGTCCACGTGAGTACTCCGTGATAGATGTGATTTCGAAAAGTGCGTTGTAAAACAGTGGTCAAAACGGGACAAATGTCCAAGAGGCGACTTCACTCTTGGGCGGTGTTAGCGTCTGAATGTGCTTATTCACCAGGCTAGATCATTCTTTTTGATCTGCCAAGTATGTACTGAGGTCCTGTGATGAACATGGCTTATGGATATGAAGGCACTAAGAGTCGGATGTATCCCACGGAGTCTTAACTTCAGTAGAAAGAGCACGTGAGAAAGGAACTCAAGGCTGTTTGCAGAGGGTGTGGCTGAAGAGGGATCCCGCCGTGTCTGAGAGACGTTAGCACAGGCTTCATACAGCATACCCTGCTGCACCACGGATGACAGCCGTGGGGTCCACCACGCGCTGACTGAATCAATCCAGAATGCTCTGTGAGGCTGGGAGCCTCCGCTGAGGGCACAGGGTTCATTATTAGCCTGTTCTCCCTGGCGACACAGCCCAGTTTCTGGCCGTGGCGCTGCTTCTGAGCATCCACCACCCAACAATGCCTGTCGATCTTTGCAGGCTTGTGATAGAGTCCACCCCGACTCCAAACAGTTGACTGTCTTCAGCCATGCATCTTCTGATACTCTCCAGGGGTTGCTTAGGAAACCTGGCAAGTTTCTCTTGATCCCAGTCTCTTCGTTTAAATATGTGATCTTCATCCTCCTTCTGTGAGGATTTACTTTTGTAATGAAGAGACGGGAAGCACAGAGGGTGAAAAAGCGACAAGAGAATTTAAACTCTGAACCCTCTCCCGGTGGCATACTCCCTCTCGCAAGGCTCCCTCTCCCTAAAGTTCCACATCTTTGTCAAACTGGGCCACCGACTGGGAACTGGATGTTTAAACATAGAGCCCAAAGGAAGACAATCAAGCAACTACAAAGATCTCAGCCACTCAGGTCAGAAAAAAAGCTACTCATTGGCCAAGGAATGAATGAAATTTCTGCTCTGACAATGCTTTGAAGAATGCCTGGGTAGCCCGTATGTGGCGGTTCTGCTGAACTTGTCCGTGTTTGGGTTTCATGGTCTAAGTTGATGAGGTCTGTTCCTCTCATTGGCCAATAGTTACATGAAACTGGGACCGTCTGCTGTTTGAGCCATTTCATGAGTATTAATAGGCATACTATGTAAATCCCTTATCGTAACGTCAAAGCAAACTATTTACACTATTTTCACATTATTGGTATCTAATAAAAATATTAAATTTCTTTTTTGTTAAATTCAGGGCAGGAACTACAGTGTCAATATGATTAGGAAAGACATTTACTCAAAACTATTTTGGTGAAATATGCAGTTTCTACTTTTTGTTGCAACCTAAGGAAAGTGTGGTATCGGCCTTCTTTATAGTCCTTGACTTTGCTGTAGAAACGATAGCTGTTTAAACCGTCACTTAAATTTGGCCTTCCTTTAAAGAGTGGTTTATAATTTGAGAAAGAGAGAGAGAACTTCCAAATTAGAAATGAAACCACTATAACTGAGAATTATTCAAAGACAGAGCCTAATTTGATGATTTTCTGTGGGAGGCACTGTAAGGGCATTTGGAGGGCAGTTAGAAATTAGTAGAGCCACGGAGCTTCAAAGGGAATTAGTTGAAGCGAGGGGCCCTGCCCAAGGTTATTCAAGGACAGTATGAACAAAGAGGGATTGGGAGTCACGCTCACACTGCTTAGAATTCCTGTGCGTGACCGGACTTTGCTACGTGATGTTAGTGATGTTACTCGGGGGCAGCACTAACTATTGTGGCAACAGTATCTCTGGAGAACAAGGGGGGAGGGACAATGGTGTCATTGACTTGTAGAGTGGTTCACCAGGAAGAGGTCTCTGAGATCATCCTGTCCAACACTCTCTTCTTCTAGGGGATGAAACTGACACCCGGAGCTGAATGACAGAGCCAAGGACATCTGGCCCAAAAGTCAAAGGATGAACTTGAGAACAATACTGATGGTTGATTTTTTTTTTTTAGCATCCTTTACTAGATTTGTTTAAATTTCATTGATTCCACCACCATCTAGTTTCAACAGACTTCCTATACATCTCTTGAATTCTCAGCTGCACTGGGCCAGTGTTAACTTTATGACTGGTTTATCAAGCCATCTTTGGAAGCAGGTTCATAACGTACCTGTCTGTTCTTAGCTCCACAAGGTGGTGATACTTCTTTTCCAAACTGCATATATGGAAACAGAGAGCCATTTCTCATGGCTAAACCATCATCATAGCACATTAATCATATTCAAAATTGGTCTTAGGACTTATTTTTATCTGTTTTTTTTAAAGCTGAGGGCTGGGGAGGACAATTTATAAATCTCTTGCCTTACAAGTATGAGGAGCTGAGTTTGACCCAGAATCCACATAAAAAGTTCGAGTGTGGTGACATACCTTTATAATTCTAGTGCTGGGAAGAGGAACCAGGAGGAGCCCTCATGTCCCCCTGGTCATCCATTCTAGCCGAATAAGCTCCCAATAAATGGCAGAGTGCCTCCAAGGGAGTGGATGACATTCTTGGGGATGAAACTGAGGGCTGTCTTCCAGCATCAACACGAAGGAAGATGTTTCTAAACCCACATAGAAGTGCGCCTATACGCACACAGAGCTGAGAAAGTCAGGGTTACAATAGTCTTCTTCCAGACGAGGAAATCAGGGCTCAAGGCCATAGCTTATACAGGTAGCTGTACAGCCGGGATCAGAAACGGGTCCATTGGAATGAATGAAGCTCTTGATGGATTCCCAAGCAAGACAGAATGAAAATTCTGGTGAGTTTAGAAAACACAGAGAAATGATTTGACCCTAAACACTGACCACAGAGAATCTTGAAGACAGCGTGACATGGGAATATTAGAGATAGAGTCACCGGGGTCATTAGGTCCTGAGGATACTGAATTCTAGGAAAAGCAATCTCTGGACTCTAAGAGGGTTGCCTATTTCCCAATATTTTCTGGATTAGAACCTTCTAAGAACCTACCAAAATATGTTTGGTTTGGAAGGAACATCGCCCCATCTGCCAGCCAATCAGAAGTCAAGGTCTTCAGAAGGACATATTATTTGCAAAGGGAACTGTACTTGAATTCTGGGTCATGGGAGAGAAATTGCCTAATTCAGCTTTGACAGATGGCGTAGGGCAAGTAGTGGAGTGTGGGTTTGGACTTTGTCAAGTCTGAGGATGCTGGTGTGACCTTGGTCCATTGTGTTTCGCCTCTAAATTCTCTCCTCTGAAGTGGGACGGCAAGGACACCCACTTCCTAGCTTTGTCGTGAGAGGCTGACAAAGGATGATTTCGCAACGCCGGGCACAGAGCTGGGGCAGTCAGGGCATCAGCTCCACAGCAATTGTCATCAGTGTGCTGCGCCCGCGATCGGCAGAGCCCTGGAAGGAAAGGGCTTGCTTGCTCCCTTCCTTTATAGATCTGCACTCTGTCCATCGGCATGAGGTCACACACTGCTAGACTTTGGTGTCCCTATAGGATGTCAACCCAAGTGTGTGCCTCCCCATGTACCATTATGCCACCTGGCAATGGGAAGGCTCATCTATGGAATGTCTGGGTTCTTATCCTCAGTTGCATGTGGGTCACTTAGGATGTTTTGGTAAGATGTGTTGCCTCTGAACCAGATTTGAAACCCAATGACCATCTTTCCCACAACGACTGAAGGTTAGTTGTCTCGTTTATGCCCGTGGGATTTTATTTATGGAAGCGACTGGGCGACGACATGGAGAAGCTAATGTTATTGGAAGAAGAATGTACTACTTACATTTTCTGAGAAGAGGAGGAGTGCCCATCATTGTGGGTTACACAGGGATCCACCGGATTTGGTCAGGAGCCAGAAAAGAATGAAGACAAATCATAAATTAGACCCTGTTTTTTTTACAGAGGGGCAAGCAGGGCAGAGTTGAACAGTTCAGCATTGACTGGCTAGAAATATCTGGAGAGCTTTGAGATGCAGAGGCAGAGCCTGCCTGCCCCACACTTAGCCCTGGGGTGATGTAGGGCCTAGACAATACTGGTTTGGTGACTGAGAGTTACCTGAAAAGCATGTAGTGATGTAAGCTTGAAACTGGATGGTTTCTACAAATAGTATCCATGTAGAAATTCACTAGTTCAGAGAAGAGTTTCTTCTTCCATGTTCAGAAGACCCCCAGCATGCTAGAACATCCCAGAATACAACAACAACAAAAACATGGTTAAATTTTCCACTCGCCTGTTTCCACCCTCTTTCTTTGGTGCCTCCAGCTCTGCAGGTTTTCTGAAAACAGATGATGTCATAGGTGTCAAGGAGAAATGTACTCTGCAGGTAAAGAGAGAACTCGCGTGTTATCCTGAAAGGAGATTTGCTGCTATTCTTCGGCTTCTGTGTCACCGCATATATCACAATCTGTTTACAGCCTGCATAGGAGGTAAAGAAAAAACCCAGCAACCCACCAAAACAAAGCTGACACCCTGACCAAGATGTCATCCGAAAACATGGCAACTCCTGGTGCCCTTTCGTGCCACAGCTACGTGACCAGAACATTCTCACTAACTCTGGTGCTGTCCGTGGCTCAAAAGGTTGACATTCTAGAGAGAGGTCTGTCTATATTTTAACTGTAGGTTTCACCGTATCTAAGCAAATAACACCCAGCTCCTGCCCACACAAGGGTGTTCATGCGAGCTCCTCGCCGCATCTGATTTTCTTTTTCGGGCAGCTATTTCTGTAGCCGGTGTGAAAGATTTAAAGGGTTGGATTGACTCGCACAGTGTGGTGTTCTACAGATACTTTAGTGAACTTTGTCCCATGGCTGCACATACTCTTGAAGCCAGAACAGATTGTAGAGTTATTGTCCGTGCTTATCCACACGGCAGCCAGATAAGCTGGGAACGTGGGCTTGGAACTTTATGGCTGTGTGTGCGTTCATGGGCAACTCTAATAAAGGTCACTGGGCTTTAGTTACAATCAAGGAAATCTTAAGACCACAGCGTTGAAGGACTGCATTTACTGTCGACACCACACACTGTGCTCTTTGTCGGGAAGTCCGTCACCCACAGGGCTTTGATCTCAGACATCTGATCTCTCACAGGACTTACTGACTATACTGTATGCTCCTTCAAGATCTGTTTATGACTGCTCATTTCAGGGTGTGTGTGTGTGTGCATGCCAGAATACAATCTTTGGTACTGTTCCTTAGGAGCTGTCCATTGTTTTTAAAAGACATCATTTTCTAGCTTCTGCCTCTCTCTCTGCCTCACACTTCTCCAGCATCTGCCTGCTGGCCATGGTTCTTCTCCATCCAGCACCTGCTTTTTTTTTTTAAATATTTTATTTATCTATTTGTTATGTATACAATATTCCATCTGTGTGTATGTCACCAGTCCTCATTACAGGTGGTTGTGAGCCACCATGTGGTTTCCGGGAATTGAACTCAGGACCTTTGGAAGAGCAAGCAATGCTCTTAACCACTGAGCCATCTCTCCAGCCCCATCCAGCACCTGTCTGTGGCCACACTTCTCCAGCATCTGCCTTTGACCATGCTTTCCACCATGATGGTTGGAGACTCACCCTCTACAACTGTGAGCGAGCCCCAAATCAAATGTTTTCTTTTAAGTTACCTTGGCCATAGTGTTTTGTTTATGGCAACAGAAAAGTAAGTATGATACTCACCAAGATAGTTTGCTCATATGCAATGCTTATTAACACTATAACCACCATGTGAGTATACCTTCCCAGGAAATAATTGTATATCCTACCATAGTTAGGAAGTATTCCTTCATTATTACACATACACGTACAAATCACTCCAGATCTATACATCACAGATTTTATCTTGAGTTGGTCATGGTCCCTTGTTTTCATTCTTATTTGATTTAGGTAATATTTTCAAATGTTTGCTTTTGCAGCCCACGAGTGGATTTTTAGGTTAGAAAAGTGGAATTGGGTGAAATATGTGGACTTATGGGATCTTGTGTCCTGCCTAGATATCTTCAATCAAAACATTCAGAACCACTTCTCTGGATCAGCTTCTCGTGTTGTGATTGACATGATCCACTGTGAGGTCTAACGCCAACAATTTCTTGCTACTAATACTTGAAATATCATTCGCGAGTGACTTCTATTTCTATGTTAGCTAAGGAAGACTCACAGTTATTCCTAGAATCATGCCCCTCTTCCTTTCCCCACACACTACCTGCCAATGCAATACTGCATCCAACTCATCAGCCTAGCTCACTGTTTCCTCTACGTACTTCTCTTGGATCAGATACCCAGGTCAAGGACCCTGTCCAAGGCACACAGTGGGCATGTGAAGAGTTGGGACACAAACCTGACATGCCCATCTTCACGTTCAGTGCTCTATCACCTTTCTATATTTTTATAAAATGGACAGAAATTGGTGATTAATGAAATTGGTTTACTCGCTTTGAAATATTGAATTGAACAGTCACCTACACCTAAATGTTTTTTTATTTCTATAGCTTTTTCTGTCTAACCCATTGGTCCCTTCCATCTTATGAGTAAGGGGACTCACTATACGGTTCCTGAGTAACTCCATTAACTTGAGCAATTCCTTCTGCAAGCAGAAGCAAGTTAACTCTAGAAGCAATAAATCAAAATGATGGCAAATGTCAATATTGACAATCCTTGTCTACTAAAGCAATGTCTTTCCCACAAGTCAATCACTTCAAATTGCCCGGGATATTTTCTTAGCCTTTGGGTTTAATGATGCTGTGAAGGACTTATTGTTTTGTTTGAGACAGTATCTCACGGTTTCAGAGGTGTGTTGCCTAGGCTGATTTTGAATTCCTGATCCACCTGAATCTCTCAAGTGCTGAGAATACCATTATATAACACCATACCCAATCTTTGCTCAATGTTAATACAGAAGAGCAGTCTGGGTCTTTTCTGGTAACCCCAAGGGACCGTGACTCTGTCTTTTGCCTGGCACTTGCTCACTGGTGAAAAAGCTGCCACGTTTTCATAATAAGGGAACCGCAACCTGAGCCTGAGCCAATCACCTTGTCTCAGAAGAGTCTCAGCGTCTCAAAGAGTGGCAGAGCTAGAGTTGTCTACACCTGGAGCCAGGACGCTTCTCTCTGGACTTTTTAGTTTAAAAAAAGAAAAAAACCCCACAGAATTCTAATCAGAATTTAATTTCCCCCCTAAATTATTTTTTAAATCTTTGGGGCACTGTAGAGATGTCTCAGTGGTTAAGAGCGCTTGCTTGCCACCCTTCCAGAAGACCCATGTTTGGTTCCCAGCACCCATGTCAGGCAGCTCACAATGCAGATAACTCCAGCTCCGGGGGTCTGACACCCTTTCTAGCCTCCCAGGCTCCTTTTCTCACATGGCATATATTTACACAACATATATACGTATAATAAACATAAAAATCATTCTTAAAATGTTTAGGGTCGTCATTATGTACTAAGAATGTTCTTCTTATAGTTCCTTGCTGCGCCTCCCAGTAGGGTACAATAGCAAAGCAAAGTAAGAAGGGCTTTTTAATCCCCAAGTTGCCAAGAGAAAAAACTGTAATGTAGGTAGATGAAAGACTGTGTAAATAGTCCCTATAATTCCAGGGCAAAGTCAAACACTCCGATTTTAAAATTGGCAAAGGGCTCAAACCCAAGTGGCTGGAAAAAATATATATATATTGTGCAAAAGTCACACTAAACATTAAGGATATAAAGATCAAAACCAGCAAAATATCAATTCACACACAGTGCAATGGCTCTCAACTAAAACAACAGCAACAATAAAAAAAAAAAAAAACCAAAAGTAAGTAAAGGTGAGGATGTGGAGCCTTTAGGACCCACCCACAGTGTTGATGGGGGTATAAAACGTAGCCACACTACAATGGGTTCCCAAAAGAGATGAAGGGAATTACAACATAGCCCAGCATTTTCACTTCTGGGTATCTCTCCTAAAGAGTTGAAAATGGAGACTTAAACAAGTATCTGTGCACCTGTGTTTAGACCAGCGTTTATTCATAACAGCCCGGGGTTGACACTTGAGCAGTGTGGGTGTGTGCACACAATGGACCGCATTCAACCTTTGCAAGGAAGGAAACTGACGCAGGTTGTAACACGAGTGATCCTTGAGAACACTAAGCTAAGTGAAACAAGCCAGCCACAAAGGCAAGCTCTGTGTAATCCCACTTTCCGGAGGTACCCGGAGTAGCCGACTTCATCCAGAAGGAAGGTGAGACGGTGCTATGGGGGTTTGTGGAAGGGAGAAATGGAGAGAGCGACCGTTTAATGGATCTAGTTTCCTTGCACAGGAGTGTGTCCGCGCTTAGTGCCACCACATTGCCAACTTCAGGATGGTTTAGATGGCTCGGCATGGTGGTGCACCTTTGTAACCTCAGTGTTTGGCAGGTAGAGACAGCAGAACTAGGAGTTTGAGGTCATCCTCTGCTACACAGTGAGTCCTGAGGCTAGCCTGAGCTACTGATGTGCTCTCCTGTTTCAAAACAACAACAGAGTTAAATTAGAAATTTTTAGGTTTTATTTTTACAAAAATAAAAATATTTTTAACAAAATAAAATATATTATAAAATAAAAAATAATAAATTCTTTATCTTCCAGATGAATGGTACTTCTTTGTACAAACAGAAGAAGCCCCCAGTCTTAATCAGATGGCATTAGGCTAGAAAATGGGAGAGGGAAGGGGCAGTCGGTTATCAATAATTTGGGCTCATCAATAAAGTTAGGACTCTTAAATTCAACGGAATAAAAATATTAGCAAGGGTGGGATGTGACAGCAAGAGCTGTCCCCTCTCAGTGAAGGCTGAGAAGGGGGAATGATGGGCATTGTGCACCTATGAGCCCTGCTGGTGGTGTCTTCATTTGTGGTAACAGAAAGCCAAAAGCCTGCCTTCAGCTTTAACATAGCAATAACTCTGTTTGTATTGCTCAGCTTCATTGTCAACATTTCCTTCTGGTGTTCCTAAGATAACCCCGGAGACACACTGGGCAGTGGTTCTATGCACCTCTTCAGATCATCCTGTTCATTCTTTCCAGCCAAATCATCTTCAGTCCTTATGTGTACTGGTCTCTGTTCCAGGCAGAGGTGACTCTGGGCAGCATCCCCCTGGGCTCTATCAGCCTCCTGGTTCTTGTTGGGTGGAGCCATTAAGCGGTAGCAACAGGAAATCAACAAATGGGAGGAGAATAGTTTGGGGATTCTTGCTGTAGAAACAAGGAGGCAGAACCTCCTCTTTCATCACTCAAGTCAAGGGTGGCTTGGCTACCCTGACTCACTGCACCCTGGAAATGCCGTTTCTCCGGGCTTACTCAAGCCCGTGGGAGGTAACAGCTCTGCACTGCTGGGAGTCCCTGGGTCTTCCTGACCTCTTGTTGGCTTCCTTGATCAACTAAAAACTTGCATGATATTTTGGTCTATTGTTTGAGCTGGTCACTTATTTATTCCAAGCTGGTTTCTCCAGTGACTCACTTGTCACCAAGGCAAGGACTGTCCTGAGAGTCTGACTTCTTTAATGAGTAATGGCCTGCTCACAGAGAAGAGACCAAATGGTCCAGCTGTTATTGATGCTTCAATATCCACATCTCCCAAAAGCTGAGTGATGTTCATTCAGTGTAGTCTCTTGGCCCAAAGTGAGTGCCCAGTAATGTTTACTACCCCTGACTGCTGTCTTTGCAGCCAAAGAACATATCTGTTAGCCTTATTTATTCATTTTTTTTTTAAAATTCCAGCCTATTTATTTGCTGCTGCTTTATTTTGCTACTGAAGGTCTAAGGCATATTGGGCCGCTTAGTGACTGGGTCTCGTTTAACCATACCTCAGAACAGTGCCAGGAGGAAAGGATTACAAAGTTATTGTTTCTGTCTTTCAGATGGGGTACCAGTGCCCCGGGAAGACTAATGTTCACTCCCTCCGCCCCCCAGGATCACACAGAGAGTGGATGATTTGGACACAGACTCCAGCCTCCGGGATTCACATTCTTCCCAAGAAACCCACAGCCCGAGAGCCGAAGCAGACACGCTCCCTCTGTTCTTGAAGCTATGATCTTACCAGGCAACCTAATCTCACCCAGAGAAAATGGTCTCGAGAGCCAAGGGAAGGAAGGGCAGAGGTGCTGCCCCCTGCCCCTCACCTGCAGACTTGGGAACAAGTTGAGGCAGGGTCTCATCTTGGATTTCTCTGAAGTGTGTGCCTTGTTGCTCTCATGAAATCCACCCTAAACAAGTGTTCCCTTGGCTACTGAAATACCAGATTCATTCTCCTCCTCATCGGTAGCTGTTTCTGGTAGAACTCTTCCTTTATCTTTGTGTATAAATCAATTTTCACAGCGCCTTGTAAAGTTCATGGGATCACGTTTCCCCAGTTCCCTGATAAGTGGCACCCATTCATTTCAATAGGAGGGACATGTAATTACTTGAAGGGAGAATTTGGCTGATGGGCTTACTGACGGTGCCAGGCCCTCCAAATGCACGTTTATGTTCTGCAACCACTATTTAAGAAGATTGCATGCCACATGGATTAGAGGTTACGTGCTGAAGCCACCTCTGTCTCTGTGCGCACATCCTTTATCTTTTCCTCCAGGTATTTTCCTCTCAGATTCATACCAGTTTATCCTTTCTTTTTTTTCTTTCCTTTGTTTTCCCTCTGAAATCCATTACTCCAGATTTCAAAAGAATATCTACAGTTAGAGACTCTTTGTTTTTCTAAAGATTAAGGGCCTTTCTCCTAAATTCGGCTGCAAGGGAGAGAGCTGCCGAATGTTAATCCGTAGAGATGCTGGGAATTGGAAACACTGTGATTCCTGGACGGTTCCGCTGGGATTTGTCATCTCCTGACCTCTGGACCCATTCTGGCCTGGGCATCTGTCCTTTATTTTCCTAGCACTGTTTCAGGAAGGAAAAGAAATACTGTCCCCTGCCGAGGCCGCAGTTTGGGGCCTGTGAGTCACTGGTGTCCCTCAGCATGCTACACGTGTGTGTTGTGCGTGTCCAGAGGCTGGCAGCTACAGGTAACCGGCTGAGCGGTATCCAAACAAGACCCTTTCAAAGAGCTTTCCAGAAATGCGTTTATCTATTTCCTCCTTCAATTCCTCCCCACCCCTACTTTTCCTTCCTTCTGTCTGTTGCTCTCAGATTGTGTTTTGAAAAAAGACAGGGAGGTTTAGAAACTAAAGTTCTAGATACAGTATGCTCTTGACTTTGGCTTTAGAGATAAGCTACAGAGTATCTCTTGGACCCAGTTACTCCTTTTGTTGACTAGGTAATTGTTGAAAACCTACCAAAAGCATGACAGTGCTTGGGACTGAGAGGCGAGGACAACACATTTGGTCTCTCACGAGTGGACATTACTGCTGGAAATGACTGGTGACCGCAATGAGAGAGAACCCAGCGTCGTGGTGTCTCTGCATTTTCTGTTAATAAATTGGCGTAGGATTATACCTGTTTTACCTCCCAGACACTAAAGCATCCTTTAAAATGCAGACCAGGCAAAAAGGACTTTCTAAAGAACAAAGGTGGGGACCCGCACTTCCTGATTTTCAGGCTTACTGTAAAAGCTGTAATCACTTGACAATGTGGTAGTCATAGGATAGGCGTGTAGATCAACATGACGGAGTTGAGAGCTCAGAAAGAGACTCCTTTTTACACGGCCAATTGAGTTTTGATAAACTATGGTGACCAAAAGTAGAATCTTTACTATGTAACTAGATCTCTATATCAAGAAAGGTGCCTCGGCCTTTTCCTCACAACGTATTAAAAATTAAATTCAAAACATCATAGAACTAAATATGAAAGCTAATATAAAGATTCTAGAATAGCATATGTAAGGAGAATCCTTATGTTGTTGGGTTTGTCTTAAATTTCTTACTTAGAACCCAGAGATACGAGACTTAAAAAGCACTTATTTTAAAACCCTATAAGGCCAGATGCAATGGTGCATACATATAATTTTAGCATTTACGAGGCAGATGTAGGAAGAGTACTAGAAGTCTGGGGCGCTAGCCTGTTCGACACAATAAATCCCAGTCAATCCTGCCCTGCAGAGTGTGATCCCGTCTCAAAACATAACCAATCCAAACAAAGCAACAACAACAACAAAGACTTTATAAAGTTTAAAAACATTAGCCTGCCAAAAACGTAACTGAGAAAATTAAAAAGCCAACAACTGAGAGAAAATATTTGTGTGGTATATAATTGACAAAGGACTCATGTTTAGATAACATAAGCATATCCCTCAACTTAATAAAAAGGAAACAATACATGAGGAAAATACGTTCTCTCTCTCTCTCTCTCTCTCTCTCTCTCTCTCTCTCTCTCTCTCTTTCTCTTTAATTTTATGTGCCTTGGTGTTTTGCCTGCATGTCTGTATGTCTGTGTGAGGGTGTCAGATCTTAGAGTTACAGACGGTTGTTAGCTACTAAGTGGGTGCTGGGAATTGAACCCGGGTCCTCTGGAAGAGCAGTCAGTTCTCTTAACCACTGAGTCAACTCTCCAGTCCCCAGATAATCATCCCATAAATGCTTCCCAAAGGAAAATACATGGTCAAAAGGCACATGAACGGATAGATGCTTAGCATGATGGGGAATTCAGCTCAATACACAGATGCTGTAATGCCCACACCAGGACAACTAAGACCAAAAAGACTGATGAGAGCAAGGGTTGGTGAGACCACGGTGCAAACTGGAAGGTCTCGTTTACTGGGAATGCAGAAGTAATCCAGCCATTTTGAAGATAAAGTTCTTAGGCGGTTAAACATACACTTATCGTATGACCCAGTGATTGTTCTACTAGATAAACAAAAATATACGTCAACCAAAGACATATACATATTTACAGTGTCACTATATTGTAAAGTACTGAACAAGGAACAATGTAATTGCCCAGTAATGGATGTATCGCTAAAAAGAGCCTGGTGAGGGGCTTTGCAATGCTCACAGCTAAAAGGAGCTGAGTCCTGACCCATCTCCCAGAGGAATCTTGGAGACAAAATACCTCATATTGCACTTTATTCCTCCATTAACATGAAATCTCATATTAAGATCGCACGCGCACACACACACACACACACATACACACGCGGAAAAAAAAAGCATCAGGAAAACAATCAGGTTGGTAGTTTCAGGAGTTGTGGTTAAGAATGTTAATTGGCTGAAAAAGAGCCCCCCCCCAAACTTGGGGGTGTGAGGAAGGGTGATGGAAATTTTCCACAACACATTTGCGATTTTCACACTTCAAACTGGTGCGTTTCATTGTGTATAAGTTATATACCTTAATAAAACTATCAAAAGTGTAATTTAGCTCTGAGGGGTGGCATGCTTGACTATGCTAAGCCAGGCTTGCAAGAGGGCCTGGTTTTAGCATCCAGCGCTTACAGGTAAGTGTAAAACCCAGAACACATGTTTGGTGTTTATGGAGAGCATGGCCGCCAGGCCATGCCTCAGTAGTTGGGAGGAAGTTTGCAGACAACAGGAGACGTTTCGAAGTTTTCCCAGGAGACACTTTCACTCACATCCAAAGCCCAGAAATCTGGCCACAGCTTAGGACGCCACATCTGGCAGGGCATCGGAAGTGCTGGGTGTCAGGAACAGCTTTCTTATCACCTACATGGAACAGTCTGTCAGAAGCCTCAGAGGTGATGAGCTGTGGCTTCGTGCTTTATCTGGAGAGATAAGCCCTGAGGGGATTCTCCTCAGCTGCTCCCTGGTGCCATCTGGGTGAAAGGAGAGGAGCTGTGTGACAGCCCAGCTCTTAGCTGGGTTTGACCTACTCTTAGCTCATGTGTTCTCTTAACTTTGAAATCTGTAACTGCCTAGTCAGCTACGGTGCTTCTTCCTAGAGTTTTGAGTTGACTTTGAGGGCGCTGTATCTTTTTTATGCTGCAGTTAGAACTATGATCTTCCTGGGTCACCTGCCTAAGACTACATATCAGATATCCACATTATGATTCACAGTTGTAGTAAAATTACAGTTATGAAGTAAAAGCGAAAATAATTTATTTTCTGGTGGGAGAGGGTCCCCACAACATGAGAAACTGTGTTAAAGGGCTGCAGCATTAGGAAGGTTGGGAACCACTGGTCTAAGGGAGCCCAAGCAGCAGGAAACCATGGTCCACTTCTGTTGGGAAACTGAATCAAACTCATCCTCTCTAACTCCATATTTCATTCCTTATCAGCCCACTGGGGCTCTCCCAGGAGCTGTCAGTGAAAAACCCCCTCAAACTCTCCTGGTCTGAACAAGGGTCTTACATGCCCACTCAAGGGATAAATCCGTTTAATTTGAATGCTACAGACAATCTAGAACCTCCTTTTCCAAGATGTCTTCCTCAAAACGAAAGGTATAAAAGGGGGCCCAGTGGGAAAGAGGTGCCCTGGCCAAGTGCATTTAGAAAATGCCAGTTAAACAGGTTCTTCTGCACGCTATGTACTCAGAGCAGGCTTGCATGCACCCAGATAATAAACATGGGTGACATGTGGGAATGGCATGTAGGGATTTGATCAGAACAACATCATTCTCTTCTTTGAGATTACAGAGGAGAAATAAGAATATATTAAAGAGAAAGATCCCATCCATCATCACTGTTTTAGTTAGGGTTTCTATTGCTGTCAAGAGACACCATGACCAGGGCAACCCTTGTAAAAGAAAACATTGAATTGGGCCTGGCTTACAGTTTAGAGGTTTAGTCCATTATCTTGATGGGGCGTACAGGCAGACACAGTGCTGGAGAAGGAGCTGAGAGTTCTACATCTTGATCTGCAGGTAGCAGAAGGGACTGTGTGCCACACTGGGCATAGCTTGAGCATATGAGACCTCAAAGCCCGCCTTCACGGTGACACACTTCCTCCAGCTTTGCCACATCTACTCCAACAAGGCTACATCTTCTAATAGGGCCACTCCCTGTGGGCCCAAGCATTCAAACAGAGTTTGGGGGGGTGCATACCTATATAGAAAGAAAAGAATGTGGAATCTCACTCTGCAGCCTTGCCTGGCCTGGAAATCACTATATATAGGCCAGACCGGCTTCAGACTCACAGAGAGATCACTTGTTTCTGTTTTCTGGGTGCAGGGATGAAAAGCATACACCATCACTCTCAGCTCACACAATTAAAAAAAATGTCCACATAGTGTTGAATTTGTGAGCCCTGAACTTATGGTTACAGAGAGTGAGTGGTACACACTTACATGTAAATATAAAGAGGCACGATGCTATTTTCTTATTTATCCCCACATGTTTCGGTGCCTCCGATACCTTTGTGAACATGTGGATCTTTTTATGTAAATAATGAGAATAGTTATTGGCAACTTAAGGGCACTTCACTGAATACACAGCATGGGCTCAATCATTTCAGGAGAAAGAGAGCCTTTGCTCCCTGAGTGTTCACCTTCCAAGGGCTGTCAGGGGCAAAACGTGTCCCAATGAGCTGGCTGCTCACTAAAGGTGGCCCTTGCTCCATCTCTCACCCGGTTGCTCCGGTGTCTCTCCTGGCCAGCAAGCAGTCACTCTGCTGAGCACAGCCTGGTCCACTGTTAGTCACCACAGAAGCCTAAATAGTGGAAAGTGGGTTACAAAGGGGGGATTTACCAAATTTCTGTTCATGGAGTTGGTGAAAGTAATATGCAAAAATCACTGAGCTTATTTGTGAAGCCACTGACAACTGATAACTGGACTGTGGTCACTCTATCCACAATGGAAGAAAGGACCATGGGGAAAATAGCAAAGGTTTTAAAGGGAAGGACTCGATATTAAGGAAACAGGAAAGGTGTTTAGAAACTTGAAGCCCCAGAATAGTTTCTCAAAATGCATGTCCTACTAAAACATTGAGTCGCGTGTAAAGAACATTATATAAGACATGTCGTTGGCCCATGCCTCTAATCCCCAAATCCAGGCGTCTGAGATAATAAGATTCCAAAGTTAGCCTAGGCTGCACAGAGCAAGCTTGTCTCGAAACAAATCAAAGCAAGAGCCTGGGGTGGAACTCGGTTGGCAAAATGCTTGCCTAGCACGCGCAATGTTCCGAGTTTGAACCCCAGCCCTGTGTAAAATGGGGTGAGACAGTGCACATCATTAACCCCAACACTTAGGAAGGAGAGAGAGAGAGAGAGAGAGAGAGAGAGAGAGAGAGAGAGAGAGAGAGAGAGAGAGAGAGAGAGAGAGATTTACCGTAGGTTTCTCAAAGCCACACAGCTAGAAGGGTAACATTCTGACCACGTCTCCAGTGCACAACACTGCCCCCTAGAGGACGCACATGTGCCAACCCTGACAAAGCTCAAATTAAGTCTGTAAGGCACATTTTTTTGCAGACCTCACAGAAATGGTTCTTCATAACACATTTCATCTCAGGGTACTTTCGAGTGGCAGATGGGTGTGCTATCTCCTGTCTTGCCACTGTCTATTTTTCAGACTAATAATTTTGAAGTCTGAATCTCCCAACTGCTAGTTAAAGTCTATTATATTTGTTTTTCTTAAACTGTCTACAGGACGTAGCAGATACATTAAACACGGCTGATAAATGCTCATTTGTCTGAATTGTCTGAATACCTTACCTCGTAGTTCATATGGGAGGAAGCCGCTAAATAAAAAAAAATAAAATGAGATCAACGAAAACCTTGCCGCTCGCAATGATACGCTGCGTTTGGACGTCTTTCGGGCAGTGGAAAGATAATGGCCATGTGTGACTGGAGGCAAGAACGCTGATTTGCAGTCTCCCCAGGAAGCTGTAGTGCTTCCGGAGACAATGTTCCTAGTCAAAACAGATGAAGTCGAAGCCAGGGCCAAAGCTAATGATAATGTGTGTTTGGTTGGAAACAACCGGAAGACAATGAAGTTGTCATAGCAGACAGTGCACCCTGTAATCCCCCTTGTTCTTAGGTCTCCATCACCCACGGGATGGAAGAAATAACATTTTTTTTTTCCGTGAGTACTTCAAACTTTGCAGATGGGTCAGAAAGAAAAAATCATGCCCTCTCATCAAATGGAATCTTGGGAAAGACTGGGCCTTCAGTCTGAAGTTTGCAAAGAACATAAGGAAATCCTACAACAGTCTCTAGGCTACCTGAGAGGGATGTCTGAGACCGAGCAACCTTAGAGAAGAGTCGAGAGAGGGAAGCTTCTATAATAAAGATGGGGCTGCCGAGACTAGCAGGCTTCTTATGGAAATGAATTGTAGGCAGGGATTTAAAGAAAGCTGTACGCATTCATGTTTGTAGTGAAATTCTCACGATGGCCCCTAGGTGTCCATGAACAGAGAATGAAGAATTTAAAACGTGGTGTGTTTATACACTGAACATAAATCAACCCTAGAAAGAAAGGACTTTCTTAATGTGATGCCACCATGCTAAGGTCTTGACATCCTGCTAAGCCCAATAAGTCAGCCACTAAAGGACCAATACTATATGATTTTACTTCCATATGATGCCTAGAATAGTCAAGTTCTCGGAGACCAAAATCAGGATGCTGTTTTCCAAGAGTGGCAGGGGGAAATAAGGAAGGGGGCCAAGGTTTCAGTGTTTAGTGGGTACAGGGTTTCAGCTGGGGAAGGTGACAGATGTTCTGGAGATGGAAAATGCTGATGGTTATACGATAAGGGAGGGTAGTGACGAACATTGAGCGTCTCACTTATAGGGAGGGATTACAGTGTATGCTATTAAAAGCAAAAGGCTGAGAAGCTGGGCAAGGTGGTACATGTCCCTAATGCCAGCACCTGGGAGATAGAGGCAGGAGGATCACTGCAAGTTCAAGGTTGGCCTGGTCTCCATAGTTAATTTCAGGCTACCGAGAGACACACAGGGAGACCCTGTCTTAAAAATTTCCCCAAAAGAAAGCCAAAATGGTCAGAAAGGTGACAGTCGTGAAGGGAACAAAAAGGATCAGAGACTCGGAGCTCTTAGCAAGGTTTCCCAACCAGATAACGCCAGTCAAAAAGATTTTAAGGGTAAAGGGAATTCTTGTCAAGTGGTAACTTCGCAGCTGTGTATTCAATGCCAAGGATTAGAGTCAGGGTTTTACATGCAGAATGCATTCATCTGTCACAGTAACCGTAGAAGTGTGACTGTAGCTGGCACACATTTGAGATACAGCAAGACTAAGTGTCTGCCCAAGGCATGGAGTTGATGAGTTCCAACATAGACATGGAATAAAGCAAGGATGGTTTATGGGTACAGCAGTTATCTGCTTTGCTTTTAAAAATGTTTTGAGACAAGATCTTGCTATATATCCCTGACCAGACTCATGGCAATCCTCCTGTCTCAGTTTTCCCAGGTGCTGGGTGTGTAGGCATGCACTACCATGCTGGATGAACTTGGTGGTTCCAAACATTCCTGTACAATGGAATCCCCTGGAAGACTTGCTAAACCAGTTTGCTTGGTTCTCTCCTTACCAGTCCTGACAGGGCCACAGAATTGCAGTTCTAGAAAGTTCCCTGATGGGGCTGACGATGCCTGTTGGAAACCACACTTTAAGAATTAATGAACTAACCTGTGCTCTTTCATACTCCAAGGTGATAGTAGGACTTGTCCTGCCCAAGAAAACTTGAGAATTTGATGTGTTGAAAGCCAGAGGGTGAAGGTACAATGAACAAGTTCACTACCTTTTACATCATACAGATTACTCTCTTTGCTCTGGCATAGGGGCAGTTAGATCTCTGCTAACTGGTGTGAACACTGAGATGTTTTCTGCTGGAACATATGGACAAAGACAGATGGCATCATGACATCTCATTGGCTTCTTTCATCGGGTCCAATCAAATACTTTGTGAGATCCCATTTAAGGGACCTATGATCCCTTGGGTCTTACAACTTAGGTTAGATTTAAACTCAGGGTCCCACAGATCAGCATTTAAATATGCCCTAACTTGTTGAATGAAGTCATAAATAAATTTGGATATGGTTGGAGTATATCTCGCACAGTTTTGTGTGTTTGGGTACGTGGTCCCTAGTGGGTGATGTTAAAAGGTGGTGGGACCTTTAAGAGGTGGGATCTTTGTTTGATCTCCTGTTCAGTAATGTGATTTATTTTCACACATTTAGCTGCCATGATCCACGGTGTCCTTACCAGACCTAAGCAACTGCTGAAGCCATACCCTTGAATCTCCGGAAATATGAGATAAATACATCTTTTCTTTCTAAAGACATTCTGCTTCAGGTGTTCTGTTATCACAAAATGAAGCCACAAGTGATGGCATAGGCCTGTAGTCCCAGTACTCGGGAGCAGGAGTTCAAGGCTGGATGAGCCTACACGGCAAGATTCTGCCTCAAATTAAAAAAAAAATGAAAACAAAACAAAACAACATCAGCAGAAGCAGCAGCAGAAGAAGGAAAAGAAGAAGGGAAAAAGAAAGGTTACTCCAACAAATGAAATACTCACAGTCACATCGGAAGCCCAGATGATACATAATAAACCTCTTTGAAATTCGCTTAGAAAAATAGCAGGATAATATTCCTGTTCAAGGACAAAGCATTTATGAAGCTACCTAAGCTTCAATACATGACCTTTGTAGAACCTTATAGTGAGTCAGCAGTCCTTCAACGGGACGTAAATAGTTTAATCTTCCGGCTATCCATGTCTCATTTTTTATAAATTCTGCAATTTCTTCATCATCATTCAACAACCTAGTCAAATAAGGATACCAGTTTTGTTTTGTTTTTTTTAAACAGCTGTGCTGCTTGTGTTTCTGAAGGCTTTTATGGAGATATACTACATGAGAAAAAAGTTACTGTAGGGAGGTGACAAAAATTGTTAGTGCTTCGTTCTCTTCAAGAACATTCATTTGCTCTCCTGAAAGTCCCTACTTGTCCTGCAGCTTTGTGTAACCATGGCGCTGTCACTAGGTTTTACGATTCTGAGTTAATGACACAATGGTTCTTTCCTGTCCTTCTTGAAGTCATGTGGGTCACTGACTTGCTTTGGCTCATGGGCTATGAGCCAAAATGGGATAGGGAGACACCCTGCCCTCCCTCGGGCATGCCATTATGAAGTTTGGAGATCTGTGAGAACCCAACACTGCAAATCAGATTTCATAGATGAAGACAAGAGAGAAGCTGGTCTAGAGAGCCCTGTAACACTCACCCAGGAGGTTTGACAGGCCAAGAATTTTGTGGAACACCTGAAGCTCAACCCTCCAGGGCTTCGGAAGGCTAGCCCATCTCTGGCAATTCAGTTTCCTATGTTCAGAACACATAGCAAAAACTAAACCTTGTTTGAGGCACCCCAGGTTCTTACCTAGATACCAAAGTGACCATTTATCAAACACTCTACACCAAGCATTTCTCAGGTGCTATATTGGTGTCATCTAATTTAATTCGCACAATAACCAGAAAGTAAGATACCATTATTCCTATTTTCTGAGACCAAGAAAGGTCAAAGAACTACTGAGCTGGAAATTGGGGCTTCAAAGCCGTGGTTGCAGGGTAGCAATTTCTTTTGCCATTAGCCACTAGGGAAAAGAACTAGATTTATTTTACCATTTTGGTAGGGTGTATGTTTGTAAAATATCTCTCTCCACTTTGCCAAAAGCTGATTCTATGACTTTTCAGCCATTGCAGAGGGCTCAGGTCTTTTTTATGCTGTCCTTTGGAGAGAGGATAAAAGAACACGGCGTGGTCCCAGAGAGTCTCTAGAATGTCCCTTCATCTCTGCTTCCAGACATTCACCTTTGTGCTCTGTGTCCCCCAGTGTATGTAGTTAAAACCCATGGCTCACCTTTAACCACAGGAATGGGGTGTAACTCTTGTGATTGTGTAAAGTCACGCAACACTCTTTTTTTCCTTGTGGACCCACTAGGAGGTCTCCAAGGCAACAGCAGATTCTGAAGATGTAGATCCACATGCCATGAATCTAATAGCAATGAAACAAACTCAATAACTTGAGGAATTACAGAGGCAATTCCTTCTCAATTGAGAATTCCACCTCAAGCAACTACATCTTCATTTACACCATGTTAAGGCCTAAAAGAAGAGGATTTAGAGAAGATGACAGACCCATAATAGTTACGACATAGTCAAAGAGAGTTGTTTCAAGTGGCTGTTTGTGATAACTTATTATACAACAGCAAACAAACACAGGGTCCTGGGGAGGCAGCCCAGTTGGCTGGGTTTGACCTACTCTTAGCTCCTGTGTTCTCTTAACTTTGAAAGCTTGTTGCTTCACAAACGTGAGGATCTGAGTTTAATTCCTAGAACCAACATGAAATTGCTAAGTACTGTGCTGTGCCCTTGTGATCCCAGCACTGAGGAGGCAGAGACAGGAGGATTCCTAGGACTTGCTGGCCGGCCAGCCTAGCCTAATTGGTGAGCTTCAGACAAGGTACTCTTTCAAGATTTTCTGAGGATATCCTCTGGTCTCCACACTCACAGACATGCGCAAACACATGCATGCACCCACTCAGATACATACCCAGCACAAGAGGTGCATATACATACATGCATTAAAAAAAAGAAGACAAAAACCAGACCCACACCTACACCTGATTTGTTACATTAGGTGGGAACTAGTGTTCCAAGGAGGGCACAGAACCGGTGACATCAGTTCATGAGGTTCCTCCTCCATAAGACATGCGGAGACTTTTTTCCCTGTTCCACCCTCCCTTCTTCTCTGTCCAGCCCTGACATGCTCAGCTGGCCTCATAAATCTGTTGTCAGACTTTCAGTAGAGTTCAGCAGTGGAGGGAGTAGCATAGTCTCCTGGAGTTAACAAACTCTATTACACACACACACACACACACACACAAAACAAAACAAAACAAAAGCAGAAACAAAAGCCAACAAAATGGAAACAAAAACCCATGGATCCCTTCATTGTGTCTTTTGTGCATTATTAGGCCAGGAGATTCTGTTTGTGTGGATATGTTACCGGAGAGCCCTTTCTTTTATTTTAGTTGGCGTGGACCAGGGTCTGAAAGACATCTCAGTGGTCTGCCTCACCTCCAGAAATGAGAGAAAGGAAGAAAGCTCCTCTAATCAGACAAGGTTTCCTGCTGCTGGGAGCGGGGAAACTGTAGGCTAAAGGCTAAATTCCTTTGGTTGCGATATAACAATAAAGCTTTTTCTAAAAAAGATAAAGAACCAAGGTTGTACTTAAATGAATTGCCTGGGTTGATTACGGTCCTGTGCCCCCTCGCTGTGCCGCCGTGTTTGTGCTGGCGGCAGCCTGAAGGGCTCCAGTGCTGGGTCTCAAGGGGATTGGGGTGGAGAGCTGATTCTGGGCCAAGAGGGCAGAGGACAGACAGACAGACAGCATTCCAGGTCCCTCCCCACAAACCAAACAACCCTCCCACCACTCCTTCTCCCTGGGCTGGGCTGAAGGGTACGAGGGTGTGGGCTTTCCAGGCTCTTCAGCCAGAGGGAAAGGAGGCAAAGGTGGCCTTCCTGGATGTTTAGTTGATGACTTTGCAGTGAGCAGCTTCACCTGTCAAAACACAATGACGAGGTGGAAAGAGACCAAAGGAGAACGAGTCTGAAACCATCGGGACAATGATGTGAACTGAACGAGGGCCCAAAACCCAGTGTGAAGTGTCGGAGTGTATCTCATTGTGCGTCTGCTTTTCTCCTCAGTGCGGTGTGTGTGTGTGTGTGTGCGCGTGTGCGCGCATGTGTGTGTATATGTGTGTGATGTGTGTGTGCCTGTGTGTTGTGTGTGCATGTGCTTATGCATGTTTATATTCATCTTCTACAACTAGCAAGGAAATGTGCTTTGTAGATTAACGTGTATGCCTCATATAGATACAATCAGAAGTAACTAATTTCTACACATTAGAGATCAAACATTTTGGCGTGGACTGAATGTGTCTCCTGAAAGCCCAAATCTTAGAAGCTTAACCCCCAGATGGGGCCTTTGAGAAATAATTCCGACTCCGTGAGCTCTTGATGTGAGGCCCCCAGGATGGCAGAGCGGCACTGTAAAGAGAGTTCTGAGTTAGCAGGCTTGCACTATCTGACCCTGGGATGACCTCCATCCCATCCCGATGCAGCAAGAGGGCCCTCCTGCCTGGGACCACAGTGAGCTACGAGCCAAATACATTTTTATTTTTTATAAAGTAACCTTTATACCTGTGAAACCCAGTTATAGCAACAAAGAGTTCCTCAAGATATGTACTAACTTGCTTCGCATGGTGTCTTCCATTATTATATTTAATGAATGATTTTCATTTTTTTAGATACAGTTTTGGACCAGTAAGATGGCTCAGTAGGTAGAAGGACTTGCTGCCCAAGTCTGGAGACTTGAGTTCAATCCTGCGGTAATTTGATTGTAATTGGCCCCCATTATCTCATGGGGGAGAGGCACTATGAGGAGGTGTGGCTTTGTTGGAAGGGGTATGGCCCTTGTTGGAGGAAGTGTTTCAGTTGATGTCCTGTTTCCTGCAAGATGTAGGAATCTCAGCTACTAGTCCAGCACCAAACTTGCCTGTATACCACCATGTTCCCCATCATGATGACAATGGACTGAACCACTGCAAGTGTAAATGAGCCACACTAATGAGATCTTCTTCTATATAGGAGTTGCTGTGATCATGGTGTCTCTTCACAGCAATAGAAATCCTCAGACAGATCCCTAGAACCAGAATAAAGGTGCAGAGAACCAAGTTCACACAAGCGCCATGGAGATTGTACCCACCCCCATACACACACACACACACACACACACACCATACCACACCACACATGCACACCATATATACCCATACCCTCACCACATGTATACACACAATCCGAAAATTTAAAACAGAGCTGTATAAATGCAATACTTTTTAAATATCTTTCTCATCTAGTGGCCTGGACATTTGTTAATTTTTTTTCTCTCTGGGGACCTGCAGAATTTTCACTTTTTATTTTTTTACATTATTTATTTTAAGACAAGGGCTTGATGTGTATCCCAAGCTGATCTGAAACTGACCATGTTTCAGTTCAGTTCAACTGACCTTGAACGCGCGATCAACCTGCTTCTATCTTTTCGGTGCTGGGATTATTGGTCATGTGCCATCAGGACAAGCTAGGGAGAAAGTGTTTGCTTTACATCAGAAAGTCTGATGTTGTAGGGAATAACTCCCAGCTGCCCTATAGAGGGTAGGGAAGCCGTCATGATGTTGCCTTGAAGGCGGGAACCAGCAGTAAGACTTCCCGGGGGGGGGGGGGGGGTGAGCTGTGGACTTGTTTCTGGCCTGCCTCTGCTTACCTTCCTACCTGCCAAGTAAGGAAAAAGGCTTGGGGTCATGCTGTCCCTTAGTTTCTTAGCTTGTCTTGACTGTTTCAAGTGTATTAAAACAGTCACGGTTTTCTCAGTGTTCAGTAAGTAGAGCATCAGCCCCTAGTGTCAAGACTAGCGTTCTTACCCTTGCTCCTATCTAGTAGGGAACAGAATGTTTTTCTTTGTGCACATGTGTATGTACAAGAGTGAGCGCATCTGGGGAGACACATGCATACTACATGTGTGCATGTGGAGGCCAGAGTCAATAGTGTGTATCTTCCTCAATTAATCTCCATCTTTTTTTCTTTTATTTCACTTTACTGATTTATTTATTTCTGAGACACGGTCTCACAATGTAGCCTTAGCTGGAATGGCATTCACTATACACACTATGAAAGGCTGGCTTTCAACTCATAGCGCTCCAACCCTGCCTCTGACTCCGGAGTATTGGGATTAAAGGCATGTGTCGCCCCGTCCAGTTGTCTTGTTTTATCATTATTATTTTTAAACTAACATACAGACTGTTAGATATCATACCAGTTTAGAAGGAAGCATGTTTTCATGCATTCTCCTTCTCCCTCTCCTCTCCCTTCCCCCTGTTACTCCTAAGCCCCCTGGGTAGTCTCCCCCAGTCTCTTCTGCTCTTTTATGTCCATGGATCCAACTCAGTTCCAGATGCTGCATTGCAGGCACCTCACCCCTGAGACATCTTCCCAGGCCCTGAGAGATGAGGCTAAAATATCAGAGCGAGTTGCACTTTAGATCTTTGTAAGTTCAAATACCAGTGTCAAATGCACACTGTGCTATAAGATTAAGGGGAAATTTATAGCAAGGAAATGTAACACAGACTGTGTTATTAAATGCAATTTAGCGCTGTAAATGTTTCTGTATTTGTGTGAAACTATAAACATATTATTTTGAGCTCTCTGCGGTTAACAAATGCATTTCTTGGGAAGAGCTCCCTTTTGTTTTGAGTTAGGAACTTCCCCTTTTGTTAGTGTTGAAATATCCTTTCCTCTCTGAAATGGTCCTTTTGTTATTGTTATTGTTGGCAAAATGAATACTTTGGCAACTCTGGGGGGCTCTCTCAAGTGCTCTGGGAATTTTTACTCTCCCCAAAAAGTGAAGCCTGGGAACCAATAGCCTAAGAATGCAGTCATTCCAAAATACAGACTAGATAAAGAATACACGTTACAAACTCAGAAACTTTGTTAATATTTGTTGGTGTCTCACATATTCAATGTGTAAAATTTTGCTTTCTTTATCTACTTTCTTGCTAAGTTACTTTATAAGCACCAAATCTAAATAGAAAAAATAAATCGCAGAAGTTAGAATTACATTGCTGGGTGGTACCAAATATCAAAATGCTTTAGAACGTGGTTTTTCATCGGTCTATACGCTGTGTAGTTTTTGGTTGTAGTGGTTTTCCATCATGTTGCTGGTCTGTGCCTCTGTTAGTACTGATATTTTTGCTCCTGCGAGCTCCTGAATACGTTACATTAGTGAAAGCTGCAAGCAGTTTAAGAGTTCAGAGCTGCTGTGGGATGCTCCTTTTGTACACTGTGAAGATGTGTCTCCGCCAAGACCCCTGATGATTTGTTTAATACAGAGCTGAATGGCCATTCAGGTGGGAGAGGAGAGGCGGTACTTCCGGGGAGACAGAGGAACTCGGAGGATGAACCTGAGAGGCAGGGATTGACTACCCAGACACAGAGGAAGTAGGAAAAAAAGGAAGTACTATGCTCAGGAGAGGTAACAAGCCTGCTGCGTGGTAGCGCGTAGATTAATATAAACAGGTTAATTTAAGTTGTGAGAGCTATTTGAGAACAAGCCTAAGCTAAGGCCAAGCTTTCATACTTAATACGGAGTCTCTATATCATTATCTGGGAGTTGGCGGTGAAGGAAAGTTCGTCTATGCGGATGGTTCTGAATTCACGGGAATGCGCTATAGTTCCTGTGTTCCTTCCTGTACGTTTGTGTTTTGAAAGGGAGCCATTCCATTGATGTGTGAAGATAATTTCCTTGTGAATTGTGTGTCCTAGTTGCAAATTTTTGAACATATGTGCAATTCATTCTGCTCTAGCGCTTTCTAAGATGTAAAACAGGCACAGATTAGATCTTCCCCTCCTTTCAGCCCTTACCCCAATTTAGGTACGCCTGATTTAGCCTCGTTGGGAAGCAGATTCCTTTTCTGGGTCCTTGCTGTCTCTCCTGTCTTAACGAGCTGTAGCGGATAAACAATCCCCTGACTCTCGGAGTTTCAGCCTTAGTAGGGTTTGTATCAGGGTGTTAGGAGCAAAAGTGGGAACAGCTTCTGAGTATTCTGAACTTAGCCTACCAGCTGGAAGTTATGATATTGAGTCCGTCTTGAAACTTCTTTCCCTGTGGCTAGCCTTGGCATTCCACCTTTATTTAGAGCAGAAATTTTGCTCGTGGTATTTGGAGGTTTGTCACGGGTGGGTACCTAGCTAAACTACTGAACAGATGTTTTAACTTAATCATGGCAGTTTAATTTTTTTAGTTGTTGTTGGTCTGTTTGCTTGTTTGTGTGAGACAAGGTGTTGTTTAGGCTAACCTCTAACCTGTGAAATTTCAGCTTTAACCTCCTGGGTTTAAAGCTAGGAGTATAGGTGTGCGCCAGCACAACAGGGCTGGCATTCTCCGTCTCCCCCCCCCCCCATGTGTATGTCTTATTTTTTGTTTGTTTTTTTGTTTTTAACCATGCTGCTCTTAAACATTCTATAACCAGACATGTCTTGAAATGGAATTCCCCTGACTCAGCCTCCCAAGTAATTGGAATTACAGGCCCTTATCAAGTCCAGCTTTTTGAGGAAGGGAAGACGGGAAAGAAAGATGGAGCAAGAAAGCGAAGGGGGGATGGAGGGAAAGAGAGAGACTCAAACTGGAACCATGCCAAGCTTTAGACTCTCAAATAATGAAAGCCTTGTCCACAATTTCTCTGCAGGAACTATGGAAGTGTTGGTGAGGTCACAACAGTGGAAAAGGTGACAGCCATAAACAAAAATGTAGCATCATGGGCATTCAAAGAAGGAGGAGGGAACGGAGATGGGAAATAAACACTCAGAAATGATCTTCATCTCCAACTTCCCCGGTACACAGGCCAAAGTGGCATGTGTTCATGCATTCATTATATTTACGTATTCAGTCCTTGATGAAGAGAAGAGGTTAATCTTTTTTTTTTTCAGGAAGAAACCATTAGCTAATCCGCAAATCATACTTTTATTTATTCTTCCATTGTGAGGGATACACATTTGTTAGCTTAAGTGAGACCTCCTGCCTTACACAGTCTCCCCGTGGAAAAAACAATATTGACCAAGTCTCTGATCTTGCCTGACGTGAAATTGATACACACTCGGAATCATGGAAATTTTCACTGGAAAGTACCTTTGAGGGGAATTGAGAGGCATTGAAACCAATCGTGACCTTCATATTCGTTGTCATTTATGGAAGTGGGACTACATGCAACGAAGAATGTTTACACAGTTACCCTGATTGGAAGCATAAATGAGGTCCCGGTGACCATGTCCGAGATGGCAGTCTGGCTCCGGAATTCTGCACAGCTGAGGAAACGGAGACTTAAAAAAAGGGATTGTTGGCAGCGCAGAGATTATGCAGTCCTTTGGGAACACAACTGAGTTCGGCACATACACACAAAAATGATAAGTGTTCTGCAGACAGAATGTTGAGGACTCATTTCAGAGAAACAGACTTTTGCCAGAGTAGCTGCAGAGGAAGGGAGGAGAAAGAATTGGAAAACACTGAGGGTAAAGTACAGGTGAAATTTTCTGTTCTACCAGTCCGCTCCCAAATAACGGCACAGAGACTTACTATTGAGTATAAATGCTCAGTTGATAGCTTAGGCTTGCTACTAACTAGCTCTTACAACTTAACTAGCCCATCATTCTTATCTATGCCCTACCACATGGCAGTACCTTTGTCAACACAGCATGTTCATTTTGCTTCTCTCTGGGTCTTCTGGCAACTCCACCCTTCTTCATCCCCATGCTCTCTCTCTGTCCACAAGTCCTGACTAACCTCTTCCTGCCTAGCTATTGGTCAGGTAGCTCTTTATTAAACAAAATCTTCCCCTTCCCACCCATCCAATATATACACAGGCTACCAAAGAGAACCAAGCTTAACTACTAAAGGCACCTTGACACTGGGTATGCGGACATTCACCTGTAATCCCAGAGCTGCAAAGTCATCTGCAGACCACATGTGGGTTTTAAGGCCAGCCTGAGCTGCATGAGACTCTGTCTTAAGAATACAGATTCACCAACTTTGCTAAATGACTTTAATTCAACAGTTCTTTGCTTTTCCCATGTAACTTCCATTGATGGGTGAAATCATATCCCGAAGCCTAGTGAGAATTCTCTTCTGGCAGGCACTGGCTCGGTTGCTGCCACTAAAGGTAGCTTTAACTAAATATCTATCAGTATATTTATGAGTAAGATTAGAGATTTGAATGTTGGAGTAAAAAACTGCTAGCGCAGAAAGGCTGGGTTGCAACTAGTTAATCTTTCCTTGTTGGCATCACTGAAAGACCTGTGTTTCTGCTTTGCCAAACCAGAAAAGGCTGCACGACTCCAAATCCCTCTCAGCTACTTTCTGGAAGCCTTCTGTTGCTCTGTGATCACTTTCTGTTGCTAATGCCTCCTGACCCAACGTTAATTTTATTTAATTAACGCAAATGCAAACTCGGGATTCACAATGTAATCAAATATTCCCCAATATAACAGTAGCAAAATTACAGTTATGAAGTAGCAACCAAATAATTTTATGGTTGGGGGTCACCGCACCATGAGGAACTGTATTAAAGGGTCACAGCAATAGGAAGTTTGAGAACCACTGCTTTAAGAGGTGAGTCTGGCTAGAGGAAGTACATCACTGGGGAAAGCTGTGAGGTGTGGTAACTTCACCCCACTTCCTGTTCTATTTCCTGTGTGCAGCTAAAATGTCATCTCTCTGTTTTCTGATTACCCAGTCAGCCTCTTGTTCCCATGCCTGTCCCACCAAGATGGGCTGTATCCATTCCAAAACTATAAGATGCTGTAAACCCTTTCCCTGCCTAAGTTGCTTCTGGCCATGGTACTTATAGCAACAGGAAACTACCTAATACAGTGTGTGGTACAGCAGGGTAGAAAAGTGGGCTTAGCTCATTCACAGATTTTATGGCTTAGTGTGTTATTGTTGAAATGACTCTGTTATTAAGTTGCGGAAATTTGAATGTAATTGGTCCCCATAAGCACATAGGGAGTGTTGCTATTAGGAGGTGTGGCCTTGTTGGAGTAAGTGTGACCTTGATGGAGGAAGTGTGTCACCATGGGGGTGGGCTTTGGGGTCTTCTCTGCTCAAGCTATGCTCAGGGTGGTAGACAGTTCACCTCCTGTTGTCTGCAGCTCAAGATGGGTCAACTCTCAGCTTCTTCTCCAGCACCATGTCTGCTTGAATGCTGCCATGTTCTGCCATGATGACCATGGACGAAACCTCTGAAACTGTGAGTCACCCAACTAAATGTTTTCCTTTATAAAGGTTGCTGTGGTTAGGGTGTCTCCTCTCATGCTGTGTCCTGCACACTTGCTCCTTTTCACCATGCTATGAGGCAGGAAAAGGATCCTCACTGGAGGCTGGCCCCAGACCCTGTGCTTTTTCAGATTTAAAAAACAAAAACAAACAACAAATAAAACTTTAATTGTTGTTGGTACTGCCTGGCCTCGCAGCTTCTATCATGGTCGCAGAAAACAGACTAAGACAACAACAAACTTACATTGAGGAAAGACTTCCCAGTTTGATAGTTGAGGATTGCTAAAATCCGGGCAGTTCCAGAATCTAATTCTCACAGCTGTTTAAAGCTGTAAACACTCTCCTGGCTCACCCTCAAGTCCAAGCTCTCTCAGCATAGCCGCCAACGCCCTTCAGAGCACGGCCTTTCTGTGTTGTCCCACCAGCCCTGGCTTGTTCTCATTGCCAGGTCAGCAACTGAAGCACCTGGGGCTGTGTTTCCTCCTTCCCACTGAGCGTGTCCTCCAACCTGCACCTCCACTCAGGTGATTGCTCTAACCTTTCTGGCCCACGTGACTTCTGTTTACCAGGAAGTGTCCTCTGCCGTCTCTAAGGAATCCCTGCCCTTCAAGTCGGCCTCCACAAATGATGATTCAGGCTCCACTCCCCCCTTGTTGACTCTGAGTTAGGGACCCATTGCATTCAGTGCCTATCTTTGAAAATCCGTCATTGTCATGAATGAGTCCTTTGAGCTATGCCTCAGGGTCTATGAGCTTTCCTGCAAGATTCCCCAAAAAACGCTTCCTCTGAGTACTATGTACCCCTTGTGTTGCTGTGTCATCCTTAAGGGCCACCTTTTCGGGGTCCTGTAGTGTTTTCTGTGTGTGTGTGACACACACAGTCATACCATTTAAACTGTTCTGTGTATGTGCATTTTGATTATGTAAGTTGTCTCTCTCTTTTTTTTTTTCAATCAAAAAAAAATTGTCATGCCTGCAACCCTAACAGCATTTGGAAGACTGAGTCAGGATTGCAGTGAGTTCCAGGCCAGCTTTGGTTATATAGCAAGAGCCTGACTCAAACAAGAGACAAAACAACAGCCTTGTCTGTGCCTTTTTACTCTTTTAAATACATCCTTTCCCTGATGAGCAAAGTCATCTTCCATCTTAAGCCTACCAGGTTTGAATAGTGTTGTCTGGAGAGTGACCATAAAAACAAAAACAACAAAACAAACAAACAAAAAAACTATGCACCCGAATTTAATGAAGGAACACTTTAAGTAATTATTATAGCTATTGTCTTCATGAGAACACTTCAGGAAACTGATATAAAATTAGTCAAAGATAGGAGGACAGAATATCCCTTTTCCTGGAGAAGGCAGTGTCGTGTACGATGGTTAGAAATTTGGCATCGTCTCAGAGTCTCTTCTGTGTTACCCTAATCACTAGGGGACCCAGGCAATAGAGAATCCTGTCCACCTTCAGCTCTGGGAACAGTCTGAGACTACTTACCACCTAGGGCTAGTGTCATGACAACAAAGACCGGAAGCTAGCTCAGCTAAATCAAGACTGAGGCCAATCAGCGATTGATGACGTTTGTAATATGAAGCAAGGATTATATATTTGACATCTAGACTTCAATCTCATTTCTGCCCTTTATTAAACAGACCCTATGAAAGCTCCACGTTCCACAGTTATAAAATGTTGGGTGCTAGTATTTAAGAGAACTGCTGGGAGACATAGGAAATGCAAAGTACTGAACACAGTTTGCTTTGTACAGTACTTGCTCAGTGTTATTAACAAACACTTGGCATTGTTTACATGCTTCCTTCCCCCCTCCCTCCCTCCCTCCCTCCCTCCCTCCCTCCCTCCCTCCCTCCTTCCTCCCATCTGTCTGTCTTTTGAGATGGTGTCATGTGGCCAAGGCTAGCTTCAACCTTGCTATGTAGATGAGGGTGACCCTGAATTTCTGTTTCTCCTCTCTCCCTGTTCCATGCCGGGATTAGAGGTGTGCACCACCGTCGGTACTGAGCAACTCTTCTTTCTTGCTCCTCCAATTCAACCAGTTGCTCCTCTCTAAGGGTCATGACCCCACCCATGCAGCATCCCTTGCCCTCAGCTGCTCCTCTCTTTGTCCTGCCACAGAATACAGCACAGTGGCTGATAATTGATGACTGCCAGGTGCAAATATCTTGACTGCCACAAAAGCAGTTCCCCTCCACTCCTTTCAGTTCCGCGCCCATCCTCTCCCTTCCTGAGCTCCGAGGGAACTGGATCCCCTCTGGTGGAGCCTTCTGGGCTGTGTACCCTGGGCTCATTCCCTAGACAGCGCCGTGATGACAGCGCCATGACGAATGTGCGCATGACAAGATGACTCAGACCCACTTTCTGCAAGATTCCTCCCTTTGCAGCACTAGCATCCACATTTAATTTGTTGCCTGATTTAACACGATCATCTGCTTCTGGCTCAAAAAAAACAAAAAAAAAACAAACCCTCAAAAGAGAACATTTCCCGTGGGGGAAAAACTTGTCAACTAAATTGGTTTTGCTTCCCTAATCCCACGTTGTGTGTCCACTGTTAGCTCAGGTTTGCTATTTGCAGAGGGGCTGCGGGTGTAAGGCGTTCAGAGTATTGTCCGGGTTATGAGATCTCAGTAGCTAACGTCCCTGTGATTTGATTTTCCACAACTGTGCTATTGGTGGTTCACGGATCAACAACTGTGGGCTTTTGCCACCTCTGCACTCTGTGCTAAATATCCACCGCAAGCATTTTTCCTGGCTGGGGGCCTGGGGGATGGATGGGGACGGGGGGATGGACACGCAACAAGCCCAGCACTGAAGCCCTGAATGAATGGCTGGCAGGGAGTTTCAGAGATGATTTCATCTACCCTCCTTTTGGACACAGCCCTGCTTAGGCTATTTCAAATAAGTAAATCTGTGTGCTGTCCGAGTGGGTTTTAATCAGCAACAGTCTTTGAAAATGTCCCGGTCCTTTAGACAAGGGACTGGTCCTCCCCAAGCAGCCTGTGCGGTGGTGTGGGAATCCCCTCTGTGTGCCCTGAAAATGTTTATCACCATTGGCTAATAAAGAAGCTGCTCCGGCCTATAGCAGAGCAGAATATAGCCAGGCTGGAAGAGAGAGAGGAGGTAGGGGGAGGGAGAGAGACAAAGAGACAGAGACAGAGAGAGAGAGAGAGAGAGAGAGAGAGAGAGAGAGGAATAGGGCTTCCCAGACTGTGCAGGGGTAAGCCCACCGAACTGTAATGACAGCAGAGATTAGGATATAGATCTTTGATAATAACATTGAGCTGTGGGGTCTGCCCCACCTGAAGCTACCACCCCACTTCCTGTTACATTATATAGTAAAATCCTCTTATTTTTAATAGATTGGTGACTAAATTAGTGATTTTCATCCATTTTTTTTTCCCCTAAAGACTGACATTGAACTCCACATAACCAGGTGAAGCCTGGGTAATGGACCAGTATCTCACATGTGAGCACATAGTTCAACGAAAACAGTAGCATCTCCTTTGTAATCGGTGAAACCTCCCCCAAGCCAAGAGACTCATTTTATTCCGGAGGATTAGTAGATTCCATGTTAGGGAAAGCAGACCTCAAACATCAGGCGTTAGCAAACACCTGATAAAATCACTTGTGATGTTTTTAGTCAACAAGATGAGAAACTGTTGAGAGGAGATGTAGCGATGGAGAAAACCAAGAAGCTGGGGAACGAAGGAACTAGCTGACAAGCATCGCATTTCAAGGGTTCTGCGACAATCAGCTGCAAATGACAGTAAGGGGCCGGGGTGACAGCTGACAGTACAGAAAAACCACTAATTTTACCAGCTCCTAATGCAGTGGTTCTCAACCTTCCCAATGCTGCGACCTTTTAATACAGGTCCTCGTGTTGTGGTGACCCCCAACCACATAATTATTTCCATTATTACTATTTCATAACTGTAATTTTGCTACTGTTATGAATCCTAATGTAAATATCTGTGTTTTCCGATGTTCTTAGGTGACCTCTGCGAAAGGGTCATTTGACCTCCCCGAGGGGTCTTGACTCACGGGTTGAGGAACGCTGTTCTGATGTTTGTATTGTAACCAAGGAGGTTACAATTTAAAGTACATTAAAAGACGTCAAGCTTGAACACCTTTTAGTGTGCTCCGGCTGAAAGATAGATAACAAGGCTTAAAGGGGATAGAGTAATTGAAAGAAGGGCTCCTGTCAAGAACTTGGTTCTTAGCTTTTGCGTGAGGCTCCCTGGTGTCTTGGGTGGGGGGTAATGACCTAAGGCTGAGTTCTAGAGTTGTGTGGGGAGACCTTCAAATTCCTGGTATTGTTCCTGCGTGTGCATATGAGGCCAAGTCCATAAATGGAGGTTAGGTGACCTCAGCTACACAGTAGGGATACAAAGGGAAGGAACCAGGAAATACCTTACCCAAACACTCTGGTTTAATCAGCGAGGCAGTGTCAGTTCAGTGGAAAAAAGTTGTTAATTATTTGTGTGAGGGTTTTCTCCATGACCCCAACTTATCCAAATATTTTCACTATGAACTTGAATGAAAGCAAAGATTATGGTAACCAGATTTGCAGCAACAGACTTGGTTGGGGGGAGAAACAGGTCCAAAGTTGGAAGGAATGAAGCCTGCGGTCTTTCTCCAACTTCATAATAAAACACTTACGAAGAAATAAAAAGTCTTGACAGTTCTCAGTACCCTGTCCTGGGACCAGGGACAAAGACTGGTCTATCGTGAGAACCTCGGGGATGTTCTTATGAATGACTAAGATATGGGAACAGAAGGAAAGTGCGCGGCTTGTGTCCTGTGTAGGAAGCCGACCTGCTCTACCGGGCTTGCAGTTGCTCCGCTCTCTGTATCTGGATTAGCATCGAATCCCGCAAGAAACAGACCACACTGCAAACTTCTCCTCCCTTCCCCCCATGTTCCTGGGGAATTGAACCGAGGACTTAGTAACTGCCACACACGAGGCAGGCACTGGACCACTGAGCTATACCCCCAGCCTTCCTTTTGCTATTTGCTATATCTAAGTCTGCTGGCTGGTCTTAAAGTCACTCTGTGGCCCACACAGACTTGGACTTCTGACTGTCCTGTCTAAACCTCCAGGGGGATGACAGACTTGTCCTGTGGTTTTTGATGTCATCTCTTTTGGTTGATGAGGGTTGTAGGCCTCTGGGCTTCCTTTTATGCCCTGTTTTAGATATTTTATTCTGCTGTCATCAGATAAGAGTGCCAAGGGGTGGCGCTCCCCCATAGATAAAATGCCTGTCAATAGATACATTATAACAAATTATGTCTAAACTGCCTTTTATTGGCAGTTTCAAGAATCAGGCAACACACAGTATAAAATAAACTGTATTCCCATGGATTGAGTGGAGGTTGGCTTTTACTGAAGGAAAGCGACTAGGGAAGGCAGAAAGAACAAAACTGGAGAGATGGCTCAGAGGTTAAGAGCACTGGCTGATCTTCCAGAGGACCTGAGTTCAACTCCCAGAAACCACGTAGTGGCTCACAACCGATCTACATGGGATTTGGTGCCCTCTTCTGGCATAAGGGCATAATGCAGGCAGAAGACTGTATACATAATAAATAAGTCTTAAAAAATGGAGCGTTCAAGCTTATTTTCCTCTTCAGGTTAAAGAGGCTTCCTCATTCTGGCCATAAGACTGCCTCCTTTGGTGGGCGGTCCTTGGACTTCCCACAGGTCAGGGAACCCTGATTGCTCTTCGAGCTGATGAGGGAGAGGGACTTGATCGGGCGAGGGGGAGGGAAATAGGAGGCGGTGGCGGGGAGGAGGCAGAAATCCTTAATAAATAAATAAATTTAAAAAAAAAGGACTGCCTCCTTTGGGGATTTGGCTGCTGCTGCTCGCTCTCCTTGTTTCTCAGAAGGTCAGATAAAGGGCTCAGTTTGGGTTTGGTGCCCTGGGACCCCTGCCTCAGTAGCCCCACTTGGTTTCTGTGGAGGTTGGGGTGTGAGCTCCATTCAAACTAATAGTGCCTATGAGTTTCCTCCTACTGCGTCTTAATATGTGTGGCAGTTTGACTGTGATTTGCTTGAATCATCCCTAAGGAGTGGTACTACTAGGGGGTGGGGCTTTGTTGGAGTGGGGGAGTGGGTGTGGCCTTGTTGGAGGAAGTGTGTCACTGTGGGGGGTGGGCTTTGAGACTTCCTATGTTCAGTGTCTCAGTCCACTTCCTGTTGATTTCAAACTTCAGCAACCCTTCTGCATCTGCCCCAGAAAGCTGGTTTAGAAGCATGAGCCTCCATGCCCTGCTCACCTGAGAAGACCTAAATGTCCATCCTTGGGCTCTGTTCAACCCTAGAACCACTGGACCAACACTTGCTTGTAAACAGCATCCCCATGTGGTTTATGTATCTATTAATATCCCTATGTGATTTGTGTATGTATTAAAATTGGGGGAATAGTATAGAATCTGTTTCATTTTTTGTTGCTTGTTTGTTCTTTGTGATGGGATATTGGTAGGTAACTCACACACTGGTTTTGAATTCTCTCTGCAGCCCATGCTGGCCTTGAACTTGCAATCACCCATTCAGAGGGCAGAGATGATAGGTGTCCGCCCAGAACCATGCCTGTTGTTTCCAGGAATTTTTTTTACCCCAAGAACTTGGCACATTTTTGTTCTTTTAATTCCTAGGTTAACAGAATCTATCCAAGCTCAAGTCCTCTTGCTAAATTACTTCAAACAACCTTTCTGTTAAATCTCTTGAACTTCCTGTGAATATATACATTACCCATAAATAATAACTTATGGGGTTGAGGCAGGCAAGCATAGGGAATAGTCTAGCAACCTGGGACACTTATATACAATTGGGCGTACTTATGATTCAACTTAGATACATCAAGGAAGGCTCACATACAGCAGAAAAGGGGTTTATAAAATCTACATTTGACAATTAAAACAGAGAACCACCCAAACTGTACCTCTTCATAACCAAACCCCTCCATCTCTTAAACCCTATACCAGGAAGCCCCAAACCTATACCAGGACCCTAGTGCAGGTAGCATAAAGTTGCTCCTGACAATGTATTTCTTTCTGGTCTGTACTGTCACCTTGCTTTTGAATAGTTTTGAATCGTTTCCTTGCTACTTTGTAGTATGTGTGCACTTATCCCAGCTGCTTGAATAAGCTGCCAGGAACCTGGAAAGGCAGAGCCCAGCCCCTGGCTATTGTTAACAGGCTCCTCCTCCCATTATTCCGATAGCTATACTTCTTTTTCTTCTTTTGTTGGTAGAGACTTCTCATATCACGTGGAAACAAGGGTCATTTAAAGCCACCCTCCTTTTACATTCAACCTTAAGGAAGTGGTTCTCATAGTTCTCCAGTAAAGATCACATTATTTTCTCATTTTAATCAAGTTAAAAAAAAAGTGTTCCTCAGGCTGTTCAGAGGTTAAGAGCATTGCCTGCTCTTCCAAAGGTCCTGAGTTCAATTCCCAGCAATCACATGGTGGCTCACAACCATCTGTAATGGGGTCTGGTGCCCTCTTCTGGCCTGTAAGCATACACACAGACAGAATATTGTATACATAATGAATAAATATTTTTTTTTAAAAAAAGTATTCCTCTTTTTCTCTTTTTCTACCTTTCCTTTCTTTTCTTTTTCCTTTTCCTTTCTTCCAATCCTGGGAATAGACTCTCTTGTAAGTGGAAGGCAAGCAAGAACTCTATCAAGGAGCTACATTCTCTCCTCCCCCCCTTTTGTCTTTAGATAGGGTTTTCTTACATTGCTGAGGTTGGCCTAGGGCTGGAGATTGTCCTGCTTCAAGCTCCACTGCAGCAAGCATGCATCTCCGCACTCAGCTCTTTAGAGTCTGCCATGGGTGCAAATATGGCTTCCTGTGTGTGTCGGAGAAAACCATGGGACTTTATCCTCTGGCTCATTAGTGTCGTGGATTGCGGTGCTCTACTTCCCCACTGTAAATGCTTCTCACGTCCCCGAGATGAACTGCAGGCTGTCCTCATCTCCCTGGGATGCTGTTTCTTTCTAGATGATGCAAGACAAAGTATGCAGCTGATTATATTCATCTAATTATGGGAGCAAAAGTGCAACTGAATATTACTCAGAGAGTACTTTGGGGTCAGGGAGATGGCTCAGCAGATAGAGGCGAAGCGTGCCAGGCTTGCTGACTTGAGTTCCATCTCCAGGTCCCGCACGATGGAATGAAGGACCATCTCCTGCAAGTTCTCAGACATCCTCACTTGCACTTCGCCACGTGTGCCTGTGCGCATGCTCGCACATGCGCACTGAATAAATAAGTTTCTCCTCATAATTAGAACATGGAAAAATCACAAAACTCTCTGAAGGGGAAATTCCTTTTATGGGTAACGTCGATAAATACTTGTAATAAAAGAATATATACCATTGCCGTTTTCTCCATGTCTCTCACACACAGCTACTTCCAGGGTTGGACACAGTCAAGCTCTGCCTGTGTTCCTTATACCTGGAGACGATTCCCTTCACTCCAGTCCCTGTCTCCGTGTTCTTGTGAGGGAAGAAGACCCAAGTACAACAATCTTTTGGTATATTTTTACATGGTCCTAGTGTGGGTCATAGGTTATGTGTTGTGGGCTGAAGCCCCCACTTCAAGATACCCCATTGCTGATGTGTAATATGTCAGTCCAGATCACACTTACCCTCGATGCAAAACATCAAGTATTCATAGTCTATTCTGTGACTGATAATAACGGTGCTACTTCTTGATTCCCAGTGTGAATGTCTGCTTTATACACTTGTTCCTAACCTTGCAAGTATTCGCTGTGAACTGTGGAGAAGGAGAAGAAGAACAAATTTGCATTTCCCCAAAGCACACAGACTTCCAAAGTCATCATACCTTAGTTACATTTCTCATTATTTTTTTTAATATTTATTTATTTATTATGTATACAATATTCTGTCTGTGTCTATGCCTGCAGGCCAGAAGAGGGCACCAGACCCCTTTACAGATGGTTGTGAGCCACCATGTGGTTGCTGGGAATTGAACTCAGGACCTTTGGAAGAGCAGGCAATGCTCTTAACCTCTGAGCCATCTCTCCAGCCCCACATTTCTCATTATTGAGGTCAATGACTTGACAACAGGCAGCTTAAGTGGGGCGGGGTGTACTTTGGCTCCCAGCTCAGGGGATGCAATCCCTAGTGCCGGGGAAAGGATCGCAGCAGGAAAGGCTGTTTTGGTAGGAACATTCCCACATAGGGGTGGACCAGACATTGAGAGAGGAAGATCCAATATCTCTGGCATTTGTAGGAATACACACACACACACACACTAAAAATAAAAAGCTTTTAAAAAATAAAGTAATGGCCGAGGTTGAAATATATTTTGTTTTTAACAGAAAGTCCTTTGTTGATAGGTAGATATCAGATAGTGGGTAATTTACTGGAATCATTGTAATTTATACTGATAAGTGGTCTACCAGGAAGACCTCCTTGTGCGTTCAGACCCACAGAGAACAATTGTGTTTGTTGGGTTTGTTATTTTAAACTTTCAGAAATATATTGGTCAAAAAACCAAACCAAACTAAAACAAAACAAAAAGCTAGGTGGTGGCAGTGCATGCCTTTAATTCCAGGACTAAGGAGGCAGAGGCAGGCAGATATCTGTGAATTCAAGGCCAGCTTGGTCTATAGAGCAAGTTTCAGGACTGGCTCCCTGGCTCAAAAAAAAAAAAAAAAAAAAACAAAAAAAAATTAAAAGAAAAAGAATATATTGGCTAACTGTCTTTGTGGCACTTTCATATCCTCTTCAAAAACAGCATCCAATTGTTTAGAATGTAAGAAAGGGACAACCAATTCTGAGTTGATATGACAGAAATAAACTCCAGTTCAACCAAGGGACATCTGATGAGAAGGTGAGGTACACCAGTCCTTCTTGTGACCAGCATCCTTACACAGAATGCCACCACTGATGTAAACATAACAAATATTACCCCACAGGTCACATCCACCTAACAATTTAGGATGGGAATATTAAGCAACCAATAATGAAAAGAAAAGGCGTCATTTCTCGCTGGCTCACGGCTGCTGATTTTTGGAACTTTTTATTGCTTTCTTGATGGCTTGAAATGGCCATGGATCTTTTATCCCATGTTTCTCCCTGGCTACCTCACCCTGAACTGGCCCCACACATTCCCAGAGTCTTTGGGGACCAGAGATGACCAGCCTATGTTACACCTGCTTCCTTGACCTTGGTGGGGTTCATTCCAGGAAACCAGACCATGCCAGCTTCTTTGTTTCTCTCTTTCCACTGATGTAAGCCTCACCATCTCAGGTGTATGGTTTTGATTGTGTGTGTGTGTGTGTGTTTGTGTGTGGTGTGTGTTCTGGAAGATTCCCCATTTGACTTAATGTCCCGGTAGTTTACTGACGATAACGGCCAAAGAACCCATCCTTGGCATGATTATCTGAACAGCTTGTTCTAAATAATCAAACAAAATGTCTGTCAGTCAGGCTAGTCAGCTTCCCTCTTCCCCAGGGGCCTTCAGCTTGGGCACACCCTGAGCCAGCAGGCAATTATTAAGGACCTTCCCTGTAAACAAGCTGACCTTCAGTAAAACATTCTCTGATCTTTCTTCCCTCTTGTCAGGTTCCACTCCCAGCCTCTCCACCTCTCCACACCCACTTCTTGTTTATTCCACTTTGAAAGAAGAAAGTGTCTGCCTGCCTGCTCTCTCTCTCTCTCTCTGTCTCTCTCTCTGTCTCTCTCTCTGTCTCTCTCTCTCTCTGTCTCTGTCTCTCTCTCTCTCTCTCTGTCTCTCTCTCTCTCTCTCTCTCTCTCTCTCTCTCTCTCTCTCTCTCTCTTTCTCAGTATATGCATGTGTGTATGTACATTGACTGTATTGAGAGCAGAGACCAATGTTGAGTGTCTTCCTTTACCACCCTCTCCAGCTTGCCTCTTTTGTTGCCTGTCTCATCTGCAGCCTCATGTTGGTCCTCATGTCGTCCGTGGTGGACAGCACACAAGTGCTCCTCATGGAGCTGTTGTGCCTGGTAGAGGCAGGTAGGGTAGCTGATTCCGTTGTGGTGGGGCATAGTGGCAGACATGCCTCTAAGAGAAGGAAGGCAAGGCAGGGAGCTCTCATTACCTGAGGGCCTTCAGAACTGAAGATCTCAGACTTAGAGAAAATTGCTCCTGTGTCTAGATCACACACACACACACACACACACACACACACACACGGGTATAGTGCAGAATTGACAGCAGTGTAGAAATGTATTGGTCCGACCTGGAAGAAACCCAGGAAGGTCTGTCCATTCTGACATTTCTTGGTCCCTTTGAGTGGCATTCCTTCCTCCTGGGTGTAGGGCATGACCCCTTGGGGACCCACTCTAAGACATGATAGGTTGGAGAATTCCTTTATTCAGCTTCTGTGCAGGAAGGTGGAGGAAGGTCCAAGTTGTACTTCTGTGCTTTGCATCTGCCTTGGAGGAGAGGGCTCTTCCAGGGTCTGTGGCCTTCATTCATAAGAAGGAAGGAAAGGGGAAGGATGAGGGGGAAACCCTTGAGGCCTTTGGGGGGCAGGCAAAGTTCCAGGTGCTGAGCAAGCCAAACCAAGGACTTACTTTGGCGTCTTGTTGTTTTTTGTTGTTTTTGTTTTTGGAGTATTCAAAGACAGTAAAGTGTACTCCCAATAGACTGGGTGGTGATTCTACTTGTTGGTATTGGGGGTGGGGGCGGTGGGCTTCCATGGACTCAAGCATTTCTGTTTAGTGTTTTGAATACTTTGAAAGATGGTGGTTTAAATACAAAGGGAAGACTAGCTGAACTCCTGAAATGAAGTTGAATCCCTAAGGGAAAGAGAAGCTGAGAGAGGTCTTGAGAAGAAAGAGTCTCAAGAACATGTTTGAAAGGTAAACTTCAAACATGGTGTATGCGAGGGGACGTATGCACACTAGACAAGAACTTTGGTGTCTTGTTTCACCTCCTGATTCCTTTGGTACAGGCTCTCTCGCTGTAGCTAGGCTTGAAGTCTCTCAGCCTGGTGGTCCTTCTGTCTCTGCCATTCAGTGTTGGGCTTACAGGTGTGCACAGTCAGGCTTGGCTTTTTATGTTAGCGTTATGTCATGTTATATTGGGATCCAGACTTAGGCATTTTCGCTTATACAGCAAATGGTCTTATTCACTGAGCCATCTCTCCGGCCCTGAAAGATAATTTTTTTTTCCTGTAGGAGTAAAATTTTAGGCTATTGTTTTATCTTCAAACAACCAGTTTAGCCACGGCAGTGCGTTGGGAAAATAGATGTTTTCCTACTCTGTAACAAAAGATGTGTTCTGTTGATTTTACAGGCAGCTGAGGGAGGTGACTGATAGTTTTAACGAAAACATTCTTTGACCTTCATGGCGTTTTGTTTTTTTTTTTAACCTATCCACCTATTTATTCTGTGGGTGGGTAGGGTGTTGGGGTGGGTGTGCAGGCCAGTGGAAGTCAGGGGACAGCCTGTGAGAGCTGCTGTCCTACCTTTACTACCTGCATTCCAGGGATTCGACTCCGGTTGTTACGCTTGGCAGCAAATTCGTTTACCTGTGAAGCTGCTCTGTTTCCCCATCTACAATTTACTGATTTTTGTTTAAAGTTTGGCCACCTGAGCTTCACAACAAAATGACTGCCACCATGCACGACAAGGTCAGCAAGCAACAGTCCCTGTGGTGATGAGACGCGTCACAGCTTTAGGGATGTTTGCCTCGAACTTTCCCTGGGAAGGATGACTGTCACCCTGCACTGGGAAGGATGGAGCGCATTTCCTAGTATGCCACTTGCTTCATTTCCTGAGAGGCATCCCCTCCCCTCTGTAGATCCAGACATCACAGAACCAGTTTGTCCACCATCACAAGCTCCCCCATCCCTTCTGTGACAAACTGTTCAACTAATCCCCTCCCTCTGCCCCAGCTGCGGATGAGGCACAAGCCCTAGCAGAAGCCAAGAGTTGACTTCAGGGATGATAGTCTGTCTGAGCTGCAGCTAGCACACTCCCTGTTCACAGAGCCCACAGGCATCTCACACTTGGTTCTCAAGTTCCCAAGGTCCCCATTTCCCAGCATGACATAAGGATGGAATGTATATCGCAGAGACATGGCAACCCCTCTCTCTCCAGAACCTACATCGTCTCGGGCCTCAGTCTTAATGTTCACCGAGTACTTGCCTCCTCTCGGCTGTCTTCTCTTCTTCTGGCTTCTCCTTGCATTGAAAGACCAGACCCGATGCCATTGCTTTTCCCCAGGAGAGGGCTTCGTGTGTCTCTAACATCTTCACGAATGGATGAATGGATTTATTATGTTATTCTTTCATTCACTTTGTTTTTAAAGCAAACCATGTGAAACCGTAAACCTTCCTTCAGTTGTCACAGCTCTCTGCCTCCTTCTCTCTTCGCAGGCTCCGGGGACAGCTCCTCAGTCTTTCAGATTTTGTTTTTTTGAAGTGAGCTAGCACCCTCTGTAGGCCAACCTTTACAGAACATCTCCAAAAAAGTTGGGGTGGCGTTTCTAACGCCAAGAGTCTACAACCAACGGATCCCATTTGGCAAACAACTCCAGCAGAATCCATTCAACGGCTGAGGGGCATCGAAGCCGAGAATTAGCTCTTTTGGTTCAGTTGCTGCATCCTTCTTGGGACAGTGGCCCATTAGTGGAAAAGAAGATTGAACAAAGGCGCAGCCCCCGCCCCCACTCTATCTCTGTTCACACCCACGTGTTCTTCATTCCACGTTCAAATTCATTCATTGGGCAGCACCAGCCTCCACCATGAATTCCACCGTGGAGAAATAGATCCTGTTTCATTCTAATGAACAGGCAAGAACATTAGATTTTAGATTTTAAAAAAACCAATCCGTGGTTGGAGACAGTGTTGCCATAAAACTCTTCCTTGGCATGCACGGGGGTTAGATTTGATCTGTAGTTTCACACACACACACACATACACACACACACAAATTAAAAATAAAATTAATGAGTTCTCTGGAAATATGAAACGGGTGATGTGGAGACTGCAGGTCGTCAGGGTTGTCACAGTGGAACTCTAGAGGGCGATGCTGAACAGAGATCTGGACGAAGAACGGACAAAGCTATCAGCAGCCTGCAGTCTTGTGACCCTGATCCAACCACCCCCAACTCCTAACCTCTGTGCTTACTCAGCTGCATCCTATAAATTGTGTGTTGAGCTACCCCGCAAGGAGTCTAAAGGAGGAAGTAAGCTGTTGCAGCTGCCCACCCTAGCCTTTTTGGACTTTGGAGATGGCAGGCTGGAAATCTGATCAACTGGAGGCCATGTGGTATTGCACGGTGGCACGGTGGTGGGGTGTTGTGTTGTTTCCTTACTGTGTGCAAGTGTTTCTGCTGTTCACCACTGACTAGAGAAGCAAGGAAATGGATTCGCTGTGCGAACAGTTCTGGGGGATTGAACCCAGGGCTTTGCATATGATCAGAGACTACTGTCCTCATCTGTCTTGGCAGAACGACTGATGCTGGATTTAGTCCCTGTATTGTGAAAGGAATTTGGTTATATATTTATATATAGATACCTTTAAACTTATTTCTTCCATTGTTTATTTAATCTTTTGTTTAGTTCTGAGACAGTATTTTTTTTTTTTAGCTCAGTCTGGCCTGAAACTCTCTATGCAGGTTGATCTTGAACTAAAACTGCAATTCTCCTACTTCCGCCTCTCAAGGGTTGGGATGATAGACATCAACCATTATGTATATCTATCATCTGTCTACCTTTCTCTTCATCTGTTCATGCATCTACCCACTGATCTGTCCACCCATCATCTTTCTACCCATTATCTATCTATCTATCTATCTATCTATCTATCTATCTATCTATCTATCATCTATCTATCCATCCATCCATCTATCATCTATCTATCTATCTGTCTATCTCTGTCTGTCTATCTATATCTATCTATCTATCTATCTATCTATCTATCTATCTATCTATCTATCTATCTATCTATCTATCTATCCATCCTCCCTAATAGCTCAGGCTGACCTCAATCATGATCTTCTATCCTTAGCCTCCCAAATGCTGGGAGTAGGTATATGTACTGCCATGCCTGGCTTGGTTAAATTTGGAGTAAAAGGAACTGCTTTGACTATTAGGGAAGAGACTGAGAATACCATTCCCTACAGTCTCATTCTGCTTGAACTGCTGTTTGAAAGGTGATAGGAAACTCCTGAACAACGAAAGGGGCTGCGTGGTGTGGAAAACACGCCAAACCTGGTTTCTCCAAGATACTGCTAGTCCTAGGGCAGTAGATGGGGGCAGTGTTCCGAAGAGACATTGCCATCGATTGGATGTGGAATGTCCGCCAGTATCTACATGTTAAAGATTTGATCCCCACAGTGGCACTAGTAGGAGGTGGGATCTGGTAGGAAATCCTTAGGTCAAGGTGAGCTTGAAGGGGATTGTGGGATCCCAGGTCCTTCTTGACTTTCTAGTTTCCAGTGAGAAAATTTGCTGTTCCAAGTCTTCTCTACGCATACCATCCATCAAGCCCAGTGGATCTACCAGATTTTGTACCAGAACCTTAACATGAGCTTTATCAGTTAATTATTTCCTTCTTCTCAAGTTATTTATTACAACAATGGAAATCTGGGTAACACTGGGGTCATCATTTGGGAATAAGGGGTACAGAGATAGAAAAGAGAGAAAACACTTGGTAGATCAAATGGGTCTTGGAGAGCTTATTTCCGGGCTCAGACTTGCTCATTGCTATTATATGATAAAATTCATGCAGTCTCAAAAGACAGAGTGATAGAACAATGCTAGATACATCATAGCTGACTAACAAATGACGAACTAAGATGACGGAAGCAAAGGGAGTTGGAAATAGTCTCTGAGTCATTTTAGGCCATGAGTCCCGATTTCCAAAGGGTGTTTTGAAGTCATGCTTTAATGTTCATCAAAGTAAGAGCATAGTAGTGGTTTGAATCTGTGTTCCCAGGGGGCAGAGAGCTGCTTCTGAGGCCCAGAGAGCATCTTCAAAGCAGCATCTATGCCTGGAAGGTGTTTTGGTATTTTTCCATACTTCACAACACATTTTTGAGATTATTTTTATCTGAGGATTTCTTCAACTTCTGGTGATGAAATTGCAAATTCACCCCTGACCTCATGTGAATTAGTATAATAGCTTATTATTCCTAATGACTAATAAATTCTATGCTTAGAACAAACTGTATCATAATACTTAACTACAGTACCAAAATTATCTATCTATCTATCTATCTATCTATCTATCTATCTATCTATCTATCTATCATCTGTCTATTTTTTTATCTATCGACCTACCCTTCTTTCTAGTCCTTGACTTCACTGATCAGGTATGCTTCCCTGATTTGATTATTCTGCTTTTGTACAATCTTTTCCTGAGCATATTTGATCTGTATTTGTGTTTTTCCAGCAGCTGAACTGAACCCTGGTTGTCCAAGTGTTAATATTCATATGGAGACTATATTATTGCTGACTGTATGAAAAATATAGGTAGGAATTGCCACCATGGCAAATTGGCATATCTTAAAATTGGTTATCCCTTATAGACTAAACAGAGACTTTGGTAGTATTTATTTATCTGTTTGTTGTTGTTTATTGGTTCTGGGGATTGAATTTAGGGCCTTGCCTGTGCTAGGCAACCTATTAGAGTCACAACCCTAACTATTCAGTGGTAATTTAATAGTAAAGAGAACAAACCATGCCATTGAGTCATCTAAAAATGTTCTTACTTGTCATTTTTTTATTTACAATTTGTTTAAAACTGAATTTCTAGATACAATAAAATACTAAATACCCAGTTGAATTTGAATTTCCAAAGAAAAATATATGACATATATTCATGCAAAACATTTACTTATTGTTCACTGAATTAAATGTTATCCAGTTGAGAGTATGCTGTCCATGATTTCTAACCTAGCAATTCTACCTTAAAAACAATCGGTTATTGAGGTCAGTGAGGCGATTCAGTGGGTACAGACCCTTGCCACCATGTCCAATGACCTGAGTTGGCCAACAAGTTGTCTTCTTACTCCTGTATACACCATGGCACACCTGTGCCCTTCTCTCCACATACATAAAATAAGCAAATTAATTCATAACGCCAGCATTAAAGACAAAACCCAGGCATGGCACTCTGCAACAGTTCTGGAATCGACAACACCATGGCCCCAGGTGACAGTGGAGACCATTCAGGTCCGCTTGGTCTTGGTGGAGGCATGACTCTCAGGCACCAACATAGCTATTGGTTGTGGTCTACATCCCTGGCATCCATGTGGCCTTTGGTAACAACATAGGCCACAGACATGATTACAAACCCCCACTGTGGTAGGACCATGGACCCGACATGGTCTTAGGAAGCAGCCTGGGCTCGGGTGTCACCATGGCTCCAGGTGGTAACCCAGATTGCAGGTCTTTGCTTGGTCCTCAGTGGTCACAGAGGCCATAGTCTTCATCTCAGGCCCCCTTGGTTGCTTCATGGCCTAGGGCCATGACTTGGCTCTTGGCTATAATCACCTTGGACTTGGGCAGCAAGCAGGCCGTTCATGTTGGCCCACACCTCTTCCGATCTGTCTCTCGCCAGAGCCCATGAAATACTCTCTCTTCCTCCTCCCAACTCTGTACTCACTCACCATAATGGGGGCCTATAGTCTGCTCACAGACCCGGGGCAGCAAGTGTTCTTAACCACTGAGCCAACTCTCCAGTCCTCCACGCATTCTTACATTTTCTCCTTGGGTTCAGTTTACTATAATAATCTCTACTCCTCATCCAGGTCTCTGGTCATTTATCCAAGCATATTGTTTCATCCCCTGTAGCTATTGCCGTATTGTCTCCTCCCTCTCTGGCTGAGGCCCGAATAAATTTTTTTTTTTTCTGACAGCTCTTCAGTAAGCCCGTAGAGCCTCTTTTCATTTACCTTACTCTGGTTCTCCTTAAGGCTCCAGCAAGCAGATCTTTACTCAGTAATTTTAGTTAAAGCCATTAATTAGAGAACACACACCGAGATCTTAACACATCAATTACAATTCTGAGGTTGTATCCAATAAGACACAGAAGTAAACAAGTTTGCAGTCTTACGCACAGATCTGGAATGTTAAAGAACACAGCGATCTTCTCGTTTCATCCACGTTTGGAAGACATCAGTTGCTATGTCACGGTGGCCTGCGTCTTTATCTTGTTTTGGGAAGTGTTTTCTATTCCTTGCTTCCGTTGGTGGTAGAATTTTCTGGGCCAGGTAGGCCGTCTTGAGGAAGAACAGAAGAGACGAGAATCTGTTAGCTGAAATCCCACCGACTACCTGGCAAAGCTTCCTAGGGAGTCTTGTGCCAGTTGGACTTTCTCTAAGCTCTTCACTTGAAAACCAACCAGGAAATTTTGTATAATTTTCCAAACTGAGGGGTGAAGTCACTGTTGTTTGGGGTGCTGAGGATTGAAGGCAGGGCCTTGCCCATGCTAGGCAATCATTCTATTTCAATCATTCTCCCTCAGCTACTAAAGGCCTTAGGTCTTTCTTACTAGACTTATGCGGATATAGATGAGGATTTTCCTGTTTTCCAAGAATTTAGACTCCATTCCGGTCATGACAACAATGTGCAAGAATTAACCTATGTTTCAAAAAGGAGGGATACCTCCTGGGCTGCATTTGGATTACTACAGGAGGCAAGAGAGTCTGGGGAAGAAGTGGGAAAGGATTCCCTGGACTTTAAAGGCTCTAGAGAAACGTGAAGAGCAGGTTGGAGCTTCTGCTGCTGGGGTGGGACAAGGGGGTGACCTGCTGCAGGTCATGCCACCTCCAGGCAGAACAGACGCAGTGGGCTCTGTGGCTCAAGAAGACGTCATAGGGACTGCCCAACAACTGGAATAAATTCAGGCAGTTCCTTTCCTCCATTCTGACCCCTGCCTACGAGCTGCAGTAGAACAGGGAGGGAGGGCAATGTGAGTTGGGTAAGAAATTAAAGCTTAATTTGGACAGAACGGAAGCGTTCCTCAGCTGAAAGCGAGAGTCTTCTTATAGTGGAGAGCCACACCGCAGTGGAAGGATGGGTCTGAAACACCATCCAGGAGTTCTAAAGGGAGCCCTGCTTGTTAGAAGGCAGACGGGGAGAAGAGAAGCGGTAGGCTTTGACATTTCAAAAGACTGCCAGTCCCAGTTGACTCTCTTAACATCTTACTTGTGGTTCAAGATGTGACTAGCTGCCTCAAGCTATTGCCACCCCTTCGGGAAGGGCAAGTTAGGACTAGGGTTGGTATAACAGCGAGTTTTTTTGGTTTTTGTCTGGTTGTTTGTTTGGTTTTTGTCTGGTTGTTTGTTTGGTTTTTTGAGATAGGGTTTCTCTATGGCTTTAAAGCCTATTCTGGAACTAGTTCTTGTAGGCTGGTCTTGAACTCACAGAGATCCACCTGCCTCTGCCTCCCGAGTGCTGGGATTAAAGGCGTGCGCCACCACCGCCCAGTTTAACAGTTTAGCTGTGCTGGTTTGTTAGACATGCTGAACCTGCGCAGACAGTCCAGGATGGAAAGGGCTACACAGAGAAACCTTGTCTCTGAAAAACGAAAGAAGGAGGGTCTATAATGTAAGTTTGCTCCATGCAGGAGGAAATCCAAGGCTCTAATTTTATTATTTTACATGGGGATAAACACTTAGCCTGCACTATTTGTAGAAGAGGCTGTCTTTTTCCCCAATGTGTGTTTTAATGCTTTTGTAAAAAAAAAAATATGTAGCTTCACCTAGGTGGAGATATTTCTGGGTCCTCTATTTCACTCCCTTGGTCCTTGCTCTGTTTTTGTGCCTGTGTTGAATGGTTTTGTTAATGCAGCTATGCAGTATAATTTAAAATCAGGTATTGTAGGCCGGGCGGTGGTGGCACACGCCTTTAATCCTAGCATCTGGGAGGCAGAGGCAGGTGGATCTCTGTGAGTTCCAGGCCAGAATGGTCTACAAATGCTAGTTCCAGGACAGGCTCCAAAGCCACAGAGAAGCCCTGTCTTGGAAAGAAAAAAGAAAAAAAAGGTCACTGGGTCACTAACCATATCCACTCCTAGCCTTCTGGGCAGGAAGCAGATATTTCATCCTTTGAGGAGGAGACAACCCTGTGTGACTATCATTCCTGGTTTCTCTAGTGACCTGTGTGACTCTAACAAATCATTCATTTTCTGGGAGGTCACGCTATGTTTCATAACCTGTGAAAAAGGCTCCAAGGAAGAAGGGAAGAGGCAGGCCGCATATCCCAAAGTTGTTCTTTAATTGCCTCCCCAAATTAGCGTTTTATTTTCTGTCAAACAAATGTCCACCTTACATATTAACCTCAAACCTGTCAGTTCACTGCATTTTTTTTTTGGATCCCATTTTTAGCCAACAAGTCTTTAATAGAATTTATCCGAAAGCTTTTAAAAAGGTGTCTAGTGCTATTTTTGACACCTTCCAAATGAAATTAATTTTTCTTTTTTGTGTGCGGTACTAGAGATTCAACCCAGGACCTGTACTGTTCTACTTGATCTTCATCCCTAGCCCCTAAAATCTTTCTTTTTCCTTTTGGGGTAGCGTCTTGCTAGTTTCTCATGCAAGTCTTTACTTTGTTCTGCCATCCGGGCAGCCCCAAAACCTGCAGTCAACTTGCCTGAAATTCCTGAGAAAGTTAAATTTATTTCAGTATCACTTATAACTGGTGATGTAAGGAAAGATGACTGTCCTGAGTTATCCAGTAGGGTTTTCTCCTTTAAAAGTCAAGCAGGCTTCTTAGTTTGAATGGAAAAAAGATGGGGAGGGGGAACCCGTCAGCCACAATGTTTTTCTTGTCAAATAGCTTCCCTGTTAATGGACAATGCTAGCCAAACTCTTCACTCATGCCACCATCTTCCTGCTTGACGTGGGCACCCCATTTCAGACTTAGTTTACACCAAGGTCTGTTCATTTGAGTCATAACGTAAACAGAAGATTTCAGACTATCCTAAGCAACCCCTGGGTATAGCCAGTGCTTTATGTGAATTGGACGGAGTGATGGCTAATCTCCACTGCCAACATGACCGGCTTAAGAATCCCCATGGAAGCCCATTTTGTGGCGCACCTGTAGAGATGTTTCTGGAAAGGTTTAACTGCTGATGGACGACTCAGTCTGAACGTGAGTGGTGCCGTGTCATGGGCTGGTGTTCTGGGCTGAGCAAACATGAGGAAGAGAGTTGAGCGCCAGCATCTTCTCTCTCTGAGGATGCCGGGTACCAGCTGCCTTGTGCTCCTGTCACGATGCCTTCCATGCCACGCTAGTGAGAAAGTAAGAAAAGTCAATGGTTTGGAGGCCTTGATGGATAGCAAAGACATGGTTTTGGGAATGGTAATATAAGAAAGGTGAATGATTGGGAATTAGTGGTCGCACAGGATAAACAAAACTGTTAGGTGTAGGATTAGTGAAGGATTAGTGAAGGTTATTCCTACCTGATTATGTCTCAGCCACTATTAATTTTCATCTGGAGCAACTGAGCTCTGCACTTACGGTTTCAGTGATGGGATTATAAATCACACAAGAATACAAAGATTTTTGAACAACCTATTTATCTAAACAGTAGAAAAAGGCCTATTAATAAAAGATTCTACCTAAGAATTCTAGGAAAGGACGTGACAATATACAATATTTAGCAGATTTAAATTAATTTTTGAAAACCACTTAAATTCACTTTTATCAGCCTATGTTATTGGGAATGTTTCTTGTATCATCTGAAATACAATGTGGATAAGGAGATGGAAGTGTCTTTAGCACATGAATCATAAATAAATCATTAATAATGTGTTAGTTATAAGTGTGATTTCTTTCATGCTCTATAAAGACTAATACACAGTTGAAAAAGAGAGGGGGTGGACATAATATCTTGTTCCATCTTTCTAAATACTTTGTCACTAATATATAAACAATCAATTTTCTGCATTTTTAAAAGTCCTGCACTTAATTTCCAATAATCATTCTAGGTATTGCTTGTTATAATTCAAGGTTTGTGTATCCCCTTGACTCTCCACCAAAGACAAAGTTAATTTTGTGGTTTCCCAATCCTTCCCTACTTAAGCACGATTAAACAGTTTCACCCATGGTGAACACTGATTGATTCTCTTGACTGGTGAATATTGGCAGAATAGTAGGACATAGGATTGCCGAATTTCAAATTTAAATAATGACGTTATGCCTGGAGGCCACTACCAAGTTCACATTTCATGTAGAGACACAGCAGTAAGGGTGAGTTACTATTCCATTTATGTATAATCAGAATCAGACTTAAAATCTTTTTGCCATCATTGTTGTACTCTTAGTTCTTACTCTTTTGGAGGCCCGTCACCCAGCTCCCACATAAATCACACATGGAGTCTTATTCCTTCTTATAAATGTCCAGCCTTCGTTTATCCTGTTTCTTGCCAGCTTTTCTTAACTTAAATTATCCTATCTACCTTTTACCTCTGGGCTTTTTCCTTTTCTTACTTCTGCAATCTTACTTTCACTCTTCCTCCATGGTTGGTTGGGTGGCTGGCCCCTTCTTTTCTGGCTTCTTGAACTTTCTGGTTCTTACTCTTTCTCCTCCCTGTTCCTCCTTCTATTTATACCTTTGCTCACCAGCCCCGCCTATCCTTTCTCCTGCCTCACTATTGGCCATTCAGCTCTTCATTAGACCACCAGGTGTTTTAGACAAGCAAAGAATCACAGATTCAGAGTTAAACAAATACAACATAAACAAAAGCAAGACATTTTTACATCATTAAACAAATGCTCCACAGCATAAACAAATGTCACGCATCTTAAAATAATATTCCAGAACATTTCCCCCATTTGGTTTAAGAAAGGTTTTGACTTTAACATAGTAAAACTATATACAACAAAACAGTTACCACAATAATATTCTACAACACTTTCTAGCACAAGGTAAGGCTTTACAAAGTGCAGTGTGTTAATGACATCAATTCACAAAATATGGTTAGGGCTCCAAAGTGTTGAGCGTAGAGACCCAAAGACTACCCAGCATGACCAAATCTGAATTGGGAGTCTGTGTTAAGACAGCCTGTGACTGCCTGGAGAGAAACACTGCTCAAAGAGCCACCTTAAATGTATATTACAAGGAGTTTTTAGAGACAAAGAACACAGAAAAACTACATTATAGTTGTTTCCCATGGTGGTGTGTGGGGGGAAGCAAGCAAGCAGTTTAACAGAAGCCAGGAACACACAGTTAGGTTGAGCATTTCAATCCCTAGTTTCCAGCTGGAACAAGATGGAAAAACCTTTGCCCTGTCACATTCCCCAGTGTGTCAGGAGCTATAGATCTCTGGCCCCTTGACTTTCTTTACCTGCAGCTGCTCTGAGCACGAGACCTTGATGGTTCTGATGAGACCTGCAGCTGAAAGATCCCGAGAGCTGGGTGTGGCTAAGGATCCCTATATAAGCTTCCCCTGAGCACTGTAAAGGGACATTGGCATTCTTGTATCAAGGATGACCTGTGTCCACGTGTCTCTGTCTCTGTGTGTCTGTCTCTGTGTTTTAAGTCTCTAGCTTAGTACCTGGCTCGCCCATGGTCTTGTAGCGGTACGGGCGCTACAGGACAGTACAGGACTATTCAGCTTTTTACACCATTGATCTTATGAATGACTCAAATTACGAACTTATCCTACTCCAAAGAGGTATAGTTGGTCCTAAGGATCATTGATTGACTGTATTAACGTTTATTTTACATAATTGACCATGAAATTTAAAATTCAGGACCCGCTCAATCCAATCAAAATGACATTTAGAGGCCCAGACAGTGCTGGTAAAAGAATAGTTAGCCAGCGGGACCAAGAGAATAGAGACTAATACAAATTACCTGATTCGTATCTTTCTGTCTCTAAGTTTCCCTCAACCATGGCAAGATTTTCTCTAAGTACTCCTGATTGGTTAGCACAGAAACAAGAGGTTTCTCTCAAAGCCATACATCGTCCTGTTTGTCTCCTGAGAAGGTCAAACCTCTTGAACCTTGTAGGACTTCTTCTGCAGTGAGTCTGTTGTTCCGCTTCAGAAATAGAAACTTTTAATACCTCTAGGTTCTGATCAATTTGTTTACTTAGTTCCTTAAAGTGTTAATTTCCCATGATCAAGGCTGATGTTGTTTAATTTCCCATGATCAAGGCTGCTGTGCCTATGGCTGTTGAGCCAGCTTTGCTTGCTCTGACCAAGAGTGGGAGGAGCACTGGTGAAGTTCTCTCTTTTCTCTTCATAGTTCTGAGACTGCATTAAAATATATTCTCCCCTTTTCCCCATCTTATAGGAGTACCCAGGGCAGAATGTGTACAGAGAAATTCAAGGAATTTCTCAGTTCGGAAAGCATTCAGTCAGACCATTAGTACATGTCCTCCAACAGGTATCAGGGGCTCAGTAACATTGCTGTTTTCCAGATGAATGAACCTGGAGGGCGGAATAGCAGGCATCATAAGTGCCTAGGTTAAAGGTTTTGGATGTTAGACAAGTTCAATTCCCTCCTAAGCCCTCTAATGTTAATTCTGGCTGTTCCCAGTCACAATGGATTTTACAAATCAAAGGACTGTTTGTCTGGTTAGTTCTTATCCCTTTGTAGTGTGGGGGCTAGGGATCTAAGCATAACCAGAAATCATTGCCAATTTCCGGCTGGAAAAGATTTAATAAGTGGCTGATATTGTTGAAAGCGGGAAATAGGGATGGGGATCCTTAGCTTCCTGGAAGCAGGAGGTGGGACTCTGGTCCTGGGTTCGAGCTGTCCATCCCGTCTTTATGTAAGCTCTATTTCCTCTTGGTTGTACACTGAAGTCTCAGGCAGCACCAGGTAGGGATATGTTACCAGAATATCAGTAGACCCCACTGGTCTTAGGGCCTCTCGTTGGGCAGCCAGGGCAGCAGCTCAGTTACCTCTTGCTTCAGGGGAGTAATCTTTTTGATGTCCTCAGCAGGTGAGGATAGCAACTTCTAGGGGAAGCCAAATAGCCTCTAGGAGGACCAAGGTTTCCTGTTTTGAATGTTTTAATGTCCTTTTCCCTAGCAGAGAGGAGTCCTCGCTTCCTAGGGATCATACCAGTCATACCGTACATATGTGTGGTAGCGAACGCATAGTAACTGTTTATGTAGAAAGCCACAGACTTTCCTTTCCCTCATCTGAAAGCCTGGGTTAGAATGATCAATTCTGCTTTCTAAGCTGAGGTATCTGATCCTAAGGCGTGGGCCCAAATCATTTCAGTTGAAGTAAGCTCCTGAGTACCTGGTTCCATCTTTAATGAAATTGCTCCCACCCGTGCAGAGTTCTCATCAGGATCTTTTAGGAGGGGGTCCTTTGGGTATGGGTGGATCCCTGAGACCCCTGGTTACCTCAAGACAGTCATGGATGAGCACCTGCAGGCTGCCATGAGGCAAGAGGGTAGCGGGAGGTCGGGGTGGGAGGATTTTCAAAGTGGACTTGAGGGTCCAGGAGCAGGGCTTGTTAGTTTCACGGCAGGACAGCTAGTAGCCTGGTGTTATTTGGAGAAGGGTCTCACCTTTGGGAGGTGCTGGGAGTTTAACATTCTCATTGGATTGAAATGTCTTGCTTCTTTCATTAGAATAGCAGTGGGCACGGCTGCTCTTAGACAAGTGGGCCATCCCAAGGCCACAGGGTCCAATCATTTGGGCAGGAATGCCACGGGGAGTTTTCATGCCCCAAGTTTGGGTTAAAGTTCCTTTTGCAATACCTTCTGTTTTGTGGACAAGCAGACAAAAAGGTTTGGAGACATCTGGAAGGGCTAGGGCTGGAGCCAAAGTCAGTGTTCTTTTCAAAGCCTTAAATGCTTTCATTCAATCTCAGTCCAGGTTAGGGGCATAGTGCCTCCCTCTGTGCTGGTGTGTGGAGGCTTTGCTCTTTCTGCAAACTCTGGTATTCAGAGGTGGCAATACCTCACCACACCTAAGAATTCTGGAACCTGTCTCTTTGTCTTTTGGAGTTGGGATCGGAAGGATGGCCACAATCCTATTCTCGGACAGGCTCCTTTGGCCTCCCCTCAGCTGGTAGCCAAGCTAAGTGGCTTCTGAAGCACAAAGCCGGGCTTTTCTAGTGGCCCCTTTGCAATCTATTTCCGTTTCCGAGGCTAAGAGGAGGTCATGCACATACTGTAAAATTATGGTCCCAGGAAACTTCTGACGGGAAGACACGAGCTCAGCACTTAGCTTAGCACATCAAACAGGTTGGAGAGTTTGTAAACCTGTGTGGCAAGTTGTTCCAGATGAGTTCCCCACTGTAACCCCTCACTCACTAGGTCTGTCCATTCCAAAGCCAAGGTGGATCGACTCACGTCTCATTTTCCAGGTCCAGGATAGCAGATACCTCTTTCTCTGAAGGACTCAGACTCATGAGAGAGTGTGGGTCTGGGACTGGGACCCATTTACTTCCTCCAGGTCCTGGACTGGTATAGAATCAGAGGTCCCAGATTAAGCCACAAGCAGGAGAAATGTATTCTAGGGTGGCTGATGACACCAGCATGCCTGTCTCTCTAAGTTGGGCAAAATAGCTCCCAATTCCCCTTTGTGTTTCTTGATCTGGGTATGACTTGATCTGGATGGGGGTAGCCGAACTAGTGAACAATTAGGGGAACTTGGTGTTGGGTCAGTCCCAGGAGTGGTACCCCCCCCCCCCCAGCCCCAGGAATCTTTGCTGCAAATTTGAGAGACAGTGCAACTGTTTGATTGTGGGTCGGACCTTCAGCTGGAGGCTACTTTTCTGACAAACGACAAGACCCCCAAATTTTCCTGGTTATTTTTAAGTCTGTGTCTCATCATCAGAAACGACGGTGGCTTTCCGTTTAGGCTTGAGGAGCTTGAGGCAATCAAGCATGACCAAGAATGAGTGTGTTTCCTTGTGGTACAGGGCTGGGGCTGTTCAGAGAATCACCAGTCTGACCACAAAGCAAATTTTAACAAGGGAGAGTCTTTATTCAGATATTGGTGCCAGGACTACAACCTGAGATTTGGGGTTTTCAAGATGTAATTCCAAGTCACATTAGGCAAGAGTTTATAAATACGAAGACCACAGGGTTCCATCCTGACTGCCTGTGAGCCACACCTTGCCTGGAGGCAAGCATCCTGTGTGTGTAAGCAGGAGCTCAATTTAGCAAACTTGGTTCTCCTGAACAAGAAAAGCTGGTTTACAAAAGTAACAAGCATTGTGGCTTACAGAATGTGGTAAGCATTGTGATTTGATACCTTGTAAGAACAATAGTTTCTGTTAAAATGTACAAGATCAAGCAACTGTAGGAATAGCCCTTAACATTCCCAGACATTACTTGTTTTTGAGCAAGCTGGCTGAGTACAGGTTCTATGGGCTAGAGGCCGACAGGTTGCAGGTATTTGTCAAATCTCTTAAGCAAAGTAACAAAACATAAGCCATCACAAACTCTTGACCCTGTGGTGGGTACCTGTTCATACTGGTATCTAATATACATAGGTAAGACATTACTGATGCAAAGGCCAACATACAGTTTCCACACAGTCTGCTACAGGGCAGAAGGCACAACTACAGTCTTGTTGTTTCCTACAGTATTTAGATGAAACTTCCATGCTGTTGGGGTCAGCTTTGTTGGTACAGGGACTGGGGATGGTTATTTGGATCCCAGGAAAAAATAGGAGGGCATATAGTCAGATAAAATAACAGCAATAGCTTACAGCTTATGTAAGTCTTTTTTTTTTTTTTTTTTGATTTTTCGAGACAGGGTTTCTCTGTAGCTTTTGGTTCCTGTCCTGGAACTAGCTCTTGTAGACCAGGCTGGCCTCGAACTCACAGAGATCTACCTGCCTCTGCCTCCCGAGTGCTGGAATTAAAGGCGTGCGCCACTTTTTTTGGATTTTCGAGACAGGGTTTCTCTGTAGCTTTTGGTTCCTGTCCTGAAACTAGCTCTTGTAGACCAGGCTGGCCTCGAACTCACAGAGATCCGCCTGCCTCTGCCTCCCGAGTGCTGGGATTAAAGGCATGCGCTACCACCGCCCGGCTGTCAGTCTTGTCTTTAGTGGGTCCTCACACGTCTTGGTGATGGCCAATTTCTCTGGAACTGTGTTGTCATTTCCTGTGACATTCTTGACCTGTGGCAGGGATATATCCAGGTATGGATGCCACCTACCTTGACAGCAATGAGGATGCTCCGGGTGACCAGATATGGTCCCTTCCGTCTGGGTTCCAATGTCTCCGCTCAATGTCTCTTGATCCACACCATATTTCCTGGCTGAAAGGGGTATGGATGAGGCAGTGGAGTCTGGAAAACAGCCTTCCGTGGAGGAGGCCGTGGCCTCCCGCATCTTCTGTAGACTCTGTATGAACTAAAGTAGTTGACAGCTTACTAATTTCAGTGGCTAGTTCTAACCCTACTAGAGGGAGAATGGGAGGAGGTCTCCCCAAAAGAATTCCAAATGAAGTTAAACTTTTACATAAGGAGTACACTGAGTTCTAAAAAGGGCAAAGGGAAAGAGGCCCACCCACCCTTCTTCTGACTCCAAGGTTAATTCAGTCATGGCTTCCTTCAGGGTCTGATTTATCCTCTCTTTACCTGCCCTGAACTTTGTGGATGATGGGTACAATGCAACTTCCACTTGATCCTCAGAATGGCAGAAACATGCTTAGTAATTCTAGATATAAAGGTTGGTTCATGTCTGATCCTACGGACAGCAGCAGTCCAAACCTAGGTATTAAAAGTTTTTTGACTGTGATCTGAGCAGTCTGTCTTAGTGAGAACTTCCCCCCAACACCCATCCACAAAGATAACACCCGTATCTATGTTGCTCTGGTCTTGATCTCTGTGAAATCTACTTCCCAGCATCTACCTGGGCCTGAGTCTCATTCCCTGACCCCTGGGGCTTTTGACTACTGACAGGCTTGACACCTGGGAGACATTGTCTGGTCCATTCCTGTGAAAAGGAATCTTTTCCTCATGATTTCAGTTAACTGCGTTTTCCTAGCTGGAGTCCCTCGGAGGATTTGACATGCCAAAGTGTCTTCCTAGTGCTTGTGGGGGCACTATCCTCTCACCAGTTAGCTTGAGTCATGCTGCTCTTACGTCATCTTCTGAGTATTGGGGTCTGGCAGGTACGATGGGTTCTGGGACACAAGGCAGGCATTTTATTGCTTATAGGGCAGCCTTCTTGGATGCCTCAGCGGCCACCCTGTTTCCAGTTACCTCATCTCCTATTTGGTGTCTGGGACAGTGGGTGACAGCTGCAGATTGTAACTAATAAGTCCAGGAGTCTCTGTTTTTCATATCTTTTCCCTCTGTTGTCAGAAGGCCCCTCTCCAGGTAAGTTGGCTCCATGCATATGTGTGGTGGCAATGGTGTATCCGGTGTCAGTATACACACCATGATTTCTTTCTCCAATTTTAGAGCTTCATTGAGTGCAATTAGTTTAGTTCTTTGAGCCAAGGTCCCTGGGGGAAGGGCTTCCACCCAGAGGACATGTTCTGCAGTTGGTACAGCTGTTTGGATACCTGGTGCCTTCCTGGATAAAACAGCTACCGTCTGAGAACATTACCAAGTCTGGCTGTACCCATGGGCTATCTGTCAGGCCTTAATTCTTAGAATATAGTGGCTGTCTCAAGGCAATCATGTTCAATGGTAGAGTCGTTGGTCTCTGGTAGCACAGTTGCTGGACCTAGGGCAGTTATTTGAGAAATCTTGACTCTCAGTTGGTGTAAGAACAAGGTTTGATACTGGGTTATATTGGAGTTTTAGTCATCCATATACCTGCAGTGGTCCTCAGTTTGGACTGGGTGTGGGGCCATGATCAACAGATCTTGCTTCACAGTCAATTTATCAGTTTCCTTTGTCAAGAGAGCTATGGCTACGATAGCCCTTAAAGCATGCTGGCCACTCAGCTACCACAGGGGCCAATTTTTAAAGAGAGGCAGGCTGCTACCAGGGCTGAAGTCTTTGTTAGGAACCCCTGAGAAGTGTGCTTTACCTCATTCACAAACAAGTGGAATGCCTTTGTAATGTCAGTTAAGGCTAATGCTAGAGCTGAAGCCGTGGCCTGCTTTAACTCCTGGAAAGTGTGTCTCTTTGTTGGGGACCAGTTGAAGTCCTGTTCAGTGTGCTGGGTAGCCAGGTAGAGGGGCTTTGCTAGCTCAGCAAGCCTGGGTATCCAAAGCCTACAATATCCCGCAGCCCCACGAAATTTCCGGAGTTATCTTTTGGTCTTTGGGTTGGGGTTGGGATTTGGCAATTGCCTGGATTTTGGGAGAGACAAAGCAATCTCTGACTTTCATATGGTTTACAGCCCAGATATGTTTGTTGCCTCACGGGTGCAGAATTGGGCTTTCTCTGCAGAAACTCAATATCCCTTGATGTTGTGGTGTCTCTAATAGTTGCTTGGTGGCAATGGTGACAGTCTTTGTGTTTCAGCTACCAACAGGTCACCCACATGTTGCAGGAGAGTTACAGTCTCAGCAGTGAATGCCTGCACATCTCTGCAGCCCATCAAATAAGGCTGGGGTTTTTTTTTTACAACCCTGAGGCAGCCTAGTTCAAGGAATTGGCCACTGGTCTCTTTGTCCATGTCCACCCATTCAAAGCTGAGCACCAGCTGACTTGATCCGGCCAGGAGCATGCTGAAGAAAGCATCTTTTAGATCTAGCACAGTATAAACCTGCTTCTTGGGATAGACTGAACTCAAGAGGGTACGTGTATACTGGCTGGTTTTGTGTGTCAACTTGACACAATCTAGAGTCATTGGAAAAGAAGGAGTTTTAGTTGAGAAAATGCCTCCATGAGACCCAGCTGTAAGGCATTTTCTCAATTAGTGATCAGTGGGGGAGGGTCTAGTCCATGGTGGCTGGTGCGATTCCTGGGCTGGTGGCCCTGGAGAGAGCAGGCTGAGCAAGCCATGAGGAACAAGCTAGTAAGTAGCATCCTCCATGGCTTCTGCATCAGCTCCTGCCTCCAGGTTCCTGCCCTGTCCCAACTCCCTTCACTGATGAACAGCAAAGGAAATATAAGTCAAATAAACTCATTTCTTCCCAACCTGCTTTATGATCATGGTGTTTTGTCGCAGCAACGGAAGTCTAAGACATTATGGGTTTGGAACCGTTGGGTGGATGTCCTGTACTCTCCTGTCCACTCCCTGGAGATCCTGGACTGGCCTACAATCACCTGTTGCCAGTTTTTTAAGAGGCAATAATGGAGTGGCCGGGGACCAATATGCCAGCTTCAAGAAGCCTATCAATTTGCACTTTAATTCCCTGTTTGGCCTCCAACGTGTATTTCTTTACCTTGACAGGAGTAGTGTTGGTTTTTTTTTTTTTTTAGTTCCACTATTACTGGGGTGACCAAGAACCTCCAGATCAGGATAATGGGGGGCTGGCCTGGGTGCCTGGCTAATTAAAGTCTCCATGTTGCACTTGGTGCGGAAGAGAAAGATTTAAGGATGCTTAGGTTGGCCAGCCCATCTGAAATGAAGACCAATCAAGGGAACAAAAAGCAGTTAATTTTTTCCTATATGGGCCCATTCTTTGGACCCGTGGGGCTTTTCTTCGGAAAGCCTTAAACTGAGACTTCATCAGGTTCAGGGGAGTTGTTTGGGTAGAAGAATTCTGACCCATCGTTTCACTTTTCTCAAGAATGATAAACAATCTGAATAATACAAAAAAAGAGCAAGTTCTACAATCTGGTAGCCATCCAGAATTCTGTGCAAACAGAGAGGGCTGCTTGTATCCCTGAAGTGCTACTAACTCTGAAATTGACACTGTGTTCAGTTTTTTCACAAGTCCCCAGTATTGTGAGCTACAGAGAAACCTTACCTCCCGAGGGAAGATACCTCTTTTTGCACAAGCTAGGCATTGGGAACCTGCCGCAGGCATCCCACAAATCTCAGCTCCCAGGTCACTGGGCACCCTCAGGATCCCAAGGCTCTGTCGAGCAGTCTAGGCATGAGAGCCTCTCTCAGAGGCCTCCCAAGCACTGAGACTGGCTGGACTTATAACAAAACAACCTTAAATGTATATTACAGGGAGTTAAAAGACAAATACAGAAAAATCACCTCCCCCGTTAACAGTTGCAGGGGGAAGCAAACAAGCAGTTTAACAGAAGCCAAGAAACACACGGTTAGTTGGGGCCTTTGGGCCACAAGTTTCTACAACACGGTTGGGCGCTTTCCCAACGGAGGGAGTAGAAAAGGGGGTTCAATTTAAACCATAGATAGCTCAGGTTTAATAAGATGAAGAAACCTTTGCCCCATTACAAAAAGATAAACCCAAACCCTCTAGCTAATTCAAAACCCAGCCTCCTTCCGTGCTTTATTATGGCTCTAGGTGCCATTAGAAGCAGGAAGGATGCGGATAACCCTGGGACTGGCAAAGCGGAGGGAAGCCTAACACAGTGAAGGAAGCCTCAGTTTCTCTGGCCCACGTTGGCGCTTAGCGGTCGAAATCAGCCTTTCCAGCCAAGATCAGGATCCGGCTCCGGGTCAGCGCAGTGTCTATCTAGAGCGCAAGCAAACTTCCATCTCAGGCTGGCGCTCGTCCGAAGGTGGCTCTGCAGCCCCAGGTAGGGACGCCTCCAGGCGGGACACATCCTGGCGGGACACAGGGATCGCCGCCCAGCTAGTCCGTCCGAACTCAGCCCTCTAACGTCCCGAACACGGCCCAGCGCCCGGACGCCCAGGCGCTCGCCGGAAGAAGCCGAGGTCCCAGCTTCCTGCCACCCGTCTGTCACGCTGTCCTCGCTTGCAATTGGTCGGAGCTTCGGGCCGGCCCTCCTCCGGCCCCGCCCTCCCCGCCGCTGGCCTGGCCGAGGAGGCGGGGCGGCGGCGACTCCGCCCCCCGGCCACGGGCGGGCCCGCCCAGCTGTCAGTTACGGGGGCGGCCCGGCAGGCGGGCGCTCGCAGGCTGGGTCCTCGCTGGCTCGTGCTCGTCCGCCGCCTCTCGCCGCCCGTGGGGAAGTCGGGGCCGCCAAAGCAGCGTCCACCGCCGCCTCGCCCCCGCCCTCCTCCCGGCTCGGCTGGTGGCCCTCGCGCCCTCCGATCCCGAGTAACCAGCACAGGGCGCGGAGCGTCCCCGCGGCGGCGGCGGTGGCGGCGGCGCCGGCCAAACCATGTTTAGGAGGATCTTGCAGAGGGTAAGAGTGAAAGCGTCCTTCCGGCAGCACGTGAGCGCGAGCGTCCGAGCCCGACCCCGGGCAGCCGAGGCGGGCATGGTGGACTCCGGGCTCCGCTAGGCCCGGGAGTGGCGGCTGCCGAGGCCTGCTTGTCCTGCCGGAGCCGGAGCCGGGCCGCGGGTGGGGCGGGGCGCAGGCTGGAGCCTGGAGGCCCCGGGGCCGGCTCCCGCTCCGGGCTGTCACCGCGGGCTGGAGGGTGTGGTGTCCGCGTGTCCCAGCCGGCTTCCCGGCTGTGGCTGCGTGGCTGCGGGGGTCTGCGGGAGGCTGTGGGGGACTGTGGGGCCCTTCCCTGTCCTTTTGTGCCTCCACCTCCCCACGACACGCACCTGCCTCGCCTTCCTCATCTGCACCGCACAGGGGGGTAGTGGAAGACCCGGCCTAGTGCGGGCCCGAGTCCTGAGACTGAAGATGCTTAACTGACAAAGTCAGCGGAGAAAGAAGGAAGATCTTACTCACTGTTGGAAACTTTGAAAGAATTACAAGTGCCTTTTCCTCTCCAAGCCCCAGGGAAAAAAACAAAACAACAACCCAAAAAACCTTATGTAGTTTTCCAAGAATAAATGGATCGAACGGCAAATGCGCTCCAGTTTAGTTCCTACCAGCGACATCTCAGTTTAATATCTGGGAAATGTTGAGGGTAAAAAAAGGTTAAGAGCATTGGAAAGCTGTAGGTGTTTTGTTTAGGTACCAGTTCCTAGAATAACATAATTAAAATCTCTTCTAATAAGAGTTGCCTGCTCAAGTTTTTTGTTTTGTTTTGTTTTTGGATAGCTTCCATTCGCTGCCTTCTGAGACTAGTACATGTGAAGAGATGTTACTCAGAAGGTAGGAGAAGTAGTTCAAAGGACAAGAACTTAGTGCATTTGTAGAATTTGGTTAAGGAATGTGCCAAGGAGTGTTGAGTCACCCAGTGTACAGGAAGGGAAGGTTCCTGCTTAGACAGCTGCCGTCAGAAGTTGAAGTCGTCTGAAACTCGGTCCTGTCTCAGAGGAGAAATGGTTAACTCACGTCTCTGACCCTCTGTATTGACATTTGATCCCCTCCCTCTCTTTTGCAATTGTTTAGTCAGGTTTTTTGTTTTTTGTTTTGATTATCAGTGATTTGGCAGCAAGGAAAGTCACGCCCTTTGAGTCTCCTCCGCGGTTGATTGATTCCTTGATTTACTTAAGGGCCTTTTATCAGTCAGGGAGTCACCGATTCCCTCGTGCCTCAGGCTGTATTTTTGTCACAGTTACCCCCAGAAACAGGAGTCTGCCTGTGGTTTGCTTTAAAGTTTTATAAACAGCGGTTTCTGATTGGGGAGTTGTTCCTGGCAGCTTCAGTGTGGCTTTGCAAAAACTATGGGATGCTTTGCAGTACTCTTGATGCTCTGAAGCACTGGGTCTATGTGAAGGTCGTTTTTACCGCTGTTGTGGTGTCTTATCTGTCCAAGAAGTTTCTGCCAAAACTTAAAAAATGGTATTGACTGTGGCTATTGTTGAGATGTGTTATTGAATCATCGTATTTGAGTCAGTCAGATGACAACTGGGCTTCCCAGCCTTGGACCGAGAGATTCTTATGAGCAACCCTACTCTTTGTTGTAGGGGTGCATTTGTCGATGGCTAACATTGTCCCTGGCTTCTAGTGTGTAAATGATAGTCACATTCCTTCCAATATTGTACCTGCCTTGAGGCAACCAAATGTATCTCCAGACCTTACTAAATGTCCTCTAGGAACTAAATTGCTCCTGAATGAGATCCACTGTGTGAAATGTTTATATTCTTCAATAGAACATTTTGAAATATGTCTCCTACTTATCTTTGTCTTCTACAGTTTAAATGTTGATCTTCAGTAGAGTTCAGTCATTATACTAGGAGCTGGGATATGGTTTAATAAGATGTGGCCCTCCCTGTAGAATTCAGAACCTGGTTGGGGAGGTGAACATCAGAAAGTAATTGCAGTGCTGTGAAGAAGAAGGAGGAGGAACGCTCCCAGAGCCCCTTCGGAGGGTGTCAGGCAGTTGTGATAAGCTTCAGGAAGGAGGGCGTATTTATAGCGTGAGAGGGAAGGACGTGTCAGGCAGAGGGAATAGCCTTTCTGAAACTATGAAGAGATAAAAGGAGCAAGTGATGGGGGGGGGAATGAAGAGTGAAGTTTAAGAAGTGAGATGTATTCAGGGATGGGTGGAAGGTGAGGCTACTCTAGTGGGCAGTGACCAAATTATGAGAGGTCCTGCATCTCTTTGAAGGAGTTCAGGTTTGTCTCTGTCTATTTTAATGCTTACCATTTCATAGGGGTACTTTGATGAATCTTAAAGTTTGTGATTTATATTACTAATATAGATCATAGAACGTATGTTTTTTATTAACTCTACAGGTGGCTTTTGCTATCAGATATAACATGAAACTTTAAATTATAAAATTATCAATTCTTTTATTTATCTTACCCTGACAACCTTTTTTTCTCAGCACTGATATTAAGATATAATATTAAAACTGCTGATTTTTATGTCTTAAAATCTCTAAAAGTGACTGATTTAGAGGTTTGTTTGGAATGGTCTCCATGCTTTGAGTTATAGTTTACGTCTCTAACATTCTGTTTGTAGAAGATCTTTCATTTCGGCAATTATAAGTTTCTTCTGATTCGATTTGGATAGTATCGTAAGAAAGAAGAAAAGGGCATTGCATGTATAGTTGGGTGTAACTCCGTCTTTGAATGTTACCAGTAAGGCCTCAGGGCACTTCACATAATTTTACTCCTCCTCTTCTGTTTCTCTCTACTTTTCCTTCTTACCTTTCTTTAGCTTATTAAAAGAAAGGTGTCATTGAGACTTAGAAAGGTCTGGGAAAACAATAACTGTAATGAAGGTACTCTGATATGTATGTATTGAATGTTTTGTTTTATGGTATTAGGATCTCATTTACAGACAGGTGGTTGTGAGCCGCTGTGTGCTTGCAGTCAGGGCTCTTAGCTGCTGAGCCGTCTCTCCAGCCTCTAGCTTGGTTACATTTCTGTTGCTGCGATAAAATACCATGAGCAAGGAAACTTAGAAAAGAAGGCATTTGAGTCTTACGATTCAGAAGTTAGAGTTCATGATGGTGGAGCAAAGGCATGGTGGCAGGAACAGCTGAGAACTCAGTCTTGATGTATAGTTTGCAGGTGTAGAGGGAGACACTGGGAATGGCTTGAGTCTTTTGAAACCTCAGAGCCCAGCCCCAGGGACCCACCTCCTCGAACAAGGCCACAGCCCAAACAGTTTCATCAGCCAGGGACTAAGTATTCAAACCTATGAGTCTGTGGGGCATATTCTTATTCAAACCATCATGGATACTTTGAGAAATACTTGAACTTAAGGCTCTCAGTGGCCAGAAAGATGATCAGCATTTACGACATTAGGCAGTTTGCAAACTCGGTGCCATTTCTTTCTTAAAGAATATAGAATCATTTAGTAACAGAGCATTTGATTTTCTTTTGCTGATAAATATGAAAACATTTCTAAGGAAACAATGGATTTAATTCAGAATCGTGTAAAAGGACGGGCTGCTTTGCTGGTCATTGGGTTGGTTTTACAGAAAGTAGAAAGTGAATGAGATGCCGTGATTTGTCTACATCAGTGAAGTTGGTAGATTTCAAAGACTACTAGAGACTAGAGCCAAATTAAAAAAAATATTTATTTATATGTATTCTGCCTGCATATATGTCTGATTACCACATTCACAGCTGGTGCCAGTGGAGGCCAAAACTAGGCAGTGAATCCCCTGGAATTAGAGTTAACAGCCAGTTGTAAGCTGTCTTGTAGGTATAGCAAGAAAACTCTAATCCTGTTAATAAGTAGTGCTCTTAACTACTGAGCCATCGCTCCAGCTCCTACAGCCAAATTTTATGAGTTTCCAGTTTGTTTCCTTTTCCTGGAACTTTGCTTCCTTCCTCTCCTTAGTGCTCATTCGGTGTGGTTAGCACTTTGTAAGACGCAGGATAAATGTGAGACCCAATCTCTCCTTCAGGGTCGTCTGTGTGAAGTGCTAAAGTAAATGACAGAGTCACTCGAGGCTCTAAAGTAGTACAGAGGAAGATCACCTTGGAAAACACTGTCCTTAGGGGGGGATCTTGAAGAATGCTCAGAGCAAACTTTCCCTCCTATGGCAGGAAAGGAGTAGGACATAAGCAAAGATTTAGAAAGGGCGAAGGTTCGCTGCCCTCTTGTTGGCATTTCTCCCTTCATCTAATATCTTTTAACACAATAAGTAGCCGTACTTACAATACTAGCTATGTAGTAGATACTCAAGACAGCAGGGACCAGTCTTCATCCGTAAGTTGCTTGAAACCAGTGGTTTCTGTATTTAAAGCAGAAAGGTACTGAGAGAGAAAGTTGTAATGTAAAACCCAACACTTTGGGTTGACTGCTGAGCTCTGTCCAGTGCAAATTTGAGTCATTTGTAACCCAAGGTTGGTAGTTGCCATATAAGTTGAAAGTATTCTTTTAAGCTAGTATATTTAAACTATTTTTCTGTGTGTGATCCATATAAAATTATTACGATTTTGCATTTTTCATTCTTTTTTTTAAATATTTATTTATTTATTTTGTATACAATATTCTGCCTGTGTATATGTCTGCAGGCCAGAAGAGGGCACCATACCTCATTACAGATGGTTGTGAGCCACCATGTGGTTGCTGGGAATTGAACTCAGGACCTTTGGGAAGAGCAGGCATTGCTCTTAACCACTAAGCCATCTCTCCAGCCCCCTGCATTTTTCATTCTTACGTCTTTGAAATGTTGGGTGTACTTAACTCTGATGGCATATTTTAACTTGTACTAACCGCATGTCAGCCATTCAGGGGTCTCATGTAGCTAGGGGCACTATTTTGAACAGAACAGGTAATTGGATGTCCGCATACTACTATTGGAACTAATTTTGAGCTTAGATAAAGTTGGGAGAATAAAGTAATACAAAGAACACTCTTACATTCTTTGCCCCTGTGGTGGTTTGAATGAGAATGGTCCCCACAGCTATTATTTTTGAATGTTTGGTTCCCGGTTGGTAGAGTGTTTGGGAAGGACTAGTAGGTGAGGCCTTTGGAGGAGATGTGTTACTGGGGGTGGACTTGGAGGTTTCAAAAGCCAACACCAGGCCCAGGCTCTCTGCTCTCCGCCTGTAGCTTGCTGATCAAATGTAACCTCAGCTATTGCTTCAGTGACTTGCCTACCTGCCTGCTGCTGTATCCCCACCATGATGGTCAGGGACTAGCCCTCTGAAATTGTAAGCAGGCCCCCAATTAAATGTTTTTTTTCTAATTAAATAAATTGCATTGGCTGTGGTGTCTCTTCACAGCAATAGAACAGTAACTAAGACAACCTGTATCTGACTGTTGCTGATATTTTACTCGATTTGCTTGAACATTTGCTTGTTTCTCTTACTTTTTCTTTTCCCTCTATTTTTCTCTTACTTTTTTTTTTTTTGAGTCAGTTGAGGATCATTCTTGTCTCATTGACTCTTAAAACTTCAATGAAGAAAATGAGTATTTTCTGATATTGATTCTCCTACTCTTGTTACGGAAACTGGAGTTAGAGTTTATGTTTTAATGTTTTAAAAATTTTGTCACATTACTTTGATCTCTTTTATTTAATTGTTATACTTATTTATTTAGTGCATCTTCTGTGGAGGCCAGAAGGACAACTTGTGGGAATTGGTCTCCCCTTCTACTGTTGTGGGTCCCAGTGTGGGAACTCAGGTCATTAGGGTTGGTGGCAGGTGTCTTTACCTACTGAACCATCTTTGCTGACTCTACTTTGATCTCTTTTAATCTGGGATATTTCCACAGTGTTTATTTGTATTTATAAAGTGCTTTAAAAACACGTTTCCCCATTTTAGTTGTTTTGTGTCGCTGTAATGAAACAGTTTATAAAGAGAAATTTACTGGAAGAAATCCTTAAAGTTCTGTAGACTGGGAACCCAGGATGGAGGGACTCAGCATCTGGTGAGGGCTTGAGTTCTGTGCTGTCCTATGTAGATGTGGAAAAGAAAGAGAATGAAAGAGTGAAGGAGTGTGTGTGTGTGTGTGTGTGTGTGTGTGTGTGTGTCATACATTCCCTCGCAGGAAGGACATCAATTCCATGGAAACGGAGCCCTCCTGATGTATGGCCTCACCTTCAAGTATTGTTGCACTGGGGATGAAGTTTCTTTGTGGCTTTGGGGAACACATTCAAGCCATAGTACCTTCCTGCATGTTTCTCTTTTCTTTTTTCCTCTTTTTAAACTGGAATGCTTCCATGTTGCATTTAATGTTTGCTTGTGCTTCTATTAAAATTTTGCATTCTTGGCAAGGATGTTGTTATGCTAAGGAATGTTATGTGCTCAGGTTGTCACATGGAGGTTCATAGTGTCACTTTGACATTCATAGATGAAGCTAATTTCTTTCTTTCTTTTAAACAAAAGTATTTATCTGTTTGGTGTTAAGAATCCAATTTAGGGGCAAGTATTTTACTGAGCTACATCTCAGACCTGATTTTTAATTTGGATTACTTGTCCAAAGTGTTGCTTAGTTTCTCCACTATACAACACTTACTATTATTTTTTCTTCTTTTGCAACCAATAAATAGTGTAGGGAGATACTTTAAGAAAGTATTCTCCTCCTAATTAAAAAAAAATTTTCTTCTAGACTTACATTGTTGATTCTTGCATAATCTAGTCAAGTATGGTGACTACAAACTAATGATTTTCTCCTCCCCAGCTCTCCCCACATTTGTCAGCCCCCCTTTCTGCCTCCTTTCCTTCCTTAATGTCCTTCCTCCCTCTTTCCTTCGGGTATGAACCACTGTATTTAGCATTTGTAACACTTGCTCTGCCCTCAGTGTTCTGACTGGGTGCTTGCCCTGCTTTCAATGTGAACACACAGGGTTTCCTTACAGTGGTTCCTGTGCACCCATAACACATGTTCTGAGTACTCTGACTTTGTGGCGTAGAAAGTATCACATTTCAGTGCTGTCTCTGAGTATACTTACTTTTTTTTTTTTAATGGGGACTTTTCTTTGAGTTCAAGGTCTTGAGTTTCTTTGCTTGTTTCTTCCAGCATACAATTCTTACTGAAACCTTCAGCTTCATTCTGCAAGAAGAGGAAGTCAGTATCCTAGTAAATGAAAATGTATACCTGGGATATAGGAGGAGATAGTAATTGTTGACTAAGCAGTGAGAGGGTTCTTTTAGGAACATGAATTTGCCAGTGTTGCATACAGTTAAAGCTACAGGAAAACAAAGCAGAAAACAGGAGTGATCTCTAGCATTTCAGGCAATAAGTAGTTACCATTGCCTTAGGGTGATCCCTGTCGAGAAGAGGAGAGGTGACAGAGAAGAGGGGTGATGGATGGGGAGGCCTTCATTCAAGTGATGCAGGTCCTGTTCATCTACTGTAGGCCTGCCATGTGTGCCAGACACAGTGACGATTAAAGCAGATACAATCCTTATGGGCTGTGTGTGCACTGGAAGAGAGGCTTGCTTGAAGAATCCCTAGCTACGATAGGACTTACTTGGATAATCCAAGGAGGGAACACATGGGGAGCCCCAGGAGTGCCCATTTGGGGAACCATATTTAAAGTGATATACTGGGAGGAGTTTCTCGGGTCAGCTGAGGGCTCAAGTCTGATGAAGTTATTACTAATTTATTGAGGTGAATTTTAAAAAAAAGCAGTAACTATGGGGTTGTTTTCTTGTGTAGATTTTAGTGTCTGTATGTGTACCGTGTGGTTGTTCTTTGGCTTTGAGAGAGGGTCTTGGTCTGTGTCTCGGACTGGTCATGGGCTCTTGCTCCTTCCTTACGTGTTCCTCCTCCTGCCCCTGCAACTTAACTGCTTAGTTTTGGGCAAGTAACTTTTTCACGATTTTTCTGGAGCTCTTTGTAAATATTAACTATTAATAATAAAATAGCTGTTTTGTTGTTTATACATTCTGAATTTCTTAGGGAACTCTTAAAAAATTCTTCTGTCCCTACCCAAACTCAGTTTGAAATTTGATTCTTGCTGTGTTGGTTTTGGAAGGTGTGGCTTTGGGAGGTGATTCTTAGTATGTTGGTGTTGGGAGGTGTGACTTTGGGAGGTGATTCTTGCTGTGTTGGTGTTGGAAGGTGTGGCTTTGGGAGGTGATTATTAGTATGCTGGTGTTGGACGGTGTGACTTTGGGAGGTGATTCTTGCTGTGTTGGTGTTAGGAGGTGTGACTTTGGGAGGTGATTCTTAGTATGTTGGTGTTGGGAGGTGTGACTTTGGGAGGTGAGTCTTGCTGTGCTGGTGTTAGGAAGTGTGACTTTGGGAGGTGATTCTTAGTATGTTGGTGTTAGGAGGTGGGGCCTTGGGGGAGTGATTAGGTCACAGGAGTACTGCCATCAGGAGTAGGTAGATGGCTTTCTCAAGAGGCTGGGTTAGGCTGTGCTTGCACACCCAGGTAGGAGGATTGAGTTTCAGGTCAGCCTGGGCTAAATACTGAGTTAGAGGATAGACCTGTGTTACCTATCAGAGCACACCTTCAGCAACGTATTTCTGTCAAGTAGGCTCCACCTCCCCATAGATCATTCAGCTGTCAGTTAATCCATTTATGATGTTAGTGAGTGACTTTATAGTTACCTCTGAATACCACCACCAACTGGGGACAAAGCTGTCAATACATGAGTCCTTTTGCAATATACTTCATATCCAGATCCAAAACATTCTATAGGAGATGTCTACTTTTAGTCTTGGACACAGGACCCTAATGCTCTGGTCCTTTCATATCGCTTTGGACCTCTTTCGACTGTACACATACAGACCTGACCGTCTCTCACTAATCATGCTTCTCACAACTTACGTGTTTTCTCAGATATTCTTTTTTCCAGTCAAGTCATACAGGGGTTATTTGCTTTTTGTTTTATTCTCCCAAAGCATCTCATAGTACTTAACTATTAACATAGTAATAATTTAATTTTGGGGTTGCTTCTCATGAGGGTAAGCGTGGTCTAAATGTTCAGACACTCTGATAGCTAGTTCATGTATCTGTAAGCTTGAACATAATATCTACTTACACTTTATGTTGCACTAGATGAAACAGTGTTCATGAAGTGCTCGCCACACTGACAGTTTGACAAATGCTAAAGAATCTTAATTATATTATGTATCTTCAGCAAATACATTTCTCCTTTTGCTTTCCTTCTCTCTTTTTCTCCTCCTCCACTCCCTTCATTTTTTTCCTTCTTTCCTGTGCAGTTATATAGCGGAGTCTGGCTTTCTTCTTGAGGTCTTTCTGCCCCACCTGCCTAAGTGACGGATCACAGCTCATCCAGGTGTTACTGCACCACCTTTGCGATCTGTCTATTTCCTCTCCCCTCCTAGAGTTTGGAGTGCCTCAGTTTGGAGATTTTTCTTTCTTAGTTCACACAGAGTCTAACAGTGCTTGATCCATAGTGGTTCAGTAATGTGACATGAAGATTTGTTGGCTGTGTAGAGAGGATGATTTCATTAAGGGAAGGCCAGCGAGAATGTTATAATATTTCCTAAAATGGGAATCACTTGTATTCTTAAGAAATTCTTTCCCTTTCCTTTTTCCTTTCATTTCCTTCCATACTCTCTCCCAACCCCCTTCCTGATTTTGTAATTCTAGGATCAAATTTCAGATTTTGTTCATGGTAAGCAAATACTTGCCTACCACTGAGCTATACACTTGCCAACAGATTCCAGAGTTTCTCCATGAATAAGAACTTACGGACTTCTGATTGTTAAGTCTAGTAAATGATGAGAGCTTTGGGGATAAAGATTGACTTTTCAAAAAAAAATTAAGCAATAGAATTGATAGTGCTTTAATATTGTATTTTATTATTATTACTTTAATTATATGTATATGTCTGTGTGGGTTTGTTGTTTGTGAGTGCAGTAGTCATACCCAGACCAGGGGAGCACGGAATTGCCCCCTGTAGCTGCCGTTGTGAGCACCCTACATGAGTGCTGAACTCAGGGCCTCTGCAAGAGGAGAACTTGTGCTCGTTATGTTCTTGGGAGAGTCGATGGATGCCTTGCTTCCACCTGTGAGTTTCAGTCACCATGTGGTTGAACTCAGATCAGCAAGCTTGGCAGCATGCATCTGTATCAACTGGGTCACCTCTGGCCCTGTACTTGTGGTCTTAACAGTTGAGTTAGCTTCTCCGACCTTTTGTCTTTATTCAGCATTGTGAAAATTCATTGCTACCAAAGTATTTGGAACTGTGATTGCTATAAACTTGGTGTGTTAGCTGTTATTATTAGTTTAATACAAAATATTCCCTCCAGTCAACTACCTCTGACACTTTAGTGTAAAATTCAGTTTTTTATGTAAATAAGTCCTGAAAATGCAGATGATACAGAGGAAGTTGATATGTGTGCATTGTAATAAGAATATTGCTTCAAAGTTACTTGGATTTTGTTAAGCTTTGATTTCAGATCTCAGAGAAAGCAGAGTAATCACCAAGTTCTGGTTTCTACCTTATCACTAATATGATATTAGAAAAATTTTCATCCTTTTTCTTCTTTGAAGGTCCTGCCTGACAGAGCTCTAAAGTAGTTTTCAGGCTAAAGGTTTTATTTGAAAACCAAGGAAGAACAAGGCTTTTCACAGGTCATTTGCAAACCTCCCAACATAGAATCTTTTGTATGTTAGATATAAAAATCTTGACATGTTTTGTTCTTTTCTGCCTCCTTTACTGAGAAAAGACAAACTGTCTTCAGAAAGCAAGGCTTTACTGGAAAAAAAAATATGATAACTAATGTAAGCTGACTCCACAGCACTTGTCCCGTAGTAAACTCCAGAAGGTATGGGCTCCCCCTGCCCCAGTCTAGCTCTCTGTGGTATCCCACACAGTAGTGTGACACCCACCTCTCCATTTAGGGTGAAGACACACCCCTAGTTGCCCAGAGTTATGGCTGCTAGTGACTCATAACTGTCTCACCCCTGACCCCCCAGGGTCTGTCATAGCAAACCGAAAGCTGCCCTCCCACCCCACCCCTACCAAGATCATATCCTCTTTCTTGAAGCAGCCTCCATCTTGTTATTGTCTGATGTCGAGGATGTAGAGGACTATCCCTTTGCTTTAGTGAGGGACTGGATTGTGCACCAGCTGTCATTGTGGTTCCGTCGCTGCTCAGTACTGCTCAGCCTCTCCCTTCCCCAGTCACACTTCTGCCACTGTGCACACACAGGTGTTGCCCTCAAGATCACGTCCCCATGAGCTTCCTGCGTGTAGAGTTCACTCCAAGTCTGTTTCCTTGGGAACTGGAATTGTGACAGCCACCTACAATTTGGGTAGATGTTGATTTTATTGAGTTTTTTGTTTTTGTTTTTTTTTTAACTGGAGATCAGGAATTGCCCAGGCTTCATGGATTTGTAGGTGTTCCGCCACTGAGCACCTCACTCCTTTGTTGATGGTCTGTGCGCCTTTATACAGGGTCTATAGCCAGTGGATTGCAATTCGTTAGTTATAAAGTGTTGTGTAATAGTTTTCCAGTTCTGCTCACAGGGACTTTAAACAGACGCACGCATGTCATGTTCTGAAATTTTTATCGTCAGGATCTTTCTCTGTTTAGTCCCTTATATTTCTGAAAAGCATTTAGACAGGATCTTACTGCGGAATCCAGGTTAACCTGGGACTTAGGATCCTCTTCCCTCGGTCCTACGAGTGCTGGTGGTATGCACCACTTGCCTGAGCCTTAGTACATTGAAGGCATTTTAAAAACGAGGTCTCTCAGAACTGGACTCTGAGTCCTTATTTTGGCTGCTGTGTGTCAGTCTCTACATACTTGTCTGCTTCGTTTACTGCACTACACTGAGTAGGCAATTGTTAATAACCACTACCTTGTTTTAGAGATCTGAAAATGACTCTAAGAAACTAAGCATGAACAGAGACTGGGCATATATTTAGATTTAGTTTCTGTGAACAATGTATAAATTAACTAAGGGCTCAAACGAGTCGTAAAGTGAGGCTGTTGAAGCTGGGAGGTCTTAAGATCTTGCCCGTCCTTAGCTTATTAATGAAGGAGCTAAGATCACAGAAATTAAATGTTCCAGTTGCTGTGTTAGGTGAGCCATGAGAAATGGAAGGCTATGAGAGTTAGAAACCCAAGTTTCAGCAGCAACCCCACCATTAGGCAGCAGGGGGCATTCTTTCTAGGAGACTTAGTTATTCTTTCTAGGGCATAGTTTCTCCTCTAGCTAGTGATAATCAGCAGATGACTTTTGCTCCAGCCCCCAAGTTTGAGACTTTATTTTACTGTTGAGACATGCCATGTACCCTAGACTGGCATCAAACTCACAGTGATCCTCCTGCTTCAGCCTTCTCCAAACCAGATTATTTCTGACTACCTTTCTAACTTTATAATTTAACGGTAGATATTTTGGGAAGGAGAGGTGTACTTCATAGTAAATGTTTACTATGTGCAATTTATCTATCACAGTTAACCAACCAGATGCTAACTTAAACATCTTATATTTTATTATATACTTATTTGCTTATTTGTTTGTTTGTTTATTTTTGAGACAAGATCTCACGTAGCCTAGGCTCACCTAGAGCTCATTCTGTAGTTAAGATTGGCCATGAATTCCTGATCTTCCTACTTCTAACTCCCAAGTGCTGGGATTGCAACTGTGTACCTCCATACTCAGTTAACATTTTATATTCACTTTTTTTATGTGTGTGTGCACCTGAGTACATGTATGAGCTCCATTCACCTGCAGGTGCCCTTGGAGGCCAGAGGAAGGTGTCAGATGCTCTGGGGCTAAAGTTACAGGTAGTCGTGGGCCTCCTGACATGGTCACAGGGAGGCCAGAGGAAGGTGTCAGATGCCCTGAACTGGAGGCCAGAGGAAGGTGTCAGATGCCCTGGAACATTAATAATTTTACAGTATTGGTAGCACTGATAGATTATTGTTAAAGTTGTAGATGACTCTTAGGTTAAGTACAGTTAAGTACAGTAAAGCAATAGAGATTATATTTAAATGAGAGTGGATAGAGATGAGTTGGAGTTAAATGCGGTGAATTTGTGCAGACCTTACTATCCATGCTTTATAGTGAGCTGTGGACGCAGCTGTGCAGTTACGGTGCTGTTAAGGTTTCCACACCAGGCCATATTATAACAGAAGTCTGAATAGGCCTACGTGAGGATTCAGTGTTGATCAGGATATAGTTAACTGTAAGAAGAAAGAGATGAAGGCGCTTTCTACAAAAAGTAATTATTAAACAAGTTCAAGAGTGCTATGAATTAATGATGATCAGCTTGAAGAAGGTTAGTTTCTAAAGGGAAAATTAGAATAGAAACTAAAGGACTTAAGCTTATAGACATGCAACGCTTGATGCTGAAATCCAGGGAAGTGCGGGTCATTGCTAAGTCTTTGCTAATGTCTTGCATATTTTCCATGATTGCTATTGCTAGTTATCCAGTAATATTATATAAACACAATCATGTTGTTGTATACGAGATTTTCATTTTCCCCACTTGTTTGAAGCTCTTTCAGTGTCAATTCTTTCACTAATAGTGGTACTGTTTTATTTTAATAATGATATTATATTGTAGCCATCATTGGTTCTCATCCTTCCCAGTGTGGTGACACTTTAGTACAATTCTTTATGTTATGGTGATCCCCAGCCATAAAATTATTTTTGTTGCTACTTTATAACTGTAATTCTGTTACTGTCATGAATCAATGTAAATATCTGTTTTCTCATGGTCTTAGGCGACTACTGTGAAAGGGTCATGGAGCCCCAAAGGGGTTGTGACCCACAGATTGGGAACCACTGGTATAGATTATCAAAGAACACTTAATTCACTCCCAGTTTTCTGGTTATAAATAACTTTGCAAATAACATGCTTGTTCATATGTGAGTTTATTATTATGGAACTGAATAGCAGACAGGACTCAAAGTACTTTTGTGTGTGTGTGTTTGGTTATACTCTCACTAGAGAATTGATTTCTGCAGCCCAGTGAGCACAGATACTTGGAGGCTGAAGTAGTAATGGGGCCTCTGACCCTCCCACTGGAGGAAGCTCCCTAACTTAGGCACCGGCATCCTCCAACAAGTCTGCCCCAGGCCAGACTTTAAGGCAGTTGTCGTTCTCTATGAGCAGGCCTGGTGGGAAGTGGACTCTGCTTCTTCCAAAGAAGGGAGGACCCTGTAGGGTGGAGCTCGTGGCTGCAGCCAAGAGAGCTTGGTTTCCCTTCCTTCTTTTCCTCTATTGGCCCCCGTAGCAGTTCTGGCTCTAGCTCTGGAAGGTCCAAATTTATGGCATTACCAGGGTGCTAGCCAGGCCTTGTTGACTTGAATGTGGGTATGCAAATGTGAAAAAGTAGGACCCAGCAGGGAAGAGTTGTCAAACCTGATGGGGGAGGGAAAGAACCCTGAGTTGGCCCAGAGTTGCTAAGCATTCATAATCAGTCACTGTGAGTTTTGTCTCTGCAGAGGTAGAGAAACTGTTAGAAAGTTTTAGACTGTTCTTGTCTAGTGACTTGCAGGCTGCCAGTTGCTTCCCTGCTTTCTTCATCTAGAGGAGAGAGAGAGAGAGAGAGAGAGAGAGAGAGAGAGAGAGAGAGAGAGAGAGAGGAGGAGGAGGAGGAGGAGGAGGAGGAGGAGGAGGAGGAGGAGGAGGAGGAGGAGGAAAAAGGGAGGGAGGGAGGGAGGGAGAGAATTTGCGTACGTGCCTGTGTGCTTCTTGTGGCTTATCAGCACTCTGCTTTCTCTAGCTGCTTTGCTCTCAGAACTTGAACCTGCTAGTTATCAGAAAGAAAGCTCTGACAGACAGGCAGACAAACACAAGCGCGCGCTTGCGCACACACACACACACACCAGCCTATGAAAGTACATATGAAGTCTTCTGTGTCTCATTGGCTGTTCTATTGTAAGCTGAAGAAAACTGCATGGACAGCTTTGAATTGATAAGAGAGCACTGCATACGAGAGTTACAAGGGCATTAAAACACAAATGAGATCTGAATCTAACACCATTTCGGCTTTGTATTTTAAGTATGTCTGCCGAGAAATATAAATAAACTACATAGTGGAATTTAAAGAATTTAATGAAAGTGCTTCTTTTTAAACTTATACACATAAGTGTTTTGCCTGCATGTGTATGTGGCATTTGTGAAGGTGTCAGATGCCCTGCAAATGGAGTTAAAAGATGGTTGTGAGCTGCCATGTGAGCCCTCTTGAAGAGAAGCCGGTGCTCTTAACCACGGAGCCATCTCTCCAGCCCCTGGAAGTATTTATTATTGAAAGGAGAGAATCAGATTTTTTCTTATGTCATTTGAGTCAGAAAGACTGATTTCACCATAGCGAAATAGCAGTGAGTTTTCTAAGTTTTCATTCCTTCTATACATATCAGTTGAAAACTTTCTGTAAAGAAATCGTTAGCACTTAGGACACTAAGGCAGGAGTGTCAAACATTTAAGGACAATCTGAACTATTCCATGAGACTTGCCTCAAAACAAACAAACAAGCAAACAAATAATGATACAACTTTTATCAAATGACAGAGCTGGCCGGGCCGTGGTGGCTCACGCCTTTAATCCCAGCACTCGGGAGGCAGAGGCAGGCAGATATCTGTGAGTTCGAGGCCAGCCTGGTCTACAAGAGCTAGTTCCAGGACAGGAACCAAAAGCTACGGAGAAACCCTGTCTCGAAAATAAAAAGACAAACAAACAAACAAAAAAAAAACAACAAAAAATGACAGAGCTGCTTGTTTATCTTGGATTTCACTGTATCCCAGGAAGACAGAACAAATGAGCAATTTCTTTTAATTATTAAATTTTGGATAAGAATTGGTATACTAGCCTTTTAGTGCTGATCACTTACTTCTCTATTCTAAAGAGAACTCATGTAGTTTTAGAATAGAATACTGAGTCCCGAGGGGAGGGATTTGGTGTACATCCTATTTCGGGCTGACCGTTCCCAAGTCTCTCACTTTCTGTATAAGATCTGACTGTGGGTCTCCGCAGGGCAGAGCTTCTCTGAAGATGGTTGAGCAGGTGCTGCTCTGCTTCTCTGGCCAGAGGCCCCTTCCTTTGTTCTTAGCTCTTAGCAAACACTAATCTTCAACTGGCTCCATCGATTTTGCTTTGTCCAAAGCATTATGTAGTCAGAATCATACAGTATGGAGTCTTTTCATACTGACCTCTTTTTTTTTTTAAATATTTATTTATTTATTATTTATTATGTATACAATATTCTGTGTGTATGCCTGAAGGCCAGAAGAGGGCGCCAGACCTCTTTACAGATGGTTGTGAGCCACTATGTGGTTGCTGGGAATTGAACTCAGGACCTTTGGAAGAGCAGGCAATGCTCTTAACCACTGAGCCATCTCTCCAGCCCCATACTGACCTCTTTTTTAAAAATTATTTATTTATTTATTTTTGTTTTTCGAGACTGAGTTTGTCTGTGTAGCCTTGGCTGTTCTTGAGATTCGCCTCACAGAGATCAGCCTGCCTCTGCCTCCGAGTGCTGGTTAAAGGTGTGCACACCACCACCTTAGTAACACCCCTTTGCTTCCTCCATGTTCTCTCCTTTAGAAACAGTGAATATGAAGGGCGTTGTAGTTGATCCCATGTTTGGGCAGCTTTGACTAAACCGCTATAGATGTCTGTGTTCTGATGTGGCTAGCCATTTTCAGATCATTTAGATTCCAGGAGGTTTCCACTGCACCAGGCTTCCACAATACCCCTCCCCCATACACCATGCCCCTCAGTTCCAGCCTTCTCTCCCTGCACTCTCCCCCTCCTTCAGTCTGACCCTCACCTGGTCTCTCCTGCTGCCATTTCTACCCCTGCATCCTTCCACAAACTCTGTTCTGTTTCCCCTTCCCAGGGAGATCCATGTGTTCCCCCACCCCCACCCCTTCTCTTTACCTAACCTATCAGGTTATATGAATTATAGTGTGATTATCATTTACTTAATAGCTAATATCCACTTATAAGTGAGTATATACCATATTTATCTTTTTGGGTTTGAGTTACCTCACCCAGAATGATTCTATCTAGTTCCATCCATTTGCCTGCAATTTCTTGATGTCATTTTTTTAAGGAACTGAGTAATACTCCATTGTATAATGCTCCACACTTTCTTTATTCATTTTTCTGCTGAGGTTCATTTAGCTTGTTTTCAGGCTCTGGCTATTATGAATAAAGCTGCAATGAACATAGTTGAGCAAGTGTCCTTATAGAGGCTTTTGGGTATATACCCAAGAGTGGTATAGCTGGATCTTGAGGTAGATCAATTCCCAGTTTGCTGAGGAGCCACCATATTGATTCCCAGTGACTGTCAAAGTCTGCACTCCTACCAGCAATGGAGGAGAATTTCCCTTGCTCTACATCCTCTCCAGGATGTAGAGTCACTGTGTTACTGATCTTCGCCAGTCTGACAGATGTAAGATGGAATCAGAGTCGTTTTGATTTCCTTTTCCCTGTTGGCTAAGGATGTTGAACATTTCTTTACATGTTTCTTGGCCATTTGAGATTCCTCTGTTGAGAATTCCCTGTTTAGATCTGTACTCCATTTTAATTGGATTACTTGTTTTTTGATATCTGGTTTCTTGAATTCTTTGTATATTTTGGATATTAGTCTCCTATCTGATATGGAGTTGAAAGTCTTTCCCATTCTTTAGGCTGCCTCTTTGATTGATGGTATCCTTTGCCTTACAGAAGCATCTCAGTTTCATGAGGTCCCATTTGTTGGTTGTTAATCTTACTATCTGTGCTGTGTTGTGTTCAGAAAGTCTTCTCCTGTGCCAATGAGTTCAAAGCAATTCTCTACTTTCTTTTCTTTAGGTTCAGTGTATGTGATTTCATGTTGAGATCATTGATCCAGTTGGTCTTAAGTTTTGTGCAGGGTGATGGATCTATCTGCAGTCTTCTGTACGCCAGCATCCAGTTTTATTAGCACATTTGTTGCAGATACTTTCTTTTTTTCCCGGTGTGTGTTTCTGGTTTCTTTATAAAAAAAATCAGGAGTCCATATGTGTATGGATTTACATCTGGGTCTTCAACTAGATTCCATTGATAATTTGTTCTTATACCAGTATCATGTGGGTTTATTACTATAGCCTTGTGTAGTTTGAAATCAGGGATGGTGACACCTCCAGCAGTTCTTTCATTGATCAGGATTGTTTTTAGCTAGCCTTCTTTTGTTTGTTTGTTTTTCCATATGAAGTTGAGAATTATCCTTTAAAGGTCTGTAAAGATTTATATTGGATTTTGACTGAGATTGCATTGAATCTGTAGATTGCTTTTGGTAGGATGGCCATTTTTACTGTGAATTCCACCAATCCATGAGCATGGGTGATCTTTCCATCTTCTGATATCTTCATTTCTTTCTAACAGACTTGAAAGTTTTATCATATAAGTCTTTAACTTGCTTGGCTAGAGTTTCCCCAGGATATTTTATATTATTTGAGGCTGTTGTGAGTTTAACGCTTTCCCGATTCTTTCTCAGTCTATTTGTCATTTGTATGCAGGAGGGCTATTGATTTTTTAAAGTTAATCTTGTATCCAGCTACTTTGCTGAAAGTGTTTATTAGCTTTAAGAGTTCCCTGGTGGAACTTTTAGGATCACTTGTGTATACTATTATATCATCTGCAAAGAAAGGTGCTTTGCCTTCTTCCTTTCGAGTTTGTATCTCCTTGATCTCCTTCAGTTGTCTTATTGCTCTAGCTAAAACTTCAAATACTAGATTGAATAGCTATGAGAGAATGGATAACTTTGTCTTGTTCCCTGATTTTAGTTGAATTGCTTTGAGCTTCTCTTCATTTAATTTTATGTTGGTAATAGGCTTGCTTTAAATTGCCTTTATTATATTTAGTTATGTCCCTAATCTCTCCAGGACTTTTATCATAAATGGGTGTTGGATTTTGTCAAAGGCTTTTTCAGCATCTAATGAGATGATCATGTGTTTTTTCTTTCAGTTTATTTATTTGGTGGGTTATATTTGCTGATTTTTGTATATTGAATCATCCCTGCATCTCTGGCATGAAGCCAACTTGATCATGTTAGATGATCTTTTTGATTGTCCATCATGGATTCATTTTTGTAAGTAATTTTGAATCTGTGTTCATAAGCGAAATTGGTCCATAATTCTCTTTCTTTGTTGTATCTTTATGTGGTTTGGGTGTCAGTATAACCATGATGTCATAAGATGAACTGAGAAATATTCCTTCTGTTTCTATTTTGTGGAATAATTGAGGAGTATTGGCATTAACTTTTCTTTGAACATTTGACAGAATTCTGCACTAAAACCATCTGACCCTGGGCTCTTTTTGGTGTTGGGAGACTTGTAATGACTGCTTATATTTTACTAGGGGTTATAGGTCTATTTAAATAATTGATTATCTTGATTTAACTTTTCTAAGTGGTACCTATCAAGAAAATCATCCATTTCTTTTAGATTTTCTTGGTGGAGTATAGGTTTTTAACGCATGTACTTAGGATTCTCTAGATTCCTTGGTGTCTGTTGTTATGTCGCCCTTTTTGTTTCTGATTTGTTAATTTGGATATTTTCTCTCCATGTTTCAGTTGATTTGGATAAGGGCTTGTCTATATTGTTGATTCTCTCAAAGAACCAACTCTTTGTTATATTGATATTGATTCTTTATATTGTTGTATTTTATTGAAACAGAAACAGACAGCCCTGGGTTGCTTACCTCTTGCTCTTTACCCCCTGGGTGTGCTTCCTGCTTTTTCCTGAGCTTTCAGGTGTGGCACTCAGTGCTCTGAACTCTCCTCCTAGTACCACTTCCATTGCTTCCCAAAGGTTTGTGAATGTTGTGTATTCATTTTCATTAAATTCTAAAGTTTTTAACTTGTCGTTATTTCTGCCTTGACCCATTTTTCATTTAGTAGAGATTGTTCAGTTTCCATGAGTTTTTAACTTTCTGTTGTTGATAATCCAGCTTTAAGGTGGTCTGATAGGATTCAGGGAGTTACTGCAACTTTCTTGTATGTGTTGAGATTTGCCTTGTGTCAAAGTATGTGGTCAGTTTTGGAGAAAATTCCATGAGGTGGGGTGAGGTAGAGTTGATTCCTGGAGCTCATCGGCCAGTCAGTCTAGTTGAATCGTTGAGCTCCAGGTTCAGTGAGAGAACATGCTTTAAAAAGTAAGATGGAGACAAAGTGATTGAAGACTCCTGACATTGACTTCTACCGTCTCTGCACTCAGGTGTACACATACATTAACACGCACACACATACACACATGTGCACACGATTTAGAGTCCTCTGCCCTTGCCTTTCCAGTCAGGCACAAACAGCTATACACACTTAGAAAGGAAAAAATTATAAAGAGCAAAATAAAATTAATGAAAAATCAATTTAAAAAGCATAACATAATATAAAATTTGTACTTTTGTTATTTTATATATAAGAATCAGTAACATTAATTAAATTTACATTGTTGTATAATAATTATTATTTCATCTTTATGTGAAACTTGGTCCTGATTAAACAGTAACTTCCCAGTCCTCCCTGCTTTCTCCAGCACTAACCAGTGCTCCACTATTACTGCATGTCCTGGCACTGATGAATGACTAGTGTTCTCAGTCGTCCCACGTCAGCACAGGCGTGTAATATTCGTCCCCTGTGTCTGACTCATTTCATGCAGCATGATGCCTTTTAGCTTCATGTTGAATATTTCAGAGCTTCCTTCTACATAAAGCCTGAATAATCTCTCAAAGTATTGGCTGTATTTTGTTTCTTTACCCACCTTTTATTGCTTCTGCCTTTTAGCTATTTCCAGTGGTGCTGCTGCAGTGAATCCTGGTTCATAAAAATCTGTGTTGCGGAATGTTTGTTTAACTATCCAAAGATGTGTTGTATTAGTTTAATTATGTGCAAAGATGTGTTGCTGTTTTACCTCGTCTGCCTAAGGCACCTGCTTGGGAGTTGATTGTTTCCACCTGGCCCCTGCTAGTCCAGGGCCCAGTTAAACCTGTCACATTTGGTTCATCCGACTGAGCAGCAGCATTTCCGACTCTTGGGTCTGGCACAGCGAAAAGGGCAATGACGATGCTATTTACATGTACCGGTGCCCCTCACTGTTTTGTTCTTGTCATGAAGACACATGTATGTGATGGAGGAGGGTCATCTGTCTATGTGTTGCTTTCATTGGTTAATTAATAAAGAAAACTGCTTGGCCTGATAGGGCAGAACTTAGATAGGTGGAGTAGACAGAACGGAATGCTGGGAGGAAGAAGGCAGTGGGGCAGACGCCTCAGGCAGACCCTATAGCTCTCCTCTCCAAGATGGACGCAGGTTAAGATCCTTTCCGGTAAGCCACATCTGGTGCTACACAGATGATTAGAAATGGGTTAATCAAGATGTGAGAATTAGCCAGTAAGAGGCTAGAGCTAATGGGCCAAGCAGTGTTTAAAAGAATACAATTTGTGTGTTGTTATTTTGGGTGTAAAGCTAACCATGTGGGAGCCGGATGGGACGAAAAGCAGGCCTGCTCGCCTCATCACTACATGTATGTGTTATTCACAGTCTGCCTTCTACTTACCACCATTTGCCAGGCTTTTGGCTCTTAATAAATAGGAAGGGAATCATGCTGGTTACATGATATACTCAGATAATGTATTTAATGTTGTCTTAGTTAGGGTTTCTAGTGTGAAGGGACCCTATGACCACAGCAACTTTTTTTAAACTTTTTATTCTTTATGAATTTCACATCATGTACCCCAATTCCTCTCATCTCCCCATCCCTCCATATCACCCTCTGCATTTGCAACTTCTCCCCAAAGAAAATAAAAATAAAATAAAAAGTAAAAATGAAGAAACAGATCTGGCCGTGGAAGCTGCAGTGTCATGGTGTGTCACCTAGTATACCCTTGTGCCCACACAGCTCTGATTGCAGATGCTTATCGCTTCAAGATACAAGTGTTTAGTCTTTATGGAACTCTCAACCTCAGGTATTTGTTACAGCTCAGGTTACCAGTTCATCCATAAGACCACCATCATGGCTTGGTCAGCCTCTGAAGGTCCTGACTTTTAACCCCATCATAAGTGTCAACATACAAATTCTCAGCTTATCCATTTAGACCTCAGCAATAGATGATCGTGTGTTTTTCAAAGAACTTGTTTTCAAAATTGAAAACTTACTTTTAGCATACTTACCATTTTCTGTGAGGTTAGTCTCTCTCTCTCTCTCTCTCTCTCTCTCTCTCTCTCTCTCTCTCTCTCTCTCTTTTGCCAGTTTCCTTGTTCTTTCAGATGATATGGGCTGTGAGTTGCTAACTCATCTTTTCTTCATGATAAACACTGTTCTAGTTACCATCTCAGTCAGTTTCATTGATTTCAAAGAAGGGGAGATTTCCCCAGGCAGTTCTGTATCCAGGCAGCTCTGTCTGTTTCTACCAATTAGACTGTGAAAGCGACACTGAAGAGCTTGCTTTTCTCTGCGTGGTCTTCTCCAGAGTCACATGCAGAGTTAAGGTACCGTGGCAGATCTGGGAAAATGTGACTCAACGAGTCACCATCTACTCGGAAAGCTTCCGTTATCGTATATAGAATATTTGTGTGTCATATAACTAGATGTTTGCTTTGTTTCTGCTAACTCCCTGTTATTAGTTGAACATTTTCAGTTATGTTTGGAAGCTGACGCTGTTGGTTTCTTCTTATTTTTTATGATAACTGTCAACCTACACAGCAGGCAGAGAAAGAGTCTCCACAGAATCCTTATCTTTTCTGTGGGAGTAGATTCCCATTGTGGTGGGAATACATGTGCTGTAGTAAGCTATAATACACTCGAAGAGGTTGAGACAAACGGAGCATTTTAAAGGCAAAGGCATTGGGACTATTGAAATTACCTGGCGCGAGTGAGAAGGAAACGCAGAACACGCAACAAACCCACTTAGTAGTTTATGGGGGCGGTGTACAGGCCTGGTGAGGTTGGTGTGCGGGGGTGGGGGAGCGATCTGAAGATGGTGCCTCCAGCTTTTAAAGGCCGCCTAGTGCATGTGCACAGGGCCATGACGAGGCTGTGTCATACGCAGATGATGGAGCTCACGCATGCGCGCAAGGGCTCACGCAGCTACGTCATACATAGGTGATGCAACCATGCTGGACGTGGGTCATGCCTGAGGCCTTGTCCACACATGCGTGGCCTGGAAGCTGGAAGTGTCGGCCATATTGTGGCTGAAATCATAACAAATATTACATAAGATATTTTGAAATAAGAATTCATGGCTACGAAGATTAATCCCAAGGGTGATTTCAGTCTAAGTTGCCGGGCAGATGTTTTGCGGGAGTATTTTGTGTTTGTTTGTTTGTTTGTGTAAAGTTGTGCTAATCTTTGTACAAGGTTGTGGTTCTAGTCACACCCCAGCTTGATAATTATTACCAGGTGTGGGAGAATGCTTCTTGAATAATCTCACAGCTTTATTTTTCTTAGGGTTGATATAAGTGACTTCATTTTGATTCCGACAACTTTCTCATAGTGGTGCTGGTATGATTCTGACATGGAGATTATGTGTGTATGTATTTTGCAGTGTTGGGATCTGGAACATGCTTAAGCAAGCACTGACCGTTGAGTGATGTCCCTAGCCCAGATTGTAAACTGTTGTAAACATGCAGTAAACAGCTAAGCTGAAGCCGATCAACAAGTTGTTTCAAAGGAAACCTCTGCCTTAACTTTTCAGGGCAGGTGTCACCTTTTAGGTGTTTCTACAGCAGGCAATGATAACAGCTGTGTTTCTTTTTGGCTAAAAAGTATTGTGTTATGTTTGCTGGCTTGCTTTTGTGTTTCAAGCTTGTGTTTCACTGATAGCAGTCTTGTAGAGATTAATGCTACATTAGCTTAGTTTTTAGTAATACCAGCCAATTGTATATTACTAACAGTCTAGGGTATTCTGCGTATTGTAATCACTTGTTATTTATTTGAATAGCGTAAATGTTTTTGTTTCCTAATTGCAATTACTAATGTGATGTTGTTTGTAAGAAATGTAGGGTTGAGTCCGTCCTAGTGTATGGCACAGACTATTAAAATCTTTGGGAGTCCCTATAATAGGAGGGAAAGTAACTTGCTTCTTCCCTGGGTTATAGGAAGCCCTTTTCAGTTTCACCTTTAGTTCACCTTAATGAGGAGAAAACACACACACTCTCTCTCCCTCTCTCTCTCCCTCTCCCCCTCTCTGTGTGCGTACTGGGGATTGAACCTAAACCTGCCTGTGCCAGGCAAGTGCTCCACCACTAAGATACTTCTTCAAACCCTGCCCTTCTGTTTTGAATTTTTATTTTAAAACAAGGTTTTGCCTAATAGCTCAAGCTGGCCTTGAACTTGGGACAGTCCTGCCTTTTTATCAGGTCTAGCAAGGGTGATAATTGATGCTTCCCTTTATGCGTCAGAAATTATCTGTCACTGGAGTGAGTCTGGCTGCTGGACACAGACAGGCTGGGTGGTAAAGTGAGAATACGGTGCGGAAAGGAAGGCAGCTTGGGAGGAAAACTGCTCAAGGAGAAGACAGGCTCGTGTTAGACTCCTGTCACTAAAACTGCCCAAGGAGAAGACAGGCTCGTGTTAGACTCCTGTCACTAAAACTGCCCAAGGAGAAGACAGGCTCGTGTTAGACTCCTGTCACTAAAACTGCCCAAGGAGAAGACAGGCTCGTGTTAGACTCCTGTCACTAAAACTGCCCAAGGAGAAGACAGGCTCGTGTTAGACTCCTGTCACTAAAACTGCCCAAGGAGAAGACAGGCTCGTGTTAGACTCCTGTTACTAAAACTGCCCAAGGAGAAGACAGGCTCGTGTTAGACTCCTGTTACTAAAACTGCTCGAGGAGAAGACAGGCTCGTGTTAGACTCCTGTCACTAAAACTGCCCAAGGAGAAGACAGGCTCGTGTTAGACTCCTGTTACTAAAACCTTGCTACAAGTTTAGCCGAGACGCTGATTTAGGGATGGTTTGCATGGGATAGTTAATTACTTCTCTTGGCAGATGAACCAGGGGAGGCAAGTCTGATCCCTTATCACCTAGTCAAGATAAGTTTCAGTTTTGCAGATTTCAAGAACAAAGATCATTATCTCCCCCCATTCCTATCACTGGTTAGTGTGCCCACTGTGCAGTGACACATTATACAAGAGCAAAGATCATTATCCCCCCCCCCCATTCCCATCACTGGTTAGTGCGCCCACTGTGCGGTTACACATTATACAAGAGCAAAGATCATTATCCCCCCCCCCCATTCCCATCACTGGTTAGTGCGCCCACTGTGCGGTTACACAGTACACAAGGGGTAGGCTAGAGTGGGTAGTTTGTCCTGAGGATCTCTTGCTGCAACTAAAGAAAACACCCATAATTCTTTGCTTCAGTTGCCAGAGGAGCTAACCAAAGCTTCTAATTTGGAACTGTGAACTTAACCTCAAGATGAAGAGGGGTTAGAGGCTGAGTTAATCAACAATGGCACTGATTTAATCAATCACACTTAAATATAGGAACTTCCATAAAAATCTTAAATTTGGAAGTCTGGAGTTACTCAATGCTTCCATTACTTGGTAAGGAGGATTGTTCCAAATGCCACTGGGACAGGAGCCTTTGCTCAGGACCCTTCCAGATCCAGCCTTAAACCCCTCTTCATCTGGCTTTTCGTTTGTAATCTTTATAGTGAAATGTTTCTCTGGACTCTTTGAGCCTTTACAACAAGTTACTGAACCAGACGGTTGTGGGAACCCTTGACTTAGGGTCAGGGACAGAAGTTTGGATAACTTCCCAATTTATATAAGAGCAAAAACTATAAATAAATGTGTACAGTATATAAATGAGGAAATAAAAGGAAATGTGGACTACTTAGTCAGCCTAAATATTTTTACTTGATCAGCATAAATATTTTAAATATAAAAACAATGAAAATATGATTAAGATTGTGAGAAACAGAATAGCAATAGCAAAAACTGAAGTAAACTAAAACCCAACCCTCCAGTAATTGTGTCTTGCTATAGTAATCATTATTTGCATTTTGAAATATTTCTTTTTAATGTTTTTATTATATATATTGTTATAAAGCATATATGTATTGATTTATAAAGGAACTATATATATATGCATACACACACACACACACACACACACACACACACACACACGGTGATATCTTATTTGTACAGATACAGCTTGCCTGAAGATCAGAGGGCAGAGCTAGCCACTAGTTAACCATAGAGGTCTAGAGATCTGAAAGACAGACAGGAAGAGATGTGGTCAGATGGAGAGAGGAAGAGATTTGAAGTGGAAGGAGACAGGGACTCAGTCTCTTTGGTGTCTGTGGTTTTGCTCCTTCATCTCTCAGATCTCCCAGCATTTTCCCCTATATATGACTCTATTAGAACTCGTGCTACACACACACACACACACACACACACACACACACACGCTCGTGCACTTGAAGTGGATCTCAATATATAACTGAGGCTGATCTGTAACTTGCAGTAACCCTCCCTGCCTCAGCCTCTTGTGTGCTGTGCTTTCAGCTATTTTATGTTTTCTAATATAATTTTAGTGTTTTAACTGGTGAATTCAAATAAGCAGGACTTCATTTTTGATTTAGTATTTAGGTAAAATATATACTGTTATGTTCAGTACATAAATAAGGTAAGAAAAAGAAATGTGGACTGTCTGATTTGTCTTATTTTAAGTATATTTTAAAGTATAAAAGTATTTTTGTGTGTTGAAGCAAAGTTGTATGAGTTGTTCTCAGTCTTGGGTGCTTGTACATTTCTGCACTGACTTTTAACAGAGAAGCAATATTGAACAGGGACTTAGAGCCACATAATTCCAGTGAAACCCTTTCCCTCTATTTATTAATCATATGTCCTCGGCAGGTCTTTTAGCCTCTGTGCCTCACATACACGTATTTGAGGACGATTATTGAGTTAGTTTTTGTCCTTTGAATCTCTTTTTAGTGTTTCACTAGATTTCACATTAATTTACTCTAACACGTAGGTATTAATAAGCAATGTTAGGGGATAAGTGCTGCTGGAGCTGAAAAGACATTGAACTTGTGCGCTGGTGGGCCTGGTGGTGGACGGTGGAATGGGTGAGCAGACGGTCTGGGTGGTTTCCCTCCACGCCTGTACTGACAGGTTATGCAGTAAGGAGAGCAGTGCTAGAGGAATCAGAAGACAGCATTTCGGTTGTGCTTCTGTTTTCTTCTGTTTGTCGCTGTAGTCTTGGTACTGGTTGTTAACCATCAAAAGCAAGTGTCACAGGCAAGTCATTCAGTCACTTGAGATAGTTTCTCTCCAGAGACAAGATGTCTTACCTGTCTTAGAGATATCATTGTGATTAAATATGTTTTATGAAAGCGGATTGAAGGTTATGAAACATTGTATTTAGCTTTATTTAAGAGAATGAGAATTGAACCTGCATAGAGATCCTGCTAGGCACAGAATGAAGGTCTGTCCCCAGAAGGGATGCTGTTGCCACTGCAGCCTGTTATGAAGACACTTAATTTCCTTGTTTGACATTCTTTATTTTGTTGTACAGTTTATGAATGTGTTCACACATACTTTGATTTTTTTTTCCTGTTTCAGACTCCTGGGAGAGTTGGCTCTCAAGGCTCCGATTTAGATTCATCAGCAACTCCTATAGATGTCAACAATGAAAGTTCCTCAGAGGTATGGAAATATAATAGATAATAAGATTCACTGTTATTTAAGGAAAAATTAGCAAATACTTATAGTAATGATTGAAAACTTAAATTATGTTCATAGGGAAAATTCTCATAAGTTGTATTATTAGAATGTGACTTTTGGGTTATGTTTATACAAATATATTAATGTTTGGTTGTAATAATGAAAAACTGTCTATTAAGATTGAAAATTGAAATATTACTAGTTTGTCTTTTTATGTTGTCATCTCAATTTAATGAAGCATATTTTAGTCCTTTAATAAAGAACTTAACACTTAATGTGTATGTGTGTACCATCATAAACTGGGTTAGATTATGTATCACATTTTTTACTATATTTTCTGTTTTTATTTATGACCTGTTAAATTTTATATTATTTTTCTTAACTTAGTAAAAACTAGTGAAAATGTAAATGATCTTAATTTCAATTATGAAGCCTTCTAAGTTGTATTACTATTTTTAATTTTAAGAAGAAAGTGATACTTGTTCATTATAGAAAAGAGGGATAAAGAAAATCCGTGTTTATTATCACTTAAATGTTAAGGTAAAAGCTCTAAATGTTAGGTTAATCTTCCAAGTCCAGGAACAAAGCAAGGTACCTGCTGGCCACAATTCTGCTAGGTATCACAGTAGTGTATATGCTGCCTGATGCCTGCCCCTCCCTCCTCCCTTCCTTTTTCCCTTTGAATGGATCTCACCTGTGCAGGATGCTTTTTCCACATGTACTGACATGTTGGTGCGATTCTTTCCTTTTGTTATGCAATGAAGTACATACATTGAAAATAGTATTGGCATACCCTTGTACTCCTACGGTATTTGTAATCTCACTTGACAATGTTGTTGTTGTTATTTTAATACGTTGTTTGTAAAAAGCCGAGTGGCCCGTGCCACTACAAGACAGTACGCAAGCCGGGAACTAAGCTGGAGACTTAAAAACACATAGACAGAGACGCATAGAGAGAGCCAGGGACACGGGTCATCCTTGATACAAGAATGCCAAGTTTATTGTACTCAGGGGAAGCTTAGATAGGGATTCTTAGCCATGCCCAGCTCTCTGGATCTTTCAGCTGCCAGAACCCACTCCCCTGCTATCAAGGTCTCGTGCTCAGAGCAGCTGCAGGCACAGGTGTTTGCTCTCTTCACTCCAGCTGGCGAAGGGTCTAAAGCAAGCAGAGAAAGTCAAGGGGTCAGGAGTCTGCAGCTCCAACAGTTTTTGGATTTTATTTGTTAATTTTTCAAGATGTTTACATATGTTTATGATAATGATTTACTATTTGTGGGGGGGTACAGCCCTCACTCTGCTCCTGCATGGCCTGGTATTTGCTATGTAATCTTCTAAAAATGTACCAGGATAGATAAATTGGTGTTTATTTATCTACAAAAATATAGTAGGCAGGAAGCTGTAGAACATCTTTTGTGTAGCTGTTGTTTTATATAGTTTTCACTGTGGCGTTCTCCAGTGGAAAAAGGAGGTGGTGGCTTGCCTTAGAACTGAAGAAGGTGAAGAAATGAGCCAAGGACAAGGGATAAGGCAAGTGATGTCCTAGATATGAAGGACACACGGTAATTTTTAGCGCCAAGAGCATGTCTGGCATGGTGTAGACCAGCTAGGACGGTAGTGTAGCTCTAGAATACTGAGTGAGCACAGATTGGCTCAGGGAGGCCCACCTCTTGCAGGCCTTGTGGACGTTATACTCACTGAGTGGTTGAGTTTCTGGGAGGTAGAGAAACCAAGCTGCTGGAATCTGAGCATGGAAATGGTAAGATTGGCTCATATGCCTGTTGTAGAACACTCCGTGTAGCTGCTGTCTTGAAAATAAACTTGGTGGTGTAAAGGGTGGGAGCACAGGGGCCACCTGTGTGCAGTGTGATCATTGTGGCATCAGGGTGTGACAGTGGAGCCTGTGGCTTTGTTCTGAAGGCAGGTGAGGAGAGTTTTCTGCTTTTGTGAAGTCTAACAGAATTTTCTTGGTAACTTTCTCCAGAAGTCTATAAGTTTCTTGATGTTGGAGAGTTTGCCAACTCTCCAACACTGTGTTTTCAGCACCAACAGTCACGCAGTAATGTGTTTTAATGAAGGATTAGATGACTGGGCGAGACATTTGCCACTGACAGCTGTGAGCAGAGTAAAACACACTTTAAACCTTTAGTGGCTGAAGCAAGCGAAGCAGGCAGGAGTCACCCTTATATAAGTGCTGTTCCCCAGTTCTAGCATTGGGCTGTGGGTGTCTGGAAGGTAACTCCTTGACCAAAGGTAAATTCATGTTTCTTGCTTTACCCTCTGGGTAATTAGTTTTTAAGGGATGTAAACAAAGGAATAATGAAATCTGTAGAGATCGCTAAGCTGGTAAAGTACTGGAACTGAGTTCTGTCATCAGAATGTTAAATTCAATGGTAGTGATTGTAATCCTAGCAGTAGGGAGGTAAGACAGGCCGTCTGTGGAGTATGCTGGAGAGCCAGCGTAGTCTGAGTCTGCATGTGAGTGCTAGGCTTGTGAGAGAACTGTTTTAAAATATAAAAATAAAAATTCTCTTTTAACTTCCACATGTACTTGCATATACATGTATGTATTCCCCATAATATATCACACATGCCCCCTCATGCATATACTCATGCTCATAACACACACATGTACACATGCATGCATGCACACATACACACACAGAATAATGATGGTGGAACTAGATAATGTTTACCAAAGGGTTCCTTTGTACTGGGTGATATGTGTGTTTTACATGTTGTGTTAGCTTTTCATTACCTGAAATTAAACAACAAAAGAGAAATGTCTTCGTTGGTGTTCTATTGCTGTGAACAGACACCATGATCAAGGCAACTCTTACAAACGAAAGCATTTAATTAGAACTTGCTTATAGTTTCAGAGGTTTTAGTCCATTATCATCACGTAGGGAGCATGGTGGCGTGTAGATAGTCATGGTAGCTGAGAGCTTTACATCCAGATCTACAGGAAGCAGAGAGAGAGAGTGAGAGAGAGAGAGAGAGAGATTGACTGACCCACCTGACTTGGGCCATTGAAACTTCAAAGCCTAGTGACACACCTCCTTCAACAAGGCCACGCCTACTTTCACAAGATCTCACCTAATTTCTCTCAAGTAGTGCCATTCCCTGGTGTTCAAATATATGAGCCAATGGGGCAATGGGGAACCATTCTTATTCAAACGGTCACAAGGAAGATTTTTTTTTTCTTTTCTTTCTTTTTGGCTTATAGTTTTAGTGATCTCAAACCATGATTGTTTAACTCCTTATTGAGTTTGTATTGAGTAGAACATTGATCAGAGAGAGCATTACTGAGCAAAGGTCATTATCTCATGGTGTCAAGAAGTGGAGAGAAAGACAAAGACGGAGTAACAGGACGGTGCCAAAGACAAGCCGTACCCCTCCAACGCATGCCCCCACTGACCTAATACTCCAGTTACGTCCCAGGGCTCCAGGTCTGCATTTGTTTTTACACAAAGTTACAAACCTTTGTTCCTACCGCTGTATTTCCTTCACTCTGTTCGTCATATTCTCAACTCCTTTATGTTCTTCTCCTTTCACCATTGTATGACACAACCTCAAACTTTAAGTCAGTGAGGTCGCCCTCATTTTAAAATGTGGTGCTGTTAGGGATAGCTTTTGTCTTAGTCACTCTTCTGTTGCTGGGAAGAGACACCATGACCAAGGCAGCTCTCATCAAGGAAAGCGTTTAACTGGGGGTTTGCTTACAGTTTCAGAGTGTCAGTCCATTGTTATGGCAGGCAGCGTGGTGGCACACAGGCAGACACTGGAGCAGTAGCCGAGAGCTGCATCCTGCTCTATGGGCAGAAAGAGACTGTGGCTGACATGGGCTTTTGAAACCTTAGAGCCCACCACAGTGGCACACTTCCTTCAACAAGGCCACACCTCTAATTCTAATCCTTCCCAAATAGTGCCACTCTCTGGTGACTGAGCATTCAAGTGTATGAGCCTGTGGATCCTTTCTCATCAAACCACCACAGACTGACTTAGTCCAAGAATCAGAAAGAAGCATCCTGCACTGGGGATTATTGATAGGGGAAGATGTGATCTTTGCTGAGTGGAACATAAAGACTAAAATCATTTTGATTAACATAATTTCTTTGTTGAGAATATCACATAAAATATCACAGTATTTTTGTACTGGCTGGAACTTCTTGATCTAAAATAAAACCTAACTTTTCAATACTGGGGTTCAGGTAACTATGGGCAAAGTGCTTCAACAAAAACAATTTAAAATGCGTAAGCCAGAGTATTTGACTCAAACCAGCTGGGTACCACACTGAGCAAATGTCCAGGGGAAATTTGTAATGTGAAGATGGCACGAGCTTTTAAAGTTCTGTTTCAGAGACTCCTCTCGTCTTTTGCAGCTACACCGTGAACTCTCCCTGATCCATATCAAAAAATGATTGTTTAATCTCTTCTTATACATGTTTGCAGTTTGCATGCTCATGTTTTGTTTTACTGAAGACAAACTGAAGTTGTTATTCACAGGGTTTCATCTGCCCATTGTGTATGAAAAGATGTGTAACTGCTATTGACTTATCGGAACATTACCAGGAAGTTCACACTGGACACGAGGCAAGAGGACAGGAGCTTCTTAGTGACTCCACTGTGACTGTGGGTCCTTACCTTTTGCTTTGACACCTTGGTTCTGGGTTGCTCAATATCGCTTTGTTCCCCTGCCTTGGTGTTGGTTCTCTTCTATGCTATAAGGGAATGCGGATGGTTTTAGTTATGCATGCTTGAGAAGAATCAGTAAGGAAGAGGCTCTTGGGTCATCTGCTTGGTTTCTTCTATTGTTTCCAGCCATCTTCTTGTGAATGCTTAATATGTATACATACATTTTGTTATGAAATTTGAAATATAAAGCGGTATTTCAATATTTGTAGAAGTATCTATTCATGCTTTATTAATGAATTATTAAAGCACTTACGTTAAAATGATTATTGCATAGAAACATTTTGTGTCTGAATAGCATTAGAACCTGAATCTAAGACTGGTTTCATCTTTGTTTCGCTTTATTGGAGGTGATGCAATGCGCATCCTCACCATGGTGACGTGTCGAACCTTCCTCTGCAGTGGTCCTCATCATCCTAGTGCTAAGACCCTTTACACAGTTCCTCATGTTGTGCCCCCCCCATAACATTATGTCATCGCTACTTCATGACTGTAGTTGTTACTGCTCTGAATTGTAATGTGAATATTTGCATTTTCCAGTGTTCTTAGGCGACCCCTGTGAAAGGGTTGTGTGACCCCCAAAGGGTCATGGCCCACAGGTTGAGAATCACTGCTTTGTAGGGTAGCCCTGCTGCATATGTAAGGCTGGGTGGGCGTAGTATCAGGGGAAATTATATTTAGATTGGAAAGAATTTCTCTGATGATCTTGCTAATATGTTTCTTTTTAAAATTTGGTATTAAAAAGCAAAAAAGCATAACTTTTTAGTTCTTTCACAAATCTCATAAAAGAATGAAACTTGGTACTATGTAAACCTATGAAGTATGATGAAGTATGACTTTTTCTATGAAGCATTTATACATAGGAAATGAGTCAGGCCTTAGATTTACTACTTGTGGAATGCAGTAAGTAGGGATATGGTTTCTAGATGTACAGACCCAGAACTGCCCTATATAGTGTTGGCTGGATGTTTGGGTTAGCGTGTAGCTGATAGTTAAGGTCACCTGCACTATTATAAAAGGGAAAACTGAGTGTTGGTGGGAGAGCCAAGGAGAGCATAGTGGGACAGCTTTCTTTATTAATCTTTATTGTTTATAGTGTGGCAAGGACACTGTCTCCAAAAGCGAAGTGATAGTTGTGATTAGCTGTTGTAAAGAGAGCAGCGCACTGCTTGAGTGAGCATACTCACAGACAGCAGTGGTCTCTTCAGGGCATGTGGTAGTTTAGTTTTTATAGAATGAATAAAAGACGGTTATTCCTGTATCTCCATAAACAGACTCTAGTCACATAGACTCCTCAGAGTCAGAATGCACTTACCAGTTCCTACCGTGCAGCTGTGCACCCAAGTGCCATCCTCGTGTGCTTTCTGTGTACCCTTTGTACTGAAATAGAGGAGCGTTGAGACTCGCCATGCGCTTACTGGACACAGTGATTTATTTCTGCCAGTCAAATTAGTGTAATCGTATAAATGTAATAACTCCATGAGGTTTTCACTGATATTCATCTTTTATTCAATGAATTTAAATATTTTTGGTATATGACATACTCTTGCAAAATGGATTGCATGAGGGGTCTTCTTAGAGTTTAGAGTGAAGGATGGGTTGGGCTGGTTGAGCTGGGAGTGGTTTTTGAATTGACATCCTTTGGTAGTTTTTACGAGTAAGACAGCCTCAGAACTCTTGTGGGGTGTACGTGGGAGTGCAGAGGGTGGGGACCTATTTCTTCATTATTCATAGGAACTTTTGAGTGCAAAAATTTCAGAGATTAAAAGTTGAGTGAGACTTCTTTTGTATATTGGTTAATGCTAAAATAAAATAAAATTTAATACTTTGAATGCTACTAATAATTTATATACCTCTTAGACAAATAATTCTCAGAGAACCATGAGACCATTTCTCAGAGTTTTTGTAGCCTTTAACTTGCTAATATAGTTTGCAGTTAGATAGCCATACAGTAATAAATTTAATACCATTTGGTTAATCATTGATTCAGTTCCATGAAAAGATACTTTTCCATATGTCCTTGATTCTCTTTTTGGGGGGGATTGGAACAGTATTTTACAATTTGTATCTTCCATAGAACTATTATTATTACACTCAATAACGAATACCTGTTGAATCAGGTCATTGTGAAGTTAGAGATAAAGGGCTTGTTTAAAGGGTTAGGTCATCGAGTTCAGGAGATAGTATAATATTTTGGAAACATGGTAAATGTCCAACAGATTTATAGATATCGTAGTCATTTGTGACCTCAGGAAATTAATTTAAATTTTTTTTTTAGTTTCCTGTTCTATAAAATAGGGGTAGTAACACTATAAATAAATGGGCACGAGTTTTAAATTAGATTGTGTAGGGTAAATATCTGGTACATAGTATGGATCCAATGGAAAACAATTTTTCTTATTCTAGTTTCCTCTAACAGTTAATCTGTAAGGATGCTTCTTAAATGTTTTTGATGATACCCACTGTAATAGATATCCCTTTTTTGGTCATTGTTCAAAAAATTTAATTAATGCTGTTTAGTGTTAGTAAAATAACCCTATTGTGTTCTACTGTGGAAAATTAAAGTTAGAACCGAGTATGTCGATTTCACTCTTCACTCCCAAGCTGTAACCCCAAGCACAGGTAGCCTGGGCCTACAGCAGCATCTTTACCACTGTTGGTGATAGTTGATTGATAATCATATATTAATTAATTAATCACCAGGTTTTCATGTTATATCAGGCTTTACATTAGCTTTAGACTTTTTATCATGTTAGTCTCCTGCTAGCAATGTTTATTTTATTTATTTATTTTGAGGCAGGGTCTCATGTAGCCAATGCTGGTCTTAAATGCACTGTGTAGCTGAGGATGACTTGAAACTCCTGCTCCTTCCGCTCTGCTTCCAAAGTGCCGAGATTACAGGTGTGCGCATCGCAGTTAACTCTACTTTCTGATCAGAACACTTCTCTGCAGAGCTTTGTGTAAGACACTGACAGTCTTGATTTTTTCCTTCTAGTGACAAGAATATTCCATCATTTTACCCTTTTTCTATTTCTGTGAACTAGATTAGAACAAATGTTGCTTTATTAATGGGAATCTACAGAGAATGAAAGATTGATGAAAAATGTTCTCAACTAATCTAGACTAGACAACATTTTAGCTGTCTGTGGTAGCACGTATCTTTAGTCTTTAATCCTAACACTCTGAAGGCAGAGGCAGACTGATCTCTGTGAGTTCAAGGCAAATCTGATTTACATAATGAATTCCAGGCTACCCAAGGCTACCTAATGAGACCCTGTCTAAAAAAAAATAAAAATAAAAAAAAGGAAGAAGAAAAGAAAGAAAGAACTAATATCTCGTACTAGAATTAATTTCTTTAGCTATTAGGTGCAGCCTAAAAAGATGGCTGTGGTTTGTGAAATACCTTTGACTGATATAAAAATTGGGGCTTAACATTATAAATTGCACTTTATTTAATGGCATTTGACAATATTTCATAAATACAAAGTATTATTCTTCAAAATGAAATATTTTAAAATCTTTTTTTGTGCTTATTTTTATAGGGTTTTATATGTCCCCAGTGTATGAAATCTCTTGGCTCTGCCGATGAACTTTTCAAACACTATCAGGCAGTTCACGATGCTGGTAATGACTCGGGCCTTGGTGGAGAAGCCAATCTTGCTTTGACACGGTACAGTATACTAGTTTTGAAATGGAATATTGTCACAGAATGTGCACGTGTTATAAGATTTATTACTTTCTGAAAATTGTAATGTTTTCATATTACTTAATTTAAAGCCGTCTGTAACACAAACTCTTATTACTTAATTTAACTAGCACAAACTCTGCTCTGCGTACTATGTGCTATGGTTTGTGTGTCGGATAAGGGGCTGGAGATTGAAACACACACACAGACACACAGAGACAGAGACACAGGTCACTCTGGAAACAAGAACGCCAAGAATGCCCCCTGGAATTAAGAATGCCAACTTTACTGTGTTTCAGGGCAGCTTATATAGGAATCCATGACCAATGGTCATGACCTAACACGCAGCTGCAAGCCCACCAGAAACCATTCTCCTGTCTTGTGCTCAGAGTAGCTGCAAGCACAGGAAAACAAGTTGTTTACAGGAAATTCAGGGTCTGGGGGTCCACAGTCCCCAACAGCCATCCTCATTTAGCATAGCCTTCCTCCCATTTCTAGCCCATCTTGTTGTCAGTTTGAGTCTTAGGTGAGAGTAGCAGAATGGGAGAAGGAGCAGAAGCAAGTCAGTGTTGCTGCAGCCAAGTGAATGAGGGGAGAGCCAGGCCAGGCCAGCCTGCACATCCAGAGTCCTGCGGACAACTGCCTTAGGAAGCCGCTCATGCTATTGTTGGTAAACAAGCAGAAGAGAGTTTGTTTCTGGTCGTGAGAATTGTTTTCATTTATGTGCTTTAAGAATAAAATTATTTTTATGAAGGCTTTCATACATAAAGCTTTCAGTGTTTCTAAATGATGGAGGAAGGTCATTGGTTAAATAAAAAGAAACTGCTTGGCCCTCATTGGTTAGAAGATAGGTGGGAGGAGTAAACAGAACAGAACGCTGGGAGGAAGAGGAAGTAAGCTCAGACTCCACAGCTCTCCTCTCGGGAGCAGACGCCTCAGGGAGACGCCATGCTCCCAGCTCCCGGGCAGACGTACGTGATGAAGCTCCAACCCAGGATGGACATAGGCTAGAATCTTCCCGGTAAGCGCACCTAGGGGCGCTACACAGATGATTAGAAATGGGCTAAATTAATGTGTGAGAATTAGCCTAGAAGAGGCTAGATAGAAATGGGCCAAGCAGTGATTAAATGAATACAGTTTGTGTGTTGTTATTTCGGGCATAAGCTAGCCAGGCAGCCGGGGTGCTGGGGACACAGCCCCGCCGCCCTTATTACTACAAATGGTGCCCAACGTGGGGCTCGAACCCACGACCCTGAGATTAAGAGTCTCATGCTCTACCGACTGAGCTAGCCGGGCAGCCGGGGTGCTGGGGACGCAGCCCGCCGCTCATACTACTACATCTAAAGACTCGAGAAAGCTACAACATTAATAGGTAGGTGCTGGTTATTGCCTGTGGGGCTTGTAAAAGAGGCTGTTTCCTCTCTCCCGTGCACCTGCAGAGATGACATAACACTACTCAGACAAGAGGTCCAAGACCTACAGGCCTCCCTCAAGGTAAGAAACCTGGGAACGCTTGTTTATTTTCAAAGTTTCAGATTAAAAACTGTTTTCACATTTACTAATTAAAATCTTTTTTATTAGGAAGAAAAATGGTACTCAGAAGAATTAAAGAAAGAATTAGAAAAATATCAAGGGCTACAGCAGCAAGTAATTGCATTTTAAATTCTTGAAGCATGTTTATAATTGTTTATTTTCATTTTTGAAAACTAAGTATTACATTCTTTTGTAAGGGTCTTGATGTAAATGACTTCCTATTTCCTTGTTTAACAGTCTGTTGGATAGTCTGTATAATTCTAATGAATGAAAGCAAATATGGGGGGTAAAGATAAAGCATCTTAAACATTTTCCTTAAGAATTTGTTATGTCATGTGTGATAGTGCATGTCTATAATCCCAGCACTTGAAAGGCTGAGGCCGGACAGAGAATGAGTTCAAGGACGGCCTAAGGTATATAGCAATACCCTGACTCAATAAGGTGTCAAGAAGTGTGTGTGTGTGTCGAGATGGCTCAGCAATTAGATGTGCCTCGTGCATTTGTAGAGGATCCAGGTTCAGTTCCTAGCATCCGCATTAGGCAGCTCACAAGCGCCTGTGACTCCTGGTCCAGGGGATCCAATGCCCTATTCTGCACACATGTGCTCATGCATTATATAATTTAAAAACATGTTTGTCTGTCTGTATCTACCCATCTACCCATCCATCTACCTAAAGCCATATAAATTGCTTTAAAAAAGAAGCAGTTAGCAGTTTTTAAAATATCAAGCTATGTTATTCTATTTTTCTGACAATATACTTAAATGGCTAAAAAAATTAGCTCAAATCAAAACACAGGCCTCTACTTTCACGTCTCGTCTCACTGGAAGTGCAGTGGACAGTAACAGTGGAGTTCCCATTTCTTGTGATAACAAGGCTGTCTTCTGGGAATGTCCATCAGAACTTGCCTGGTGATTTTTCACTCTAAACTTTGTTTTGATTAGACAATATATTCTGAAATACCAATAAAATATAATGAACCCATATACTAGCCACAGTGGCTTATAAAATTATCAAATCTTAAGTACTACCATAATTGTATGCCAGTGATAGCGCGGTAGGTTTGCTTTACCAGGATCACAAGCAAGCTTGGGCAGTCACGTCACCAGGATGTTGCTTTGTCACTGGGCCCTAGAAAAGGTTCAGCTCCGTTTTCTTTCACACAGTCAGCTGTCGACTGAAATGATACGTGGTATGGGACTGTTGTATTCTGTACAGGTTTATCTGCATGGAAATTCTTAATGAAAAAATGTTGATAGAGAGGGGATTATCTGTGGGTTCTAGGTACATTATTAAAATGTGAATTTTATGAAAAATTTCTATCAGTTATATTTTGGAAAAAGAATAATGAATTTTTATAAATCCAGAGATAGCCTGTTTTTTAAAAATAAAGTGGATGCCTCTCAACAGCCTTTATAAAGTAATTAGTAGTCTGCTTAGGTATTATCTCAGCACACTGTAACTTTATAAAGTAATTAGTAATCTGCGTACGTATTATCTCAGCACACTGTAGCTTTCAGTTAGGAATTTTCTTCTTCAATCTTTGTACCAAGAATTACTCTCTGGATGGAAAAAGGTAGATGCCACTCCGTGAATAAAAAGATAGCAGTCTTATTTCTGTTCAAAGACTTCAGTGTTAGTCAATTATTTATAGTTCACTGGCCTATCTAACATGGAAACTACTGCATTAGAGATTGTGTGTGTGCCTGTGTGTTAAACAAGGTCTCAGTCATTTAGCCCAGCTGAGACTAGCCTTAAACTCCTCCATCTCCAGAGTGCTGGGATTATAGGCCTGTGCCAGTGAGTCATATTTCATAAATCTATATAAATCCTCACTACTGTAAGTTTTAACTTGCCTTTCAATGACTTTCATTTGGAAGCAGATACATTTTAAATATTAATTATTATTGGCAGCCAATAGGTCTAAATCTAGTGTATAGTAAAACTTAGGATCTTGTTTATTGGGAAATCCTTTATTCTTTGAGGATAAAATAGGAAAACAATGTAAGAGATATTAATTTTTGTTTCCAGTTCCAGGATGACTTTAATCTTAAGGGTTACAATCTTTTTTGCTGTTTGTTTTCTAGTGTTTGTTTGTTTGTTTTTGAGACAAGCTCTGGTTTTCCTGGAACTCACTATGCAGACCAAGCTAGCCTCAAACTCTCAGTGTCTGCCTCTGCTGGGATGAAAGGCATGTACCACCATGCCAGGTTTTCTAAGGGCTAAAGTCTTTATTTCTATGTTTTACATTTATTTAGTTTGTGTGTGTGCATACATATATACATGTGGGTACCTTCTTACATATGGAGGTCAGTTAGCAACTTGTGAGAGTAGATTTCTTTTCTTGGGCCCTGGAAATTGATTTCCGGTCTTAGTGACAGGTGTCTTCACCCAATGAGCAATCATGTCAGCCCTTTATTTCTCTTTTACAGCTGATTGATGATCCTGAAAAAAAAATTTCTTTAATTAAAAATTTAAAGTGCTGGGGATGGAGCTCAGGGGCCTTCTATGTTCTGCAAGTCTGTGCACTGACCTGTGCTCCCGTGTCACATTGCCGCCCCCAAACCTGACACACACACACATCCTCTTTGGTTGTGATAGTTGATGGCACCTATAAAGTTATTAACTTTGAATTATTCTAGGTGTTTTGTGTGCTGATAGGGTATGATTGGGGCAATAATCTCTTAAATCACAGTGTATTTTTCCCTTTAAGTTCACAGTGCTTAAAAGAGAGAATACTTTGAACAAATCTCACAGGGAATACACTCAATAGATGAACATTAGCCTGTAGTGAATACCACAATTATTAAAGTCTTTTAGTAATTTCTCAATGGTCGTAGAATCAGGTTCCGTGGTAAGGAAAATCTCATTAAACTTTGAGGTATACTTTGAGTAGTTTCCTAAGAATGACGCTTTCCAAAGAGAGCAGTAATGACCGGGACCCCCTCCTGATTGACAGGGGCTCTTCCTGATAGTGCTTCAGGCCTTGGTGGGCAAGACTAAAAGGCTAAGCGAGTGTGACCCGGTCACACGGTTAGGCTTGTGTATTTGCAGGCTAGCAATGGATGCTAGTAGCTTACATATGGAAGGTGAGAGAGAGAACACTGCGTTCTGGAGGTGGGGGGAGGTCTGTTATTCATTTCCTACTGAATTTATGAAATTCTGCATGTCACCTAATGCACAACACTAGATAGTTATATACAAACATGAAAAGTTCTTGGGACTGGCCAACTGCAGTGAAGCCATGCTCGTTCTCTAATGGCACCGTATAGATCCCAAAGTAGAAGACCTACCAGATCTGAGCTTTACCCCAATCCTGCTGCTTACCTTGACAGACATGGCAATAGTGTGGTGTTGATTTATGTGTTCTGTTTTAATTAAGGAGGCCAAACCTGATGGATTGGTGACTGATTCATCAGCAGGTAATTAAGACTTTTTTTCAGTTGTCCTTTTCTTCCTTCTCATCCTGCTTTTTATTTAATACCTGATAAAGGAATTTTGTTTATACTTATACTCGATGTTTATAAAACAGTAAAAATATTGTTTATGCTTTAGGTTTAGATAGCTGTGTCATAATTTAGTCAGTTAACTAGTTCATTATATTCTGAAGTTATGGATAAACTGGTATTTGACTACAGTATGATTGCTCAAAAAAATTCAAGTTTATACTGGGAATATGTCTGTTCCTCTTGAAGTAACTGATGAGATTAGTGTCTTGATAGCTGCTTTTAAGTGGATGGATGCTCAGAGAACAGTCCAGGTTAGACGCAGAGATTACCTGTTCTAGTTAAGGGTTTATGGAAGAATGAAGTCATAGTAATAGGCCTTGACTGCACATTTTGATTAATAAGTTTTAAGGCCATCATTGTTCTTAGTTACTTGAAGATTCACTTTCTGCCTTTGTCTGAAGAACGTAATATATTTTAAAGTGGGTTTGATGGTACATGTCTGTAATCCTAGCACTTGGGAGGCTGAGGTTCCACTTTATTCTTTAGCTGGAAAGTAAGATCTTAATTTTAAAAAAGCAAAAGCAAACTTCTAACAAATATTTGTAGATATTAGAGGCTATCCTAATTATTTTTTTATTTATAGTTTTTTACTTGTACTCTAAATGAATTGCATATGCTCCATATTTTGAAATGTGAAAATATTCTGTTTTTTAAATGTTTATTTATTTATTATGTATACAATATTCTATCTGTGTGTATGTCTACAGGCCAGAAGAGGGCACCAGACCTCATTACAGATGGTTGTGAGCCACCATGTGGTTGCTGGGAATTGAACTCAGGACCTTTGGAAGAGCAGGCGATGCTCTTAACCACTGAGCCATCTCTCCAGCCCCCATTGAAATGTGAAAATATTCTTATAAAATTAGAATTGGATTTATATTGATTGTCTTTACCACTACATGATTATGATATAAGTACTGAAAATTTAGCAAATGTAACTGACATTACATTTAACACATTGCTGTGGTCTTTTTTAGAGCTACAGTCTTTAGAACAACAATTAGAAGAAGCCCAAACAGAAAATTTTAATATTAAGCAGATGAAAGATTTATTTGAACAGAAAGCAGCCCAACTTGCTACTGAAATTGCAGGTATATTAAATCTGATTTTTTTTTAGCCAATAAATAATCCTTACTACCATCTCCTCATCATATGCCCCAGAAAAACCATTGAATATTTTAAGTGTAGTGAAACATTTGTTGTGGACTATGGAAGTGATAAGTAGACTTTGATAATATGAGTTTATGTGTAAATTATTTTGTTTGTCCTTCAATTTTTTTGATAGATTCTTCTTGAAATTTAAAGAAGATAAATTTTCTTTTTTGATATGCTTGATGATTAAAAAGTAACGTTTTAAAGAAATTGATCATATAATCTTTAAATTTAATGCTTGGTTATGCTATCAATTATTTGCTCTGTATTTTTAAAAATTATGTGCTGTTTGTAAAATATTGCATGTATGTACATAAAATGCATAGTAGTATAGTATTCGGTAGAATTTAACATCATATTTTTGGAATATTTGTCTGTACTTAAGGAATGTAAATTGGACTTAAGTATGTTAAAGCTTATAGATTAATATATGGGAATTTAAAAGATCGCCTTCAGAGTTAATATTATGAAACTAATACTTGTGTTGCGATCTTTAACTAGATATAAAGTCAAAATATGATGAGGAGAAGAGTCTCCGGGACGCTGCTGAGCAGAAGCTGACACATGCGACAGAAGAGTTAAGCAAGCAGACAGCTGTCATCCAAGATCTGAAAACCGAGCTGGTAATTGAGGGACATTTATTACCATGTTAGTTATAGCTTCCTAATTAAAATGCCATCTATATGATGCTGGGCTTACAGTTAGGCGATAGAGTGCGTGCCTAGATATATAAAGCTTTGAGTTGAATATCCAAGGGAAGAAATGTCTAAAATGAACTGGAGGCAATAAGAATTTCCTTATACCCTTCTACCTACATATGTACAGTATATGTTTTAAAAAGAAAACAGTTGTTATGAAGCTGTGTCTTTGAACTCCTTTACCCATTATTGTTTCTGTCCAAATGTAACTGTTCTCTTCCTTAAGCATCTCCTGTCCGCGTCCCTGCTGCTGTCCTTTCCTCACTATGCCGTCTTTGTTGTGTTTGAGACAGGATCTCACTGTGCAGCTGTGGCTGGCCTGGAACTTGCCGTGTAGACAAGGCTGGCCTCCGACTCATGGAGATCCTCTTGTCTCTGCTCCCCGAGTGCCGGGACTAAAGGCTTACGTCTCCATACCAGACGTTTCCTCACACTTCAATTTTATAAATCCAGCTGGTTTTAGGATTGCATCCAGTTTGATTTCTTGCTTTCATTTCAAATTCTACAAGTATAAAATTCAAGTTGCCATATTCCTTCCATGACTGTATTTGTCATTGGTACCATGACAGTGTCCATGGCTCAGTGCTCTCCTAGGGTTTTGCAACCTTGGACCTGTCTTTGGCATCTTTATATAGCACTCAGTAAACCCATGGATGAATTATTTATTGCACCACAAGCAATCAGCTAGAAACCCTAAACAGGCTTACGTCTGTCTCTTCTTCATTTAAACGGTGTTGTGATAGCAGTGCAGAGGGTTGTCCCCGTGGCTCCATGCTGGGCAGGAGATCCACCAGCAGTAGCACTCTTTGTTTTCATTGCCACCTTTAGTGGAGAGAAGGAATGTTCCATTTATCCAGTCATTGATTAATGTGCACAGTCTGTGGAGGAAAGCAAACGTGGAATGGTCAGGATACTTATTCATTTGCTAGAGTGCAGCTTGATGATTCTGTTAAATGGAATGGAAAGCGGGGGCCGACTTATTGGCGGAAGGTATCATTGTTTGATGTTTGGAGTCTAAAAGTTGTTCATAATGATTGGCTTTTTTTATTTCCTTTTAGTGAGTTATTCTAAAATGTATATTATATGGTTTGACAGCTTCAGAGACCTGGCATAGAAGATGTTGCTGTGCTAAAGAAAGAACTGGTCCAAGTCCAAACACTAATGGATAATATGACTTTGGAACGCGAGAGAGAATCGGAAAAACTCAAAGATGAATGCAAAAAGTTACAATCAGACTATGCTAATTCAGAGGTAATGAAAACACTCAGAGAGGAATGCTTACATTATAGATCACTATTTTGCCTAATAAATGACATATATAGTTAAATATTGAAGGCTAGATGGTAACTGATGATTGACTTTTTCTTAATTTGGTCAAAATTAAGATAAAACAAACAAGATGTCATTTTCTACAAGTACAGTAACAATTTTGTTTTGGAAAACTATTTAGAAATAATTTCTTTTCTTTATTTCTTTTTGTTTTATTAACTGTTTTGACATGTGATCTCTCCAGGCTCAAGTCAAACTCGGTCACCTGAGTAGCTGAGTTGTCAGGAGTGTACCATGGTCCCTGGGAAAAAATTTCTTTTTAAATAGTCTTATTTCTAGTTGATAGACATTGAATGGTATGGATGAAATAATCTCTACAGTGTTCTCACTGGGACTGGAGAGATGCCTCTGCATCTAAAGCACACACCGCTCTTGCAGAGGACCAGGATTTGGTTCCCAGCACCCACATGGTGACTCACAACTCTCTGTAACTTCAATTCTAGGGGATCTGATGTTCTCTTCCTAACCTCTGAGGGCATCTGGCACATGTAGTGCCCAGACATACATGTAGGCAAAACACTTATACACGAAAAATAAGAGTAAACAAATCTTTAAAAAAATATTCCAATCTAGCTGGACAATGGTGGCACACACCTTTAATCCCAACACTCAGGAATCAGAGACAGGTGGATCTCTGAATTCAGGCCAGCCTGGTCTATAGAGAGAGTTCCAGAACAAACAGGTCCACACAAAGAAACTCTGTCTCAAAAAACCAAAACAACAACAAAAAGAATATTAGCAAAGAAAAGAAATTTTTATTTATATTTGAGAGCTATACACAGGAACATGCTACAGCTTAATGGGAAATATTTCTGACTAATATTTATGAATTACTGTAAATTTAAGGGGTTTTTGTAAATTTGTTCTTTTATTCATTTAGATTAAAATAATTTGGAAAGCAATAAAGAGAGATACCTCAAGGCAAAAATGTTATAACTGCAGTTAAAGATCTGGAGTGGACTCCAGTCCTTTTCCTCAAGTAAACAGGGATAATTGAGGAACCAATGAAATTGTTTTCTAGGAAAAATGTGCCTGGGTGAGAGGAGACGGGAACTGGGGAGGGGATGCACGTGGCTGCGGCATATGCCTGAGCCTAGAACGCAGGCACAGCAGAGCCCAGACTGTGAGCTCAGATCAGTCAGGGCTGTAGAGTGAGACCCTGTCTGCATGAAGACAGACTTAAAATGAGGAGGAGGAGGAGAAAAATGACTTATAATTTAGTTCTTTGCACTCAACTTTGCTCAGGTTTTTACAAAAACTATGTCAGCCATTTTGAAACAAATTTAGAAAAACATTTATTCTTTTTGATTAATTGAAGAAGTTATTTCCCACTTAAACTGTATGCTTCGAGAATCAAGTTCACATTTAATTTACTTCGTTCGCAGATACACAGTGGTGAGTAGAATGCCCAGGCACGCCAGATTTCTTAATAACACGAAGAGTTAGACTGAAACTGCCGTCAGACACGGAGGTTCTCGACACCACTAGGTCATTTCGGATACTGTGTCAGCTTTAAACTATCTAATTTGATCCTATGAAGTTACTCGATCTGTCTTACCTGTTAGGAACGTGAGGTTCAATGAGGTGTAACTTGCTTTCAGGACACATACCTAAAATAGAGAACCTCGGAGTTCCTCAAGCCCAGCCTTCCTCCTGGAGCATCCTGTCTTCCATTTCATCTCATAATTGCCTCATAAGGGACTTTGTGCTGCTGATCTTTTGTTTGCTTGGTGTTTGTTTTTAAGACAGGATCTTAATCTAGCCCAGGCTAACCTGGAACTTACTGTGTAACCCTGGCTGGTCTCAATCTCATGTGTGTCTTATTCTGTGGCTGGCTGTGTAGCTGTGTAGCTGGCTGGCTGTGTAGCTGTGTAGCTGGCTGGCTGTGTAGCTGGGTGACTGACTGGCTGTGTAGCTGGGTGACTGACTGGCTGTGTAGCTGGGTGACTGACTGGCTGTGTAGCTGGGTGACTGACTGGCTGTGTAGCTAGGTGGCTGTGTAGCTGGGTGGCTGTGTAGCTGGCTGGCTGTGTAGCTGGCTGGCTGTGTAGCTGGGTGGCTGTGTAGCTGGGTGACTGTGTAGCTGGGTGGCTGTGTAGCTGGGTGACTGTGTAGCTGGCTGGCTGTGTAGCTAGGTGGCTGTGTAGCTGACTGGCTGTGTAGCTGGCTGGCTCTGTAGCTGGGTGGCTGTGTAGCTGGGTGGCTGTGTAGCTGGGTGACTGTGTAGCTGACTGGCTGTGTAGCTGGGTGGCTGGCCTGTAGCATTCTCCTCTCTCTGTTCTCTCACTCGTTCCTCTTCTTGCTCCACATTTCTCCTTTTTATTCTCTCTGCTGCCATTCCCACCTATCCTTTCTCTGCCTCACTAGTGGCCTTTCAACGCTTTATTAGACCATCAGGTGCTTTAGACAGCAATGTAACACAGCTTCACAGAGTTAAACAAATGCAGCGCAAACAAAAGCAACACATCTTTACATCATTAAACACATGTTCCACAGCATAAACAAAAGTAACCCACCTTAAAATAATATTCTGCAACACCTGGGCCCATCCCTCCTTCTATTCTTCTCCTCCTCCTCTCATCATGTTCTTTTTTCTCCAGTTTAGATTCCTCCTTCTCTTTATTCTCTCTCCCTGCCAACCCCGTCTGTCCTTTCTCTGCCCAGCTATTGGCATTCAGCTCTTTACATCAGCTTTTTATAATTATACAAATCCATCATAAATAAAAGTAACACACATTTACATAGTTAAAGTAATATTCTGCAGCAAAAAGTACAACACATCTTTGCCTAGTTAAGATAATATTCTATAACAAAGTATATTAATGAAAAACTTACTAGAAAAAATATAGATGTGGTTACTTTAAGTCAGAATAAAGGCACATTAAAAAGCCATTAAGGAAATTAGAGAGATCAAATATTTTCTACCTGGGATTGACTCTCTGTAATCCGAAATACATTATTACTATTATTGCATTATTATTATATATGCCTTTGGTTTATTTCTATTGAAACTTACATACCTTATGAACTCAAATTTTTGTCTAAATGTTTATGAAAGTATATTTTTTCATTCTAAAGCATTTGAAGTATTTATAAATGGTTGGCTGTTTTATAGATTGGAGATAAATGTTTAAGGATTTAAAATTATTCCTAAAAGCCTTCATTGAGGTAAATACCAAAGAAAGCTGCAATGATCTTAGATGTGGTGTGATATTTAATGGAAGTGATTTTTAAAGGATCTTATTTTATTCCAAATCATCCTACTTGAATCCTAATTTTATGAGCAAAAATGTTTCTGCAGGTATGGAATAAGTGTGATTATAATTATACATAGCTATTTAAGAGTACATTTTAATATTAAGTGTGTTAGTCTGAGAGCATCTGTAAGTGTGTTTGGACATTTTATTGTGTTCTCAGTGTGCATGTTCGTCAGTACTGCCTTCCATCTTTCATCCGTCATTTTATTATTTTTTTCTGCTTTCTCATGGAGATGCTTAAACGTGAGGTAATGTGCTTTCGGAGACTTGTGAAGTTTGGTGATATTCTCATCTGTCACTTCCTGTTGTCAGTTGCGATCTTAGAACTTCACAGACGTGTTCATTTTGTTAATCAAACAAGTTTTTATTCTTTTTAAATGATTATTTCTTGATAGTAGTAGAATATTTAAGCAATAATTATAATTCTTTAGCACTAGCAGAATGTCTGGTCAAAATAACAGAATTTTTATTTTCCTTCATGCTATGTTACTGAACTTAAGACAGTATTTTTAGTAGAACCTTTACATTACAAACAATTAAGAAACAGTTGTTGAGGAAGATCTTGAGGCTTGAGTAAGGAGAGTATAGGGGTGGGAATCCACATGAAGTCCCATGCAGAGTAAGCCTGGACCGATTGCAGCGAGTGCTAAACTGCACCCCAGATGCGCTTGAGCTCTCAAATGGCAGGAAGGTCAGCACAGGTAGAGAAAGACCTTGGCGCGACAACTGTGGTACTCTCTGCAGAGAAAACATATTTATGTCCTTTGAATTTCTCTTTAATCATTATTTCCCCCAAATCAGAACATTATCCTTTTAAAAGGTAGAAATGCCTGATATTGTGGACTAGGGAAGGGGAACGTCTCATAGCATCCTCCTTCCCTCCGTTTCCTTACAGCTAATGTCTCCCTTTTGGTATATACTCTTCCCACATGGTTTTTCTTAGTGGTCACATTTAAACAGTATTCAAAACCAAATGTGTTTTCTTAATTTATGGTTATCATAATAAATCCAAGTGCTTAATCATGCAATATAGTCATTAGTGTGCTTAATTAACTTGTGAAATTTGAAACCATTGTTTTCTAAATGAAGATACAGCACACTGAAAATACTTCAGGAAATAAGTCTGGACTCTGGGTCTGTAAGAAAGTAATGGAAGGGTCTGAGCAGAGCTATTCCTGCCTCAGCAAACCATATCCCTCCAAAGTTATGTCTAGGAGCAAAAATTACGATTACACATATTATAAAGAACATATGCAATGGAAATTGCTAATTTTAAGTATGTATAAAGTAGAACCAACAAGAAATATTAGAAATTATTAGAAACTTGATTTGTTAATATCACCTGTAGTAGCATTCTGATGTTTGAGCTTTTGTGTATTACAGGTGTGGCTTTCCAAGATATTTGCCCATCTGACTTTTTTTTTTAACTGTTTTTAAGTGATCAAGCTATCTGAACGATCAACATTAATTGATTTGTTATGAAAATGTTTAAATTCACTAAGACAGTTTTCATCTGTTACACTTGACTATAAGGTCATGGTAGCTTGTTTGGATAAATACACTCAATATAATCGTAGAGGTGATTCACCCAAATCAAACCATATTGTATGTTTGAATATGCGTGTCTTAAAATGAAAAGTTTTTGCTGTGGAAGCTTGGAGAAATTCTAGACATAATTGTTTTTCTTTTTTAAATTTGGGAAGTTCAAAGTATAGATTTAATACCATGAAATTAAAAATGCAGTTAGATGTTAGTTCAGGCAGATAAAATGCCAGCATTTCTCTTGATATATTATTATTAAATAAATGAACTTATGCGTCTTGACTGTAAAATTAATTTTAAGCAAAACGTTTTAGGTAGGAGTATTAATGGTATTAGAATCAAGCTTTATTAGAATAATCGTATTAGAAAAGTTTCAAGTATTACTTTAATTTAACTGCACCAGCGAGAGAAAGCAGACTGTCTTCAAATCTTCATGCACCTCCATTTTGTTTGCATTAATCTTTATTTTACTTTTCAGGCTACAATAAACCAGCTAAGAACTGAACTTGCCAAAGGCCCCCAAGAAGTTGCAGTATATGTTCAGGAAATACAAAAACTTAAAGGTTCAATTAATGAATTAACACAAAAAAACCAGGTAAGAGTTTTAAAGCTGCATATAGTGGTGAATAGATTTTATCTTCACTGTTTTATTTATACCACAGGTCAAGATATCTATTTCTCTCTCTCTGTTAGTAATAAATGTTCAGAACTCTTCATATTGCAAAAGTGCGTCTTATAGCAAAATAAGGACACTCCCCACTGTCCCTTTTCTGAGCTCCAGGCAACCACCATTCTCTTGTATTTTCTATGACGTTTACAATCCTAGGCCCCTATCTGAGTCAATTCATAAGTATTTGTGTTTTTGTAACTGACACTGTGTAATATAATACTCTGCAGGGTTCATCTGTGTACCTGATGTCTCTATGACTGAATGATACTGCGGGTTAAATTTGATGATATAGCATACATTCATTCGTCTGTCAGTAGATACTTGGGTTGCTTTCATCTTTCTGATTATCATAATTAATATGGCTTAGAACATGGATGTTAAATGTATTTGTAACACTGTCTTCAAGGTACTGGGTCATATGGTAATTCTATTACATATCTGTGCTTACATATACACATTTATAAGGTTTATTAAAAAACAGATCTTACAAATGAATAAAAATATCACACATCAAAATCAGTTAGTCCCAAAGTTCATACAACTGAACAAACTATACAGTTACAATAAGCATTCAGAATGTAAGCTGTGGAGTCTCATATTAAACTTTATATGTTCAATATCAAACATTTTATCCATGACAGAATTAGAACTAGAAACACAATTATCTTTATATCCCCCTTTATAATTTGCATTCCCTTTTATATGTTGAATTTAGCCAATAATACATGTGTGTTTGTGTGTGTGCATGTGTGTATGTGCATGGGATGCAGTATAACATGAAGACAAGGAGAAAGGCTAAAGGTTAGAGGATGAGGATAGACTGAATGCAGATACATATGTATTTGTGATGATGGGAATCAAATCCAGGTCCTCATGAATGTGGTATTAGATAAATATTTGACCACAGAGCTGTATCCTAGCCTTATTTTCTGCCCTTCCTTCCTTTCTTCTTCCTCTCTCTTAAGAACTACTATATTGATTTCAGTTGGCATTGCGCGTGTCCTTTTACATTCCCATCTGCAGGTCATACTGTCTCATCACAGCCTCACCAACACGTGTTTAGGTTTTGCCCTTTTACTTTTTTTTTTTTTTTTGCCTATGCTTTAGGTAACAAATGGAAGAGATTTACTGACAAATTCAATTTCATAATTTTTTTGCCTCTATTTCCTTTAAGAATTTTATCATCTTAGGTGTTACGTGTATGTCTTAGCTTTGGGATAATCCTGTGCACACATATGACAAAAGTCTGGTTTCATCCTGTTGCATGTGGGTGCTCACTTTTCCTGATGCCATTTCTTGAAGACTCCTTTCCCTGTTGTGTGGTCATGGACCTCTTCAGTCATTTGATTGCTGCCTTAGTCTGTTTTAGCTCCTATAACAGCACCATAAACCGAAGAACTTAGAATTAGCAGACATGGATTTCTCGCTGTTATTTATTCTAGGACATCAAATTTAGGACAAGATCTTCCATCTTGGCAGACTGTGCTGTATGGTCCATAGATGGTATGGTGCCTTCTTGCTGTGTCCTTGCATGAGAAGGATCTAGGGATCCTTTTGAGTCCTTTATTATTTTTTTCTTTTTAATAAGGACACTAATCTCATTCATGAGGCTTTGCTCTAAACTCTAATAACCTCTCAAACACAAAATCTCCTAATTCCTTTGCCTTGGGGGCTTAGGATTTGAAATGTGATTTTGGAATCGCAGGGGATACAAAGCTCGTGACCATAGCGATGTATGCGAATGTCTATTTCTGGGCACTCAGCTCCACTCATCTTTCTCTTTACACCAGCATCACTGTGTGATTATTAGCTTTGTAGTAAGTTTCGGAATTGGGAAGTGTAAAACTGTCAGGTTTTTTCTTTTTGTTTTCTTTGTGAGGCAGGTTCTTGTTATGTGGCTGTGGCTGATGCTGTCCTAGAACATGCTACGTAGTCCAGGCTGCCCTCAAACTCATAATATTCTGCATTAGTCTCTCAAGTGCTAAAATTATAGGCATGTGCCATTATACCAGGAATCTTTGTGTGTGTGTGTGTAGATGTAGATGTGTGTGCCTTTGTAGGTATGTACTGAAGCCAGAGATTGGCATAGCTGTCTTCCTCAAATATAGTCCACTTTTTTGCGGGGGTGGGGGTGGGGGTGGGGCAGGGTTTCTCTGTGTAGCCCTGGCTGTCCTGAAACTCACTCTGTAGTCCAGGCTGTGCTCAAACTCAGAGATTTGCCTGTGGTAAGATTAAAGGTGCACACCACCCACACTCAACTTTGTTGTACACCTTTTAAAAATACTTTGTGTTTTGTAGTTAGGTACTTATTACAGGTAGTTCATTTTAAATACTAACTTTTGGTTTTTGGAAGTTTTATGCATTCATGCCCTATATATTGATAATACCCATTATTATAAGTAGACACTGTGAAGGCAAATTTTTCTTTATCCTTTTCTTGTAAAGGTATAATGAAGAAACAATCTTTAAATAAATAAGAGGCCATCCTTTTGACAATAGAGAGGGCAGAGGAATTACAGATTGTAGAGGTCCCATAGGTTGACTTACCTTGTTGATAGCTCTTAGATCTGTCACCATTCTCCATTTACCAGATTTCTTTTTAACAACAAATACAGGAGAATTCTAAGAGCTGGCTGATTCTTCAATATGATAAGCATCTAGTTGCTCCTGTACCAGGCTGCTTTATGGTATAGGGACAAGATTTGTTCATCATCTTGATGAGCTTGAGCCTGTGGGTCAGCCTAAGTGCCTTCACCAAGGATTTGATCTTGGGAAGTCTCAAGTCCTTTTGCTTTTCCCTGTTGTTCTAAAATTTTAGCCTCTTCTCTGAGATAACATTTATACATCAGTTGAGGCCAGTCATCCAGGACTGCTGAAACTAACTGAAGTCAGTCGTGTGGTGTCGCTTTAATACTAGAATCCTGTCTTTATCATCTCCCTAACAAGTGTGGAATGCAAGCCATAAGTTATGATAGCTTGCTTAATTTCTTTTAGATCATTCATTCCTATAGGTATCCATCTACCTTCTTTGGGTCTTTTTGGGTATTTAGAACTTGATGTTTTGTCAGTGTATATTACAGGATAGGAAGCTAAAACCCTGGGTAAGTCATCTCTGGCAGCTACTGGTATATTAAATCCTGTCCTTGTGCCTTCTTTCCCCGCTCATCAGTTCCAATAATTTCCTCAGTCGTTTTGAATCTTTTTACTACCGCTTTTTGTAAAGCCTGAATATCCTGGACTGTATATCTTTCTAGTGATTTAACTGAGGCACCTAGCCTCTGGTTCTCATTCTGCACATGTGATTCCAAGGTCTGAAGTTTTTCTTTTAAAGATAATACCTCATCCTTGGACATTATTTGGATAGCGTGCAAATTGCCATCCTGGAGAGATATTCTATCTGCTAGCCTATCATAACTTGTAAACAAATTTTGATTGCCAAATTCAACAGTATGATGTCTTTCAGATAATTTCTCAGTATCAATTGACATGGATTCAATTTGTCAAATTAATGTTATGCTTTTCAATAGTATTAATTTTTTCAGGTTACTTTTGATTTTCAATGGTATTAATCCTGTCAGCTAGCTGTTCATTATTAGTCCGTAAAGACAGCATCATTTCTAAAAGTGCCTCATTCTTGGCTCTTATGAAACCATTTTCTTAAGGATATAATGTGAAGAAAAAAACGGAGTCCCAATATCCAATAAATGGATATATCACCATAGCCATATAAGCCTTGCAGAATACAATCCATAGTCTTAGCAAAAAAGTTACTAAAAGTTTCAATGGTAATGTTGTCTACCATTATATAACTTTCAAGTTTATTGATTTATAAATTAACTGTTATGAAATCCAGTAAGTTGTTTTAGATGTATAATCTTTATTGTCCAGCAGGTGTCGTGGTTGCAGAGTCGTGCCTAGAGGCACAACCTGGTGCCAGGAATAGTCCTGAGCTGCTTAGGTTTCCCTGCCTTGGTGCTCGTTAAATACTGAGAAATATGCGTTGCTTGACAGATTAAAAGCAATTAAATCAATTCTGTACACGGAGCAAGAATCCCAGAACTCAGGAGCTGAGAGTACAAACCAGAAGTTACAGCAGGGAACGTGCCACAGAGGGGGTGGCACTTGGGAAATTTCCAAGTTGCCGCAGGCAGTTAGTTCCACTGTGGTGGGGTTTTAAAAAAAAAACCGCTTAGTAGGTAAAAAGTCAAGCCAGTGGGGGTGGGAAAGTTTCTGGGCTGTGACCGTTTAGGCCTTTAAGCTGATCCACCAGGTAAGTGTAGAGTTCGGAACCACGTGGGCACTAGATGAAGAAGGACATTTAAAAGAAATCCCACACTAGGTCAGAATTGAGAATAATAGAGGATTGTTTATTTAGGGGTAGACTCACAGGTCACAATCCTCTGCTGGAACCGGGAACAGCAGCCGAATCCAGCAGCTGGAAAAGAGGCCGGACGTGCACTTTACATCGGCATAAATAGTATAAGAGGCCACGTCCAAGAAGGCGGGCAACTTAAAGGCTATGGGCGGTAGGAATTCCCACTGCAAAGAAGAGACTGAACTTCTCTTCCCGGGAGCAGGGAAGACTTTGAAGGAGCTGGGGGAGAATGAGGGTAGGAAGTAAATGATGGAAACTCAGTTCCATGCAGTGAGTTCTCCTGGTGTTTATCTGCTTTCACACTCAGCTTTCTGCATGTTAAAAAGGTGTTTGGCTGCTACTGATGACATGCCCAGTTCTTTTAGATCTGTCTGCGAATTATTTTACCTAGTTTAAAAGGCTTTTTTAAACACACTGTCTAATTTGTACAATAGTCTCTAAGCTATGGAGGGTCAGGTTGTGCGTATTCCTGCGCCGTCCCTTCTTGCACGGTACATAGCGAATGTCCAGTGACAGATGAGGCAGAGCCTGTAAGTTAAAATTGTTCTTAATTTACTTGTTTAAAAATAGTTCATGTCAGTTGTAACAGCAGTACTGAGAACAGTCTTTGAATTCAAGTTGGTTGATCCAGATCTGTGATTGACGGTATTTTATGTTTATTTTGCTAGTTCAAGTAAAATAAAGTGTGAGGCAGAGAAATATTATCTTTAGAGCATTACTTTATAAACCCAGAAAGAAATTTGAATTCGTTTTGGCTTGTAACTCAAAAAAAAAAAAAAAGGTCTTCATCAGAAGGGACAAAAAGGCAGCAGTGGATCAGACACTGACCGGGCACGCGGCCTCCCTGCTGCGCTGAAACTGCCCCTGCCCAGGAAGCAGCAGAGCCCACGTCAGAGCATTCAGTTCCCTAGTATTCAGAATAATTTTTACTGAAGGAAAGGTAGTTTCAACTTTTTAACTTAAGTAGGAACATTAACATGTTGCATCTCTCCCAAAGAATACAATATATATGCTTTCAGGTTATGACAGTATTTTCTTGGTAATTTTTTTGTCTTATATTAGTAATATTTTAATCATTATGACTAGTAATAAAGTTATGTCATAATTCTTTCCTAAAATATTTTCAGTTTTACACTGTAATACTGACATATATATATTCCAGATAGAGAACCTGGAACAGTAAAAAAGTATTAAAAGGTAAATTTTTAAATTGCTCTTTCAGAACTTGACTGAGAAGCTGCTGAAGAAAGACGCGGACTACACGCACTTAGAGGAGAAACACAATGAAGAATCAGCGAGTAGGAAGACTGTCCAGGCAGCCCTGCATCAGAAGGACCTGGACTGTCAGCAGCTGCAGGCAAGGCTGGCTGCCTCTGAGGGCTCGCTGCAGAGGGTCCAGGCAGAGCTCAATGAGAGGGCAGAGGCTGCTCAGAAGCTCAGAGAGGAGCTGCGGGAAGTGGAGAGCAAGCAGCAGCATCTCAAGGCGGAGTGTAAGCAGCTGCAGCAGCAGCGGGAAGAGAAGGAGCAGCATGGGCTGCAGCTGCAAGGGGAAGTCAGTCAGGTAGGCGCCGCGGCAGCCGCAGCTCCTTGTGCTGTTTCTCACCAACGCTGATGACCGTGTGATAGTAATTTGTTCATGCTAGAAAAAAATGGCCCCCTCCACAGTTTGGCTTTACGACCTGTCATGTTAGATCTTTTTCATTTTAATTTCCCTTAAGGAAAAAAAAGGTACCGTTCACATAACACCATTGTGAAGCATTTATTAATTAACAAAAATTGCTTAGATGGTCCCCAGTATAGGGGATGTATGGGTCTTAGCTGTTACAGTCAGTTCAGATTGTTCACTATTCTTTACTTAGGAATTCTTAAAAAGCTTGAGATGAAGCTTTATTGTGTGTGGGTGTTTTGCTGGCACATGCATGCCTGATACCTGCAGAGTCCAGAAGAGGGAGTCACATCCCACAGACCTGGAGTTACAGACGGCGGTGAACTGCTGCTGGGAATCAAACCAGGTCCTCTTAAACTGCAGAGCCGTCTCTCCAGCTCGAGTCTCCTGTGCTTTTTAAGGGAAAATAAAATAGGCACAAAATATGCAGTGCTTACAGTTTTATGTGATTTATTATAGTTTGTGATTAAAATCCAGTTGTAGTTGAAGTTACTCTGCAGTGTAAGGTGTGAAGGCTGTAAAATGAAATGGTGGCCTGCAGTTTAACTGGTGGAAAACTGTGTAGTAACGTAGGTGGCACTGTGTGCGCTTACACGTGCATACACACGCGTGCCTTCACTTCTCTTTTAAAGTTACATAGCCGACTTCTGGAGACGGAGCGCCAACTAGGGGAAGCGCATGGAAGGCTGAAGGAACAGAGACAGCTCTCCAGTGAAAAGCTGATGGATAAAGAACAGCAAGTGGCTGACTTACAGCTCAAGCTCTCTCGGTTAGAAGAGCAGGTAAGCTAGCACAGTAAATGCATTGATACTAGGGCAATTTTAGACTTGATGCTGCTTACGCATAGGAACAGTCAGCTTTGTGTCAAGAACTTTATCTATAATTGTTATTTGCCATTGAAACCTTTCTTTCTCCCCAGTTAGAATATCCTACTTATTCACTACATGTTAAATTTACTACGTCTTATTGTTACTGTGTTCCTCAAAGTTCCTGATGGAAATGCACAATGTCCATTTTAGCTTTCGTCAGGAAGCCTTCTTGGCCTGGTCCTCCCCAAGGCTGCTGTGCTCCTCATACCCAGGAAGAACGGCTTCCTAATGTGTAAACACTTGAGACTTCAGTTTTCATAATTAACCCCATAGGGCATGTAGTGTAGCTCGGTGGGACAGCTTGCCTAGCTGTATCAGGCCCTAAGTTCAAGTCTAGTACCACAAACAAATGCTTCCACGCCATCTCATTGGCTGTTACCCCAGAGGAAGTCATGGTTGCTCAAGTGGCACCTTATGTGGTTAAAGTAAATGCTATGACTGAATCATGACTTTTATTTGAATTGAACAAATACTCTGATTAAAATCTGTTAATTCAGCTGTAGGTTTTTGTTTTAGTGGTAATATTTTAAATGTGGTAGATTAGATTCCTTCCTAGAATGTCTTTAAAAGTAAAGGAAATGCAGACACTGTGGTTTAGATTATTATTACACATAAATTGTGTATTAATTGCTTTAACATATAGGGATGCAGAACTACCATGCTGAACTGATGCCAGTCTGGAGAAAGATTTGTTTTCTTTTTAGGATGAGATTGGATGGGTAGAGGATGAAATTAAGATTCTATAAGCAATGAGAAACTGCGTTAAAACTATTTCCCATATTGTTTGAATTTTTTTTCCCGGTTTGAGAATTGGTGTAATGCCAGCTATTTATGGGTGATCACATTATGTCTCCAGTTCTCAACTAACCGTCCACATTTTCTAAGTTGAAGGAAAAGGTAACAAATTCCACCGAACTGCAGCATCAGTTAGAAAAATCAAAGCAGCAGCATCAAGAGCAGCAAGCTCTTCAGCAAAACACCACAGCCAAACTCCGAGAAGCCCAGGTGAGTGTGCTGTAAGCCTGAGCTTTGTCAGCCAAAGTGGAAGAGATCCACATTCTTTATTGTGGTAGAACTGCAATGCAAATGCTTGGTGGTGAGTGCTTTTGATGGTCAGGAAAGTCTTACTTCTGATTTCTGTGAGAGCAGTTCAAAACGGTGAAATGCATTGCAAGCACATTTGTTTTATATGATTCATAAACTATTCAAACATATTTATTAGATTTATCTATTAAATGGCCTAGTTAGATATAAAGATGGGGAAATAGCTCAGCTGGTAAAGTGCTGGCTGTGCAAGCTTGGAGCAACTCATAAAACTTGAGTTCATATCTCTGCTGTCCACGTGACAAGCTATGCGCGGTCACATGCAGTCACCTGCACTCTGCTGTCCACGTGACAAGCTGTGCACGGTCACATGCAGTCACTTGTACTCTGCTGTCCACGTGACAAGCTATGCACAGTAACATGCAGTCACCTGCACTCTGCTGTCCACGTGACAAGCTATGCACAGTAACATGCAGTCACCTGCACTCTGCTGTCCACGTGACAAGCTGTGCACGGTCACATGCAGTCACCTGTACTCTGCTGTCCACGTGACAAGCTATGCACAGTAACATGCAGTCACCTGCACTCTGCTGTCCACGTGACAAGCTGTGCACGGTCACATGCAGTCACCTGCACTCTGCTGTCCACGTGACAAGCTATGCATGGTAACATGCAGTCACCTGCACTCTGCTGTCCACGTGACAAGCTATGCACAGTAACATGCAGTCACCTGCACTCTGCTGTCCACGTGACAAGCTATGCACCTGCACTCTGCTGTCCACGTGACAAGCTGTGCACGGTCACATGCAGTCACCTGTACTCTGCTGTCCACGTGACAAGCTATGCACAGTAACATGCAGTCACCTGCACTCTGCTGTCCACGTGACAAGCTGTGCACGGTCACATGCAGTCACCTGTACTCTGCTGTCCACGTGACAAGCTGTGCACGGTAACATGCAGTCACCTGCACTCTGCTGTCCACGTGACAAGCTATGCACAGTAACATGCAGTCACCTGCACTCTGCTGTCCACGTGACAAGCTATGCACAGTAACATGCAGTCACCTGCACTCTGCTGTCCACGTGACAAGCTGTGCACGGTCACATGCAGTCACCTGCACTCTGCTGTCCACGTGACAAGCTATGCATGGTAACATGCAGTCACCTGCACTCTGCTGTCCACGTGACAAGCTGTGCACGGTCACATGCAGTCACCTGCACTCTGCTGTCCACGTGACAAGCTATGCACAGTAACATGCAGTCACCTGCACTCTGCTGTCCACGTGACAAGCTGTGCACGGTCACATGCAGTCACCTGCACTCTGCTGTCCACGTGACAAGCTGTGCACGGTCACATGCAGTCACCTGCACTCTGCTGTCCACGTGACAAGCTGTGCACGGTCACATGCAGTCACCTGCACTCTGCTGTCCACGTGACAAGCTGTGCACGGTCACATGCAGTCACCTGCACTCTGCTGTCCACGTGACAAGCTATGCATGGTAACATGCAGTCACCTGCACTCTGCTGTCCACGTGACAAGCTATGCATGGTAACATGCAGTCACCTGCACTCTGCTGTCCACGTGACAAGCTATGCATGGTAACATGCAGTCACCCGCCCTCCCAGCGCTGAAGAGGAGGAACATGCTGGCCTGCCAGTCATTAGTCAACAGAGATCCTGCCTCACAAACTGAAGTGGAGAAGTAATAGAGGAAGACTCCCAGTGTTGCTTTCTGGCCTCCACATGCGTGTGTAAACACATGAACATGCACACTCATGCACGTAGTATTTAGTACTTGTATAATATAATTAACATTGCCTGAACACTGAAATTATGGGTACAGAAAATATAATTGATTGGGTTAAATTAATACAGATTCTATTATTACATGGCCTAGAAGGTAAGAGAAATTAATTTTGTTATATAAAAGCAGGATACATGTTTGAAGTGAATTTGCCTTTCGTATTCATTTATTCCTCCGTTTGTCATTTGTTGGCTATGACTGGGTGTGGTATAGCACTGGCTGTCAGGCCCTCTCCCAACTGAACATGAAGTATCACAGTGCCCACCTTCTGGAAAGCACAGCCTCGTGGTGTGTACATAGGAATTGTGTGTCTGTGGGGGACAGTAAGTCATTTCTGCAGTATGTAGTTTTCCTTCTGACACAGGAGTCAGACACAGAGATAAAAATACTAGGTTTATTTATCACTTCTTTTGTTCAATAAGTGAACATCATTATGTCTAGTCTCAGCCAAGGAACTAATTCTGTATCTATTTATGGCAGTAAGTGAAACACACAAAAATGTCTGCTGTCATGGAGTGCTCACTGAGGGAGGCAAACAATAGGCGTGATGAATAAGCAAAGCTCAAGTTACTAAGTGCTGTTGTCCTGTACAAAAGGAAGGCCGAGCCAGGAAGCATGCATAGTGTTGGAAGTGTCAGGGTTGCTAGGGGAGGCTCCTGTGAGATGAGAGGTCTGGAAAGGGAGGAGGTAGGCACATCAGGAAGAAGAGCATCAGGTGTGCTAACAACTCCTTAGGTCACGGTAAATCTCAGAATTTGGAGTGGAGTGGGCAGTATTAGTTAAAAGGGACAAGATCCCAGAGATTACATGGCTCAGAACATGTAGAACTTCATAGGTAATTTTAAGGTCTTTATTTTATTTTTGTCTTTTTGAGAAAATGGGAGGCCCTAAGGAAAGGAATGCTGTGATCCAGCTGTCTTCCCAGGACTTCTGCACTGCTGTGTTGTGAGGAGACTGAGGAGAGCATTAGCAGAAGCATAGAAATTGGCTGGGAGATTACTGTCATTCAGACAAGAAATGTGATTTGAGCTGGAGCAGAAGCAGTACAGGTAGTGAAGAGATGACTGTAGGCAAAGCTGACTGCTTTGCTGATAGACTGATGGAGAACCTCGAGAGAGAAGTGTGGCTAAGGATTTTTGCCTGAGTACCAAACTACGAAAACTGGGGATCGTGTTGTGTTTGTCAGCAGGAAGGAATTGGTTTGTGGCCTTGGTTAGAGAAATTTGGATAGAAAGATGATGAGCACCAGATGGGAGATTCATGAGAGAGAAGGGTCACTAGATTATGTGACTGTGGGTTATGCTGGGACTCTACTGTTAGGAGTGGGAGAGAAAGGGAGCATGAAAACTTTCGGAGAGGTCAACAGCTAAGAGGGCTTTCTATAGTCCCTCCAAATTTGCATATTCATCTAGTGTATAGACCTCACTGGAAATGGCAGCCGACTCTCTGGGGGAGAACAAGGGACTTGGGTGAACATGCTCAGTTCTTCATTCCCTACTCAGAATATGGCCAGGAAAAGCCTGAAGAACTAAAAACAGTAAATATAGTTCTAGTCTTTCATACATTTAAAAAGTAATTATGGGAACATAGAAGACAGTTACCTGGCCCAAACAGAGTCTAGAAAAGTTAAGTTGCAGGAGACTTCTTAGAAATGGCAGCCTGAGTCACTGAGTCTGTTATTCCTGGGGTAGATGTAGAGATGATGATAGAAGTAGATCCCAGGTAAAAGTTGCATGGACACGGGACTGGAGAGGTGGTTCAGTGGTTAAGAGCACTGGCTGCTCTGTCAGAGGACCGGGGTTCAATTCCCGTACCCAGATGGCAGCTCACAACTGCCTATAAATCCAGTTGCAGGGGATCCGACACCCTCATACAGACATGTATGTGAGCAAAACACTAATGCCATACAATAAAAATAATTACTTTAAAATTGCATGGTCAAGGATACTGAAGCTAGTATAAATTAAACTGTTAGACTTTGCTGGAGCTTAAAATCTAAAAACTGTAATGTAGATGAGTAGAGATACCTAGTAGATAAACTTTTAAAATAAACTAAGAATCTTGCTTAGTATAATTTTAATAAAGTGATAGAAATGAAATATATATAACTGATAAGTGAGAGATGTGTGGGAGCTAGGAAAATAAGATATGTTTGAAACTTAAATGTGAATTATATGAAGAGTGGGTAGAAACTAGAGGGAAACTTGGTTCAGGGAGAATTTGAGAAATGAAGAGATCTGACTTCATGAGTTTCTTGTTCATGATGGAGCCTGGGAGATTTCAGGGGAAAAGAAGTGGCTAGGGAATTAGATGATAGGAAGCTTTGGTCCCGTACACTATGGGGAATATACTCAGCTTACCCACTGAAGCTTAGAGGAAGGGAGTAAATCTGGGCACATTCAGGGAAAGGAGGTAAATATCAGCCATCTACAGACACAGTGCAAAGGGAAGCGGATGTAAAATCAAGGTAGATCATCTCCGGAAAGTCCTACGTGTCAGGATATATTTGTAGATAGAATAGCTGTGTCAGGCCAGTAGGGGCTGAGCATTTGGGGGAGTGCTGAAGCTCAAGGAGTTACAGAGAATGTTGAGGTGAGGGTCTTATTCCAGTAAAAACATGGCTGGAAAGATGATCCTAGCTGTTTAATGGAGATTGGTGCTTTAGTGATACAAATCTGTGGAGATTTGTGTTTTTATTCTAGAAATGTTTAGAAGTTCGGGAGTGAAGAAACAGATCAGTACTGATCTAGTTGGTATTTTGTGGGGTGGTTGCCTGGGATATTCTGAGGTGACAGGAAATGAAGGATGCGACTGCAAGAGTAGTCTGCTTTCATGTATGAGGTTATGTGGAAGCGAGGCTACAGGGAATCATCTAGAAAGAAATTTCAGACTATTAGAAAATTTTGTATGTGGGTGATTGCAATATAGAGAGAGTTCAGCCCAGGAATGCAGGCAATGTGGGTGTTGAGGCTGTGTTCTTAATTCTGTGTGCATTTTATATTTTGTAGAAATTTGGCAGAATTGGGATTAAGACAATGACTAAATGTGGTCTGAGTTCTTCAGTGAATCAGGTAGGGATTTGCAGATCCCAGGAGAGGGTAGAATAAGGAAGGATAGTATGCTTCCATATCAGCACGGGGATTTTAGAAGCAGAGACGGCAGTAAAAAGGCAGGGGAAGGCCAGCCTCCTGTCCTGCTGGCAGAATAGCCTGACCACATAGAGGGGAGATGGGGTGGTGGAGTCTGCGCAGTGAAAACCAGATCTCAGTGCTGAATGGAAGCAGTGATTTCTGTGGAGAGCTCTGCCCGGGCACTCGGATTCCAGGAGTAGTAAAACATGAGACAGTTCCGGGTGGGGGGAGGGGGCGGGAGCAGAGAGCTAGTAGGCAGCGTGGCTTTTCATGACCGAAGCTTATGAGAAACGCACTTGAAAGTGACTGAATTTTCAATGTTTCAACACTAACAGAAATCATTAGACATGCCGGGCATCTACTCGTCGCTAACACGCATGGACTACCGTAAAGCTAGGCCTTTATTCTGGGCAACGACTGCTTGACTGTTACAGAGAGGAAGGCAGAGCCAAAGGCATTGGGGCCACATAACTTGAGAAGGTGGATATTGTAGGAAGAAGAGGGCTTTGCTGATTTGAGGTCCTGTTGAGTATAGAGTGAGCTTGCATACTTGACCATGGTGAGAGTGCAGTGATCTTTTTTTGAGAAGTGTGGTGGCTCAAGATAGGGTTTCTCACCTGTGGACCAGGCTGGCCTCGAGCTCAGAGACCCGTCTGCTTCTGCCTCTTGAGTGCTGGGATTTAAGGTGTGCACCACCGTACCCAGTGCAGCGGTCATTTCCATTTAGTGTTTATTTTATAGCATCTATGTCATATCTCAGATATATAATAAATAATAAGGTCAAGATACTCACTTGTGTCGCGTGTGTTCTACTGGGATGTGGAAGGAGGTAAATAAACACGAGAGAAATAAGCTATGAGTGAGAGGTTAAGTGCGAAGCAGTGAAAACCAGTATAGAGAGTATTGGAAATGTAATGACGGGCAGCTTGAGCAAGACATTTGAGCAGACGTTGAAGAGGAGGGAGAGAATCATTTGACTATTAGGGAAGCATTGCAGGCAATAAGGTCGTTAGTTTAATGGCTCTGAGGTAGGAGTGTGCTTGGTGCAGGCACTGAGTAAGTTCTACATCTGGAGAGGATCCAATGCCTAGGAAGTAAGGTCAGAGGACTAGGGAAAGTGAGATGTAAGCTTTTCTGTTAAATTCGTGTGTGTAAATAATGTAGAGTTGTTATTAAATATGTGATTTTGATTAATTTACCACAGTAAAGTGTAATAGGTTTTAAGATGTAGGACCCAACACTTTGAATGATTAAAATTATCAATCTTTTCATGTTTTAGGAATAACTTTTAAAATTTTTCATCCTTAAAATAGTAGTTTAATTCTTTACAGAATGATTTGGAACAAGTGTTACGTCAGATTGGTGATAAGGACCAAAAGATCCAGAACCTTGAAGCTTTACTGCAGAAGAGTAAAGAAAATATTTCGCTGCTGGAAAAGGAAAGAGAGGATCTTTATGCAAAAATTCAAGCTGGCGAAGGAGAGACTGCCGTTCTTAAGCAGTTGCAAGAGAAAAACCACACGCTGCAAGAGCAGGTGCGTGTGCAAACGCCAATGTGGTTCTGAGCTTTGCTCAAATCCCTGTGAATTATATTGAATGTTTTATAAAAACAGTTCATGATCCTGGCTTTTCTTGTTTTAAAATGTTTTTTTGTACCATCATATTTGACATCAAGGCTGCTACCATGCTCTGACAACAGATGTCCCAGGTGATGTATTACCTGTGTGACAGCAGGTACGGCACTAGGTCTCTGGAAGAGTGGAGATGTGACTGATGGGACAGATGTGTCCTTTGTGACGTTTCAAAAAGAAATGGGTAACAAATCATTAAGTTAAATGTAGTAATCAAGTGTTAGCTACTACTGAGTATTGCATATTTCAAACTCAACAGTTGTCTATATTTTGATAATGTATTTGTCTTTAGATAATATAGAGTTTCACAGTAGCTTTAATAAATTATTACTCCAAAATTCATATGCAGTTTAAGAGAAATGTACAAAAATTTTAACTGAGGCTGGGTGCAGTAGTGCACGCCATTAATCCTAGCACTCGGGAGGCAGTGGGAGAACTGGGGAATGAGAATAACAAGGTGCTTGTGAAAATAGTTTTGCATAATGAAGATATGCTTTACCTTGTGTCAATATTGGGTGTACACCTTTATCAAATCTCAGATTTTATACATAAGGTAGGTTAATTTTATTGTAAGTTAATATTATTATAAGTTTTAGTTGAATAGAGATGATTTAAAAACAATATAACTGAATTTGATAGTCTAAGATTTGGAATACTAGATTGACTTGTTTTAGAAGATTGGAATATTTTAATGTAAAGAGCTTGATCTTACCTAGTATAGAGCAGTTCCGTCTTCTGATGCTGCTTCAATGGGCGCCTTCATTTCGCTGTGGTGGGCACACTTTGTAATTAGAGTCTCTCATGTGCAATAGCTGGCTCAGCTCGTGGAGAAGCTGAAGAATCAGTCGGAGAGCCATAAACAGGCCGAGGAGAACTTGCATGACCAGGTCCAGGAGCAGAAGGCACATCTCCGGGCTGCACAAGACCGCGTTCTTTCCCTGGAAGCCAGCATCAATGAACTAAGCAGTCAGCTAAATGAAAGCAAGGAGAAGGTCTCTCAGCTTGACATCCAGGTAAGTGTGCTGTCCAATGAGTGTGCGTGCAGTAAGCATCAGTTTTAGATTTTACATGTTGCACTTTCTTTCCTCTTTACCTGTTAGTGGAAAACGAGATTACAGGTTTATCCCCTGAGGTTTCCTATGTCCAGGTATTTCTGTTCTTTTTCCCTATGCAAAGGTGATTTCTGTAACGTAACTTTTGATTCCTACTTCCAAGGTACTTGCTAGTAGGATAGTCTGCAGTGTGAAGGTAAATTAGTACATTCGGTGAGCCTGCTCTTAGTGCCTTACTAAGTAAGGGCTTCAGTGCGTAAGTTGCAGCAATGGCAGGATCTCTGATCTTCATGCATTTGATACCTTACCAAACATTATTTCTATGAAGATCAAGTATTGAGTTATTGAGAAATCATTATTTGAAGTTTTTTCTGCTAAAATTAGTTATTATGTACATTTTAGATTTTTGTGTTTGCTGATATTTTGATTTATCATTTTATTTAATTTCAAATGTATTTATATTTTTTCTATTCTTTGCTTTTCTTACTAGTGGTGGATTGTGCTAAAGTTATTTCAATACTTACACAGGTCACTTGATAAAGAAGGCACAACTTTTAGCTCATTTGATTCTTTAAGAAGTTATTGTGGAAAACCTGAGGTTTTAAATGTGTAATTTCTGGGCTTTTTATGAGCATCAAAAATAAAACTTTTTATATGAGAAATTACCTGGAAAGAGTGAATTTTAAACATGCCTCTAGTTTTATAGTTTGAACTCCACACTGATGTCCAGATCTGTGGCGCCATCATTTTCTGTGGCATAGTTCAGATTGTGATCCCGGGGAACTCTGACATTTCTTCCTGAATACAGTGGCCTAACCCCTGAAAATGAGTGTGCAATTTATGTCTAAGGCAGGGTCTAAGCATGTAGCATGAACTAGAACTCAGTCCTTTCACCTTTGCCTCTTACATGTCAGGTCACAGACCTGTGTCCGCAGTCCTGGAACCATTTTTCCACAAAGGGGCTCCCACGATGGTGTGCTGGTGTCACAGAGGAACAGCTTCTCGTTGTCACCTGAGCAGCACCAGGCGTCTCCTCCTGTACCTGCTTCTCTTCGGGAGACTTTCACATACAACTTTTTCAGTGTTGCAGTTATGTAATTTTTGAATAGTTTTGTGACAAAACTAATGTGTCTTAAGAGAGAGGACAACAGTCAAATATGGGGTTCAGTAATCTGTAAATTTTGTTTCAGATTAAAGCCAAAACTGAATTATTACTGTCGGCAGAAGCCGCAAAAACCGCGCAGAGAGCTGATCTGCAGAATCATCTGGATACAGCTCAAAACGCATTGCAAGACAAGCAGCAGGTGGGGGTCTGGTAATGGTGCAGTGTAGCCTCGTGTTTCGTGGTTAGATTAATTGCTGATTTGTTAAAACGATGGCCCACTTTATAATCTTGTAACAGTCTCACCCTCTTTTTTTAGAGTTTTTAGAACCAGTTGGTACTACAGGGGCCAGAGGAATGGATATAAAAATATCTGTTTTTTATAAGACTACTGTGCAGGTGTGGTTGGGCTTCCTAAGATTGTTTTGTGTATCCTAACTAACCTAGGCCATAGTAAGAGATGAAATGTTACTTCCAAGTGTGGGATTGTTGCCTTTTCACCTCAAGAACCAGTGGTTGGGATGTGAGGTAGGCCACCGTACTTACTTCTAGCAGACAGACTGCCTGGGGCCCAGATGTGCTTGCCCCTGGACTAGAGGAAAATGGTACTGTTTCCATCTTGGCAGCAGGAGGGAGTGAGGACGGTTAGATGACAACTTCTCGGGTCAGTGTCACAGTGCTAGTGACCTTCCTCGGCTTTTGCGAGGGAGTTTTTAGACTCTGCTTACTAAGAGATAATACTGAAGTTTTAAGCCCATTTTAAAGAGAAATTCAGAAGTGTATCAAATTTTAAAAGCAAATCAGTTTCCTATATTGACCCTCTACTCTAATTCAGTCTTTCCCCTTAGGTAGAAATGTTTTCGTTAGAGTTGGTATGTGTCATTCCAGACCTCTGTAAAGCACTGAAAACATAATTATGGGTTTTGGTTGTTGCGCACACTATTTTCCTTCATACACATGAAATCACACGCAAGTGGTTATGGTGCTTGAATGTACTTACACATCTGGAAAAGTGTTTTGTCAGGTATATGACCAGAGCTGGAAATGATAATATGGAAATATTTGTAAGAGTGATCATGTAACAGTCTGTATCTGAATATTACCAGAGCCATTCGTGAGCAAGAAGAAAAAGATAAAATAGCAGTTTCTGTAACATGCTTGATGAGGTGTTACTATCCTTGTTATTTAAAACATTGTAAGAAGGAAATGAGCCTCTAGGGAAATTCAGGCTGACCATTGCTTATCTAAAAATACCCCCAATACAAAAATTTTGGAGCAACAATGATGGATTTAGAGCAAATAGAATTTTAAGTTTCTTACTAAGGATTATTAATCTGTAAAATCTATATTCCAAACCTGAAGTCTCAAAAATTCTGGTTCTGAGCATTTCATCTGTAAGGAATACTCTACTTGTGTACAAATATAAATCTATATTATAAAATATTCAGGTTTCTTAAGAATGAGTTACAAGTTGAGGCAATAATGAGATAGATACATTTGTCACTAGAGAGAGAAACTCGTGTGTGTGTGTGTCTGTCTGTCTGTCTGCACAGAGATATACAGACAGACAGGCAATACAGTATGTATATCTTTGCATGAAAGTATGTGTATGTGTATGTATATTGTGTGTGTGGTATGTATGTATATCTCTGTGTGTTTCGAGAACTTGAGAATTGGATAGAGAATGGGGAGCAAGTCTGGAAGGATGATCAAAGCAAAGTATTTAAGAAAATGCCATAATGAAACTATTACTTTGCTAATTAAAAGTAAAATAACTAAAAATACTTCAGAATTTCCATATTTTGTAGCCTTTCATCCTAAGGGAGTAATAGTTATGAAGATTGTATTTGCATCTCGGGTAGTAAATGCAGAAAGTGTAGTAGTAACCTAAGAATTTAAACTAGATTAGTAAGAAGTAGATTGGCTAAAAAATGAGTCATACCAATAAGATGGAAATTTATGCACTTATAATGTAGAAAACAATATCAAAAAGTTAGATGGTAAATTATTGTGATAAAAATAAGGACTTTTAAAAGCACTCAAGATAGGGTTCTATTTTTAGTTAATGTATATAGTTATTTGTTCATTTATTGTAGTGTTGGAGATTGAACTAAAGGACTCATACTTGCTAGGAAAGCTATCTACTACTGAACTACCTCCTCAGCCTGTTCTTATAAGCTCATAAAATAGGTAGAAGACAAATTAATATGCAGACAAGACAAGAAGGAAGAGTTATCAGAGTATTAACAGTGATTACCCATGGGTGGACTTACTATAATTTCTGTTGTATTATTTCTGTGAAACTGTGTATTCTAGTGATTTTGGTAAGTGTTACAGATGTAACAACTACAATTTTATAGAATATAATTTCTAAATAGTGTTTTGGAAATTGAAAATATTCAACTACAGTATAGTAATCACCGTTATTAACTCATTCAATGATCTGTCATATGTTTTAGCTTTTAGATAATAATTCTAGAAAATTATTAAAACTGACCAGAGAAGTAGCCCAGTAGCATTGCACCTACATAGATGTATGAGGCCCTGGGTTTGATCTAGTTGAGTTTTTGTTGCTCTTGTAGAGGACCCGGGTTCAATTCTCAGTACCCACATGGCAGCTCACAACTGTCTGCAACTCCAGTTTCAGTACATTTGATACCCTCTTCTGGCACCAGGTGTGCATGCAATGCTTACAGGCAAAAAAATCTCATGGACATAAAATAATAAATCTAAAAAATATTTAAGTTATTTAACTATTACACAAATAAGCTTGAGACCTTATATTATGTACAACTTAATGTTTTTTGTTAGTGGGCATGGATAACCTCTGATAAGTCATTGGATGTATCTGAAGTCTTACTCCAGATATTTGCCTATATAAAATTACATTTTTCAGTTTCACTTTGAACATCGGGGTGCTCTGGCTTTTCTTCCGTGTTTTTCTGCAGGAGTTGAATAAGGCTGCTGCGCAGCTGGATCAGGTCACAGCAAAGTTATTGGAGAAGCAGGAGCACTGCAGTCAGCTGGAGAGCCGTCTAAAGGAGTACAAAGAGAAGAACCTCTCTTTAGAACAGAGGGCAGAAGACTTAGAAGGCCAAATTAGGGTTTGTATACAAACAGCTGAATTTGTCGTGGTTCCTATTCGGCCGCTGTGGAGTCTGATGAGCTCCACAGAACCAGAGACTTACGTAACAGAGAAAGGTGAAGTGGTGTCAGACTTCCAAACTGCTGTATCAATAATCTTGAATTCCATCGTCATTTTCCATTCCTTCATTAATGGGTGACTTGTCTAAATAACCATTAACAGAGTGCTGTTTTCATTGTAAAGGGTGAGCTATGTCCAGGAGACAACCAGATAGTATAATTCTGTTGGCCCAGACTCTCCTTTTTGATATTTTCCATTTCCCTACATCTTATTCCAAAATAATAATGTGTATAGTGACTTTTTTCCCTTTCAAAACTTAGTTACTTTTTAGATTTTGCTTCTACTTTAATAATGTATTTAAACTATTATAAGCTGAACCTTACCTTCAGATAATTCTAAATGACGTGTTGATTTACTAAAATGAGATAATTAGGCATATCAGAGAGAAATCTGAGTTTAGAATTACTAACAGTTAAACAAAATATTCTTAGGTTTCCTGTTCATCTGCCCTTCCATAATCAGTCGAAGCATGATGTATGACTACAGAATTATGAGGATTACAGAATTATTATTACATGGATAGCTATACCAGTATAATTTGAGAGAATTCTGTTTATGGGATTTTTTAATGCCAACAGTAATCATAATAACAAATTAGATATGGTTGAAAAGAATAGGTAATGATATGTTATATAAAAGTGAGCAGAGAGAACTCTTATTTGGGAACCTTTCTCAAATAGCTATAATTGGGGCAAGAATCTCTGGGGGCAGTCACATGATGAGTGGTTACAGGTAACATCTTATACTGCACATTTCAAAAACCTAGAAAAATGAATTTTGAAAGTTTCAGCAGAGAGAAAAGGCAAACAAAGATATATGTCTACCTCAATTTAAGTGTAACATTAGTAGGTGCCCAGTTGGCATGTATAATGTCTATGTTTTGTGTTTCATTTAGGAAAATAATTAAATGAGGGCTAGGGAGATTGCTCAGTTAAGGCCTGCCATGCGAGCGTAAGGACCGGAGTTTGGAGACTTGATATCCATGTAACATGCCAGGCATGATGGTAAGGGCAGGAAAGGAAGGGTCCCTGGACTTAGTGCTCGGCCAGGCTAACAGTGTCTGCAAGCTTCAGGTTTAATGAGAGATCCTGTCTCAGAAATAAGGTGCAGAGTTATTGAAAAAGACACCCAGTTTTGACATTTGTCTTCCACCCCCCGAAGGCACGCAGACACACATACACACACACACACACACACACAATGATAGAAAGCACATTGCTTTTATTTAAATCTGTTTGATTTTATAAATTTTAAAAATTAGACACATGGTAATATGTATGAACTGCCTAGTAGTACACTATAAAGATAAAATCTAAACTAAAACACTAATTAAGCAAAGTCAGGAATTTTGAATACTGTCTAATTAGGGTAAGTGGATGTCAGTTCGAGGACATGGCAAATCTGTTTATTTTTATGTTAAGCATCTTGCTATTCCATGGTTGATAGCTTCATATGCATAGATAATATATTTTAAGTGGGTATAGGAATGACCTGTTAAATTTTGTTCAAACTTGAATTAACAGACTTTTGCTTTTTTAATAAATACTTGTTTCAGTTGATTCTTTATCATTAATTTTAAAAATAACTACTGACTTATGTAAAAAGCCTAATCTAGATTCTCTGACAGATTTTAAGCAGAATAATTTCCTCATTCAGTAGTGGTTTCAGAAAGTGTTTCTGTAAATATAGTTTATTTTATCAATAACAATTCGAATGCAGACTAAATGTTATAATATTTGATAATAGATTAGTTATTGTCAAATTCAAGTAGATGCTGTACTTCACCCACAGAAGCTAGAAGCTGATGCTCTTGAACTTAAAGCAAGCAAGGAGCAAGCTTTGCAGAGTCTACAGCAGCAGAGGCAGCTGAACACCGACCTGGAGCTCAGAACTGCAGAGCTGGGTAAACAGCTCGAAGAGGAGAAGGAAACGTAAGATAACTGTCCACTTTATTGTAACATGGGGGCCTGTTTGTTGGGGTTTCTGTCCTGCCCAGTTCTCACAGCCAGTAAGCCCCCAAAGAAAATCACACCAAGGTCTATATTAGATATAAACTGATTGGCCCTTAGCTCAGGCTTCTTGTTAACTCTTATAACTTATATTAATCCATTGTTCTTATCTGTTAGCCACATGGCTCAGTACCTTTTTCAGCAGGGCAAGTCACATCCTGCTTCTTTGGTGGTCTGGGTAGGACTGCGAAGGGAGCTTCCTTATTTCCAGAATACTCCTGTTCTCATAGCTCCGCCTCTACTTCCTGTCTCTTTGACCCGCCTATACTTCCTGTCTGGCCAATCAGCATTTATTTAAAACATGATTGACAGAGTACAGACAATTCTCCTGCACCACTTTGTCTCTTACGATTCTGTGTGTTCTCACTGTTCTGAGAGACAGTGCTACTTTAGGGTGTGTGTGTGCACTAGCGTGTGTGTGCACGTGTGTGTGTGTGTGCGCACACGTGCGTGTGTGTGTGTGCACGTGCGTGTGTGTGCACGTGTGTGCGTGTGTGTGCACGTGTGTGCGTGTGTGTGCACGTGCGTGTGCATGCACATCCGCTGGTTTTATATACTACTGATGTTAATGTAATTGAAACAAAGTCACTGTTACTTAATTTCATTTCTCGTTATTCACTTAGTTCTGTAAAATTTGGTTTAGTCATTTTTCAGCAGTAATAATGGTACCTGTTTTTCATGAGCATTCATTTTGAGTTGTTGGCTAGTTTGAAATAGTTGATATAAAATTTTGAAATACTGGAATGTGTATGTTTTACTTAAGAACAGTCAAGTTTCTGCTCTGAGATACTAAGTACAGAATGGGTTCTCATTAGGAATGATTTGATTTTCAACTCTGTAGTAAAGTTTTAAAATTGTTATTTGTGTACCACTAACAAAATTTAACAAAATTTAAACCACTGACAATTGCCTTGAAACATCACATTAGATACACGATTTCCTTAGAAAGGGAAAAGTTATTTATATTTTCTAATTTAATCCAGTTCTGTTACTAATAGTAAGTCATCAGAGAAATTCAGCTGTGCTGAAACACTGAAGAATTTGAAGAGGAAAAGGTTTATTACCTCTTACAGGTTAGAGTCATCATTAGTGGAAGCCAGAACTGGAAGTCAAGGTAGGAACCAGGAGGCAGGAGCTGAAGCAGAGGCCATGGAGGAGTGCTGCTTCCTGGTTTGCCCCCCGATAACTTGCTCAGCCTACCTTCTCGTACCACTAAGAACTACCTGCCCAGGGCTAGCACTGCTCACCGTGGGCTAGGCCTTCATACATCAGTCAAAAGCTTGCACCATAGACTTACCCACTAGTCAGCTTGTGTCATGTTGACAATAATAGCCAGTACACTTTGAGTGTAAGGAGAACTCCAGACTCACTGTTCATTCTTAAAGTTGGATTTCACTTCTCATTTGTGGAGCTCATTCATTCTTGTATTAACAACTTGTATTTACGGATCAGTGCTAGCACATCACTCTATAATCTCATATATTTGAGTTAAATAAACAATTTGTCTTTTTTTTTTAAGTAAAATGATTCCTTTAAAAATATCTTACTATATTATGGTAAATGCTTGATATTCAGATTCATCAACATGAATGTTTTATATTTCTAAGGGAACAGGCAGAGTTCTGTATTTGCTTAGGTAATAGCACACTGACTAGGTTCTTTAGGGGGCTAGAAAGCCTTTGCTGGTTGTTGTCGACTTTGTAGGATTTGTTAGCTGAATTTCTCTGATGACTTACTATTAATAACAGGACTGGATTAAATTAGAAAGTATAAATAACTTTTCCCTTTCTAAGGAAATCTTGTATCTAATGTTATGTTTCAAGGCAATTGTCAGTGGTTTAAATTTTGTTAGTGGTACACAAATAGCAATTTTAAAGTAGATATATGAGCCATTAACATTTTAGATAAATAAACATTTCATTGATTTCCTGGTTCTTTAAATTATTTCTTCTGGGACATATTTGATTGGTAAATTTTACATTAATTTAAAAAATTCTTTAATGTCCAGAGTGTCCAGTACAAAATTGGATCTGCAGAATAAATCTGAAGCCCTTGAAAATATTACACAAACTCTTACCAAGAAAGAGGAAGAAAAGGTGATATTGAAACAAGAATTTGAAAAGTTAAGTCAAGATGCTAAGCAGCAGCACAAGGAGCTGAGTGACAGACTGCAGGCGGCAGGCTCAGAACTGAAAGCGGTGGAGGCCCAGAAAGCAGCTCTGATGGCAGAGCTTTCCACGGCGAAAGAAAAGCTTGCACAGGCTTCTGACTCTTTGAAGAACTCCAAAAGTGAATTTGAGAAAGAGAATCAGAAAGGAAAAGCTGCTATCTTGGATTTGGTTAGTGGTTTGCGATTACTTCCTTATGCAGAAATTATTAAAATGCCAGCTGGCATGTGCGCTGCGATGGGGGCTGATTCCCTTCTATTTCTCTTTCTAAGCCGATAAACCACTTGTAAGTTCTTACTGACATTTTCTGTGTAATATTCCTTTATTAGGAAAAGGTTTGTAAAGAATTAAAGCATCAACTTCAAGTACAGACAGAAAGTACACTCAAGGAGCAGAATGAGCTGAAAAAGTCACTTGAAAAAGAGAAAGAGGTAATTTCTTTACTATGAATATGTAAAGTGTAATAGATCTCTGTACTTTCCAGTTGCTTTCATCCTGATATGGACATCAAGGGAATGTTTATTTCTCTAAAATGTAATGGCTCATATGTTTATTTTAAAATTGTTATTTGTGATCTATTTACCACTAACAAAATTTAAACTTGTGTAAAATGTAAGAGCCAAATTAAGGAATATAAGAAAAGGAGGAAATTGAATCAACTCACCATGAGAATTTTAATTAGATAGGGTTAAAGAACATTATAGTTGAAAAAATTAATAGCTTCTTAAACATGACTTATTTTATAGCTTTCCATAGTTTTCATTTTTAATGCTGTGATAAACACGGACCAAAAACAGGGTGGGAAGGAAAAATTGTGGCCTACACATCCTGATCACAGCCCACCCTTGGGAAAGCCAAGACTATGGAGAAATGCTGGTTACAAGTTCGTTCCACAAAGTTTGCTCAGTTTCTTATATACCAACGACCACTTGTCCAGGGGTGGCAGCACCCACAGTGGGCTGGCACACACATCAATCCTGTAATCCTGTATCAAAACGCCCACAGATTTGCCCACAGCCCAGATTGGACGCAGGTCCTCAGATGAAGCTCTTCTTTACAGATTACTCCAGTTTAGGTCAAATTGACAAAAAGCCATGCAGACAACGATAATATTTGATGATGGCTAGATAGCAACAAAAAGATATTTCTGTACACACTTAATACTGTTTCTAGCTATTTCCTATTGTTGTTTGTAAAATAAGTCATGTTTGGAAGGTGACCAACAGGTTCAGCAGTACCTGCCCAGAGCAGTGTGTTCCTTCAGCACATGCTCAGAAGATGCTTGAGTTAGACAGGTTTTTCATTTCCTTTAGACTTCTCAGCAGTTGAAGGTGGAGCTCAATTCACTCAAGGAAGAAGTCACACGGGCTCAAAATACATTAAAACAAAAGGAAGAAGAAGAACAGCGGCTTCAGAGCAGCATAAATCAGCTAACGCAGTCGGCCGAACAGAAGAAAGATCAAATTGAAGCACTTCAAGGGGAAGTTAAAAATGCTGTTTCACAAAAGGTATTGATGAAAATTTGTTTTATCATTTTAGTAGGAGGAAAAAATTGGAAGTGATGGTAAAAATTGAGAGATTATAAATAAGTTAGTATATATTTAAATTGTTGTTAAATATATGGCTCATGTTTGATACATGATTTAAGTCTGCCTGTTCATTCATTGAAAATGTCAGCTAATTGTTTAAAATTTTGATGCTAATCATTTGTCTACTAGTTGATGCTTTGTATAAAAATACATAGATATAATATTTGGCATGGGTCAATTATTTATGCAACACTTCTACTGTCTTAAAAAAATCAAAGGAATTCACAATAAATCATCTTTACCTATGGGAAAATAATGACAGAAATCATGATATGAAATGTATTTTAGAAATTCAGCAATGTCAGATTTTGCATAGTATAGTTGGCATTTTATATTATACCAGAATGTTTTATTTCCTAGAATAAGGGGACAGTTTATTGCTAATCATCTGGTTTGCGCTCTTAAACACATTCTCATCTTGTCCAGAACGAGTTGTAAAGCAGACCGTGGTTAGTGTAAAATACTGGGGCCACACACGCTCTCTCCTCAGTGTTAGGTTTGCACATTAATTGAGAAAGAGGGTACAATCCTTAGTCTGTAGAATAACCTAAATATGTCCTAGAGAAAAAGAATACAAATTAAAAACAGCATGTATTTAGCTTTATGTTTACTAGTTTTTCTGTTATGCTATATTACATAAAATTAATTTTCTAAAAATATAGGTAAGTATGGAAACATTTGTCCTTTTGTGCTTTCACATGTAATCAGAAATTAGGATATAATTGTATTTTTGAATTTTTTCTTTTTATTATTTTTTTAAAAAAAATCTTTCCTTATTTTATATACCAATCCTAGTTCCTACTCCTTCCCCTCCTCCCACTCTCTCCTCCTTCCTCCCACTCCACATTCATTCAGTCTTCCTGTGGGGAGTCAACAAAGTCTAGCTCATCACTTTGAGGCAGAACCAAGGCCCTCCCCCAATATCTAGGCTGGGCAAGGTATCCCTCCAAAGAGAATGGGCTACAAAAAGCCAGTTCAAGCAGTAGGGAGAAATCCTGGTCCCACTGCCAGTGGCCCCACAGACTGCCCCAGCCACACAACTGTCACCCACATTCAGAAGGCCTGGTTTTGGTTTCCTCTTCTCAGTCCTGAATTAGTGAGCTCCCCTTAGTTAGCTCAGGTAAGCTGTTTAGGTGGGTATCCCCATCATGGTCTTGACCCCTTTGCTCATATTATCGCTCCTCCCTCTCTTGAACTGGACTCTGGGAGCTCAGCCCAGTGATTTGCTGTGGATCTTTACATCAGTTGCTAGTTGAAGGTTCTATGATGACAATTAAGATAGTCATCAGTCTGATTACAGGGGAAGGCCAGTTCAGGCCCCCTCTCCTCTATTGCTTAGGGTCTTAGCTGGGATCATCCTTGAGATTCCTGGGAATTTCCCTAGTGCCAGGTTTCTTGCTAGCCCCAGAATAGGTCCCTCAATCAAGGTATCTCTTTCCTTGCTCTCTCGCTGTCCTTCCCCCATCTTGACCATCCCATTCCCTCATGTTCTCCTCCCCCCTCCTTTCCCCTCCTCTTCCTCTTCCCTCCCTACTTCCCAAACACCCATGCTCCCAATTTTCTCAGGAGATCTTGTCTATTTCCCCTTCCCAGGGGGATCCATGTTTGTCTCTCTGTACCTAGCTTCTCTGGGGTCGTGGACTACAGGCTGGTTATCCTTTGCTTTACGTCTAATACCCACTTATGAGTGAGTACTTTTTGTCTTTTTGGGTCCAGATTACCTCAATTGGGATGTTTTTTTTTATAGTCTCATCCATTTGCATGCAGATTTCAAAATGTCATTTTTTTTCTTTTTTCTTTTTTTTTTCTTTTTGCAGCTGAGTAGTGCTCCATGTGTAAATGTGCCACATTTTCTTTATCCGTCCTTCAGTTGAGTAGCATCTAGGTTGTTTCCAGGTTCTGGCTGTTACAAATAATGCTGCTATGAACAGAGTAGAGTAAATGTCCTTTATGTATGATTGAACATCCTTTGGGTATATGCCCAAGAGTAGCATTGCTGGGTCTTGAGGTAGGTTGATTCCCAATTTTCTGAGAAACTGCCATACTGATTTCCAAAGCAGCTGTACAGGTTTTCATATCCATTCTGTTAGCCTGTGTCTTTTTTAGGTGAACTGAGTTCATTGATATTAAGAGATATTAATGGCCAGTGATTGTTAATTCCTGTTATTTTTCAGTGGTAGTGTTTGTATGTTACCCTTCTTTGGGGTTTGCTGGTGTGAGGTTATCTGTTGCCTGTGTTTTTATGGGTGCAGCTAACTTCCTTGGGTTGGAATTTTCCTTCTAATGCATCTGTCCAGGACCTTCTTGCTTTCAGGGTTTTCATTGAGAAGTCAGGTGTAATTATGATATGTCTGCGTTTATATGTTACTTGGCCTTTTTCCTTTTCAGCTCTTAATATTCTTTATTCTGTATGTTTAGTGTTTTGATTTTTATATGGTGAGGAGACTTTATTTGGTTCAGGCTATTTGGTGTTCCATAAGCTTTTTGTGCCTTCATAGGCATATCCTCCTTCTTTAGGTTGGGAAAGTTTTCTTCTGTAATTTTTGTGAATTTATTTTCTGTGCCTTTGAGCTGGAGGTTCTCCTTCTATCCCTGTTTTTCTTAGGTTTGGTATTTTCATGGTGCTGGATTTCCTGGATGTTTTGTGTTAAAGAATTTGTTGGATTTAGTATTTTCTTTGACTGATAAATCTATTTGCTCTATCATATCTTCAATGCCTGAGATTCTCTCTTCCATCTCTTTTCTTTTGGCTATGTTTACATCTGTAGTTCCTGTTCCTTTACCCAGATTTTCCATTTCCAGAATTCCCTCAATTTATATTTTCTTTATTGCCTTGATTTCAGTTTTCAAGTCTTGAATTGATTCAAGTGTTTGCTTCACTTGTTTTTTTTTTCCCTTGGTTTTCTTGGCTTTAAGAGATTTATTGATTTCCATTTGTCTTTTCTTCCATTTCTTTAAGGGAATTTTTCATTTCCTCTTTAAGAGTCTCTGTCATCTTCATAAAGTTATATTTAAGGTTTTCTTCTGCTTCTTCTGGGTTAGGATGTTCAGGTTTTCCTGTTGTATGACCCCTGGGTTCTGGTGTTGCCATGTTGCTTTTTGTGTTGTTGAATGCATTCTTGCATTAGCGCCTACCCATCTCTTCCTACAGTTGATGCAAGCAGCATCTTTGCCCCTTGGTCCAGTCTTTATAGACAGTGTCTGTCTCTCTTGGACTGATCATTGCAGTTGCTGTCTGTGTCTCAGGGAGCCGCTGAGGTCTCTCGGGTTTGGGGGTAGAGTGGGACTTGAAGATTACAGGGTCTGATCGATTAGGGATGAGGTGGTGTTGGAGCAGCCTGTCTGCAGAAGGCTTGCCTGCTGGCTGGCTAGTGTAGCTGAGGCTGGGGTTTTGGCCAGGGGCCTAGGGCCTAGAGACTGGGGCAGTCCAGCAGGGGAGTTGGTCACTCACCTCTTGATCCACTCTGTGTAGTTGCAGCCCATTTTTTTTTAACATTTTTCTTTTTAGTCTTAAACAATTTCACACACGTATCTAATCTATTTGGTCATGCTTGTATACCTTATTCTCATCTTTCTCCATCTTAACTTTGCCACATTTTCCTAATAGGTTCCTATACTGCTTTTTTTCCCTGGTTCCTATACTGCCTTTTTTCCCTTTTTAAAATTATTTCCTTTTTTTGAGCTTATAGTAACATGATCTTTCCCCTCTATCTCCTTCCCCCAAATCCTCTCATATAACCCTCCATGTTCTTTTTCAAATTTATTCCCTCTTTTTTCATTAACTGTTGTTACATATATAGATGTGTAATAACAGTTAATGAATAAAAGACACCATGTCTTTTTTAAAAATGCCAACTGAGTTTAATTAGGTTCCTGGCATAAACACGAGGGTGGGTTACTTACTGAAGCACAGGCCACTCACCAGTGGCTATTCCCCTGAAGAAAAATGATTCCCAAGCAGCCATTACCTGCCAGTGGCTCTTCAGCTAGGGCCAGGGCCTTAGGAGCTGTCCCTGTCTATGATGGAATGTCGAAGGAGTCTATCTTGTACAGGTGTTGTTAGCTACTTCAATGTCTTCCTTTTTTTTAAATTTTGTTTTGATCATACACATTGATGTTTGAAGTCTTTTTTTTCCTCAGAATTTAGTGTCATAACCAAGTATTTCTGAAACTTCATCTTTATATCATCAGAATTTAATGGATTAAAATACAACTATTTTGCATGTTTTATTTTTATTAAATGATTACAAGATTTTTTTCAGATTTAGTGTTAATATATATTGTATATACTCTATCAGCTTCACTAGATGATGCCAGAATCAGGTATATGACTAACAGGAAATGCAGGAACGAGGAGAGGGCGCTGGGCATGCGCTGCAGTGAGCAGACAGTGCTATGCTGGCGTAAGTGTGGAGGAGAATGGGCCGCAGCGTGGAGCCTTCCTGTAGATAGAAGAGTCAAGGGCGGCTCTAGGTTTGAATTGGTGCACGTGGATAGTTCAGTGCCATTTATTGGAATGAAATAGTGGGTTTTTTGGTGGCTGCTGTTTGGTTTTGTTTTTCTTGGTCAGGGCTGCTCTCGAGAATCAGGAGTTCAGGTTGAGATAGGTACCTGCCGATTGTTCAAGAGGAGATGTCATGGAAGTTCCTGGATAATAAGAGTTTGAAGTTCAGGGAGAGAGGTTAAAATTACTTGTTAAATAAAAGGTTTTAAAGTTATAGTTCTAGAAGAGATCTTTTTCATAAATACTAGAATAAGCCAATGCCAGAAGTTTGGAGTTCTATAATATTGAGAGAGACAGTTAACTAAAAGCAACCAGTAATATAATTTGAGGAGAAATGACCAGCAAAATAGGAAGAGAACCTGTACCATATGTCCTGGAAACTAGGCAGAAGAAAATCCTTTAGAAAGGGACGCAGTTAACTATCAACCACCGAGTGACCAGTAAGATGTGGGTAATGGCAGGGTTTTGAAACGTGGAGGATACTGATGCCATCAGCTACGTATTTACCAAACTAACGCATCATTTTATTTTTATAGAAGTTTAATTAATGGATGCAGGGATAATTCTATTCTTGTGTATATTTCTTTCATTGAAAAGTTTTTTCCTCACATATCCTGATTGCAATTTCTCCTTCTTCCACTCTCTCCCCTCCCCTCCCCTCCCATCTGGATCCACCCCCTTTCTGTGTCTCATTAGAAAACAAACAGGCTTCTATGGGATAATAATAAGATAAAAATTTATGTACAATTTTTAATATTCAAATTAGATAAATTAGCATTGCTGTTTCCTTTAAACATCATTTATTCATATTGAGAACCCCCAAACTCTTACCGTCTAACTCTTTGTAAAATACAGTAAATTGCTATAAATCACAGTCCTGGTGTTTGTTTCTCCTAGGAATCCTATTCTCTTTATTCTCCCAATGCCCCCTCCTTGTAAGCCTCTGTCAGAGCTGCCTCATTCTATCAAAGATATGTATTTACTTTAAAAAGCCAGGCATATTTTTCTAATAGAAATGCAGACATTTTAATTGCATCATATTTTTATATATCTCCTAGATATTCTTAAAGATAAGTTGGTGTCTTAGAGTTTGTATCGCTGTGAAGAAACACCGTGGCTACAGCAGCTCTCATAAAGGACAGCACTGAATAGGCCGCCTTACAGTTATCATCGTGGCAGGAACATGGCAGCATGCAGGCAGACATGATGTGGAGGAGGAGCTGAGAGTCCCTCATCTTGACCCACAGGGAACAAGATGTGAACTGTCTCACTGGATGTAGCTTGAGCAAAGGAGATCTCAAAACCCATCCCCATAGTGACACACTTTCTCCAGCGAGGACACACCTCCTAATTGGGCCATTTTCTTTTAAGACACCACAATTGGTTTTAGAGTAGTTTGAACTTGTGAAATTTTCATTCTCTGTCTTGTTAATAATGCCTTATAGAAGTTCCCAGAATTACTCGAGTTTAAGAGTAGAAACTACATACTCATTACAGCACAGTAATGACTTCTTTCATGCAGAAATTTCTCTTAGTTGAGCCTTAAAATGTCATCCAAGAAATCTAGCACTGTGTCCTCTGTCAGAGCATTGTTTCTGACCCCCAGACCAGCTCCCACTCTTTACTGGTGGAATCTCTCTCACTTACTGTGACCGCTTTTACGTTTTAAACTGGAAGTTGTTGGTTTTGTAATTCTTTGACTTTATAAATTTGAAGTGCTCTACTCTTTATTAAAATCTAATTTAGGACACGGATGCAGTTTAACTGGTTTTCCGACATTTTAACTGTACAGATTTTGTTTTCTATGTGGCTGGCTTTGCGCTTGCATTCTCCTTTAAACAACGGCTGCATGTTTTAGACAGAGCTGGAGAACAAGCTGCAGCAGCAGTCCTCGCAGGCAGCCCAGGAGCGTGCAGCAGAGAGAGAAAAGCTGTCGGCGTTACAAAGCACCTATGACAAATGCCAGGCAAACCTGAAACAGCTTCAGTCTGATTTCTACGGCAAGGAGTCGGAACTTCTAGCCACAAGGCAAGACCTTAAGGTATGGAAAACTGGTGTGTTAGAACAAATCCCAGCAAGCTGTTTGTAGATGCCCATTGCACAAGTTCCTGAGGAAGCACAGGTGTTTGTAGACCAGGAAGAGAGATGCTATTGACCGTTACTGTCCCTTGCTTCCCTGAGCTGGTTTCCTGTGTGAGAAGGGTGAGAACATTCTATAACGTGACACTTAACCACGGGAGGGAGTCCTGTTGTGGCTGCTGCCGGTGTATATACCTCAGGGTGACAGGTTGAAGAAGTCTGGCCTGATCTGCATCGTGAGCCCCATCTGCTGGATCATTTATGAAATCCTTTGCTCATTGGGTATTTCTGTTGGCTAGACTCTGTGCTATTTGTCCAGAAAGAACAGAAATGGAATTCACTTATAAATTTGTGCCCAGGTAAAGTGAAAATTGTAGGACTATCCAGAATTAAACCTAAATCTTCTCATCCCAGTACCTTTCGTTTATGTCACTTTATCAGACATCAGAGAAAGTAAGAATTAACACTGTAAAGGTTAAGAAATATGGGAAAGCTGACTTAATGAACAATAGGAACGACAAGGGACCACAATTTATTCCCAGTGGGATGCTATATTTGGTGCAATCACTCTGAAGTTGGTAGTTGATGTACCTATTGCCATGGGTGTGGCTAGGTTACAGGCAGTAAAAGAACAAAGATGTGAACCAGGAGGAGCGTTCCAAGGGAAGCAATGCTGAGCAAGTGGGAGTGTTTTAGTAGATGTTCAGACAGAGGGTAGACCAGTAGCCCTCGGCATCTCCAAAAAGACTTCATGACAGTCTTTCACCTTGACTTCAAAGAACTGATTAATGGGTTTCATAAATTTAAATTTTTAGAGGCCATGCATTTGAAATCTTATAAACTAAGGACACTTGGAGTGTTTTGTGGGCATTTTGACATTATTACAGAGTTTCTTCGGGGTTCTACTGCTTTTTAGGATTTAGCAAGCCTGTTGGGCCAGAATCTCTACTACCCAGTTATAGTTGTAGTAGATTATACAGTAGGCTTTGAGATGCACTTCTTTATTTCAGTGCTGAGATCAGACTCATGGTCTTAGTATGTCAGGCAAATACTCCACACTAAACTATACCCCAACCCAGTAAATCTTATTCTTTTAAAAACCTTTCCTTGACAACATCTAAGCTTGATATGGGACTTCTCTATGTATGCTGTGAATACCATTGGTCAATAAAGGAACTGGCTTGGCCTGATAGGGTAGAACAGAGCTAGGCAGGGAAAACTAAACTGAAGGCTGGCAGAAGGAAGGCAGAGTCGGAGGAAAAACCATGGATCCGCTGCCAGAGACAGACATGCTGAAACCTTGCCGGCTGTAGGCCATGAGCCTGGTGGTAAAATATAACATAATAGAAATGGGTTAATACTAGATGTAAGAGCTAGCTAGCAATACACTTAAGTAATTGGCCAAGCAGTGATTTAAATAATATGGTTTCTGTATGATTATATTGGGTGTCTGGGTAGCTGGAAAAACAAATAAGCGGCCTCCTCCAGCACAGGCCGGTTGCCACACGCCTCACTTTGCACAGTCTTACACTGTTTTCCTGTGTATCTGGGTGGTGAGCATTTGCTCAGCTTCTCTGTTCAGTTTCTGCTTTACATGCGGCTCTTCTATGCTAAGGACCATGTTATGCAGGGTATTCAGTTAATAATTGATTAATTATTTTAAAAAAATCCCAAGGTGACTCTGGGTATTACCTGACTAAATCTGAAAGGGTTTAGACTTCTACTGGCTGTTATTAAAGATTGAGCTTTATACTGAAAGAATTCTGAACTGATTTACTGGTAAGAAGTACCTTCCTTTTTTAGAAGCATAATCTTAAAATTAGATATTATTTACTTACTCATTTGTTTAGTTATTTATGTTTGAGTCAGTGTTTCACCGTGTTTTCTAGGCTGCACTCAAACTCATGTGCAGTCCTCTTGCCTCAACCTCCCAGTACTGAGATTATAGACATCTATGCTCAGCTTCACTTAGTTTTTTATAACTATGCGTTAGGTGCAATCCTAGCTGGCAGAGATCCTTTCTTGAGTTGCATCATCTGCCTTGTTTTCAAGGGAAGTGTTTCTCCAGTGAGAACTGGGTGCTTCCATCAGTCAGGTCTGGTGAAATATGTTACCTAGTCTTCACCTCCTGCAAATTCTTAGCAGAAGCAGCTGGGATAGGATTTCACTTTTCCTACATTCTCCTCCCGACTGTAACTAACAGGCACTTTGGCTTTCTTCCACCTCTGCTTCTCAAAGACGAGCCTTAGTAACTGTGATAGAAACGGACCTCACTCCTTATTGGTTATTGTCCTCATTGTTCTCATAAAAGCAGCTCAAGAACGGAGGGTTTATTTTGACCCACAGTAGAACACCATGATGGCAAGTCCTGGACCCAGGAGCTCAGGATCAAGCCTCATTGTCTGTCGAGACAGATGCGTACTGCTGCCCGGTCCCCTTGCTTTTGTCCTGGCCATTCAGTCCAGGAGTCCCACACCCATGGAATGGTACTACCCCCATTTAGATGGGTCTCCCTGCCTGAATTAACCTAGAAACTCCTTCACAACATACTCAAAGGTTGGTTTCCATAGTGACTCAGAATCTATTAACACGACAATATTAACTACCACATGAGGGACTTAGAGCAGTCAGTGACTATGACATTAACTACATCCTGTTACAGCTCCGAGAAAGGCAACTCAGAGGATGGGCCATTGGCTGGTCAGAAAACAGCTTTAAATATAAGACTAAGTTCATTTCCTGAAGTTTGTTATCAGATTGACAGTTTTGAAATATTCCCTATGACAAAACCATCTTGTTTATCAAGGTGTTTATCAAGGACATAATAGATCCTAGGAAATGTGTGTGTGTGTAATATATAGCATTCAACTATTTCCTTTTAAACTGTTTTCTTTCATGTCTCACTGACATGTGATTATGTACTGTTTGCTATTGTACTTTTATTAACTATTATGCTTGTTTAAATTTACTAATTATATTAATTTGAGGATATAACTTTTTATAAGTCTGTAGAAGAGAAGCTCTCTCTGGCACAAGAAGACTTGATTTCAAACAGAAATCAAATTGGAAACCAAAATAAATCAATTCAAGAACTGCAGGCTGCCAAAGCTGCTTTGGAGCAGGACTCAGCAAAGAAAGAGCAGCTACTGAAGGAGCAGAGTAAAGCGCTGCAGGACGCCCAGAGGGAAAAGGTAAGCTCCTTCGGAGCTGGACTCGCACAAGTCTTGAAGACCAGCTTGTCAACCCCGGCTCCAGCGTGGTGGCTCCCAGCGGGTCTGAGACTGAGAGCGTGTATCGGAGCTTCTGTGCTTTGTCGCCTCTTCTTGCGGTGTCTATCCAGTCTTCTTACTGCTTTTTGAGGGTCTATAAACATGTTTTTCACACAATAGAATTTTTGTTATATTCCCCAAATTGAAATTTTCCCTTTAATTATAGAAATCATGAGGATTTGTGAAGCAGGGACAGCATTCAGGATTTATGTCTCAGGTTCTGACAGGCGATATTTAATTGGTGCTTAACTGCAACAATTTTAGCTCAAACATCTTGTGTTAGTGTTAACTCTATCCCTAGTAGATTTTTATAAAAATTATTTTTATTTATTTAAAACCTGAAGATTGAAAAGTCTACCCAAATTAGAGAACCGTGTATAAAAACAGTGATAGCAATAGCAGTTGTGGAGGTGAGTGGTATCGCTGTATGTCACAGCCTTACTCTGCCGAGGCGCCGTTCACGTCACAGGGTTTACTGTGAGTCTTTAACCTCAGCGGTGGCATTGCCAGGGTAGGTGGGAGGGGAAGATGCATATTCTGCCCTAGTTAACCTTGTTAGAGAGGCACAAGCCGGGGTCATAAACATTTTAGCATACTAATTTTTAAGAAAGTAGATGCTTTAAATTTATAATTTCTCTACAGTCGGTAAAGGAAAAAGAACTAGTAAGTGAAAAGTCTAAGTTGGCAGAGATGGAGGAAATTAAATGTAGACAAGAAAAAGAAATCACTAAACTCAATGAAGAACTCAAGTCCCACAAACAAGAAAGCATGAAGGTAAGTCACAGTATCTTTTCCTTGTCTAGGCTGTGTGTTTTCCTTTACATTCATCTGTAAGTGTATTAAATTAGATATTGAGAAAGGACTCACCATGTAATAGACATGTTATTTTATTTACATTCATCTGCAAGTGTATTAAATTAGACATTGAGAAAGGACTCACCATGTAATAGACATGTTATTTTATTTACATTCATCTGTAAGTGTATTAAATTAGACATTGAGAAAGGACTCACCATGTACTAGACATGTTATTTTATTTACATTCATCTGCAAGTGTATTAAATTAGACATTGAGAAAGGACTCACCATGTAATAGACATGTTATTTTATTTACATTCATCTGTAAGTGTATTAAATTAGACATTGAGAAAGGACTCACCATGTAATAGACATGTTATTTTATTTACATTCATCTGCAAGTGTATTAAATTAGATTGAGAAAGAACTCACTATGGGATAGACACATTATTTTATTGTTTTTGGCAAATACTATGGCCAGAGTTTTCTTTATTGCATGATATGCATGTCCATATTGAAACTCCTTTTGTTCTCTGATTACTGAATAGAGCAAAGCAGACACAGAATAAGTTTAGATTTGAAATGATGAAGTAGAACACTGTTTTAGAAAATTATGTTTACTAGTAATTTATAAACTTGTAAGACTTTAGATTTAAGAGTCTGGTTTTTAAATTATTTTTCTTCTTTAAATTCCTCAATAATCTTATGGTTTTAACATTTTATCCCTTAGAAACTTAGCTAGGATTCCAGTTGGAGAAACTTTGTACCATTTGCTTTGTGAAGTGACGCAGTTTCGTGGGAAAGCTCAATGCTCTCTCGGGCTCCCCTCAGCTTCTCCTCGTCTTCCAGCGAGTGTGATTTTGTAACTCACAGAGTGGATCTTATTCAGTATATACTCAGAGTGTAATGCTATGTTTGCTGACTGAATGATCCGACAAACACGTTAAGTGAGCAAACTGAGAGAAAGGTGGAGAGATCTGTTTCAGATAACGTAATTTACACACGTGCATGAAAAGTATGAGCCGCATGAAAGACTAGTGAGTAGGAAGTAAATAATCTTGCCCTTCGCATCAGTGGTTGGAAATACTGAACTTCAAGACTTGTATGTGATGTTGTGAAAAGCTGCATAGACTTTAGCTGCCATTTGACATGGTGATTAAAAGTTGTCTTAGTGGGCTTTCTGTCACTGTGACGGACACCATGACCAAAAGCAGCCTGGGGAGGAAGGCGCTGTTTCATTCTATGACTCTTGGTTCACACTCCATCATCGAGGGAAGTTAGGGCAGGAACTTGAGGCAGGAACCTGGTGACAGGAACTGAAGCCGAACCATGGAGGAACGCTGGTCAGTGGCTTGCTCAGCCTGCTTTCTTATAGCGCCCAGTGGTGAAACCACAGTCAGGTGGGCCTGCCCACACCAGTCAAGAAAGTACCTCCCAGGTTTCCCACAGGCCACGTGGGGGTGGCATTTTCTCAATTGAAATTCCTTCTTCCCGAGTGATTTTTGGCTTGTGTAGACTTAACAGAAAATGAGCTCGGGCACAGGGATGAATTGTTTCTGGCTCTTTTCAACAGGAAGTATCAAACCTCAAGGATGCCAAACAGCTTTTGATTCAGCAGAAGCTAGAACTTCAAGGCAAAGTGGACTCACTGAAGGCAGCCCTGGAGCAGGAGAAGGAAAGTCAGCGGCAGCTGCGAGAGCAGGTGAAGAAGGAGGAAGAGAAGCAGAAGGAGGAGTTTTCCGAGAAGGAAGCGAAGCTGGTAGGTGAACCAACTTCATGGTGGGATACGTGCTTTAAAGTGGAGCTTTGAATCAGTCCAGAAGATTTTCTACCTAGAGACTATGATTTTTATATTAAAATTAGAAAAGACATCAATTTCATTCAAATAGCTGCTGTTTTAGGAAAGGTTTTATTCTGTAGTCACATTTTAGATAGGTGAAAATCCAATTAGATATAGGTGAAAATCCAATTAGATATAAATAGCAAAGCATCTTTAGTGTAGAAACAAGCAAGCAAGCACACAGCCGTAGACATGGAGATGTGTGAGTGAAACTGGACACACTGGCCACACTCATTCAGAGTAATGTTGCAGACTGGGAGCAGACACTTAGGGTTGGAATTACGATGCCTGGAGTCTGCTTTTCCGTCCCTGCATTGCATTTACCTCCTAGGAAGCATCTGGCTTTCCTTGACTGAACCGACTCCACATCTCACCAGATAACTTTGCCAATTTTTTAGTCGATCTGGAGGGTTTGTGTTACACCTTTGGTGGGTTGATGAGAGACAGCATGCATTGAGGCAGGAGACTGTAGCCTTGTCAACAGGGCCTCTGCTTTCTCTTAGCACGTGCCTGTTGCTTTGTTCTGCCTGACTACAGGGCCTCCAGTTGTAGCCTGGCTGATCGTCATTGCTGCATTATGACATCTGAGCAAACCTACTTAGTCACACACATGTGCAGAATCAGGATTTTAGTGTGTGATGTAACACATTCTCCTGCCTCCTTTCCAAGCAGTATGATTAGCATCTTTGGTATTTTAATTTCAATATGTAGAAATTTTATTTCTCACTATACCTCTCCCTCTTCCCCCCTTTCCCTAAGCATTCTGAAATAAAAGCAAAGGAAGCAGGAATGAAGAAACACGAGGAGAACGAGGCCAAGCTTACCATGCAGGTCACAACGCTAAACGAGAACTTGGGCACCGTCAAGAAGGAGTGGCAGTCCAGTCAGCGGAGAGTCAGCGAGCTTGAGAAGCAGACGGACGACTTGCGCGGTGAAATTGCTGTCTTAGAAGCGACGGTTCAGAATAATCAGGATGAGAGAAGAGCACTGCTAGAAAGGTGATTGGCGCCTGATGAAATTAGTTTGCCCCTGCTGGCGGTGGTGGCTGGGGCAGGCTTTTAATCCCAGCTGTCAGGAGGCAGAGGCAAGGGGATCTCCGAGTTGAAGGCCAAACTGGTCTACAAAGTGAATTCTAGGACAGCCAGGGCTACACAGAGAAACCCTGTCTTGAAAACAAAAACAAAAATTTAAAAATTAGTTTGACCCTATTATAAGTAATAGATTGTCTTATGCCACATTTCCCCACTAAACACGGAATGGAGGAAAGTGTATAACCTCTTCAGGTATATATATATATAAAGCAGCCATTAAAAAAAATCAGACTTTAAAAAAGAAAATAGCTGAAATTAATGTATTATATTTAAAATCACCAAAGTAGTCCATTAGCTCTATTCCAGAAAGGTCCTTAATGGTTTCTTAAATGTTGATGATCTCTTTTGCAATCTGTCCCGTAAGATGCATTAAAGGAGAAGGTGACATAGAAAAGCTGCAGAGCAGAGTTCTGGAGCTGCAGAGGAAGCTGGACAACACGACCGCAGCCGTGCAGGAGCTGGGCCGGGAGAACCAGTCCCTCCAGGTAAGGTGCCGCTGCTGGGCGCTGCACCCAGCCTCCCGTCTCTCTCAGGGAAAAAATTCCTGCCTTCAGAGCTGAGAATGTAGCTCAGGGGTGGAGAATTTGCCTGTCTCCAGTACTGAATACCACAGAGAAGCCACGATGACAGTAAAACCCATGTTGAAGAAATATTTTCAGATAAATACTATCCATGTAGAGATAGCCTATGGAATTTTTGGGTGATTATATGAAATATAAGACATTCCAGATGTCTCCCACCTGACAGTGACATCATTCATGGATTGTCACAGAGAAGGGAATTGAAACATTCAGGAATGCAGAACAAGCCGGCTGGTAAGTATCTGAAGAGGTGATCTCAAGCAGACTTTAATCCCAGCACTCAGGGGGAAGAGGTAGGGAGATTACTTCAAGGTGGAAGTCAGCCTGGACACGAAAAGAGCATGAGGAGACATTGATTACTGTAAATGAATGTGAAATTGCCAGAGCTTTGTAATTGTCAGCGTCTCTGAGGAATAAAACTATTAATTTGATTTTGTCATTCAGATTTAGAAATTAGCTATTTTGACAACTGGAAGTTAAAGCATCTGACTTTTAAATTTTTGTTTCAACAAATTAGAAATAAGCAATTCACTATGCTGCGAAATATTAGTATTTTATGTATCAAAACTTTTTAAAAACAGATCAAACACACGCAAGCATTGAACAGAAAGTGGGCAGAAGACAACGAAGTACAAAACTGTATGGCCTGTGGGAAGTGCTTTTCCGTCACAGTGAGACGGGTGAGTGACCCCTACAGAGCAGACCCCTGCTCCCTGTCTCCCGAAACTGTCATTAACTCAATCTTGGTTCAGAGGATCGAGTCCTTGCTCCGCTGACCCCAGTAAACTGAAGAGGTTTTTCTGTTGTTGGACGCGGGTGGGGAGAGGGACACGGAGAAAGGAGGAGGGGCTTAGGACTTTCACTGGCCCATTTGGATCTTGGAAAAACAAGGGAGGGTCAACTGGGCTTTTCTCCGTCGCCTTTTGGATCCACCAGGTTCATGCCCTACTGTCTGACTCCCAAGATTTTATTAACAATTGAATAATTTAGATAACTTTACAGTTCCTTTTCTTAGCGACAGATTTTCTAGACATCAGTCGGTGCTTGCTAGTTTCGGGTTATCATACGTGTTTGACTTTAGTCTTCGTTTCCGTCACACGTTTCTGTTATCCTCTGAACAGCTGTTTTCTGAGGGAGAGGGCAGAGAGCACACTCATGTGTTTCAGTTATATTTGAGATGTTTTTTGTTTGAGACAGGGTTTCTCTGCATAGGCCTGACTGTCCTAGAACTCATTATGTAGACCAGGCTGGCCTCAAACTCAGAGATCCGCCTGCCTCTGCCTTCTGGGAGCTAGGATTAAAGGCGTGCGCCACCACCGCCCAGCATATGAGTTCTTTTAGAAAAAGCAAAAGCAGAAACTTAATGAAATGTGTATAAACAGTTCTCTTGTGTTTAATTCCGAGTGAAGCTGGAGTCCCGAGACTGTGGGGGACTAGGACTAGTGTTCCATTTGATAGGGATGCTCTAGTGCGTTAGAGAAGGTATCCTAGAGTTCCTCGGGGAATTCTAGGATCTAAGTATTCTAAGGCTACCTAGAATGTTACCACAGTGTTTGATCAGTTTAAGTTTTAAATTACATAGGAAATAAATTCATGTACTGAAATCAGTTAGCACACTTTGATGGTGTGGTTTGTAAGAGACGTGTATTTTATAATGCTCTTGCTATAACTTGTGCTTGAAATGGTTTTTGTCTTAACAGCATCACTGCCGACAGTGTGGAAATATCTTCTGCGCCGAGTGCTCAGCCAAAAATGCCTTAACCCCTTCTTCGAAGAAGCCTGTCCGCGTGTGTGATGCATGTTTCATTGACCTGCAAGGCTGACAGGCGTCCCGGCCGCAGGAGTGCGCACTGACGCTGGGCTTGCAGGACAGTTGATTCGGACTCTGGGTGCACAGCAGGCCAAATGGGAATGCGTATATTTTGGAATGTTACCAGTATCAAGTAAAACTCTATTTTTGTGAGACTTTGGTTTTGATTACTTTTGTCCATTTAATCCCCCAGACAGCTTTCATGCCAAGGTCAGAATTAGCCAATGAAATGTAAATAATCTTTGGATGGAAAATAGAAAAGTATTTTTTTAAATATAATTTAATTATTCACAAATGATGAACACAATTCCTTAGTTTCTTCCTCTCAAAGTATATGTACAAAGTGTATGGATGGTTGGTATCATTTGTTGTGATTTCTGTTGCACAATGACACAGTGACTTTATTATGTGTCCTCTTGGTGTTCACTCTCACAGGAGTGTAAGACTTTGTTTTCTCCTTGGTAGGTCTGTGGCTCAATGATGGTGTTAACTTTATACACTGATTACTTGAGTGTCCTAAATGCAGTTTCTGCTAAAATGACGTGCTAAATGAAGTCAAGCATCGTTTTTGTTTTGGCAGTATTGATTAAATTCTCAAGTGGATTTGATGAACACCTTATGTAAAATTAAATGGTTTATTTTATGGTACTTCTAGGGTTGTATTTCTAAAACTAGAATTACTTTCTATTTCTTTATCTTATTTTAGACACCCACACACTGTCCCATAAAATATTGTATAAAACTCTCCGCCCTGAGCTGGAGGGTAATAATAGCACTGTGTGGTGGCCTGGTCTTGTTTCTGCTGGCGGAAAGTCTTCTGGAATTAGCTCACACTACAGCCTTACTTTGTTCTTCTAGCCTCTTCATGAAGTTGCTTTCTAAATGAATCTTCTGCCCCTTACCTGGCTCGGCCTTGGTTAGTGTAGCTCAGCTTCACTGTGACTGTGTATGCAGTTTAGTCTTTTAAAGATGGGGCCGATACTGCTGTTGTCCTGTCTGTGAAGACCCTATAAAGTGTTGAGAACAGATTAGAACTCTTTACACTTTCTCTGACCAATAGGAAAGAAAGACTACTTGAAGAGGTGCAAGGTGGACTTCATGTTTCTGATGAGGGCTCCGTGTTAACTGGGAAATCTTTTAACTTTGTATAACCAGTGCTAATGGAATTACATTACAGCTAAACAAGAGAGTGGATATAGCCCCGAAATCCTAAATAATGATTAAAATAGAAACGAGGTTGTTAGACCCTGTCAGGGTCATCTGTCACTGTTGGACTGAGTTTGAGCTTCACCGTCCTGTAACCTGGAGATGGGGAGCATCCAAAGACTGAACCTACCACATATGGTTTTTAACTTCTGAAGAAATATGAAGTTCCACATTCAGTCAGTACAGTCATTTCATAACAATAGCAGAGAAAGAGCTAATATTTCATCTACAAGAAAGAATTTACAATACACACTTGCTGTCAGGGTTATGCATACTTACTTACAACATATACAAACAAGAAGAGACTAACATGTATCTTTATTAAGCAAAGTTAAACCCTGCCGTCAGTAATTGATAAGGAGACCAAGTCCCAGGACTTGGATAAATATACATCCTTGAGCTTATATAATACAGTGATGCAAGGCTCCTCATTAAAAATAGTTGGATAATATAAACTGAGCTATTTGTGCATTTTATATCACTGTAAATCCTTTCAAGTAGTCCCATGCTTTTGGGTTTTTTTTTGCTTAAGTACTTTGAAGTATGTTTTTAAAATGCAGACATTCAACAGCACTGCTTCATGAAAATTCTGTGTTAAAATTCATCCTTTAGTTGAAGCCACTGAAGCCTTCCCTTTGTTTCCCCCCACTTCACAAAAAACGGGGCAGGTGGCAGCAAATAAAACCATGTGTTTTTAGGTAGTCTTGTTTTGCCCTAAGTAATCTCATGTCATAGGTCCCAAATAGCTTCCCTCCCACATGCTACTATACCAGACATTATTTTTTTCTTAACTATTGCCAATTTAGTATCTATTGAAAACAAACATTTAACATATTTCTCGTTTAAATAAAAAGTCCTCTTCCGAGTTCCTTTTGGCTGCATACTTTAGATGTTTGCTAGTAGCGTTCTGTTGTCTGTGGGTCAGAGCTGGCACATACAGAGTCCCAGCTCTTGGCTACAACGCAAAATGTATTGGTATCAGGCTTGCAAGCTGCAAACCCCGGCACGGAAATCAAGATGCACTGGTTTGTGTCCAGTCAACTGTATGTACAGAGCTGTTCTAACAGAAAGCAGGCAAGGCTGCTGATACAGGACGTAGTCCTTCTGAAGAAAGAAAAGGAGGAAACACAAAAACCTCAGTGCAGTGTGCAAATCAACATTTTGTTCAACTACCTCTGAAAGTGGAATTAGCTGGTTTAATAGTTTCCTTATGGTGACATGAGATAGCAACTGCCAAACTTATGTTCCCACCCCACTTAAAAGTCTTTACGATTATTTTATATAGTTTCGAGGTCTTTCCGGCTACTTTTTTACTCTTGCATTTGCATAAGATGTCTAGCCTGCAGTGGAAGGCAGATGACAGCTGTATATTTTGATATTTGTGACCTGCTTAACTCTAGCAGTTTTTAATGCACTTTGGCTATGAAAATCACAGGTAACTTATCTGATTTAAATGTGCCATCAATTTAGTGTTCCTATACATAAGCTTGATGAATGATCTGTCATTTACAATCTGCCACATGTTGCCGTGTCTTAATTGCCCTTTGCCTGGATTTTAATGATCAAATTGTTCTTGTTGCACATGTGAATACTGTGTATAAACTTTCTGAATTTATGTAAAATTGTATAAAATAGAATTGAAAAACCACTGTTGTCTGTGAGAAGTAATGAACTTACTGTAACATGGTCCAGCCACAAGTCTGACATTCTGTGCTTTTCTGAACTGGGTGGGGTCATATCCACAGCCTTTGTACAGACTTTTGCATGAGTATTTTCTCCTTTAAGTTTTGGGGTTCATTATTTTATTGTTTATACTTGTGATCATGTAGTTGTGCCTTATTTTCTGAAAGAGTTTGGCTCAGTCAATACTGTAATTTCTAATCCCAGTGATTAGAAACTTCCTGCTTACAACTGGCATATTACGAGACAGTGTTTAGGTCTGTGTAAAGTGCAAGGACCCTTGCCACGTGGGTTTAATATGTCAAAGATGATATTAAAGACCGTTTCTTTCCAGCAATGCTATCCTATGACTATGATTGTTTGGCTTGCTTTAAAAGAGAACATGCTGTTAGCTGTTTGTTTTTTTTTTGTTTGTTTGTTTTGGTTTGGTTTGGTTTTATTTAACAAATTCACCAAATATTAGGAGTTTGCACTTCAATACAGAGAGTGGCCATGCTTTAATGTTGTCTAACTTAAGATACTGATTAAGTTCCCGATCAAGAATTCATTAGTGTCATAATTGGTTGAGAAGTTCTCTTATCATTCAAGACTAAGTTTGTGAAGAATTAACAAAGCCAAAAAGAAATATTAAAAATATGTTTGATCCTTTCTTTCACTGTGTGTGTACAATTAATAACCACCTAGACATTTAAAGATACTTTTGTGAAGATCCAGTACCCAATTGTTTTTTTTACTGTTTTTCCTGTATCCTACTGTCCTGAAATGATTTCCCTACTTAATTCAAATGTTCATTAAACTCAGGAATTTAATATGCACATTTAAAGCATGTGATCTATCATATATTAAACATTTTCTGTGCTGTATAGAATTTATATTTCCATGTGACCAGTCCTTGAGCTATTTTTATCTTTTCTCTGTACTTTTATGCTAACTTTCTCCTTAATGATATTCACAGAGAAAACCTATTTGTGTAAATGTGTGATTTCTGGGCCAAAGTAATCCCGAAAGTTACCTCATCTAGTTTATTGCCAAAGCTCCATGAGGAGTAAGCATCACACTTCCTTCCTAAAGCCAATTTATACAGCCGAAAATTACCTCATAAATCTTACCTTGCAAAAATTGCTTTAGCCTCTCTTTGGATGTAATAACTTTAGCTCCAACCAGATGCCGTCTCTAGAAGCTCACTGGATGTGTATTTTCCTCTTCGCCTATACTCCCCTCACTCAGTTTTCTGTTGAATTTTTAAAGCTCCGTCCAAACATGTTCTCATACTTCGTTCTCACCCATCCTTTTCCCTCCGCTCCCTTGCTTCTCCTCACAAGTCACTGTCCCCTTAGTGTTTCTTTGGTTTTCCCAGGACTGATTGGCACTCCCGTAGCGACTGGGTCTCCACGGTTACAGTGCCTGGCCCTTGCACAATGGCCTTTCCGCGCTCCTGGTCCAGGTGGTTAACCACGCATGCGTTTTCCTCAGACACCGTCACTATCCTTTACTCCAGTTTCATTATAAATAAACCCACTAAGACTTTAGCTGTCCAGCAACCAAATTTGACAAATTTGTCATTTCCGCGCTGTGAATTACAAAAGGTAGCATGCCTACAATTGAAATGTGTAGACTTTCATTGGTATAGGCTGACCCTAAGACCTACTCTCTTGAATGAAATTAGTAGCATATTCCTTCCTGATAAAGATGTAGTGTAGGAGGCAAGAGTGAAGAGGGGCGAATGAAAACGAAGCATCAGGAGGGAACACACGATAAATGGATTAGTTCAAGTTGCTTCTCTGGATAATTCTAGTGACGTTGTAAATCCTGCCAGACACTGGGAAGCTACTGCTGTGTTAACACGCATGCGCAACTCCAGTCCGGACCTTCATTTTCTGACGAACACCATTCTTCAGAAAATGAAGTCAAGACAACATTACCTCCCTGTTCCAACTCTCATGAGAAAGTGCTAACTGGTAAATGGAAAACAAATTCTCTCTCTTTCGACAGTTTATTTTCCCCTTGGAGTTCTATACTTCCGAGTTAGAACATTTTAAATATACCTAAGATATACTTGGAGAATAAGAATTTTAAAACTGTTACTAAAGCATATACATTTATTTCTTGTATTAAAAGAAATGAAACCTTGTATCCAACATGCCCATTGTGTTGGAGGTAGAACTATAAAACATGCGATTTACAGGTATGTACAAATCTGGTATCACTGGGGATCTGCAGAGGGGGATGGTGGATGCCCTGGACACAGTAGTGGGCGTGGCTTTCCTACCGGTACTTCGTATCACGCCTCATAGACTGAATCAGACTGGAGCTTTAAAGACTGTCTGGATAGCAGTATACATTCGCAAAGAGGCGTCGTTATTCTCTAGACTTAGGACTCTCCTGGCTCAAACTCTCAAGTTGTGGAGTGCATTTAGAGCACATGATTCTTTTCTTGTCATCATAGATGAGAGTTAAGAGAGTTTGAATGAACAAACACCTGGATGCCTAACCTGTAAGAATGTTTACCACTTATTGTAGGTCCCTCAGTTTGACTCTTGGTAAAGCCAGTGGTGCTGTTGTTATTTGGGCCATCATGAAACAAGTATAAACACCGATTTGAATTGTAACTGAAGATTTTTCACATGTTTGTATTGTTGCTACTTTGTTGGTTTTCTTTTTGGCATCTACTAACACCCTGATCAGACAGAAGATTGCAGATGGGGTAAGCTAGTTTGGTGTGTGTGAGTTGGACAGGCAGACTTGGGCAATTAAGAGCTGCAGTATTCAGAGGTGAGCAATTAGGAAAATTTGTGCTGAGAACATAAACCATTGGAAAGCTGAATTTCTTGAATGCCAATGACAAAGGAGTTTATTTACTAATGCTGTAGTTTTTAAAACACTCTGGTGTGGGTGAATTAGCAGATTGAATTCTTGGGAATAATGCAAACAAGGAATGATTTTAGCCCTTGGGAGTGAGGCTGAAGGATCATGAGTTTGATGCCAGCTTGGACTATGTAGCAAGTTTCTAATCACTTGGGCCACATGGCGAGACTAGATCTCAAAAAAATGTAATAATAATAATAATATATTGCACTTATCTGGCCATATTGTTGTCTTGGTGGAAAACTCCACAAGAAAGACGATGACAGGAACCTTTAAGAGATAACGAAGCCGGGGTCAGTCAAGTGCTCACTTCTCCATAGCTGTAAAACAATGGTCTGATTTCTGGTGCAGCTCCTGGCCGCCTTGGAGCCTCCCATGAACCCATTCCACATGATTTCCCCTTTAGGATTGATTGTGGCAGCTAAAAGTGAGTTATGTGATCCAACGCATTTGTTTCCCTTAAGAAAGGAACTGGGGCAGCAGTTGGTTGTGCGGCAGGAGAGGGTAAGAGCCCATGTGCGCTGCCCGTGAGGTTTCTGAGCAGGATATGGACTGGATATCTTCCTCTGCTCCTCCCAACACCCGCTTTCCCCAGAGCTGGGGGAAGGGGGAATGCACAAGTTCACCGTTAAGAATGAAAGCTTTGAAAAGCGAACACATAATCTGATGTTTTCCATTCGGACTTGTAACAAGAACGCGGCTATAGGCTGTCCATACCTGTCTACATATTGTGTAAGAAAAGTGTTTCTCGGCTGAGACACTAAAAAAAGATACTTAGGACGACTGGAAAATCATTTAATATGAATGTCAAGCAGTTTCTTAGTACAAGAAAGTGGTTTCCCTTTTCTTTGGGTCTGTTTTGTTTTGAGAGTGGGATATCAACTAGGTTGCATAAAGAGATTTGAGTGAAATTTATGTCCTGCAGTTCTGTTGAACTTGTCCATATTGGGTTTCATTATCTAAGTTGACGACTGACCAGTTCTCTTCCTCAAGAGGGCACCAGATCACATTACAGATGGTTGTGAGTCACCATGTGGTTGCTGGGAATTGAACTCAGGACCTTTGGAAGAGAAGGCAGTGCTCTTAACCACTGAGCCATCTTTCCAGGTTACTGTTTAATTTGGTATTTGTGCTAATGAATGTAATTCTTGGTAAAGCAATGCAATTGGATCCAGTGCTTGAAATGGTCTCATAGAACAAGCTAAGCATGATCAGGTGACTTTACTGCTTGCATGTGTAAATTTGCACAGTAGAAGGATGGTTATGTTCCCCAAAAATAGGAAAACTACATTATGGAAGTGAAAAAAAACCCAGGTTTTATTTGGTTACATTATTACTTTAAGATTGGAAGAAATTTGGAATCCCAATCTTAAGTCTCAGGTTTGAGCCTGGAGTCTGCTGCCAGGTGACTTCATGATTCGGAGGGGCCCTGAAGCTAATGCTCTTCACCTGCAGGTGATTTTAAGCCTACCATCTCTGTATTCCTCCCAGGAAGGAGACAGGGATGGAAACTTCTTGGGTAAGAAACACTGAGCATCTCTGCCCCCTCTGTATTTGACAGCAGTCAGTGCTGTTAGTGCTAGCCACCCCCCAAACACAACGACCTTCAGGGCCTGTGCTGAAGAAGGAATTACTCCCAGAACCTTCTCGTAGGCTCTCATAAATAGGCACCGTTGTATCCCTAAATATTTCACTAGTAGGTGCCAAGTCAAGATTTTGTGTAATAGAAAAATGTGTATTTCTGACAGGCAGTCCCTCTCACCATTATACTGCTTATGGAACACAGACTTTGTATACATCATAATTTTATGAAGTGTTTAAACTTTTATGCAATTACTCATTCCTCACTACAAAGAGGGAGGCTGAAGCAGGGTAGGCCTGTGACTGACACAGGTTAGACCACGAGAAGACTGGCGTGTGAGCGGGCAGGGCGGGTAGCTGAGCACTCCTGGTCTATGCACTGTTAAGAGTCCTTTCTTGGGCCAGGTGGTGATGACGCACGTCTTTAATCCCAGCACTCGGGAGGCAGAGGCGTCTTTGTGAGTTCGAGGCCAGCCTGGTCTACCAGGGATAATTCTAGGACAGGCTCCAACGCTACAGAGAAACCTTGTCTCGAAAAACCAGTCAGTTCGTGGTTGGCATCTGCCTAGCATCACCTACTGTGAGATCCTCATCTTCCTGTCTTCTTATCTTCTGGCCAACCTCATCTTTCTGGTTCTCAGAGCTCACCTCTCCCCCATGTTTAAGCCTCTGCCAGGCATTTAGGGTAAAGACGCTTACGCTGCACTGCAGTCTGATAAAATTAGGATAGACTTCCCAACTAGAGGGCAAGTATCACATGGAGTCATTATTTTGTATTTTCCAGAGGTTTCTGCTCAGTCCAGTGTGTGGTATTTAAAGCATCCTCAGCAAATACTTGGTAGCCTGATTGCCTCTGTCACTGGAGGAGGTGCTTGCTGACACAGAACACCGTTTACTGTATGTCAGACTTGAGGTGAGTTCCTCACGCATGTCCTTCTCTTTCAGCAATGATTTAACAAACCAAATATAATGATCTTGCTTTACCGGGGAAAGTGGAGCGCACATAGCTACATTGTGATGCCTGTTCAAGCTGGGCAGCGTCCAGTTCATGCCTTTGATCACCTTGGAACAAGGTGTAGATACAGTTTCTCCTGCACACCAACCTACAGCCATGGAATAAGCTATTAAGATGGCAAAGATGTTGGCTTTTAAAAGAAACCATTTATTTATCCATGAGAGTTTTCCTTTCTAGAGAAGGTGCCTGTTGGTTGGCGCCAAGAGGTTTTCTGTTGGGCGGTCTTTGAAAACTTGCTTCAACCCCTAACAAAGCAAGGGAGAAAATAAGAATTTGATAGTAAATGAAAATGAACGTGTTCAACAAACTGGGACAGTACTCCATCTAGAAAGTCCAAGATACTCGGACATTCTCTCAGGTGGACATGGGAATGGGATAGGATGGGAGTCTCTCAGTCCTGAGAATGGCATGACGATATCACTGTCCCCACATCTCAGACCACGTGATCAAAGATGAGTTAGACTGTTCAAGTGGACATCTGATGGCTTTCAAAGACTTCTCACCCGAGTGTCAGACACCAGAAAAAGGACAGGAGTTCTAAGCGATCCTTTTTGTACCCTCTGGAATGACAAAATCTTTTATCTCTATCCCGAAGTAGAAGGCATACTATAATCTCTTGTAGATGTTCAAATTTTGGGAAATTGTCAAGCCACTTCACTTTTCCTTCAAGATCCTTTGAAAGCCAACACGTTCCGAGTGTATTTTTAAATGCATGTAACATTGGAGCATAAATTCTAACACATATACACTGCTTGCCCCTAGAGATACCATAATATAGGTTCCTTAGCATAGTCTTTGTTGTTTACATTTCTTAGGAAACTTACTGAAGTAAAATCAGCTGCTTCTGGAAAAAAGTATTACCCAAAAAATTTATTGATATCTTTATATACCACATTGCAAACCCTGAAGGGTTAAAAGACCAGGGGACTGAGAGACAAGTGTAGTATTCTTAGTCTTGAAGATTCATTCCCTTTATGACAGGTGCTCATTCTGGTAAGAACACAAACTTTGCATTTATTTTCCAGAACTTCCTAGCAGAATGTTGCTTTGAGATTTGATTCTGGAAACATAGGAGTAGGGCATCGAGCTGTTGAATCCCGTGGGCAGTGGAAGCCTTCAGAATTAGTCTCCCTTAAGACCAGATGCTTAAACTAGGCCACCTGCCGCTTACCCTTGAACAATGAGAATCTGTCATTGAGAACTATCCAGAGAACTTGGTTTGGTCTGCCTCTCAAACCTAACTAAATGCACAATAGTAACATTATTATATTTCTAAAAGTATCATTTTAATAAAAACAAATTATAAAGTCAATTCCAAATCCCTGGATCACTTTGAAATTTGAATTAGAGATTGGAAAAGGGAAAATAATCCCTTCCCTAAGGAAGCGGTCATTTTACTTTTAAGGTTGCAAAAGAACATAAATATCTTCTGTCCTTTTGATATTTGTCAAGTTCCCTTTTGATGCGCGCTAAGAACTGTTGCTTTCCGGGTCCAAATCAACGGCCTGTTTTGAGTTTAAATTATGCAGCGATGCATAAATAAGCGGTTCTTCCTAGGGCTTGCTCAGTTCCTGTGCCCAGTTTTAGTTCTAAAGTTCGTAGTCGGCATTGTTTTTACAATGACCCTTAGTTCTAGAGATTGTTTTAAAAAGCGAATGGCAGTTTGTCATCTGAATGGACTTCTTGTGTTTACTCTCATTTCTGGGGTGAATGAGCACCGATGTTAAAGACAGAATGCCTTCAGTCATATTAGAGGTACAGTTTCTCTTCTGTGAACTCCCTTGTGAAAGCCTTGGAGATGGAGCTGGGTCCTATATGAACTTGGTAATAGTGTTTCCCCCCAATTGCCAAGATGTGATTGGAGCCCGCTGTTGTGATGTTTGGTTTATTGTTGTGGGATAACCCTTTTGCACACTGTGAAGATGTGTCTCTGCTAAGGCATTTTGATTGGTTTAGTAAAGAGCTGAATGGCTAATTGGGACTTCAGGCAGAGATAGGAGCTGTGGGAAGAGTCTGAGGTGCATGAGATGCGCCAGCGAGTGGTGGAAGGAGTCGGACATAAAGTCTGGAGGAGAGGCACGTGGCAGAATGTAGATTAATATAAATGGGTTAATTTAACTTATAAGGGCTAGTTGGGAGCAAGCCTAAGCTGAGGTCAAACTCTCATTAATAAAAAGATTGTTTCATTATTCGGGAGCTGATGATCCAAAGTCTGACTACGATTTACAATGCACTTAACCCTGAATCGTGACCTCACATCAATGGAATTACCTTCTAAGGATGGAAAGCCACGTGGGTTCCGGGAACCACGGAGCACCCTGACATTTCCCTCAAGCTCACACATGACAGGGACTTCTGATTGACTTCTGCACCTTTTTCCTTAATGGAGTAGATCATGATCTCAGTGAATCTGTACTCCTTTTTCAGACAGCTCACCACAAGGGTGCTAGGTAACCCTACACAGTGGAGCCTCTAGCAGCTCAGGCAGATAAAGCCGTGTGCATTGCTCCTGTTCACACCACTGGGAAAGGCAAAAGCAGGCACCTGAGAACATCACCTCTGCTGTGGAGGCTTTGAGAAGTCTACTCAAGCCTATACTCTGTAATCCAGGATCGTGTACAGAATTTATGTAGACCAACAAGCCTTGAATTTAGGACAGTCTTCTCAGCTCTACTTTCTGAGATTACTGGAGTTCACCACCACCACCACACCAGGCCAGGAAGAGATCTCCAGATGTAACAGGATATGCCTATGAGCTTGCTGAGAAAATTCCTAAGCCATGGACTCACTTTTTAATCTGTCATCTGTCTATCTACCTGCCTACCTACCCACCTATCTGTCTGAGATTTGGATGAAGATTCAGACAGGGTTACCAGAAGCCTTTGGTGTTTTGGAAAGCCCACGAACAGAGCAGATAAAGCTGGGTGACAGAGAATGAAGCTGTGTGGCTTTTCTTTTATCTCACTATTATCTTTATTTCTCAGTCACAAGAGAGAAATCAAAGACCATTTCTATCAAGAGAGATTAGATACAAAAGACCTTGCACTGATGGAATTAGATCAATGGAGTCTATTCTTATTTCATAATAAACATCCAGTGTTAGGGAAACAGTGAAAGAAGTTTAAAAGACATGAAACAAAAATATTTCTATAATAAATTTGTCTTATCGGGACACAACATTGGAGGGGGAAAGCCAGTCTGTGGGAAACCTTGGGAAATTTGGTTAACCCTCTTCTGCCATGATTGCCAAATGTAGACAAGAATAGTGGTCTTGTTAGATTGGTGATAGGTTTTAATGAGTCAGTCCATACCACGTTTATAGACCTGTAGTGAGCAGATAAAATCACAAGTGAATGAGTATTATTGACATGAACACAGGCAGCCATGCCAAGGACCCCAGTGCCTCAGACCCATGAATGGCAAAGCCTTCCCATGGCCTGAATACCAGTAAATAGGAAGGGTTGACTATTAGCTAGAAGTGGCATTTGTAGGAACTATCAAACACAGCTTCCTCCTGAGTAACTGCATTCTAAGATGCTCCCCTACAGAGACCTCCTACTGAGATGAGCTAGCCTGCCTCCTCCACTTGCTGAATTTCTGGAGGCTGCTGATTTGACAGCTTTCCTGTAGGTGTCTCTGTCCCTCATCCCCCGTCACCACAGCTGAGTCAATCCCTGAACCATGCCTGCACCAGTGCCCGTGATGTCTCAACTGCTTAGCACCCCAGATTCCTAAACTCTGGGGTTCCCGGCTACTGCCAGTTGGGCTGCATTAAAGGACATGCTACAGAGGTCCCAGCCCCTTCCTCTGCACTGTTTTAAGTGGTGGGAAGACATACTGCCATCACTGAGTCAGACTGACATCATAAAAACCCAACTCCACATGCATGGTAGGTGTTAGGTTGGGAGCCTAGGCCCCGGTCCCTAGCATTTATCTCAGCCACCAGGCCTGGTCTGGACTTCAAATCCCAGCAGGCCAGGTCAGGACCACTCCCCAGGGTACTTAAGTGGTCCCCCTTTCTTCCTCCCGGGGGTCGTGTTCCTGCGTCTTCCCGGTTCTCCCCCCCCCCCCCCGGGGAGCCACCCGAGAGCGCAGATCTCCCATTAAACCTGGATATTTCTTAATTCGGCTTGGCTTGATTTGGCTTGATTGGGAATTTTTGCATCGTCAGAGAGCTCGCTTAGGAAATATTCCTAACAGTAGGAAGTGCGTTCACTCCAACTCCAATTTCAGGCAGGCAGCAATATGACTGGCTGAATACCCTTCTAAGAGTGTGTCAGCTTCAGAATTCTTAGAATTCTCCCTGTGCTTCATGTCTTATTGTTCTCTAACTTCATCTAAGCTTCTGACAACTGAGGAAAAGTCAAATTCCATCTCATGTAGGCTGATAGAACAGATATTGAGGATTCAGAAAAATGCCCAGCCTACAGTGAGAGCTCAATACCTGTGGAGCCTTACAAAAATGTAAGCCTATTTCCACCTCGACCAAAGGTCGGAGAATTCAAAAGCATACTTCTGCTCCTTCTTTTGAATTAGGAGATTGCTGTAGGGAGAGCAGCTGCTGTCAGGATACTCGGTCTAGGGTGGGTTCACTGCCTTGACAAGACAATGCTCTTCTCATGAATTAGTGGCTTGATGTCTCCAAGTATTGAAGCAAGTAACTGTCCTGGGTGTCCTTTGTATGGTGTTAAAGCAGTCTTTGTCTTCTTCCCCTTTTTTGTATTGGGGTATAAAAGTATATGGAAAATTAAACACAGGCAATTTCAGTGTTTACTGGAATCCCTCCTGGTACCGCGTCCTATGTTTTATCATTTTCCCATGCCCCCTACCCGGTAAGTGGCATACTTGTCGAAGCTGGTTTCCAACACACACTCACAGTCACATTTAGTGTGTGTGAGGGTGCTTTTGTTCCGTGCTATGGGGTGGAAAAGCCAATTACTTTCAGGCCCTCCAAAGCTGCTTCTTTTGTTTCCTGAGGCTAACGATTCCCTAGTGAGAGGAAATAGTCCTGGGGAGTCAGAAGCAGTGTTAGTTAAACTGCGAGAGGGGCCTTGTGCTTGGGGCCAAGCCCGAGGATCCGAGTTTCGTCCAGGCACTGACGTGGTGAAGGAAAAGCTGTCTTCCACAAATGGTCATCCAGTAGACAGCCAGCAACACGTACATTTCCATACACGTATAAATAAATTGTTTTGTGAAGTGAAATAGGTTTTTTAAAATGTAGACAAGAATTTGACTTTCCAATCCATAAATTAGAAACATAAGAATTCAAGTCACCAACAAAACTTACATTTTTATCTTCTTTAAAAGGTACCCATTTCTACCATAAACAAATGACTGAGCAAGAAAAATGTTTTGAAATCTTAGCCAAAATCTCTCATCCTCATGATATTGGGATTCCAGATATGCACCATGTAAAATTAGCAGGCAGACAATGGAGGTTGCTTTTATGAGAAAAACAGAATTGCAGTTTAAAATGTACTTCAAATTATTTATTTTTCTACCTGACCTTGAGTATAAATGATTTCCAACATCTGTTAGCCCTCAGAGTTTCAGGAAAATAGAAAAGCCAATCAACTGGTTCTGGACTTTCAGGGGAATGCCGAAGTCTTATCTTTGCTTCAGGATCTCCAGGTAAAACAGCAGCAGAGTAATTCAGGCACTTGATCTGGTAGCTCTGTCAGAGGGTTCCCCAGATAAAGTACAGAAGAAGGAATGGAAGCTAAAAAGAGTACTTCCTCTAGGTGTCCCCCTTTGTCATTAATACGACTGGGAGGAAAACACAGGAGCTGCCCTTATCATGCAGGGGTCTTCATGGTCATAAGGATGCTGTGACTGTTTGGACCTAAAAAAGTAATTTCTACAAGAGACATGCTTCTGAAGAACATAGTATTAGGGGATGGAAAGATGGCTCAGTGGTTAAGACTAGGGACTGCTATCAATGAGGACTGGGTTCCCAGCACTCCTGTGGTAGCTCATAATCATCTGTAACTCCAGTTCCAGGAGATCCAGCGCCCTCTTCTGGTCTCTGGGGGCACGCATGGATGTGTGCACATACACAGATACAGACAAACATATGTGCTTTGGAACAATCCTTGTACGCTGTAAATATATATTACTCTCATTGGTTAATAAAGAGTCAACTGGCTTATAGCTGGACAGGAAGAGATCGAGCAGAAGAGCCAGACTAGGAGGACACAGGAAGAAGGGCAAACTCTGAGAACTGCCAACCGGATGCAGGGGAAACAGGACACGTACAAAATGAGGTAACAAGCCATGAGCCTCGTGGCAGCCAGTAAAGGAACAGAATGGGTTAAATTAAAATGTAAGAACCCATCTCCACTAACCTGTGCATCACCATGAGATCCTGGCCTACAAGCAAAGTTTCAGCATGTCTGTCTCCAGTGGCTCTATGGACTTCTCCCTGACTCCAACCCTTCTTTCTCCCAGCATTCACTCTAGCTTTCCCTGCCTAGCTATAGGTCCAAAGCAGTTTCTTTACTAATCAATTAGTAGTACAGAAGAAAATCCCACATCACCCAGTGGCAATTTCAAAACAATCTGACACTTCAAGAATTGAGAGATGCATAGATTTTTAACTAATTCCCAAAACTATTGTTTTCACCAAAACCTTTTCAATCTCTGTTTGCAAAGTTAGAAGGAGCTTGACACTTTTTATCTGGTTTCATGTATATGTGAATCTTATTAACGCCTCCTCTTCCTCATACTATTCCTTCCGAATCCTTTTCCCTGGAAGGAAAGGTGGGAAGTCAGTGTGCCTCCACCCACACCCCACAGAGAAAGGCTCTGGTTTGGACATCATGGAATCAACATTCCTGTCTTCCCTGCAGATCTTGTCTCAGTCTGATGATGTAATCATTAGTCTTGGTCTGCAGTAGCCATGGGAGATTGTGTTCCTCAAGGGCGGGGTCTTGCCTCATTTTCTACATTGTGTACAGAGTAGCATCCTCCCGTGTAGCAGTAAGTGCTCAATAAATATCCGAATGTGTATTTAATGCAGCATAAAACGGGAACAGTAGCGAGTGGGTTACAAAGCTCACAGTAAGAGCCCCGAGGGAGGAGGTGCCGGTTGCAAGAACAAATAGCATCCATAAGCCGGGGCTGCACATTTTCCTGTTTTCTCTGTTCGCCACAGTATCATCAGGTGTTGGTGGATTTCAAAGTTCTGTGACTTTCCGAGGGACCAGCGCCTTTTCTAAAAGAACCACTGGATCACGTAATTGGCACATTCGAAACTGATGGCCACAAATACGGCTTTTAAATCGAAACCGCTTAAAAAAAAAAAAGACTGGGAAATGATTTCTCCGCACACACAGGGGTTTGTGCTAATAAAGAAACAGAAGCTGTGGTGGTTTGGGGGCTAAAGACACCTGTGGCCAAGCCTGGGGGCACGAATCCAATCCCAGGCCTATATGGCGGAAGGAGAAAACTGACACAGCAGATTGTCCCCTGACCTCCACACATGGGGTTGTGAAATGCGGGCCATCTAGCCCCAAATAAAGAAGCAAAGCATATTTTTAAAAGCCCACAGGAGATACAATGGGATAACAGAATTTGCAGGTTATTTTTGAAAGCACTGATTGGCAGCAGACAGAGGCGATTCCTCTACGGGGAGGGTGTTTTATGTCACAGCCCAAGGGAGATCTTGGTGGCTCCCATGGTGGGTGAGGGCACATTCTGTCACTTGCAGTAGCCATGTAGAGAGAGTCTGAGTGTGGAGTTTGTTGAGAAAAGGGAAATGGGAAGAGAGAATGAGAGAGAGTCAGAGAGAGGGAGAGAGAGAGAAGGAGGGGAAGAGAGAGAGAGAGAGAGAGAGAGAGAGAGAGAGAGAGAGAGAGAGAAGGAGGGGGAGAGAGAGAAGGAGGGGGAGAGAGAGAGGCAGAGACCTGTTTGCCTGGGGGAAGAGAGAAAGATCAGATCCTTAAAGGGTCTCTTCAAGGGACCTTTGCACATCTGTACAGTCTGGGAACTGCTTGCCGTGCCAGACGGGTGAGATTGTGCCAGCTTCCCAAGGGGGGCTTGGATACTAACAGAGGTGATGGCAGAAACTTCCTGGGGATCAGGGTAACAAAGGGAATCAAGCAGCCATCCAGCTCTGGGGAGTAGAAGAATTCACTTGTGTAAAACTGAGGTCTCCTAGGAGGATTTACCTTCCTGAGCAAGGTGCAGTACCGGAAGTGCTTACGGAATCCTAGATGCTGGGAAGGCTGTTCTAGAAACCAAGGCTTGCCCAAGGTCTGAGAAGAATAAACAAGAGGGTGTTCACGTGGGACCAAGAGCAGAGAGTGATAAGATGAGCTGCAAACAGGCCTCTGGCAGATGTTTCTTATTTATCTCCAAGTAAATTGCTTCGGATTTATCTCCAAGTAAAATGCAAAGATTTTTTAACTTCCTAATACTGATTTTCTTCTAACCTTTTTTTTTTTTTTTATTTTTAGAGACAGGGTTTCTCCGTAGCTTTTGGTTCCTGTCCTGGAACTAGCTCTTTTAAAGAAGTTCTTCCTTCTCTTCCTTCTCCTCCTCCCCCCTCCCCTTCTCCTCCTTGTAATGGTGACTGAGATCAGACCCAGGGCCTCAGGCGTATTAGAAAAGCACACCACCAGAATTGCCCAACTCAGAAAAAGAAAGCTCTTGGTTCTTTTAGCTTCTGTTAAGATGGGTGATGTTATGTAGACTAGGTTGGTCTCCAACTCCAGATAAATAAGTCTGACTGCTGTCTCACCTTCATTTGAGAAGAAATATATTTATTGGTAGTGTATATAAGAAAAGGTCATTCAGTTGAGCTAAACATTTATAAAATTAACACTGTAGGAATCTGTTTTCCTCTCTGCCTTTTATATACAGTCTCATTATGTAACCAAGGCTGTCCTGGAACTCACTACGTAGCTGCCTACAGATACAGCCTTCCTGCATCATCCTCCAGGGGGATACAGTCATACGTCCCCATTCATCCCCCTGAGTACTGGGGATACAGACATAAGTCACCATGTTCATCCCCCTGAGAACTGGGGATACAGGCTTAAGTCCTCATTCATCCGGGGATGCAGGCATAAGTCACCATTCATCCCCCTGAGTATTAGAAATATTAGCATAAGTCGCCACACTAGGCAAACATGGTCTTTGAATGAAGGTAACGCGTATGTCTTCACTCTGCTGGATAGAGGGCATGGATGTGTGTGCATCCCCTCTTGCAAACCTGCACTGACCACTAGGTTACGTGAAGAGAGAAGACTATGAAATAGTCATGGGTCTGAGCAAGCACGGACCTTCATGGGGAGGTTGTCTAATGACTTTTAACACATTCCTGGGGCCATCAGCTGACCTTGGCTCCCCTGACTTCACTCCTCCAGGTTTGCAAAGAGCCTTGACAAGTCCTTGTCCAGCAGATGCTCATAAATGTACAGGCATTTGAGTGAACTCAGAAAGATCTTTTAAAAGCTCGATGCAAGCACATTAGTTTTGGTCTTAAATTATTGAAGCATGCCCTTTGTGAGAATATTAAGCATAAACCGCTGGGTATAATTTTATAAAACAACATAGGAACCAGTATTCCCAAGGCTTAACAGTTTCACTTATTATTTGTGGCATTTGAGTTTCAGCACATAGGCTGGAAATGAACTCCTCAGCATGAGGACGCCGCTACCGATAGTGAACGGCATCTCACAAATACTCCCTCCAAATGGGCCTTCTGTGCTTCCAGGTGCCAGAGAAATCCCACAGGTTGCTGTCTGCCAACAACACTAACCTGCGACCAAAACAACACCCATGCTGTGTTCTCATTGCTGCCTTCTCCTGCAAAGATCCCAAAGCCCTTTACCTCTAGAGAGTCCCAAACAGATTAGTGACTTAACAATAACGCCAATGTTTCGTTGTGGATAAAGGTGTCATGAACGCTGAAGGGAGTCTTGGCTGTTAGGGCTTGGTGTCATGATTTGACACATCAGGGGAGCTAAACTGTGAGTTAAAACAGAGAGAGAGAGAGAGAGAGACAGAGAGACAGAGAGAGAGACAGAGACAGAGAGAGAGACAGAGAGAGAGACAGAGAGAGAGAAATCAACTGACAGGAAAGGGGACAAAGGGCTGACTCTTCCCAGAGGCTAAGGTGTGAAAAGACTGGACATCGAGGGTCAAGCCTTCTCCACTTCCCAGTCCCACAGGTATTGAGTGCAAAGATCAGGCAGTTCTTGGACAGGCCTCGGAAATGCCTGGAGGCCTCGCTCAGTCTATCAGTTCCCACCGGATAGAGTGGAGCTGCAATTTCAGCTGCTATGGTCTATCTTAGAAGGTCCAAGGGAGTTGGAAGCAGCGGCTCTAAAAGGTCCCGCGTTGAGAAACTGCTGCCTCAGGGCTTCCCAAAGCTGGCTGAGAGCCTTGATGTGCAGGAGTCTGTAACATCCAAATAAGTCCAGCCGACAATTGTAAAACCACAGCAATGGCCACAAACAAAAGAGCAACAGTAAAACAAAGCAATAAAACCCTGGAAGCCTTTGTTGCTACAACTCTCACTTGCAACAATTTAGAAGAAACACTCAGACGCCCAGTGGTGGCGCTTGCCTTTAATCCCAGTACCCTGGAGGCAGAGGCAGGCAGATCTCCGAGTTCGAGGCCAGCCTGCTAATAATCTTATTGCTGTAACTGCCTTGCTTTGTAGAAATGTTTGCCATTTTTAAAGAAGCTCAGTTCTCCAGCATATTTATTTCACTATTTGAATGATGAGTGTTCCATTAGCAAGCAACTCTGGGAAGCTCCTGTCATTTGTGCAAGGAGAGGTAGGTACATTACATACTGAAATCCACTGGGGCACATGAGAAAGAATTCAACTTTTCTTTTGAGTTTTTCGAGGACAGACTGGTCTACCTAGGAAGTTCCGGGCAAGCCAGTGTTATATATAATGAGACCCTGTCATAAACCAAAAAGCAAGACAACACAAAAACACAAACGAGGTGAGAATATAAAAAGCAAGACTGGGGACTGGAGAGCTGGCTCAGCAGTCAGGAGCACTTGCCGCTTTTCCAGAGGACCTGGGTTCAGCTCCCGGCACCCACGCCAGCAGGTTCACAGATGACCTGTTTCCTTAATTCCAGGGCATCGGATAGCCTTTCTGGGCTTCCTAGAACCTTTTACCCATGTTGCACACACACATTCATGCTCTTCAACACACATATATTCCCCTATATAAATTTTTAAAAACAGTAAATCTAAAATAAAAAAGTGAAATTGATTCTCTTTTGATTTCTTCCATGACCTCTGCATAAAATGCCACCTGCGATGTTGGACTGTTCGAGAAGACCCTTGCCAGATGCAAACCCTCCATCTTAGACTTCTCAGCCTCCAGAGTGAGCCAAGTAAATCTATTTTTATTATACATAATCATGGTGATATTCCATGACAGCACCAGAGACGGACAGACCTTGACTAAAGACATTTGTCAATACCAACTTTAAACAGGAGGCCTATGAGTTCCTAAAGTCAGAGGCAGATACAGCGTTTGAATTCGGGTTTACCAAAATGATGCTTTTTGCCTGGAAGCATCGGGGTTTAAAAGCATTACAGACAGAGGTCATTTAGGGCACCCTATGACCCGACTACTCTGTGGTCCTGAAGAAGCGGCTCCCTTCTCTCCCTTCTGCTTCTCCAGATCAGGGATGCTGATGTGGGATTTCCCTCTGTATGCTGTGAATACCATTGGTTAATAAAGAAACTGTCTTGGGCCTGTGCAGGGAACAGAGGTAGGTGAGGGAAAACTAAATTGTGTTTTGGGAGAAGGAAGGCAGAGTAGAGAGAAGTCATGTAACCCCATCAGAGACAGACACGGGAACTTTAGCCAGTAAGCCACAGCCACGTGGCAATACACAGATTAATAGAAATGGGTTAGCCAATAGAGTTAATGGGCCAAGCAGTGATTTAATTAATACAGTTTCCTTGTGAATATTCCGGGGGTCTGGGCGGCCGGGAAGCAAACAAGCAGCCAAACGGCCTCCTTCAACCGGCTGCAGCACTGGCCAAAACTCCCGAGCCTCGTTTCCAAAGAGAACAGTATGTGTGTTCCAAACACGCCACACTGTACATGATACGGTCCCAGAAATCTGCCTGTGACCTCGTGGCTGGTAAGAAGCCTAGAGGAACCAGGGGGAAGGCGATGTGTTTCCATGATGGTGGCTGTGAGCTCCTTGGCCCAGGAGTGTGTCACCTTAGAGACATGAGAGAGAAGAGAGCCGCATTGCACTTGGGAAACTGGAGATTCTATCCAATCCTAGGAGTCTGTTTAAAGAACTAAGAACTGGGTGTGAGCCTGTAATCTTAGCACTCAGGAGCCTGGGACCAGAGACTCCAGAGTTCAAGCCCACCTGTCCTAATTAGCAAGGCTCTGCCGTAGACAGGCAGAAACAATGAAGAGTTTAGTGTTTAAATGAAAATAATGGCATTTCCTTCATGAGCTCCAAATGAGAGTATGGTCTTTTAATTTCCTTGTCTGTATGGAAAAGTCAAGTTCCCAAGGAGCCCTATTAATATTCCCCATGAACTACAAAATTAAACACACTACTATTTTAAGAACCAATAAATAAGTTCCATTCATTGGTGAGAAGGTCCCACCCAGCCCCTCGCTGCCTTCTCAAGTCCTTCTGATCAGGGATAGTTTCTGCAACCTCACTTCAGGTCTTGCCATGCACAGAGAGGAAAGGGAGAGCAACACATTTTGCCTGGGTTGGTTTGTTCTGTCTGCTTGACTCGGAGTCTTTCTGCAGGGCCCCTGGTTCCTGTGGGCAGTGGCTCCTCACATCCCTCATACCACAGGCTCCTCCTTTCCTGATGTAATGCATTTGAATGGATCAGGAGAAGAAACCAGGGTTGATGTTTGAATATTGTGTTTTAGGATTTTTGAGGCTTCTCTACTGTGTGTTTCAAGTCTTAAAGAACTTAAAGCTACGAAGAGGTCAGAATCCAGGCCCCGCTGGCAAAGGCTTGTTGAAATTAACTATTCAAAAATTGTCATTGGCTTTTAGAACTTGAAGAGCGCTCTCAAAGTCATCTTGCTCCAAATAGTTTACCCCTCAAGTTAAGGAGGGAGGCTCAGAGAGGCAAGTAGCAGTAACAGCCACCGTCATTCATTGGTTAATGGTGGGGTAAGTTCTGAGAAATGGACTTACAGAAATTGCAATGACTATGTTGTCACTAGGCCAGACAGCGTTCCAGATGAATCATGTACTTGTGTCTGTCTTTGCTCTGCTTAAGAGACGGAGCTTTCAAACATGAACTCCTGGATATCATGGGGGCCTTGACCTCTGCCTCTTCTAATAAACCGAACCTTGAACATACCAGGCACTTGAAGCCACAGACACTCCCAGGCCACTTCCGAAGGTGTCGTCTGACACCTTGAACCACGGAGTATGATAGTTGGAAGGCAGAAGCTGGTGAGAACGTGTACTCGAAACCTCTTGTTTGATTAACGACAGAAAACCGAGCCACAGAACGGTCATGCTGCAGATGTGTGGACCTGGCCCCCGCATCCTTCACGGTATCAGCCTAGTTCCTCCCTTAGTGGATGACTAAGGGAAGCCAACAATGTGAGAGAGACTTGCTCAACACAGTCATCTCTGCCAACAAAGCTAGACTATGCAGCAAACTCGACTTTCCTTAGCACAGAACCACACACTTATTGTCATAATATTAATACTCGTTTAAGTTTTATCATGAGGGGCTAGAGAGATGGCTCAGCAGTTAAGAGTATGTTCTGCTCTTGCGTTTAATGCTGCACCCATGCCACGAGTTCACAACCACCTGCAAGTCCAATTCCAGGGTGACCCGATGCCTCTGGCCCTTGGGTACCCGCACACACACAAATATACATCCACACACATACACAATTTTAAAAAGAAATCTTTAAAAATACGATCACCAGATAACATACAATGATTGCTGAAAATCAAAGAATACAACAGAACTTAAATATCCCAGTCCTACAACCACTGACACATTTTCTGATATAATTCATAATTTTTAAATATTATATTTACATGGCCTTCTGCAGTTTGCTTTTTAAACAGCATATTGTGAGTCACGTAAAGCTGCATTTAGTCTTCTATTGCAACAGCGTGATCTATCTTAAGAGCTCATATTGCCAACCATACCCGGAAGGAGCCATCACATAACAGCATGTAAGAATTAAGACAATTTTTGTCACATTTCAATCGAATGTTTATCACAATTTCCAACACATTCTGTTGTGTTCAGGGCACATGATGCTGACATGGATCTGAATGGTTTGGACCAAGTTAATCATTGTTGTGAAGATAAACAGTCCCAGACCTTCTTCTGTCATGGGTAAGGGATCCCAGGAGGAGAAGATTCTGGAATCATCTCTGAATGTGCATAGGGGCTCTTCCTGGTTTTCCTGCTAGGATTGATGGACCGAAAGAGGAAGCCTATTGTTGGCAGAGCCTTCGCAACAGCAAAGGAATCTTGGAGCTAGTTGGGAACCTCCTACAGAAATTGGGACATATGCCTTTTGTTGATGACTGAAACCATAGCAACTGCCAGGAAAATAGTAAGCAGCCAGCAGGGAAAGAGAAGAAGAGAACGGAGGCAATGTTGGAGTGTTGGGGAAAAGGGCGTGCCAAATTCGCAACCCGAAGTGTTCACACATGGGTTGATCAACCTCCTCTGCAGAGCCCGGTGGATGTTCTGGGAAGAAACATCCTGGAACATAGGTCCCCGGGGATCATGTTAACTCTTTGAATTAACAGACTGGGGTACATTACTTTCCCATAAGCCCTGGTGGTGTGTATATTACAAGTGGTATCACACAGGTGAACATAGCACCTGTAAGTGGAGACTGCACGTTCTTTTCCTGGCCACCCTGATCCGAATAATCATACAGAAACTATATTAATTACAACATTGTTTGGCCTATTAGCTCAGGCTTCTTATTGTCTAGTTCTTACATCTTAAATTAACCCATTTTGATTGATCTATGTACCGCCACAAGGCTGTGGTTTACAGGTAAGGTTTTCCGGCATCTTTCTTCTTCGGCAGTTGCATGGCATCTCCCCGACTCCACCTACTCTCTATCTCTTCCAGCCTGGCTCTATTCTGACTTGAATAAAGCTGCTTCAGCCTATGACATCAATAAGAGCAACACATGTACACAGAAGGACTTCCCACATCAAGCGCCAGTCCTTCTTGTGTCTTCAGAATACAAGAGTATGGAATCCAGCTGCGAATCTGCACTCCCCCCACTTCTGCCCACAGTGTACAAAAGGAGATGTTTGATTTGTTCCAGGACCCTCGGGTCTTACACCATAAAGACTTGGGGATCACCGATTTGGACTGATGAATCTTCCCTAAGTGACAGCATCATGAAAAGGGTTATAAAAATCCACTAGGACTGATCTGACTGCCTCAGAAATGCACGTGCACTTGTGGAATCTGCTTTGGTAAAACCACCTTAATTTTTAGTGTTCACCACATATGCACGGGACCGATTGCAACCTGGAATGTGTACACTTTCACAAGCTTACTTCAGGCGAGTGTTTTCTGAGCTACGTTATATCAAGTTATAAATTTCAGGTTGCAAACCATCACTATGTAAAACTTGCTTCCTTTTTTTTTTTTTTTTTTTTTGCAGAACTCATTACCCATTGGCAATTAACCCTGTTTGGCTGTGTGAAATGGCATTCGTTATTCAGCGTGTTCTGGAACTGGTGCTGTGGATAGGATGATACCATTTATATTTTCCCCTGCCTTCATACTAAGATAAAGCCAAGGGAAGAGGCGTCTCGCCAGCTCTTACTGTCCTAGTAACAAGACACATAATTAAAAACAGAATGACAATGTGTGAAACTTACCACGTTGGAGAAAAACCATCTTTTTGTATATTGGTGGGCAACAGGGAAGAAAATATATCATTACAGTGACTGGCGAAGGACCACTGCAGGTCTTACCGAAGCTCCCTTTGGAAAGGAGCTGGGTGGAATTTACCCCTCCCGCGTCTCCCCTTTTTCTGAGTTTTGTGCAGTGATTCCTTCTGAAACCAACTGTCAGATGAGAGAGAAGATATAGGTCTTGTATGTTGAGCGATCTGAAAATGATGCTAAGAGGCTCTGCAGAATGAATGTTTACACCGATCTGTGCCGCAGTGCCACAGCCTAACATCTTGTAGTCCTCCGCCTTCAGGGAACGTGATCTCGTGTCTTTATTGGACTTCTGCTTAGCTGGCTTCTCCAGTGGGCGAGAAGTCTAGGATCTGCAGGAAGTATCTGAATCCTTCATTTCAGACACAGAATTGCAGTAGTGTGGGTCTGAATGGACCGACCTACATTGTCACATCATCCTACCATGAGCAATCAATCCCTGGCCATGGCAATAGCTTGACCGCACTTAGTCACCCCCAGATGCGGTTACGCAACACTCCTGGAACAGGAGACATCGACACACCAATCGCCTTTATGTTGTGGCTGCTACTGGCCACCTTGCCAATGTCCTGGAGGTATTTCTATAAGTTGAGGAGAGATCCAGTCTTCAATCATTCATTCTCTCAATGACCAGGAAATAGAGATTCCATGCTGGCCTTTTTCGTTTTTGTGTCAAATATGCTTCTGATAAAAATCTCGGCAGAGCCTCTTAGCATCATTTTCTGATCGCTCAACATACAAAACCTATGTCTTTCTGTCTCATCTGACGGTTGGTTTCAGCAGGAATCACTGCACAAGACTTCACGCGGAGAAGTAATTAACTGGGAAGTGTTCCTTGCAAAGGATGTGCTAGTCAGAGCCACATCCTGCCTTCCAAGGACCAGTGGTCAATCATCTACCCCAATATGGACTGTAGTAATGGGATACCCTGACCCTTGGTAAGATTCTCCCCGTGCTTCTAAACTTTAAGGGTAATTTAATGTAATTTTAGCCTTGAGAAATCTCTTAAGATTTAAATGAGTCCTACTTGTTTGTACACCTTGTCGTTGACTGTCTTAGTGTGGTTGGCTGAGTGAGCATTGTCTGCATAGTCATACTACATAGGCACATCCACACTTGAGGGGCTCTGCTTTAGACCATGACTCTGGGATCTGGGACCTCAGTCTACATGCCTTTAAAGAGGACATGGCGGGCTGTGGTGTGTGTGGTGGAGGAGGTTGCACACCTTCTAGTATCTTCTACTACAACGCTAGGTGCCTGGTATCACATAAGGAGGCCCCACACAAGAACTGTGTGACCTTGTCCCCTTAGTATGGTGGGTCTGAGACTTCTAGCACCGGAATCACCTACAGAATATGTTAGGTCATCCCTTGTCCAGAAACACAAGCCAGTTGCCTGGAGTTTCTGATTCTGAAAGAATGTGATGGGGCTGTAGAAGCTACCTCCCTGAAAAGTTGTCTGGCGATGTGGAAGCTGACGGCCTGAGACCAGTTCTTGGGAACTACTGCTCTGGTTGTGAATAAGTTAAGACCATTGTGTGTAGGTTTTTTTCTTACTCTTTACTCATTTGGATCTTTGGAGCGGGGTGGGGGGGTTGCCTCCCAGCTCCAAATAAATCACAGAGTCTTCTTATTACTTACGTGCCCAGCCTTAGCTTGGCTTCTTTCTTAGCCAGATTTTCTTAAATTATCCCATCTCTCTTTTTGCCCCTGGGCTTTTATCTTTCTATATTTCTTTATACCTTTCTTTACTTCTTACTTCATGGCTTGCTGTGTAGCTGGGAGGCTAGCCCCTGATATTCTTCTTGCCTTCTCTTCTCCTCCGTTTTTCCAGATTTCTCCTCCTATTTATACCCTCTGCCCGCCAGCCCCACCTATCCTTCTGTCTGCCTAGCTATTGGCCGTTCAGCTCTTTATTAGACCATCAGGTGTTTTAGACAGGCAAAGTAACACAGCTTCAGAGAGAGACAAATGCAGCATAAGAATACAGTACATCTTTGCATCATTAAACACATGTGCTACATTCTTTTAGGCTGTGCAACATCTTTACTATTCCACATGATAGTCAAGAAGCAAAGGAAATGTTTGAACCTTGCTATTCAATGCAGATTCAATCAGTTCACCTAAGTCTATTATGTACATTGGGTTTCCATGTAATTTTATGAAATTAGATCCACCAAGAGCAAAACTGGCTTAAAACCCATCAACATGGATACATTCTCATTCTCCTAGTTCTTACGGGCTTTGATGTGCCTGCCGCTAGAGCCTTGAAGAAAGCCTCCCAAACACTTTTATATCCTTCCACAACCAACGACCCACCACCGTGGCTGTATCTGTGATACATCTGTCTGAGCATCGCTTCTGCCTCCACATGATGCCACCCTGGTTGGAAGACACTGTTGGGGGGGGGGGAAATATCAGGAATGGGCAATTTTAAGTCTTCCAGCAACTACAGATAAGCTACCAACCAGCCCAACAAGGTCTGATCCCAAACAGTCACCTTTCCTGGTGTACCTGTTAGAGGCGCTGCTGGGCTTGGGATGGATAATCTGACAAGAGAGCATTTTGAGGGGAGACCCGGGCCTTATCTCTGCAAATGCATCACTTAGGAAAGACTGCTAGTCAACTGGCCCTAGTATCTCCTGTCTTATGACTATGCTAGGTGAGGTAATTCAAATGGTTTGATTCCTACCAGACCTTAACATTTGGGAATGTTTTATTTATAATTCATTGCCCCACAGAATGAATAGGACCTGGATTTAGTAGCAGCAGTGGGTGATAATCAGAGGCTTCATTGGACACTAGAAGGTCCCCAGGGAACACTTCAAGGTCCAGGCAGATTCAATACCACAGTACCATCTTGGTGTAGGAGATCCTTCTGACTTTGTGTTTCTGTCATTGGTTAATAAAGAAACTGCTTTGGGCCTGTGGATACGGCAGAACTTAGGTAGGTGGGAAAAAAACTAAATGGCATACTGGGAGAAAGAAGGCAGAGTCAGAGACACCATGGATCTGCTGGAGACAGACGCTGGGAATTATACCCGGTAAACCACATGGTGATACACAGATTAATAGAAATGCGTTCAATTAAGATGTAAGAATTAGCCAATAAGAAAGTAGAGCTAATAGGCCAAGCAGTGACTTAATACACTTTCTGTGTAAGTTATTTCAGGGCTTAGCTAGCTGGGCAGCCGGGATGAAGAAGCCGGGCATCCTTGCACCACTGTCTGCACTCACAAACCTTGTGCTCCAGAGAGGAAGGGTGAGAAGTGAGACCCAGGGTGCAGGCAAGTCATTTCTCAGACCCCTCTGGTCACATAGGGGTGGGTCTCTACCTGTTCTGAGGTCCAGGGTGCAGGCAAGTCATTTCTCAGACCCCTCTGGTCACACAGGGGTGGGTCTCTACCTGTTCTGAGGTCGGGCGACTTTTCTCGAGGCCTAGGAGGGCCGTGAGAACACAAGCATAGGCTCTTTTCATTTATTCATCATGTAGAATTTAACTCATCCAGGGCAAAAGGGGAATTGTGGAAATGTCAACACAAACACAATTTGTTCTGCCTCAGACACTGGAACAGTCTTCAAAAACCTAGACGTCTTTTGCAAAGGGTGTATGCTACCTCAGAAGTGGGCAGAAAGCACGGAGCGTGGTGGTGGGGTGGTTTTACCCCATTGCAGCTAACAATCCAAAGCTGATTTTTATAAATCAAAATTTCTGATTTCAAACAAAAATGAGAAGTGCTAGCAAACTTGAGGCTCTTCAGGGGCTTTCTTTTATAGAAATAAGCAAAGATATAAACCATGTATTCAAGTCTTGCATATATGGTTTAGAGACCAGTGACTGGCCTATAATTTATGGTGTTGTATACCTCCATGCCTGGGCTGAGGGGCACTGACCTTATTTTCCTCAACCACTGCTTACCCTGGAGATTCAAACCCTTGTGTTGCCAATGCTAAGTAGCTTAAATGGAGACTAAGCAAATACAATTAGGCTCAGATTTGTTCAATTAGCTCCCACTCCCTGGAGTTTTAGAATCTGTTTTTACCTGCCCTTTTCTCTGTGTCTCTCAAGCCGATGAATAGGAATAAAATAACCTCTCATGTTTCTCTCCCTTGTGGGAAGCAATTTGCTTTCGAAGGCTATTTTTTTTAAAGATTTATTTATTTATTATTTATTATGTATACAACATTCTGCCTCGATATATGCCTGCAGGCCAGAGGAGGGCGCCAGATCTCAGTACAGATGGTTGTGAGCCACCATGTGGTTGCTGGGAATTGAACTCAGGACCTCGGGAAGAGCAGCCAGTGCTCTTAACCTCTGAGCCATCTTTCCAGCCCTCGAAGGCTATTTTGTAGATTCCTGCCTCAATTCTGCATTATCCTAACCGTCCAGCTTCCTAAATCCTTCTGTTCAGTGAGGGCTTAATAAACATTTGTTAAGTAAACAATAACTAATCCTGATGCTGGTTAGCTGCTCTCTGCTGGTCTCCAAACTCACTTGCTATTTTCCGTGTCCACTCCTGTTCTTCTCCACTACCTGGTAGCAATTCTGCTCTAAACTCCAGGCTGGGCTTTTCCTTTAGAAGTCTCCCTATTCATTCCAGAAGCCCCGCACCCTTATCTCCTATGCCATCCATTTCTCTTATAATAAAACACTTCTCAGAGGCTGTGCTTGGATTGACACAGTACTGAGAGTTTAATCACTTAGTACAGACTGTAACAGTCCTCAAGTGAGCTCCTCGGGTAAATAGAAATGCCAGTCTATGTAATAAAGGGCCGGCAGTCTTCCGATGAGTTTTGGTTTTCCATTCTGGCTCCTAAATGAATAATTACAGGTATATTCAAAACCAGAATTCATTTTGATGTTACTTCCACCCACTTCTCCCCTCTGTGGAGTTATTTCTAATGTAAGATATCCATTTAGAGTGACATGGGTCATGATTGAATTGATTTGTCCAGATGGAGCAGAAAGGGGACATCTGGCTTACGTAGGCTTGGAGCGGTGACCTTGACTTTTCCTCCTACGGTCAAGGCACAGTGATACACATTCTGGGATGGTGGGGATGTGAAATTGTTTTGAACATCAAAAAAGTGAAGATGGACAAATAAAAATATTACCATTGTTGTAACCAAGTAATGATGTCGGGAAGCAATTAGAATACTGTGTCCAGGAACATGACACAGACTGGTACAGAAAATACTGCCTTTCTTTCCTCAAGCTTGGCAGTTAATTAGATTTCTGGGCACTCTGGAAAGGATGGGGGGGGGGGGTGTCTGCTTCCTTAATTCATACTGCTGCAGTGAGATCAGTGAACTTAAGGTCAAGTGTGCGCCACTGTTGGTTCAAGTTTGGCTACTTTTGCTGACCTGAACTACAATTTCTTCTTTCAGAAGGCAGCACAATGCTGCCACAGGGGCCATGTTGATGAGAGAGGCCTGCCCTGCCACCTGAGGCCATGTTGATGTTTGTGGTCTATGCTGCTGCAGAGGGCCATGATGGGGGCCCAGGGGGCAGAGCGCAGAATCCATGGTTCTGCCGCAGCCAGCGGTTTGTGTTGAGGTCTGTGGCCCATGCTACCAACAAAGGCCAGGCAGATGCCTTTGGCCTTTGCTGCTGACAAGGGCTAGGATGGTGTCTATGGTCTGGTGAGAGCACAGACCATGTGGAAGCCCACGCTCCATGCTCCCGGTGACTGGAAAGGGCAAGGGAGTTACTCTTGAAGTGTCATTGATACTGCAGACTCAGTTGAGAAAGGACATAGATGGCTTCTGTGATGACCTCTACCCCCCCTCCCCATCTCCCCATCTCCCCATAAAAGTAACCGCCTAGACAGAAAGCCATCAAAGAGAACTTTTAAAAGCTGTGCTAAGGATCCTGAAGTGTCTATTTTCAGACATCTGATTGTTTTTCATGGCAAGATTAAACTTGGAAATAAGCTAACAGACACAAAATATGAGGGTCAGCAAACAAAATTGTATTACAAGATAGTTTTTGTTGTTTGGAAAAATGCAACCAGTTTTTTGAGAAACCCATTCTGTTGTTCTATCAAGACACTTGGCTATTCCGATTCTTTGCTTGAGAACAAACTTTTGGATCCAGAGAGTTGCATAACCAGGTGCCTCACCCAAACTTGACACAACGCAATGGGCCTTACCATCTCTTCAGGGTTCTGCTTCCTTCCCCACCTAGGAAACCCCGATTTATCCACAACACATATACCAACCCTGAGTTCCCATGCCCCAACGTGGTCAGATCTGAAAGTTCTAGTTCCATGGCTGCTGGGGTAATCTTGCCTCCTTTCTGGTACCAGGACATCTCCTTTGTCCTCCCCCACTGCAGATGGGAAGATTCAGTGTGGCTGGAGAAGCAGCAATTCAGAGAATCCCAGGAATTTCCCACACTGCCCGCCAGGCCCTGCACCCGTGAGGCAGTCAATAGGAGAATTGCTCTTGTATTTCAATGCTAGAAAAGTTTCTGGCCGCTAGAACTTGTGGTCCCCCATGTGGATACCAATCACACGCATGTTTTATAAACAGTGGATCATTTCTGGGGAATAGTTTTCTAGTTTAACTATCTGGTCTTACGGACCCTGGCTCTCCACAAAAATGCGGCTAATCATCTTGAATGTATGACCATATTGATTTCCATAAGCGTCCTCAAATTTTAGGTTAGTAGAAACCCTCAAATTACCACTCACAGTTTAGGCTTGTGGAAACCGAAGCTTAGAAAGACGGATAAAGAGTTTCTCACTAGTGATTGACAGAGCCAGAACTCAGAATTCAAGTATATAGGTTGGATTTCTATACACACAGTAAAGAGAAAAGATTGCCAATCGTTATAATAGAGATTTTTTTTTTTAATGGATGTAGCTCCTTATGCCCACAGATACGTGTAAGTCTTCACCCCTCATCACGGAAAGTTCTCTTTGCAACAGATGGATACCATTACAGGAAACTACAAACTGACCAAAATGCAGAGTTGCAGAGGGTTCAGTGCAAATATCACATCTGCAGAACAACTCCTGTCCCCAAGGCTCAGGGAACAGGCCAGAAGAGGGGACAGGAAATAATTGTGAGAGCCAGACATCGGGGAGTTGGCTGTGAAACTGTTTCCTGGGAATGTCAGGAGCTACAGCCACGAAGTCTCACCCAGATGACAGCCTAAACGTGGGCTGGACGAGGACAAGGGCAGTAGACGCGCTAAAGCAGACAGGGAAAGCCCATAAGGCCTCAAGACACACAAAAAACGCCAGGCATCTAAGAAATGCCAGGAGCCGGGGAAGCAGTGAATGTGAACAGTGAGAGGAGTCTGCCCTGTGGTAGAGCACACCACCAACTGGCTACCCAATGCCAAGATGCCAGCCCTGAAAACATACATTTGAGTAACGTGACGCAGATGTGTGTATATATGTATGTAGGTGTGTGCATGTAACAATGAAAGAAGCCTCCACGAGGGGAAACAAAAAGCAAGGAGAGTTATATGGGGGAGGTTTGGAGGGAGGGGAGGTAAGGATGACAATGTCAGTATATTATAATCAAAACTAAAAGAACTATGAAATGGATAGTGATGGTTCCATCTTTAGTAAAGGAGGGACGATGGGTGGAATGGGTGTCTGCTCTCAAAGATCGGTCCGCACCCTTGGACTGTGTGATCTTACTTGTAGAGGAAGGTTGCAGATGCAATTCAGTTAAGGCTCCCGAGATGAGATTTGTTTTGGGGATTGCCTGGGAGGGCTCCAAATCCAAAGCCATGTTCCTCTATAAGACAACAGGAAAGAGAGAAGGCCTCAGAGGAAGGAAGACATGAAGATTAGGGAGTGGTGGCCTTCAATCAAGGAAAGCCATGATGGAGCCGGTGGAGAAATGTCCTTTCCAGAGCCTGCACGGGAACAAAGTTTGCCTATTGGAGTTTGAGTTCCTAGCTCCTGGAAATGAGAGATGACAAATGGCTATTGGTTTTACTCGGCCGGTTTGGGGAAATCACAGCAGTCCCAGCAGAGGCTAATAGTGGGACAGTACAGTTGAGTGACTCAAATCCCAAGTCCCCAACTGTGACTGTCAGCACACCATCGTGATGACCTTGCCTGTTGTTCCCTTGGGCCTTGGTTTCCCTATGTGGAAAAATGATGCCAGGTACCTACCAAGTTTTGAATGAAGACTCGGTTCGTGTGATTTTGACACGCGCTTGATGTTCCAGTACACCAGATGAGCGTCCCATGACCAGTCATTAACTTTGGTGTCATAATGTTTTAAAAAGACACAATCCAGTCACCTGCATAAGGAAGAACTGAATAAATGACTGGGGTATCTGAAATTCTGGTGTTGAGTGAGAAGGAAACGCGGAACACACAGCAAACCCGCTTATATTAGAGGGGGCGTGCACAGGCCTGGGGAAGTCAGTGTGCAGAGAGGAGAGAGGTGGGAAGATGGCATGTTCAGCTTTGAAAAGCTGCCTAGCACATGCACACAGGGGGTTGATGTGGATATGTCATATGCAGATGATGGGGATCACGCATGTGCGCAAGAGCTTAGCCGAGTCGTAAGTAAGTGGATGATGTAGTCACACATGCACACAAGGGCTTCGCTGAGTCATACGTGGATGATGTAATCCTTGCCACACGTGGGTCCCTTTAACATCCCCGGGGGCCATTAGGCACTTCTGCCTGAGGGCTTGTCTGCACATTCATGGCCCCGAGAACTCAGCAGTATCAGCCTTCTTGTGGCCGAGATCATTATAGTATCTAAGAATAAATGAATGGGAAAGCTAAAAACAAAAAAGCTGTGGTGACTACTAGCTAAGCAGTAATGTTCTGTCATTGCGAAAAGATTGCGAGGTTAGGATAGTGACCACTGCTAATTTAAAGTGACAGGATATAGAAACACCTAGAGACGGTCACCTGGCGTTGCTGGGAGGGATTACCGAGTTAGCATCTGGGGATGCCTAAGAAGGATTATCTAGGTTAACTGAGAGTGAAGATCTACGTTGTGGTTTGTGGTGACGTCATCACTTTGTGGGTGAGGGTCCTGGACATAAGTTGAGCCCCAGAATGTCTTTCCCCGCCATGAAGGACTGTGCCCTGGAACCGAGAGTCAGCGTAAGTGCCTTTTCCTTTAAGTCTCTTTGGTCAGGGCACTTGAGCACAGTATCAGAAAAAGAAACGGGCACACAGACAGACACTACCTGTAGCTCTCCTTCCTGCTGGATATGACCCCAGCGCACTGAAGGACAAGATCCGAGATCTTTGCCAGAAAGATCTGGAGCCAGAATCCAAACTTAAGCTCTGCATTCCAGGAATTTAACTCTGGGTATGTTGCCCTCTGATGGTGACCCCACGTGGATCCGATTTCCGGGAAATAGGAGCTGCAATTTTGTCTGGTTTCTTCAAGATAGATTTGTAAATGCCTAGCCGTTTGGTTATCATGCTAACATTGACGTAGTTAATTTGAGTACACTTAGCTTTCTTCAACCCATTTTGACACTGATATTGGTGTTCATTCTCATGAAAATGCAGTGCATGAATGCGTGCGAGCGTGCGTGTATGCGTGTGTGTTTTTTTCGGGCGGCAGAGCTGGACCGAGATGAGATGAAACAGGCAGTTCTCTGTGACTATGGACCTTTAGCTGTGCCCGGAGGCTCCCTGTCCGTGGAATCTCCCCATTTGCCTCCTCCCTGCTTAAAATGCCCTCAACACAGCGACACACTCTAGCTGCGTCCTTTGTCAGACTAGATTACTCCAAGGATAAATGACTCTAATGTGGCAGCCTGCTTGTCTTTCACCTGATTTTTCCCGAAATGGATTGTTTTGTAAACAGATTATAGCTGGGTACTAAACACTGGAGTCCTAGGAAAGCTTTAGGAAATAAGCAGACTGATAGGAATATATTGACTGTGCTTGAGGAAAAGCGGGACCACGTGTTGCTTAAGCATAAAGTCCTTCACTCGTTAGGAAGCAAGGACTGCGAAAGATTCTATCCTGGGGGCATATCTGGGGATGGTGGCCTGGGAGGGAGTCTGAGCTTATGCTCGTATTATCATTGAGAGAGAATAGGGAGAGTCTAGTGAGGAAGAGTTCTTCCCTTTGTTGGACCCTAGCATCCAATCACCAAGGAGGAGTCGCCGCCCCAGGAGACCATCTCTCATCTCACAGCTGATGTAAAAGCATGAGGATTTTATTAGTTCTGTCACGACAGGGTCTTCCAGCAGTAGGGAAGCTAGAAGACCCTGAATGTCTGGTACAGGCTATTTTTAAAGGGAAAAACCACAGAAGGAAGGGGTGTCTGGGGGTTGTTCTTTAACTACTATGATTGGCTTATTCAAAAAGGCTATTACCAATAATTGGCCAGAGAGTAGTTGCCAGATCAGATGAGGTAAAGGGAAACTTCTGAGGGTCACACTTTGCCCCTTCCCAGGGACTGAGTCAAAACATCAGTAACTGAGTCAACACCCAAGGGTTATCTTGCCCCTCTGCAGGGAGATGGAAAGTTCCCAACATCTCAGTACGTGCATGCATAGCTGTTATGTCCTTGGTTCCCAGGGGAGGTAGGGAAAGTACTGAGTTGTCAGAAATGGCTTCAGAATTGTCTTAAAGTTCTAACACCTTGCCATCTTTGACTCGCTCAGTGAATGGGACCATTCACACCCAGCTGTGCAAGCAGAAGCTTGGAGATCATTCGTGTCAACTTTCCCTGCCATTTTTTTTATTGAAGTCTGGGTAGTTGTCCTAAATGTCACAACCTGGGACATTTCTATGAACTCCCGTGGTTCATGTCAGCCGAAACACAGCTTCTCATATTCGGTAATTCTATGCCTTCTCTTCGCATCCTCTTCTAAAGTGGAAGTCCACCCTCTACCCCTAACCTGATCCCATCATTATCCCACTCACTCAATGTCGTCCAGACAGGAAGATTTCCGAGCATTCTACTCAGTCCTGAATGATCAGACTAACCATCCTCAGGATACCATCCATCTCTCAGCGAGTCCTTCTCTTGTCTGTCCTTGCCACTTCTGTGCTCTTTATCCTGTGTAACATCTATCGAGGGGCTTAGCATGTGGTCCCTCTCTCCCGTCCTGTATCCCCACTACTGCCACAGACTACATGGTCTCTGACCTTGGTTCAGACAAGTGGCATTGGTCAACAAAATTAAATGAGACTCAGTCCAGGTGAAAGAAGCTTAACATGTCTCCACCGTGACCTTAAACCTCTCCCCCATCACTGGAAGAAAAAATATGCCTTTTCGTCCAGGAAGAAGGACAAGGGACACAAGAAGCTGAGTTGGCCAGCTGAGCTCAGCATAGACCATGTAAGCCTCAGTGACCCACAGGCTTTACAAGTATTCGCTGGTATTTCAACATTTGGGGGTGACTGGTTACATTGCAATAACAAACACACACTAGACACATTGGTTTGCATTTTCCTCTGCTTCTGTTTGTACACGTGGGTGATGTCATCTTGTCTGTGACTGCTAAGCGACAAAGTCCCCTTGATTCCTCTGGGATTTTCCAAATGAAATGGGGGCATTCTTTCCAATCTGATTTAATCCAGGCACAGAGTTGTCCTTTCCTGTCACAGGAACTCTTTCTCCTCAGGTGAGAAGACAGAGCAATGGGGGAACGCGCTGCAAAGTTCAGAGCTGGCTGCTCCACCTGCACCGTCATTGTAGGTGAGGTCACAATGTGTCATGCTCATTTAAATGGTGCATCTTGTTCTTTTTATCCAGAGTCCTTTGAATTTCCTTTTGAAAGGCTAGTGAATATTTTTGGCCTTTCTATTTCCTCTTCCAGATAAAACCACTACCTAAAAGGATGCTAATTAAGTCATAGGGCCAGCACATTGACTATTCAAAATGACAACCATGAGCTCTCGTGACCATGAAACCTTGTCCCCTGCAAGCTTGGAGAAAGGCTGTGCTCTTAAAGGGAACACCAAAGGTAAAGATTGGTGCAGCCACAAAAGTAGAGTGGTTGTGTTGACAGAAGTTTCTGTCCCACCCAGTCCTGTAGCTGTTCAGTCCCAAAGAAACACACAGGTCTACATTAATTATGAACTGGTTGACCTTGCAGCTCAGGCTTTCTTATTAACTAAGTCTTACATTAACCCATAATTCTTGTCTGTGTTAGCCACATGGCTTAGTACCTTTTTTATCAGTGAGGCATTCTCATCTTGCTTCCTGTGTCTGGGTGATGAATGCAGACTGAGCCTTTCCTTTTCCCAGAATTCTCCAGTTCTGGTTGCCCTGCCTACACTTCCTGCCTGGCTACTGGTCAGTCAGCATTTTATTACACCAATACAAGTAACAAATCTTTATAGAGTACAAAGACCATTGTCCCACAGCAGTGGTTGCCCTTGTTTGCTTTGGGTTTTGAAACAATGGCAAACAGCCTTGCATGTGGGAACATAAACGGAGACAGAAGCTTGAACAGCCATTATGGTCACAACGCTAATAAAATGGTGTGCACACACCTGGATTGATAGAGCTCTTCTCCCTGAAAGAAATTTTAAAAATAACTGCTTTTGTCTTGCTCAGACTCATCCAGAATTCCAAAGCAGACACAGTGAGTAGAATCATTTCACTCTAGAAGCTAAAACGCTCTGGGGATTAGTTTGGGGTAGAGGTGAGTTGGGGAATAAGAACTTCGAACAATAGATTCTCCTCCTTTAAGTCAACCACCAGATTATCTTTTAGTGGTTTCTGTTCACAAGATGACCATTCATTGCTAGCCAGTGCCTTAGACACCATCAGTGGCCTTACGCAGAGTGTCTTCAAGGACTGGAGATTTGGCCTTTCTACCTGAAATGCTATTTTACTGGAGGGTGGGTGTGTCCTAACACCCACATCTTTGTGCTCTCCTATGGGAGGGTTTCCCGTCTTTGGATGTTGGAGCGACCATGAGGTCAAGAGGCTTGACCCGAGAACCTGTGCATTATAATGTAAGACTGGGCTGTGTGGTTCCTACCTCCTTGGGAGAAGAAGCCCGATGGAGGGACACCTTACTTATGGGCTGAGGAGTAGGAAGGCATATTCAGTGGGTTTTGTTAGTGGCCAGATTGTGTTGGGTGTTGATGGCTCCTTCAGGGTTTGAAGGCCACCTTGGTTTGGGTCTCAAGGGTAAGTGAGAAGTATCCTCTGGACTTCCAGGTTGACTCTTGGGAAGGCAACTTAAAAAGCTTGTAAGAACCCTCCAGCTGACCCCCCCGGTGGACATGTCCATGGGGTTTTGTTGAAGCAACGCGTGTGAAACATCTCAGTCTTCTAGGAGCAGAGTAGGTGGAAATGCAACCTGGGGCTAGGCTGTAAAATGGGAGAAAGTCTGGCTCTTATGGGCCTCTTTGACAGGATCTAGGGAACTGTGTCCCTGGACAGGGTGACTCCATCCTTCCCATGAGGCTAGGGGACCCATTTCCGGAAGCGTTCAGAAGATGCTGTCCAAGTAGCTGTCCCTATAGGTCACAAGTTGTTTTTCCAGTGTCAGTGTGTTCAAAGGCCACCACCCATCCTGTGGCTTTGCTTTGCCCTTTTCCAAATGGAGATTATGAGCAGGTTGTTGTTACGAGCAGCCCTATCCAATCTGAGGGGACAAGGAGGCCGAGGTGTGGAAAGGTGTCTGAAATGTCAACGGGAAGCTTTTAATTCGGAGGACACAGGGAGAACTTAATTTTCATTAGTGCCCTTGACATTTTGAAGATAATTTCCCCATGCGACTTTGGTATAGTGAGCGTGTTAAATCCATCTAAATAGCAGATTAATATTCACTTACTGTCTAGCTGCTATTCCCAAACAAAAGACCTGTAAGAACTTGGGTAAGAGACTTCAAAGCCACGTCGCTAACCTCCCCCCCTTTGATGTTTGTTTGAAGAGAGTCAAACGTGCATGAAATTCCTCTTAGATACTGCTGATATGCATGTGCTTGCACATGCATGCATTTCGTGCATGCCAGGTGTTCCTGAACGGGGAAATCAAAGGCCCCCTCCTTCAAGGCTCACATAGTGAGACATGCATTCAAGTTAGTTGATGTGAGCTCTGGATAGGGACACACATCTATGATCCCAGGAGTATTGCAGACTCAGCCAGCAAGCCTGGGCTACTTAAGAACTTAAGACATCTTAGGGAAAAAAAAATGATGGTGGAAAGAAAACTCCTGATGTCATTAGGTGCCCAGTTTCTCTTGAGAGGCTCTCCTTAGGATTCACCCCTGCAGAGTTCCTGTCCCACAAATCCCTTCTTCTACCCCAGCAAACCTGATTCTGCCATTCAGCAACATGGCTCACGGGGCTATGGAAATGACCTGCGGCACCAGGGCATCCCCCTCACCTTACTGCTTCAAAGTCAGGTCTTGACCATTCATAGATAGGGGACTCTGGAATAGACGCTGACATGGTCTCCCGTCCCCCCACCCCCAGGCCACCCCCACTCCTGCCATGGGAAATGGGAAGGTGGGTGGAGACTATACAGGGGTTGTTCGTGGATGAGCAATCAGCAGTTAATCCCACATTCTGAGAGGCTCAAGAGTTTTAGTGCCGCCATCTGGAACCCCCTAGAAGCCCATATGTTTGGACGTGACACATTTTATAGCAGTTAATCATTCATTTTTAGTGCGCTGTAATTTTAATTTCATTAATAGCACTTTTTAACCACTTTCCCAGCAGATTATTTACTTCCTTGGCTTAAGTAATAGAGATTGCTTAAAAACCAACACATGTTTTTCACGACTTGACCCTCGTGCTGACCGTGGCTCAGCCCTGGCTGATATGTTACGGCTATGCCTGTGTTCACTGCAAGTCTGCGGAGAAGGACGTGCTTCCATTTTTGTTATCGTGTGTGATTACCTCCACACTTCAAGGGCCTCACACCGAAGCGCTCCCCACTTTTATATTATGGTGTACATATGTGTGCTTGCCCACGGCAACCATATGCTCCCCGTTTCATATAATCACTTTCAGGCATCAAAGTCCAATAACCGTGGAGCAAGAATTAATTTTCCCTTGGGTTTATTCTTATCTGCAAAGAGGAGGAACCCAGTTATGATGTTGCCATGGCAGTATTACTGATATTGACCCCGCGAACCTCATAATCTCTTAATTGACTGACTCATTTAGTTAAAAGTCAAATGAAGCAAACAGATCCCCGGAGCACTGTTTGAGAGCTGCTGAGTTATCAACCCAAATCAAGTCAATTCAAGCTTCCAAAGAAATCAGAAATTATGGGGGACTTTGCTCCAAGTCTCAGAGCTGAGGGACCAGGCATCATGGAACTTCACATGTCAACACAGAATGCGTGCAGTGTGTTTTCTGAAGGGTGAAAGAAAGGCAGGCTAGCCTTCTTTGATTTTGAGACTCTTCCCTGCCTAGTTTCTATTCTAGAAATTGATGTTACCTTTCCTGGAGAAGAATGAAAAAAAAAAACCCTCTGACCATTGACAGGGACACTCATCTACACCATGGTTGGCTTTTATTTTGGCAGCATGAGTTCTGGGCGTTGAATGCTCAGCTGTTTTACAAGGCTACATCTGTTTTCTTGATGTTACTGTATCGATGACAAATTCAGTGTAGACGAGCGAATCAGGACAGCAAAGGGTGTAGCTCTGTGTAGCTCAGAGTGCAGGCGTCACCACTGAGCCTTGCTCGAATATTCCCAACACTAACTTCTAAAGGGGCCTTCCTGCTGGACCTCTAACAAGCACTTACACCTTGACATGCTCGTGGATTCTGTGCTTCTCAAATGAGAGTTCCACCAAAAATCTCCCGTGTGCCCAGGTTTCTGGGTAATAATAAAAGCCCACTGTGCTTTTGTTACCTGGGTCAAAATCTGAGACCCACAGTTTTAGGGAGAAACAACTAATTACAGTTGATAGCCTTGTCTCGTTCTTTGTATTCGTCTGTAATTCTCTCGCAGTGTTAGTAGGACATTCACCACATCGAGTTTGCACTTTGAGAGCTGACTTGAGCCTCTCGTTACGTCACTACCATCACCCTAACCCCTGAGTGTCAAGGCCTATCCATTTTGCTAATAGAGCTGGCATAAAGCTGTCTGGCTTCCTGCCAAGGCTGTCTAGAAGTGAATTGCTTCACTTCTGGAAAAAACTGAAGAGTTTTGCAGCTTTGGGTGTGCAGAAAGAAGGTCATACTTCATCTGTGAGTGCCCTCCTGCTCAAACACGGGAGTGTAAAAACTGTCTCAACTCGGGGATATTGATAATGGGATGCTTCTTTCAACGTTAAAAAAGTCCAACCTCTGATTGTAACTTCAGAAAATTAAAGTGCTAGAGAAAGGCCACAAAGAGTAAGAAGGGGGGAAATCGTGCCCTCTCTGCGTGATTGGTCAAGGAGACTGGGCCAAGGAGGGCTGTAGGGGCAGGAAGGGAAACCCAGAAGGATGCACAATTCTCAGGGCCAGCTTCTCCATGAAGAGCTCGGGGACAGTCCATGAAGATGGTTCTTTGTCTCTCAGTGTGACCCACAAGACTCTCTATCGTGAAGAGGGAGATGCTTGCTCCAGCCTGTTAGCCTGGCCTCTGGCTTCTTGTCTGGAATGTTTGAGTTTGGTTGGCTGTTTTGTTATTATGGATAAGTAGCTCCGAGACCAGAATCTGTGCCTGTGTTCAGAAAACAAAGTAGTAATTTAGATTCACATAAAAAAGACTTTCCATTTTTTTTTCCTGATGTTGCAAGCTGAACTGCTAGATTACTGTTATTTGATAATGTTCCCTGCCTGGATGGAGAGGATGTTGTGGCTCCCATAATTTGTGAATGCTTTGCTCCCGTGAATATGAATCATATTGAAATACTGTGAAATTGTATAGATCTAACATGTTTAAAATTTACTAAGTCGTTTGAACAAATGGACATGCCAGCAACTTTTGGTGTTTTAAAAGCTTCCCTTTAGGACCACTCCAAGACAGATTACAAAACATGAAGCCTGGAAAGACAGTATACTGCTGTTGTAGAGGATCAGAGTTTCATTCCCAGTACCCATGTCAGTCAGCTTTCAAGGTTTAGGACTCCAGCTCCAGGGACTCTGGCGCCCTCTTGTGGTCTCTGCTGGAACTACACACCCAAGTTAACATACAGGCACACTTGCTTGCATACGCTTAAAAGTGCAAAACTAAATCTTAAAAATATCGTCAGCCACTTTATTTAGCATATACAATATTTTATTTTTTTATTTTTTATTTTTGGTTTTTCGAGACAGGATTTCTCTGTGGCTTTGGAGCCTGTCCTGGAACTAGCTTTGTAGACCAGGCTGGGCTCGAACTCACAGAGATCCGCCTGCCTCTGCCTCCCGAGTGCTGGGACTAAAGGCGTGCGCCACCATCGCCCGGCCATATACAATATTTTAGGCAATGCCCCTTTAAGCCCTTACTCAGTAGGCCCAAGACGGTAACAGTATTGTTTGTATGGATATACAAGTTAGTTTCCAAAGAATAGGGTTCAAATAATGACAAATATGTAGCAAGATCTAGGTTTATCTGACTTCCATTGCTCTCAATTATTTGACTAAAAGCATTTGTCCAAAGGAGGCTAGAAGCAATCAATCAGGATACGTAACGGTGGTGTCTGTCCCATGCATAACAGCCTGAGATTCCAATGTGCTCTAATGACTATTTGATATCACACAGCCCCTCACTTATAGATGCCCAGGGAGGAGCACACAGATGCTCTAACACATATTAGAACAGATCCTTTGCATTTCTGGTACTGCTTCTTCCAAGATATTCGACGTCAAAGTGTTCAAAAGCTCAATGTATGCACATCAAGCTAACGTTCTTAACAGACTTCTGTTTGAGGTTTTTTTGTTGGTTTGTTCACTTTGTATTTTGTTTGCTTGAGTCAGGGTTTCTCTGTGTAGTCCTGGTTGTCTCAGAATTCACTCTGCAGACCAGGCTGGCCTAAAAAACTCAGATCTGCCTGTCTCTGCTTCTTGAGTGCTGGGATTAAAAGTGTGCACCAACTACACCTGGCTTTGTTTTTGCATTTTAAAGGGAAATTTAAAAACAAATTTTAGGTCAGGACAGCCTTAAGAGTTCAGCTAACTTCGCTAAAACTTGCATAGTCTTAAGACATCTTTCCTCGCTATGAGTACGACACGGTGATTAGGCAAAGGGAAGCGTTTCTTCTCATTGTTTCTACAATGTTTTTATTCCAGGCCCTGAAAATGTGGTTTTATTTCACTGCTTCCCAGACACAAGTGTCTAATTAGAAGGCCCATGAGGCTGTTATGCTGTACTGTTTACCTGCATGTTTCTCTCTTATTTAATTTTAGCTTTGGGAAGGTTTAAACTCTCATGGTACTGTCTTCTTCCACATGGTCTCTACTTGCAGCAGAATTAGTCCCAAGAGTTCAACTAAGTAGAGACAAAGCGAACTCACAGAAAACACAGGGACGCATTAGCTGCTGGCTCCTGGTACAAGCTTCTCACTGGGAATTAATCGTTTAGGCTCTGTCAGAAACAATGTTACACAGAGAAATCCTTTCTGGAAAACACACAAAGAAAGAAAGAAAAGAAAATTAACAATACAAACAGCAAACCTAGGAAGCTGATAAGAGGTCATCATTCCAAATACCTTAATTTTCCTGTTACAAACCAAAGCCCCAAAATTGAAATGATTGGCCTAAGATTATTTCTCTTACAGCGAGTTTAAAATGAGCCTGGAACAGAGTGGTGTAAAAATACCAGAAAAGCTGTCTTATTCCTCAGTGTTCTTTCCAAAGCCCTCTCGAAGACCATTCCAGTGGCCCTCATTGTAGCCACTCAACGCGAGGCTCAGGAGGGGACAACACTGTCCCTTCACGAACACTTCAGGAACCCTCAATTTTTACCTCCCTGGAGCCAAGTCGAGCCCCTGAAGGTGTTATAACCATCATCTGTGGTACCCGGGGCCTGAGGGGCAATATTTATATACCTGATACAAATATTTTAAGAGTTTCACATCATGTGGGGTGTGAGCAAAAAGTTCACGAAAGAGGGAACTTTCTAGTCAAGTGTTGGGACTGCTGCCCCAACCTCCAGGCTTGAGTAAGTCATTGGCACCCGCTGGGTGACACGTGCACACAGCGCAATCCTAACAAAAAGGGGCAAGTGATTTGTAAAAGACAACTGGTGTGCTAACAACAGCGGAGTCCTGACTGAGATCTAGCAGCGATAAGTAAAAAGTTCAGAGAAAGGCAAGGCTGCCTCTCTGGAGATGGCCCAGGTGGTATTCTGAAACACATTTCACAGCCACGAGAGCCCAGATTTGTGCCAACATTCCCACTCACGATGGTTGACCTTGACCCCCCTCCCCCCCCCCCCCCCCCCCCCGGTGTAACATTCCAGTGTGCTGACGTGGACAGAGCGTCACGTTACTGGCTTTCTGTTGCTTGTACAAGCTGACTGTGGCACGTGCATGAGGGTCAGCGTGCCCTTCAGGCAGCGTGAAGATTTCAGGCGGAATACACAAACACGCGCGCGCGTGCACACACACACCAGAAATTCACCAGGTAATCTAAATGTAGTAGGACATTCTAAGAGAAAAATCACAATGGCATGGACAGAAATCTTACGCAATAAAAATATGAAAGACACCTCCCTATCTTTTAAATTACCCTAAATGCAACTGAATTTACATAACGCCACTCAAACACACAAACAATAAGCATCATTTTCATAAAGACCTTTTATATATGGTTGAGATTCTCTTAATCAGCACTCAAGGCAAATGCATAACATATAACAGTTGATAAAACTTTTGATAACTTCCTGCAGGCACTTGGTTTCATAAAATATCTTCAGGATGAAAAGAAACAGAATATTTGCAGCCTTAGTTGATGTTTATATTCTGGTAAGTTCAGAATTTTGTGAAGATGTTAGGATAGTATAATGTAGGACTATTAGTCTCTTAATTTTCTCTTGTTATGAACAAAAGAAAGTATTTATGTAGGCATATACTTTGAAGATTGTTATAATAGTAAAAGTTTGGGAGAAGCCTAGGAGTTTAAGAATAGGTAATTGTTTAGTAAACTCTATACTGACACATTTAAATATATTACACTACATTAAATGGTATTGTAATATGAAAGATGTTTAAGAAATAACGGGAAACAAGACATAAGTTTCTTATACTTGTTGGGAAGGAGTAAATTTGCTCAATTGTTACCATGCTTCCATTTAAGTAGAAGATGCCTAGTAGATTTATGTTATTGAGATTTCAAGCTCAGAAGAATGAAAGTTGATGGAGGAAGGTCATTGGCTAATAAAGGAACTGCCTTGGCCCATTTTATTGGTTAGGACATAGGTAGGTGGAGTAAACAGAACAGAATGCCGGGAGGAAGAGGAAGTGAGCTCAGACTCCACAGCTCTCCTCTCGGGAGCAAGACGCCTCAGAGAGACGCCATGCTCCCTGCTCCCGGGAAGATGCATGCAATGAAGCAAGCCGCCAGGTCAGACATGCCATGCTGAATCTTTCCCGGTAAGACCGGTGCTCACAGTTTATTAGAGATGGGTTGATCGGGATATCAGAATTAGCCAGTAAGGGCTAGAGCTAAAGAGCCAAGCAGTGTTTAAATGAATACAGTTTGTGTGTTGTTATTTCGGGCATAAGCTAGCCAGGCGGCTGGGGTGTTGGGGACGCAGCCCCACTGCTCTTATTACTACAGAAAGTGTGAAATGACCAAGGGGATCAGTGATGGATCTGATTAGTAGGCATCACTGTCTCTCATTTGGATCAAAATAACCTATATATTATAAACTCTCAGGATCCTTGTTGGTCGCTATAATTCCCTGGCCCCTTGACTTTCTTTGCCTGTGGCTGCTCCTCCAAGCACAAGACCTCGATGGTTCTGATAAGACCTACAGCTGAATGATCCTGAGAGCTGGGCGTGGCTAAGGATCCCTATATAAGCTTCCCCCTGGGCACAATAAACTGGACATTGGCATTCGTGTTATCAAGAGTGACCCATGTCTTCATCTCCGTTTCTGTGTCTGTGAGTCTGTGTTTTTAAGTCTCCAGGCTTAGTTCCCAGCTCGCGTACTCTCTTGTGCACAGGTGCTATGGGACAGTACAGGCGAAATACAGGGACCGTGGAGTTTTATACTGCTCCACTTCTGTCCTTTTCTCAGGTCTGTATGCAACCGTGTCTCTGGTTACATTAGCTTCTTTGGGCGGATTTCCCTACATTTTACATGGGATATGATTGCTGGGAGTCAATTCCAAGCCCCACTGGCTCTCATTTGTTTATTTATGATAAGGGTGCTATTTTTATCTCTGTGTCTCTGACTGTTATCTTCCAATGGGTTGTTAGCTTAAGCAGAAAACGGACACATGGACACTGGTTCCACACACATCAGCATGATGCTACAGCTGTTCCAAGCAGGGAGTTCTTACAACAATAATCATGAGTGAGTTAATGGGCCTTGGTAGAGAAGAGTCTTTGGACTCTCTGGCTCAGGGACCTCAACTTAACGCAACCATTACACAAACACCTCGGGTTAAACTTTCAGGGCATGTGGTGGCTGAGTGTAAAATGACAGAGGGTCAGACATCCCGACACGAAATCTCTTTTCACTGAATGCAATCCCTTCCTCACAATCTTAACCTTTTAAACCTCTCTTGACTTTATAAGACCAACCTGGCAAATAACAGTTGTTACAGGGCTTTGAGTGAACTGTTTTTCAACAATAAACACTGCCATACTCCTATGAAGAAACTCTTTTGGTAGAAAACCACATGGATAAGGGACATAAAAGGCAAAAGACGGTGTTAAGTTCAGTAAAAGCTGAAAAACCAAAAGGTGATAGTGATAACTCTTGAGACAATGAGTGTAAGATATTTGTGCTTTGGGGAAGAACATAGGAGAGAGATGAACAGAAAACAGATCGGAGGGTGTGTGTGGAGAGAAAGAAGGCAGCTGGTGACAAGGCTGGAATTCCTTGAAGAGAAGCCACTAATACAGATTCCTCAATCTTGATTGGCTAAAAGATATTGTAAATTCAAAGACCTCTCTTATTTAAGGTGAATCTGGAGTTGAATTTGGAGTGGAATCCATACCACAACATCTCTCAGTGTAGACCTTCAGTACGTTTTATGACATCTTTGTATGTCTGGGAATGTATCCCAAGTATATTTGGATCTGTGTGTGTGTGTGTGTGTGTGTGTGTGTGTGTGTGTGTGTGTGTGTGTGTGAAACTGAGCAAGGGCCTGAGTTTTTATGTTCTTGTTGCAATGTTACTAGACTGAGTGAGCACAGGGAGAGCCTGGGGGTCAGATGTGACCACGTGAATGACCGCATGGCACTAGCACACACCTTGAATGACCGCATGGCACTTGAAAACTTATCTAGTTTTCAAGAGGCAGTCACTGGCATTTGCTGCCATCCTCCTGGAAAGCACAGCTCCTACCTAACATCTTCATCTTCCAGCTGGTGCCTCAGTGAGCTTGCTGCTTTGGGAGGTTCTGGGAACTTGAGGAACTGGATTATTGGAGGAGATGCCTTTGAAGGTAATACTTGATGCCTGGTCCTTTCTTCTCTGTTGTTCCTGTTCACCAAGAAGTAAATTGAAGTGTTGATTTCATTTTTCCCTTATCAATAAAAACTTGGAAGTCAGGTATTGGGCTAAGATCCTGAATAATCAGAGAACCGACAGAGAAGTAGTGTGATGTGGGATTTCCCCTCTGTGGACTGGGAATACCACTGGTTAATAAGGAAGCTAATTTGGGCCTGTGTTGGGCAGAATAGAGCTTAGTCAGGGAAGACTGAACTGAATGCTGGGAGAAAGAAGGTGAAGTCAGTGAGAAGCCATGTAAGCCCCACCAGAGACACACTGGATGGAACCTTGCCCATAAGCCACAGCCACATGGCAATATACAGATTAATGGAAATGGGTTAAATTAAGATGGAAGAGCTAGCCAATAAAAAGCTAGAGCTTGCCAGGTGGTGGTGGCACATGAGTTTAATTCCAGCACTCAGGAGGCAGAGACAGGCAGATCTTTGAGTTTGAGGCCAGCCTGGTCTACAAGAGAGTGCTAGTTCCAGGACAGATTCCAAAGCTACAGAGAAATCTGGTCCTGAAAAAAACAAAAAACCACCAAGAAAAATTTCCAAACAAAAAAAGCAGCTAGAGCTAATAGGCCAAGCAGTGATTTAATTTAATACAGTCTCTGGATGGTTATTTCGGAACTGAGCAGCCTGGAACAAGCAGCCTCCTACAACAGTAGTAAACATCTCATTCCTTGATCCAAAAGGACCAAGACTCTCTATAAGCCCCTCTCTACTACCTCCTGTGTCTATCTTCCCCAGTCCCCCCCCCAAACCTCTAGGGCTAATTTTCGTCAGCTAGCAGCTAGCTCGGTCCTCTGACTCAAAACAAACTTAGTCTCAGAGGTTTCAGAATACAATCAAAATATCCCACAGCAGTGAATGACTCCCAGCTCTATACATTGCCACTGTCTTGCTTCACCGATACAGCAATGGAGTCACGGACCAGACTCTATGAAAGCATGAGCCAGGCATTGAGCAGTTGGGGAGAAGCTACAATCTTTCTGTAACCCAACAGGTCACTTTCTATACCTGCAGGCATATATCTCCTGCCCCTGTGATCCAGCAGGGAACTAGTCCCTCACAGCGGGGGAACTCCAGGAGGAGTAGGAACCTCAAAAAGCACTATGGCCCTGGCTTTGTCCCCCCATCATGCTAACATCTGAGACCTTCCAAACAAGCTACTTGCTGTTCACATCTCTAGCTCTGTCGTGTTTCACATCTTGGCTTTCATGGTCTTATCAGTGGTTCATGGGGTAACCAGCCTCAAGTTGGCCTTGGCGTATCTTGCTCTCCATGGTAGTGCCTGGGAAATGAGCCCCAAGAAGCTTCTCAATACAGGGCCAACCCACTAAAGCCATTCCTAGACCCTGGGAATCAGAAGTGCTAACTTGAAGGTGTGGTTTTATGATAACAACCCAAAGTGTGCAAACACAGGTATTTCCTTTGCCAACTGATTAACTCTAATAGAGACCAGGTGCTTAGTTTACCCTCAGGCCTCATTTCAAGGCAGGCTAGCAGAGTGCTTGAAATTGAGTTAGGTTTAACTGGTAGCTTATCAACTTGGTAATTGACCTCAAAAATATTTTTCCTGACCTGTAAAGGTGGGGGTGATGCTTGTGATACCTTCCTGGGATTGATTTGAACTGGACTCTGACCCGGCAATGTCAAGGATTTGCCATTCTTGCTACAGCCTTGATGAGTCTGACTCTGGAAACTAAATCCCATTCATGTTCTTAAAGAAGAAATGCGATTTGCTACAATTTCAATAATGGCAAGACTAGGAAGAACCCTTCTTCCTCATCTCTGCTTCTCCACTAACAGTGCTGTGCAGTGAGAGAAAGGGCATAGTCACACTCACTGTTCTGTGGCTGTGAAGAGACATTATATAACCATGACAACTCTTCCAAAAGAACACATTTAACTGGAACTTTACAGTTTCGGAGGTTTAGTCCATCATGACCTTGGCAGGGAGCACGGTGGCACCCAGGCAGACATGGTGCTGGAGAAGCAGCTGAGTTCTACATCCAGCTCCACAGGCAGGAGAAGAGAGACACTGGGCCTGGCTTGGACTCTCGAAACTTTAGCACTCACTCCTAGTGACACACTTTAACAAGGCCACATCTAATCCTTCTCACGTAGTACCACTTCCCTGATGACTGAGCATTCAAATCAAATATATGACCCGATGAGGGCTGTTCTTACTCAAACTACTACAGCCATCAAGGTAATTCTTATAAAAGGCGGCATTTAATTGGGGACTTGCTTACAGTTTCAGAGGTTTAGAGTCCATTGTCATCGTGGTGGGGAGCAAGGTAGCAAGCCTGGCACTGGAGTAGTAATGTTACACCCTAATACACGTGCTCAAATCAGGCCATACCTCCTAATCCTAATCTTCAAAGAGTTCCTCTGCTCCTTGGTGACTAAGTCTTCAAACGTATCAGCCTATAGGTGCCATTCCTACTTAAGCACAACAGCATCTTTGGCTGGGGTTGGAGTGGGAACCTGAGCATGCCCGGTCTCTTCCATCGTGGTCCACAGACGAAGTGAGCTTCCACTCATTCTGCACTATACTGAAAGCTCCCATCATCCCGAGTTGAGGGGAATCAGTTCCCTGTGGACAGATATGTTCTGGAATCTCATAGTGGTCATGCCTTCCAGTCCAGCTACTATTAGTGAAATTACTGAGTTAGCCATCTCTCTGCCTGCTTCATTGCTTCCACACAGACAGAAGCAGTACCCGGTCTCCCCTTTCTAAGTCTCTAACAGGTGCCATTGCTATTCTTCAGGCAGTGGGGCATACTGGTCCAGACATCTGTGAAGATGCTGTCTCTGCTGAAGAAGTTGAACCATGTGTCTTGCTCAAAGCTAAATGCTTCTGTTTCACTATGGGATGCTGGAGCCTTTGTGGGTGATTCAGACCAGATTTGGGGCTTTTCTCTCCTGACACTTTTGTCTATTTCCTGTTTGGAATGTCCAGGAGGGGACTGACTCCTGAGGGAGACAATGTCCCCTCTGTCTTAAGATGTACCCAAAGGAGTTCTCTATTGAAGACGTGTGAAATGTTTGAGCACTGCTGAGGTTATCACTAGGAGGCTGTGCTGGGAAGGTGACCCAAAGTTATTTTGTTGTCTTATTTTTTGAGACAGACTTTTACTACATAGCCTGAGCTTTTTTTTTTAAATTCATAATCCTCTTGTCTCTGTCTCTCAAGTGCTGGGTTTTCAGATGCATACCACTGCATCCGGCTTCAGGAAGGATTTTAGGTGGTTGGGATATAGCTTACTTGGGTCAGGCATTTACTCAGTGAGCATGAAGCCCTGGGTTTGAGTTCCAACACAGTACAAAGACCAGGCACACCAATGTGCAACTGTAACCCCCGCATTTGGAATGTGAAGACGGGAGCATTAGGAAGCTCACAGCCACCTTGTAGCCATCTTTGGCTATATAGCGAGTTCAAGGCCAGCATGGATAACATGAGGGCCTGTCTCAAAGCAAAACAAAGCAGAACACATACACACAGACACATGAATATGAAACAGAAAAGGAAAACGGAAGAGATGTTAAAACCTAGTAATTGAAACTTCCAGCTTTTATTTTGTCAAATAAGACTTTTACGTTGATTGAGTCATCTTATCATTTGTGGACAAGCTGTCATTCCACCCCTGCTTCGTAGAAAAAATGTTTTCTAAAATTAACTATTCCAGTTTCTCATGACTATGATTATAATATCGTCCAAAAATGAAGTGCCTGACAGGGGTGGACTGTGTCACACCGACCTTTTACTGATAACTTTAGATCACCCTTTTCCCATCTTCCCAGAAGTAAAAAAAACTAAACACAGCAAAATTAGCTGATAAGAGTTTGAGTTACATTAGATGGCTTCACCATGTCTTGCTAAAAGCAAAATGAAAATTTGTTTTCACCTCTTAGAGACACATGAAATTGAGTGGTTTTGTGAGGATATAATGATGGGAAAAATCTATGAAACACCTGGTGGCGGCCTCCTAGGTTGGCTTCAGTAAGCAGCGCAGTGTCTCTGGTCACCAGAAGATGATGTGTCAAACACTGTGGGGGAACAGAGCCTGTTGCTGGCTGTAGGGGAACCCAGGGAGAGGTTTGTTCTGAAGGAGTCCAGGTAGGATATTCCATACCCACATACTCCTGGGTAGCCAGTCTTAGCTTCTACCCGATCAGGGTTCCCTGACATGGTATTCTAGAGGATGGAATTGGGAATCTTAAAGGGAGTGGTGGAAAAAATCCTGAAGACATCTCATGGTCAATGAGGTTTGAGAAAGCCCTTGTTTGTTACATAGAGGTTTCTCAGGGCATATCCAGTATCGATGATCTTGGAGGGGTCTCACAGGGAAGAAACTGGTTCCCTTTGTGTACCCCCCAGTTCTCCAAACACCTGAGCATGCTATGCTCCCTTCCCCACCACTTTGCTACCAGAAAGACCTAGGCAGGGACAACCTAGGATCTTACAACCTGTGTGCTCTCAGCAGCCCTTGAGTGACTCCCCGCGGTGCTCAGGAGCAAGTAAAATCTCCTTGGCATGGCCCATGATGCTCCATTTAAAAATGGTCCCATCCCCACTTTTCCCAGCTCATGTGCTACCAACATTGATCTCTGCTTTCTGCACTTCCTTGTCGATCCTGGAATGTGTCCCGGTCTTTCTCACCACATGGCCTTGACGCAACTCTTCCCTCAGTAAAAACTCCGCTTCGGACCCCCATGGTCCCCCCTAGTCTGCTCTTCACACTTGTCTGTTGGTCTCAGGTTTGCTTTCTGAGGTTTCACATTCTGTGGTTTCGCTCACTGGGGTCAGCTGCTCTCCAAAAATAGTAAATGGAAAATTCCAGAAACGAACAACTGGCATGGGTTTTCAGTTACAGTCCCTTTCCTAGTGTTGTAATAAAACCTTGCTATACTCTGTCCAGCGGCTCCACTCTGTGGACCTAACCCCCCACCCAGCCCAGGCTGTATCCAGCCCCCTGGTGGCCGTCTTAGTCATCAATGGTTACAGCATTGCAGTGTGTGAGCATACATAGAGTACCGTCTGTGTAGCAAGTATCACCGGGGGCGGGGGTCTCTCTCTCCTGTAGATAAGGAGGACAATCTGTATTCTTTGTGTTTTATTCATTGCCATCCAAGCAAGTTTTGCAAATAATTTACCGACTTTTTCTCCCTTATTCCCTCCCTCTCCCTCAGTCTCCACGGTCCTGTGCTTTGACAGGTTATCCCTTAAACATTATGCTCACCTACTCGTCCTGCACAGCTATGGCATTCTTTCCAAAGAACAGACTTCCAGGGAAGGGTTGCGTGTATGTAATCTTGCTCATGACTGTGCGGTTGAGGTTTCCTGCCCCAGTGTCCTCAGGCTCGTCCGTCCCAGCCAGTCCCTTACACAGCAGCAATGGCATTTGCATAGGAGAGGGGTGTTACATGTTCTCCTGGAGCCTTCTCAGGGTTTTGTGATTTCAGGAGAGCCAGCATCCCATCGGCAGTGATAATTCGGTGGGGGAAGAGAATATGCTAGCTCAAGTGCTACAAAAGCCAGAGACTAGAATGTTCTATGTGTTTCCCAAGACTCCAAAGCCCTCTGAAGCTTGGTTGAGGTCCCATTTCAAAGCTTCAGACGGAAAGTTCAAAGTTCAAAGTCAAAGCTAATTGTTAAAAATATGTATTTCGAGACCTATTTACTTTCTGGATTTTAAAAAAATTATCCCCTTCATTTTTCCCTTTCTACATTTGTTTTATTAGCCAGACCACAACACTCCTAATATCTACAGAGATCATTTTGTCAAACTGGAAGAGTCTTCAAAAGCTTTAGTGGACTCTAAGCCCACTCCAAGTTCAAAGTCTGTCATCCCCCTTGCAAGTACTTGTTTCCTAGAAATAAAAACGAGTTCGCCCCAGTCTGGTTGCCCCGATCGGTTTGCTTCGTAGCTGGGACAGAGGCAAAGACCCTCTTCTCCTTATTTAACAAGTTTGTGCTTTCTACCTCTGTGGTCAACAGAAATAAGCGGGGGGTGGGGGGGTGGGGGGGGGGGTTGTCAGGGCTCAGCTCCTGTCATTAAAGTTCAGAGTCAGTAGAGGGAAAATGGAGATGCTAACAGGAGCGGAGCTAGGTCGGTTTGCAAGACTGGCGGGGAGAGCCCGAGGTCTCGCGCATGCCCCTTTCTCGTGCCTCTCATCCATCTACGCTGTCAACCGTGTCCTGGCTAGGAGGTAATTTTATCCTTGCTGGGTTTGCTAGAAGCGATCAATTCTTCTGACAGTTAATATCATGATGGGATGGTATCCAAGGGCAAGGCTCACCAACGTCCTAAAATATACCACCAGGCAGGGGGGAGTCATTAATAATGAAAATAATAGAAATGCATTAAAATATTCACTACTCTTTAGCCTGGTTTCTTTTAGACTCTTAATATCTTTCATAATTTAAGACCCATTAGTTTATGTTCATCTCGATATAAAGTCAAAGCCGATTTCCTTTGCAGGACCACTTGGAAGTCAGATCCAAGAATCAAATTCTATTCATAGCGTGACCGTAGGTAAATGCGCTTCCTCACCAATACAAAGCAAATAGATCATTTTTCATATACGCTGCACAAAGTATTAAAGATGCCTGCGTTTTGGCAGGTGTAAAGACCACTTATATCATACGCCTTGCCTTACCGGTGTCCTTTCCCCGTCTTATCCTGAGAATGCTTTTATAATCTAAAACATTCACCGCAATTTCATACCCATCAGGTGGGATTTTTTTTATTACAGGTTGGAAAAGACAAGCACACACAAGGTGTAGCTCGCTCCCTTTCCAGTCTGGGGGAGGAGCTGATGGGCATGGGGGAGGGGCCTCTGCTGACTGACTGGGAAGCAGGCCCAGAGGGAGCATATCGCTTTCTGACACATTTCCTTTACGCTCTTAGTTGTTGCGCCGCATGTTTTCATTTGGGTAAGACGTTTTGGGAATGTATCTGTGTGGAGTTGGGTTCATTAGTAAATGGCCCCTCCTCCTGCTGTGACCTAGCTCTTCCCCAGCTTCTTCAGAGTATCATCCCCCGCTCTGGGTCTTAAGGAAAAAGGGACAGCAGCCTACACATGGCCGGCTACAAAGAGACTGCGACTCTTCCACAGCTGAAGAGGCCTGCCCACCGAATCCTTTGTGACCCAAAAGCTAACAGCCAGGCCTTCTCACGGGCCGGGTCTGCGCGAGGAGAGAGAGGACAGAGAACTGGGGACAGCAGGAGAGAGGCATAGTGCTGGGGGTACAGCTCTAACAGGAAGAGAGGAACATGTCACTCAAGCCTTACATCTACAGGGAGGGAGGGAGGCGGGCGGTGATCTTCGAGAAGGGACGCCAGATGGAAAAGTTTATTTTCAGTGCCTTCATCCTTACTGTTTTGTCCAGATAATGATTAAGATGAACGTTCAGAATTTCACAACTGACTACCGAAGTCAAGAACAAATGGCACCATTCGAGTCCGTGTGTGTGTGTGTGTGTGTGTGTTCTGTTAGTATTTGAGGCTAGAGGAAACTGATTCCAAAGAAATGACATTTTCAAATGTCTGAAATGCCCCAGGAATGTTATCTTCCCGCTAGAATTAAGACAACTTATCCCTTGATCCAAGATATTTACGCTGAACTCATTTCACATGCCCATCTATGTTCTTTAATAGAAAGACAGATGAATGTTTTCATAATTGTAAAGGTGGCAACTTCAAAACTTATCAAAATACCCTCATTTATAAAATCATGAATATAAAAAAATTAGCATTTAGATGAAACAAGATCTGATGCATGTAGACAGGATGTTTCTAGTCAACTTCATGGGTAGAGTAACATGTATTCATTTCCCAAGTTATTAAACAAAGTAGCATGAATTATTCACAGAATTACCCAAATTACACACTGTGCTAATTTTCAGGGCTTTATGGAAGCTAGTTTAGTTACTTTTGTCTTTTTTATTCATATGACACACAAGAATGGAGTCAATGTATCCAGTCCATATAACAAGTACACCATTTTGCATTTTCACATCGGAAGAGCAAGTCTGCAAGCAGACCCCAAAAGCTGCAGACTGAGGTAGGAAGAGCCCAGGGCCAATAAAGTAGTGATTGCACAGGTAGTGACTGCTTTAGTAAGTTCTGTTGCTGGGACAAAATGTCTAACAAAAGCAGAGTACGAAGAAAGGGCTTATTTTGGCCCACAGTTTGATGGCCCAGTACATCCTAGTGTGGAAGGCATTGTGGGGTGGGGTTGGAGGGTGATGCAACTGATCACATTTTTTCTGTGGTTAGGCGGCAGAAGAGATGTATGCTGGTGCCTAGCCCCCTCGGTCTCCTCTTCCCTCCTCTCTCCCCCTCCCTCCTTTCCTCCTTTTCCCCCTCCCTCCTCTTCCTCCTTTTTCAGTCTCAGACCCCATCTGATGAAATGATGTCACCAGCATTCGGTGTGAATCTCCTTGGTTAAGTGTTTCTAGAAATGCCTTCATAGTTAGAGTTGTGTTTCCATGGCGATTCTATCAACAGAGTAAGGTTGGAGTATCCACACCACACTATCTGCTAACACATGCTTGCTGCCAAGTGACGGTCCACTTACACCTTTGCTCAGAGGACTATACCAACTCTGCAAAGTTGGCATTACTCCTACGTACTACTGTCTGCCCGTTCAGGGTGGTAAAGTTGAGGCCCAAATAACTCAAAACCATCTCAGGAGTCAGAATTTTAATCAAAGTCTGGGTACAAACTCTTGCAAGTCTCATTTCTTTTTCATCAATTCAGATGGTCATGGCTGCAGTTCTGACGGTTTTGATAGAGAGCTGGAGTCAGAATTACTTAAATGAAAATGAAAGAAATAAAATTCAAAAGCAATGCGGTATTATCTCAAGACTTGTGCAAGCACGCCACACATTGAGGATTATAGCTGAAATGCTGAGGCTAAAAGTGTCACATATCAAAGACAGAATGTTGCCTTCAATGTATTTAACTTGTCTCCAAATTTTTAACATTATAGGAAGGCAAACATCAGCAAAAAAGTCAACCTTACCCTTCTATTGAGCTTCCATGTTGAAGGTGACAAGAGTTAGGTTGTTAGAGGATGATGAACTTTTAAAGTGGGGTCGGGGGCCTGGCAGGAAGTGTTCAGGGCATTTGGAGGTAACTGACCCCAGAGACAGGCAGTGCTGGCCACAAGAGAATGTGATGTTCTGCACTGGGATTTTTTCCATGCAGCATTTTGGAGTTGGTAAACTCAGTTAAATAGTAACCTATTATGTCCTTTTGTAACTAAAATTATAAAAATATTTATTCAAAACAAAATTGTTTCAGTCATCTTAAGTGGTTTCTGTCGTTTCTTGGCTGATTCCTCACTCAGTCGACTTTTGGGGGACATGAAGCATTGCTTTCAAAGGGTGTAAGTGGGGGCCACCACGTAACTGAGTGAGAAGATTGCTAGCCTTGGCGGGGCATTTGAATTCAATCCTTAGTGTCATGAATGGAACAATTTTAAAAGATCATTTCTGAGTTACATTTCTAGCCCCCTTACCCCTCACCCTCCAATGGCCCTGAAAACAAATCAGTCGTTGGATTATTCTGGGAGGCTTCAAGCAACCACAAAAGTGGATAGAATGTTCTAACAAAGTCCCAGGTCTCCAGTTCCAACCTTCAGTTAGCATAACATTTTCCTCTTGAAATTTTTAGAATCTTTTATTTTACATGCAAGAGTGTTTTGTTTGCACGCTTGCCTGTGCACAACATACCTGCAATGCCCTTGGAGGCCACAAGAGGGAAGAAGATCCCCTGTAACTCCAGTTCCAGATAGTTGTGCGTCATCAGGAGGGTGCCTGGAACAGAACCCCATGTTCTCTGTAAGAGCAGCCAGTGCTTTTAACTGCTGAGTCAATTCACTCCAGTCCTCAAATTTTGCCTCCTTTTATTCTATCTTAATTCTCTAGTCTGTCTTCCTTTTTCTTTTGATTAGAGGAACACTTTTCTATTTCAAAACTTAATTAAAATTAACTTAGTGTTTCGTATAGCCCAGACTGGCCTTGACTTTTCTATGTAGCCAAGGATGACCTTGCCCTTCTGACCCTCTTGCCTTTACCACTCAAGTACTGACATTTCCTGACCTCAAAAAAAAGTACTTTAATGGCTGATTTTATTTCAATCAACATCCATAGAGTCATGTGTTGTACTTGGATGGTGAATCTTTTGAATTTTCTCTAATCCACTAATGCCTTTGTCAGTTAGGTTCACCTGCTAACCTAAAGCAAAATCCCTCCATTGCTCACATCAGCAGTATGTTGAGTGCTGCAAGAACCCATAATGCACTGGGCTGGCTTCAGGTGTGCAGCAGTTCCCGTCTAGCAGGTAGGTAGGGGTGTCAGGGCAGTCAGAGCCATCCAAGATGTTTTATGTTTGCTTGATGGGTTCTGATTCTCAAGGAAGCCACCCCGGGTTTGTCCCCTTTTGGGCCTGGTTTGCCTTAAGCAGCAAGTAGGACATTCTGCAATGTCTCCTTCCTAAAGCCCCAGCTTCTATGGAACATGCTGCTCCAACTCATTGCATGAGCCAGAGAAGTCACAAGAAGAGCCGGGTTCAAAAGAAAGGGATACAGGCTCCGCCCTTTGATGAGGGAAATTCTACGACATGGCTGTGCAGGGAAGACTAATCTGTGATGGTAGGAGCTGGTTGTGCCAGATTAGGAGAGCCAAAGCTTGCGAGAGTTTCTAACCCCAAATTTGGTAAAGCCACATCAAGAGCTTGAGAGCAGCCAGAGCCGGGGTACTCTTACCATGGCAACTGGCAAATGCTCTAAATGAGTCAGTCTGTAATCATTTACGGCAGAGTGCTGGCTCGCCTTTATTCGCATAAAATGTGAATGCCACTGCCTAGGAAGAGCTGAAGATTCATCTCAGGATGGAAAATATTGAGGGGGAGGAGAGGGGTTCCCTTGAGTCTTTCCCCATCACCGGTGTCTCTGGACTGCTGATAGCTAAGTTGGACAGGAGAAGAGACAAGCGAGAGAAAGAGGAAGTGGTCCTCCACTTACTGTGTGGCTTCTGACTGCCATCAGGTTAAGGTCTAACCGGCTCATGTTTATAAGTGTTTCACCATCTTCTGTGGCTTTAGCAAGATGTTAGACACAGAAGCAGTTCTATGTTCTGGATTTTTTTTTTCCACTTGCCTTTCTTCTGGTCTGGGTCATTATTTGTCACCATGCCAACCTGAGAGAGGCCTGCTCTGCCATTGTGCGTGGTGGTGGTTCGAGCGTCATTGCTTCTCAGTGTGGAGTAAAATGGACGAGAATGAGGATTCTGAAGGATGTTTCTGGAGCGAGGGGAGAGCGGAGAGAGCCTGGCAGAAGCCAGCAGAGCTGCTTTTGCTGATGCAGTTCTTGCAATGCCACATTCAAGCTCTTTGGAACTTGCCAGAAATGCAAAATCCCTGGTCCTACCAAGACCTGAGTTCCAATCTGCATTTAAACAAGATTCCCGGTAGTTCTTTTGTAAATGGTAGAGTTCTAGGGCAATCTATGTGGTGGTTTGTTCATGGAACTAGAAATCATCATGTGCTTCCTTAGAGTAGGCATGTTAATCTTTTGTGTCCTATGTGTGTATGGTGTACATGCATGTGTGTAATGCATGTAGACACGAGGGAAAACAAAGGCCTCCTTTTGAAAGTGGATGTCTTCATCTCGCTCTACACACTGCATAGAGACCGTATCTCTCCCCCTTAAAACACAGAGCTGATCAATCCCACTAGCCACCTTACTTGGGTGTTTCTCCTCTAGAGTGCTGGGATTTTAGGCGATTGGTCGGCCCCACTGGCCCAACTCTTACATGGATGCTGGCAAGCAGAATTCCCATCCTCACTCTGCATGGCTGATGCTCCAACTGCCTTCCACCAACTTCCCAGCCCAGCATGTCCCTCTTGTTCATACTCCACTTTAATTCTGAGTCTTTTTCCACTTGTAGGTTTGTTTAGGGTCCATGCTTAGCAAACTCCTTGGGCCTTTCCAGAAGCCACATTTTCATAATCACTATGTTAGAAAACTATATTAGTGTGCCTAAAATAGTATGCCAGCATTGGGAGCAAGGGACAGTGAGAGCTAGCACCCCTCATCCCAATGGCAAAAAATAAAAAGGTGGGGGAAAAATCCAGATTAAGCAATATCACAGCATATTCTTGGGTATTTGCGGTGGTTTGAATAAGAATTTACCCCATAGGCTTATTTGAATGCTTAAGTCAGCCTTAAAGGATTAGGAGGTGTGACCCCGTTGGAGTAGGTGTGGCTTTGTTGAAGGAAGTATGTCATTAGGCATAGGCTTTGAGGTTTCAAAAGCCCACACCAGGCCTGGTCTCTTTTTCTCTTCCTGTGTATCAGGGTGTAGCTCTCAGCTACTGCTCCAGAGCCACACCTGCTGCTATGTTTCTTGCCATGGTGACAATGGATTAAGCCCCTGAAACTGTAGGCAAGCGCCATCTAAATGTTTTTAGTAAGTGTTGCTTTGGTCAAGGTGTCTTCTTCACAGCAATAGAACAGTGACTAAGATGAATATTTAAAGGCAATTATCAAGACTTGAAAAAAAAATTAGGCCAGGAAAATAGCTCAGCAGGTCCAAGTGCTTATCCAAGAACTATGGCCCGAGTTTGACCCCCAGGATCCGCATTGGTGGGAGAACTGACTCCCACAGGCTTCCCTGTGACCTACAAAGGTGAACCACGGCATCTGCTCCCCTCTCCAGATATACAAATAAAATAGAAAATGTTCTTAAGAAAAAAGCTAAACCAATTTGTTTTGAGACAGGGTCTCTCTACACAGCCCTGAATCTCCTAGAACTCACTATGTAGACCAAGCTAGCTGCAAACTCAAGAGATCCACTTGCCTCTTCCTGATTACAGGCATGTAACACCATGTTTAACTCATAAAAAGCCAATTTGAAAGCAGCTGCTTCTCTTGGCTGCTTCTAGAAGTAGGCCTTTCCTTCCACCGTTATTTTGCTATCATTGTAAGGGTGTTTTGCCATCTTGCACTTCATGCATTCCTATAAAACTTTGTGGAGTCCTGAGGATAATGTGCAAAGTAAACAAGAAAACCAAACTTCTTTCCCAGGGAGAAAATATCTTGGTAGTGACTACAATAAGGAAAAGGAATGATTTACTCAAGGAAAAAACAAGACTCATGAGCTCGAAAAGAAGAATTTGCTCTTTATACCAGCAGTGACCTTATCTTGGTAACTTTATATGTGATGAGTCAGAAAGACCCAATGCTGAGGATGAGAACGGGGACAGAAAAGTTCTATTAGGATTGTGGCTTAGGGTGCTCGTCATGAGGGAAATCCAAACCTCCAAAGAGGAATTTTCAGAGAGATGTCTTTTAGTGATTTACTGGCATGAGACTGGGTGTCATGAGAATTTGAGCCCAATTGGGGGGGGGGGGGAACCAAACAATGACAGAGCAAATTTAGATTTCAAAATTCACTTGAACTAGGGAGTTTATGTTAGGCTTACTTCCAGAGCAATGAGGGTTTATGGGTAGGAGCATAGGCCATCTTAGAGAAAACATAGTTGAAGGTCCACACCCAGCATGGATGATGAAGACTCTCTAGTGGCTGCATAGATGAAGCTGTTTCTTTTCCTTTATCCCCTTTTCTCTCAATTATGCCCTTGCCCTTTCCAGAGCTTCTGAAGTCAATGCAATTAGCATAGAATTGCATGCAGCTGATCGGGTGGGGGTCTGGATGCTGATGATCCCATGCCCCTCGTGCCTTCTTGTGTGGCAGATCAGTGGGCAATTAGCCCAGCTGGGATGTTTTATGGCAAGCAGACCTAGCCTAACTCCAGAAGATGGTGGTAGTGGGATTGCAGGACAGTCCTATTCAACACCCAGGTAAACTCTAAAAAACTTTGTGACTGGAAGTTGGAGGGCCTGGAGTACTAAACTGTCATAAGCGCCGCCCTCCCCCCTCCCCGTTGGGTGCCATCTGTCAGTCGTGGCTGGACCCCGACACGGAACCATGACCTCCTGTTTTACTTTTAAAATTCTCCAAGACTCTCAGGAGGTAAACGATGCCGCAGCTCAAACCTTCCCGCTTTCTGAAGTGTGGGGACATTGATGTGACCAAAGTCTAGCCTTGTCTTGACCCTTTGCGGTATCTTGGAACAGCAGCTGGCGTCACTCTTCCATAGCCCCTAAGACCACCAAGACCGAGTTTTTCACTGCTGCGGGATGCTTGACACGTAATAGGCCCTCCATACATCATATTTGTTGGCTAAGTGAGAAACAGTTACAAGCTGGCTGAACTTAATGCTTTTAGGGAGTGAAAGGGGTTAAAAGATGTGAAGGGGAGTTATTGTCTTTGAGAGTTTCTTGTCCAGGAAGAGCTCAATCCCTTGAAGATAATAGGAAATCATTTATTAAAGATTTCTGCCTCCTCCCCGCTACCGCCTCCCATTTCCCTCCCCCTCCCCCAATCAAGTCCCCCTCCCTCGTCAGCCCAAAGAGCAATCAGGGTTCCCTGCCCTGTGGGAAGTCCAAGGACCACCCACCTCCATCCAGGTCTAATAAGGTGGGCATCCAAACTGCCTAGGCTCCCACAAAGCCAGTACGTGCAGTAGGATCAAAAAACCCAATTGCCATTGTTCGAGTTCTCAGTAGTCCTCATTGTCCGCTATGTTCAGCTAGTCTGGATTTATCCCGTGTTTTTTCAGACCCAGGCCAGCTGGTCTTGGTGAGTTCCCGATAGAACATCCCCATTGTCTCAGTGTGTGGGTGCACCCCTCGCGGTCCTGTGCAACCACTTTGGAAAGCAGTGTTTTGGTTTCTCAGGAAATTCGGGATCAACCTACCCCTGGACCCAGCAATACCACTCTTGGGAATAATACCCAAGAGAGGCCCTATCATACAACAAAAGTATATGCTCAACTATGTTCATAGCAGCATTGTTTGTAATAGCCAGAACCTGGAAGCAACAGAGATGCCCTTCAATGGAAGAATGGATGAAGAAAGTATGGAATGTATACATATTAGAGTACTACTCAGCAGTAAAACAATTGACTTCTTGAATCTTGCATACAAATGGAAATAGAAAGCTATCCTGAGTGAGGTAAGCCAGACCCAGAAAGAGGAACATGGATTTCCTATTTTTATCACCTCAAGCCTTAATGTGATTCTTTCACCAGCTCTCTCCAGCCAGCTACTCCTCAGCCAGGGAAGTTTTCATGTCTCTAGGTTAAGATCTGTTGGTTTTCCTATTTCTAGATATCCCAGAATGGTTTTTTTTGGTGTGTGTATGTGTATTTTATCATGTATCATATTAGTAACATGATTATAATGTAATTAATAGTCATATGTATATACTTGTTTTATATACACACATTTCTGTGCATGTGTGTATGTATGTTTAGGCTATAGAAATATATAAATTAGATCTTTTTGCCAGACCCACAAAATTGATTTCCCAGCAGTGGCGACTGTTTGAAAAACTTATTTGGTTCAAACCAATCCTGCAGCTTTTATTTCACCCAGAAGAGATAGCTGAGGCGACGCCTTGTTGCAATAGCTCAGCTGTGATCATTCCTGGTAATTGTCTTTGAACGGTTTGTCTTCGAGTTCTGCGTGTTGGTGTCAGGTTCTCTGCGTAGGTCAGGCGAGGACAACTAAAGGCAGTCTGTTGACTTCCATCTGGGTCTTAACACTGCCTGCTCCCAGGTGTTTGGCAATTATCACTGAAAAAGCACCCCAGGAGAGGGACACAGGGAAGAGAGAAAAAGAACAAGCCATCAGCTCTTGAGATATGACAGAGGCTGGAGCTCAGTTTGACTGCTAGAACATTCTTCAAAGGCCCTGTCGTCCAGGCTTGCTTTTTCTTTGGTAGAGTTAGAAAAAGGTGCCTGTTGGTTGGCCTGCTGGCTGCCCTGAGGCAAAAACAGCCTGCTTAGGCTGGATGAAATGGTTAGTCATTTCCTTCACTTTCCTAGCTATTTCCCCTGCACTGAGGTTACCTTTCCTGAGCAGACACAAAGATCATGTTCAGTGCCAAGAGGTAGACCCGAGCAAGTTCTACCAAGAGGTGGAGTGGCTTGTGATGACTGACTGGGTTTTTACGTAGACAAATTGGCCAGAAGGAGTTTTTCCAAAAGTTGGCATCAGGAATTACATCTTTTTTCTCTCACAATAGTGAGCCATGTTGGGCTTATTTGTAATTATATACAAGTCCCCATTCATTAGCAACCAGAACGGGGTCCCAGCTCTGGGACTTTGAAAGCAAGGCTCCCTGTTCGGTCCAAGGTTGAGCAATTTCAGCATTCAGCTTCAATGCTGCCAACTCAGGTGATCTGAGCTTCCTTTGATATCTATGTAGGCAGTAGAGAGCCGAACCTCTCTCGTGCAAATAGAGAGCGCCGAACCTCTCACTTGAATTTATAGAGCTCATCCCCCTTTCATCTGTTTCAGGGATGTGGAAAAACTGAAAACACAGCTTCAATTTTATCTTATGTTACAAGGAAAGAATTATCCTATAGCTACCGGGCATTGGATGACTCAGCCTTCAGTCTCATTATGGGAGTTGCTACAAAGGGCACTTCTTCCCTGAAACAAACAAGAGCCCATCCAGTGCATGCCTCTGGCCCTGCTGGCCCCTGAAAGCAAAGGATGCAACTTCTGATTTTTAAATGTTTTTCAAAAGCAAAAACAGATTTTGGTATTTTTATTATTGCTACAGTTGCTTTGAGGTAAGGGATCACACCATGAAGCTTCAGCAGGCCCAGATGACAGAAGTGTAGAAGAGACCTTAAGGACACCACATGGAGACAAGCCAAAGCCAGGGGCTCTACACCTGCTCCATGAACTATCTACCACATGGTGCCTCAGTTTCCTTGCCCACAAAAAACCAGTGTTCACTTCAGAGCCTTGCTGTGATGGCTAAGTGCATTAAGGACTGTGACATGTGAATATATTTATGGAACATAATTTCATTATATTTAATGCCTTCAGTGGAAACCTATATTCCCGTACGTATAATGTAAAAAATTGCAAATATATTATACACATACATATGAGTTTGAAGTGAATGTGGGGCTTTTAGTAAATGATATTTTCTTGAGCAGTTGAAATTTTTAAGAATTATGACCGTGTGACCGTGTTACATTTAGGTTTTCTAGGCTCGCTATGTCCATTTTTCCAAGATGTATACATACACAGATATGTCTATATGCAATATATTACACATTACATATAATACATATTTCACGCGTGATATATAGGCATACATGTATATATGTAAATATCTTTATTATACATGCATATGTATTACTATAGAAAAACCAACCAAGACACCAATACTCCAGATGTTCTTGGGGTCTTGGTATTTTTATATTTTAATGGAAGCAGAAGAAAGCTGCTGAGGAGATTTTAGGAGAGATCCAGGGAGAAGGGGCAGGTGTGGGAGGTGTCAGGGGTCCCTCTACTGGTTAAAAGGCTGCTTAGACCCTGGTGGAGCAAGTGCAGCAGGGTGCTATCAGATCAGGACGTGAGTGACCCACAGTGGTGGGGGTTAGGTGCGGAGGCGGCTCACCGCGCCCCAGAAAAGGAGGCTGTATGAAACAGGCTGAGGATCCCACCCCCCCCCCCAATAACTGGAAATTTTAAGGAATATGGATCGCCAAGGTCACTGTGGTAAGAGTTTGTATTTGTCTGGTTAGCAACATTCAGGTGTCTTCAATTCTAAATCAGTTCTAATAGTTCTTTTGATTTTAAAGTACTGGTTTTGGGGTCTCGGAAGATAATGTGTAAAATAAAAATACGTATTAGCTTTGGCCATAAAATGCATTTTAATACTAGAAACACTAAGGTAATATTGTGAATAGGGGTACTTTTAGCCTTAAGATAAGCATATTATAAAAATCAGTTTATTTTGAGTTGTGTAAGTAAATAGGCCACAGAGTTGTTTTCTGGCTGGTTACTCTTTAGATCTTTGACTCTGAAGTGAGCTCAAAGGGTTTTGGTACTTGTTGGAGGACAAGGCGAGGACTGGGGAATTTTACTGCCCTGTATGAAGTCACGACAGTAACAATCACTGCCACGAACTAATGACCTTCACTGTGCCTGACGTGTTCAGTATGTCGGCTCCAGTTCCTTCTGGATCCAGGAGACCTAGGAGCTTATCAACCCCATTTTCCTGATGTGGAATCCAGGGTTCAGGGATTTGGTTGTCTATTTTGAGACGTGGTCTCATGAGCATGCTGGCCTCTAAGTGGCTATCTAGCAGAGGATACACTTGAACTCTGTCCTCTTGCCTCCATGCCCCGAAAGCTGGGACGAGAGGTCTGTGACATCACACACAGCTCAGAAGGTCTAAACGCCCCAAGGTCACAAAGCTACATGATAGAGCTGAGATTTGAAACACCGTTTGACTGCTCCAAAGCTCATAACTTCAAGGGCAGGGAAAGATGAAATGGCCAAGGCTTGAATCGAAGAGAGGACGTGGGGAAAATAGGGGAGAGTCCTAGCAAGAGAATGGGGCCTTGCATAAGGTTGCGCAGTTCCTGCCTTAGTCCTATAGCAACAACCAGACTCGGGTGGCAGGCAGAGGGCATTTTGTGCACACTGCCTTTCAATCCTAACGGCAGCCTGGAGGAACGAGGAGTGCCCGTTGTACAGACGAGGCGACTGAGCTGGGGAAGTTTAAACTAGAGTCTGGTTTGGCTCCAAGCTGGGCTTACGAAGGTAGTTTCTTTTTGATCAACGGTGACTTCCGTTTGCCCTGACAAATCAAGACATCTTTTTCAAAATTTGGGTTTCTCTTTTTGGCCTTGCCCCAACCCCCTCGGGGTGCATGAGATCGCTTTTGTAGCCACAGCTTTCTTTTCCGAGTTCACATCGGAGGATCCACATGGTGGCAGTGGAACCTCACACAGTTAAAACATGAAGTCCAGAGCGGGGAGGGGTGGGGAGGTGCAACAAAAAAACATACTTCTTCCTACTGTACTAGGCAGGCCAGACCGAAGTCTGACAGGAAAACTTGGAGAGTCAGTCGGACATTAAACCGGCCTTAGCATTCTGCCCTTCCTGGGCGTAGGCATACAGACTGTTCCCTGCCAGCTACGACCAGGATAAAGATTCCAGAGACCACCCCCCACCCCCATCCCCCGCCCCGCGCTCAATAACAGCTGTGATCCTAATACCACACGGAGAGCACTCCACGAACTCTTCAAAGCCAGGAAACGCCAGGAATATTTCAAAATATTCTGTACCTGACCCTCACAGCCCCTTCTCTTTAGGCTTTCTGAACAAGGGAGACCGTCTTAGGATACAAGAGAAATGAAGCCAGGAAGACGAAGAAGGGGGGAAAAGAGGAGGGTGGGCATTGGCTTCAGAGCGCAGGGGTCCCAGCAGCTCTCCCAGCTGCACGGCTTTAACCCCAGTACACGCGCACACGTGGGACGGCTTAGCCAGTGCCTGCGTTGCAGGCTGTTGAGATACATGAAGTTACAAAGTCAGGATGAATCTTTAGACGCTTCGATACGGAAGCGGTTTCTTCAGCAGTTTGCTCTTTTTGTTTCTAACTCAGAAAAAAACAAGATTCCTACTATCTAACAGGAGACAGGAGGACCTGAGAGCCAGGGCGGAAGGCAGAATGAGATCTAAAGCCAGAGAAGACTCTTGCCCACCAAAGAACACAGCAAATATGCGTAAGGGTGAGAAGACTTTTGCTTCTATCTTTCTAAGTCATTTTGAAGTAGATGAGACCCGAATCAGGTTTTTTGAGGCGAGTATTGACTTCTGAAGAGTTGACTTTTAGACCAGTTAAAGCTTTAGAGATGTTTTTTTTCCCCCCCGACTGCCCCAAAGCCTAGCATAAGGAGTTTGCACGCTTTTGTTTGAAACCCAGCCAGCTAGCCCCTCGCTTTATAATTTTAGGCCCGACTGCCGTCTGCAACCTCCACTCCATGGGCCACACACATCCCAGGAGAACTAAATGTGGGCTGGCACCAAATTATGAACTTACTTAAAACGTGAGCTTTTTTTTTTTAAAAAAAATTCAAATAAAGATTCAAATAATTCAAATATTTGAATATTCAAATAAAATAGCATTAAGTTGACACCTATTAGATACCGCTCCAAAGACAAAGGAGAGAACGGCGAGAGAGAGAGAGAGAGAGAGAGAGAGAGAGAGAGAGAGAGAGAGAGAGAGAGAGAGCGCGAGCACGGAGCGAGCTTGCAGCGCATAACACCTGTCTGCGCTCTATGCACTACCATATAGTTCAGGAGCTTCGGGTAAGGGGCTGGAGGTTGAAACAGACAGAGAGAAAGAGACACGGACCTCTAGTCACTGGTAAGAAGCCCACTATCCAATAGCGCCACAGAGGCTTATATACCCAACAGCCAGGTGGGCCAACAGGTGAAAACCTTATCCTCTGATCCTCAAGGCAAGGCAATCACATGCTCGTGAAGCAGAGCTGGTAAACAACTTTGACACAGCTTTCAGTAACTCAAATCAGAAGGAAAGGAAAGATCTCTAGCAGGGAAGACCAGCTGGAGGCCAGGACTCCAAATGGTCCCAACAAGAGTTGATTCGATGTGGAGTTTCACCAAAAGATGGCTCGTGTCCTCTCAGGGCTATGGCTCTGAGCCTGGATCTCTCAGAGATCAAGGTGTCACCCCAAAACTAGGTGATTTCCTCTGCAGTTACATCACATTGCATGCATGGTGACCAACTGGCCACCTACGGGACACTCTGAATGACGCCTTAGCAGGGCACTGAGGTCAGAGAGTCTGGTCTCTATGGGCCCCAGAAAAGATGTTTTGACAAATCGTGGTATTTGTGGACCACCATTTCAATCCCCTGGTTTCCTGTTTCTTCGCATCTAGAGAAATGCTCGTGTTTAAAATGAAGCAGCTTACTGCTCTCTTCCTCGCCACCCCCCCCCCCCCCGCCCCCAGGGAGCCGAAAAGATTGCAGAAATCCCCGTCCGTGTCTAGACAGTGGCTTCCAGACTGTGCCACCCGGGAGCTTGTTAGAAAGGCAGATCTCAGCACCCCACCCTGACCTACCAAGTCTGGGATCTGAGGGAATAGCACCTAGTGGTTTGTATTTAGCAAGGCTTTGGATGATTTTTCTCAAACCTGACACTTCTTCCTCTAGCCTCAAAATATGTCATCCCTGGACCACAAGAAAGCTCTGAGCGTATTTCCAGGAACCCAATCATCCAGATCAGAATGCTTTTTTTTTCTGTTTTTCTGATGGTCTTATCTATATTTGTAATGTTATCTCATTTTGCATGTAGAGAAGCCAATGGGATTTGGAATCTCCCTGTGTTGCTGCGAACTGGAATGTTTCTGTTTTCCGTGCAAATGTTTGACTTGTGGCTGTTGCTTGTTATTGCAAACCAGGGGGAGGAACATTAAGTGAGCTCCTCTTCAAATAAGCAAGCAAGTAAGCAAACAACACACAACGTTTCATTTCCTAATGATTATTACCTTCGTGTGTGTGTGTACCTGTACATGTGAGCATACATGTGTTCAACAGGAAAAAAATGTAGTCTGTCTTCATGAGGATGTGACAATAGTCACTGCTTTGGGAAAAGCGTAGCACAAATAACATTACTCACCCAGCTAGCATACCAACTAAAGCACCACATGCAATTTAAAAACTACTTCACATATATTCTCTTATTTCTTACTTTCGCTGTATGCTTCTTTTTAAATCGGGGAAACAGGTTCAGAAGTTGAACCTGGCCATATGAATTTGGGGAAGCATCACAGAATTCAAACCGTTCTTTCACTTGAGTAGCAAGGTCGGACAGTACAAGCGGCTAGTTTCTACGTGGCAGGCACTGTACCAGCTGTGTTCTGTGTCTCCCTCAATCTACCCAAATAGGTCTACCAGGCAGGACACGAAATGTCGCCATTTGAATTGTGCAGCCTTGGTGACTGCCTCACAAAGAGCTGGTAATTATCAATGTCCCCACCATCTCGGGATGTAATAAGGCAGGATTCAGATGTCCATTGGTGTTTCATAAACATTGAAATGATGGTACATAGCAGGATATTTTGGTGTACGTACATACACGCTATGGAATTCCTAAATCAGCACTTAGCACGCACATTGTCTCAATACACTTTTGTGTGATGTGAACACTTAAAAATACATTCTTGTCGGCTTCCATGCTTACAATATTTGGTTATTAACTGTAACCACCAAATGATCAATAGCTTGTTTGAAATTATTCCTCTTGTCAAAGTAGACCCTGGGTCTTCTGGTCAAAGGCTCCCCAATTCTATCAGCCCTAGCCTCTGGACAGTACCATTTTTCTATCTAATTCTCCGAATTTTACTTTCTTATCCTCACGTATGGGTGAGAATATGTGGTACTTTGTCTCTGCTCCCCGCTTGTTTCATTTTACGTAATGTCCCCCAGGATCCTCCAAATTGTTTACACAAGAACAGATTCCATTTTTCGCTAGGGTTGTGAATAGGACACCATTGTGTTTGCTATCATATTTCTTTATCTGTTCACCAGCTCACGGGCACTCAGATTCGTTCCACCTCTTGGCAATCATGAATAATGCTTCAAGGAGAATGAAAATACAGATTTTTACTTTGACACGCTGCTTTCGTTCCCTGTTGTAGAATATTATTTTAAGGTGTGTTACTTTTGTTTATGCTGTGGAACGTTGGTCTAATGATGTAAAGATGTGTTGCTTTTGTTTATGCTGCATTTGTTCAACTCTGTGAAGCTGTGATTCTTTGCCTGTCTAAAACACCTGACGGGCTAATAAAGAGCTGAACAGCCAGCAGCGAGGCAGGAGCAAGGATGGGCGGGGCTGGCAGGCAGAGAGTGTAAATCGAAGGAAAAAATGTTGGAAGCAAAAAAGAACAAAGGAGCGCAAGGAGAAGGGGCATGAGAACAAGGAGAGGCAACGCCAGGGGTCAGCCACCCAGCTACACAGATAGCCATAGAGTAAGAGTGAAATTAAAATTAAGATAAAGAGAAATAAGGAAAGGAAAAAACCCAGAGGAAAAAGGTAATCGGGATAATTTAAGAAAAACGGGCAAGGAACAAGCCAAGCTAAGGCCGGACATTCTAAGTAAGAATAAGCCTCCATGTGTGACTTATTTGGGAGCTGGGTGGAGGGCTCCCCAAAAGAGAAAAACAACCAACAACAGTTTACTTTGCATCTGCAGCCTGTAGTGGGATTACTAGATTATATGTTCTATCTTTAATTTCTTGAATTTTCACCCCGTTTCCCCAAATGTTTATAGTAATTTACACCCTCACTAGCAGTATGCAAGGCTTTTGTCTCCCTCATCCCTACCAATACTTGTTACCTCTGTCATTTTGATAAACGCCTTCCAACAAGCACAGGGCACTGCTCCGATCTATTGATTAGTGGTACCCAGGATTGTTCATTTTCCTGTGGCCATTTGTTTATCTTTTGGAGAAATGTCTATGTAATTCTAATTTCTAATCATGTTCTTGCTTTCCTTATTATTGCATTTTCTGACTTTCCTCGTCTAATTTTGGATGCCAACTCTTTACATCCTGAGATGTAAATTCTACATTTTCATTACATCCAGAGGTAGGGAGGCGCAGGCTAAATCGCATGAAGAAAGAGGCAAGTGCAGGGACACAATGAGCTATGTGACAGGATGTCACGCCAGCGACCACTTGACCAGTGAAAAAACAAACCTAGCCAGAACCACCTAGGTCAAGGGCTGACGGCTAACTCACCTTACCTTCGTGATAATGGCAAAGATAGCTCATTAGTCTCATAGAACTGACTCTTCCCATCATGTAGCTGATGCCACAACACATCTGACAAACTTTGATTCCCATTAACCTGACCACAGATGTGTGTGACTCACAAGGGATGCTTGAACTTACTCTTTGGGTATAGAAAGGGAAGGGCCTGCAAGGCCCTAGAGATGAGCCAACCTGGACTCTGCCCGAGGGCCTAGCTGTCAGAGGTCCTGATCATGCCCAGTCAATGAGGGGAGACTATGCAGTGCTGCCCAGGAGCCTAGCAACAGGCGGTTGTCAGAGGTCTTGATTGTGCCTAGCCAATGAGGGGGACTATGCAGTATCAATGGATCAGAACACAGCCTGTGTGCTGGGAGGAGGGGTATATAAGGCTCTCCCCACTGCTGAATAAATGAGTCTGCTTTGATTTGCTTGACTCTGCGCCTTCTCACCCCCTCCCTCGAAGGAGCCGTCAGGACCCAGCAACATTGAGTATGTACTTGTGCTTTGTAATAAAATCTCTAGATGTCTCACTTTGCATGTCTCCAAATTCTTTCCCTGATAATAAGAATGTAGAAATACTTCATAAAGGCCTCTGCCCCGCCCCCTGCCCCACCCCTCAGGCTTCCTGGCCCTTACTCCTGGCAGCATCTTCAAATGTATGACGTGCACACACGTTCTCCCGTTCTATAGGTTCTCTGTTCTGTAGGTTGTCTTTACTTGATTGCTTGCTTTCTCGGCTGTTCAGAAGCCATTTGATTGTTTGATGTATATTTGTCTATTTTTTCTTTTGTTAGCTGTGCTTTTGGGTAGGATTCCCAAATCATTATCTAAACCAACATCGTGGAGCTTCCAACCCGTTATATTCTTCTGTTATTTTTAGTTTCATGTCTTGGGTATAAGCTTTTTGTTTGTGTGGTGTGAGATGAGAGTCAAAATCAGGATGCCCCGTTCTTCGCTCGCAGTTAACACCAGAAAGAGCAAACAGAACTCAATCAAAACTTGGTTTCAAAGACACAAGAGTCTTTGGGGATGAATCTCACCATCTTCCCGATGACAGCAGCTTCTGTTGGTGGTTTATTTTACCAATATCCTATCTCATTCCAGAAAACAATTTGGACTGCTTTATATAAGTCTAGAAAAGTCACATAATTCCACGGGACTTTGACCGAACACCAGGAAGGGCAGGCCTTTCCTGAGACAGGTTCCAAGAATCCAGACTCTAAGTAGTTGTTTTAATTTAATTCAAGTTGTTATAATCCTACAAAGCATCAGGGTTCAATCCCCACCTATCCAGCAGGAAAGCACTTTGAATGAGAAGAACAGAAAGGTACTGCAAATCACTTTGCCAGTCTTTGAACAGTGCAGAAACACATACAGTGAGAAAGTCAGGGTTCTTTGAGAATCAGGCTTTCCAACACTAAGCGTTGACCAGGAGAGAAAATAAAAGTTCACCCTCCTCCTCCCAGCCTTCTGGATCCTTGTTCCTTTGTTTCCAATGCAAACGGTCCATTTCCCTCCTCAGTCTGCTCTAGCCCCAGGTCCTCAAAAGGCTGAGCACTCCATGTGGGGCTGACCCTCTTGGCAAGCAGTGTATCATCTGCCCTCTAATTAGGTTTGCTGGTCTCAAGCCTCAGCCAAGAGCAGGCTAGGACTTTAATGAGCAACCACCCTGCCCTCACTGGTATCTGTGGTGTCAGGGAGATTGTTCCTAACGCTAGAGGAGTTATTTGTGCATAAAATAGAGTTATAGTCACAGTGTTACTTGGAAACTAAAGTTTTTGAGCTTAGATTTCACTGGTAAATTTTGGAACCCTTTAGGAATAACTTTATCGAAATAAAATATACCACCACATATAATTTATATATTGTACAATTCACTCAAAGTATGTAATTCAATGGCTTTCAATTGCAACCAGCGTGGTAATCGATTTTAGTTGTTCTTTTAACAAACCCTGAACTTTGAAGTATGGCCACCCCACCTCTAGGCAGTCACCCATGTGACTTCGAATGTTTTGAACGTTTCCCTTGTGCGACAAAGTCACTGGACAGGCAGTATGCTGTGGGAAGCGAACAAGGAGCAGAGCCGGTCTCTTCTCTGCTTTCCTGCCTTATCACCCACGCAACCTCCAGCAGAACTCTTAAGCGCATCTGTAGTTTCTTGGCTTGTCAAATGAGGATTTTTCCCACCTCCCTTTGTTAAAAGCTTCTTAACTTCTGCAGTCATTTCAGTTTTATAGCTAAGTTGAAAGAATAGGACAAAGACCCCTGTGTCCTTCCCCACGTGTGTTAAAATTGGGAGAATTCATTCTCTCCCTCCCTCCGTCCATTGTCTGTCCACCTCGGTCCCCCTCTGTCTCCTTCTATCTCTCCCCCCTCTGCTTGTATTTCTTCATACGTTGGAAATGATTTGCAGATACATCTTTTATCCCTGCACGTATCAGTGTCTATTTCCTCAAAATGCATTTGGTGTCTGGGACCACAGAGAAAAATGCTGGAAAGCAGGTTTTGAACACTGATGAAACCCTAACCCGCAGACCGTATTCAAATTTGCCAGTTGCCCCCGTAATGATGGGGCTCCCTTCTGTCTTCAGTCTTCTTTAATTACTTCTCTGGAGCTCTCTGCTTTCTCACCCTGGAACTACCCGATGGGATGGCTCGCAGTTTGGGATTCTCTGGACCGACTGCATTAGAAAGACACTTCTGAGTCTTTTTGCTGATGGCAGTTCGTCCCATCACTAGTGATGTATTTCATCTGCCAGGGTTTTCTATATAAAAAATCACTGTTTTTCTTTCTGTAAGGGTTAAGTGTCTTGTACTAAGCTTCTATGAGAACTTTGACCCGAACCTCTTATTTTTCAACAAAATTCATTCCCTGGTTTTAGGGTTCTTTGATGATTTGTAGCACTCGGCTCTCATCTATCACTGTGAAGATTGTCATATGATGATATTCTAATGTCTCTTTGCTCTTTCTAGGTTTATCGCGTGCTCTACTGTAGGACAGGATCTTCCCATCATTGCGGTGCCCACTGAATTCTATTTGTCAGTATTTTTGCTCAAATCATGGATTTGGCCAGAGGCGTCTTCCTCAGTCGGCTCCTGTGTCGTTTGGACATGCCCCTCCTCCCAGAGTTAAACACTTTCTTACTCTCTGGTGCAAAAAAAGCTGTTGAAACTCCTCCTGTCTTTCTAGTTCTCCAGCTCTGGAGACGGGTCACTTCTCCAAAGAGCTCGGATTCCTTTCCGTGAAGAAAGAGTGTAGGAATTGATATGTTGAGGACAAGGGGTGCCTGTTGCTCCTCGGATTCACCACTTCTAGACTCTTCCAGAATAAAGAGCTAGGAGCTACAGGTGTTCACTTGATCAGCCTGCAGGTTGTTTCTATTCCCTTCTCTCTGCCTGTAGAGAAAACATGAGGTTTCTAAATACAGGACCTGCCCCTAGGTTCATCCAGGCCTTTTCACATGTCTGGACAGTTAGAAATCTGGCTCCTCCTATTTACATATTTTAACATATGTGACTTCATATACTTACTTATGCTTTTTTGTTATTCTTCCTTTTTTTATCCCCAGAAGCTATGGTTTTCAAGCATCTTCACCTAGACTTCTACACCCCACCCCCCGTCCTCATCCTGGCCACTCTCTGATGTTGTAGGTGGTCTTTTTCTGGAGATGGGGTTAGCCCAGGCTGCTTTCCACGCCTAGCCCCTCTCTCCTCACCCCTGCAGTTCTATGCAATCTGGCCTCACACCCAGCTAACGCCTGTGGTGGGCATCTAGGAGACCCCTGAGACTTGATGCTGCCTTTTTGCCTTTCAGCTTAGTTTGAGGTTTGGGTGTACTCTGCTCTCTGTTTCTGCTAAATGTCTGGGCTCCAATGAGCTTCGTTTGTTCTTGTTTATTGCCACATTGAAGACATGCCGGGTGATTGAGAGCTAGTGGTGAACTCATTGCTCAGCTCCCTGGATGGTGTCCAAAGGAGAATGTTATGCTGTGATGATGAAGTGCCTGATCTATGGATAAAGAGAGAGAGAGGTTAGAAAGCATACCGCACCCATGAAGTCCAATACGGCTGCCTAAACAAGACCTACATAATGGTCACACCAGTCTGCATCCTAACATGGCTAGGGGAATCTCACAAGGCCCCATTCCTAAATGAAAAGCTATGTGTGGTTAATTGGATTTGGGTATATGGTGTGCTGTGGGGTAGGGAATCAGTTCTCTGATTCTGAAAGACTCTGACCAGTCCCAAATGGACACGTGTGTGTGTGTGTGTGTGTGTGTGTGTTGTGTAGCAATCATAGAAGAGATCATGAATCTAAGAGGGAGTTGGGAGGCCATGAAAAGTTGTGGGGGGTAGGGAGGAGTTGAAATGATATAATTACAGTGGATGCCTGTGTGAAAGTCTAAAAAAAGTATAAGGTTAATTTCATGAAGCTAAAAGCATAGTACCTGTCATCAAGAGTCACTATTAATAGCAGAAATGTAATGAAAATTTTCTAATAAGGATATGTACTCATTTTTTTTTGAGACAGGGTTCCTCTGTGGCTTTGGAGCCTGTCCTGGAACTAGCTCTTGTAGACCAGCCTGCCTCTGCCTCCTGAGTGCTGGGATTAAAGGCGTGTGTCACCACTACCTGGCTTTAATTTATTTTTTTTATCAAAGTAACGTGTAATGCCATTCCTACCATAACGACTATACGGCGCCTACAGAGAAATGACCATCTTGAGATTCCCATCTGTGACTCAGGTTGTCTCTCTTTACTTCCTATTATTTCTTCTGCTTAATATTTCATTGCTAGATAGCATCCTTATATCCCTTGATTTAGCTATCTTACATAATAGAGATATTTGGAAATTCAGCCTCAGCCCTATTTCATCTCCATGTTTGACGATTGAGGAGGAGGATTTTTCAAGATTCCATGCAATAACTGTGCTCGTGTGGTTTTTCCTGTCCTGTGCCACTGTCGCCAAGTGCCCGAGTCTGTGTGGTTGATAACGAACAGAAATTTACTGGCATATAACTCGGGAGCTGTGAAACCCAAAGTCCAGCTGAAAGCCTGTGTCCTCTGTCACTGCAGGGGAGAGGGCAAGGGGACAGGGTTGGAGGTAGGGTGGGCAGCAAAAGTGCAACAGAGAGGGATTGAGTATACACGAGCAGGGTGAGCACAGGATGAACTTGAGCTACACACGAGCAGAGCTCCGGCATGTAGTCAGGTCTTGACGGGTCACCTCCTATCGGCTGCACTGGAGATAAAGGATTCAAAACATAAAATTGGTGCGCACAGCCGAACCATAGCTTCACGGCTTAGCATTGCCTTTTGCTTTTCTTTCTCGTTATTTCTGTTTTGAGGTAGCCCAGACTGGCATTGGACTCATGGCAATCTTGCCTCATCTTCCCAGTCCTGGAATTACAGGTGGGTACCACCATGCCTGACTAAGTATTGTGTTTCAGTAGCAAAGGATGTTTGCTTAGGTCAGCAGCAGGGAAAGACATGTCCAGTGAAGTTCAGAGAAGCAGTCACAAGTTCCCAGAGTCCCTCCTCTCCCGTATATATTTAGCATATATACAATTCCAGGCTTCTATAAAGAAGCAGGTTCAGTACAAACCATGTCGTTGGGACAGTTTAGGCATAGTAAATCACTCAGAACTTAGTCTGCAAGCTAACACATCAGCCAGGAGCCAAAGGGCAGACATTTGTAAGCAGAACAGTTGACTTGTTATGCGAATGCTTTTCTGCACAATAGTTGTGTTAAAAAAATTCATACTTGAGCCAAGTAATATTCCTATGATTAATTTCCAAGAAATGTGAATAGGTCTTCTTTCTTGTTGAACAGCTTTACCCTGAAGTCAACAATTGCCCCATTGAGATTATTGTTATTGTGTTCAGTTGCTTAATTTTGTGTGGTAACTACTACTAATTATTCTCTGAAAACCTTAAAAAAAATTAAGAGGGTGGCAAGCAATGTGATTGGAAGGTAATCTGGGGCCGTCTTACAAGAAGTCTTGTGTGCCGTGTGCTATGAACTGAACGTCAAATTCATCAAGTTGCAGTCCTAATCCTCAATTCATTGTTATTAGGAAGGAGAGGAGCGGACTTTGGGAGGTAACTGGACCACCTTGAGGAAGAAGAGAGAAAGATGAGGGACTCCATCCCTAACGAGTACTTGATGCTGGGCTGTCCTGACAGAACTGGAAAGTTTGATGTTTAGAGGAACAATGCCCCGTTAAACTTAGGGCTTATCCCTTTCCTTGGACAATTTCAACTGTATATATATATATATATGCAATGTGGATGCTGCTTTTGAGGAGGGGGGGAGTCCCACTTAAACCCTGGCCTGTAGGTAGACACTTGGTAAATATTTGCTGACTGAATGGAGGAAAAAAAAATAACTCAAATTCAGTTACTAAAACCCACAGAGCAAAGGAAATATATTAAGTAGTTATAAAAATTAAGATAAACTAACAACTACATCGGATGCTAAAGACAGTCCCCAATAAATGAAATAATTATTTGCTTTACCTATGGATTACACAGGAATCCGATCCATTTTAGAACACATACATAATTTACAAGCTAATAGAAAAACATTGGAAACGGTGCTTGAGGATAAATGAATATACAAAGGAAGGATCAGGTGAAGAGCTGGAATAAATATTTAGAACAGAGGGTGCTTTAAGGTTAATGTAAACAAACTGCAAACGTGATTCTATGATTGCCATGTCAAAATTCCAGTTTGATCAAGTCCATTATGGTCAGCGCCCTGAGGGAAAGTCACTCTAGTTCTCTGGAGGTCGGGTGCAGGAGAATACATGTTTTTATAGCCTCCCTTTTCCCCCAGTGAAGGGGCTTTCTTTGAAGAGACTGTACTTATTTTCTTCATAGCTCTTTGGGCAGCTTGGCAGCCTTCCAAAACCCTCAGCATTAGAAGGCCAGAGATCCTGTTTCCAGATTATCTCCCCTCTTCTGAAAACTCCTGTCTCCCTGCAATTAAAAGATGAGTTAGATAATTGTGTTTCCAAGAGCTGGGGTGGTGGTGGGAAGCCCTAAATCTGATGGGTTCTCACTTAATGTATCCGAACACCCCAACCGACCCTCCTCTTGTTCTGTCCACTCCAGTACCCTAAGGTCCAGAGTAGCCAGCCAGTCTCTCTCAAACTCAGCTCTTTACTTCAGGGGCTAGAGATACCTACCTCCAAGAGTATCTAAGAAGGATCAGATGAGCTTTGCCTGGCAGAGCCCATGTTCCGTAAATGATTCCCCTTGAATTTTTACTTTTATGTGCTTTAAAATTTATTTGTGACTTGTCAATGTACTAAAGATGGTTTCATAACCTCTAATCTTTCTATCTGACATAGATTGGTGTATAAAACTTATCAGTGTCTATGCAAATGATTTCCCAATGAGTAGGACCTTGCCCACACTCGTGCAAGTTAAAATGGGTCATGAAATTATGGCATTCATTGTCAAGAGTCAAGAATGCCTTCAAAGATGGCCTAGGTTGTGTTTATCACCTTCTTCATAGTCTTTCCCCTGAGGTTTGGGGGCCACCCCTCAGTTGACCTTAACTACTGTCAGAGATTTCTCCAGGTAGATTCTCCGAAGGTTTATTTTGACTCCCGTCAAATTTCTGGGTTAAGAAAAACAGTAGTAACTCGGATTATAAGCTCGCCGATGCCTGAGAAATGTCTCCTTGCCTCTTTAAGCCATTCGAACCAGATTCTTCTGTTGGAGAAGGTTGTGAGAAATGCACAGCGTGTTCACAAGCCACTGCGTGTGCGGTGGCTTCTGGGACAAAGTCACAGGAGGACTGAAGTGTGTGTATTGTCCTGCTCGTCAACATAGTCACCAGAGGAGTGCCATTAATTAGATAGTAATGTCTCTGTTTATTTTTTTCTTTCTGAAAGGAAGGATTCTGGTAGTACAAGGAATCTAAAATTGGAAATTCTGTATGTGTCTCATTATGGCTTGTGGGACACAAAGGAACTAAAACAATGGTAGTTTAAAAATAAAGTTGATTTGTTTGCTCTGGTAGTGCCAGAAATATGGCTTCTCAGAGCAGTTAAAAGGGGATTATAATTATGTGGTTGTAATGTAATAGCAAAAATATATCTAGCCTTGAATATCTTAGCTGGCAAAAGGTGGACAGAATTATACAGAGAAATCTAGGGTGTTTGTTTTTGTTTCAAATATTTAGATTTACTAGTTCATGGATATTGAATTAGGAAGGCTTCAATAGCAATACCTGCCTAGGGGTGACACTAGCTTGGCGGGAAGGATATTCTATTTTGAGCATTATTTTATATTGTCTAAAACAAATTTTTGCCTTTCAATGTTTGAAACCTGGATAGTGGCCACAAGGGCAGTCCCTTAAGGCCATAGTTTTTTGCACTGTGAAATACTGTTCCATAATCTCCCCCTGGACGAACAATGGGACATTTATAGCAGCGTGGCACCAACATATGTATTGTATTATCCACAGAGCATTTGAACTGAGCAATAATATGAAGGTGAAGGTGCCATTTTCTTTCCACGGAGTCTATGCGAAGTGGAGGAAGTCCCGAGTGAGTGTGTAGAGAGGGGATTAAGTCCCGAGTGAGTGTGTAAGGAGTGGACTAGGTCCCGAGTGAGTGTGTAAGGAGTGGACTAGGTCCCGAGTGAGTGTGTAAGGAGTGGACAGGAGTGGACCAAGTCCTGACTGAGTGTGAGTTGTTGATGTGGGTACAGCAAGTTAGGAACTCCAACACCTCAGGCCCATGGGAGCAGCAAAACCCTCACAGGGCGAGGCTCGGAGACACGGCCAAACCATCTTCTGGTACAAGTTTAAGTGTTTACGTATGATTGAGTACTCAGTTCAGAAATCGCCAACCACAGCTTCCTCCTCTGGGATGACTGGAGCTTGAGATGGCTCCTCTGCAGAGACTTCCTCCCTAGCTTAGTGTAACACGCCTGCTTTGTCATCAGTATACCATAAACCCTCCTTCTTATCCAGCGCTGTAAACGCCCCCCTTCAGATGTGTAAAATAAGCATGCTGAGGTTCCAGGTAGCTGTTGTGGTTGGTGTCCTCCATTAGAGCAAGCACATCCCCCCCCCCCATCCCGGCCTTTCTTTCCGTGTGTCTATGTGTCTGTGTTTTCTTCATCCCCTCCTCTCCCCAGTTAGTCAACCCCTGAAGCTGTGCCAAGCACAGCAGAAATGCTTACAGGATTGGGTTAGACACACACAGACTTCGGCTCCCTCGGCTCTTTAAGTCTTGGACTGGAGATTTTTACTCCATTCTCAAGGAAAGAAACCAAGGTTCGGAAGTTTAAATGACACCCGGTGTGTATGATGGAACATACCCCCTAATCCAGAATGGTTGTGATGGATTATTTCTTCTCAGCGGTCACTCGTGAACATATATGCACAAGTGTGAGAGTCACAGAAGGACCGCTCACCACACTGTGAGGGAAGAGGGACACCATGACCTTTGTGACTGCTCAGGTCGTCTGTCTTCTTGGCTCTATCCCTGGGATACTTCCACTAGAAGCTGATGATGGTTGGGGACTCTAGACTTCTTTATCTAGATACCTACATCGGTTGTTTCCGTGCCCTGGGGTTTGGAAACATGTGATTCTCATCTGTTGGAGTGTGAGCTGAGCAAGTGGCTGTTGGGGTGTGTGTGTGTGTCATTTTTATATTGCTGTGACTAGCTCTATGCCTGTAGAAAGTGGGTACTTGTTGAATATTGCCTGATAGACTGAGAGCCGCTGTGGTCCATTTACGCCTATGTTACAATTAGAGCATCCTTAACAGAGGACTTCAATAATGCCGTAAAGACAACAGGAGAAGCGGTAGTTGCTGTCCACCGAGAATGAGGAACTCATCTGGCGAAGAGGCAGAGGCATCATTTGCTTGCCAACAAGCTGGACTCATAGATTTGACCTTCCTAATCGTCTTTTTCCAGGCTGAATTTAGACCTTTAGACACGCAACAACGAAGTGATGTTTTCTCAGTCTGGTTGTGCTTCCCGGCTTAGGAGTCCAGCGCTGGCAGCGCCCTCTATTTTAATCTCTAAAGAGTTGGGTTTTTGCAATCATTTGGGTTTTATTGCATTTCTGTACTTACTTGATAAAATTCATGGAATGGAAAACGAAAGCACAAAAGTGCTGATTTGAATGATAACTGGTTTGGATTCATAAACTTAATTCGATTTAGAATAAAAAAGAGATGGAAATAATCAAGATGCCCTAAATGAGGATGTTTTAGCCTTAATTGGACATATTGACTTTAGGCTGGTCGACTGTGATTTCATTGCCGAGCAAAGAATGCAGTTTTCGAACATGTGTATTTTAGAAATTTTAGAAATCTGTGGGAAAGGTTATTTTCTAAGCAGAATATAAATTTTATCATTTTTATGGTACACTAAGTACCATATGAAGACCTGCTTAGGCGATATGTGATAATGATGTACAGTCTTTAAATTTTTATTTTTTTTTTGTGTGTGTATATGCAATGATTTATGTAGAGCAATCTAGAACCTCATGTTTCCTTAGTTCTTCAAATAATTCTTCAAAGTAGGCAGAGCTTTTACCATCGTAGAGAACCCATAAGCTTACGAAGGGGCAAAGCTATGTGCATTCATTGGCTGGGACTATTAGACCAAAGGACCACAGGTTCTCAGCTTCAGTAACGCAACTGATTTGCCCAGAAGTCTGGGGGCTGCAAGTCCAAGATCAAGTTGCTGGCCAGCTTCCTGAGGCTTTTCCCCTTGACCCAAATCTGTGTCACAATTCTGAAAGCACTGGTATTATTGGGTTAGATTTTCCTAGATGACTTTATTTTGTCTTAGTTACCTTTAGTGTTCTTTTTTTTTTAATGTTTATTTTGCATGGGGAAGGGCACACAAGCCATAGCAGGGACACGGAGTTCAGAGGACAGTGTGGTTGGTCTTCCCTCTCCCATGTACATCCGGGGGATTGAACTCAGGTCAACAGGCTTGTCAAAAGAGTCCTTGTCCACTGAGCCATCTCTCTGGATCCTGTGGTAGTATAGCTACCTTTAAAGGTTCTACTTCCCAATGCAGTCATAGTCTGGGGTTTTAAGGGCCAGGATTTCATATTATAAAGTTTAGGGGCATAAAATTCAAGTGATGTATTATGATATGATCCGAACTTAGTGGTTTAAGCCATTTTTAAAAAGCAATAGGACAGTATGCAGATGGCAAAGAAGAAATTCATAGTCAGGAGGACAGTGCAGGAACAGGTGTTTCAGAGCACCAGGAAAGAAAAAATCAGGGAGATGAGATGGCTCTTTGAAGCGATGGCTTGCTCTCTCCACCGCAGATAGAGTATAAGAAAACCAAACCAAACCAAACCAGAAATCGTGTGGCACCCAGCAGCGCTGCTCTATGCTGGGTTGGGAAACTAGGCCAGGTGCCTATTACCCACTCTGGGAAATTGCACAGTGGCTGCTCTGAGTCAAGATGGTGACGGCATCTTAAGAGCTTTAATCTCTCTAATCAGGTCATCCCGGGGACCAAAGGGTCTGGTTTCACATCTTCAAAGGTGCTGAGCCACTTTCTGCCTCTGCAGCCTGGAAAGGTTATGAAATCAGTTGCACAGAGAGACAGAATTAATGCCGCTTGATTGAGCTAAGATCATCGTATTCTAAAAAAGCAATTAAAATTATTCTGACCTTTGGAAAAGTAAATCACCATTTTTTTTCCTGTTACATTTGAATCGGAGGGAAGGCAAATAGTGAATTTAATAAGTATGAATGAGTTATGTCATTAAAGAGCCTTTGGGAGATTTTAATGTATTATTTTCTTTCAAGGGTAATTTAACAGTCACAGAAGCCCAGATTTTTACATTTCCTTTTATGCTGAAGATTGGCATTTCATGTATGAAATATACCACAAAGCATATATTCACACTTCTTAGCCCAGATTTCATTAATAGCCTTTCCCCCAAGCGGTCATGGGATCATTTGTTCTGTCACTTCCATTGTCCGCACGGCAAAACATGACAAGAGGCAGAATGACTTCCGAGAGGCAGAAATGTTGGCTACATTGGTAGCTGGAGACCTCTGTCCTTGCACCGTCTTGACAAAGGGGACACTGGCAGATGGAGATTGCTACCCTTGAATCATTTTTTTTCACGTTCACGTAAGTGTTAGCTTGATTCGTGAAATGGCAAGGCCAGCTTAAAGATAAACAATTATACTTTTACTTATCATAAGGGAAAATTCACACCACAAGCATGGAAAGTCCAAGTTCCGCTGTATCCCAGTTTTTCTTCCTGGGCTCCACGTAGCCATGCCTTAACTAGGTTCCACTTCTTAAAGATGATTGGTTAACAAAGCTTCCCCCATCACTATCAGGTGTTAGTCTTGGCTCTAGGATGCTGGTAGATAGGTACCATCATCCTGTATCACCAACCTTTTAATGGAAGGAAATCAGTTCTATTGGTAAGCATGTGACCTGCAGAATATCTGTATAGAATAGAGACCACACTGACTGCCATGGAGAAAATTAAAGCAGAGTCACGAGGAAGATTGTGCCTCTATAGATTTCTCCAAGGAAGGGCTTGGGGGCTAGAGCAGCAGAACAAACAACAAAGGTTGGCACTGAGATGCTGATTTTGTTGCCCAAGTGCATCGAGAGTTCCAGAATGTTTCACTATCGTTGCCTGACTCTTAAAAAGGAAATTTGGGGATTAATTTTGACAGGTATAAATTGTAATCATTTTAGAGTATAATATTTATGGCAATCAATTCGCTGACAGTGTGCACCAGGCAGCTCTGACATGCACTGTTTCATACATGTCATAGGACACCAAAAATGCAAAACCTTCCCTAGCTGGGTACTGATCATCAGTGTCCTGGACACAGAAAGAGCCCGGCAAAAATGTAGGTGTTCTGAATATGTTTAAAGGAATCTCGGCTAAGCCACAATGTTTAGCAGCTCACACGCATTGACAGCACCATCATCTTAGGGTATATTTAGCTCACAGAGCACCATAAACATAAATAAACATAAACATAAACATAAACATAAAAATAAACATAAACATAAATCCTTTGCAAGAATTCCCCTGGGAACATTCTCAGGGGGCATGTCACTGACTGTGAAGCTAGTATAGCCCACTGGAAATTCTTATGTGGTTAGAGACCTACAATCACAGTTAGAGGAAGAGTAAGGCTATAGGAAGAACTCAGAAGGCCTTCAGATCGGAGAACAAGAGACATATAGTGATTCATTTCATTTACCCATTGTGCTAGTTAGTTGTCTATCAACTTGATACAAGCTAGAATCTCCTGCGAAAAGGGAACTCCAACTGAGAAATCGCCACTAGGTTGTATTGGTCTGCAGGCGAGTTTGTAGGGCATTTTATTGATTCATGATTTTGATGTGTGTGTGTGGGGGGGTCCTGCCTACTCTGGGCAGTATCACCCCTGGGCTGAGGATCCTAGTATATAAAAAGCAAGCTGAGCAAGCCATGAGGAACAAGCCAGGAAGCAGCATTCCTCCATGGTCTCTGCTTGAGTTCCAGGTTCCCATTGTATACCTGCTCTGACTTCCTTTAGGGATGGACTCTGACTTGGAAATGTGAATGACACAAGCTCTTTCTTTCCCTTCTTTAGTCAGTGCATCATCACAGCAGAAATTAAATGAGGATTCTCGCCGGTTCTCGCTTCTGATTGCTCGAAGTGTTGTATGTTATTATTAAATTCCGTCGAACTTCCACGCGTACTGATTTTTCTTCAACTAGAGAACCAAACTTTGAAATGCTGTCAGTGGTTTGAAACAATTCTTCTAATACTATTTTATAACAGATTGTTTCATGTGTGTGCGTGTGCATGTGCACATAACGTGTGTGTGCGTGTTTCCCTTTGCAGATGCGGGAACACACAAGAGTAAAAGCAAAACAGAATCTGTCGCGTGTTTCCCTGAGTAAGTACTTGGGAGAATGATTGACAGATGGAATTAGAGGGGTATTATTAAAATTCATGAACCCCAGAGACTTTCCGGTGTGTAATATTCAAAGATGCAATGGGTTCTAAGTGTCGTTGACATGTTCTCTAACGCATTAAGCGTCTTGGGGAAAAATGTTGAAAGTCTGTCAGGAACATACTGGATTTTCCTATAGCATATGGTGATGAACTAGAATATCATTTCTTGAGAAAATACTGCCATGCTGGATTCCCGGCACAACATATCATACTTATTCTATATTTCTCTTTGGCTGTTGTCTTTCTTTTCTGCCTTTTGCTTGTTTTAATAGAATGGATTTTACTACTCGTTTTTTTGGGGGGAAAGTCACTGTTTCCTCTTTTCTTTCTTTTTCTTTTGTCCGTCTCTTTGTTTTCAGCCCTTCATTCAGGGCCTTTTGTTTTCTGCGATGAAGCATTTCTACCGAGTTCCTACTGAGGTGTGAGCTTTGATCCAGGTTTTGTTTAGACTGTGTTAAGAGTTTTCTTTCTTTGTCCCCCGCATGGCTTGCTTGCGTGCGGTCATTTCATCCTGCCTCTGAAGTAGCTGCTTTTATCTCGGGCCTGGCTAGGTTGCAAGAATGGCAGTGGTTATTTATTCTCCAGCTTGCATTGGTGGAAAAAAAATGTCCATTTTCATTTCAAGAAGATGATAACTACAAAAACAAGAAACGCCACTGGGCCCTCTTACCACATTCTCTCTTTGGTCCCCCTGAGCTCCCTTTTCACATTGGCCATATTCCCAGAGCTGGCCTAACCTACATCACCCAGTTCCAGGCTGTTGTGGGCTGGCATCCCCGAGGGAGGTCTGCTTGAGAAGCTCAATTTACAAATTCTTGGAACTGTCATATTAAACTGTTTCCTAAGGCAACTAAGGACTAACACGCCATTACCCAAGGGCTTTGTCTGTCTTCGAATTTTAGAAGTCTTATAGGTGTTTCTGGTTGGGCTGTGAATTTCAAATTCTTCGCTAGACTCTCTCACTGATCAAAACCTGGTGAGCTGGAATAAACTGGTCCTCAAGACAGCTCGTAACATCTGTGAGACAACACCTAATTTTGTTCCCTCCCGTCGTCCCCTCCCCCCTGCCCTGTGAAGATGATGAAATTTTCTCCCCAAAGGCATTTTCAATTCAGTGATGTTTAAGTTTCATACTGGAAAATGTGTTGAGAAAAATATAGCTGAAACTGGACCAAAACTTCCCATGATTCCCAAGGGTGGTGAGGGGAGCAAGTGTGGATTTGGCTCCAGTAGGGCCTGGAAGTCTTGGTTTTTCAGGGCATTTAGGATCTGTGTGTCAGGCCAACATTCCCTGCAAGACAATAACCAGCCAGAATATAGTTTACATATAACCCCCCAAAAGTGAAGCTGAAAATAACATCTGTAAACAAAATTTTCAAAGTTATCATTATGAGGGCAGCCTTTGGAGGAGACATTTGGAAAAGGGGAAACATAAGAAAATCTTTGGTCTTTACTCAAATCCACTAAAAACTTCTGTTGCAGATGCTATTGGCTTTTCCTTGCTTTTGAAGAGACTTCTATATAGGACAAATATATATGTTCCTCTCTTCCTAAAAGGAGTCAGCAGAAACTAAAATGCCTTTTTGACATCTCCAGCCTAGTTCTCTTAAACAGTGGTTCTCAACCTATGAATTGTGACCCCTTTGGGGGGGGCGGGGGAGTCCCATATTAAATATTCTGCATATCAGATATTTACATTGAGTCATAACTGTAGCAAAATTACAGTTAGGAAGCAGCAATGAAATAATTTATGGTTGAGGGATCACCACAACATGAGGAACTATATTAAAGGGTCGCAGCATTAGGAAGGCTGAGTTACTGCCCAGAATCAAAATCCAAGTGGCTCATCAATACCAATGGTATCATGATAGTAGCGTGGGTAAGGAAGAAAAATTGTCTTATAAATATACACATGAAATCAGATGGCACTACCCAGGACTGTGACAAAGACCTTGGCGTTCTTTCTTCCCCACGTTTACTGTTCCTTTTCTTGCCCAATTTCTGTAATATTAGGTTCAATCTGTTTTCCATAATAATAACCATAACTTTATATCTTTTCCTTTGTAGTTTATCTTTCTGGAACTTGAATCTCTGGAGAAGTGCTTGGATCAAGACTGTGGCTGTCATTGAGATCTCTAAAGTGCAGTCCAGTGGGTACGCAAATTATTTTCTTGTCAAGCATAATGGTGCCTACTTATAACCCCAGCTCTCGGGAGGCTGAGATAGGAGCATCAAGGAGGCCAGCCTGGGCTACATAGTGGTACTTTGTCTCAAAAGATTGTTTTTCATCATAAAGCTAAGCAGTTAACATCCACTAGAATTTATTTTGTCATATTGTATACACTTTGTTACCAGCTATACTATGCTTAGAAACCTCCAAACCTTTGAAAGAGCTGGCTCCCTCTCTCTGGAAAATTCTTTGTTCTGGTTCTGGCTTACTGGTACTGATTGGATAAATTACAACTCAATTATAACTTCTTCTGGTAGGCTACCTTTCAATAATATTACTAGCCCTGTTTATGAAAACTTTTATTAAAGAAAACTGCCATACAAAATAACCCTCCCAGCCTTAGAGTCTCCAGGGCTGGGAGAAAAGAGCGAGAGGTAGCGCCATCTCCTCACCACGGTTCTCCCTGGGCCTTCTATGTATATTTCCCTAGTGCTGTCACTTTTTAAAGACATGCTTTGTGTGGAGAATAAAGAACCGGGATCTTTTCATTTTGCAGTCTTGGGCCAGCTTCCTACTGGGAGCTGATTGACCTTTCTCGGTGGTCACCTTTTGGTTATCACATAGAAGGGTGTAAATTATTTTCCTTTCTGGAAACAAAAGAAAAAAGAAAGAAGAATATAAATAAATAAACAAATATCAATGCAGGTTTTTGTTTTGTTTTTATGTTCGGGTAGTCAATTATTACTTCTTTTTTCCCTGATGTCAAAGGATTTTTTTGAACCTTTAAGTATTAATAAAAAAATATAATCTAAGACAATTTATTATAATTTAAAGGAGTAAAGAGGTCCTTAATTTCAAGATGCCCATCTGTTGTTAGCAATAGAAATTACTTTTCAAGTGGCTAAAACCACTTTCTGTATTTGTTTTTCACTTCATCCCCTTTACTTTGTGACAGCTTGGGAAGAGAAAACAAGGTTTGGGGAACCCAAGTGATCCCCCAGATTTACAGAGTTGGTCATGAAATTCTGAGTTTGGAGAGCTGGGGCTGAAAACACACAGGGTCTTTCCTCTGGCTTTTCTTATCACGGCATTTTCTACTGGCTCATGAGGTTTGTGGATGATCTCTTTGAAATATCTCACACATGGAATGAAGAATCGACTCCTCAGCATCTTTCTTTCTCCTCTCGACTCAGGTTTTGCTTCCACAGAAGGGAAGAGAAAAAAATGAATTTATTAGAACTGAATGCTGAAATGAAAAAGATAAGGACGTTCAGTCAAGGCATCTCAGGGTTGGAGGGACAGTCCCAAATTTAAAGGCACTGGCTGCTCTTCCAGAGGACCCGGGTTTGATTTCCAGCACCCATACGGGGATTCACAACAGTCTTTAACTCCAATTCCAGGGCATCCCATATCTTCTGGCTTCCTCAGGCACTGGGCATACAATGTACACAGGTATATATGCAGGCACAACTTTTATATGCATAAAATAATAATACATTTATGAATAATTTTTCCTTAAAAACATCTGAACTGTGCTAGCTGGCTTTAAATTGTGGTTTTATCATAACAGTAGGCTGGTTTTTATAGAAGCAAGTTCTTCTCTATTCTAACCATGTCATATATACTGATCATATGTCACTAGCAACAAAGGATACTTTTTTTCCATAAATGAGGATGATGCCTGGACTTTCAATACACAGAGTCTCCATCTCACATGCTCTCATGTTTTCTGAGTGAATTAAGAGAATGAGGTGGATTTGATGTTAGAGATGATGGTACCTTTCTTGGAGACTGGAAACTTCCAGAGCTCATGTCCCACTTAAAGGTGGTCTGTATTGTTCCCCTCAGGGCTTCCAAGTGAGAGTTTGTGCCTCAGGCAGTGTATGGAATCCTTCAATTAAAAGTTGGAATTCACTTCAGCATTTGGTAGCTGGCTTCCATAATATAAACCGCCCCTGGCAGGGGCTGGGTTCTGCCTCAGAGAGTGGATGACACCGGAGAGCATAATTTAAATTTTCATTTCCAAATCAGAAATGATATCGACACTCTGAGAACATGAGGACAACCTATGAGACATAAATCTCCCACTGAATGTCTGTCCTCAGATGCCTCAAGGACATCATTTGGGGTGGCAGTCACAGCAAGCTGTCAGCTGCACTGTGATGGTCAGAGGTAGTTGCTATAGATACGAAGTTCCTAAGGCTCGTGGGTATAAGGCCTGGTGACCACCCAGATGGCGGATCTAATCACTGAGAGGTGATTGAACACTGAGGGCTCTGATCAATGGATTCATCCGTTGGGGGATTCATAGTTTGATGGCACTATGGGAAGGTAGTGGAAAGTAGTGAGTGAGTCCTGGTTGGAGGAAGGAGGAGCCAGGGAGTCTGCCTCTGCTGACAAGACAAGTGTATCTTCTCTCTGGTTGTTGTAGGAGGCCATCTTAATTTAACCCATTTCCATTATTCTGTGCATCATCCCGAGGTCGTTGGCCTACCAGCTAAGTTTCAGTGTGTCTGTCTCTGGGGTGGCTCCATGGCTTCTCTCTGACTCCACCTCCTTTTTTCCAGCATTCAGTTTAGTTTTCCCCATCTCGCTCTACTCTACCCTATCACAGGCATGCAGAGGGGAATTCCACTTGATTCCTTTTGTCTCTTTGCTTCCTTGGCTGACTTGAGGTGAGTAGCTCTTGACTACCACAGCCTCCTGCTATAATGTTTGTATCTGGCCACAGCCTGTGACCACAGAGCTAGGAGACCACAGACTCAACGCTCTAAAGCTTTCTTCATTTCGGTTGCTTTCCTCAGGCACTGGCCATTACGTCATAAAACTAATATAGGAGTAAAGGACCCACACACGTGAGAATGTATCAAACCCTGCTAATCTTTAACAGCTGCTGGTAAACTCTATGTATTCTTCGACCAACCCAGTCTCTTTAAAAGCAAATGGAACCGTGTCCTATATAGCCCCACAGGGTACCTGTAGAACGATACCCAAGGACAGCTCAGCCCCAGGCTCATCATGGATAACTGACCATCAGCACAGCTATGGTCATTTAGAAAAGGGCACAGAGTAGCTGATACAGGGCAGCTAAGTAGAAGCCCTGGTTATAACCTGCACTAAATATCCCGGAATTTGGGTGCGCAAGGGGAGAACTTCAAAACAACAACGTTAGCACCTCTTGGGGGCCTTTTTTTACAACTACAGGATCTCAGCCCATCCCAGACAAACTGAATCCAACTGCATTTTAATAGGCTCTCCACACAAGTCTTGTGAACTGGACAGTTAAACAAGTATCGTCTTGGAAAACTCCCCTTGATCCCTACCATGTCTTGCATTAGAAACACTTAAGGGATATTTTCTAATTGCCGTTAGACTCTTCCTTTATTAAAGGAAGAGATTACACTGGTGGTGGTGGGGATCCTCCTTTTGTGCTTGGCATCTTGGACACAGTAAAAAAAAATGGTATTAAATAGAAATGAAAATGTTTAAAATTATCATCATAATGATAATCAGGGCAGCCACAGTGATTCAAAAATAACACAGGAGAAATCATTATTGTATTTATGCTGTCCACGGAGAACATGAGGAAGCAAAAGTTGTGTAACTTGTGGCAGACACACAAGGCGGGCAGAGTGGGAGGCCCAGCTTCAATTCACTACAGTCCTGTGTTTTTTTTAGATGTTGTAACCCACCTTTTGGGGTGACTTTTGCCACGGTCCAGCCATGGCGGGTTTATATGTTCCAGGGTAGGGGCATGTGCATTAGAAATGTTAGGTAGGAGGAACAGAAAAGAAAGAAACACAGAGACCACAGGATAGTACCAGGAGGGCAACTCAGTGGATTCTGAATACTGAATTCACCTGCGTTTATTTTACATATACTTTTATACCCCAATACAAAAGGCAAAAGACTCCTTTAACATGACACAAAGGATAAGCAGAACAGTTACTCATGCTTCAATACATGAGATATGAAGCCATTATTTTCTGAGTAAAGTATTTGATGTTCCAGGCAGGATATGCAATGAACACACCCTGGACCAAGCATCCTGCAGGCAGTCACTCCCTGTGTGGAACCTCCTATTTTAAATGAAGGAACACAGGGGTATGCTTGAACTCTCTGACCAGCAAAATTACACTTATGAAGTAGCAATGAAAATAATTTTATGGTTGTGGTCAACACCACACAGCCTAGGAACTGTATTAAAGGGTATTAAACTGTATTGAAGGGATTTAGGAAGGTTGAGAACCACCAATACAGATGCTTAGTCTCTGGTCATATATAGCACTGTCTATACAATTTAAAAGACCCTTCCAATAACACCCTTGAAGAATATTGTTAGCAGAATCTGTGAATCTGTTAGCATCAGGTTAATTGCAAAGCATCAGAAATTCGTATGTACATTGTCAAAACTAGATGGACGTGTCTCACGGGCCAGTTCTTAGATTTAAGAATTAATTAATGTCTTATCATTTACTTAGAAATCCACATGGAATCACACATCTAAACTTTCATAATTAACTGTTAGGGTAATAAAAAGGTTGCTCAGTTCAAAATCTTTCCTTTGGTTGACAGAAATTTGTCTCAGCATGTAGTATAATACAGATTATAGTATTATAGTATACTATAATTATATTATAATATATAATATAATATATATAATATATATATAATATAATATAATTATATAATTATATTATAGAATTATAGTATAATTCAGATTTAGAATCATTGAAATCATAGAAGTATATATTTAAACTCTTTGATTTTTTAATATGAAATTTATAACATTGGTGCCTATTTTTACTCTCAAAGTGTTTTGTGTATGAAACACTAAAGGCTATTGAGGACCCTCTATCTATACAGGGAGACCTCTAGAATGTCTTTACAACCAATTTTCCCCTTAGGAAATCAATTGAGAAAAGAACCCTGAGTGTACAGCCTTGAGGAGAGACTCACCCAATCATGGAAGAAGGACCCAACTGTCTTCAAATCTAGACAACGTCCCTGGAAGCACCCTGTTTCCAGAGGGCCAGACCCAGGGAGAGGCTCCAGCTCTGGGGACTGGTTTGAGAAGCCAAATTTATGTGACCCAGGACAAACTATGTGAGCACACTGTGCTCCGCTTTCACAATCTGTGGAGGGAGGATAATAAATCCCATCACCGTTATAAGAAAGTTGAGTGGATTAAATGAGGTATAGAACTTGACACAATGTTATATCAAATAAATGCTCTAAAACACTAAGCTATTTTTCCCACTATTATTAGCAGGAGAATAGGACTCACTGTCTTCATTTTGTCATTAAACCAATTTAATTATTAGCATTTAGCTTCATTCTTTAAATAACCTCTCTTCTTTATTAGATGAGCAAACATAGTCACTATAGTTCTAAGTCATTGGTACACACAGCAAAAGGAAGAAAAGACTCGTTCTCACCCAGAAATATCATCGGTCTTTATGATATCAACCCCTCCACATATAAAAGGAAACATTTCTCCTGTAAATATGTATCTATGGTGTATAATCTCATTTAAACCACAGCAAAATTGATGACTCTACATATGTTTTACATTCCTTGACTTAAGTTTTGACTTGTTCATTCAGAATCTTTTAAGTCTTCATCCAAATTACTGTTAATCTCTGTCTGCAAAGGGTGGGGGTAGAGGTAGGGATCAACTTCGTGGTTTCTATCAAGTGCTGTGAGAATTGAACCTGAATTCATAGGAATAATAGACACACTTTATTATAGATGACCACGTCCCGCACAGTTTGGATCCTGGAACCCTGGTTGGGTGCCGGGAACGAATGGAAAAAAAAAACACACACACATACGATGAAGCCGAGACCTGGATGGGGTTCTCTGACGTCACCTCTACTACAGCCTAGAACCTCCAGCACGCATATAGGCACGGCATAGTGGGTGGGGTCAGCTAATTTCTGCAGGTTTGCAGCTCGAGCTGTAAACACGGGAAGAGAAGGAAGCTACAGGTTTTCAGTCTTTGCACACACTGGTCAGTTCTTTTTTTTTTTATGGTTTATTTAACTTTATTTTATGTGCATTGGTGTGAAGTGTCAGATCCCCTGGAACTGATCTTCAGACAGTTGTGAGCTGTCATGTGGGTGCTGGGAATTGAACCCGGGTCCTCTGGAAGAGCAGTCAGTGCTCTTAACCACTGAGCCACCTCTCCAGCCCCTGGTCAGTTCTTTATAAACACTCATGCTCAGGCTCCGGAGAACAGATCTGTCCTTCCTCCTTGAGCCTGGACAGTGTGGATAATGACTTCGCTAATTTCCCATGAGCCAACTGGCCTCAGAGGCCACGCCCATGCCAAGGTAAAAATTCACTTAAGACTTCACTCACTCTGGGCTTCCCCCACGCTTTACAATCACTACGTAGGAATCATCTTCCGAGGATTTCATGTTAAGGACCCTTGGGTACGTGTGTGTGTGTGTACGGGTTCAGGTATAGATGCCTGTGAATGTGTGTGGAGGCTGGGGGTTGACTTTGGGTGTCTATCTCTATCCCTCTACCTTGTTTTTTGAGATACAATCTCTTGTTAAGCTTGCGGCTCACCGCTATAACTTGAGCGAGCTGGCCAGCAACCCACTGTGACCCATTTGTCTCCATCCTAAAATGCTGGGATTATTACAGGTGCATGGTGCCACCTCTGGATATTACACGGGTCCTGGAGATCTGAACTCAGTTTTTCTTGCTTGCTCGGTCAGTACTTTCTTTGCTTGGTTAAAGCCATCTCTCTAACCCTTTAAGGACCTTTGTAAATGGAGAGATATTGGGACGGAGTGTGGGTCTAGCCCCATTCCTAATCTTTCTCTGCTACTTGGACCTGTGCTTTTAATTCTTCTCCCAAGTTGCAAAGCCTAGCAGAAGACCACTTCCCTGGGAAGAATTCGATCGCACTTGGAGCAAGAACTGTTCATGCTCCCTCTCCGTCCACACACTGTGTCTTGAGCTTTGAAACTAGATGAAGTAGCTCAAATAATAAAAACCCAGAGATAGATATTGGGGTTCAACTTGAAAACCGGAAAAGCAAAGCAGCCAAGCCACTAGAGAAGTCTTAACCTCTACCAAGGCTGGGCAACTGCAGACTAAGCCTCTCTCCTCCTGTTTTATATTCCCTCTGGTGCTGGGATTAAAGGTGTGTGACTCCCTAGGACTGGAATTAAAGGTGTGAGCCACCACCACCTGGATTTATTTCTGCATTGATCTTGTGTAGCCCAGGGTGGTCTTGAAATCACAGAGATCCATCTGCCTCTATCTCCCTAATCCTGGAATTAAAGGTGTGTGCCACCATTGCCTGACCTCTAGGGGCTTTAGCTTTGCCTCTGGCCTTCAGGCAAGATTTATTGGTCAAAATACAAATAATATACCACTCCAGATTCTAGAAGAGTCCATGTAGAAATGCCCATAACCCCAGGGAACGCTAACTTGATGTCCTAAATGAATTCATCACTTTCTTTTACTTAGAAGAGGCGATTGATAATTTTTTAATGCATTATAGCCTGAAGTATATTAGAAAAAAAAATCTTGCCTTTGCTTTTATGTTTTACGGGATTAAGCATTTTTTCATCTCGCCGGCATGAGCCTTCTTGTTGGTGTCAGTACAGAGTGTGTTAGAGAAGAGGATGAAAGAAACTCTCTGAAGAGAAAGCTCTCCAGCGATGGCTCTAAAGCCATCATCTATCCCAGCTGTGTAATGAGAACCTCGGTGAAACACACACAGTAAATGAGGGTGTTTGGAGAAGCCTTCCTTTCCTGCTTCCCTCTTTTGGAAGAATAATTCACTTCACTGAAACTGACAGAGGCAAGGAAATGTACCAGGCCTGAAATTTTGTTGGGAAACAATAAAGGTTCTGACTTTCCTCAGATACAAATTGCGCAATGAATGGGGAACTTGGCTAGAGCAAGGATGGCCGACAAGATGTAGCAAGAGATCTCGAACTATTTTTAGTCGTTAGGCTGTTTGTGTTTAAACGTGTTTAACACGAACTTACATGGAAGCTGTTCCTCTAAACTGTAATGACAAAGTAGCTGGGAAACATCCAGTTTTTAGAAAACAAACAAAATAACACATGCACGCCCGAAATCAAATACCTAACACTGAGGAAAAAAAAAAAAGTACATTTCCTTGCTGGCTTTAGATAGGATACAGTTGTGTTAGGATATGTAACATTTTGCTGTTTAAAAATTCTTTACGCGTAAAACTATTCTGATGGATAAAAAAATTCTCATTTATAAAACAGCTGATTAATCTGTTTTTCTCCTTCTTGGCTTTCAAATGTATCTATGTGGCAGACAGTCTTCGGTAAATTTTTTTTATCTGGTAGACAAAATTAGAGGAATAGCTCTAATAAATAAGAATGATTTTTAATTAATGTTTTTATTTTTTAAAAAAGATCCCTCTAAAGTCCTTGAAAATGCTTGAAAACAACGTGACCCCCCCCCATGTCGTGGTCATCCGTCCTTCCGTCCGTGTCCCGTCGTCCCCGTCCCTCCCCCCACGTCCCTCCCCCGTCTCCCCCCTCCCCCCAGTTCAGTGAATTGCTTCTGTTACAACCTCTCTGGCATCACTTAGTCTTATGGGGTACTAAGAGGCAGTTAGCAAGGAAGGTCATCCCTGTCGAGTACCGCATACCACACATCTCCCAGCAGTGGGCGGCTGGTCATGGGACCTGAGGCACCTGAAGCGAATCACGCTAACAGGCCAGGATCTATGATCAGTTGTTTCCTCGCTGGCGAACGAACGCTTCAGTCAGATCAAAGAGCAATCTCGGCAGATCCCCTGCAATTGGAGCTTAAGCTTCCATCTTCACTTGGACTCCCTTGCAAACCCTCAATTTCCCGGTGGCTCTGCTCCCTGCGGCTTTGGTACATGCTCAGATTCTCAACTCCTGAGCGCTAGGAAGGTTGCTTCGCAGTCCAACTTAGGACTCGTCTGAGAAATCAGACACTGCTGTGTTCTGGCCGGAAGCTGGAGGGAGATTCAGGCAGGTGAATGAGACCCATCCATCAGTGTGGCCATCTGTGGAGAATTTCTGTAATTCGTCTCTGCATTGCTTTCTGTTCACCTAACACAGAGACTTCAAGGAGTGTGTGTGTTCACTAGTGCAAGTTCATTCCAAACTATATTCTTATGGCTTGTAATAATACAAATAACAAAATAACTCACATACAAGGATTCAAGAGAAGGGAAAACCAGTACCCAACCCCTCCCAGGCCTAACCCATTCCCTCTATCTCTGCTTCCAGAGTTTATGTTTATAAATCTTTCAACACTTAACCTTCTTCATTCTAAATAATGCCTAGGTATTTTTAGAATTTAGATAATGGCTCTTGACTGCTTTACTAATTTATATGTATAGTATATTTAATTAAATCCCTTTTAAGTTTTGACTCTGCTCATAGCCAGACCACATGGTACATCGGTGCCTCTTCTAAAATGTTTCTTTCCCCTGCTGCTAATATTACCTCATTTTCTTCTTTCTTTGCTTTGTATTTTTTAAATAGACACTTAGTGATAAGTATCTACCCGATGGTTTTGAACATTCCATGCTAAGCGCTGCTGTAAGTGATTTATAGGTAAGAGAGTTTAAGGGATTTGAAAGCAGATGGGGCATGCTGCTTTTCCCCTTAAAGGGGGGCGGCTCATATTCCTCAGTACCACACCGTGTCTGTCCCCTGGCTACTTCTTTATCTTTTCATCTTGTGTATTTTACATCCCAGCCTCACTGTGCCTGGCTTCGATGCTAGAAATGATAAGGCTCCCCCAGTTCTGCGCCCTCCTCACAGATGTTCATGTCGTTCTCTCACAGAACTGTGAGCTCTGCAAAGGCCAGGTCTGCTCGGTCTTGCTCTGGGCGTTCCTCTGCTTGGGATCTGTTTTATGAAGTTTATGGCTGTCTTGGGACGATATCTCGAAGGAGAATAACGATGACGCGAATGTGAACGTACATATTGAATGATGCAGGCTGGGAAAATTTCTCTTTTTTGTAGATAGCTATAGAAGGTCATGACCAGTTTACCATTAGGCAAAAGGAGAGAGGGAATAATTTTATAGGTGCGAGCAACTCATCACCCTCGCTGAGGTCATCTAACCTGTATTTCCCATTCATATTCTTTAGCGCATCTCCTTTGAGATAGGTGTGTTGGTGAACTCTACCGCAACCCACTTTAAAACAGAGATGGTTGCATGGGATATGGAGAGCCAGGAGCTCGGTCAACTTTCCTTTTGTTCCTAATTGTGTTTTATTTGTTTGCTTCATTGTTCAGTTTTTTGAGACAGGGTTTCTCTGTGTAGTCCTGGCTACTCCTAAGTGTGTCTTTATAAGACACCTGGATTTTAACACTCAGTTTGATAGCTGCTGACCAGATTGAGCCTTCCCTTATTTATTCCTTTATTAATTCACTTTGGGTTTGGGGGGTCAGGATTGTGCTACACTGTTTAAGCTGGCCTTGATCTTATTATGCAGCACAGGCTACAGCCTCTCGGTGCTGGGTTTACAGGTGCCACCACCCCTGGGCAACTTCTCATTTCATAGCAAGAGATGAAGAGATACGGCCTGAAGCAGACAATTAGTTATCTTCCTGGACCAGCTCTCTGTGTGGGGATTTTTCTTCTCAGGCCCTGCTACCAAAGGAGGGATGATCCTGTCTCTTTCCTTGCTGGCCTCCAACCCTTCCCACCTCTCATGCCACCAGGGCTCCATTTCGTAGACTTCCCCCACCATTGAAATTCTCTGTAGTAGTTTCTAGAAACTGCATCTTGCTTCATATGCCAATGACAGCACAGAGGGAACACCAGCTGTACCTTCTCGGCAAGGCCCCCAGTGGGATTACTGCTCCCATTATGCCCCACGAACAAGGGCTCTAGTCCACCATCTATATCCAGAAAATATGTCTGACCCTCTTTTATTGTATTCTCTGGCCATGGGACAGGAGAGAGTCATGTGACATTCCAACTCTGCTTCTCTTTCAGAACTGATATCATGTCTGGACTTTGAGAGATGATTCATTCTCTTACCCTATTTATCTGTGATCTTTTAAAGTGTGTGTGGCTAAGCAGATCCTCTTAAAGCAGATGCTTTATCCTTTCCCTCAGGATACCAATGGATGGTATATGGATGTTAATTTCTATGTTTCCCACGATTTTAGAGCTGCGTTAGAGTTTCAGAGAATTTCTTACCTGCTTGTTCTTCTTATAGATGAGGGAGCTGATGCCCAGAGTGGTACCAAGCTGGGCCTACAGTGAATCAACTCTTAGAGGAATGAACTTTGTCCTTCTCACCCATGATCTATGGCTCATACCACTCCTTTTGGGGTTGATTGACTTGAAGGAACGTGCACTGAGTGTCCTATACCACAAAACAACCTGTGTGTGTGTGTGTGTGAGAGAGAGAGAGAGAGAGAGGGAGAGGGAGAGAGAGAGAGAGAGAGAGAATTTCTATTAATATGAAAGAGCACACTCCAAAGGATCACAAAGGCTCCTTTAAGAGTTGAGATCCTGGCCCCTTTTACAGGATAGGCTGGTACTTTTGATACAAGCCTCAAACTTGCTCTATAGCTGAGGATGGCTCTGAGTCCCTAAACTTCCTGTTCTCAACTTCCAAGTGCAGGAATTGTAGGCACATCTCACCATACACCCAGTTTACACAAGAGTTCTGACCATTGAAAAGCCTTGCTTGTCAGGTGCTGTCTTAGTTAGGGTTACTATTGCCAGGGTGAAGCACCATGGCCAAGCCTCTCTTCTTTGCATCTAAGAGAGTGAAGGCGATGGTGCTTTGTAATGGGAGTTCATTATGACCAGAGGTGTTGGCTGTGATCACATCCATGGCTCCATCATTTACTTTGTCCTTAGGATAAGATACAGCTTTGTTCATATTATGGTTAGGATATAAAATATCCACCCCATGTGTTAAAACACTTGGTTCCCAATGGGTGAGCTTGTTTGACATTGTTTGAAAAGGTTGTAAAGCCTTTGAGAGGTGGGGTCTGTCTGGAAGAAGTAGATCGCTAAGAGGCGGGACTTGAGTTTACAGCTCTGCTTGCTTCCTGTCTCGCCTCTGTTTCCCGGTCCACAGAGATGTGGGAAAGTACCCACAATCCCCCTGCTAGGGTCTCAAGCTTCTCTGATCTTTTTCATCCCCTCTGTGACAAACTGAACCTTCAAACATTGAGTCCACATGAATCCATCTTCCCTTAAAATGTTCTTGTCTAGTATTTGATTACAACAACAACAAAATGTAACCAGTATTTCTCAGCAGCTCAAATACTGTCCAGACGAGGATTAGACAGCCTTTGAACTAAGTCACAGATGAGAGTGACTTACATTACTTACAGATGAGTGACCACTGATTTCTGCAGTTATAGGTGGTCATGGGGCACACGTGAGATATAAGAAATACAACGGATCTGCCCAAGTCCATCTCTCTTGGACAGATGATGTGACCAGATATGAAAAGGATGAAGAAGACAAGCCTTTATTGTTATTAATTTCATCCTTAAAGATTGAATTACCAAGTTTTTAATCTTCAAAGGCAGTGCATTAGAAATTAGGGGACTGATCTCTGCAGCTGAGCTTCCAGTCCCTCTTTTCATGGGCTGTGTGGTCTACACAGAGTCATGGACACTCACTGAGCCCCATTCCTCATCTGTCTAGTGGGTTAATACGAGAGCAGTTTGATGTTGTTCTGAAGACGAAATGGATGTTTATGGGCAGCTTCTGCAATATCCTGGTATACAGCAAGTATAAATGGCAGCCGCTACCATCCTGATATGGATGAAAATATCCTTTAGGCCCCAGCAAAACACCAGATGTTAAGCTACACAAGCTGATCCCAGAAACTGTCTCTTTTAAATTTTTTTTTCCATTCCTGGGAACTGTAGGATGTTTCCAGTCACTGACATCTCTTCTGGGTCGACTTTGCTTATCAGTAAAGGCCAGAGTTAGTGGAAAGTCTGTTGCTTGCAATTGCGTTTATTCCTTGTGCATGTTGGGGTGTTACTGACATGGTGTGTTCTGTCCTGGATGTACTGGGGTCGGAGGACTAGGGTGAGGATGCAAAAATGAACAGAACGCTCTCAGTCTTAAAGGGCTTTGGGGGCAGCAGGTGTGGTGGAACAGGGATACAAAGAAACACAAACTGTTCCATTCACACCCCCTCGAAAGGGAGGATCAGTAAACAGTGACAAAGTACCAAGAGATGTGCTGAGTGACCACAGAAGAGGAAGTGACTCAGGTGACTTGAGATCCCAGAAAACCTCACACAGGAAATGGTAGAGAGACTAACTGGGTCAAGAAGGATGAGTAAGGAGTGGGTTTCTCAGGCTGAAGAAAGGGTGGGTTTCTAATGGATCTGCGTCTACAAAGGCTTCAAGGCACAACACACAGAGCCAGTACCATCTGGTGGTATGTCTATCTGGAGGTGCATACGCCATTGCCCGGCCTCCTCATCCCAGCCTGCAGATCTTCACACAGAGGGCCCCTACCCACTCTTCCAAGCTCAGCTCTTGCTTCACAGCCCAGCCGCACTGGCTTTATTTTGTCCCTGGATCAGCCAAAATGGTTCTACCAAAGGACTGTTGGGAATTTTGAAATTTGAAATTTATGCCCTGGGCAATGCTGAAGCATGCATGGGCAGCTCATATCCATGGGTTCTGTTGAACTTGTCCATATTGGGTTTCATGGTCGATGTTGATAAGGAACTATTGTACTTGCTGCTTATTTCTGGAACATTCTGAGCTATGTGTTCTGCTTTTGTCCGTGTAGCCCTGGCGAGCCTCCATCTAACCTATGCCAATCTATTAACCGCCAGGGCCAGAAGAATAGAAGGTGGGGGAGGGGTGAGATGGGATCAGTTTATGAGGAGTTTTCCATGTACAGGAGCTTAGAGTGGCCATATTTATTATTCAAAGATGTGCTAAAGCCAGATCTTGCTGCAGGCACTGTGGGCTGAAGGTTTGTTTTGTCCCATGTCATGTGTTAAGCATCACAATACAACGTTTCTAGGAAGTGCCTCCGAGGGGCTGTTGGCTCATAAAAATGGAGCCTCGTAAAAATGGAGCCACGTTAAACATGTCCGGATGCCAGGATGGGCGTGAACTTTCCGAGCAGAACCATAGCAGCACAGGAAGTGATGTCAGAGACTGGCAGGTGGGGAGGTTGGGGAAGAGAGCGCTCCAGCAGAGTCAAGGGAACTTCCAGCAGAGTGAACAGACAATGAGCTGCAGGATGGGAGAAAATGTTTGCCTGCTGTATGTCTGACAAGCGTGCCTAAGGAGGATACAGAAATGGCTGCAAAAAAAAGGAGTAATTTCCAAAGAGTAAAGCTTTGACTGTGTATGTGTGCATGTGCGTGTATCTGGTGGCTTAGGACACAGAACAGGAAAGGGGACAAGGAGAAGAAGAAAGTGGTGTTGAGGAAGGACACAGGGCATAGAAGAACACATGTGACATTAACAAGCAGGAACTTGGAGGTGGAGGGGTGCAAGAGAGAATGGGGGTAGAGGTTGGGAAAAACCAGGGGTGGGAAATCAACCAAGATAAGCTAAGTTTGAAACGGCCATAAGGAACCCTACTTCTTTGTATGTTAGTTGAAGACGTAAAACTGAGCCAAACTGGAGCCCTCAGGAACAGGATCTTAGTCCTTATGAGATAGTCATAGATACCTTATGAGAAAGGTAGTTAGCCCACGGTGAGAGCGCAGCCCTCTGCAGACCGGGAGGCAGCTCCATGCCAGACTCGCTCAGCATCTTGATCTTGATCTGCTCACTATCCCAAACAGGGAGGAGTCAGTGTTTGCTGTTGAAACCACCCACTCCGTGGTACAGTGTTATAGCAGCTTCAACTAGCAGACCTTCAGCAGAACCCCAAAGGGAGGGTGACAGATGGGGTCACTGTGACCTATGTTCCCCCAGCTTTTGATATGTAGCCCACAGTTGTTCAAGCAAGTTCTGCTGACTTATGCATGCCTGTCTCTGGATTATACACACGATTGTCTATATTAATAACTTTTTACAGCATAAAATTAAAGTGGATACTTTAAAAGGGCAAAACGATGAGAAATAAGCTGTGTTTAAAATATGTTTTGATTTCAATGTTTCTCCCAAGAGAAATGTTAGCACTCTGTTTTGACTCTTTCTAAACCATAGAGCTAACATTTCAGTAAGTAAATTAGCATGAAATTCACTGTTAAGAAAGATACATGTGAACACATTCCAAATTCTATTTTTGAGTAGGGGAGGGCTGACCTTCTGTCAGATTTAATTCTATTGTAGTTGTTTCGGAACTCTATAAAGCCCTTCTACAAAGAGGGGGGAGCCATCCACATTGCTTGTTTTGCTGTCTTTCCTTTGACCCATGAGGGCTAGCGCTGACCATTACCATGTAGACTGAGAAGGTGTGGCACACTAAATATCGGACAAGCTTCACTGTGTGTGCATGTATGCCTGTGAGTGTGCACACACGTGCGTACACACACACACACGCTTACCTACGTTTGAATGTTTTCTATTGTCCCTATAGTGTCCTTGGAATGTTGGGCATAGTTTATAAGCAGAGCAACAGTAAGGAGGCTGGAACCCTTTTAGTTGTGAGAGTTATACTAGCTTCCACTCTGTCTTAATAGCTTCGTAATTTCTTGGCATGCCAATTTTCTTATCTTTTTTCATATCTCTACCAAAAAACCTCACAAAATACAACTCCACAAAAAATAATAAGGACCACATATTAAAGTTGTAATTTGACCATAATGCTGAACTCATACCGAGAACTAGGAATTCTAGGCTCGCTCTTAGGTGAGTAAATACAGGACTAGCATCTTTGGATCGTGATTTAAGTGAGTTTCAGAACAATTTGGCAGGATCACTATCATGGTATCATTTTAACATTTATTCATCCCTTGGTTGTTCTTGGACCCATCTTGCAAGAGGTTGAGGTTGAGGTCAAATACTGGCAAGAGTTTTAGGAAGGAAATAGCAGGAGATGACTCAAAACACACTTGAGAGAGAAACTCACGACTGCAGGCTGGGAAAACGTGCTTCCCCGTGTGTATGAATCTCAGTGAGAATATTGCTGCTTGGATGCATGAGGCTACGGTGCTCAGGGTGCCACCATGTCCAATAGTATCTCTGGGCATCTTCGTTCTGACCACTGCTTATCTTCTTCAACAGAGATCGGTTCTCCAAAGGGTCAAAACTGCTAAAAAAAAAAAAAGCCTAGGGATGGGTTGGGATGGGATGTCCTAGCACACATGGCTAAAAGCTCATAGCTACAGAACACCTGGGGTGTAGAGAGAGGCAGGAACTTGGACCAATATTGGAAGAGTAAACACAGGGACAGGAGGATAACTGGGGAACCAGTCCCGAAAGGCACAGGACAATGGCTGAGTTTGTGGAAAGTCTGCATCCCAAATCTTCAAATCCCCAGCTTTCCTTCATGTAGGGAAGGCACTCGCAGAGAACACTGGTGGCGAATCCAGCCACTGCAGCTTTTCATTAAAAAAATAAAATCTCAAAGATGATAGTCCAGGGAGGGAGGAAAAAACACTCCAGAACTATGTTTTCAATCAGTTTGCCGAAATGGCATGGGAAATAACAATATTAAAAACAAGAAAATGCAACTCTTTAAATATAGTTTGCTTTGTGACTCGCTGAACACAGGTCAGGCAGTTCGCGCTGGTGGGGGTTGGGTTTTTATAACCCAGGCAGTCTGAGAAGCCACTGTGACGCTTTAATAAAGTGCACAAAGTGGGGTGCTTCTGCTGGGGCGGGGTCTTGTGGATCTGCATTTGCACACCCTTGGAAACAGGAACAAAGAGCCAGGGCTGTGCTCCCTAAGCAGGTCTGGGAGGTCACTCGCCAGCAGCCAGTCCTGTAATGACTCTGGTCCCATATTTCGTGGCAGGGTAGGGGGGAGAGGGGAGGGAAGAAAAACACTGAGGTGTTCAGTGTTGTCAGGGACTCTCATCCCTCGCCTGCGTTTAGATCTCACTAAAGTCCCTAACCCCTGCTGCTTCCCTCTTCTGTTTCCTGTATGGTCATTTTGATAAGGCCGTGTGTGTGTGTGTGTGTGTGTGTGTGTGTGTGTGTGCGCGCGCGCACGCGTGCGCAGGCACGTACATGCACATGTATGCACACACGTGTGTAGGCTCCACAGCTTGTGTAAGGAAGTCAAATAATAAGCATCTTGTCATCCTCACTTTTCAGTGTTTGAGGTGGGAGTCTCTTTGTTAGCCATTGTATATGCTGGGTATCTGGCCTGCAAGCTTTTGGGGGAAATTCTCTTGTCCCTGACTCCCATCTTGTTATAGGAATACTGGGGTTATAGACCTTGGTCAGCTGTACCCGAGTTCTAGGGGTTCGAACTCAGGTCCTCATGCTTGTCCAACCCAATGATCCACCTTCCCGGTCGCACTGTGAATTTTTAACAGGCATTTCCAACTTGGCAATTCAAGATGCCACATTTATGCTACCTTGTTTTGCCACGGTAGGTGATCAGGTTACCTGAGCAGGATTGTGGCAACTGAGTTATTTCTTCTCCCTCTTACAACTCTACATTGTCACCCTTCTGTTTGCTTAGCTTCTCTCTGCCTGGGTACTTCATTACATCCCTGTCCACCCCCCACGACATTCTTCCTGCTGTGTAGACAATGCTCAGTTCTCTTCCTTTTAAAACATTTGCTTATTCTTGAAATCTTGGCTTTGTTCCTCCAGATACCATCTCAGCTGTGCCCAGTAACCTTTACTGTTGGCATTGTTTGGAGCGCACATTCTAGCCTTGTCCAGTCCCCGCCGTGACTCATTGACTTCCTGTCATTTTTTTTTTTTTTAGTATCGCACGTGGATGGTCGTAGGACAGAGAGATGTTTGCTTTGGAAGAGATAAGGTTTAGCGCTGCCAACAATTGGAGTCAAAATCTAGGGAGGGTCCACATGGGAAAAGAATCTCTTGTCTTGGAGCCTAAAGTGGAGAATTAGAACTGATAAGTCAACACTGCAGTGAAGCAGATTTCAGGGCAGCGTTTGGACATCTTTATGCAGAAATGGGGTAGGAAACTCTTGTTACCCAGGCATTCAGATTTAGACTATGTGACTGTAGAATACACCTGAGCGTTTGTGCAATCTTGGATCAATGGGTGCTTCTGAATTCTTAGATTTTTTTTTGCTATTATCAGAATCATTGACAAATTTACTCTGACTAGACATGATTGTGGCATGCACCATTGCTGCATATATACTATATGTTTATTTTTCTTTATGTATATATAGTTATAATCATGGTTGTTATGGAAAGTATACAAATATCTCGGTTTTTTAAATCCCTTCCTCTTTCTTTGAGTCTTCTAAAAATTGTTCGGTGAATTTCTGCTTGGGATTAGGATAGAATTTCAACAATTTCTGAAACGGTCCTAAACATACTTCCGATGTTTTGTGCTATCTATACAAGGTGACACTCTTAACTCTTAATATGTATATATGGAATATGCTTGTATATAATATAAATCGAAATATTGATCAACTCCGGAAAACTGAAAGTGCTGTGTGTCTGCATACCCAAATATCAGCCAAATTTTGATTTTCTATATAAAAAAAGACATGCGCATCTATCTCATTAGCATGCAAACTGACTTTTATCTTTAATAAATGCTAAGTTATAGATATACAAAAAATTGTTTTAAAATCAGTTTATTAATAGTAAGTGTTTCATTTGTATATGTATTTTATGTGCCTGTATACCTGGCGTGATGTCCAAATTTCTCTGGCGAGGAGTCACAAATGGAGAGAGTTTAAGGATCCCCGCTTTAGGGGCTGAAGAACACTTGCTGCAGAGGGCCCAGGTTTGATTCCCAGTGCCCATATTAGCAACTCATAATCTTCAATTGCATAACTACCTTAATACTGTCACACTCAGTAAAGCTTGGGAAAAGCAACCTCAAAGCCCGCCCACCTAGTGACAAACTTCCTCCAATAAGGCCACACCTCCTTAATAATAATAAGTGCCACTCCCTTTGGGGGCCATTTTTCTTTCAAACCATCACATTGGCCTTGAACTCACTCTACGGTGAAGACCCTGAGCTTACAATCTTTATTCCCCAGCCTCCCAAGTTGCATAGCACTGGAGGCAGGCTCACTGCTGTGGACCAGAGAGAGAGACCACTCCTGGATCTCTGGGAGACAGTAGAGACCAGAAGCTGGAATTAACTGTGTTAGAGGGAAAGGTTCCTGTTAACTGACAATCCTGCTATTACTTGAGATCTGCACACTTCAGGTAGCAGGGACTTGTACCTGAAGGTAGACACAACCTAGGAGAATTTCAGGCCCATGGATGGGTTCTTCTTGCTGTCACAGGTTATATGACTGGAGAAGCTCATATGGCTGGAGAAGCTGACATGGCTGGAGAAGCTGACATGGCTGGAGAAGCTGACATGGCTGGAGAAGCTGACATGGCTGGAGAAGCTGACATGACTGGAGAAGCTCATATGGCTGGAGAAGCTGACATGACTGGAGAAGCTGACGTGGCTGGAGAAGCTGACATGGCTGGAGAAGCTGACATGGCTGGAGAAGCTGACGTGGCTGGAGAAGCACTGAATCCACCGTCATGCTCCTAAGAGCACACACCTACTCCAGTGGATGGAGTCCAACAGGGAGAATATTCAGAAAGTCTCTCTCCTAAAAGGACAGATGTAAGAGCAGTCTGTGAAGTATGTGGGGGTGGGGACTAGTCATGAATATGTGTCAACCATGTGCTAGGGACACCGCCAAATCATTTTCCATACCTTGTCTAATTCTGTGATTACATGACAGCCACCTTATGAAGAAACTATTGTGTGAGCATTTTACTTATAGAAATATTTAAGAATATTACGTATTATCAAGTAAAGTGATCAGCACATTATCATATCAACTATGTTTTTGCCACAATAATGCCTTATAACAAATAACCATAAAACATAGTTCCTTAAAATAGTGTTTATTTCTAAGTCTGAGGGCTGATGGGATAGGCTGGGCTCCTTACATACTGGACAAGCGTGTCTGCAGATTAGAAGAACTTTGACCACAGGAAGTGGACAAACTTGACTGTATTCCCCTTACTTCTCATCTTCTGGTGGGCTAGCCTTTGCTTGTTCGTAAATTCTAACATTTCCTTTGCTGTTTGTGTGCAGTCTGGTCTGGCACTATCCATCAGGCTGAAGAAAAGCGTATAGCTGAGTCTGGACTCTGAACTTGAATACGGGGTCTGTGCATATGAACTGAGGAGCAGAAACATCATATCTATCCTTGCCTGGCAGATGTCAACTGAGATTTGAGCCTGACACCCTGACAGGCCTTTGCTGACAATCATGTAGCCTTGCATGATTGGACCTAAAACATGCCTTCACTGGTTTCAAACAAGATACATTCATTTAATAGTCCAAGTCTTTGAATTTGTTTCCAACTTACCCTCTAGTCTAAGATGGATTCAATTTATATACTTACTTATAATTTTAAATTTTTACCTTTTTTTTAGACAAATGAATTTGGTGGGGATGATGAAGGGAACAAATCCAAGACTTGTGTGTGTGTGTGTGTGTGTGTGTGTGTGTGTGTGTGGTGTATGGAAACTTACTTGGTCCCTACCAAACTCTATGAAGCTCCACACAGAAGATAATACGAGACGGTCTTTTTGTTATTTCTAAGCCATGGAGGTGAGATGGCCATAACTTATCTGCATTCAAAAGAGCCTTGTGAGCACTGCAGCTGGCCCGAGGAGATTGGGAGCCCAACTTAAAAGGACAGAAGTGTTTGTCCACAAACCAATTCCTGTAGCTAAGGAGCGTCGGGATTGTACTGGCAGTCCTGGGTTGCCTTGATTTAGGAATGCATTCTTCTCCTTGTTTGTAAAGGAAAGTTGTGACCAGCTCGCTGTATCCCCGCAGGAGAAAAGAATAAAACTCGCCCTTCTTTTGTTCCAATAATGGTCGGCCACTGCCCCGCAGCTTTGGCTCAACGGTGTCATCTGTCACTTTTCAGCTCTTGCTTCCTGGACAGAGCTGTGGTTTCCTCGTGTTACCACGTTGCTGCTGCGCAGCGCCCTTTCTCCTCCGCTATTGGAATTTAAAGAGAAAAAAAAAATGACCATGGAAAATGTAAGTTGGATGCTATTCATCTACTTATTTATAAATAAATGCAAACTGACAGAGCCCCCTTCAGAACGTGTTTACTATGTGGACAACTGTTGATGACACGGGCTGAAAGACACAGTCTGGTGCCACCAGGGCCAGCTGCTCCGTCAGTAGCTACCATTGTGTGGCCTCGCGTTCGTTTCTGGCTTGGCACATGCATTTTCAGCCTGCTTTCCGCGAGTCTCCGGGATCCTTTCTCTCTAGCTCGGTCTGCCAGAGACAATAGATGGGTTCTTTCACAGCCCTGAACGCTCCGGCTCTGCATGCTCTTGATCTCTGGTGCGCTGGCTGCTACCATACTGGGCAGCACTCAATGCCAGAGGACGCATCTGTTGTTGGCCCAGTAACTTTGCTTCATGGAAACGACACTCAATATTTTGTTCTTCATGCTGCTTGGGCTGACATTTGCTAAACCTGGCAAATGCTTTTTGTTTTCAGTGGAGAAGAAACACGGCTCATTGCTTGGCTCAGGGGTTGGGGAGCAGCTTAAGTTGTTGGGTTTATAGTAACTTTCAGATTGGCCTCAACTCACGGCCTCTGAGGGATCTTCTCTCAGTAACTGCAAGTGGGAGCCTTTGGGGCAGCTGGAGAAATGTCTTCCTAGATTCTTTAGAGAAATTGGACGCCTCTACTCCCTTGACCCCACTCCTGGAGGCAATAGCTCACACAGGCTTGTGACATGGTTACAAGAAAAGACTTAAGTCCTTATCTACCTTTCTACTGTGCTACAGTCAACCAGCCAACCAATCAGTTTGTATTTATTAATTTGAGTGAACACAGGAAACTGGGCTGGGCTCTGGGAAGACAACTGGGCATTGGTTACTTCCTTAGACGTGTACAATTTGACAAAGAAAAATATACACATTCAAGCAGACACATTGAAGGCTGTGTCCAGTGCCATCCTAGCGGATGCTGTTATAAAGTAGGGCTCATGGTGAGCTGAGGGACCTGGGGAGTCTTCCTTGGGAAAGTGAAATTTAAACAGAACGTGGGAGACTTTCTGATACATGGGCGGTTGAGTGGGTCCAGACGGAGAAAACATGGCTATAGACAGCGCTTTCCTGGGCTGTGAGGGGGATAGTTTAGACACCAAAAAACTCTGTGCTTTCAGAAACTGCATTTTAAATCCAGAGGTGTCATGTGAGCGTCTGCCATGTCCTCCAGTGAAGTCAGGGAACTGAGGGACAAGCTGGAGGGCTCCTGTGGATTGGTCGCCTTGATTTTCCACGCACGGCTGTCTGTATTTGCATTAGCTTAATTCTTCCATAGTCTTGGGAACCACACACCACTGTTTCCAAGTACAAATGGGGAAACTAAGGCAGAGAGAGACTGATTTGTCTAGGGCTCACATGTCTGAAATGGCTTGGTCTTCTGAAACACATATGCTAAGAGCTCGAGTCCTCTTTTTTTTTTTTATTAAGTTAGTAAAGAAAGGGGAAAAGTTCAATAGTTTTAATTTTGCTGCTTAAAAAAATGAAAAGCTGTTTGTTAGGTGATAACATTGATGGTAATTACAAAGGTAATTTAGGTGACAGGAAAATTAACTAGAAAAGGAAATGAAACAGTTCGTGTGTCCTTCCGGGTTATAGCACACATCACATTTTGCAGGAAGAACAAGATCTGTGTGTGTGTGCGTATGTGTGTATGTGTATGTGCAAGTGTGTGTGCGTATATGTGTGTATGTGCAAGTGTGTGTGTGTGTATGCGTATGTGTATGTGCAAGTGTGTGTGTGCGTATATGTGTGTATGTGTATGTGCAAGTGTGTGTGTGATTATGTCCGAGTGTATGTAAGTATGTGTGACTGAGTGTGAGTGTGGGTTTATGTCTGTGCATGTGTCTATGTGACTGTAGGTGTGGTAACAGGGAGATGAGGTTATAATCTGTGCACTCTGCACTTTTCGGCTCTGTACTACAGGGCTGATGTCCAGCCCTCACAGGCCAGCACATCACTGCTGTGGCTGGGGACATATGTCGTGCTTCCCAATACAAAACCTGCTTGTCTACTTGTTCAATCCATCACCATTTCATCAAGGATATTGTCTTCCTCTCCATTCTATTTACTTGTACAAAATTTCAACATTTGCTATTTTTTTCTTATTTGTCAGCTAGCTTCATGAGGGATTGGCAACCTACATATCGAATAAGCCATGTTCAAACCGAAACATCAGGAAATACTATATGCAGATGTTTGTTCTTACTATGAAAAACTTATTTTTAGACTCCCAAATTTGTCCAAAGAATATATCGCATATTGGTTTTAAGAATTTATTTTTAGGCCAATGTTGTCCGATTCTTTGCTCATCAGTGTTACAAGTATAGGAGAAAATTTAGTCATGGAGAAATGACGGCGATTCGCGTATGTTTTGGGACACTTTAAACAGTGATATATTTCATAATAACACCATGTGTCAGTTTTACTACCGTTTGATTTGACTGTTTTTCCCTCAGAAGCCACGTGTTGGGAGGTGAGTTCCTAAATGAGCTCTATTGGGCATGAGGGCCTAGTTGGAAGAGATGGGTAAGCTGATGGAGCCCTCAGGAACAAATTAATGCTGGCATCAAGGGAGTAGGTTAGTTGTAGCCAGAGCAGGCTGCTACAAAGGGAGTTTATCTAGTCCGTGTTTCTTCCACACATCCCTGCTTACCTTACCATCATATGCAGCTGCTGTAACCAGAGCTTCAGGTCTCTAAAAGTAACTGTGACTAGGGTCTCTGACCTCACTATGGCCGGCAGAGTTATATCCATGGGAGGCAAGAACATAGTTCGGTTCAATACAACAAAGTAGCTAGTGCTGGTTTGAATTTCAGGACTCTAACCCCGAATTGTTTTCTTTAGGCACAGCAAGATTTGCTGAAAGATTTCCTAGTGACTCAATTCTATGTGCACAACAAAGCATGAGACGTTACAACACCCACAACTTTACTCATTGAAAAGTACCTGTGATACCTTCCACCAAGATGGGTTCTATAACAATCTCATGAGAAAGGTCTGGAGGGGGATCTGGTGTGGTCCTGGCCACACAGGTGGCACAAAGTTCACTAGGCTACGAATCCCATCTGCTCCCAGCCTTCCGTGAGCCTAACAGGCTATGCTTCCCTTCCTTTGAAGGAGAGCAACCCCATGTGTTTAACATCCCTGTTTCCCCCAGTGTTTGTCTGTGAGCACAGTGACCCCTCCGTGTTTCCCACGTCTCCCCCTTTTATAGTTTTTAAGAGAAAACTGTGGCTGTGATAGAGGCCAAGGCTGAAAGAATCGCATGCACAGCTAGTCCAGTGGAGGCAAGCATAACAGAACTGTAAGGCCCGCTAACGGAGGACCAAGGGAAGGGGAAAGCCATCTTAACCATGCTGACCATTCAAAGGCTACTGAGAGATTTTGTTTACATCTTTATGCATATTGTCAATCTGGCCATTAATAGTATGAGAGAAATCCGACAGACACATTCATGCAACACAGACCAGAAAATTGCTGACAACCAAGATTACGCTTGAGCAACAAATAATCTACAGTCGCTTTCCTGCGTAAAGCTGTCCTCCTCGACTCAGTGTCCATCTCTTGATTAATTTCTGATAGTATTTTTACTGTAATATTAGCAGTTTTACTAATAGTAAGGCTATTTTTGAGGCATCTCTTTGTATCCCTGTCATCACTCCTGGGATCGACGATTAAAAGAAAAAAATCCTTAGCCTAGCAAAGCAACATCCTACTGTCCCCTGTCACAGCTGGGTCTTTTATCCCCTCTGACCCAAAGCGTTTGGAGTCCGCGTTGACAAGCTGAGAATTAACATGGAATATAGTTAGTTAACATAGAAGCATAATTTTGGGGTCAGTAGTACTGTGTCCTTGTTGTCTCCATATGTCATTGGCTTAGTCTTCCTCTTGGGACATCTTCTCTTTGATTTTATTGTCCACTTTGTTATTGACGCTTCATTTGTCGGACGGTCTCTGGGACATTGTCCTGGTCAGATGCATCGGAGTGGAGCCGTTTGGGGCTTTTTATTCATTATCTGGGAAGGCAGAAGTGTAACGTTGTCCTGATGTTAGAAGAACACTGGGCCCTTTCCGTTGGTTAGATTTCGTTTAACATATACTTTATAGGCTATATCTTCTTTAGGGCAAAATACTTTGGGGCAGCAGAAGCATTAGCCTTTAAAGTAAAAAAAAAAATGCTAATACTTAAACTATGCTAAATGTAGCAAAGTACATGGGGATTTATGTGGGTGTATTTGCCCCCTTTATATTTTTTAAAATTTGCCATTTAAGAATTTAATGGTGTTGTTCCACAATAGCTTGGCCCTGTGATTTGTAAGGGGCTCCCATAATGTGACTTCATAAATTGGAAAGTTCCTTAAATTGTTTGCTAGCATAAGCAGGACCATTATCAGAGGAGTCCTGGGAAGGAAATGCATAAGGAGCTATTTGACAAAGTCAAGATCCAGATATGACATAGTGATATTTTCCTGGAGCTCTCAGGCGCCAGGCTATGCCTGAGATTGCGGTCTGCAGCTGGCTGGTTAGGGAAAGGCACAGGGCATGCGTGTAGTGTGCTCCAAACACAGGTCCCTCCCTCCACACCTGACAGCAGAAAAGTCTCCAGATGCAAACAGCCCTGGTTCCAGATATCAAGCTGATGTGAGAATCATTTATTACTAATTAAGCTCTAGAAGCTTGGAATGCTGTAAAATATACCTTTTTAGTAGAGGATAGGCTCTCCTCATGGGGAAAAAAACCCCTTTGTTCTTTATAAATGACGCAGCCTCGGGTATTCTGTGAAAGCCCCACAAAATGGCCAGCACAATTACCGAGCTTCCTAAGGTTATGGTTGCACAGTTTGTGGGAAAATCCAGCCATACTTTTATGTGGAGTCTGTGAGCCTAAAAATGTTACAGAGAGGTCATTTGAATGTGAAGAAAACTGCCCGTGTGAGAATCCTCTGACGCAGGAAGGTCTTATCTAGGAACCAAGCCCAGGAAACTAGTTACGAGTGTGTTTCATGTTTTTTAAGCTCAGGATGTTCATCATGATATTGTTTACAGTAGCAAAGCTGAAAACAGCTCACAGGCCAAATAGAAGATATTAAGAAGGTTAAGATATACTCATCTAGAGAGAGTTCTACTTTGCCATTAAACTGAGAGTATATCAAGCCATATTCATTGATGTAAAAGATGCTATTTCTACAGTAGCTGGCCCGGGTGGTGTAGGTGCAGGGGAGCTGCCCCTGAGCGCACTAGAACAAGAGAACTGGCCCCACCCGTGTTTCTTAGCACTGGGTGAGCTAGCGGGCTGCAGGCTGGAGAGCCTGCCCTCGTTGGCGTCCATGAGAGAAAGTCGTCAGACCGATGAACCCAGCTACCCAGGCCCAGAAACAGGGATATGAGTTTGCCCACCCCAGCCCCCACCTCATCTGTGAACTACTGGAGCATGTGAAGGGGCTGGTCCTGCAGAGCCAAAGATGCAGGATATCCGAGAGGAGTCCCAGTAAGGGCGCAGTGTTGAGGGGGTGTAGCAGAAGCCGGAGGCCTCAAACCAGACCAACGACTCACTGCAATGAGCACTTGCAAGTAAAGAAGTATGGACTACAAGATATTATACTATGTGACTCATTTGTCACACTACAGGTTCTATGCCAAGACTTTTTTGTATGCTATTTTTTTTGTTTTTGTTTCTTCTTTTAAATTTTATTTTATTTGGGGGGTTGGTGAGGACATGCAACGGCAGAAGGCGGATATGAAACTACAGGGAGATGAATGGGGCTCAGGATGCATGATGTAAGATCCACAAAGAATCAATAATAAAAAAAAAAGATGCTATTTCTCTTTTTGGTGAACAAAGAGTTTACACAAAATATGTCCATATTGACCACTAGGATTGCTGTGCCCACGCGCGTGTGTTTGCATGTATGTATTACATGTGTGCTAGAAACGTCCATAAACGGCACCACGCACTGCTAATAGTGATTATTTTGGGACAGTGAAAAATGTGCTTCCTCTTTTTTCTTGTCTATGCTGTCATTTTTATTTTTTGAAATTTAACTTTAATTTTTAAAAGTAAATGTGTGGCACTGTGAACAGGACCTCATGCTTCCTGAGGGCAGGTAGGCTCCTTCACCCAGCAGTTCAGCATCATCTTGCTCCTAAGCAAGGCACCTGCTGGTGGAAAATGGTGAACAAGGGTAGTTTACAGTCGACACTTAAGAGACTCCGAGGCATACAATAAAGCAAAAGAGCAAAGTGGCATGCCCCATTCCACCTCTTCCCTCGTCTTTGTCCTTGCTTCTACACAGAAGACACGGCTCAATTCCAAGAAGTTCTTCCTGTACTAAGATGTAAAACGTTGGGCCGTGCTGATCAGCTGGTGGGTAACAGTTTCCTCTGAGGCTGAAACAGCCTCTGAAAGGGAACTCCTTAAACAGGAAAGAAAACTCTCTAAACAGGGAAGTTCTTTAAACAAGAACGTGAACTGTAGGAAGGACAGCTCACAAGAAGCAGTGGAGAAACCAGGGTTGTCAGCTGCTTGGGCCTTTTTTCTTCAGCGGAAGGAAATGAATGCCGCCTACTCACCTGGAATGCCAGAGTGAAAAGTGTTCAATGACCCCCCTGGGATCGTTTTGCTATTCTATGAGCCAGCCTTTCTTCAGCCCAGGCACTGCCTTCTGGAGCGTGCTATCTAAAATGCACCTCTATTTACAACGAAGAAATCAGCGCTCAGGGTGATCGAGTCGTTTGTGTCCATGGCAAACGCCAGCTGTGTTCCACTCCGTGTTCAATTACAGCGCCAAATTTTCTCCCAGTGCTAATTTTGGTCAACAGGTTTCCCCCTTTGAGGCCGTGTAGGATAGCTGTCAGGACAGACTACAGCTGGGTTCGAATCCAGCCAGAGAGCAGGAAGGGGCAAAGCAAATACCCATGGAGTCAGAAGGCGAAATGGGGCCCTCTTCATAAAGAGCTTCTTCCTGACTGGGCATTGCTCTTCCTCCCGCTCTCGACTTTCAGCTAAAAGCGATCTGGAAATATGCACCCGATTTTGGCTTGTCACTGTGACCGCTGAACGAGGGGAACACTGAATGAGCGCGGCCAGGGCTGTTAAAAGGCCTTGCAACACACAAGAGACAAAGGACTGTTCCGAACAAATGCTAATAGTGCCCCTGTTGAGAAACACTACAAAGTGCCCCGGGGGTCAAAAAGTAAGTGAGCCAAATGCAGTCAGCAGTCCAAAGGGCAAGAGAATGATGAAAAGATGACAGAGCCAAGGCCGGGGGGAAGCCAGAAAGCTCTCGGGCTGGTGCCAGCCAGGCTGAAGGGACTAGAAAGACATAGATGTCTGCTCTCAGCAGCTACTCCGCAGGGCAGAGGGTGCCTGTGTCTGGCTGCTGTTAAAACCTCCGAACAAACGGAGAAATCAAAGGGGATGTCACAGGAACCCAGAGCTAATGGGCTATGAATATGAGGTTTCGTTTTTATTTATTTACTTCAGTAGCTACTGAGCACTGTGATTTTAGGTGTATATTTGAGCAAACGAAATAAAATGATTTAGACTCAGGTCCTGGCTCTATGTGGGTAAGGTAACTGTGGTTGTTAGCTTTTAGACTGTCCAGAATTCAGAATTTGCCCCATGGAGGGGTTCATGGTCTTGGAAGTACTGCCGAGCACACTTCCCAGACTTCTTCGCAGCCTGGTCTGGATACATGCTTTCTGTTACTAGTTACAAAGTAGTTGTTATTTAAGGGTAGATTGAGAGAGAGGGAAGCTCTGTCTCAGAAGCAGGGGTGGCTTCTGAGGGCCATGGAGTGGCTGAGCGATAGTTCTTAAGGACCCAAGGATGAGGCAGTTGGTGTCAAGGGTACCATCTATTCCTTCTTGGTGACCGCGCTGCGCTGAAGGTGAGACATTGTTGGGGTGTTATTTATAATGTTTTTCCCGGGCCTGGTTTCCAGCCACGCAGATTTAAAGGCCAAACCCCTCAGCTTCCTGGAGATGCTGGCAATTAACTCAACATCCTCGGAAGAAATTCCTCTTGGGCTTATGTCAGTTACAAAGAGTCCCGTTTGTGGGTTGATGTAAGCAACCACCTTGCACCAACGGCTGTAAGATGCCTAAGTCAGACCAAAGTCAGGAAGGCAGATGGGTACCCCAGCCAGAGAGTCCAGCAGTGTGGGTCTGACCATGGCCTGTGCTTGCTGTGGACAAGAAACCGTGAATGACAGAGGGCACAGTTCAGATTGTAGGGGACTAGAAGGACCGATGAGGCTGATTAGAGGCTCATCAGGATCAAACAACTCGATAAAAATAAATAAAGGGCATTTCCTGCTGTTGTTGTTACAGTATGGGGCAGGAATGAGGATCTCATCCCAAGAGTTGTAGATGTTAGGAGCAGGGATTTGACAGGGGTCATAGAGCTGCGTTTGCCCACTGAATGCCAAGCCTAGCTTATCTTGCCAAAGGATTCCCTATTTCTTCTACTATAAGCCTGTGTGTTTCCAGAATGCCGTCTTAGTGGCTGTGGTTTGTTCGATTTTATATAAACTAAAGAGAAAGTATTTGGGGAAGTGGAGGTGGAGAGGAAATTCCCTGTACCACTCTCTTCTGTTAGATAGCCACCGCCAGTGAGCTTGTCTTCCTGACCTGGTTTCTTTCTGCACAGGCTTATCCTCTACCTTCAAAACCAATCTCCAAGTGGAGCTTATGAGCTCAGTATTACAGGCCAAACCTAAGGACTCAGTTAACTTACAAGTTGAAAAGATTGGCCCTAGGTGATCTGGCTCTCATCCCACTTGTTTTCCATGAAACACATTATCCTGACTCTTCGAGGGTATCCTGCATCACGGAATCGCATGTTCTGCCCCAGAGAGGATGGGCCCATCGTTCTGTCTTAGTCAAAGCTCCCTGCCGGAGTGATGCGGGTCTTAGATAAGCCCCAAGCTCTCTCCGGGGGTTGACTAAGGTCAGTGACATGATCAGGAAGGGTATCAGCCAGGAATAAACCAGTCTGACCTAAAAACAAATTCCACGATTAAAACACCATGTTGTATAACCCTCCCAGGCCTTGTCCCTCCCACAGACGAGAGCACAGACATCGTGTCCAGCTACCGCTGGGGTGGGTGGAGGAATGCGATCTGAGACCCAAGCGTGAGAGCGGACTCCATGGGTCAGATCTGCCAAGCCACACCGGTGGCTATGGAGGGGGTGTGAGCAAGCCAGAGCGAGTACACTGATTAGTTCCATAGGTCCGGATGAAGACAAAACGTATTGAACACCTACGACAAATCAGCACTGTGGATTGTGTCCGCCTTAAGTGGTATCATCTTCAATTTTCTCTACAGATCTTTGAAGCCTGACTTTTTTAATAAAGAGGCCAACTCTGAGAGGACCAGTGCCTTTCCCAACATCACAGACCCCCATATGGGTGATCTATTAAGGACTCAACCCCTTAACTTTCTCCCTCTAAACCTCAGATCTCAGGGCCTATACGGTATCAACCAAGCATGTCCGGCTACACCCAAGAAGAGTTAAGCTGTGGCCCTCATTCAAGAGTCCGTCACCAAGACCTGTCTATTTGTATTCTGAACGTAAGAGATACAAACACCGCCTTCACGGAAAAAGAAGGCAATAAATACATGTTTTGGTTTTGCCATGTGCTTAGTTGGAAAAAGAGCAGGAACATATTAGCATAAGGGGAACTAGCCTTGTGGAGCAGGACGGGGAAGCATGACCATAGCGATGAAGGCAACATCAGAGGAAGCTGTGGAGTTGTAAGGAGGAAGGCAGGGGGTTGGGGGGGAGAAGAAATTGTTGACAGCACACGGGGCATGCACATAGGCCTTGAGGAGAGGACTCTGGTCTATGTGGTTCTATGCTGTTGGCTCACTGGACTGTTGACTTGCAGGGATTTATTTGTGCTCACAGTCTCTGTCGTAAAGATTTGTACAGAAGTAGTAAATACGGTGAGAATTAAGCCTTGCCTGAATATTTAATATGACAGGGCACAGAAGATCATCAATGCTCTTAAGAATTGATTGAAAAAAAATGAATTTATTAACGTTAATGCCGAGAATGCAGTGTTGCATAAATAGACGCTGTGCAATGTGGAGATACGTGTAAGGCCATTGTAAAAATGGTTGGAAATTCCGCCCCAACCCTAAGCTAAAATTAATTTAATGGTATGTTTCATGAGCTTGTCAGCGGCTCACACAGTAATTCTTACAATCAAACGTTCAAACACAATAGGCTCCCATCCTGCACTCCCGTGACACTTCCTTGCCGCGCCATGACGGTAAGGAAATATTAAACATCTTTATTTTCCATCAGCCATTGCTTTCTATCAGAGCAGAAAACGGTGCTTACAGTAGAAACACTGTAGTCCACAGCATATGCTGTATCTGAGCGTCGTTTTTCAGGGTCCTTGCTGGGATGAGCAGCAGCATACGCAATGTGTGTATTTGGAGCTGAGGCTACCTTGAGTTGTATGATGTAATTAATGCACACGACCACAGCCTGGCACACCTTGGATTCAGTACACGTTTCATTTTGACTTTATTTTCAGTCATTTGGGAATTGTTTGCTTCAGTCAGTGCTTTTGGGAGCCTCCCATTCAGCTAAGCACCATTGCATTCAGCTAAGCGACCCTGGGTAGGGGGTCACGACTTAGAGTTTGAGAGGCTGGGCTCTGTAGCGTCTTTTGAGATAGCTGCGCTGTATTCTCCACTGCAAAGGCCTCATGAAAATGGAGCAAATTTCATATTGTGAACTCCACAACTGTGGTGGGAAGTCAGCTGATTTTTAGTGAAAGGTATTAGCAACACTAGCTTTCTCCTAAATACATCATAACTAACGTGACTTGCTACTCCATTGATTAAGTACTTACATGGTATTACAGTAAAGATCCAGTACATCTTCAGAGCCCCTGGCCTGCAGGATACACATCACTCATTTTCTCCTTCCTTCCATCAGCTCATCTTGCTGTCTTCGAACAACTACTTCTTATATTGAAGCGAGACAGGAAAAAAAAATCAGCATTAAACTTTTCCTAGGCATTTGCAAATAATCTCAAGCAGCCGGGGGGGGGGGGGTGATGACTTTCTGAGACCCTTTAAGAGCCCAGGTCTGTGACCTAAAGGAACGCTTTAGTTTGCTACAAGGAATACGTTCCCAGAGGGTTGAGTGTGTATCAGGCCACATAGTCAGAGCCCTGGGGACACTCCCGAGGAGATCTTGTGATGAATTACTTAGTAAAGCAAAGAACAGAAGTTGCAAAACCATTCCTTGATATGTGTTTTTGCTGGGGCCAGTTAGGATTTAAAGAAGTATAGTGTTGGCATTTTCTATGTGATACGATGCTTCAAGCATCTGTTTCTTTATAAAGAGCTAAAACCCATGGGCTTTTTACTTCTGTTCGCCTCTTTACTGTTGTTTTCTCCCCCCCTCCCCCCTCTCCTCTTCTTTCCTCTTTAAAATCTCCCTCAGTTGGCAATGAGGTGAAGCACTTTTGCAAATAAAATCCCATCTCTTCCAGGAGAGGGCACTGTTAGAGCGTTTAAGTAGCCTCTTCCTCTCTTTCCAGTAGAACAGTATCTGAGTCACTGGCAAGGCAGGTTATTCGACCAGAAAGACACTGGTGAGACAGCATGCGTGAGTGATCGTGTTTCATCGTCATTTTGCAGAATTTTTTCCTTTGTTCTCGACTGCTTGTTCGTGGCAAATGCACTTGTAGTTCCGGGTGGGGAAATGTATGTTTTGAATGTGGGTGAAGGCACTGGTGCTGGCGTGGGTCAGCATCTCAATTTCACAAGTGCTCGAACCGCATTAGGTTTCAGATTCCGAATCAAGGTATTTACCCCATAGGCGCTCAGCTTGCCGTGGGAACGTCATGAATAATTTCTGTAGTAGCAAATGACATCATAAAGTCTTCGGGCATTCCCTGCACACTGTAATCGATGAGCCTAGATGGGTTTTTTTTTTCCTCTCATTGGACTTGAAGGCTTTAGAATAAGTCAGTGGCTGCCAATCAAAATAAAGCGTGCCAGCTCAGTAGCCAATATATTGTGGAATATTTTCTCATGACTTCCATGCCCATCTGGTCAGTGTGTTTATCACACTGTCTTACGTATATTGTAATGGAATTTAAATACTTTGTACTTTTATAGCAATTACTTTAAAATTTTTTTTTATCTCAAAGCATAAATACATACGTGAACAATAAAAATCCCATTTAAGCAGATATCAAGAGTTCCACTGCACACTTCTCCGGCCTCAGTGCCTCTGCTCAGATGTGTCTTTTAATTTCAGCGCATGCCTTTTAGTCTCCATCTCCGAAATAGTCGGCTTGTATAGCTGTTCTTCGTGCCTACTGCTTTTAGATATTTGCCGCAGTTGGCTCCAGCATGAGCATGTTGCCTGTGGTTCATGTGTTAAAGCTTGGTCCTCAGTGTGGTGAGGCTGGAGATGGGTTCCTTTAAGGAAACGTGGGCTAATTAGAGCTAGGTAATGATTTCACATGAGAGGGATTAAAGTCATTCGCGTGGGAACCCGCTTACTTCCTCTTCCAGGGGGCTGTTATAAAACACAACATTCGCCCTCCTTTTAATCTGGCTTCCTGCCCCTGCCGTATGTTTTCTCTTCTTTTGCACAGGCTCCCCATGACACCATCTGCCATAAGGTGGCACAGGCAAGAGGACTTTTGCCAAAAGTCAAATACTCTAAGCTACCTAAAGCTAAATTTTTTTTTTCAGCCTCAAAAACTGTAAAATAGCCGGGCGGTGGTGGCGCACGCCTTTAATCCCAGCACTTAGGAGGCAGAGACAGGTGGATCTCAGTGAGTTTGAGGCCAGCCTGGTCTACAAGAGCTAGTTCCAGGACAGGCTCCAAAGCTACAGAGAAAAATCAAGAAAGGAAACAAACAAACAAAAACAAAAACCCTGTAAGCTAAATAAATCTCTATAATTACATAACCTAAGATGTTTTGTTATAGCAAAGCAAAACAGACTCTACTGAGAACTGTTTTTGTTTGTTTTTGAGGGAGTAGAGATAAGAAGGTAGTCTTGGCCGCTCAATCCCTCCACTCCTGGTAGTTCTACCACATCTTTATTAGTTACCTGAGCGACTTCAGGAAGACGTTGCTCCCTCCTTCTCGGTCAGCATCCTGCTCTGAGTGTCTTTTCGGTTCTCTCACGCATCTTCTAAACTTTTGTAAATTTCCTCTATGCTGTCAAGATTATTAGCTTTTCCTTTCTGTTCTCTATTTGTAAATAACTATACCTTCTTTGCCAGCAATTTGTGAGCTAATCTATGGCATTTGTCCTGGGGGGGATTTACACAGTGTTGTTTCTCACAGTGTCTAGTAATGTGTTAGTTATCACTATGCTCCTGTTGTATTATTGTGTGTATGTATGTGTGGTATGTATGTGTGTAGTACGTGTGTACATGTGCCTGTGTACGTGTGGTGTGAGTGTGGTATGTGTGTACATGTGCCTGTGTGTGAGTGTGTGGTGTGTATGTGTGTGGTATGTGTGTACGTGTGCCTGTGTATGTATGGTGTGTGTTTGCAGTGTGGGCGTGGTGTGTGTGTATGTGTGGTGTGTATGTGTGTGGTATGTGTGTACGTGTGCCTGTGTATGTGTGGTGTGTGTTTGCAGTGTGGGCGTGGTGTGTGTGTATGTGTGGTGTGTATGTGTGTGGTATGTGTGTACGTGTGCCTGTGTATGTGTGGTGTGTGCAGTGTGAGCGTGGTGTGTGTGTGTATGTGTACATGTGTATGTGTGGTGTGTGTTTGCAGTGTGAGCGTGGTGTGTGTGTGTATGTGTACATGTGTATGTGTGGTGTGTGTGTGTCTGGTGTGGTATGTGCTTGTGTTTGCATGTGTGTGGGTGCATATGTATGCCCATGCCTGTTGATGTCAATAGGCTCCTTTGGCTGCTGTCTACCCCACATATTGCTATAGTCTAAGCTCCGATTCTCACATTTGCAGAGCGAGCTTTTTACCCACGGAGCCATCTCCCCTCCTTAACTGTGTGTGTTTTTTTTTTAATGTTGTTTGTCTTTCTCATGTCCACATTTTTTCTTTTCCCTTCCTTTTTTATTTTTCTATTCAGTTAATGATCCGATTTTTAAGATTCCCCTCCCCCAGAAATTTCTTCTGAGGCAGCTTCAAGAAGAGTGTGGGCCTCTCCCGCTCTGTCTGTACCACCCTCTGTGCCTGCTCCGTCTCCACAATGACTCATCGTGGCCTTCCCTGATCATCTCCGTCTACTGTGATCCTCATTTCCCGTGCCCTTGCTGCTGTGGGTCATGCTCACACAGTCCACAGGAGACTTCTTGCTGCTGTACACTTATATTTATATTCTCGTCTCTCTGTATATGTGTCTCTCGGTGTGTGTACACACATGTATGTGCATGGGGGTTGTATGTATTCATGTGCCTGTATACATCCCCACAGAGGTCAGAGGAGCATGCCGGGGTCCTCTATTGCTCTTTGTCTGCTTCCATGAGACAGATTCCATCACTGAACTTAAGGCTCACTGTTTCAGCTACGGAGTCACCCCACCGAACCCCTAAAATTTGCTTGGTCCTACGCCCCACAAAGTGCTGGGGTTACACATATGCTCTGCCACACTTACCTTCTCATGAGTGTTGGGGAGTGAACTCAAGTCATCATTCTTGCTTAGTGAGCACTCTCGTTCACCGAGCCATCACCCGGCCCCTGAACTCTTTAAATAACACGTCAGTGAGCTTTAGGTTGGAAAAGAGAATAAACACATGCATAATCTACCAGCCTTATCTGAAACCCCAGAATAGTTTGCCTGCTCTGAAATTTCTACATACATAGTATTTTTCATAGCTCACATTTGAAAAATGCACACACACACACACAGGGATCAGCTCAGAATGACGATCAGATGGGGACAGAAAGATTATACGATTCAGAGGTATGGGGTGTCTGCAGCGGTAAATAATGGTAACAGTACTTACCAGACATGACAGAGCTATTGCACACACAGCAACTCTGGCTGCAGACACAAGACCTGTAAAAGATCAAGCCATCCAAATTCCTAGCATGGCGGGACGGGCTGCTGGAAAGTAAGTTCTGAGGCTTTTAGAGACTACTCAAGCTCCAGTGGATGGTCTGACACCAGGTACATACAGAATCCATGTATGTACGTACTCCTGGTAGGTTATTCCGTCCCCAGTGATCTGCCCCAAACTTTAAATGGACTCAACAAGTTGTATGTACATACATACACACACCACACACACACCACACACACCACACACACACCTATATTGATATCCTATAGATGTATGTGTATATATACAATACTTATTATATATATAATATTTAAAACAAATTAAAAGCACATGAACTTGAAGTAGATAGTGGTAGGAGAATAGGGGAAGGAGAGCTGAATGGCTGGATGGGAGAGAGAAGGGGTGGTTTTGAGCAAATGTATTATATGAATGTATGAAATTCTTAATAATAAAGAAGATACCTTTGGCACACTTGTTTTTTCTATGCTTTGTTAATATCAGAAGATATAATGCTAGCCCAAACATCTGTTTAATCCATGTTAGGTTAAAAAAATAACTTTAATCATTATCATTTTCCGCTCTTCATAAAACAATACTGTGAAGTAGATATTATCGCTCTCTCATTTGAGGTGAGAAATGGAGATTTTAAGAAAGAGGGAAGCAAGCTGGGTGGTGGTGGCGCACGTCTTTAATCCCAGCACTCGGGGAGGCAGAGGCAGGCGGATCTCTGTGAGTTCGAGGCCAGCCGGAACCAAAAAGCTACAGAGAAACCTGTCTCGAAAAAAAAAAAAAAGAGGGAAGCAGAGAACTGGTGTGGTGGCCTGCTTAGAGACAGCCTTTCCGTGCCTTTTAATCCTATACTTGGCCATCTCTTAACTACCTCACCGATAAAATCAAATAAACACAATAGCATAAATACACAATTTAATCTGTCTATATAAATCCTTCTGTCCCCAGGCTTCAGGGGGGGAATGTTTTAGTTTAAATCTTGGGTGTGCTTTTAATAATGTTTAAGACTAGCCCTGGATGTTTGGTTGCAGGATTGCTATATCTTCCAGTACTGGGCTGTGAGGATGACGTCTAGAGATGCAATAAATCCTGTTACATAAAGGGAAGTTGTGATTTCCAAGGCTCCGGGGCCACAGCTAAGGGGCAGCCATGCTGTTTCTAATTGCTTTGCATCCTTTTCTTTCTTGCTACATTTTAGGTCAGATGATTCGGCTTACAGCATTCAAAACTCTATTAATTATGGGATTTTATGACAGGGTTATGCAGTATCTGTTTGCCAATTGGGAAAGAAAGATAATTATACGTGAATGTAGGTCACGTTTAAGAAACTCTTTCAGGCCTGTGGGAACCATGTTTCCTTACAACTCAATGTTAATGACATTGTGGAGGATGAAGCTTTACCGTGTGACCCAGTTCTTTGGGTGGAGATGGTGTTTTTAGCGGGTGCCCTTAGGAAGAGCGACTGGCTTGGCTTCCTGTGGGGCCCCGGTCAGTTGTTGCTGGAGAGCTGGATCCTGTTGGTTCTCCAGAGCTGATCAACGTCAGTGGGGGTGGCTGTGGGCATATTTCCCCGGTGAGGTATCACTAACATCACTCTCTCAGCTCCTTCAAAACTTTGCCTACTGATTTTCTTTCTTTCTTTTTTTTTCTGGGAAGATTTTCATCTTCTATGTAGGTGTTTCATTTTTTTTTAACCTTAAAAAATTGTTGATGTTCAGACTTTCAATGTTCTGGATTTCCCCACCCCGGAGTTCTTTCAATTTCATTTTCTCAAGTAATGAATCTAAATACTAAGAGTGAGGTCTGAGGAGATATCCCAGTCAATAAATGCTTGCCTTGCTTGCAATCCCCGAAAGTACTGGAAGGCAGACTCCTGGAACTCATGGTCAGATCACCACATTGGTAAGTTCCAGGCCATCACATGACCCCCTTGCTAAAGGAATTCAGTAGTGCCTCAGTAATGACACCCAGGTTGTCCTCTGGTCTAAACATGCACACACACACACACACACACACACACCGTGTACATAGATACCACATACACAGACACATACAACACATACCTCACTCAAACCACACTCACACATACACCACATACACACATACCACACATATGCACATACACATATACATACACACACAAACAGATGCACTAGACAAACAATATACACACACATACACACATATACACTCATTACACATATATACCACACACACACACACCACATATACATACACACATACATGCATACACATATACCACATACACACCACATACATATATCACATACACACCCCCAACGTACAAATATACACATATAGCACACAGACATATGTCACCTATATATATATACACATAAACACACCACATGCTACATACCCACACACCATACCCACACACCACATATACACATACAACACACATGCCACATATATACACATATACAGACACACATACACACCATATGCACAAATACACATATACACATACCACACACATATACATACACACCACACACACACCATACACACACACATACACATACATAATCCACAATCCCCCGAACATAAGCAGTTATGTGCTTATTTTAACATTCCCAGTATCTCTGCCGTGCCTAACTAATCTTTTAAATTAAAGCATTAGACTTGCTATTTCCAAATCTCTGCCCCATCCCAGTCACTCTAGTCTTCAGCCCCAGGGAAACAGATGCAGGAGAATAACAGACAGCTGAAACTCGATTTCACGGTACGGGAGGAAAATGCTCTTTAGTGGCTCAGGTGAGTGTTCTGCGTGGTGTATGATTTCACATGAGCATCAGCAAGCTAGATCCACAAGTCTAATGTGCTGAGCAAGGTTTTGACACTGTAATTTGGATGATTTAGTGGTCTAACCGGTGCTGGGTTTAGGAAAAAATTGCTTTCATGAAGGAGGAAGGGGGGGAAATCAGATTAGTCTAAATTTTAACTGACAACTTTAACTCAGCTGGGATTTTTGTCTGAAATGTTTCTAATTTCGGGTATTTTTATCTCAGCCGTTTATGTGCATCTGTAGATAGCGTCAAGCTGGGCATTGCTAATATGTAAGATCTGGGATGGGGAAGGAGATAAGGAGGTCAGCTTTAGGGGCCTGTCTTATTTCTCGGTGACTGAGGGCGGTGACGTGCATGCAATTAGCAGAGTAGTTTCACCGGGTCTCTCTTAAAGGAAGCCTCATGGTTTTCTTCCTCTCTCCTGACATCTCCCTGAAACTCTCATGCTGTTTATGGACCACAGTAAAAACTCACAGAAATCCCTAGGGTCCAGATGCATCTCTTCGCCCAGTCTGAGCCCCTGCAAAAGAATCCTGAGCAGAGTCTATAAACTATAGTTACTCATCAGCCCACGGAGGCTGTTAATGTCCACTTCAGAGTTCTAGGTGATGCGCGAGCTGGTGGACTCCTTGGGGTTATGAACTTTGTGTGAAGAAGGAAGTCTGAGATCGGCATTGACCAATAGGTGAGCTGAGCCCCAGCAATCCAGCTGTTGTTTGTCTTTGGGGTGTAGTATGTTTAGCTAAGGCTGTTGACTATAGCTCTAAATAGGTGTCTCTTGCTAAGTCTTTACGGCAAAGATGCAATCTTCAAGCCATGGGCACCTTAAGAAATACTTCAATTGTTCTTGACACTCCCGAGGCCTCAAAGCAAAAGGAAGATTTATTTTTTTTTTTAAAGAGAGATTTATAAGATACCCAAGAAAGAGCACAGAGACACAGCCTTCACCAGGCTGGGCAAGTTTACAATTCAGGATGGACAGGAAAAAGAGGTCAGCTTTAAAGACGTGCCTAATTGCAAAATCATTCAGGTAATAGGTCTGCCCTAGTGATTTGTGGGTAGTCAGTCTTTTATTTTAAGGTTTTAAATTTTCTAATTGAAATATATTTACATCGCTTTCCTTCCCCCTTTCCTCCCTCCAGCCCCTCCTAGCTGCCCTCCTTCAGATCCTTCCATGCCCTCAACTCTTGTGCTGATAGCATCTCTTTCTTTGGTTATATCTGTGATTGTGGGGAGTCATTTTTAAATGTCGGAAAAGCCAGACTTGTAGTAGAGGAAAGATGTGGGTTGGTTGGTTTTGTTGTGTTACCTCAAATTATTTTTCACCCTCTTAGGGCAGTGGTTCTCAACCTGTAGGTCGCAAGGAACTTTGGGAGTCAAATATCAGAGAGCCTGCATATCAGATATTTACAGGACGGCTCATAGCAGCAGCAGCAGCAGAATTACAGCTAGGAAGCAGCTGTGACATGATTTCATGGTTGGGGGTCAGCCTAGCATGAGGAACTGTGTTCAAGGTCCAAAGCATCAGAAAGATTGAGAGCCACTGCTCTCGGGTGGGTGGTTAGGACGTGTGGGTGAACATAGGTACTAAGTATTTCAGAATAGAAAGAAGTTGTCCCCTGGGTTGCCAAAGGTGGATCCGAGCGAAGAGACAGGCTTATCACCATAAATAAATTCAAAGTCTGATTAGTAAGGGGGCGGCGAGTGGGTGGAGGGAAAGTAGACACGGGATTGGCATTTACTCGACTCCTACTCCGTGCCTCGCACTTTGTTAGAAGCCTTTGTTCGTTATTTCATTTAATCCTCACGAAGGCCTAAAGGTTTTTATTATCTTCATTATTATAAGTAAGGAAGCTGAAGAGAGAGGTTGAGAAAATCGCCTCAGGTTACGTGAAAAGCCTATGGGGGAAGACATTTTATTAACTCAGCCGGCTAACTGAAACATAATGCTTTTCCTAGTCTATCACAGGTAGGTACTATTTCCACGTCTAGCTCCTAGTGAGTGCTATTGTTCTTTAGATGTTAAGGTCACCTTAACTCTTCGTGGTTATGGCTGATTGAACCACCCTGTTTTACAGGACGTTGCGGAACCTTGGTAGCCACAGTCACTGATGTGAGATTTGCTCATTTATTCAGCGCACACCTGCTACCCGAGAGGTAGCGTACTAAGGACTGGTACTGTGTCAGGTGTTGAGAGAGATGTGATTCCTGTCTGTGTGACACCCTGGTGGTGACTGTCCTCACTTGCTTCTGCTCACTCTTTCCACGCAGGGGGAGAAATGCTGTCACTTTCAGTGAGTGGGACCAAATGGAACCCAATTCCAGGTAGCAAGGAATGAGATAGACAGATAAATGTAATATTGTGGCTATATATGTATGCATAGTATTAGGAACTGGACCTGCCCTTAAATCATGACAAAGCTGGGGGCAGGAGAGATGGCTCAGTGGTTAAGAGCATTGCCTGCTCTTCCAAAGGTCCTGAGTTCAATTCCCAGCAACCACATGGTGGCTCACAACCATCTGTAAAGAGGTCTGGCGCCCTCTTCTGGCCTTCAGGCATACAGACAGAATATTGTATACATAATAAATAAATAAATAAATAAATAAATAAATATTTTAATAAAAAAATTAAATCATGACAAAGCCCAAATGAGGAGGTCACCTTCCCTTTCTGTTACATCTGAACTGTTGCTTTTTTTGTCTTCCTTCTAAGAATTTCTTTTCCTAGATGTCATTGGTACCAAGAAGGGTAGAGGAGGGCACTTCAGTAGAGGGGTGTCATCTCTGCTTGAAGGGGCAATGTTTTCAAGAAAGGAAACAGCATTTTCCTCGTTCAAATGTCACATGGTTTTCATCTGTGGTGTCCTGAGAGACATACAGTTCAAAGTGAAGTTTTCAGGTGATCGATTTGATGAAGCTGTGTATCAAATCATGCTATTTTTGAAAGTCCATAAGCATGAAGAAAATTATGTAGAAAGAAACAACACCACAGACAGAGGAAGGGTCTGATAGCTCAGAATCAATTTAATTTTATCCATGCTATTATAATAATCTTCTTAGAAAATGTATTAATGCTATTCTTATAAAAAAAAAGCCCACAAGATGTAAACCTAATGAAGACCAGATAGATACGCTTGTGATACCCCAGGAAGGAGAGAATGGCTGACCTGCAGTAAGATGGGAGACAGCAAGTCCCAGGGCCTGAGAACAAAGGCCCTAGTTCTAGAAGGTTTGGGCTTGAATGTCCCCTCTCACACTCCTCAGCTTTGTGTCGCCTGGATACATGACCTAACTTATCTTTGTCATAGCTATTTCCTCCACAAATAGAACAGCACCTACCTAATGGTCATTAAATGGCTTAGGTTATGGAACTGCTTGATTATTGATAGTCAGCCCTCTATAAATATTAACTGCTATTTCAGGGAAGCAAACAGGATTGGATTTGGGGCAATGGAGCAAAGGAGTAGATTTTTAAGACAGTGGTGGACACCTGACTGATGCCGACTGTCTTGGAGGCATCATTCAAATCCCATAATTCTTTGACCATGCCTTCAACTGTGTAACATGAGGTCATGCAGGGAGAACATTGCAATGACTCTGGTAATTCTATGACAGGTGTGTAACTTGGAGCTAAGGGTCACAACCCTTAACCTCTCTGTTCAGTTCTATGATTAGTGGGCTGGCAAGTGCTCATCCTTTGGGCTTACATTTTTCTCTTGTAAACAACACGATGACGTTACATATTTTGACACACACCAAACGGCCCTTCTCCTCTCCCCTGTTCACCCTGTTTTACTTCCAGCCACGGGCCAATCTACTTCTCTGGAGAATGTTGTAGAAACTCAGACAAGTCCAAAGAAAGACTTTCTAACTCTTTGGCGCTGCTTGTATGAAGGTACAAAGATGAATTCCACTCTGGGGTGGAAGTGAGAGCAACATACCCTGGGACAATCTTGGTACACGGTAAATATGTATTATTCTCATTGGTTAATAAAGAGCTGACTGGCCTGTAGCTGGGCAGGAAGAGATTGGGCAGGAGAGCCAGACCAGGAGGGCGCAGGGAGGAAGAAGGGCGGAGTCTCTGGAGTCTCAGGAAATCATCAACCAGACATGGAAGAAGCGGCATGGAAAATACATAGATGGGGTGAACCAGCCTTAAATTGGGTTAATTTAGGTTACAAGAGCTGGTTAGTAACAAGCATAACCATTTATAATTAATAATAAGTCTCTATGAGGTTCTTTGGGAGTGGGCTGGCGGGACAGAAAAGTCCACCTACAGGGACACCCTGGCACACTGCTTAGTGTTTTCATTATTTTAATACACAACAAGAAAGCAAAACGCATTGAACACATTAGCATTTAGACACTGTAGAGACAATTCCACATGGTTGTATTTTGAATAAGCAGCTTCTACCGAGTTAGTACTTTCCTCTTGTCTCTGAGTTTTCCAACCCTTGAGTCATTTTGAAGATGTGGCACCTTATTTACTTCAGGTCATGGGGCATTGGTAGAGGATGCTTAATTTTGATGTTACCCTCCTCTTTCACCCACTGGCTCCCTGTATGTTTTTCCATCAGAACCCTAAGTGGTGTTTGGATGGCGCCGTAGCTATTCATCTGTTCAGGGAATCCTTTGAGCCTTCCCTGGAGCTCTTCATTTGGGTTTTTATTGGCCTTGCTGTGGATCCTAACCCTGCCCAATGTCTGGACTGGCAGAAGTATACCGCAATGGGTATAACCTAAGCGTGAGCCCCACGCCTTGTCTCTGGCCCATACTCCAGTCATGGTGTCCTCTTGCTTCCTACATTAGGTGCACACTCTCTAGTTACTGATGCTCTGTTAAAGTTCTTTGTCAGCCCAGAGTTGTGTCTTTTTGGATTTTCCTTATATTGGGGTTTTTCTTATTCATGGATTGGGAGTTTCTTAATATAGCATAATAAAACTGAAACACGATTCTCAACTGAACATGTACTCCAATATCTTGTGAAACTCTCAAATGCACTCTTGAAAAATACTGCTTTATTGCGATAGAACCAGCATACAACCAACTACATCTACCGTGGGCGTATAATTGTGGATTTGATTTTGAGGCTTCTCCTCGCTAGGGACGAGCCTGTCTTTCTCCTGGCTTCTTCAGCCTGAGCCTCTCGGGGGGCCTTGCCTTAACACTCTTTAGTTACTTGCCTTCTGAAAGCCCATTTTCAATCCCTCTCAATCAGGCATCTTGTCTCATTACCCAGTCGAAATTGCTTTTGAAGGTTCTGCTGCCAAGCCCAGGGGGTATTTGTCTAACCTTTTAAAACGCAGATGCTTTCTGACATTTGCCCGCATTGGACAGTCTCTATTTTTTTGGAAAATTTTAACTTTTTCGGTATCCACAGCAACCATCTTCTGGTGCTCTCTGACTACGGATGGACATGGCCACTTATCATTGTCCACGTTCTGTTGGCCTACACTTCCCATTTGTTTACCAGCCTGGGCTAGCCCTGTCCACGCACCCTCCCCATGTGAGCGCCTGCACCCAGGCTGTTTAGTAATACTCAGTGCATGTTAACACGTTTCACGAAAGAGCTCCTCTTGAGACTTTCCTGATACTCAGATCCATTGACATAAATTGTTCTTTGGACCTTTCTACTCACACATACCGTAGGCATCTGAACTCAGTGCACTGAAAAATCCACTTCATTAAACTCCCACAAAAAAGTGGGAAGTGTCTCCTCTTCCTTGATTCCCTGGCCTAGGATGCATGTTTTTCCTGTGGGAGCTTGCAGAGTTGGCTGGGGAAAGGCAATATGAATGCTGGGGACTTGGGGTGGGGGCGGGAAGCACCAACAAGCCTGTGCAGTTTCTGTGAGCTTTGTATAGCAGAGTAGCAAGGGGCTCGCTCTGGCGGGCGGTGCTGCACAGCTGCTGGAGAACGGACCCCAGGAAGATAAAGTCCTTGTTACCAGCAGGGCTGAGAGATGAAAGAGCTTTCAAACAGCAGATTAGCATAGTGAAGGGGCTGCCTGCTAACTTCTACAAAGTGGAGACTTCACCCTTTCCTATATTCAGAACACGTGGGGATTGCCCGTGTGCCGGGAGAAGCCCCAGTGTATAGACAGGCGGGGGCCTTGCTTCCACAAACTTATATTCCACCCCCTCCCCAAATTAGACAATGACTGCGCCAAACACTAACAGAAGTATGTTTTTAGAAAGAGATAAATGCTACAAAGAAAGAATAGAACGGATTAGAAAGTGTTAAGAGGCCAAGGGGCTCCTTTGACAACATTGTGAGGGAAAAGGTTTCAGGGGTGAGGCATTCAGGCAGTTTCGGTGGATAGATGAAGCTTTTTTTCTTTCCCTCAGTTCTGTAGAAAAAGGCTTAACCAAAATCCCAGCATTTGAAAGAACCCATAGGGCCTTGGGTTCATTGGAATCTCTCCTGTAGAGCTGGGACAAATGTTTGCTTTACTTTCTTCAATATTTTAGATAAGATGCTTATTAAACTCTTCTTCCTGACTTAAATGTTGTGTTTGTGTGTTGAGTGCCAGGGAAACAGAAAACTCCTAGCAGAGACCCTTCTCTGGGGCATCTGGGGTGAGAGGGACTTGGAGAGAAGCATGGTCCCTTCCTTATGGATGACAGCACCACCAAACCCTCCGACCTTTCCAACATGCAAGGATGAGACCCAATGCGCTTGCCTTGTAAGTGGCATTCTGAGTGTTTTAAGAGATATTGGGTTTGGGATCCTGAGTTATGGAAACACAGTCACATAAAGATCTTCCAGTAGGAGAAAACAAACGATAGCAAAGGAAACCAATCAACAAGTGTGGTGCTCAGAAATGGTAAACACTGTTAATAAAGAGGGGAAGGGAGCTGGAAAGAAATGAAAGAGACGCAACTTTAGAGAAATGAGCATCTTCTAGAAGCAGGTGTTTGTTTTTTATTTGTTTGGGGTTTTCCCCCATTTATTTATTATTTTTATTAACAAGTATTAACTGTTGCAAGTAATGAGTTTTAATATGACATCTCCACCTGAGCATATACTATACTTTGATTATATTATAATCCTATCCCCTCCCATTGCTTGCTTATCCCCCTCTTCCACATTTACACATTTTCTCCTTCTCACATTCATGAAACATTTTCTTCCCTTAAACATCATCTATGAGAGAAATAGGGAACTCCTGTCCTTGTGAAACTTCTGTTAACACGACACAGCCCATCTACTTTTCATGCAAATGACACGGTTTTATTCTTTTTTTTTTTTTTTTTTGGATTTTCGAGACAGGGTTTCTCTGTAGCTTTGGAGCCTATCCTGGAACTAGCTCTTGTAGACCAGGCTGGTCTCGAACTCCCAGAGATCCGCCTGCCTCTGCCTCCCGAGTGCTGGGAGTAAAGGCTTGCGCCACCATCGCCCGGTGGTTTTATTATTCTTTATGACTGAATATGGCCCCATTGTGTCCATATACACCATGTATTCTTTAACCATTAATCTCCTGATAGACACCTAAGATGATTCCCTGCCGTGGGACAATGGTCCGTACCCTGTCACTTGTATTTTAAAGAATCGTTAATTGGCCTGTAGTCAGGTAGGAAGTATAGGTAGGGCGACCAGGCAGGAAGTATAGATGGGGCGACCAGGCAGGAAGTAGAGGTGGGGCAATGAGAATTCTTGAAAGAGGGAAGTTTCTGTCTGCAGTCGTCACCCAGACACAGAGGAAGCCAGACACAGAGATAACAAGATGTAACTGCCTTGCCAATAAAGGTACCAAGCCACGTGGCTAACACAGACAAGAATTACAAGCTAATATAAGTTATAAGAGTTAAGAAGAAGCCTGAGCTAATAGGCCTATCAGTTTATAATTAATGTAGACCTCTGTGTATTTATCTGGGCCTAAATGGCCGTGGGACCTAGTGGGACAGAAACCTGGGTCAACAATTCCCCAGGCCGGGCTGTTGTGAATAGCATCATGACAAACACCCGGTGTGCAGATGTCTCTGTTGTGAGCTGACCGATCCCCTCAGGCAAACACCTAGGAGTGGTGCAGCTGCATCACACCGTCATTCTGTTTTAAAATTTCTGAGGAAAGGTGAAAAGTAATTGTAGAAAATTATTCTCAGGTGTGTGACTTTTGTTTATGCTGCATTTGTTTAACTCTGTGAAGCTGTGATTCTTTGCCTGTCTAAAATGCTTGATGGTCTAATAAAGAGATGCAGGGCCAATAGCAGAGCAGGAGCAAAGATAGTTAGTCCTCCAGACAGTATACATAGAAGGAGAAATGTGGCGGAAGGAGAACAAGAGAACAAGGAAGGGAGGATGTCAGGGGCCAACCACTCAGCCACCCAGCCAGTCACGGAGTAAGAAGGAAAGTAAGATATACAGAAGTAAGAAAGGTAAAAGCCCAGAGGGAAAAGGTAAATAGGATAATTTTAAAAAGCTAGTAAGAAACAAGCCAGGCTAAGGCCAGGCATCCATAATTACGAATAAGCCTCAATGTGTGATTTATATGGGGGCTAAGCCCCACCCCCCAAAAAAGTAAAAATCCAAAAGAGCAAAAACCTTCGCACAACACTCAGGGTAGAAAGAGAGGTCCGGGCCCAGGGAAGGGGAAGTTTAGAGGAGGAGCAAGTGGGAGACTCCAGGGATCAAATGGAGCCTTCACTGAATGTGGGCTAGGCCAGTGTGGCTGGCTCATGGCACAGCGGGATGAGTGATGAGGCCAGCTCAGCAAAGACGTGGCCTCCTATGCCGTGGAAAGGAGCTGAAATATGTTCTCCCTTCAGAGGGAAACCAGGGAAAGCCTTGAGTCAGGGGAGTGACGCGATGTGGAGCAATTAGCCTTTCAACAGGCGCCCTGACCGTTCTGTGGAAAATGGAAGCAAGGGCGTATTTTAACTTGGAGTGGTTCCCGATGCAAGGAAGCATTGGACAAATAGTTCTTGGTCGGGGGGAGTCATCAACCTATCACGCGTTAAAATGGACAGCTCTGGCCTTTAAACGAGCTCTTTTCTTGTTCCCCAAGAACAATGCCATTCAGAACTTGCAATGGATGTGACTCGGTGTTCCCAAGACCTGGGAACAAAATGTTTCTTCAAGTCAGAGGGCAGGGAGTCTGTTCGCCGGAGGTATGATCTGTTCAGCGAAGGAATAACTTTCCACTCCTTGACTTGGCTGTTTATATCATTTAAACCTTTTTACAGATGTTACAAACATGACATTTAGGTTAGAAAGGAAAGGCCCTCTGTCCTATAGACTTCAATGTCAACAGAAAATGATTTCCCAAGTGTTTTCATTGTTCTCAATAAACCAGTGTCTTAAAAAGTATGTGCTCCATTCTTCTCCTGGAGATAAGGTTGATAAAGAGTTTCTGTGTCGCGTGTTTAGTTTTGTTGGAGAAGAGGGAGGTTAAGTATAAAATCAAGCCTTGTTGCCCCGAGAGAGAAAGGCTAAGAAAACGAAGGCACACCTAGCATCCTTGCTGATGGACGAAGAGTGCTCAGTAGAGATGCCTCTGTCTCATCTCCTTCCTTCCTCTGAAGTCCCGTGACTCCTGGCCGTTACGATTTTTCATATGAAGTAGGGAAAGCGAACTAAGAGTTGTTACTGTTAAAGAAAGACAGAAATCATTGGTTCTTGGTTGTCGCTGTTTTAGGTTTCTTCTTGAAGATGCTTGCTCTTAGAGAATGCATAATGCCGGCCGGGGAAATTTCTGCTTTCGATTTTCAAATGACCCCACAGGTATTGAGACAGAAGCCCCCTAGAGAATGTTTTGAGAGGAATACGAGCTTTGAAGTGAGAGCCTGGAAGTCAAGTTCTGTCCTCAACGTTTTTGCCGTGTGGCTTTCCGCACGTCACAGAGGTCTGTCCTCAGGAAATGAGGCAGGGGAGTTGCTGGCTCTGAAGCACTTTGAACATACTGGTGGCTGGTTGTCCATTGTTTTGATTATCGCTCATTTTATTCTCTTGGCCAGCTTCTCCTTCTAAGGACAACCTTTTTTTCAGAGACGTGCTTGGGTTTCTGGTGTCATCTGTATTTTAGAAGAACATGTTCTAAGGACTCAGTTCAGTGTGGCGCACATCTAAAGTTTTGCAAGAACGAATATCTTATTAGGAGGTCCTGTGACAGGTATTCCTACACTTACTATAGCCTAGGTTGAAGAGTGAGCGTCAGTGAGTCAGAGCATCAGCCTGGAGTTAAGGAGTAGGGCTACTATATGTGAGGAAGATGATTTCTGTCAGGAAAAGCAAGGGAAAGTCTTCAAGGGAAGAGGTGACTCACTGGCTTGCCCAGCGTCAAAACAGACTGAGAAGTTGTCCCAGAAGTAGCCCAGTCTTCATGAAGCACCCGGCACCAGGCATAGGGGATCTGTCAGGAAGTACACACAAGCGTGTTCACCACCAGCGCGGACAGCATGTATGTATCTGGGGAGCATAGCAGCAGCCAGCATGTCATTTCCCAGTGTAGCTGTCAACAGGAGGCTGAGAGCAGGAAGGAAGGGCAGGTCCCCACAGGCCCATTGACAGGCACAGGAGAGAATGATAATAACTGTGCCTGGCAGCCAGGCAACAGCTAATCATGACCAGAAAAGCTGGCATGAGAAGTTGGGCTTTAGAAAACTTTCTTACCATTACTCCTTACCTGATACACACACCCATCCTCACCACAAACATACACATTCCCTTATCCCAAACACGCACATATACACACAAACATGTGCACACTCACACAGTGTATATGTATATACACACTCAACCCAAACATACACAACCTATATACAGATACAGACACATACACCCTCACCCCAAATACACATGCACACACACACAGACACACACCTACCCTCACCCCAAACACACACAACCCATATACAGATACACACACACATGCTTACACAGTGTATATGTATATACACTCAACCCAAAATACAGATACACACATATACCCCTACCCTCACCCCAAACACACACACACACACACACACACAGACACACACCTACCCTCACCCCAAACACACACAACCCATATACAGATACACACACACACATGCTTACACAGTGTAATGTATATACACTCAACCCAAAATACAGATACACACACATATACCCCTACCCTCACCCCAAACACACACACACACAAACACAGACACATACCTACCCTCACTCCAAACACACACAACCCATATACAGAAACACACACACACACCTCTGTTAAAAGTTATAGCTACTTACCAAGCCAAAACTTTAGCGTTAGAAGCCCTGTCTCAGTCCTGTTAGATCATTGGATGTTCACGTGCTCTGGAGCAAGTTTCTCAAACCTTCCGCAGCACAGGGCTTCTCTAGCATCCATCAGCAGAGAGGTGCTATGAGCAGGAAATGAGGGCACGTGCAGGAGGTGAGATGGGCACCGCTGAGCATGTCACGTGACATACACTCACTAAGTAGGGTACACGAAAATGGGACTAAGAGTCCAGTGCTGGAGCCCGGACTGGAGGGAAGATGCCAATTAGGCCAGAGAATGGGCAAACCTATCCAAATGCTGGATCTCAGGGGGCAGAGCTCATTATTTTGAAGTCTCCTCTGCCTGAGACTCGGGGTCGGTTCTATGGATTTGCACAGGGTTGGCCTCACAGCAAGCGGAGGTGTGAGAGAGTTGTTCTGGCATGGAAAGAAGTATGGGAAGCAGAACCACACATCTGCAGGCAGATCTGGAAGCCAGGTAGAGGTTGAGGCTTCAGGAGCAGCAAGGGATCCTACCGTGGACCTCTGAAGCCATGTGATGAAAAGTGCTGGGAGCATAGGGTGTCAGAGACTGAGTGGGGAACCCAGCTTTTATACTCTCTTCAGAGACCCCCGGCCCCTCTCTTCAATTCACCAGTGTCAACCTTGGTTGTCATTCTGACCATTTTAGCAAACAGTGCCTCCCCCCCCATATCTGAGTCAGCCCCCAAATCTTTACATTTGTGGCTGGACGGGTCAACATCACACCTCACCATTTTGAGGAGCAATGTGAGATTGTCCTTCAGTCTTGTCAAATGACCTATCTTTCAGAAGGACACATTCGAGTATGGGCAAGGGATCATCTGAGCCTCTAGAAACTACAAAATCAAAGCACTTCGTCAGGTGCTCGAGGGAGGTCAGCCTGGGGTAAATATTAAGTCTGCAGCAATAACTATCATGGAGGCCACTTCAGAAATTAACGTATTGCGGAAATCGAGGTCATGTGGCTTTCTGAAGTGCAAGGACAGGTGGCATACGGGCCCGATTTTGCCTTCAATTTCCCTTTGAAGTTAATAGGCCGGGCAGGTACTTATCTAATCACGGCATTTGGACCAGCGTGTTCCGCACATTCAGGACTTTGTAATGAGATGCAATGTTTATGTTCCAGGCTCTTCCCTACAGACTGCAAAAATACCCTTTGCTCAGCCTGCTCTAATCATTACAAGTGTCAACAGTCAAAGCTAATGACAGAAAGTAGGTTTATAGGGCAGTAACCTTGCCTGCTTGGCACAAAAGATCTATTCCCAGAAGGAAAAAAAAAAAGATTTAAACAATTATGTGAACCTCGGTGTAGCTAAGGGAGCGGTGTGGTTTGGGGATTTCAAAATCATGATTTTTTTTTTTTAAATCAGATTGAGCCAGCATTTAAACGTGTGAGCAGTGTGGGAAGACTGATATTATTTAAAAGCCTGAATATGGATTTCATTCTTAATTTTTTTTAAGGTCAAGCTTAGAGTCCCCCAAATTCTCCTCTGTGTGTTTGTGTGTGGGTCCATCCATCAAATCTCCCGGGACCCCCCCCCCCCATTTAGTTAAATTCTATGTTTTAAATATTTACTAAGCACTTTCTGGGTTCCCAGTGTTGACTTGGCTGTGGAGAGTCATAGACACAGAGTTATGGGAACTGAATGACAGTTCTCTGTGCATCATGAATTCCTGTGTTGTTCAGAGCCTGATTCCCAGACCCGGATGCTCAGTGCAGACCCTCCCAGAATGCACTGTCTAAGAATGATCTTGAAAACTTGTTAAGTATATAGTGTGAGGGTCCCAAGCCCAGAGATTCTGACTGGATGCACCCAGGAAGGTATAGAAGCATTGGGAGGATTTTCACTTTTATTTATTTGTTTGTTTTTTGAGACAGGGTTTCTCTGTAGCTTTGGAGTCTGTTCTGGAGCTCACTCTATAGACCAGGCTAGCCTCAAACTCACAGAGATCCACTTGCCTCTGCCTCCAGAGTGCTGGGATTAAAGGCGTGCACCACCACTTCCTGGCCACTTTTATTTATTTATTTTTTAGATTTATTTATTTATTAGGTATACAACATTCCTTCTGTGTATGCTTGCATGCCAGAAGAGGGCACCAGATCTCATTATAGATGGCTGTGAGCCACCATGTGGTTGCTGGGAATTGAACTCAGGACCTCTGGAAGAGCAGTCAGTGCTCTTACCTCTGAGCCATATCTCCAGCCCCCACTTTAATTTTTTTTTTAAAACTACAATGAAGCCTGGCGGTGGTGGTGCACGCCTTTAATCCCAGCACTCGGGAGGCAGAGGCAGGCGGATCTCTGTGAGTTCGAGGCCAGCCTGGTCTACAAGAGCTAGTTCCAGGACAGGAACCAAAAGCTACAGAGAAACCCTGTCTCGAAAAATCCAAAAAAGAAAAAAAACTACAATGATACCTTAATTTTTAAAAAGATATGTATGTGTGTGTGTGTGCACACGCGTGTGTGTTTATAAATGTATAAAATGCAGTGCCCTCAGAGGCTGGATGAGGGCATCAAATCCCTAAGAGCAGTGGTTCTTAGTCTTCCTTGTGCTGATACGGGTCCTCACGATGTGGTAACCCCCAACCATAAAATTATTTTTTGGTTGCTGCTTCATAACTGTAGCTTTGCTGCTGTTAGGAATTGTAATGCAAACATCTGTTTTGCAATGGTCTTAGGCAACCCCTATGAAAGGGTTGTTCAACCCCCAACGGGTCATGACCCACAGGTTGAGAACTGCTTCCCTAGAGCAATAGAAGGCAGCTGTGAGCCACTGGACATTGGTTCTGGAAGCTGAACTCAGGTCCTATGTAAGAGCAGTGTGCTTGCTGAACTGTAGAGCCATCCCCCAGGCTGGCTGGTCTCGAACTCACAGAGATCTGCCTGCCTCTGCCGGGCAAAGCCTGTGTCTTTCAAGCTGGGTTTCTGGTTTCTTTCAAGGCAATGTGGAGCCGACTGGCTCATCAGCTCTCATAAGTACCTGTTCTTTTTGTAATTTCATGTTTACACAACAACAGAAAGAGTGTAGGGGTTAGTGGCACTGGAATAGAGCATAAGTCAATTTTTTTTTTCCAAAAGCTGATCTTGTGTTTTGCCAAAAAACTGGAAGTGATCAAGTTTGAATAGGATTCTCACTGTTATTTTCTGTCACCTTTCGTTCTGTGGAAGCACAATTCTTGGTATAGATGTAACAGTTCCTCTCCTTTGTCACCCCCAGAAAGCTAATCCCTCTGCCTCAGGTGGCTGCACAGTCACTCCAGTGTAACCTTGGGGAGGGAACTGTTTACTCCAGGAGTGAACCTGGGGCTCTAGCTTGGAGCTCTGTGTAAGGGACAAGAAAACCCGGCAGAACCAGCTCAGCCACTTCGGACTCTAAACAAGCAATCCAATGGGAATAGGGACAGAGATTAGCATAGGACTGCAATTAAAGCTGGCTTTTCCTAGGCTGTCAGCACGTCAGGCTGAGCAGCGGCCTGAGAATGTTGCTCACATCCCAGGAGAGGTTGCCGGTTGCTATGCCAGTAAGGCAGCAAGGGGCGCTTGCTGTATAAAAACTGCTGTGGGTTTTTGTCTAATGTACCTAGCTTTTATCAAAACACGTTTTTCACACGCATACATGTACCTGCTAATGTGTAGATTTGTGGTTTCCCAAGTCCAAGAATAGGAAGACTAGAAAATCTAATGCCAAAGTCTTAGGAGAGGTAGCAAAACAAAACAACCTTCAAAGGTTAGTTTGTCTTGGGGCAAATGCGTGGGAAATACATGAGGAGGACAATTTAGTTAACAAATGTGGGGTGTAGCTGTAATGGTATCATTTTCATCTCTGTAGCACAAGCCTACGCTAATTTTTTTATATATATAAAGTTTTCACTATGATTATTTGGGAGACATGGAAGAAACAGACATCAGGATTTCTGCCCTTCACTATTTGAGGAGAAAAGACAAAGTATATATTATTGAATGGATAAATGAGATGTGCATTTAAAAAACCATTGAAGGGACAGGAGAGTTGCCTCAGCCTCTAAGAACTCTCATTGCTCTTGCAGAAGACTTGGGTTCAGCTCCCAGCACCCACACTGGGGCTCACAACCATCTGTCACTCCAGTTCCAGAAGATTTGGCACACTCTTCTGCCCTCTGCAGGCACCAGGCACACATGTGATACACATATGTACATGCAGGCAAAATAGTCACATACATGCTAATATAAATCTAAAAACAATGATGAAGACCCCGGATGAGTGAGATAAATATCAGCTTTAATGTAGAGAGAGGGTTTCCAAGAGAGTTGGCCTCTTGGGTCTGACAGGTTTGGGGCACACAGTGGAAAGTGGAGGTCACATCAACCTCAAGGCTTAACCCTCAGAGTCAATGAGTGAAGTGTGCTATCTTGGGGGCCTAGCTGCACTTCAGCTGAGGAACAGGGTAGAAGTGCTCATGGGAAGCCAGAAATGGCAGAGTCTGTGGGCTTGGGTAGAGAGCAAGTCAAGTCTCAAGTGAATGTGTGTGTTGACACGGGCGCAGCCATGTGGAGGATCTCAATGCCTTGGCCCCGTGGGAGTGGCAAAGACTTGCTTGGGCCTGGGTGAACATGTTTGTGGTATGTGCAGAAAGTGCAGCCTTCTGTCCTCCAGATGTTTGTGACTCAAAGACTGCTCCCTTCCAGAGACCACTCCTCTGGACATTGGTTTACCCTGCTCCGTGTTCGTATGTGTATATAACAGCTTTTCTGCCTTGTTTATCTGTGTGTAATCCTATCTCCCTGTTCAATTGTATAGGATAATGTATATAGTAAGCACTTGGAGCTTTCTGGATGCAACGGCTTCTCCATCAGAGAAAACCAGCACACACACACACACACACACACACACAAACACACACACAGACACACACACCACATCTTTTTCTTTCCCTTGAAAAATTTAAGTGTGTGATCCACATTGGGTTTTTACAGCAAGTGTGTTGAAGCTTGCTTGACCAACTCTTCTTGAATAACTCATTCCCTGTGCTGTTTAGAGGGTCTCAGATAAGCCCTTGGGAAGCTTGTCAGCTGGCCTGGTTGAGTAGCAGGATTTTATTTCCCATAGCCAGATGGCCATTTTAACACCGTTTTTGCTGCTGGGCTCCCATGTTAATAAAACTCTGAACAATATAATCTTTTCCAATTAACTTTGACCACGTGGTTTAATGACTTTTTACCAGGGGACTCAGGTCATGGTACAAATAGCCCTCTTTCCGCTCGTATGGGGGCTCCTCGGATTGCCTTGAAACTGAACGTGCCTAGGTGGTTCTGTACCTCCTCCAGCTCTCACAGCTGGGCTTCCTTACGGGTTTTGATTCCAAGAGACTGGGCTGGGGGAGCTGAGGGTACTGAAGGCATCTTGCTCCACCTCCTAAGAATGCTAAGTAGTTCCGGTGACCACAATGTGGTTGTCAATGTCCCATAGAGTGACTTAGCGTGAGAGTTGGGGAAACCAACACAGCTTTAAGCAGTGCCCACTTACTGTGTACCAGAACCAGAGGCCGGTGGTTTACGTGCATTTTGTTTTCTGATTGTCACAGTGTCCAAAATATGTCTTCTATTCTTTCCACCTTTATAGATATGGGTATTTAGGCTCCAAAAGGTTAACTTATTTGCCTAAAGCCATCTACCCAGTGACAGTCACAATTTGGTCCCATGGGCTGTTGAATTCTGGAACCTGCAGTTTAACCGTTATACTGGTTTAGTTTTATACAGAGACACTGCCAGCAAGCATCAAGAACAAACTGTATCTAGATATAAATAACACATAAATATGGGCGGACCTGGTTCACGGGCACAATCCTTTTGAGCTCCAAAGAATAAGTTAGCTTTGTGACTTTGACAGAAACAGAAGGCAGGTTGTGAAGTTTCTTGGGTAATTCTAGGTATTTGGACACCTGTTCAGCTATTCTGGGATTCTGTGGTGGGGGTAAGGGAAGACAGGGAGGGTGAGGTCATTATTGCAAAAACCATTTCCTGAGAGCTTGACTTCAGGAAATGCAGGAGCATTAAAAATACCCATTGTGTGGGAGCCGTGGTTGGACCATGACTCACATTTAACAATTGTGTCCATAGGTCATGAAGGATTGGGGGAACATAAGAGATATTCATACAAGGCTGTGCCTGTGGGTGGTTCATTATGAAGTGTTCAGTAGGTTGAGAGTCACGTTGCCATTTCAAAGGTGACATTTACCAGTCTTCATGGACACTGTGGGGCCAGACTTCTCCATTCACAGACTGATTTGCAATCACTTGTCCACCTACTAAGTACGAGAGCTTGCACGGTTTCCCTTAGGATATTCGAGAAAGAACCAAGCTTGTTCCCTGTCCTTTGTGGTGTCTATGAGGCCACCGGCAGGAAAGGGGGGCTGCTGTGTGAGTTTGCCTACAGCTTTGCTTTCATAAAGATATTTTCGTCACAAATAAACTTCCTCGAAATGAATCTGTCAACTTCCAGACCTTATTCCCAGCAAGATGTGATGGTTGGGAGAGGCGTGGCCTGGGCTCGGTGGGGACTTTTTTGGTCACTGTAAGAATGAAACTGGCTAGAGGGAACAGAAATCTTTAATTGAATGCTCATGTTTTTTGGAAATTTGCCCTGGGAATTTTTTTTTTTGGTTTATTACTAAAAATTTTTGTTTTATTCAAAATTGGTATATACTAAAGATACGAATGTACATATGTATAAAAGGCAGTAATAATAATCCCCTAGGAAGGCACCCCAAACCCAACTCCAGAGCAGCGTAAATACATTGCATCTACCTCTGCCTTCTTCCTCTGTCCTTCAGAGGAAGCCATTGCCTTGGAATTGTGCTTACTAGATACAGAGTGGAGGTTCCAACTCCTACAGCCTGTACATGGTAAAGGAAAGCCAAAGGATACCCAGAGAGGTAGCTTGGTAGCCAGGGTTCATGTCACTTGGGCAGGCAGACCCATGTTTGTGGCCGTGTTTATGTGCACATAGGTTCTGACAGGTCATGTGAAAACGTGGTGCCATGCAAGGGAGTTGAACATCTGCAGATTTGGGTATCTGGAGTGAGTTTGGGACCACGGATGACTCGGTAAGAGCGGGATGGATATGGAGAATATAGAGAGGAAGCAGGGTGACTCAGCAAGAAAGAGCACTTGCCGTGACATGGGGAAACTGAACTTAAACCCTAGAATTCATATAAAACCCTGGATGCGGTCACGTGTGTCCTTGTGATTTCAAAATCTGGGAAGACTGTAAACGAAAGAATCACTGGGGCTTGTTGGTTAGCAGCCTGGGGAAGAAGGAATAGGACCCTCCTTGGAAACCACACACACACACACACACACACACACACACACGCGCGCGCGCGCGCGCGCGCGTGCTCACTCATACACATACACACGGATACACATACATTCTATAAAAAAATAAACTATTTAGTAGATACTATTTAGGATTCTTATCTTGAATCCTTCTGAAAAATTCAAATAAACCCCACAAGTTAATAAATACCGTGTGATCAAAATAAACTTTGGATGGTTGAAATATCAGGATAACGAAAAACACGGAGAATAAAATATACTATCAATTATCAACTCTTTGGAGAGGCCATCGTTTTCTTTTTAAACTTTAAAGTGACAGAAAAAACCCACAAGAAACAAAGATTGGCAGATGCAGTTACGTAAACAATTGTAAATACTCGACCAACAAAATAACGGAGGCCAGCAGATGGGAGAGAATTCAATTGAACGTGACACCCAGGCTCTCATCTGCGGGGGAAACTCCCCTGAAGCGCTGAACACACCGGGCAAACTCTTCCCAGATCGCTGGCTGCGGTACTGGAGAAAGACAAGCTCCGGGTAGGAAGAGGACAGCCATTGGCCCTGTGCACAAGGAGAAGGTGCTGGCCTGTTGTACCGACTCTCTGGGGACCGGGGAGTTGGAATGGTGTTGCTAACTAGAGTTTTGTTTGTGGAGGTCGGGCCGCTAGAACTCAGGCGCTACTGAAGCACTCAGATACATCCCAGCGTTTGGAAAGAATTGTAAAACATTTCCCAAGACCCAGTCCCTCTGACAAAGAAATGACTGTTTCTGCTGGCCAGGGAGACAGTGCCTCCCAGAGATCTCACGGAAGATGGAGGGCACGCTCCAGAGACCTCGTATTTGGCAGCAGGCAGATCTTTTAGCGTGGCGTTCTTTGTATGGCGGTAACAGGGCAGTGGGTTCTAAGGACAATGGCACAAGACTCAAAACGCCGCATGGGGACTCAAAGGGAATGGAAGTTGGGAGGCTTCTGGCGAACCTCCCGTTACAGGCTCATTTAATATGTGGGGAAAAGAGAGGCGAGCAAGCAATTCATACAGCTGCAAAGGCAAACAGCGGAGGAAAACGGAAGAGTAGTCCCCTAACGGAAGCCTCAGGCTCCTTTCAGGGGCTCCCTCAGCTTCCGGCTTGCCTTTGAAGACGGGAGCTCTCCACTTTCTCTTCCTGATGCCACGCCTACTTCTTGGCGCTCTCCCTGATGCCACGCCCACTTCTTGGCGCTCTCCCTGAGGCCATGCCTGCTTCTAGGAGCTCTCCCTGAGGCCATGCCTGCTTCTTGGTGCTCTCCCTGAGGCCATGCCTGCTTCTTGGCGCGCTCTCTACGCCTTTTTGCCCTGAGGGGCCCTTATCCCTTTAGAATCATAAGCCAAATGAACCCTTTCTTCCTTAAGCGGCGTGGTTATGGCATTTTGTCACAGCGCCCCAAAGAAACTGATGGGATCAGTGACCCAGAGAGACCGCCCCCCCACTCCACAATGAAAAATGCAGCTGTATACGAACCAGGAAGAGTGTCTTCACCAGACGTTGAAGCTGCTAGAGCCTTGTCACGAGCTTCCTAGCTTCTAGAACTGTGAGGAAAAAAAAATTATATTTTTTAGACTATTTAGTTAGTCTATCATTATAGTCTATATTTAGTCTCTATACTGTTTATATACTATTTATAAGTGATTCTATTTGGTAGTCAAAATGGATTAAGACAATAGACAAAATGCTTTATACCATATACTATTTTTAGTCTATTATTATAGTATATATAGTCTATATTTAGTTTATATACTATTTATAAATTTAGTCTAAATTATTCTGTTATAGTAGTCAAAATGGACTAAGACAATAGATAAAATGTTTATGTAATAAATTATTTGACTGTTAAAATAATAGTAATAATAATAATAATAGCAATACTGTATTTATTCATTTAAAAGGTCTGCTAGGAAGACCGTGGGCTGTGGAGAAACACTTTTTCAGTATCCACTGAAGAACCTGAATATGGAGCCTTCCCCCAATGCCTTCCCCCAATGCCTCTGATGTCACTAGGATGTATAAGAGCTGTAGAGACCTGACAAGGCTTCCGGGGCCACCAAGTGCTGATGCTACCAAGGCCACCACCACCAGGTACGTGACTGCTGTTGGCACAATGTTTCGTTCATGTACCTGAAGTCCTCTCACGCCGACACTCACTCTGCTAAGTCCCATGATTGGCCCCCCAAAGCACACATCCTTGACTGCTCAGCGCCTCAGAGGTTTCTTGTTTTGTTTTCTTGTTCTGGGTGGAGTCTGTTAATTCAATTAGCATTACTGTCCCTGGTTCTGGACTTCAGATATGGAGGCTGTGTAAGAAAACATTCAACACTAACGTGGTTTACTGTTTAATTCCTCACTGTGCTCAAAGCTAGCTCATCTCTCCACTACTGCTGTCAAAAGCTTGGGCCGAACTCTAGACTGTTTTAGGATTAGATATTTTTAGGAACCGCCTTAAGTCCTTTTCTCTTGCAAACCAACCTCTAGTTGGCCTGACCCACAGCTGCTACTCATGCCCAGACAGGTCTGATTCTTTTGGTAGCAAAACCTGCTCAAGTGCAAATTGGGACCTCTGAAATGAAATAATTATTCTTCTTATGGAGTGCGATATGATATGGCCTTTTAATTTGACAGTGTTTCTGTATTTTACATTTAGAAAAGTCATAGATCAGCCTCCCCTGCCACCTATTGATTTCTTCTGTTACTCATAGCCCTTAATTTAACTTTCAGAAGTGTCTACTCTAACCATGTTTAAAGTATCCAAAAATTTGTAAAGAAAACATGAATAATCTTCTTTATCACATGCAACCCATTTTTATTTTCCTGAAAGGCAAATGCTAGTAGGGATGCTGCACGCCTAGGCTTACATGTTTACACATGCAGAATAGAGAAACATAAACGCATGCTCCATCTATAGAAAGGGATCATGGACATGGATGTCCAAATCATGGTACATATTCACATCTTTTCCCAATGCCAGAACAAACGAGAAACAATAAATTCACAAGGCACAGTGATTCAGCTGCCAGTAATTTGCTAAATGGCTCTACTTTCTTTGGTAGCTGGCTGAGGCAAACACGGGTTATTTTATTCCAATCTTAACGGTGTGTGTATGTGTGTGTGTGCGTGTGCGTGTACTCTAGACTAGCTAAAGGGGTAAAGAATGATGCAGTGGAATTTAGAGCTCCAGAGAAGCCTTTGAGGCAAAGCTGGGAAGCCAACAGGAATGCAGAGGATCCTTTGGAAAGAGTCTGGAAGAAAAAGTGTCTACATGGTTGCCACTGTAGCACTGGGAATCTCTTGCTGGCTTGTGGTATCGTGAGACATTGTTGTGGCTTACAGGCTTATGGTTGGGTCATACTACTGATTGGCTTTCTCCCTTGGCATCTTGCACAAGCTTCTCCTGCTACTGTGAGAGCCAGACCCCAGGGAAGAGGCTTGAGGGTCAGCACCAGCATGACTCCTCTGAGCTGTACCGAAGCTGTGATGTCTTCAGCGATAGGGTCTTACCTTCAAGCTTTTGGAGGTAACTGAGGGCAAGGACTATACCCTATATTGGGACACAGCTGACTATCAACTCAAGGAAGATTTCCCTTGCCTGTTAAACAGTCCATAGTTCCTAGGGGAAGTATTATCACTCTGGGTGGCATAATTTTACAGACAGGCAGACAAACACATACACATTATATGGTATTTTAAAGCAAGTTAATAAATGTCTCCTTAGGTTTTTTTTTTCACACATCCTTAATGCTTTTTATCTCCCCTTCCTTTTTTCTGTCTCCCTCTATGCCATCCTCCTTCCTCCTCCCCAATTAAGCTCTCCTACCACTGTGCCCCATTTAAGGCACTTGTATGCCAGTCATTCTACTGATTACCCTGTCCCCGTCCCATCCCCCCAGTGCCACAGTCCCTGCCTACTTTCCCGCCTGCTGTGGTTACTCCGGGTTAATTTTCTCTGACCCAACTTAGAATCCCCTGGAAAGAGAGTCTTAACGAAGACTTCTCCAGATCAGGCTGGCGTCGGTGCATGTTTTGGGTTAATTGTCTTGACAGTTAATTGATGTAGGGGGCACCCACCCACTGCAGGAGGCACTGTCAGATGAGCAGGGTCTTGAACTAGAAGAGTGGGGAAAGCTAGCGGGAAGCAGGAGCATGCAGCACGTGTGTTTTTAGTCTTTTTTTCTGCCCTCAACTGTGGCTGTGCCGTGACCAGCCGCTTCAGTTCCTGACTTGATGTCCCTTTAATAACGGGCTATAACTTGGAATCGTAAGACAAATAAACCCTTTCCTTCCTTAGGTTGTTTTTGGTCAGGATCTTTTATCACAACAGAAGTGAAACTTGAACAGAAACGGAAAGGACTTTCCATACAAAACAATAGTGGAAACATTTGGAAAGAAACTGTTGGAAAGAAACATATTTGATTGCATAGAAACCCCAAAACATTAATGAACACCATAGAGATAAAATCCTTAATACAAAGGAGCCTTTGAAATCAATTAAATTGACAGTCATGATAAAGGAATATTATGACTTTTTTTTTTAAAATAAAAGAAGGCGAATTCAAGTCATGATAGAGGAAATCCTAATCTGCAAAAGCATGTAAGGAGACATTTTAAGTATAATAGTTCATTAATTCTTTGAGCATTTAAGACAATGAATTTTGATCATATTTGCCCCCAGTGCCTTACAGATTCACCGCCTCCCCGACTTCATGTCTACCAGTTATTCGTTTGTTTAATAACATACTGCGTTCCCCTTGTGCTGCCCATGTTTGTGGGGATGGGCCACCCACAGGAGCATGGCCAACCTAACAGAAGCCTCATCATCAAAGAAAAACCGATTCTCCTCAGAAACCATCAGCTTCCATAGCTTTTCATCTGGGATGGGGTAGCTCATGAGCCCCTTTCCTGTCCGCGCTGCAATGTCGACTCACTCACTTGATCTTGTACTGGTCTTACGCAGGTTATCCCAGGCGCTGTTGAGTTTACCGTGAGTGCAGCCATCTTGTCTTGTCCAGAAGACCATGTTTTGTTCTAGTTTTTCTCAACTTCTGACTCTCCTAATCTTTTGGTTCCCCCCTTTCCATGTTGGTCTCTGAGTCTTAGGGGGGCGGTCTGTGATACAGATGTTCCATCTTTGGCTGAACACTCCACTAACATTTATCTGCTACAGTTTGGCCAGGGGTGAACCTCTGCATTAGCCCACCACACGCTGCACAAAATCTTCATGATGAGTTTCAAAAACTGCCGTAATTTATGGGTGGAGAGAAATACATTCAGAGGGTAATTTGATACTGTAATTCCGTACTACTACGTACTACTCCACTTCTATGCACTATGCGCTACGGTACAGTTCTCGAGCTGGGCAAGGGGCTGGAGATTGAAACACAAACACACAGAGACAGAGACATGAGTCATCTTTGAATTCCCCAAGAATGCCAACTTTATTGTGTTCCAGGGCAGCTTATATAGTGCCTTCCCTGACCAATGGCCACGCCCTAGCTCTCGGGGTCCTTCGGCTGCAAGCCACCAGAAACCACTCCCCTTCCATCAGGGTCTCATGCTCAGAGCAGCTGCAAGCACAGGAAAACAAGTTGTTTATAGGAAATCCAGGTTCTGGGGATCCGCAGTCCCCAACATGATACTATGACTATTTCACAGAGTAATAATAGCAGATTCCTCCTTGCATTCGGTGAGGTCCCCAGTCATGTGTTCTAGGCGAGATTTACAGCACTAGGTGTGTGTTTCCTTCTGTTGAGCAGGCCTTAAATTCAGAGAGTAGGTGGCTACCCCTACAACATTCAAACCACCATTGTGCCCATAGCCATATCTTCCCACATGAGTCCTTATTGTAGTTCTCAGTTGGATAAGACTGTTCATGGCTCCCTTCCCCTATGGCAAGCTACGTAATAAATACCTTCTGGTACCATGCAAGCTAACCAAGCAGAAGAAAGCTTCCTGGCTAGTACCAACTTGGCTTCTCTATGTTTTGTGACCAATGTATGTGTATCTTACACAATAGGGTCTTGTTATCAAGTTCTGGTGGGTAGCCAAGAGCAATGGCAATAGGCTTTGTTGTTTGGGGGTCTCTGGGACACCCCTAATGAGCGATTTGAGGGACAGTATCCAATACATTGGGCTTTTTATTTGGCAACCAATGTTTTCTGAGAAGAACATATCCCTAGCTAAACTCTTTTTATTTTTTTTGAATTTTCGAGACAGGGTTTCTCTGTAGCTTTTGGTTCCTGTCTTGGAACTAGCTCTTGTAGACCAGGCTGGCCTCGAACTCACAGAGATCCGCCTGCCTCTGCCTCCCGAGTTCTGGGATTAAAGGCGTGCGCCACCACCGCCCGGCTTTTTTTTTTTGGCCTAGCTAAACTCTTTTATGTGGAAAATATCTCTCTGTCATCCATGTATCTATCTATCTATCTATCTATCTATCTATCTATCTATCTATCTATCTATCTATCTATCTATCTATCATCTATGAAGCTCATAAAATAGTAGGTTTCCATACTTGTCCTTGGTGTTAGTTATCTTCTCCATGCCTTTCTCTCTCTCTTACCCTTCCACTCCTTCCCCTGCTTGAAATTCCTTCCCCATTATTACCCTTTCCCCTATTGTATTAAGAAATCATTTAAAAGGAAAAAAAATCTAGCATATTGGGTAGATTGGTTCATGGTATTTTGAATCACTTCATTCTCTGTTGGAAAGAAACACAGCAGGAAAGGGCCTTGGATACTTGGCATTGGCCAGGCCCTTATTAGGGTTAGTATGTGATCAGCATGGAGCTCTATCCTCTGTAACATACATAGAGAAACTAGGGCAGGTTGCCCAGGAAGTATTCCACTGACGATTACAGAGAAAGCTAACCCAATGGGAAAAGATTAGAGGGATTGTGTTTATTTAGTCTAGAGAGAAAAGAGTGAAATGGTGGCTAGTTATCTTAAATTATAATGAGTATATGACAAAATGATTGCTCCGACTCTATGATAGACAACAAACTAAAGGAAATATGGCTAAATCATTCCAAAATTCTCTAATTAACACTCAGAAAATTCCAGGGTAGATTAACAAAGAAACAAAGGACCCCCTGTCTTAGTATGCTTCTAAGCAATTTAAATGATACCTGTCATGTGGCTTAGTTATAGAATAGTGAATGGCCAGGGCCTTGATTAGAATTACAGGCTTGTAGTATCTTAGAGCCGAAAAGTAGCCACAGTAGATTAAAGTTTCTCATTTATATGGTTTTTAGATTCTGCTTACCAATAGTGTATACAAGAGAACACATCGAACATGATATCTTTACGGTCAGAGTTCTAATATGGCTAAATGAATGGGGGTTTTCAAAGTATCTGCTTGGGTTATAGGAACAAATCTTAGTTATGGTGTCTGAGTAAACAAACTTGGACATTAAGTTATGGCGGAATGGTGCAGCCCCGTGGAGCTTTAGTATATTCCAGATCCCAGAAGAAAAACAGCTGTTTCTCACAAGAAAACGTGTAAGGGTTCATAGCCCCATCTGTAACATCCTGGGTTCTGAAGGTAGTGATCACAATGGATGTACCATGGTATGTTCTTAAGAGTAGACCAGCTGGACCTCATATTTATATCTGTATGAAAGCCTCCCCTTTCTACTTCTAGTCTTACCACATTAAGAATTTTATATATCCACTTATTTGTTTGTCTCTTTATACAGGGTCCCACTGTGCCCTAGGTTGTCCAGGGCTCACTATATATCCCAGGTAACATTGACCTCACACTCATGATCTTCCTTCTGCCTCAGCTTTCTGAGTGCTAGGATTAAAGCCATGATCCCTAACACTTCATTGACAATTTCAGGTCATTTTTCCAAAGTCTATTTCCTCCTCTCTAAAATGAAGGATGACACTAACATAGAGTGTTTGACTGAAAGGCAGCTAATAATAAAGTAAGTTTAAAAAAGAAATGGCCAGAGACATAGCAAATGTTACCCAAAGGTGGATAGTATCCACTGTGGGAGTTTGTCAACTTATTGTATGGATCACAGGTGATGACAAAGGCTGTTGCAGGGAGGTCGTTTGTTCATCTTGGCTAATTTAGACCCCAAATAATCACACAGAAACTGTATTAATTAAATCACAGCTTAGCCCATTAGCTCTAGCTTCTCATTGGCTAACTCTTACATATTAATTTAACCCATTTGTATTAATCTATATATCACTATGAGGTCATGGCCTACCAGCAAAGTTTCAGCACATATATCACCAGCGGTGACTCCAGAGAGTCACCTCAACTCCACCTTCCTCCTCCCATGCTATAGGTCAAGCCGGTTCTTTATTCATTAACCAATAAAAGCAACACACAGAGAGAAGGACCTCCCACACCAAAAGGCAATAGAGAACATTCATTGCATTTGGTAATTACAAGCATTCCCTTAAGTAATTTTTGCTGTGCTTCTGTGTGCAGAAGTTATGTGGAGAACAGGTGTGCAGGGTACCATTACAAAATATCTTTTATTGTGGATTATGATCAAAGTATTTTGGTTTATTATTTTTTGCTGAATATCGTTATCCTTTCTTTCTCTTTCTCCCGTTGCCCATTTTGAAATAACATCCCTGCCACCTTGCATAAGAATAATACTCCGCAAAAACTCTCCCTTCACCCATCCCTCCAGCCACGGAAGCCATGATGCTCATGCATTTGACTTCTGCACATGTTGTAAGTCGCTTCGAAATTTGATGTCAATTATTATAAATACATTTTAGTATTTAAGAGCACAGTGTAATATAACATGATGAGAAGAGTTATGGGAAGTTACAGGACTGAATATAATAGCTAATTCAATGCAATTAAATGGTCTTAGTGGCAGTTGGTAAGTCATAAATATGCACGACTCTGGTCTCCTGCAATGAGGAGCAGAAGTAACTGAAGGCCCAGTTATTCTTTCTCTAGATTTATGACAACGTTCGCAGCAAGAACAAATTCCTAATAGGCAGCTCCCAGATAATGGCTGAGCATGGCAGGGTATTAATGTAAACACAGTTGTGTGAGATATTTGATTTCTCCAGTATGTGGCTTTAGATTAAGGAATTCCAGTAAATCTGTCAAAAAAATATCTATAGACCTAGTCTTTCTTGATAAGTATCAAACTTCAGGCATGGTTTGAAGGTTCTATATACTTCGTTCAGCTTTCTCATCTTTACTTTTTACAAATATTATCCTGAATTCATACTTTGGATGTTTCATCCCATCTTTTTTTCTTCCTCTTCCTCCATCTCCTCCTTCTACTCTTCCTTTTTTGAGTCAGGGTTTCATGTAGCGCACACTGTAATTGACCTCTAGATCCTCATGCCAAGACCTCTCTAGAGTTGGGGTTACAGAATTTTGCCTTGCTTCTCGGTGAATTCAAGTTATTGCTGAAAGACTGTGCACTTTGGAGGCAAGCACGAATGGGCTTGGAAACAGATTCGTCGATTTTCTTGTCTGTTTCTAACTGAGAGGGAACCGACAGGAAGGAAAACGGAACAGCAGGCCCCTCAGAAGCCACAGAAGTCAAATCAAACACTCTCCTGTGACTAACGCCTCAGGTGAAGAGGACGAGGGAAAAGATTCAAAGAACTCCTGTCGAGACACACTCAAATTTGATTAAAAATGTACCCCAAGACTCAAGAAACTTAGAAATACGTAGCAGGGCAAACATAAGTCAATCGGTGGTTGGGGAGCATGCTGGTTAAGTTGCTAAAACCCCAGGGTAAAGAGGAAGTCTTATTCAGACTGAAGAGCAAGTGTTCTTTGCAAAAAGTGAACCATCGCATAGAGGGGAACGGTGTGAGGATGATTGCTGGTCTAGTTCTACAGACACAACTTCCTCTTAAATAAGGTCACACTGGGTATTCCTTACATGTCTCATATGTCTGTTGTATTATGGACATCATGTACTTGTCTGCCTATGAGACTACTCAAGAGTAGAAGCTCCCCTCACCTCAGCCATTGGATCCCCAAGCTGAGCAGAATGCCCACTACAAGATAGGTGTCGAAAGTATAGGTTGAATGAATAAGTAGTTTATGTTTGTTGGAATGTAGAGTTTATTGAGTATTGTGTCAGAGTGTTTTTAGCCTTCAGGAGTTGTGCGTGTCAGAATCCTAGTGCCCACTGTGGAGATCTTTGTGGATTGGCACTGGACAGGTAGGGAAGTATGGTGAGGTTGTAAGGGTGGAGCCTCGTGGTGTGGTTAGCACTCCAAAATGATGACGAGCAGATGAGGTCTCTCCATGTCATGGGAACACAGACTGAGAAAGGGACCAGCTACAAGCCACAAGACTGACCCTGTTGGCACTCAAACTTCAATTTTCCAGTCTCCAAAACCATAAGAAAACAAATGTCTGTGTTTAAGCGGCCCTGTCTATTTTTGTTTAATGGAAGCTCAAATATACTTGGGCCAGGACATATGAGCATATGTATTTTATTTTTTCATAGTCTTTGCTCTGGGGATCATCCTATTTTTGTCTTCTTTAGGACAGAACTTTCAGTTAAAACTGGAGGGACCTTTCCAGGGCTACAATGAACAACATTTAATAATGTATCTTATTAGCATAGCTTTGAAAAGACGGGGGGAAAATGCAGTTTATTTACCTGCATTTGAAGACGATGTTATTTAGTGCTAGTTAGTGTTGACGTAACAGCGTTCATTAAAATTTGGCATCGAGGCAGAGTTAAGGATCTCAGGCCACTGAGTCTGCAGATTTCAAAACATCTCCTCTTGATGTAGTTCGTCCAGTTCATTTCACTGAAGCCTGGGAAGCTGAGAGGCAGGATCGTGCTCTCTGTGTTTCCTCAGTGCTGTTGGAGAAACCATTAAAGCTACACACTCTGTGCTTTGGCTGCTATTCTCTCTCCTCAGAGTGCCTTCCTTCTTGGTCCCTATCACAGGGAACTCCACCAAGCCCCACTTCGTGTGCCATCTCCTCTGAAAACCCTTTCTGAAATCTTTTAGAGATCTGAGTGAAAGGCTGATCATAGATACCTCTGGGCGCCGCAGGGTGAAGGATTCTCTGAGCGAGATGTAAATGGGTCTGTGTGACTTGGCTCCCAGAACACTTCATTTTATGAAATAGGTCAGACTGGAGTGTGATGCCTTTACACAGAACCTGTAGATCTAAGCTACTCTGCTTCACTTGTGGGAACTTGGTTGCTCACTCACTTGGGCAGCTTTGAACACGGTTCACATGCACTGTGTGGGTCCTGAGAACATACACCGGCTTTGTAACTATTCTTTGCAGAATAAGCAAAAAGAAGCAAAAGTAAAAGGAAACGAAGGAACAAAATGTGAAATGATTGAAAAAATGGAGAGATACAAGTCAACAAGAAAACCAGCTCTACTCAACAAGCATCACTGATTAAAAGGCAAAACCCCATCCTCAGGTTCCTGCACCGCAGATTCTCATTTCCTGCTCACGCCAGTTCAAAGGTGGAGTGTGGTGTCTACTCCTTCTAGGGTTTCAGGGACTCAGTTTCTCCCATCTATTATGTCTCCCACCTTGTTTGTGTCCTGAGGGTCCTCTCCAGCCATCTAGAGAAAATATAAGGATCATAGGGAGAAGGTTTTAGGCCCAGGCCTAGGGGTTGACACCCATTATTTTTGTCCATGTACTGCTGATGATATCATACTTGCAGATATAGCCTATGTATAAGGGAGACTGAGAAATACATTCAAGTTCTATGCCTGGGAAGAAGAGGAAGAGGAAGAGGGAGGAAGAGAAAGAAGAAGAAGAGGAAGAAGAAGAGGAAGAAGAGGAGGAAGAGAAGGGAAAGAGGAAGAAGAAGAAAGAGGAAGAAGGAGAGGAACAGGAGGGGAAGAGGAAGAAGAGGAAGAACGAGAGGAAGAGGAGAAAGAGGAAGGAGGAAGAGAAGGAGGCAGTGGTAGCAGCCAGGTAGTGGTGGTGCATGCCTTTAATCTTAGCACTTGGGAGGCAGAGGCAGGTAGATCTCTGTTAGTTCAAGGCCAGCCTATAAGAACTAGTTCCAGGACAGGCTCCAAAGCTACAATGAAATCCATGTCTTGAAAAGAAAAGAAGAAGAAGAAGAAGAAGAAGAAGAAGAAGAAGAAGAAGAAGAAGAAGAAGAAGAAGAAGAAGAAGAAGAAGAAGAAGAAGAAGAAGGCAGCAATGAGCTGTTGATGAGCATATGCACATGACTTGGGTGGAATTAAAACACAGCATGAAAGATCAAACAGTTTAAATGAAGAAGACGTCTAAAAGACATTTCCAGTGTGAGAAGGCGGAATTTCCCGCAATGGCACATAGTTATATTTTCTCAGTAGAACTTTGTTGGTGATGGGCAAACTATAACCTGTCATAGGTAAATCCAATTGTGTGTCAATGTGAAAAAAAAATTATTAGGCACTGTCCAGGAGACACCCAAACATGGCGACACATGGTGGGAATGTAAATTGTCTTTGGTTTGGGTGAGGCTACTTGGCATAGGTTTGGTTATCTTAAGGCCTAAGGTACAATTACCAATCTCCTGAAAACAATTTGATCATAATTTAGTTTTAATTATGCTGAGTCTCATTCTCAGTACCTGCAATTACGTCCTTCAAAGTAATCCCCCTCTGGACAGTTCTCAGGGTTACCGAGCGTGATATCTTATCAGAGTGGGTGGAAGGCAGGGCAGAGTGGGAAGGTAGAGATTTTGTGTATCAGAAACCACTGTTAAGACACAGACGGGAGGCATCAGCAGTGGCTTGACACCTAGCTACTATCATGCCATTATTACTGTCATTATTTTGGTTCATTCGTCGAAGTTTAGCTGTTTGTCCAGTTGAAATACCAATAGCAGTTGTTGCCAAAAAGTGTTTAATCTGCGAGAACTTTTCTTTCTTCAAGGATTACAGACAAGCTGTTGCCCTGGCAATTTAAGAAAAAGAACGGTGGGTCCCTCCCAACAGTCTGCTTCCTTCGCAAGTGGGTTTCCTGCGAAGAAGTTATTGTTATAATTTAGCATCAGCTCCTGGGTCTGAGTCACTGTTGCCCTGTGCTGGTTTGTGATACACGTAGACGGTATCTGGAGTCATCTTCGAGCTCTAGACCAGAGACTGCTTGGAGAAAACTGCCAAAGCACCCTCGCCTTTGTAGCATGATGTAGCGTTGCAACCCAAACTGCGTCTTCTATAGGTTTGGCTTTCTTTCTTTCTTTCTTTCTTTCTTTCTTTCTTTCTTTCTTTCTTTCTTTCTTCCTTCCTTCCTTCCTTCCTTCCTTCCTTCCTTCCTTCTTTCTTTTCTTTTCTTTTTCTTTTTCTTTTTTTGGATTTTTCGAGACAGGTTTTCTCCCTAGCTTTTGGTTCCTGGCCTGGAACTAACTCTTGTAGACCAGGCTGGCCTCGAACTCACAGAGATCCGCCTGCCTCTGCCTCACGAGTGCTGGGATTAAAGGCATGTGCCACCACCGCCGGGCAAGGTTTGGCTTTCTTGAGGGTGAATACAGGACTCAGTCTTGTATTTTATAGATGTGCACTGTATATACTTAAGTGATAGTTAAATGTTTTAAATTAAGATTTATTACTCTTTTAACTTCTCTCTCTCTCTCTCTCTCTCTCTCTCTCTCTCTCTCTCTCTCTGTGTGTGTGTGTGTGTGTGTGTGTGTGTGCGCCGCCCACACACACATGTGTGCATATGTGTGCCTTTGAGTACAGGTGCTCACGGATGCCAGAGATTCTGGATCCTCTGGAGCTGAGTTAAAGGCAGCCGGGGACTGAACCTTGGGTGGTTACTGGGAACTGAACCGGGTTCTCTGCAGGAGTAACATGTGTTTCCAATCTCTGATCCCTCTCTCGAGCCACAGGTTTAACCATAGGAAAGCGAGTGCCCTAAAATGAATTCCAAAGAGAAATCAAATGAGATCAGAGTTTTGAGTCAGACACAGGTGTACGGTAATGCCCTGCCTCTTCCCTTTGTACCGTGTATGTAGCCATTGACCTTTAAAGAATATGTAGAATGGGTGAAAGAAATGCCCGGCTGCTTGGAATGGGAAATGATGGCTGGGGTTCCCTTGCTTGTTTGGCATATAAAGAACAACCCAGTCTCCCGACAATGAAAAGACACAACACACCCTAAGCCTAAGCCTGCCGAGTTCAACTTCACTTCTGATTTTTACAACCACATTTTAAAACTCAGTGGGATATTCTGTAGCTTTTGAGTGGTGTTGGAGCCTTTACACTTCACGCTGGGGCTTTCGTTGGAAAGTGAGATTTTTTTTTTATTTCCATTGCAGATTTTGGAAGTTCTAGCTCTTGAGTTGATGAATTAGGGCCAATCCTCTCAATATATTTATTTTTTTTAAAGAAAGCCTATTTTCAAAAATATCTTCAGAATAACTCAATATAACTGCCTAGATTTCCAGGAAAACCTTGTCAGACTCGGATAGCCTATCTGTGACAGTCACTGCTTTGACTTCTGGTTCGGGTGTGTTTCAGAATGGGGCTGGCTCTTAGGTGGCTAAGGGCGCATTGGAGCTCAAGTATCCAAAACTGGTGGTAGTGGTGAGACCGCATGCTGCTTTTGTACCTACGCCTTTTATTAAACATCTCAAAGTCTTGACACATTGATGGGAAGAGCAATGTTGCCTGAAAGTAGAGAATAAAAATGGATACTGCGCACCATGATTCAAATGTATTTGGAGGGAGGCAGGAGCGTTTAACTGGGGTTGACCTTGGAATAGAATACCTTGACAGAAAGCCTCTTCGGTATGATAATCTAGACGTTTAAGCTGCAGGTTGCACAGAATTTATGGTGCTAGCAGGCATGAAGGAAAGCTTAAGAAGTTGAACTGAATTTGTGGATGGGCAGGCAGCCTGGGGGACATGGGAATATACTTTAGAATGCTTAAAAGAAAATGTCAAACCTCCTTCAAATTCCAGATCATATTGAGAGAATTTTTCAAGATTTAAAGATTTGGTATTTGGCAAGTTCATTTAATATTTTAGAGGTATGGGCAGAACTCCCAGAATAACTGTTTAATTCATATTTACCTTTCACAATATAAAATATAGTTATAAGTGTGTTACATACACAAATATATATTATATATGATGTAGTTATAAATGTGTTACATATATAAATATATGTTATGTTTATACCTATATCGATCATGTTTGAATCTTCTAAAGAATGTCCTGAGTTAGCCAGGCAGTGATGGTGCACACCTTCCATCCCAGCACGTGGGAAGCAGAGGCAGGTTAATCTCTGTGAGTTTGAAGAAAGTTTGCTCTATGGAGTACCAGGACAGGCTCCAAGTTACACAGAGAAACCCTGTCTCACATGTCTCAAAACAAAACAAAACAAACAAACAAACAAAACAAAAAAAATGTCATGAGTAGATTTGTAGCAAGTAAAAAAAAAAAAAACAGAAGACGATGAGGAAGAGAGAGGAGGGCTAAGTAAGAACAACGTATGTGGCTGGAGAGGTGGCTCTTGAGTTAAGAGCACTTGATGCTCCTGCAGAGGACCTAAGTTCTGCCCCCAGCACCCAAAGGCAGCTCACAAGTATTTGTTACTCCAGTTCTAGGAGATCAAAAGACCTCTTCTGGCCTTTGAGGGCACTAGGTACACACACACTCACACACGCACGCACACAGACACAGACACACACAGGCACACACATACACATACATACACACACATACAGGCAGACATACACACAGGCACGCACACACACACACACACACACACATGCTGTGTTCACATACAGGCCAAAACACTCATTTTTTTTTGTTTAATAAATAAACAGTAAATGAATACACCTTTGAAAGTGAATTTATCTTATGACTCCATCATGGGCTTAGCAGATAGTTCATGTAAACTGTTTTTGCCTCCAGTGAGTTTCTTCTGTATTTTCTCTGCATGGTGATAACTATAACAAAGATATGAGCTCCAGCTAGTCTACTTCAGTGGCAATCAGGAGCTAAAGCTCTTGTTAAAACTCCCGCCCCCCCCCCCGAAAAGGAAAAAGGAAATTCCTTCTAGATAACAGAGATTTTTTTTTTTTTTAATTAGTTTTCTCTGTAATGCAGTTCCCTTGGCATATTCAACAGAAAACTCCCAGGCAGGTGGTTCCTGCCTTCTTTCCAGCCAAGGAATGCAGAGTTTACTCTGCCTTCGGCCTTGACTCTCTCTGCTTTCTCCCTTATTCTGGCCAGAAGTACCTTTCTTATCCATTGAATAAAAGTGAGGGCTGATACACTAAGTCTCTAGCCCAAAGCGTGAGTACAGCTAGATGTACTGTCCACGAAATAAAGTGTATTAGACTGGGCTATGCTACAATAACAAATGGCCCTCACATCTCAACACCTTCCCTAGTTACTCTGTGTGTTGCTCAGCTTACATGGTGACTGTAGGCCAGGCGTGGCTGGCTCCTTCCCTTGCCCACTTTCCTTGTTCCTGTTTAGATCTAGTTGGCAGAAGAATAAATAAATGATGAAAAAAAAATGGATCTAAGCCAGGAGGGAAGAGTGGCATCTTCTAGGCCTTCCTCTTCAGTCACAGGTCATTTGCCAAAGGCAATCACGTGTCTAAGACTGATAAGACTGTAGATGCTAGCTGTTTTGGAAAAGTCATGGAATTTGTTAACATATGAGACACACTACTGTCTTATTCTCCCATAGAGGACTAACATGTGGGCCAACTTGAGCCCTTCCCGACTAGTTCATAATTTATTAGCTTTATCCTTACACAAAACCTAAGGAGCAAGATTTGTGGTCAGAGTATTTTGTTGGCACTTAGATTGCTGATATAACTCAAATGAGTGCTGTGAAGAGATCTTTAAAGTATGTCTAGAAATCGGTCTCCTCCAGGAAGTCTCGCAGCATTTACCCCAGAGCGGGTTTCTTTTTCTTCTTTTATTGTTTTTATTGCGCTATACATTTTTTCTACGCTTCCCTTCCTCCCTCTCCCCTTTTACCCTCTCCCATCACCCCCATGCTCCCAATTTACTCAGGAGATCTTGTCTTTTTCTCCTTCCTATTTAGATCTATGTATGTTTCTTTTGGGGTCCTCTTTATCGTTTAGGTTCTCTGTGATTGTGTTTAGAAAATGTGGTACATTTACACAGTTTACCCAGCAGTGAAAAATAATGACATCTTGAAAGTTGCAGGCACATGGATGGATCTAGAAAAAAAAAACATATTGAGTGAGGTAACCCAGACCAGAAAGACAAATATAATACATACTCACTCATAAGTGTCTTTTAGACGTCAAGCAAAGAAAAATTAGCCCACAGTGGGTTTCTTATCCATTCTTCCCTTCTCCAGCCCTTGCTCCAGGCACTAACACTCCTCCTTGCGAGAGTAGAACAGAGGCAGTATGTTGCACTGTTTTATTCTCCCATTGGATTGGAAATGATCTCAGGGGCAAGGGAGCTTTACTACAGGGCAAGTCCCTGTCTACAGCCAAACCCTGACTCATGTCTTCTATCCATATTCAGTTCCCAGAATGAGAAAGTGATCTGGGTATCATTTATCTCTCCATCAACACTGCAAGGGAGGGTAAAGCACCAGCAAGATCCATGCATCCAATCATTCATGTATTACAGAAACACATGTATTACATGAACATTCAATTATTCATGTGTTGCAAATATTACCTATTGCCTTTCTTATTAGGCAGACTAAGCCAGGTGCTGAGCTGGGGCTTAGGCACCCTAAGTTTTTGCCCAGATGGACCTGTTAGTTGGAATGACTCTGGCAAGGCAATCATCCATCACAGGCACATCTGATTAGAGCCCTTGATGGACATTAAAAAAGATGCTCAAGGAGGGCATGGAGAACATAGAAGAAGTGTGATTGGCTTTGTTTTCTTGTAGAGGCTTTTATAAGAAAACGACAGCGAGATCTGGAAGCGGACTAGGAAGGATGAAGATGTGTCATGTCAATCCTGGCATATGGGTGAGGAGGCAAAGAATGGCCAGCTGGGAGGGAACACGGAAGCAAAAAGGCCGCACAATAGGAACCGAGTAGAGCTGGTCCACTCATGGGCTTGCCTGCCACCTCAAGGAAGAAGTGAAGCAACAAAGTAGAGCTTGAGATGGCAGCTGGGTTAGCACATGAAGTAGCTGTGACGTGGATAAGCACAGAGAGCAGGATACCAACAGAACAGCTCTCCTCATAGTGGAGATGAGGATTCCTGTGGCCGGAGACGACTCACACATTTCATCAGATCCACGAGCCCCAGTAGATTAAGGTCCACTCATTAACCTTATCGTGTGACCAGCCCACAGTCACCTCCCCCTTAGACGGCAACCCTGGGGAATACAGATTGATCTGGTTGGAAAGCTTGGTTAACTGCTAGAGATTAGCAATCTTTCCTTGGGAAGAGTCTGTGGGACGGGACAGCCCATCAGAGACCACATTTCCTAGCCCATTGCTTCTCTCTCTCTCTCTCTCTCTCTCTCTCTCTCTCTCTCTCTCTCTCTCTCTCTCTCTCTCTCTGTGTGTGTGTGTGTGTGTGTGTGTGTGTGTGACTATATCTGATCAACAGAGCTTCCACAGAAAACCCAATTGACACTTGAGTCTATGTCCTACTAGTTCCACAGTTTTCCTGGTCTTCTAGCAACCTTGAGAGGCATATTTTCAAAATGGCAGCATCACAAGAGAAAAAGCTGATTTAAGTCATGGAGGTGGCCAGGACAGCTGTCCAACTATGAACACCTGCACCCTGTTTTCAGTGATTAAGGAATACATTTTTATTACCTTACATAATTGAAGTTTATAGTTATTTATTAGAACACCTAATCCACCCTGGCAAACAAAAGTAGCATTTTGCCCAGAAAGATACAATAAAATAGGTGTCTAGGCTGGGCAAAAACCCTCTCCCCATTTTTTTTTCTGGAATGAAGAGACAGTGCTGTCTGACAGGCCGTAATTTCTTGGTATTGTTTTGCAATGCGTGAACTACTCTGAGACCCATTTTCTCACAAACGCTACCCTCATTTGCCTGAAAGTATGATTTTGGTTTTTTTTTAATCCACACGAGGATCAGCGTTGATAAGTTAAAAGGAGGCATATTTTGAGAGGAGATATTTTCTTATTTGTTTACCCAACAAAGCTTTTGTTTACTGAGTTTCCATTAGAGTATTTTAAAATTTGTGTGGCGAGGCCTGGGGATTTAGCTCAGTGACCTAATGACCGCCTAGATGCTCAAGGACCTGAGTTCGGTCCCTGGCAGCATAACAAAATGACATATATGTGGGATTTTATTTTTATTCATTAAGTGAGGACGGCAGAGGCGAGTGCTTTTGGAAGATGAGTTTATTGCTGACATTTCTCAAGATCAGGGATGCTGTGCCTGGGACCACAGAGGGAAGACTCGGGGATTTCTCAGGAGGCACGGAAAGCCAAGGGCAACAGCCTTATTTCCCTTCTCATAGGAAGCGATGTAAGAGAGGCAACTTGGATTCTTTGCGCAGGCCCTACGTACCTGGTCTGCAAGGCCCTAAGATGTCAAAGCATAAAACACAGCTAATATATGGTAAATCCTATATAGGCAAACAAATAAGAATGCAAGTCAAATTGACCAAATCAAAGACACAGACTTACTTAGCATTTAATAGCCACAGTATCTTGCCATATTACTGTGCACCTTCAAAATCATTTTGACTACTGGATAATTCTACTAAAATTTGCCCGAACTACTATTCTCACCATGCTCCATCAGCTTAACATGAAAATTCATGAGTGTTTCAAATGACTTCAAGGGGATTTTGTGTGCTTTGGCATTTAATTGGGATTTATATTGAAACAGGAACCTGAAAACCCATCACTCTTCTTATGTTCCTAGGAGCAAAACATATTCTCTTTTAGCAGGGCATCCTTGGTCTCCCCCCAGCAACACCCTAAAACAGAGTTTAACGCTGAAAATTTCCCCGGTTCCCCTTCCCTATTTTCAGCATCTCCAAATGTCAATCATTTTAAGACTACGAAAGCAGGTCATTTCTCTCCCTGTATCAGTAGCATCTCATCTCTTTTAATACGTTCTTTATTGTTTTCCTACCGATCAACCCACCTTGGTGTTTTCTGTGTTAGCTTCATCTAAGGCAATTTTTGCATCTGTAAATTCACAGCGCTAATTGTGTGGGTTATTTTTTTTCTAGTTTGCATGAAGATCAGGCCATAACTATGAAGTCTTTGTGCATCATGGACCAAAACATTACTGCCCGTAGGGAAACCCCAGCTGGGTACAGGGACCAGGAAGCTTTCTGTCAAAGCTGTTCCCGGTGGCTCTCCTCAACTGCGCAGGCGCGTTCCCAGATAGGCTTTGAATCCCTCGTAAGCCTGCCTGGACAGGTTCTGCCTGCCTCTCTCACACCTTGGATTCCCTCCACAAGTCCCCTGCAGCTCTGTAAGCTCTCTTTCCTCACAAGGCTGCTGCTCACCCATTGGCTGGTTTTTATTTTTATAGGCAAGGCCTCTAGAACAACAGTTCTCAACCTGTGGGCCGTGACCCCCGCAGGGGTCGCATATCTTATATTTACATCACGATTTGTAACAGTAGCAAAATTACGGTTATGAAGTACCAAGGAAATAATTTTATGGGTGGGGGTCCCCACAACAAGAGGAGCAGTCTTAAAGGGTCCCAGTGTTGGGAAGGTTGAGAAACCTTTGCTTTAGAATGGATATGTATCAAAATGTCCTGTCCTTAATGGTTCCTTTCAGAGCTCTCTGCTTTCAAATTCCGAGCCTAGGGAGCCTGTCTTATCACATAGCACTCAATTCCCCCCACGGGTTCCCAGAAACCTAGTCACAGTGTAACCTTGTAGGCTGCCCTTCCCACTCAAGGGGAAACTCTGCCTTGAAGCCCTTCTTCTTTCTGGCCTCTAGCCTGTTCCTTCCTCCCTCATGAAACTCAGTTTCATTACCACCACCTCCAGGAAGCCTTCCTTGCCCTCTCACCTTTAGGCAGAGAAGGTTTCTCCAGTTCCTATTTAGCCTAAGTTCCCTAATTATTGGTCTAGATATCTGCCCTCCTGTTCATTTGGTCTGAGGATTAATTTTTGGCGGCTTTGTTTTCCAAGCACTTCACACAAGGCCCAGTATTGTTGACAGTCCTTAAGTAACGCTTATTAAATGCATACATAACTTAATAAACCAGAAGTGTATTATTGTATGTTTTGGAAGGAAGCTGTTTAGTTTTGTTTCTGGGTATGTTAGAGGAATCGGTGTAGAAACGGTCTCATAAAAATGATAGAAAAATAAATAGCTATTGAGCTTCCCCTCACCTCTGCCCTATACCCTCATGCCCCACCCCTACCCAGGCAGGAGACCCCTGCAATGGAGCCTTGGCTAACAAGCCTGAGCATCAGGTGACCTATGACCCAGGGGTGAAACGGGTCTTCCATACCGAGGCCCAGGAGAAATGGTATACTATGTCTGTGAAGAATCTGGTTAGGGCTGAACACTAGGAAAAACACTGGGCATTCACGCAGAATGTTTTCCCTGTTCTAAGCCAAGGGGGGGGGGTGCGCGGGACGTAAAAAGGGGGAGAAGCCAAACTGAGCCGCGCCAGCTGGTTGACCTCTCTCCTCACATAGTTTCCATTGCAGCCCTTCTTAGTCACAAAGGCTTTCCCAACCGTTTGACTGCTTTTCATTTGGCTGAAACTTTAAACTTTTTCTGTGTTGAAAGAGAACACGGATTTAAAGGTTAAGTAGATTGTGCCTTGGCGGTCTTTCTGTCTACTCTCCCTCCTCCTGGCTTGCCCCCCTCTGCGGGGACAGGCCGCACTATCTGATTGGGTTCGGTTGAAACCAGTTTCTGATAACGATGCCCAGAAACAGGATCTCTCCCCCACCCATCTGTCTCTGTCTCTCTGTCCCACTCTCTCCTCTGTCTCTGTCTCTTTGTCTCTCTCTGTGTTGTGTATCTTTCTCATCTGTCTTTGTCTCTCTGTCTCTCTCTTATCTGTCTCTTGTCATCTGTCTGTCTCTCTGTGTGTCTCTTTTATTGGTCTGTCTATCTCTCTCTCCCTCTCTTACCCTGTCTCTTTATGTGTGTGTCTTACATGTGTCTCTGTCTCTCTTTGTGTCTCTGTCTCATCTGTCTATCTCTGTGTCTCTCATCTGTCCCTTTCTTTGTCTCTGTGTATCTCTCCTCTCTCTCTCTCTCTCTCTCTCTCTCTCTCTCTCTCTCTCTCTCTCTGTCTCTTAGAAACAAAGAGCATCTTTCTTGAGGTGCAAAACCTATTCCCCTCAGTCCCCACCCCTGCCTGCCCGGGTGCTCTCCCCATGCCCAGCCTCCTTGAGGCTGCTGAGCACCAGACCTTCCTGCTGGAGCCAGGAAACAGACAAGGCCTGATTTTCTTGAGCCTCCCACCTCTGCGTGGTCCTTAGAATGAGTGTTTTGATTCTGGAATGGGGGGAAGCGGGGAAGGAGGGGAGAAGGGCGGCTCCCCTTTTGCTTTGTCTTTCTCTGTCCTTAAAAAGAAAAGGGAGTGTTCATTGGGGAACTGTAAACTAGTTTGTTTTGTCCCAGTCTTAAATACTTAACAACAACATAAACAGACAAACAACACCCCCCCCACACACATATTGGGTGGTGCGTGTACATCCATGTTCACATGTGTATGTATGTGAATTGCTCTGTGGTTCCTTCTTAAGTGGAGTTGCTCAATCTAAGAGCCCAGTCTTTCTGCGGAAGGCTGGGCAGCTTGCTCAGCAGAGGGAAGTCTGGCTGGCCTCGGTCCAGCAGCGCTGGGTGAATCAGCCAGTGAAGGGGACACTTGGGGCAGTTTGGGATTTTTCAAGTGGGTAAAGATAACGTTAATTCCTTCAAAGAACCAAGAAGGAACCCTGAAACTCAGCCCTCAGACAGAGATCCCAGATAATACCTCCAGCTGCCACCTGACGCAGGCACAAGGAAAGATCCGGAAGCCTGTTGCCAGCATGAGAACTGTTTGATCTGCCTGGAGTTTGAAGGTGATCGTAGCTTCATGCTTTCTAGACGATATTCTGAAAACCTGGGCCCTAAGTCCACCGCTTTACAGGGCCTCAAAAGGGAAGCCTGCTTCGGCAGACCTTTCTTTTTAGACGGAGTTAGCGGGTGACAAACGAGAAAGCATTGAGCCTTGCCTGCCAGGCTGCCCTGTGCATGGGACTCGAGGAGAGGCCGCTGCGGTCTCTCCTCATCACTTACCAAAAGCCCCCTAATCCTGATTTCGTCACACAAAAACAAAGTCAAAAAGCAATTTAAGTACTGGGAATAAAAGGTACGCCCGAGGAGCAGTTGGCATCTTAACACCCCCGTGAAGACCTCGCTGGCACGTTATCACGAAACTCAGTCACCATGTCTCCATTGAGGATGGGGTTGGATTTAGCTCTGCAATAGCAAAATGAAGTGTATTTTTTTTAAACAAATAAACATAATCTTGGCAGATGTGTCAGCATCGTTAGACAGTAAATACTTGGTGCACTTATCTCAATTCAACATGCCCTACCAGCCCCCCAGTCACTGTTGCCACCATGAGGGTCATGAAAGCAAGGGACGGAAGCAAACATTTATAAATGTATTAACCAACCCCCAAATACATGTGCTTCCCTATTGTAACCAAATGTTACTTCTCCCTCAGATTAGCCATTCTCAATAATCTTGTTTACAATGTGTGTGTGTGTGTGTGTGTGTGTGTGTGTCTCAAACTGTACTTTCTAGCTAACTGTGTCGTATTTAATCATTTTTTAACTCTGTTTTTTTTTTGGGGGGGCACCTCACCTTTTTTCAGAGTGTACTCAGCCCAAACGCTTGGGAAATCAAGGGCAGGTTAAGCAAAGAACCATGCTTAGAAGAGAGCAGCTTTTCTTGAACTGTCCTGGTGTCCTGTCGCAGAATTCTTAGTGACCCGTGATGAGGAAGGTGCAGGAGCAGAACCAGTTCTTCTCAGCGCCTTGGCCAGGCGCATGCTGGGAAGTCACAGCTGCTGTGTAGAGTCAAGGGGAGAGATTTATTGGGAAATAATAGGTTTTTGTTCATTCCAGCAGCTCATGGGGCCAGATATTTTTTACCAGGGGAAGAGACAGCCACTGGAGAAGCGAGAAGGGAATGCCTAGAGTGGGGGGAAAGAAACGCAGAAGCGAAAGGGCGCTCGTGGGGAGGGCAACGGAGGGGGATTCCGGCTGTGAAGAGGGAAAATCCCCAAGAAAGAACCCTTCTCTCTTTCTCCAAGCATCTCCGGGCTCCCCCCTGGCTTGCAGCCTCTCATAATTGCGGTTTGGATTGGAGCGCTTCCCCAGGCTGCTGGCTGTGATCACACTTAATTTCAAGCAGCAAAGTCCATTTCGAGGCGTATTTTCACACTGTCAGGGTGAATATGAGTACCGGCCGCGTTGAGGCTGGTTCCGAAACGGCTCGCCCAGCTGACGCAAATGTTAGCTTTCAAGCGGAGGACGTGTTTAGATGGTTCAGAAACCACTTTTTTGCTGACCCTTGGGTCACCTCCTCGGTTTCGCTAAGAGCATCTCTTTGAGAAAGATTATCTCCAGTTTGTGGTCTTCTGGGTCCAACTCTTTGTGTCTCTGCTGAAATAGTTCCCTGCACCCTGTGGTAAGCCTTGTTCAACTCTGGCTTCTTTTGGTTGGCCAACACCTTGATTAGGAGCCTGACATGTTTTTCTTCGTCTTCCCAGGTTCTGACCCAGCCTTCTCTAGATTTCCTTGGGTTCCCTTCAGATTTCTAAATCAGAGCGACTTCCAAATGCTTGGCCCATTTGTATTCCAGTACATTTTTGAAGGCTTAGTCCAGAGCCCAGTGGTGGCAGAGTAATTACAGGATACACGATAAGAGAAGGAGTAACTTCCTGGAGAAAATACCCCCCTCTACCTCCTATTCAGTCTCTTTAAGAGTATCCCTGCTAACTCTCCAAATCTTACTGTCTAGAGTTATGTCCCATGCATGTTACCATCAGAGATATGCTGTGGAAATTACTTTAACTATGTAAAGATGTGTTACATCTGTTTATGCTGCATTTGCTTAATTTTTTGTAAAGTTGTGCTACATTTGTTTCTTCTTGTCTGCTTAAGGCACCTGATTGGTCTAATAGAGAGCTGAATGGTCAATAGCAAGGCAGACAAGGATAGGTGGGGCTAGCAGGCAGAGAGAATGCATCTAGGTCCAAAAGAAGACCCAGTAGAGAAGAAGAGAGGAGAAGACGAGATGCCTGGGGCCAGAAGCCAGGCAGTTGCCAGCCAGCCAGCCAGCCAGCCAGCCAGCCAGCCAGCCAGGAGAAGCAGTGAAAGTCAATTACACAGAAAGAGGAAGTAAAAGACCCTGAGGCAAAAGGTAAATAAAGAGAAACAGATTAAGTTAAAAGAGCTAGCCATAAATGTGCCTAAATGAGGCCAAGCATTCAAAACTAATACTAAATCTCCGAGTCATTCTTTGGGAGTTGTTTGGTGTCCCCCACCCTCCAGAAGAGCCTGGTACAGAGATGGGAATGATCACTCCTGGCTTAGACCCGCCAGGACCAGTCCTCTGGCCTTGGGAAGTATATGATACAGTTGCACCAAATGGGTATTTAGTAAAGCAGGTGAAGGTAGGTGATCGATGTTGGGAATCAGCAAGGTCTGTGATACTGCCCTTCCTGTCTGGATTTTAATGTCCTCTATGCATCTGCTTCCCAAATCACCGTTTTTGGCCAAGAGCCCTCCCGATCTTTAGCCACACTCGCAATGGTATTAGCTTTGTCTTCCGTATATGACTGATACTTAATCTTTTCTTTCTTGTCGTTCATTTCCCTCACACCAAACCCTTTCCTGCTTTTCTTCTTTCTCTTTGTGGGTAGCACCCATTTCTGCCATTGTTCAAGTCTCTGTTCTCTCAGTCTGTGCCAAATTGGTCACTAAGCATTGTTGAGTCTTCCTGCAGGGATTGCTGTCCACCTTATTTCCTTCCACTTTCCTGGCCTTCATTCAGTTAATGGTTTGATCTTGTGTGTATCTCTCCCTTCAGTCTTTGCCCTTTAATCCACGTGATAAACAGACACCAAATTGGTCTTCCACAACCCTTCGTGTTACTGTTTTGCTCAAAATCCTCATTCCTATCATCTCAAGATTTAGTGCAAACTACAGTTGTATTCGGAGTGAACTTTCTTTGTCAGAGTCAAGCTTCTTCCAGAGGTTTCTTCCACTGCCATTGTGTATTATACAAGCGCTTTGCCCCTCGTGACATATTCCATTTGTAACCTCTTTAAACCTCTTTCAAGAGAGATGAGACCGGCTTGATTCTGGTTTGCCACACACTAGCTGTGAGCCCTTAGGCCTGCTACTTGTTCTTTGGGGGCTTCAGTTTCTAGTGTATGAAAAATGTTCCTTTTCTGAGCATGGTAGTGCCTGGCTTTAATCCCAACACCAAGGAGGAAGAGGCAGGTGGATCTCTATGAATACAAAGCCAGCCTGGTCTACCTAGTCAGTTCCAGGACTGCCAGGACTGCATAGAAAAGACCTTGCCCCAAACAACAGCAAAATGTTATCTGCATTAATCACAAATGTGACCCTGAATGAAAAAGAAGGTTCTACATAAAAGTTCAAATTGAAAAATGAGTGACAGTTCCTCAGGTTAAATCTTATAGGTCTCTTTAGAAGCTATGAGTTTTAAAGATTTATCCTGTCTCTGAAGCCTTGCCTCTCTCTTCTCACCCTGATTCCCATGGATCATACAGACAAGAGCCCCACTTCCTGTTCACTGCCAGCTCTGCCAAATATCCATGTTTCCACACCCATTGTAGCTTGCAATAAGGGTCTTCTTTCGCTCCTGTCTAGAGAGTGACTCTTGTCCTTTGGTATGAAGATTAAAAGGTTTTCTTCTTTACCCTTCCATGACTCATGGCTCCTGGTTCCCATGAAGGAGGACTTTTGCCCGTCTGTGTATTTTCTCTCTTGGCCTATGTTATGTGCCCATTCAATACCAGAGGTATCTTTTCCTACATTTTCCCCATACACAGTTTAGGAAATGGTTAAAACATGATACGTTTGACATTATCCTGTGGATTTATAATCTGAGGGAAATAATGTCTCTGACACAGTCCTTCAGTCATCCCAGATACTCTTCACATAAAATCCAAGCTCCTGCTGGGTGATGGTGGTGCACACCTTTAATCCCAGAATGCAGGAGGTAGAGACAGGAGGGTCTCTGTGAGTTCAAGGCCAGGCTGGTCTACAAGAGCTAGTTGGAGGACAGCTAAGACTGTTACACAGAGAAACCCTGTCTTGAGAAAACAAAAAGCAAAGCCAAAACCAAAAAAAGCCAAGGTCCTAAATATGGTCTATAAAGATCTACAGGGTTTGGTTTTGAGCTCAGTCTTGCAGATCTTTGTCTTACTCACTGTGATGTAGGACACACCTGTCTCCTTTCAGTTTCCCAAGCAGTCTAAATTTATTTGTGTCCCAGGACCTTTTTATGGACTTCCCCCTAAAATGACTCTCTCCTTAGCTTTTCATATGCCTTTTTTTTTCATGGATCAAGGACAGTTTGTTTTCTAGATCTCTCCTGGTCAGTCTATTCAGAAATATATACCAGCATTCCAGTTAATCTTACGTATATTCCTCTGGTGATATTTTGTTTGTGTTTTAACAAATAAAGCTTGCCTGAAGAACCGAGTGCAGAGCTAAGGCACTAGAGGCCAGATGGTGGCGACACACCCTTTAATCCCAGGACTCAGCAGACAGAGGCAGCGGACCTCTGTTAGTTCAAGGCCACCTTGGGCTACAGAAATGTGATCCAGTCTAAAAGAGAAACTGAGCTCACACAAAGGTGATCTCAGCACTTGGGATCCCATGCTTTTAATCCCAGCACTAGGGAGGTGGAGACAGGAGGGATATGGCTGGGCAGAGAGAAGAATATAAGGTGGGAGGAGACAGGAGCTCAATGCAGTGTGAGCATGCAGTCTGAGGATTAGTAGGGACAGGACTGCCCCTTCATTCTGAGGATTCGGTAGAGATAAAAGTTTTCTCTAGTGGCTGCTGCTCTGTTTCTTGGATCTTTCAGCTTTCACCCTCAAAGATCTGACTCCAGGTTTGTATTTATTAAGACCCGGTAGAATTTGCATTACAAATTCCCAATTTATTGCTCTCAAAGAATCCATCAGTACCCCCAAATTTTCTCCCCTCTATGTTAATATTCATTGCTCGAATGTTAGCTGTCTTGGACTGAAATGGAAACATCTTGCCTTGCTTTAACAAGGTCCACCACCACCACCTGCACCCACCATCAAGCCTCCTTTTGACACCCCCACAGTAGTGATGCTTTGTCCCCATTTCTCAAACATGATAGTCTCATTCCCAACTCTTACTCTGTCCTTTCCTTGAGATCTCTGTCCTCAGATTTCGCTTCTTGACCTTCTTCCTGTGACCACCTAAAAGTCACATGGTCATTTTATTCTCCCTATAAGATTTCTCCTTACAATAAATTTCCTTTCATTCACAACTGATTTGTATCATTTACCTTGGTATTTCCAAAGTCTAAAAATACAGATAAATGTCTGAAAATATTGGCCAAATGGCTAGAACAAATAAGTGATCATTCTCATGCCATTTACTAAATATCAAGAAACTACATGCGACTTAGTTGGTCATTTTAGCCCAAAATCTTTTATTGAGTTGGGAGCTGGGGGTGAGATCTCATCCAAAGGTGTTAGATCCATTTTAAGATTAGTTATATAGTATTGACACATCTAGGTCCAGTGTTGTGGGGGACTGCAGACCACCCCAGACCCTGAATTTCTGGTAAACAACTTGTTTTCCTCTTCTCTGAGCAGCCTGCAGCTGCTCTGAGCACGAGACCCTGATTGCAGGCTGGTTGGTCTGCAGCTGAAAGATCCTGAAAGCTGGGGCATGGTCGGAGCCCTATATAAGCTGCCACTGAGCACAATAAAGGGGCCAAGGATGTCCCCGTGGCCCGGTCTTTCTGGCTGTCTCTGGCTGTGTGTGTATGTTTTTAAAATTTTCAGCCTAGTTCCCATAGCGCATAGTGAGTAGAGTGCAGAATGGAACGGTGTAGTTTTACAAGTGGAGGCCTTCAGCAAGATCGCCCTCGGGAATGGTGAGGATGGGTTAAAGATGGGTATGTGTGTTATGTGTGTTTGAGTAAGTATTTAAAGAGACAGAGTATAGACAGTCAGATTATAAGGCACAAAAGGATAGAATGTGCACAGAGAATTTGGATTATGTACATTGTGTTTCGTTTGTTTGACTGGAGAAAGACATTTGATTTTGGGAACTGCTAAAAAAAGGTATTTTGACTTTAAAATATGGGCCTAAGGATATATTGCTTTGAAAAGGAGGTTCTGCTTTGTTTCCACAGAAGATGAAGACCTGTGGATTTCTTCTAGACTGGTGTGGTTTGAGTGGCAGGTTTTCCTACGCGACCAAGGAGCCCATGTGGCAGTCGCGGAGGGTCCCCAAGCCCGCCTGCTGTTGACCTCTAACCCCAGCTCTTACCTGATAGCTTATAACACACTTTCAGTGGGTTGGCAAGCTAAACAATTTCTTTGTTTGTTAAGATATTGCTGGCTATTTCAATAAAACAGAATTTAAAGTAGTTAATGACTATGGATGTTAGACATTGGTTTTAGCTGTTGTGAAGTGCAAGATGAGCTTTCTGGATCAGTTGACAGGTTCCCTTGAAATGAAAATGTAGGTTTCATCTTCATCCTTCCTTCCTCTTCCTCCTCCTTTTTCTCTTTCTCCTCCTCCTTCTCCTTCTTCTTTTTTTTCCTTCGTTATCTTCAGGTCATAGCTTTAAGGATTCTCATATGTGTTGATAGCACACCAAGGAAAGGTAAAAATGTTCGGAAGCTCAAACACACAGGATTTTTAGTGGGTTAGACCGGAGACGAACTAAGTGACTCAGACCAGGATTCTGTTGTAGGCTCAGATTACATTGCTGGGGTGGCTGGAAGCTTTAGTCTAGTTGTGACTCTGGGAAGTAGGCTTTGTCTCCAACCACACCCACCATTTTCCACGGCCTTTACTCTTCCTCAGTTCTTTTCTTTCCTTTGAATTCCTGACTTGAGTACCTGTTTGCCCAGTTGGTGTCCCACTGTGTAACACTTAAATAAAGCACAATGACAAGAAAGCGAAGTGGTATCTCCTGGGATCACAGTTTGAACACTCCAGAGGAGATATATTGGCTCTGCCTAAGTCACCTGACCTCCTCTTGGCACCATCGCTGTCTGGGGCAAATGTGACTGGTCTGGTCTGATTGGTCTCATCTAGTCTGTTACCAAGAGTACCGGAGTTTGCTTCATGCATTGGATGCATGCCACGGGAAATATTTCTGTGGCCTGAGCAATTGATATAGCTGGTGTTTTCCTAAAATACACAAGTTGAGTTTGTATACCTATGGCATAGACCTTAACTCAGCAAGTTTATTGGGTTTGTGTGACAGCTCATGACAGGTACTGAAGTGCTAATATTTTTCATCCATCCATTCATTCATTCCATGGATATTAAAGAACTGGTCTGTGCAAAGCTCTATGTGAGGTGCATCCATGTGTTTCCATATGTTAGAGACAGTAGGCTTTCAGGAAGCACAGCTCATATTCTTGTAATGCATAAACCATCCAGTGTGGCTTTTCCTCAGCCTCGTGACTCAATCTAATTAGCGCCACTACCTGAATCCTTGTGGAGTTTCTAGGGGTCGGTTCTTGGACGCCATCACTGGATGGGAATCTAGGCTAAGATTTCTATCAGCACACCGGCTAGGGAAAACACCACACAAGAGTTCTCTGTTCTTTTTAATCGAGTTTGCCGAGAAGAGTCTAATTTCAAGCCCGCTGCCTCCAAGACAGCCATGAATAAGTTGCACTTACTTATAATTGATTGAAACAGTAGCTCCCAGAGCAGCTTCCCCGGAGCAGGCAAGCCAGGAGGCGGCTAGGTCACCGGTCTGATCCAAACTTTGATTGCAAATTGGGCATTTCTCCTCTCAAAGCATTTTAGCTGCTGACATTGAACTGATCAAGAAAAGCCCTCGTGGTCTTTCCCCCCAGAGACATACAAAGGGTGAAGTTCTCAAATGAGGCTTCTCAGATCCGTGGTATCCGTGTCACCTGGATGTTTGCTAGGGATGTGTGTTCTGGAGCCCCACCCAAGTCTTGCTGAGTCAGAGAGTCTGAGGTTCAGGCCTAGGCCACTGTTTAGCATACGCTTGTAGGAAATCGTGGTGTCAGCAAAAATGGAAGAACAACTCACTGTGTCTTTTGATAAATAATAGTCACTTTTTTTCCCAAACAATGACTAAAATGAAACTTAGCCTTTTCTTGGCTCTATATTCCTGTTGGTATTTTATCTAAAACTGAAGGTGGTTTCAGTCCATTGATAGCCGACTTCTAATAACTTCACCTGTAAAGATTAAAGAAAAATTGGAACATTGGCTGTAGCTGGTGTTTCATCTTAAGCCTGGTAAAAACATAAGGCTCGGTGTTTGAGCAAACCTATTCCTGACCAGTTGTTTGAGTGGGAGGAAATAGTTTTTGGTTTCCTCTCCACCCTTACCTCCACTCACCAAAACACAGTAAAGGCTCCAGGAAACAGGAACCAAAAATGACTTGGTAAGTTTTCAAGACCAAAGATTCAGTTAGGTCAAGATATAGAAC